>NC_060125.1:186955939-188303439 GCF_021461395.2 Schistocerca americana | reverse complement strand
AAAAAAAAAAAAAAAAAAAAAATGGATAGAGCGTCTGCCATGTAAGCAGGAGATCCTGGGTTCGAGTCCCGGTCGCGGCACACATTTTCACCTGTCCACATCGAGGTATATCAGCAGCTGAGGGTCTCAGTTAGTCATCATTAACTAGAGAAATCACTATGGTTTCTTTCTATATATGACAGTTAACGACCTCTTGCAATAGCGAAAACGAAAAGTGAACTCCGCAAATAGTGATTCATATAGGCCTGTTATACAATGTATATGATGATATTCAAGACACTTGAGTCGTACATCTCACATGGGAGTGGCGGTGGTGGGGGGGAGGGGCAAGCTGCTCCGTTTTGCGCAAGGAAGAACACAAATTTAACTATTAACACTAGAATATAACGTAAACTTTGTACAAAAAGCCCTGGCAGGCCCATCGATACTGACCAACCGTAATGTCATCCTCTGCCTATGAAGTCATTGGATTATGGTCTGGAGGGGCATGGGGTCAGCACACATCTCTGCTGTCCCTTTTAAGTTTTCGTTACCCGGAGTCGAAGTTACTCGATCATGTAGCTAGCTCCTCGGATGTCACCAAGAGGTCCCACCAACGAAAAATCCATGGCGGCACCGGGTATAGAACTCAGGTCCTCCACATGGCAGAAATCTGCTCTGTTCACTCTGGTATGGAGCCGGTCTAAAAATAAACTGAAAAATAATGAAATAAAATAAAACCACTATTGACAATTAAAATTGTAGCACCTGTACATTAAATTGGCATCAAATGTTCCGATGTACGAATACATCGACTCAGAATAGGCACAAAATGGTTCAAATGGCTCTGAGCACTATGGGACTTAACATCTATGGTCATCAGTCCCCCAGAACTTAGAACTACTTAAACCTAACTAACCTAAGGACATCACACAGCACCCAGTCATCACGAGGCAGAGAAAATCCCTGACCCCGCCGGGAATCGAACCCGGGAACACGGGCGTGGGAAGCGAGAACGCTACCGCACGACCACGAGCTGCGGACAAGAAGCACAAGTGACACCACATACATTCTCTACACACCAAAGGATTACACAGCGAGTTTTTCTTTAAAAATCGCATTTAGATGTTGGTTTTCCAGAGCATCATGTCATTCGTTGTGAAAGAAGGAGAAGCGTCTACCACAACCGGTCGGAATTCGGTAGCGGTAGGACCATAGCCCAGCAAGACGGCGGTGTATCGTTCCCCGACATTCCTGCTCGCGTAGTGCGGAGTGCCTTGAGGGGGTACCTGCGTGGTCTCGGGCGCCTTGCCACGGTGAACTCTGCTCCCCCCGTCAGAGGTTCGAGTCCTCCCTCGGGCATGGGTGTGTGTGTGTTGTCCTTAGAGTAAAGTTAATTTAAGTTAGATTAAGTAGTGTGTAAGCGTAGGGACCGATATCCTCAGCAATTTGGTCCCATAGGAACTTACCACAAATTTCCAAAGCTTTTTTTGTAGGGCAGAATCCCACAACTGTCATTAATATGGAATCAATGGGTCGAATGGGGTCATGCGCAAAGTCGCGCAGGATCTCAACGGCCCCATGTGAGTAGAGCCCGAGAGGAGAGACATTGGTAGTTCAGCCATGCAGGAACGTACAGCCAAGTCATGTACCTTGTCACGAAATGGATTTGTTGCAAGAGAGGTATCAGCAGCGACAGTGCGACGATGTTTGTCTGTCTTGTTAACCTGCTTTCGACTGCCTCAAGAGATATGATAATTGTGGTGTCACCGCCAGACAACACACTTGCTAGGTGGTAGCCTTTAAATCGACCGCGGTCCATTAGTATACGTCGGACCCGCGTGTCGCCACTGTCAGTGATTGCAGACCGAGCGCCGCCACACGGCAGGTCTAGAGAGACGTCTTAGCACTCGCCCCAGTTGTACAGCAGACTTTGCTAGCGAAGCTACACTGACAAATACGCTCTCATTTGCGGAGACGATAGTTAGTATAGCCTTCAGCTACGTTATTTGCTACGACCTAGCAAGGCGCCATTATCAATAGATATTTAACTTGTGATGCCTGTACCGTCAGACCGATGTTCTCCAATTATGGATTAAAGTTACAGCAACTGCGTCCGTTTTTCTAAGTTCTCATTTCCTTGTAATGTTCCAGACCTCACGCCAATCTACGTGAGCTTAAAAGCGTGCATTTCGGCGTCCTCTAGCAACACGGTGTTGGCTCTTCTGCCAACACTTCAATAATGATCTAACAACTTTTACCGTTGTGTGGGATAATGGCCTAAAATATAGTAGTGCTGAAGATAAATATAATAATACGCAGTCAAATGGCGGTTTACCCTTTTGGAAGAAGATTATCAGTTGCTGGTTGACATTACAGCAGGAGAAGATGAATAAAGGCTGTAGGTGCATTGACGGTATGATACTGACGCAGTGGCACAAAATGGTACCTGAACTGCCAGTTTACTGGGTAGGATATCTGCTCGTTCTTCAAATTAACGTTTTGGATTCGAAGGTGCTGCAAGAATAGAAATTTCAGTGAATGGAGAGGTGGAATAGCGAGTTGGGGAAGTTAAGTGGTCCTGGAAAGCAAAATGGAATACATGTCTTTCTGTAGTTCCAAGGTATTTGGAGAATTTAGGCGAGCCAGAGTTGCTGCAATTAAGTTAGCATGAGATAATTGAGGCATTTATAGATGAGGACAACAGTAGAAAGATGGAGACCGCCAAGTGTAGCTTGTTAGCAGTTATAGTCATTTCGGGATTTGTACTGGATGATAAGGAGCTGTAGAGTTCAAGTTAGGTTTCTATCAATCCTAAATATTGCGTTAGTGTGAGGAATGCATTGGAATGCAAATTGCTGGAGGTTGACATTATATGTGACTGCTACGACGACCACATTTGATCCTTGTCAACACCGTCTGCAATTAATTAAGTCATTTGTATTTTCTAATATTTTTGAAAATTATTGCAGTCGACGGGGTCAAATAGGCGACCCCCCATAAGACACCCGACATTTTTTCCTTCGCCACGATGAGTGGCCGCTACCGGGAGGGAAAAGAGCACGCCCTCGTGCTGATTAATTAAACAATTAATAGTGGCGCTACAGCTGTCGGGAGGAGTGGGTAGGGAGGACGCAGCTTCAGCGGTCGACCGCAGCGCGGCGCTAGCGGTGCTCTCATTACCGCCGCGTCGCCCGGACAACAGAAGAAAACCTCGTTTTATGCCTTAATTAAGCCGGCGTGCGCCGTAATGAATGCGCATTTTTTCGCCCTCGGCCCCTCCGGGCGCCTACAATAAATCAGGGCAGAGGGCGAGATGCTCGGCTTGTCTTAATCTTTGTCGGGCCGCGGCGTATTAGTGCGGGGGTGGCGGCAGCGGCCACCCACCGCCACCGTAGCCTCTGCCGGTCCTTCCCGATCCTTGGCCTCCCAAGGGAGAGGGGGGGGGGGGGGGGGGGAAGAGGGCGGGCAATTCCTCCAAGTAGGAGAACCACAGGATGGCTAGGTCATCAAGGAGACAACCGCTTCTGTGAAATTTTAATTTCTTCGCAAGGGGGCACTAACTGCGAATGCTTCGCTTTCGAGAAATTGAGCCAAACAGCAGGTCCTAATGCCGACGAGTGGGCTGTCTCTTGACATTTAGCCTTCCCACTCCAAGGCGATTCTCCTCTTAATTATTCCACACAGCAAAGGCGGCCTTAGTATGTCCTTCACTAGAGGGTACGTTGGGATTTTCGCGAGCTACGTCTTCTGAAACTGCTGAAGGCACTTGTTACTCTGTAGCACTTCGTTTCCAAAATGGGGATTAGGGGTTAAAGCTGGCCTCCTCTTTTTAAAATGCAAGAACTCAAATATTCAAATTAATAAAATCTCTCTTTTAGCAATGAATGGGTGTTGCAAGACGAATTTCTTCATGTAAAGGAATTCTACAAAATTGATTATGATTCGAGTGAAAACCTTCAATCGGCCAGTTAAACCCAATTATTAGAAATTGGCAGAAGAACTTTTCAGTTCCTTAAATTGTCTCCTTCTTCCACTTTCATCCCATAAAGTGTTACAGTGAATGCACATTTATTTAAGTTAATTTCAATTTGTTAAGAAAATCGGGATTTCTGCTTTGTAGATCTTGGTGTGAGAATGTGGGCTCCAATTTGGGCAGATAGCCTTATGAATACCGTTTTCGCCGCAGTCTGGGGTCCGTACTCAGGGTGTACTCAGGGTGCCTCAGCTTCTTCTGCAGTATTTTGCCGCGTATTGCCAACTGTGGGGAATACTTGCTCTTGGCAAGTGCAATGTAAGAGTTACCCAAAAAAGGGGTTCAAATGACTCTGACCACTATGGGACTTAACATCTGAAGTCATCAGTCCCCTGGATCTTAGAACTACTTAAACCTAACTAACCTAAGGACATCACACACATCCATGCACAAGGCAGGCTTCGAACCTGCGGCCGTAGGAGGAGCACGTTTCCGGACTGAAGCGCCTAGAACCGCTCGGCTACAACGGAGCTACCTAAGGAGAAAAAAAGAAAAAAAAGGCACCAAATCTTGTATGAAATGAGGAGTGTTACGCAGAAGGAACTAAATGCTACAAACAAGCCATTATACCATTTATGTTGAGAACTGATCTTAAAACTTGTTGTACGACTAGTAATCAGTAAGACTTCATAATACTCCATTCCAGAAGAAGATGAAATTCTCGGTGGTACGTACACACCCATTTGCGAGATAACAGGTTTAGAAAAGCATTTTGTCTGCTGAGTTAAGCGAGAGAGCGAGCTCAGGCCTACTTTCGTGATGTACGGGCCGCGGCCTGTCTTTCTCGTGGGCTTCGCGGGAGGCACATCTGACGCACGGTGAGCTGCTCACGGAGGTTACGGGCGCAAGAATGTCTAAGCGGCCGGAGGTGGATTGAGTTGTGTTGGTCACCAATACTTGCGGCTAATGTCGACGCAGACGGTTTACCCAGAATTTTGGAGGCATAGTTACTGATACGGGTGTTGGAGGGCTGTTCATTTTCTGGTGCCTTCTGTTCGCCCTTTGGGGATAAGATAATCATTACTTGATTGACGTAGGTGCTCCCGTGGTGAAGTTTCTCCCTCTACGCTGGACTGCCTGTGGTTCTCTGTCACTGTCTCAGGTATTAAATTTATCTTTTGGTACCTCTGTTTGAAATTATCTGAGTGCCATATTTAGTGCATTTTAAAATTTCTTTTGATTGCAACTTGTTCAAAGTCTGTTTATCTTGTCATTTGGGCCTGAAGTTAATTGTGTCATATGTCCTAGTCCTCCGATTGTACTAGTGATCACTGAGGTTGAAACTGAGTCTTATTTGTATTGGAAGTTGTTCCTTCCCTGACTGATGTAACAGCTATAGAATTGCTTACGGCCGTGGTAAGCAAACGATAGCGATCCAGTGTATCTTGGTTCATTTTGGTAATTAAGTTCCTAACTCTGGTGAGATTTGGCCCCTTATTAATATTCATTGTTCTAAATTTAATTATATTGCAGTTGTGTTAGCCCTCAAGATTTGCCTGTTACCTTTTAAGTCACGTAAGTTTGTGTGTTTGAGTACCTTGTTGTTATGTTTTTTGTAAGACTAATCGGTTAATCTTCTTAATAATTATTACTGTTTTATTCTTGTTGTAAAACGTAAGGTTTGCTTGGGGCTTTGGGCTACGCTCACATCGAGTTTCTTGTCTTGGTCTGAGCATTTTCATATTTTCTATGATTATTATGCATGAATTCTGTGTCTGCTTGTTTGCTCTCGGCTTTATGAGCTGTTCGTAGCGTTTAGAGGTGCTGCCCCGGGGTGTTATTGTTACCCGCCAGTCCATCGGGCGTAACCTGTCCGCTTCGGCAGCGTACGTGCATCCCGTCTCCCCGTAGCCTCTGAGACGTCGCAGCCTCCAGGCTTGTTACGGCACCCCCTAAGTTGAGTTTCTATCTCGTAGCAGCCGGGCGCTAATTTAAGCAGAAGTGGTAGGTTTGATCATCACGCAAGTGTTACCGAAATGCTTCAGGAACTCGGAGTCTCTGGAGGAGAGGAGGCGTTCTTTTCGTGAATCGCTACTGAGGAAATTTAGAGAACCAGCATTTGAGGCTGACTGCAGTACAATTTTACTGCCGCCAACTTACATTTCGCGGAAAGACCACAAAGATAAGATAAGAGAGATTAGGGCTAGTACAGAGGCATATAGGCAGTCATTTTTCCCTCGTTCTGTTTGGGAGTGGAACAGGGGAGAAGATGCTAGTTGTGGTACGAGGTACCCTCCGCCACGCACCGTATGGTGGATTGCGGAGTATGTATGTATATGTAGACCATCTTACTCAGACTTGACTGGCCGTACCTGCCCTTTCCATATTTTCTCTGTTTGAAGTTTGGTTTTAAAGTAATAGTTTTAATATTCGCGTAATGATCAATTTGTTAAATGATATTTTATTATATTTCCTCGTTAATATCTTGATTATGGCTTAGGGGTTTCTCTGATTGATCAAATATTGGATATTTGGGTTGAAAATTGTTCCTGTTCTCATTGCGTGACATAATAATTAATGGACCTTATTTCTTTGGATACCAGACTACACTTCTTGTAAAGTATATTCATTAGCAAAACTTTTGTCCCGCCAAGTGTTCGAATTTTAATCTTTAGCGTCATTGCAGTCATTGTTTGTCAGCACTAAGCGCGTGTTTGATTCATATTTGATTGCACTACTTGCTTCTTAATCCTTCCTAAACTGTTGCATTTGATTCGGTTAAATTAACTAATTAATCATCAGTTGCTCTAACTGAAGAAATTTTGGAGTGACTACTTGAATTATTGGTATTTTATTAGTGTTTTTGGTATTTGTGGAATAATAGATTGTTGAACTCTTCTGAAGTAACAAATGACTTGTGATAAATGGCCAACACCTCTCCCATGCCCTTTTAGTTGTTTCCTTATTCTATGGTGTCCACTGACATTTCAAAACGATAAATTTTCCAGCTTCCCGCTTTCTAATAATCAGCTGCTCAGACATAGTCAGCCCCATCACGATTGTCCCAGCGAAAAGTTCGTTGTTAGTCGCGGCAGCATGCCAGCAATTTTTCCACATTGTGTGAGCCCATGTGTTCATTGCTATCCTTTCTGCATACTTCAGTCTCTCAATTTCTGCTAGGTGCATTACAGTTGAGTAAGTGGATGACTAGCAGCTGAAAGGCAAAGCTTTTTCTGATTAATGCTTAAAATGTGAGGGAGACTATATTTCGTATGAATTTAAGGCACCATTTTCGTCGGAAAGGTGCTATCATCAAAGTACACGGTTCTGGCAAACCGAAGTTCATCGTGCACTCGTTGTCAATGTCATTAATAAGATCCCATTTACTGACATAAATGTGAAGAGATTTTTGTATATGACTCCTTTCCTGTACGCCGCTGCCACTAAAAAGCCTGACAAAAAAAGAAAAAAATGGAGTACGTGGAAGGAGAGGCGTAAACAAAATGCAACATCAGAAGCAGAAACGGTATGTGACGTTATTTCAGTGATTACGATCTCCAGTTGTATTTATTAAGAACTTCGTAGTATGAGTGCAGTTACTGGGATGACGTTATCCGCCTTGGAGTGGAAGCATACGCTGACTCGTTTGAGATGGATGTCATAAGGCAGGCCGGCCTATGTGGCCGAGCGGTTCTAGGCGCTTCAGTCTGGAACCGCGAGATCGCTACGGTCGCGGGTTCGAATCCTGCCTCGGGCATGGATGTGTGTGATGTCCTTAGGTTAGTTAGATTTAAGTAGTTCTAAGTTCTAGGGGACTGATGACCTCAGATGTTAAGTCCCATAGTGCTCAGAGCCATTTCATAAGGCCGTTTATACTCTCCTGGGGATACGTTGTCCGTAACTGTTGTATCTGGTCCTAGATAACAAGATACTTGCACTGGGACGCAGTTGACGTCTGAGCTGGTGCAACACATATTCCACCGGGTACAAACCTGGGGATCATTCTGGACACAAAAATAACTCAACATGACTCAAATACTTTACAAAGACAGGTGCCACACGTGGTCGAACATCCACCGGTTGACAAATGTCACCTCCATCCTGGGAGGTAACACTTGAGGACGCATGACGTCCATGAAGTTCCGTTATGTCGTCACAGTACCCTCAGACACTGCAAGCCGTCACCTGTAGTCATATGCGATGGCTCTCCACATCACGAAGGTAGGAGTAATATTGCTGTGCAAATCAGCGGTAGGGTGGGACTTCTCCCCATGTCGCAAACATCCTCGTCGACGATGGTCATCAAAGATAGTGCGGAACAGAATGCGACGCCTTTCATCAGCAGTCCGTGCTTCCGGTCATGGCACCACTCCAAACGCAGCTTTTTATGTTGTGGTGTTAACTGAGGATAGTCTCCGACCAATGGATGGCTATACGGTGAAGTTAAAAGCAAGGCTGATAGCATTAAGAGTGCAACGGTAATTCCACTGTGAAATGGAAAGGAGACATGAGGTGGGTGGAAGGAGTAGACTGAAGGCCTCTGCGAGGGGGAAGACATGTCTGCTGAAATAAAACGAGAAAAACAGGAGTCGATGAAGGAGAGATGGAGGATCCAGTATTAGAATTTAAAAGAGCTTTAGAAGATTTACGGTTGAATAAGGCAGAATGGCTAGACAACATTCCATCAGATCAGCTAAAATCATTGGAGGAAGTGGCGGCAAAATCACTATTCACGTCGGTGTGTGGAATGTATGAGTTTTGCGGTATTTCACCCGGCTTTCGGAAAAAACAACACTACAAAATTCTGAAGACAGCAAGAGCCGGCAAGTGCGAGAATTACCGTACAGTCAGCTTAACAGCTCGTGCATCCAAGTTGCTGACCAGAATAATAATAGACAGAAGAATGAAAAAGAAAATTAAGGATAGATGACAATCCATTTGGCTTTAGGAAAGGTAAGGGCATCAGAAAGACAATTGTAACGTTGCGGTTGGCAATGGAAGGGAGACAGAAGAAAAATAAAGGTACGTACATAGGATTTGTTGACCCTGAAAAAGCGTTCGACGATGTAAAACGGCGCAGCTGTTCGAAATTCTCAGAAAAATAGGTGTAAGCCATAGGAGAAGACGGATAATATACTATATGTACAAAAACAATTGGGGGAAAAACAAGAGTGGGAGACGAAGAACGAAGAGCTAGGATTAAAAAACGTGTAAGGCAGGGATGTAGTCTCTCGCCCCTACTGTTCAAACTATTCATCGAAGAAATACACTCCTGGAAATGGAAAAAAGAACACATTGACACCGGTGTGTCAGACCCACCATACTTGCTCCGGACACTGCGAGAGGGCTGTACAAGCAATGATCACACGCACGGCACAGCGGACACACCAGGAACCGCGGTGTTGGCCGTCGAATGGCGCTAGCTGCGCAGCATTTGTGCACCGCCGCCGTCAGTGTCAGCCAGTTTGCCGTGCCATACGGAGCTCCATCGCAGTCTTTAACACTGGTAGCATGCCGCGACAGCGTGGACGTGAACCGTACGTGCAGTTGACGGACTTTGAGCGAGGGCGTATAGTGGGCATGCGGGAGGCCGGGTGGACGTACCGCCGAATTGCTCAACACGTGGGGCGTGAGGTCTCCACAGTACATCGATGTTGTCGCCAGTGGTCGGCGGAAGGTGCACGTGCCCGTCGACCAGGGACCGGACCGCAGCGACGCACGGATGCACGCCAAGACCGTAGGATCCTACGCAGTGCCGTAGGGGACCGCACCGCCACTTCCCAGCAAATTAGGGACGCTGTTGCTCCTGGGGTATCGGCGAGGACCATTCGCAACCGTCTCCATGAAGCTGGGCTACGGTCCCGCACACCGTTAGGCCGTCTTCCGCTCACGCCCCAACATCGTGCAGCCCGCCTCCAGTGGTGTCGCGACAGGCGTGAATGGAGGGACGAATGGAGACGTGTCGTCTTCAGCGATGAGAGTCGCTTCTGCCTTGGTGCCAATGATGGTCGTATGCGTGTTTGGCGCCGTGCAGGTGAGCGCCACAATCAGGACTGCATACGACCGAGGCACACAGGGCCAACACCCGGCATCATGGTGTGGGGAGCGATCTCCTACACTGGCCGTACACCACTGGTGATCGTCGAGGGGACACTGAATAGTGCATGGTACATCCAAACCGTCATCGAACCCATCGTTCTACCATTCCTAGACCGGCAAGGGAACTTGCTGTTCCAACAGGACAACGCACGTCCGCATGTATCCCGTGCCACCCAACGTGCTCTAGAAGGTGTTAAGTCAACTACCCTGGCCAGCAAGATCTCCGGATCTGTCCCCCATTGAGCATGTTTGGGACTGGATGAAGCGTCGTCTCACGCGGTCTGCACGTCCAGCACGAACGCTGGTCCAACTGAGGCGTCAGTTGGAAATGGCATGGCAAGTCGTTCCACAGGACTACATCCAGCATCTCTACGATCGTCTCCATGGGAGAATAGCAGCCTGCATTGCTGCGAAAGGTGGATATACACTGTACTAGTGCCAACATTGTGCATGCTCTGTTGCCTGTGTCTATGTGCCTGTGGTTCTGTCAGTGTGATCATGTGATGTATCTGACCCCAGGAATGTGTCAATAAAGTTTCCCCTTCCCGGGACAATGAATTCACGGTGTTCTTATTTCAATTTCCAGGAGTGTAATTACGGAAAGAACAGGAAGGGTCAAGGGTGGAATTACAATTCTAGGTAAAAGGATACCAATGTTAAGCTTCGCTGATGATATTACTATCCTCAGTGGAAGTGAAGAAGAATTATAGGATCTGCTGAATGGAATGAACAGTATAATGGCTATAGAACACGGACGGAGAATGAAGCAAAGAAAGACGAAAGTAATGAGGAGCAACAGAAATGAGAACAGCGAGAGACTTAACATAAGGATTGGTGGTCACGAAGTAGATGAAGTTAATGATTACTGCTACGTAGGCAGCAAAATAATGCATGACGATCGGAACAAGGAGGACATCAAAAGCAGATTAGTTCTGGCAAGAAGGCATTCGAGGCCTAGAGAAGTCCATCAAACACAGGCTTAAATTTGAGGAAGAAATTTCTGAGACTGTACGTCTGGAGCAGGGCATGGTATGGTAGTGAACCATGGACTATGGGAAAACCAGAAAAGAAGAGAAACGAAGCATTTAAGACGTGATGTTAGAGAGGAATTTTGAGAATTTGGTGTACCGGTAAGGTAAGGAATGAATGAATGTCGTGTGACTAGGGCCTCCCGTCGGGTAGACCGTTCGCCGGGTGCAAGTCTTTCGATTTGACGCCACTTCGGCAACTTGCGCGTCGATGGGGATGAAATGATGATGATTAGAACAACACATCACCCAGTCCCTGAGCGGTGAAAATTTCCGACCCAGCCGGGAATCGAACCCGGGCTCTTAGGATTGACATCCTGTCGCGCTGACCACACAGCTACCGGGGGTGGATAGGTAAGGAATGAAGAAATTCTGGGGAGAGTCAGCCAGAAAAGTAATTTACGGAAAACACTAGCAAGAGGAATGGAGAGGATGGTAGAAAACCTGTTAAGATATGAGGGAATAGCTTCCATGGTACTGGAGGGAGGAGCAGAAGACAAAAACTGTAGGGGAAAACAGAGATTGGAATACTCACAGCAAATACTTGTGGGCGTAGGTTGCAATACTACTAGAAAAAGTAGAGGATGAATGTTCAAATGGCTCTGAGCACTATAGGACTTAACATCTATGGTCATCAGTCCCCTAGAACTTAGAACTACTTAAACCTAACTAACCTAAGGACATCACACAACACCCAGCCATCACGAGGCAGAGAAAATCCCTGATCCCGCCGGGAATCGAACCCGGGAACCCGGGCGCGGGAAACGAGAACGCTACCGCACGACCACGAGCTGCGGGCTAAAATGTGGAGAATGCCACAGGATAGAGTGGCGGGCCGCATCAAACAAGACAGAAGACTGATGGCTCAAAACAATAATAGGCCTAATAATAATTATTATTATAATAATCCCTGTGTGTGTGTGTGTGTGTGTGTGTGTGAGAGAGAGAGAGAGAGAGAGAGAGAGAGAGAGAGGGAGAGGGAGAGTGACCATGTGTGTGTGTTTTATTGGGTGTAGGTGGGTGGGTGTGAGTGTAAATTAGTAAAAAAGTCTTATACAGGGTGGTCCATTGATCGTGACCGGGCCAAATATCTCATGAAATAAACGTCAAACGAAAAAACTGCGAAGAACGAAACTTGTCTAGCTTGAAGGGGGAAACCAGATGGCGCTGTGATTGGCCCGCTAGATGGCGGTGCCATAGGTCAAACGGATATCAACTGCGTTTCTTTTAAATAGGAACCCCCATTTTTATTATATATTCGTGTAGTACGTACAGAAATATTAATGTTTTAGTTGGATCACTTTTCTCGCTTTGTGCTGGATGGCGCTGTAACAGTCACATATGGCTCACAATTTTAGACGAACGGTTGGTAACAGGTATGTTTTTTAAATTAAAATACAGAACGTAGGTACGTTTGAACATTTTATTTCGGTTGTTCCAATGTGATACATATACCTTTGTGAACTTATCATTTCTGAGAACGCATGAGGCGCTACAGTCTGGAACCGCGTGACCGCTACGGACGCAGGTTCGAATCCTGCCTCGGCCATGGATGTGTGTGATGTCCTTAGGTTAGTTAGGTTTAAGTACTAAGTTCTAGGGGACTGATGACCACAGCAGTTAAGTCCCATAGTACTCAGAGCCATTTGAACCATTTGACAACGCATGCTCTTACAGCGTGATTTCCTTTAAATACCACATTAATGCAATAAATGCTCAAAATGATGTCCGTCAACCTCAGTGCATTTGACAATACATGTAACGACATTCGTCTCAACTGCGAGTAGTACACGTTCCGTAATGTTCACACATGCACTGACAATGCGTTGACGCATGTTGTCAGGCGTTGTCGGTGGATCACGATACCAAATATCCTTCAACTTCCCCACAGAATGAAATCCGGGGACGTCAGATCCGGTGAAAGTTCGGGCCATGGTATGGTGCTTCGACGACCAATCCACCTGTCATGAAATATGCTATTCAATACGGCTTCAACCGCACGCGAGCAATGTGCCGGACATCTATCATGTTGGAAGTACATCGCCTTTCTCTCACGCAGTGAAACATCTTGTAGTAACATCGGTAGACCATTACGTAGGAAATCAGCATACATTACACCATTTACATTGCCATCGATAAAATGGGGGCCAATTATCCTTCTTCCCATAATACCGCACCAAACATTAACCCGCCAAGGTCGCTGATGTTCCACTTGTCGCAGCCATCGTGGATTTTCCGTTCCCCAATAGTGCATATTATGCCGGTTTGCGTTACCGCTGTTGGTGAATGACGCTTCGTCGCTAAATAGAACGCGTGCAAAAAATCTGTCATCGTCCCGTAATTTCTCTTGTGCCCAGTGGCAGAACTGTACACGAGGTCCAAAGTCGTCGCCATGCAATTCCTGGTGCAGTCGATGTTGATGTAGCATTCTCAACACCGACGTTTTTGAGATTCCCGACTCTCGCACAGTTTGTCTGCGACTGATGTGCGGATTAGTCGCGACAGCAGCTTAAACACCTACTTGGGCATCATCATTTCTTGCAGGTCGTGGTTGACGTTTCACATGTGGCTGAAAACTTCCTGTTTCCTTAAATAACGTAACTATCCGGCGAACGGTCCGGACACTTGGAAGATGTCGTCCAGCACACGCCCGTTGGGCATTTTGATCACAATAGCCATACATCAACACGATATCGACCTTTTTCGCAATTGGTAAAGGGTCCATTTTAACGCGGATAATGTATCACGAAGCAAATACCCTCCGCACTGGCGGAATGTTGCGTGACACCACGTACTTGTACGTTAGTGACTATTACAGCGCCATCTGCCACAAAGCGAAAAAATTCGTCCAACTAAATCATTCATATTTCTTTACGTACTACATGAATATACGAGGGCAGTTCAATAAGTAATGCAACACATTTTTTTTCTCGGCCAATTTTGGTTGAAAAAACGGGAAATTTCTTGTGGAATATTTTCAAACATTCCCGCTTCGTATCGTATAGTTTCATTGACTTCCGACAGGTGGCAGCGCTGTACGGAGCTGTTAAAATGGCGGCTGTAACGGATGTGCGTTGCAAACAACGGGCAGTGATCGAGTTTCTTTTGGCGGAAAACCAGGGCATCTCAGATATTCATAGGCGCTTGCAGAATGTCTACGGTGATCTGGCAGTGGACAAAAGCACGGTGAGTCGTTGGGCAAAGCGTGTGTCATCATCGCCGCAAGGTCAAGCAAGACTGTCTGATCTCCCGCGTGCGGGCCGGCCGTGCACAGCTGTGACTCCTGCAATGGCGGAGCGTGCGAACACACTCGTTCGAGATGATCGACGGATCACCATCAAACAACTCAGTGCTCAACTTGACATCTCTGTTGGTAGTGCTGTCACAAATGTTCACCAGTTGGGATATTCAAAGGTTTGTTCCCGCTGGGTCCCTCGTTGTCTAAAGAGCAAAGGAGAACCATTTGTGCGGAACTGCTTGCTCGTCATGTGGGTGAGGGTGACAATTTCTTGTCAAAGATTGTTACAGGCGATGAAACATGGGTTCATCACTTCAAACCTGAAACAAAACAGCAATCAATGGAGTGGCACCACACCCACTCCCCTACCAAGAAAAAGTTTAAAGCCATACCCTCAGCCGGTAAAGTCATGGTTACAGTCTTCTCGGACGCTGAAGGGGTTAGTCTGTTCGATGTCCTTCCCCATGGTCAAACGATCAACTCTGAAGTGTATTGTGCTACTCTTCAGAAATTGAAGAAACGACTTCAGCGTGTTCGTAGGCACAGAAATCTGAACGAACTTCTCCTTCTTCATGACAACACAAGACCTCACACAAGTCTTCGCACCCGAGAGGAGCTCACAAAACTTCAGTGGACTGTTCTTCCTCATGCACCCTACAGCCCCGATCTCGCACCGTCGGATTTCCATATGTTTGGCCCAATGAAGGACGCAATCCGTGGGAGGCACTACGCGGATGATGCAGAAGTTATTGATGCAGTACGACGTTGGCTCCGACATCGACCAGTGGAATGGTACCGTGCAGGCATACAGGCCCTCATTTCAAGGTGGCGTAAGGCCGTAGCATTGAATGGAGATTACGTTGAAAAATAGTGTTGTGTAGCTAAAAGATTGGGGAATAACCTGGTGTATTTCAATGCTGAATAAAACAACCCCTGTTTCAGAAAAAAATGTGTTGCATTACTTATTGAACTGCCCTCGTATAATAAAAAATGAGGGTTCCTATTTAAAAAAAAAAAGGCTGTTGATATCCGTTTGACCATGGCAGCGCCATCTAGCAGGCCAACCATAGCGCCATCTGGTTTCCCCCTTCAAGCTAGACTAGTTTCGTTCTATGTAGTTTTTTCGTTTGATGCTTATTTCGTGAGATATTTGGCCCGGTCACTATGAGTGGACCACCCTGTACACTTAGCAGAGATATGAGAGGTTGGAGTTGGAATAGTGGTTCGAATTTTTGATCATACCAATTATAGGAAAGAACTGGAAGGAGATGGTAGAGGCGAGTAGGGCCAAACTAGTGGCTGGTACGTCACACACTCACTATTACACCGCAGTCATTCCAATTCACCACTTCCATCTTCTAAAAGTTGTTTCCTGTAATCACTATCTCCCAAAATTCGAACCACTGCTCTATAATCTCTCTCACTCCCTCTCTACTCATGCACACCCTCACACACACAGACACACACACACACACACACACACACACACACACACATTATATATACAAATTTCAGAGACTGGCAACGCTTGCAATCTACATGAAACAGTAACACAAACACTGTAATAATAAGTGAGAATCACATGTAACTGCACATCTGTTCACAAAGTGAGATGGAGTACAAATAAAGCTAGTGCGCGTAAGAAAAAAGTGCTTTCGAAAAACGACAAAAAACCAAAACTTCCGCTAAAAACGAAGGAAAAAGCAGTCGTTTGCAGAATGTGTGAACAAGAAACAGAAACACCATGCGTAAATTGTACGCCAATTTTACAAAGAAATATTGTTTTTACTCAACAGCAACCAGAATGCACAAACGTATTCGTATGAGTATTTCCAGCATGACTACATAAGATGCTCGTAAAAGAAAGCGAAGTGCAACTGGCGTGAAGTTCTTTTTAATTAATTGCAGTAAGCATAAGACAGGGAAACCAATAACAACTGATGCCAAATTCTTTTCCCCCCAAATTACTTCACTGAAACCATTAACAACTGATATGATATTCTTTTTCCCAAAAATTACTTCACCAAGGAACACCATACTACAGTCCCTGCTTTAAATGGTAGCGGGAGCGCCAAAGTGACAGACATTGAAATAAGTGACCGCTGGATAGGGACTGCAGTAAAATCTCTCAACAGAGAAACTTTGGTTGGACGTAAGGGACACCTGTACGATTCTGCAACGATTATGCGATATGAACTGCTCCACATCAAGCAGCTGTGTGCCGTAGGTCGTTGGAGGAGCGAAGCTTTCCTAGTGATTGGAAGAAAGGGTAGGTTTTCAAGAAAGGTAGTCGAACAATCACACAAAACTGTTGGCCTATATCACTGACGCCTGTATGTTGTAGAATTTTGGAATATGTCTTGCGCTCGCGCCTTGTGACATTTCTGGAAACCCAAAATCTACACCGGCCGCTGTGGCCGAGAGGTTATAGGCGCTTTAGTCTGGAACCGTGCTGCTGCTATGGTCGTAGGTTCGAATCCTACCGCGGGCATGGGTGTGTGTCATGTCCTTAGGTTAGTTAGGTTTTTCTAAGTCTAGGGGACTGATGACCTCAGATGTTGAGTCCCATAGTACTTAGAGCCATTTGAACCATTTGAATCAAAATCTGCTATGAAGAAGTTTACGTGGATTTTGCAAACAATGATCGTCTGTAATCCAGAGACCCAAAAAGCAGTTGATACCTGCGTCCTGGTTGATGCCGAGCATCTTGACTTCCGGCAGGCACTCGATTTAGTTCTGTACTGCCTCCTAAAATAATAAATACGAGAATATGCAGTGGCGGACCTGTTGTGTCCTTGTACTGAAGAGTCCTAAGCAAACAGAACAAAACGTTTCATTTGCAATGGAGAGAGATACGCAGGTACAAAAGCGGCTTAGGGGTTACCCCAACAGAGTGTTGTAGGATCATTGTTTTTCACAACTTGTATTAATGACCTATCGAAGAATGTCGGAAGTTCCATGAGAATTTTAGGGGATGATGTTATTGTAAACAGAGAAGTTGCAGCGCTAGAAAATCGTAGTGAAGGTCAGTAAGATCTGCAAATGATCAACGCTTAGTGCAGGGATTGGCAGTTGGCCCTCAACACAGCTAGATGTTACGCATTGCGAATAAACAGACAGAAAGAGATTCAGTGGAAGAATCGTCAGAAGTGTAGACCTCCCATAGAGGAGGTACGATACAGAACCTTCGTTCGACCTGGTCTTGAACATAACCCGGCAGATTAGGATATGTACAAGATAGGATTAACAGAGGAAATAGAGTAGATCAAAAGAAGGGCAGCGCGTTTCGTGACACGTTCACGGAAGTTCTTCCAACTCCAGTGACAGACTCTAAATAAGAGGCGTTCTGCTTCATGGCATGGTTTCAGAGAGTTCCTAGAAGGGTCACCAATATGTTGCTTCCTTCTACGCGTATCTCGCGAAAAAACGAAGGAAAAGTTAGAGCTATTTGAGGTCACACGTAGGCGTACTATCAATCGTTTTTCCAGCAAAACATTCGTTGCTGGAACAGGGAAAGCGGTAAATGACAGTGTCATACTTAGTATCCTCCACCACACACCGTAAGGTCGCTTGATGAGTGTATATGTAGATATATACGTAAATAATGTGTAACGTTTTATGTAATTCAATAACACATGCCACACACAGGTATTCTCTTCAGCAATTCATCTACGAAGTTGAAGGATTATCAACTGTTTCAGTTTTCTTTTAAATCTGTTTCGATTGTCTGACATCGCTTTAATTCATACTGAAAATGGTAAATATTTTGATGACTACATACGACTGAATTACGGACAACGTAATCATTTTCGCTACTGAAGTTATGGTTTCGATTTTTCTATTACATTCAGTTTATGACTGGTTTTTCATGGCAAACATAATTGCAGGTTATTTGTACTGTGAATCTGTTGTTGGTATGTATATTTTTTAACGTTTTCCCACGTTCGAGTAACACCAGATATTTCTTATGGTACTTTATTGCGTAATGAATAGTTTGTGTCTATGAAACCGCATCAGAAAATTTTCCATGTGACACTGATTAATGGAAATACGCAAAGTAAACTCACTTTCAAATCCTTTCACTTCCAAAACTATTTAGTATTGTTCAGAACGCTGAATGTATTAATGTCTCAGGAATATTTTTAATTTTTTATATATTCATACGTCGGTAGAACGGCGCCAGCTTTACTTTTTTGATTTGCCGACACAAGCCACTGAAAAATTATATATATATTTTTAAATTTCTTTCAGATTGTACTAAAACTGCTTCTTGAATTTAGTTCCAATACATTAAATGTCTGAAATAAACAATTTATGTTTTTAAAATCTGTTGCTTTGTAACATCTTTCCCGTGTATTAAATTAAATCTCCCACATCTTGTAATACAATTATGAGCTCATTTTCAGGTACTTTTATCTGCTCCTGTAGCATCTGTGTTGAGCACATGTTTTATTCTGTAAATGGCTAAGTGTAATTCTTGTAAGCAGGGTGCTGGCGCGCCGTACTGTACTTCAGTCTGCTAGGAGCTTACATGGGGGCTTAATTAAAATGCAATAATTTTAGCAGCTGTGTGTCCGGTTACGAAGTCTCGTAACCGGTTGGCCCTGACTAGTATTAGTACACAATTTGACTGCATAAAATAACAATAAAGAATGAAAGGAAATTTCTGTTAACACAATTGATTAATTACGTCCCCTGCAACTATAAAAGCTACGAAACAACAAAGAACAAGTGTAACTGTTCTGTGTGTGGAAGTGTGATTCAACGTACATGTATATGGCACGGTTCTTCCTCATTACGACAAGATATTTTAAACACCATTTACAATGAACTAATTGAAAAACTAGAAATACTATAATTGCACATAGAAACCATAATTGAAAGTCTAACCCAAGAACACGAGCCAGTTGCATTGTTGACTGAACCTGTGACCAAGAAGCATTGTCATTAAGGAAGTGTGAAATAATTTTTTTTAACTCCATATATATTGACGAAAAATACACTGTGATCATTGCAACATCTTCCATCTATACATTACACCAACCGAACAGCATCTACTGTCTTGCCCAACAGAACAACAACTGCACACGACATGCTCTCACTAGTACTGCTCTCGATATCCTCTCAACAAAAACTGCCCATGGCAACCTCTGAACGACTATTGCACTAGTGGAGGCGGCCCAATAATAATCTTTGGCGCAATCTCTGGCGCTGTGACTCAGTGTAGCCACCTTTCAAGCTGTTGCATAAATTCTGTATGCGTGTGATTGAATACGTTATGTGTTGTACAATTTTGCATAAAGCAACGAGGATTTTCTGGCTTATTATTTTCTCACTGTAGCATACTTAACATATCTTGGCTGGATGTAGCGTTTGTACTCGGTTATGAGAATTTGCGATTTACGTGTAAATTAAGCTATGTGATTGCCCTGTTTTGTTGAACCGTTGTATACACCTTCCTTGGCCAAACTGTCTACTTTTTCGTTTCCTTTTATTTCGCTGAATCCCTTGACCCATAACATGATGGTCGTTTTATTCACGCGAGAAAGCTCCTACGCTTCTTCTATAATACGATACACTGGATAATTTTTGGTGTTGCTGACATCGTAGCATTTTAACAACATAAATGCTGAGCGTGAGTCTGATAAATGAGATTGTTTCTTCTTGCCCTTCTTTTGAGCGTGCAAGTCCTTCTGATCCTTATGCCTTCTACAGTGAGTGCGAAAGCAACTTCAGGGACCCGGAATTTGCCTCCTCGATTAGGCTTGCCATCTTTTTGTTTGGACCCAACTGGGTAAATCTGTCGTGAGCGACGTCCAAAGTGCTAAGTTGTCAGATAAAACTTTCTCTCTCAATGAGCCTTCGCAGAATGGAAGGTGCATATTGATATTCAGTTTGACTAACGTGTTATCGCAGAGTGTGCTGAAGAAGCTTGTATTTTGGGAATTGGTGATGCATTCAAGGAAAGACGAAGCACTGAAGTAAAATTCCGCTAACCGATCTTTTTAATCAGATATCTGCCTGCATAGCACTTCGTAGCGAGATATCGGATCTTTGTTAATGAACTGTCATCTGATAAGTCAGAACGTTTCAAGAAGAATTTGGCGATGTATTTCTCGCGCAGTTTTAACGATATTTCGAGATTTCATTTACTTCCACTAGCAAAGCACTAGTTGGAGTCGATCTGAATGCTCCAATACAGATTCTGAGATCTTTGTACGGGCGTTTATCTTGTTCTATTAGTCTATTTTGTGTTGCTGAACCGTAACAGATGCCTTAGTAATCCATGTAATTTCTGATTAGCGGGCGATATACGTTAATGCAGATTCTCGGGACTGCTTCCCAACAAACGTTTTTCAGAGAGCGAAGGACCTGTATGGCGCCTTCACGGTTTTGAATTATATGATTAATGCGGCGTGACCATGTTAGCTTATGATGGATGTAAATCCATATCTACTTGACAACTCTTTTGAGCGGGGCCATATAGGGGATGTAATTTTATGTTTCTTCTTTCGTTAAGCCTGTTTCTCGTACATAGCACACATCTGATTGATGAGGCTATATTCGAGGAAGCTCTCATGCCCCCATTCATTGAACACTATCAAAGCATTATCCATCTGCTGCTGACGCTCAATAAAACTGTCGCTACGAGTATAGATATATAAATCACCTGCATGCTTCAGGTGAAATATGGATTGTAGAAGTGACGTAAACAGATTCAGCAGCAATGGCGACAACACCGACCCAAGTGATAAACCTCTGCTTGTTCTTCTTGGCCCCATTGTTTCATTGCTTCTTGTAATAATCAAGTTTTTGTCAGACAATAACCGCTGTAGCTTGTGAATGAATGACTGCGGGATGTAATGATTCTTCAGTTTATTTATCAATGGGTGGCAAAAAAACACTGTCATGAGCATTTGTTATATCGGTATCAAGGGCATCCACATCTGGTGTGGGGGGAGGAACCACAACCCCGTGTAGCTCTCAGGGAAAAAATGATATATTGTAGTTAGATATTTTTGTTTCATGAAAATGAAGTCTGCATTACGCTGGTTTTTAAGAAGGTCGGAAATGGAACATTTGTATGCTACGTCTAAATCGACATTCATCTCTCAAAGTACTAAAAATATTCTACACCCACAGGTGTAGCCCCCACTCCCCCTACACAGGGACACCCTTGATCCGTATACATTGCTAGCAAGTATTGATTGTCACTGAACCTTAAGTTGTACATCAGTCACTAATGATACCAGTGTTTCAGCTGTGCCGGCACCCTTTCCAAAACCGGTTTGTCCAAGGGGCAGTGCTCTTCGATTCTCATTCCACTATTCTAATTTGTGTTTAATCATCCGTTCCGACGTTTGTGTTATAGGCCCTTTGCTGTTCCTTATCTAAATAAACGATGTGGGAGGTAATTTGAGCAGCCGTCTTCGGTTGTTTGCACATGACGCTGTCGTTTATCGACTAATAAAGTCACCAGAAGGTCAAAAAAAGTGCAAAACGATTTAGAAGAAATATTGGAAAGGTGCGAAAATGGCAGTTGACCTTAAATAACGAAAAGTGTGAGGTCATCCCCATGAGTGCTAAAAGGAACGCTCTAAACTTCGGTTACACGATAAATCAGTCTAATCTAATAGCCGTAAATTCAACTAAATACCTAGGTATTGCAATTACGAACAATTTAAATTGGAAGGAACACACAGAAAATGTTGTGGGGAAGGCTAACCAAAGACTGCGTTTCATTGGCAGAACACTTAGAAAATGTAACATACCTGCTAAGGAGACTGACTACACTAAGCTTGTCTGTCCTCTTTTAGAATACTGTTGCGGGGTGTGGGATCCTTACCAGGTAGGACTGACTGAGGACATCGAAGAAGTTCAATGAAAGGCAGCACGTTTTGTATTATCGCGAAATATGGGAGAGAGTGTCACAGAAATGATACAGGATTTGGGATGGACATCATTAAAAGAAAGGCGTTTTTCGTTGCGACGGAAACTTCTCACGAAATTCCAATCACCGACTTTCTCCTCCGAATGCGAAAATATTTTGTTGACACCGACTTACATAGGGAGGAACGATCACAAAGATAAAATAAGGGAAATCAGAGCTCGTACGGAAAGATATAGGTGTTCATTCTTGCCGCGCGCTCTACGAGATTGGAATAATAGAGAATTGTGAAGGTGGTTCTATGAACCGTCTGCCAGGCACTTAAATGTGATTTGTAGAGTATCCATGTAGATGTAGACGTAGAACAGTGATGGGCCTGTATGACGAAGCGCGCTCAGGCCTCTTCACCGTTTTACCATAAATACTGGTACGAGCCATGCAGTCTTCATTTCTGCGATGTGGATTTGGTTGCCCCATATTTTATTTAGAAGGTTCTATATATGAATTGATCCCTTCTCCGGCATGTGTTGGAGCACTGAATAATGAATGTTATAAAGTCACAAAGACATACTCTTGCTGCGGGCTACTGTTCGAGTCATTTCCGACAAGGAGAAATTTCCATTTAGTAGGCGTTCCATGTGCCTACCTTGAGCTGATTTATTTTCTGTTCTGCAGCGTATAGGGTGAAGTTGCATAAAACTAAAAGTTTTTTATATGTTGCCTGTACTTTTCCTATTGCTGTATTGATTCGTCTTATCCTCTTGACCTTATACCAAGCGATAGTCTGGAAGATTCTAAAGACAGACTGTTAAATAAATTCCGCCAGCTTTCCATCTTTTTATGTTTTGATAGTGGCTTCGTTCTTACCTGCGTGCAACTAAAATGAAAAAATTCTCTTCCGTGGCCTGTCGCTTGTAAGTTTTGAATGTTTCTCTCTTCTCTTTCGTACCATCTCACATTATTCGTCTCGCCGCGCCGAAATTGGCATAGCAGAAGCATAGAAGGGCATGTTTTGTGGGGTTGAGGCTTCGACTGCCTTTTCAATATTATATACTACGTTGGCATAGTTCACTCTACATCACTACATTCTTTAAAATCATTCAGCTTCTCCGTCAGCACTTCCCACTTTACTTTTCTTAGATTCCGTTTATATTTTACTTCTGTCTCAGGGTTGTCGTGACATTTTATCAGTAGCTCTTGTAATACTTCCCAGTTTATTTGCAGCCAAGTATTAGTCGATGCGAAAGTGACGTCTACAGTCCAGTTTCGTAGGCTAGTTCTGTTGATTCTCTTTCATGTCCCCGACGATTACCTTTGGGTGGTGGTCACCATTAATTACACTACTGACCAGTAAAATTGGTACACCACGAAGATGACGAGCTAGAGACGCGAAATTTAACCGAGAGGAAGAAGATGCTGTGATATGCAAATGATTAGCTTTTCAGAGCATTCACACAAGGTTGGCGCCGGTGGAGACACCTACAACGTGTTGACATGAGGAACGTTTCCAACCGATTTATCATACACAAACAGCAGTTGAACGGCGTTGCCTGGTGAAACGTTGTTGTGATGCCTCGTGTAAGGAGCATAAATGCCTACCATCACGTTTCCGACTTTGATAAAGGTCGGATTGTAGCCTATCGCGATTGCGGTTGATCGTATCTCGACATTGCTGCTCTCGTTGGTCGATATTCAATGACTGTTGGCAGAATATGGAATCGGTGGGTTTAGGAGGGTAATACGGAACGCCGTGCTGGATCCCAACGGCCTCGTATCACTAGCAGTCGAGATGACAGGCATCTTATCCGCATGGCTGTAACGGATCGTGCAGCCACGTCTCTATCCCTGAGTCAACAGATGGGACGTTTGCAAGACAACAACCATCTGCACGATGAGTTCGACTACGTTTGCAGCAGCATCGACTATCAGCTCTGATACCATGGCTGTGGTTACCCTTGACGCTGCATCACAGACAGGAGCGCCTGCGATGGTGTACTCAACGACGAACCTGGGTGCACGAATGGCAAAACGTCTTTTTTCGGACGAATCCAGGTTCTGTTTACAGCATCATGATGTTCGCATCCGTGTTTGGCGACATCGCGGTGGACGCACATTGGAAGCGTGTATTCGTTATCGCCATACTGACGTATCACCCGGCGTGATGGTATGGGGTGCCATTGGTTACACGTCTCGGTCACCTCTTGTTCGCACTGACGGCACTTTGAACGGTGAACGTTACATTTCAGATGTGTGACGACCCGTGGCTCTACCCTTCATTCGAACCCTGCGAAACCCTACATTTCAGCAGGATAATGCACGACCGCATGTTGCAGGAACTCTACGGGCCGTTCGACTGCTTCCCTGGTCAGCACATTATCCAGATCTCTCACCAACTGAAAACGTCTAGTCAATGGTGGCCGAGCAACTGGCTCGTCACAGTACGCCAGTCACTACTCCTGATGAAGTGTGGTATCGTGTTGAAGCTGCATGGGCAGCTGTACCTGTACACGCCATCCATGCACTGTTTGACTCAATGCCCAGGCGTATCAAGGTCGTTGTTACGGCCAGAGGTGGTTGTTCTGGGTACTTATTTCTCAGGATCTATGCACCCAAATTGGGTGAAAATGTAATCACATGTCAGTTCTAGTATAATATATTTGTCCAATGAATACCCGCTTATCATCTGCATTTCTTCTTGGTGTAGCAATTTTAATGGCCGGTAGTGTATTTCTCGTATTTGTTCCTTTGTTATGTACTTGTTAGGAGTACTATAAATCGCTAAGAGATTCAAATGGCCATCCATAATTCGCAGAGTGGCTTCACATGCCTCTATTGCAACATTTTCTAGAGTAAATCGTATAGCCGAAAATTTTTATATGTGATGGCGCTGCCTCCATAGCCATCCTTCCTATCATTCCTTATCCTGGAAATGTGAACGCTCGCCTAACTGTATCCACGTTTCTGAAATTGCGCATACGAATGTAACTTGTGTTCTGAACAAAATCCTCTAATTTTTCAAGCCGCGTTAGCTCGAATAAAATTCTCGAGCTTTCGATGGCTATCTTCGCCGTTGTCGTCAAGAATAAAACCACTGAATGCTGGTGCTAGCACGGTTTTAAGCTTATGTAGGCACCAGTCAGAGAGGGCCGTGATGATGGGTGCTTGGAAGGTGAATTAGGCAACTCAAAGCACCTGCGATCCGCCGCGGGACCGTGGCGCGTACATCACAGCACGTGACACTGCGGTTCTGAGTGTCAACAGCCGTCTCCGACGCGGTACGAGTGACTATTCGAGATGAGTTTATTAAGTCCTTATTGCGTGTTTAAACCTGTGCTAGTTCTCGACAGAACACGACAAAATTAATACCCTTTGTGATTACCTTTACAATTAAATATTGATATTGTAAAACTACACTTTGGTGTTAGTTCTAACTGCATATCTGCATAGCTTTTCGTAATACCACTAATATTATTCCCATGATGTTGTTAACAAATTTATCATCAGTTTGTCCTCTTTTAGGCAACTGGTGCGTCTGTGGATTGCTGCTGATTGGAGTCCCATTGTGCTGGTTAGGTACCCAGAATTTTTTATACACGCCGTATTGTACAGATTCGGAAACATTCGGAAAGTTACGTCCATTTGAAAATGGATATTGCTGCTGCTGTTCCCACTCGTAATATGGAGGAATCTACCTGTTTTAGAAGCAGTTGATGTAAGAGTTTGTGCCGGTTGAGTCAAAGGGGAGCGTGCATACCTGCATACGACACTACACTCCTAATTAATTTCAGCAGGTTGTGGGTGTGGTAACGGCGGAAATGCCTCGTGCTGTGTGTATTTGCTGGTTGCGCTGATGACACATTAAATTAGAAAATTTTGATTTCTCCTATTCCTCAATACAGCATGCTTGTACATCAAGCCTTCGAATGCCATAATCTGTGTAAAATATACTTACTCTATCATACTCATCTCAAAAATGAGATCGACAGGAAGTGCAAAATGGCTAAGCAGGCATGGATAGAGGACAAATCGAAGGATGTAGAGGCTTATCTCATGAGGGTTAAAATAGATACTGCCTACAGGAAAATTAAAGAGACCTTTGGAGAAATGAGAACCACTTGTATGAATATCACGGGCTCAGATGGAAACCCAGTTCTAAGCAAAGAATGGAAAGCAGAAAGGTGGAAGGAGTATATAGAGGGACTATACAAGGGCGATGTTCTTGAGGACAATATTATGGAAATGGAAGAGATGTAGATAAAGATGAAATGGGAGATATAATACTGCGTGAAGAGTTTGACAGAGCACTGAAAGACCTGAGTCGAAACAAGGCCCCAGGAGTAGACAACATTCCATTAGAACTACTGACAGCCTTGGGAGTGCCGGTACTGACAAAACTCTACCATCTGGTGAGCAAAATGTATGAGACATGCGAAATACCCTGAGACTTCAAGAAGAATATAATAATTCCAATCCCAAAGAAAACAGGCGTTGACAGATGTGAAAATTACCGAACTGTCAGTTTAATAAGTCACGGCTGCAAAATACTAACGCGAATTCTGTACAGACGAATGGAAAAACTGGCAGAAGCCGACCTCGGGGAAGATCAGTTTGGATTCCGTAGGAATATGGGAACACGTGAGGCAATACTGACCCTACGACTTATCATAGAAGCTAGATTACGAAAAGGCAAACCTACGTTTCTAGCATTTGTAGACTTGGAGAAACCTTTTGACAATGTTGACTGGAATAATCTCTTTCAAGTTTTGAAGGTGGCAGGGATAAAATACAGGGAGCGAAAGGCCATTTACAATTTGTACAGAAACCAGATGGCAGTTATAAGAGTCGAGGGGTATGAAAGGGAAGCAGTGGTTGGGAAGGGAGTGAGACAGGGTTGTAGCCTCTCCCCGATGTTATTCAATCTGTATATTGAGCAAGCAGTAAAGGAAACAAAAGAAAAATTCGGAATAGGTATTAAAATCCATGGAGAAGAAATAAAAACTTTAAGGTTCGCCGATGACATTGTAATTCTGTCAGAGACAGCAAAGGACTTGGAAGAGCAGTTGACAGGAATGGACAGTGTTTTGAAGGGAGGATATAAAATGAACATCAACAAAAGTAAAACGAGAATAATGGAATATAGTCGAATTAAGTCGGGCGATGCTGAGGGAATTACATTAGGAAATGAGACACTTAAAGTAGTGTATGAGTTTTGTTATTTGGGGAGCAAACTAACTGATGACGGTCGAAGTAGAGAGGATATAAAATGTAGACTGGCAATGGCAAGGAAAGCGTTTCTGAAGAAGAGAAATTTGTTAACATCGAGTATTGATTTAAGTGTCAGGAAGTCGTTTCTGAAAGTATTTGTATGGAGTGTAGCCATGTATGGAAGTGAAACATGGACGATAAATACTTTGGACAAGAAGAGAATAGAAGCTTTCGAAATGTGGTGCTACAGAAGAATGCTGAAGATTAGATGGGTAGATCACGTAACTAATGAGGAATTATTGAATAGGATTGGGGAGAAGAGGAGTTTGTGGCACAGCTTGACAAGAAGGAGGGATCGGTTGGTAGGACATGTTCTGAGGCATCAAGGGATCACCAATTTAGTATTGGAGGGCAGCGTGGAGGGTAAAAATCGTAGAGGGAGACCAACAGATGAATACACTAAACAGATTCATAAGGATGTAGGCTGCAGTACGTATTGGGAGGATATAGTAGCATGGAGAGCTGCATCAAACCAGTCTCAGGACTGAAGACCACAACAACATCATCATACTCAGGTCTGCAACCTTAGTTCCAGATATGACCACCAGAAAAATGCTGCCGTGGCCACAGGGCAAACATTTATAGAACCACATAACCCGACTAATAAACGACTACCCGGCAAGGAATTCTGTGAATACACACAGAGGTAACCTTGTAAGTAGCATGTTTATATGCTGGCAGCACTTTAAGTTGTATTTGTCAGGAGTAATTCTGTAGGTCAGATATGAAATGATAAAGACAAGCAAAGTGACAGTATGTTCAATTTTACTCAGCTGTTTAAGAACATTGAGTAAGCATTCAGCAGTTTAAGTAAAATCATATTTAGAAGTTTCGGCTTCCCAGTTATTTCAGTCCACGTAAAAACTAAGTAAAGAAGTTTCAATCTCTAAGATTTAAAACTAATTACAGACGGGTATTGGTTTGTCTGTGATAGCCTCATTCTCTTTTATCTTCTTTAGTACTTCCTGACTGCCACAACTTTAGCTCTGCACAGTGCGACACTTAATATTTCTTGTTATTTCCGCCTCCGTTAGTTGAGTCGTCAGCGCGGCGGAATGTCACGCCAAGGGGCCCGGGTTCGATTCCCGCCTGGGGCAGGAGATTTTCTCCGCTCAGGGACTGAGTGTTGTGTTGTCCTCATCATCATTTCATCACCAAGTCGCACAATTTGGCGTCGAATGCAATAAGCACTTGCCCTCGGCGGCCGAACTTCCCCGAGTGGGGGACTCCCGGCCCACAATGCCGTACGCTCTTTTCCATTTTTTTTCCTTGCTCTGACAGGCCCGTCAAGAAACTGCGAACTATTCCTTGTCTTATAAATCGGGGAATACAAGTTTTGTATCCATGGGTCTGCTCCTGTAAACCGAAGGGTAGGCCGAATGAAGGAAGCTAGGAGGAGCAGGTGAGGTAGAACGCTTGGTACTGCAATTAAAAGTGGTTTTACTATGCCACCACACAATAACTTGAATACATCAATTGTACTTTGGATGAGATGAGCACGTAGGTGCGAAGCCGCTCATCAATCAATTCTAACAGCTACTAGAACTTACGAAGGCAAATCTGTAGTGACTCGCCCACTATGAAATTAGAAACAATGTTGCTTGGTCGTCTACTTGGAATCAAATGAGCAGAACCTGGAGCGGCGCTCGTAGAGCTGCATAGCGCCGGCTAGAGGGCGCTGTCGTCGGTGTCGATGTCGTAGTGCCAACCTAACGCACTTCCACCTACGCCGTGGCATCGTAGCTATCGATACCACAACAAGTCTCCATATTATCCATTCGAAAAATTGGACTTTGTACTAGGTTATTCCCAGCTAAAGCAGAGCAGCCTTCAGTTCTGATGTTATTACGCCTGGCAGGAGCTATTGTACATCGATGACACTTCTGCTACAGTGCATTTCAAATTAGTTGCGACTTCTGACGTTTGGCTCATCCTTTGACACTCTTGCCCAGGTAACACCAAGGGTGAAGGTGCAGTAAAGACACATAACATGTGGCCTGTAATTGAAAAAGTGTCATGATGATCTCTCCATTGGCAAAACATTCTGGAATAGTCCCCTTTCGGGTGTCGGGGAGGGCACTGCCAAGGGGGAGACGACCATAAGAAACAGACTTAATAACCATCGGAATCATAACGTCCTACGAATCGGGGCGTGGAATGTCAGGAGCTTGAACGTGGTAGGGAAACTAGAAAATCGTAAAAAGGAAATGCATAGGCTCAATCCAGATATATAGGGGTCATTGAAGCGAAATGGAAAGAAGACAGAGATTACTGGTCAGATAAGTATACCGTAATATCAACAGCAGCAGAAAACGGTATAACGGGAGTAGGATTCGTTATGAATAGGAAGGTAGGGCAGTTCAGTGAGAGGGTTCGTTCTTATCAGAATCGACAGCAAATCGACAACGACAGTTCACGAATACATGCCGACGTCGCAAGCTGAAGAGGAAGAGAGAGAGAAAGTATATGAGGATACTAAAAGGGTAATACACTACGTAAAGGAAGAAGAAAATCTAATAGTCATGGCTGACTGGAATGCATTTGTAGGGGAAGGGGTAGAAGAAAAAGTTGCGGGAGAATATGGGCTTGGGACAAGGAATGGGGCATAAGAAAGACTAACTGAGTTCCGTAATAAATTTAGCTCCTAATAGGGAATATTCTTTTCAAGAAACAGGAGAGAAGGAGGTATACTTGGAAAAGGCCGGGTGATACGGGAAGATTTCAGTTAGATCAGTGGTCAGACAGATATTCCGAAATCAGATACTAGATTGTAAAGCGTTCCCGGGAGCAGATGACTAAGATCAAGATGTAGTAGTGATGAAGAGTAGGCTGAAGTTTAAGACATTAGTCAGGAAGAGTCAATACGCAAAGAAGTAGGATACGGAAGTACTAAGGAATGATAATATACGCTTGAAGTTCTCTAAGGCTATAGATGCAGCAATAAGGAATAGCTCAGTAGGCAGTACAGTTGAATAGGAGTGGATATTTCTAAAAAGGGCACTCACAGGAGTTGGAAAGAAAGACTTAGCTACAAAGAAGGTAGCTACAAACAAACCATGGGTAACTGAATATCGATGAAGTACAAAAATGTTCAGGGAAGTTCAAGAATAGAGAAATACAAGTTGTTGAGGAATGAAGTAAATAGAATGTGCAGGGAAGCTAAGACGAAATGACTGCATGAAAAATTTGAAGAAATAGAAAAAGAAGTGATTGTGGGAACGACTACCTCAGCATATAGGATAGTCAAAACAAACTCCCGTGAAACTGTAAGCAAGGGTGGCGACAACGGAAATTTCACTATTAAATATGTAGGATAGAGCGTCTAGGTGTAAGGAATACAATGAAGGCACGATTTGTCTGATATGACAGAAGAAGAAACAGGAGTCGATTTAGAAGAGACAGGGGATCCAGTAATAGAATCAGAATTTAAAAGAGGTTTGGAGGACTTAACATCAAATAAGGCAGAAGGGATAGATTACATTCCACCATAATTTCTAAATTCAGTGGGAGATGTGGCAACAAAACTTTGGTGTGTGGAGTGTGTGAGTCTGACTTTCGGAAAAATATAATCCATACAGTCTCGAAGAATGCAAGAACTGACAAGTGCGAAAATTATAGTACAGTCAGCTTAATAGCTCATACATCTAAGTTGCTGAAAGGAATAATACACAAAAGAATGGAAAATAAAATTGAGGATGTGTTAGATGATGATCAGTTTGGATTTAGGATAGGTAACGGTACGAGAGAAGCAACTCTGACGTTGCGCTTGGTAACTGGAAGAAAACCAAAGAAAAATCAAGGGATGTTGATATAATTTGTCGACCTGGAAGCAGCGTTCGGCAATGTAAAATAGTGCAACATGTACGAAATTCTGAGTAAAATGGAGGTAGGCTACAGAGAGAGGCGGGTGATATACAATATGTACACGAGCAAGGTTGGAGTACCAAAAGTGAACGAAACGCACTGATTTAACTGACGACCGTTAAAACAGTACATGGAACACGCATAACAGTACATGGAGCACGCATGGATCTGTTAATTCGTACGTTACAACCAGTCGATTGTTGTTGGTTCAAAGTTAATATATATCGCAAAGCTGCGCGTTTCGCCTGCGCGAACGAAATATCTATTCCGTGACTTAGCGTTGCTCCATGGCGAGCGAAGAAACGTAAGAAAATCGGTATGTTACCGGACTTCTTGTTGCGAGACAGTATAACGGTAGGACGTGTATGACGTGTGTGAAATGATACAGTCATTATCCGTCGTATTGTATACTTTTGTTTTTTTTGAGATTCAAAAGCGATATGTAACGTTAATGTGGAGCTTAGTAACAGCCATAATACAGTCTGGTGCATTTTCGCGTATTTGTGTTTGATCAAAGGATTGTGTGATGAACTTTAATGCTCGACAAGCTTGTATACGACTTCGAACATTTGGTGGGCGATGTTTGCTGTAGAACCTGCTTCAACAACACGGTCAAAAGCATAGAGATAGTCTTTTCTGATGAAATGAACTAATTTCACTCGCAGACAATCATCGAATGACCAAATGCGAATAGCAGTATCCCAATGCGAGAAGATCCTATAGATGCTTTCTTTCTCTTACATTGTCCGCCCCCGGTAGCTGAGTGGTAAAGCCGGCACGGTAGCTCAGCGTGTTCGGTCAGAGGGTTAGCAGCCCTCTGTAATAAAAAAACTGAGTTAATCGATCAACAACGAACTTAAACGGATATCTTACGACGTCCGCCCCGAGCAGATACAACGAACGAAAGCGAACAAAATGAAATTAAAAAAATAAAAAAGTGGTCAGCGCGATGGACTGTCAATCCTAAGGGCCCGGGTTCGATTCCCGGCTGGGTCGGAGATTTTCTCCGCTCAGGGACTGGATGTTGTGTTGTCCTAATCATCATTTCATCCCCATCGACGCGCAAGTCGCCGAAGTGGCGTCAAATCGAAAGACTTGCACCAGACGAACGGTCTACACCACGGGAGGCCTTCGTCACACGCCATTATTATTATTATTTCTCTTACATTTCAAGATTTTTACAGGCGACCGTCGGAGTCGGCAGCTGCTTCTACACCACGAGAGGATCGGAGAGGAAAGGAAAATGTGGAAAACACCGATATGTACAAGGGGCAGGATGGTAGGACATCTATTAAGACATCAGGGAGTACTTCTATGGTACTAGAGGGATCTGTTGAGGGCAAAAACTGTAGATGAAGACAGAGATTGGAATACATCCATGGCGCAGGAGAAAATTTCGTGGTGGGCCGCGTCAAACCAGTCATAAGACTGACCCCCACCCCCTCCCAAAAAAAAAGTGTCCTGCAGCGGTCACGTATTGTGAACAAGTGTTTTGTGCTGGCATTGCATTAATAACAACAGTGCAGCACGTCTGAACACGAGGATCACATTAACATTGGTCGTCGAAGAACACGTTCACCGTCAGTGAAGATATTGTTCTGTTGCAGGATTTTCCTTCGCATTCGACAATAATAATGTTATCCACAAGGTCATTGATATATATTGTGAAAAGCAACGGTCCTACAACACTCCCCTGCGGCACACCTGAAATCACTCTTACTTTGGAAGACTTCTCACCATTCAGAATGACATGCTGCGTTCCGTTATCTAGGAACTCTTAAAACCAATCACACAATTTGTCTGACAGTCAATATTCTCTTACTTTGTTCATTAAACGACTGTGAGGAACTGTATCAAACGCCCTGCGGAAGTCAAGAAACACGGCATCTACCTGGGAATCCGTATCTATGGCCCTCTGACTCTCGTGGACGAATAGCGCGAGGTAGGTTTCACACGAACGTCTTTTTCGAAACCCAAGCTGATTCCTACAGAACGGATGACAGGCAATCGTTAAGCTGACGAAATAAGCTATGAGATCTGCGAGAACCAGAATTAATCACCGAATAGCTTCTTTTAAAATTGTTTGAGAAAGATCTCAGATCGGCCGGCTTGCGCGAACTGCTGTTCACGTAGGCAAGCGAGCCTGACAGGTTCCGCGCCGCCTAGGCGTGGCATTATCGACATCTGCTGACGCGCTCAGCTCACGCTACCAACCCTCTACTCGCTCCGTTGCGAGCTGTCAAAAGTCACAACTAACTACAAACACAGTATTATTGTGGGTTCTAACCGTTGCGAAAGTTCACCAACTGACATCGGTTGCAAACTCAGTGTTCCTATCCTTGCTTTCTAGAAGGACGCTATATGGCACAGAATTATACGGGTCATACAAATTCACTGGCTGCGTGTTAAGCTGTCGCTGCGTACTTACATTTGCCGTTGGGGTGTTACCAGAGGTAGAACTGGTAAGTTCTGCAATCTTTTCCTTGCGCTCCACATCCTGTGCTTGCTTGGTCTATTCTTCCACCACCTTCAGAGTTTTCGTTATATTTCTGTCTGCCCCAGGTGTCGTGTTGTGCTGTTTCTGTAGATTGTTCTGGAGCGGCATGTCCCCTTCATTTACCGCTAGTGAAACAACTGCAGGTGTTGCCCGCAGATTCTTGATGTAGTTGCTTAATGTCATTTGTAGTTGATGAAAACTGCTTCCGAACCAGAGTTTGCACCCGGTGCAGTCACTGTGAGACGTAGCATCTGGGGCACGAAAGCTTTGTGCTCGCCTCCTCTGCTTTCGACCCCAGCCACAGCTGCACAGCTACGAGCTGCTGTCCTGCTAACTCACAGTGAAACATTTTCAGGTGTAAATAAACTATCTTGATGGTACCCGATAGGTTAGCAGAGTGGTACAAAAATACAATACGTATTTTCTGGTTTGTGCCCCGTTTCACTTTTAAGGAGTAAAACGCCCCGAAAAGGAATTTGGCATATAAGGTTTGGAGGGAATATCTTTGAAATCATCAGATATAAACAAATGCGTGTCATATAAGAGTTTAAATGCAATTAACCTTCTTGAAAACTGTATAAATAACTTTTGCAATAATTTGAAAAGTTGGAAAATACCCAGCCACCATCAATTAATTTTGAAACATGAAACTTTGATACAACATGAATTAAAGAATCCTTGACTCCATATCGCGCCATGTATAACAAAGCTGGTCATCTAAAATGCCATTTTTGGAAAATAAGCCGTGCACTACGTGCTGTCGGAGAATTTTCAACATACCTAATCAAAAGATTTAAGCATTCATTCTTATTCAACTTATTTAATTAACTTACTTTTGTTCTATTTTTAAATTACTATTTTACGTTTTAACTATTTTACTTTTTTCGCCTTAGCGTCGCACATTTGTGCATTTTGTTAACTGAAAATAATAAGTAACCCATTATTATGATACAAAATCAACACGTTTCCATTAGTATCGGTATGATTAACAGTAGAGGAAGGCTTGAAACATAACGTTGTTTTACGCCATGCAAATAAAATGAACGAAATTTCTTCACATAATGCATGGGACGGACAGCACAAAATAAAATAAAATTCAGCAGGATTCTCAAAATGTGGCGTGCGATCCTCTAAATATCGTGATTTGTAGCGGGCATATTTCAGTACATAGGAAAACCTTGGCGGAGAGAATAGATCATGTACTAGTAACTGCAACTAGAACATATTTTGTCTCAAATGCTTCAATTGTCTCCTGTTCCCGTTTTATCATGTTTCACTACCATACAATGGTGTGCTCCATCGCATAGCCTACCAGCTAACAAAAGGAAGTAGCTTGCCCCACGGACTTTACAAAGAAACATGTTTAGTTGGGCGGGACTGACCTATAGGATTCGTTACTAGGTATCATATCTTGTCTGTTCATAAGCCAAAAAATATTTCTGCTGCATGAGCTATGGGATTAAGTAAAAAAATAGTAACATTAACTTGTAATTGAGCATTAAAAATAATTGTACTTTCTTCAAAATGATGGTACAATATTTTCTCTTTGTTGACGATTTTTTTTAATGTTCTATACTACTTAGCCTAAATTATACAGTAGACAAAGTTACATCAGTTTTGTGATGATATTCCTAATAATCTTTACCTTAAGGCACTAATTTCACAAAAAATTGCCTTATTCCATGATGCCTTGTGAGGCAGAATGGGAAATATCCAACTATTTCTTTGAAATAATCTAAAAAATACATAAAACACATTTAAATGATGTTCAAGTGAGGTACGCTATGTGATCAAAAATATCCGGACACCTGGCTGAAAATGACCTACTGCTTCGAGGCGCCCTCCATCGGTAATGCTGGAATTCAATATTGTGTTAGCCCACCCTTAACCTTGATGACAGCTTCCACTCTCACAGGCATTCGTTCAGTCAGGTGCTGGAAGGTTTCTTGGGGAAGGGAGCCCGTTCTTCACGGATTGCTGCACTGAGGAGAGGTATCGACGTTGGTCGGTGAGGCCTGGTATGAAGTCGGCGTTCCAAAACATCCCAGAGGTGTTCTATAGAATTCCGGTCAGGACTCTGTGCACGTCAGTGCATTACAGGGATGTTATTGTCGTGTAGCCACTCCACCACAGGTGCTCGATCGTGTTGAAAGATGCAATCACCATCACCGAGTGGGAAGCAAGAAGACGCTTAAAACGTCAGTGTAGGCCTGTGCTGTGATAGTGCCACGCAAAACAACAAGGGGTGCAAGCCCACTTCATGAAAAACACCATAACACCACCGCCTCCAAATTTTACTGTTGGCACTATAGGCACTGGCAGATGACGTTCACCGGTCATTCGCTATACCCACACTCTACCGTCGGATCGCCACATTGTGTATCGCGATTCGTCACTCCACATAACGTTTTTCCACTGTTCAATCGTCCATTGTTTACGGTCGTTACACCAAGCGGAGCGTCGTTTGGCATTTACCTGCGTGATGTGTGTCTTATGAACAGCCGCTCGAACACGAAATCCAATTTTTCTCACTTCCTGCCTAACTGTCATAGTACTTGCAGTGGATCCTGATGCAATTTGGCATTCCTGTGTGATAGTCTGGATAGATGTGTGCCTATTACACAGTACGAGCCTCTTCAACTGTCGGCGGTCAGTCAACAAACGAGGTCGGCCTGTATGCTTACGTGCTCTACGTGTCTCTCCACGTTTCCACTTCACTATCACATCGGTAACAGAGGGCCTAGGAATGGTTCGGCGTGTGGAAATCTCGCGTACAGACGTATGACACAAGTGACAACCAATCACCTGACCACGTTCGAAGTGCGTGAGTTCCGCAGAGCGCCCCATTCTGCTCTCTCACGATGTCTAGTGGCTACTGTAGTCAGCGATACGGCAGTGGCCGTAATTGGCAGCACAATGCACCTAATTTGAAAAAGGGATGTGTGTGTGTTATGTCACACGGTGATATTGTGTGCTTTTAAAAGATAATCTCTTATGTTCCTTTATTTTACAAAATTTTTAAACATTAAATATCCCTGTCCGCACCAAGTTCCCATATTTATTCGCTATTTTTGGTTGAATTTTCAAATTTTGTTAAATACACTATGAAAATTTTGTGCTTTTGGTTTCTCTCACAGTGTTATATAAAATTTATGTTAAGAAAACCAAATCAGAGGAATCGAAACTTACATACAATGGCACTACCTTACGTTGATAAAATATATTGGTAAAAGTAACAGTCTGCACATAGTTTAAAAGATACAAAACCCATTCTGAGTAATTTTTTTCCGTACAATGGATTATCATAGTGATGATCATCGCCTGAAATTCTCAGTTCGCCAAACGAGTGTCACTGCAACGACTTTCACGCGTAGTAAGTTAACGCTAGTGAGATAACCTGAATTGGATGACCTCATACACGAGCTGTAATGCCTTGTTCCCTTGGTGACGTTGCTTCAACGCTATCAGCTGATCTGCGCTGACGTCTGATCCATTGACTGTCACACGCAGTTCTTAAAAAACTGTTTTTGGTTCATCGACATGCAATCTTTGTTATAACAAAAAAAAAATGTTCAAATGTGTGTGAAATCTTATGGGACTTAACTGCTAAGGTCATCAGTCCCAGAGCTTACACAATACTTAACCTAAATTATCCTAAGGACAAACACACACACCCTATGCCCGAGGGAGGACTCGAACCTCCGCCGGGATCAGCCGCACAGTCCATGACTGCAGCGCCTTGCTATAACAAAATTCAAAAATTCTTTAATTGTCAGTTTGGTAATGGAGGGAAGTGTTAGCGGATAAATGTTCCACAGTGACATCTAAACTTGGTTACAGTAATCATGTCCAAGTGGTTGTAGGTTGCAGCAGTCATTCAGAGATGAAGAGGGAGCATGGGGAGCTGCATCAGATCAGTCTCCGGACTCAAGACCATGACAACAACATTGCAGTCTCAACAACAAACAACAGAAATTCGTAAAGTGTAAATGTTTGCGGCTATTAGTTTTGTGTAAACCGTGATACGATGTGGATGAGTTCACTGACAGATAGTTAAGCCTATATGGTACCGATGTACACGGCCGCTGGACATTATGAAGACTTATTTGAACAAGGGGCACCTTAGCATAGTACAATACTGTACGGTAACAGGACTGTTGCACTGCGCTGTTGGTGTGGCCTTCAGTCTGAAGACTGATTTGATACAGCTCTCCATGCTTCTCCACCCTGTGCAACCGTCTTCATTGAGGCGTTACTTTCGTTTTGCCTCAGGTTACAATAGGAAGTAATTATGTTTTCTATATCGAGCTATAAGCTTTTCTTTAATTGCTAGCAGCTTCAATACTTCGCTGGGTGAAAGAAATATTTGACGCATTTGTTTATTTTTCACCATTTCACAAAGAGGTCACACGCCGTTTATATGTAGCTCCTTGTTCCATCCTGTATGAGTGTGCATGGGTATGAATGGTTCAAATGGTTCTGAGCACTATGGGACTTAACATCTTAGGTCATCAGTCCCCTAGAACTTAGAACTACTTAAACCTAACTAACCTAAGGACATCACACACATCCAAGCCCGAGGCAGGATTCGAACCTGCGACCGTAGCAGTCGCACGGTTCCGGACTGAGCGCCTAGAACCGCGAGACCACCGCGGCCGGCGGGTATGAATGGAAGTCAAATGTAGCGGGAGCCTGGACCAAAGGGAACAGTTTAAGGGAATAGCAGTCATTGCCAACATTACAAGAATAACGGCAGGTAGGCCAGAGCAACAAGCAAAGATGAAAACAGGCACGAGGGTACGTTACAAAGTTGGTGCGGGGTGAGGCGAGTCTCCCCACCACCGCGTTTGAATAGGGACGTTGGTCGGATTTTGGCGCGTGGAGAGCACTGTGGGGCTAGCCATGAGACGAACCGGACGCGGGAGCACAGCAGCTCGCAAATTTGGTGAGATAGAAATGAGGTAATATAGCTAAAAATTCACGACAGGGTATGCTCATAGCACGCATTCAACATACCTTCATCGGTACAGGTTACGGTTTTAATTTATTTGCAATAGTTTTCTCTGAAATGTGTTTTTGAAATTTTGCTTTGTGGTAGTGAGCATGCAATAGGAACCATCAGTTCATGAAGCTATTTCCCGAGTTATAAGCTTCACTTTTAGCTCAATGAGTGCAGATTGCGTATCGGATGGTAAATCGAGAAATTTCTGTCCCGAAATTTAATTATTTTTGGTACTTTCTTTGTGAGTTCAGTTCGCCCTTAATTTTGGCGCCAATAGTACATCACTTTTGCCCAGAATCTTTTCTCTGATAGAGGTTATCTGCCTTCAGCAGCGGCCTACCTTAAATTTCCAGTGGTGTAATTCATGCATGACGATAAGTGAGTATTAAAGAATGAATGACGATTTTCCCGCTAAAGACGGTGTGGCCCACTTATGTATTTTCTGTGTTATTATGAAATTATGTGTCATATATGAAATTATTCGTGTAGTGTTTTCGTTTTGTCATTGTCCTACCCATGAGAGGTAACGCTGATTCAGACATAAGTTTTGTAACTAAAGAAAAATTGTAATGTGTCGGCTTCTAAAGTTTTCATCAAAGTAGAAAATAAATCTACACTCCTGGAAATGGAAAAAAGAACACATTGACACCGGTGTGTCAGACCCACCATACTTGCTCCGGACACTGCGAGAGGGCTGTACAAGCAATGATCACACGCACGGCACAGCGGACACACCAGGAACCGCGGTGTTGGCCGTCGAATGGCGCTAGCTGCGCAGCATTTGTGCACCGCCGCCGTCAGTGTCAGCCAGTTTGCCGTGCCATACGGAGCTCCATCGCAGTCTTTAACACTGGTAGCATGCCGCGACAGCGTGGACGTGAACCGTATGTGCAGTTGACGGACTTTGAGCGAGGGCGTATAGTGGGCATGCGGGAGGCCGGCTGGACGTGCCGCCGAATTGCTCAACACGTGGGGCGTGAGGTCTCCACAGTACATCGATGTTGTCGCCAGCGGTCGGCGGAAGGTGCACGTGCCCGTCGACCTGGGACCGAACCGCAGCGACGCACGGATGCACGCCAAGACCGTAGTATCCTACGCAGTGCCGTAGGGGACCGCACCGCCACTTCCCAGCAAATTAGGGACACTGTTGCTCCTGGGGTATCGGCGAGGACCATTCGCAACCGTCTCCATGAAGCTGGGCTACGGTCCCGCACACCGTTAGGCCGTCTTCCGCTCACGCCCCAACATCGTGCAGCCCGCCTCCAGTGGTGTCGCGACAGGCGTGAATGGAGGGACGAATGGAGACGTGTCGTCTTCAGCGATGAGAGTCGCTTCTGCCTTGGTGCCAATGATGGTCGTATGCGTGTTTGGCGCCGTGCAGGTGAGCGCCACAATCAGGACTGCATACGACCGAGGCACACAGGGCCAACACCCGGCATCATGGTGTGGGGAGCGATCTCCTACACTGGCCGTACACCACTGGTGATCGTCGAGGGGACACTGAATAGTGCACGATACATCCAAACCGTCATCGAACCCATCGTTCTACCATTCCTAGACCGGCAAGGGAACTTGCTGTTCCAACAGGACAATGCACGTCCGCATGTATCCCGTGCCACCCAACGTGCTCTAGAAGGTGTAAGTCAACTACCCTGGCCAGCAAGATCTCCGGATCTGTCCCCCATTGAGCATGTTTGGGACTGGATGAAGCGTCGTCTCACGCGGTCTGCACGTCCAGCACGAACGCTGGTCCAACTGAGGCGCCAGGTGGAAATGGCATGGCAAGCCGTTCCACAGGACTACATCCAGCATCTCTACGATCGTCTCCATGGGAGAATAGCAGCCTGCATTGCTGCGAAAGGTGGATATACACTGTACTAGTGCCGACATTGTGCATGCTCTGTTGCCTGTGTCTATGTGCCTGTGGTTCTGTCAGTGTGATCATGTGATGTATCTGACCCCAGGAATGTGTCAATAAAGTTTCCCCTTCCTGGGACAATGAATTCACGGTGTTCTTATTTCAATTTCCAGGAGTGTATTAAATGAGAGTCGGGCATTTCAGTTAAGAAATATTCCCCCAATCACCTGACACATGAAATGGGTAGGATGTATCTTATTCAGTTTGATTTTCTAAAGTTAATGAAAGACAGAAATAATCTGCAATGTGAATTTAGATAGGCTACCAGCTGCTATAAGACGGCTTTGAGTTCAACCACCCAAGCACGTGTTATTTTAGAGAAACTCGCACCAGTTTCCATTGCGCATATTTCAAAAATAATTAATTTGTTTATCAAGTTAATCAAATAAGGGTCACAATATAGACACCATTTCTTATGGGCCTGGTATATTAGCAGCCAGGACGCAAAGTAGAGCACAATTCTCTGAGGTAACGCGAGGAGATGGTCACACAGGTTCAATATAAATTAAAAATATATAAAGAACCAGTAGACAGCCAACCAGCAGTCATATAGCATCTTCTTCGAATCACTACTAGAAGTTACATCCTTCTGAATGTGTTTACTATACTCATCTCGTGGTCTTTTATTACTTTCACCCACCAGACTTCCCACCAATACTGAACTGGTGATCCCTTGATGTCTCTGAATGTGTTATATCAACCGAGCCCCTCTTTTAGCCAAGTTGTGCCACAGATTTCTTGTCTCTTCATTAGTTACCCGATCCACCCATCTAATCTTCAGCACTCTTCTGTAGCACCACAGGTCAAAAGCCTCTATTCTCTTCTTGTCTAAACCGATTATCGTCCATGTTTCACTTCCGTATATGGCTACACTCTGGACAAATACCTTCTGAAAAAAATTTTAGCACTTAAATCTGTATTCGATGTTAACAAATTTCTTCAGTAAAGCTTTCTTTTTGCCATTGCCAGTCTGCATTTTATATCTTCTACTTCGGACATCATCAGTTATTTTGCTGCCCAAGTAGCAAAACTCATCTACTGCTTTAAGTGTCTCGTTTCGTAATATAATTCCCTCAGTATCATCTGATTTAATTTGGCTGTATTCCCTTACCCTTGTTTCGATTTTGTTGATGCTCATCCTTATATCCTGCTCTCAAGACGTTCTCCATTTTGTTCAGCTGCTCTTTCAAGTCTTTTACTGTCTCTGACAGAATTACAGTGTCATCGGCAAACTTCTAAGTATTTATTTCTTCTCCCTGAAATTTAATTCCAGCTCCAAACATTTCTTTGGTTGCCTTTACTGTTTGCTCATTGTACAGACTGAATAACATCGGGGATAGCCTACAACCCCTTCTCACTCGCTTCACAACCACTGCTTCCCATTCACGCTCCTCTATTCTTATAACTGCAGTATATTTTCTGCACAAGTTACAAATAGCCGTTCTCTCCCTGTTGTCCCTGCTACGCATAGAATTTCATAGCGTGTGCTCCACTCAAAAACTTTCTCTACATTTACAAATACAATAAACGTAGGTTTGCCTTTCCTCAATCTACCTTCCACGATAACGCTTAGCCCCGCGAAATTAGCCGAGCGGTCTAGTGCGCTGCAGTCATGGACTGTGCGGCTGGCTGGGTTGGATTGTTTGGGGGAAGAGACCAAACAGCGAGGTCATCGGTCTGATCGGATTAGCGGGAAGGATGGGGAAGGAAATCGGCCGTGCCCTTTCGAAGGATCCATCCCAGCATTTACCTGGAGCGATTTAGGGAAATCACGGAAAACCTAAATCAGGATGGCCGGACGCGGGATTGAACCGTCGTCCTCCCGAATGCGAGTCCAGTGTGCTACCACTGCGCCACCTCACTCGGTGTGCGGCTGGTCCCGGCGGAGGTTCGAGTCCTCCCTGGGGCATGGGTGTGTGTGTTTGTCTTTAGGATAATTTAGGTTAAGTAGTGTGTAAGCTTAGAGACTGATGACCTTAGCAGTTAAGTCCCATAAGATTTCACACACATTTGAACTTTTTTTTTTTTTTTTTTTTTTTGATAACGCGAAATTTCTAAATTTCCTTTTTATGTTCCTGCATATATATAGAGCGTTCAATAATTCTTATTATGAACTTCTAGAAATTACACTAGGTGAGACTGCTCACGTTACTAACGAAAAATTTGAGGTGATGCGTTAGTGAGCAACTGTTTTTAGACCTCCCATGTGTCCTTAATCAATGAATACGTTCAAAGGTTTCGTCACAAGGTTCAAAAGTGGCTCTGAGCACTATGGGACTTAACTTCTGAGGTCATCGGTCCCCTAGAACTTAGAACTACTTAAACCTAACTAATCTAAGGACATCACACACATCCATGCCCGAGGCAGGATTCGAACCTGCAACCGTAGCGGTCGCGCGGTACCAGACTGTAGCCCCTAGAACCGCTCGGCCACTCCGGCCAGCCTTCGTCACAAGGAACTTCTTTTGTTTGATACTGTACCTTGTATCTTATGTTGTCTTCATCGTCAAAAGTCAGAAATTTACTTCGAATTATCGTTCAGCCCAAATTAGGAACTAAAGTATATGTTGCTATTTTCCTCATTATTGTCCAAGTTATGTTTGCGGCTTCGCTTCGTTGTCTGTTTCACGACACGGTACGCCCTCTAGATACTGCACCTTGCAGCCCCTTGTGCGCAGTCGCACCGTATGGCGACCCGAACCGCTAAGGCCGCCCCATTCCGCATGCAGGCGGCGACTGCGGGCACGCACCCCACTGGCGCCAGTTAAATATGCATTGTTTCAGATTAGCTCACTTGTCGATTTATCGCGCGTGTAAGTGGTGCGCGTAAAGCACGCCGCACCGAGCGAAATAAATATATCATTAGGGAATTTGCGGGAGGGTGGCGCGAGTTCAAAAGGAAAGGGGGAAAAAAGTGAGAGTAGAGGGACGCGAAAAAGAGAAGTGTGGAGGAGGTCGGAAGGGGGGGGGGGTGCCGCAGGGTAGGCCGCGGGTCATGAATAGGCAATGTGGCGGCAGGGAGGGCGGGGGCGGCGGGGGCGGGCAGGTGGGCATTCCCAGTCAGCGCCGCAGCTGGCACGCGCCCCCGCCGCCCACAGCATAAATCAGCGGCTGCACTGGGGGGCTGCTTACACAGCGCAACAACGCCGGGCCCCGTAAGCTGCAACTCTTCCAGCGTCACTCAGCGCCCGCAAAGGGACGTGAAGGGGAAACACCTTACGCAGGTCTCGTTTCCCGACGGTACTTGTCGCCTGTGCGATAGATAGAGGTGTTAATTCATATTGTCGAGACGGCTAAAGCACCGTTACTAATAAGCTTGCAACATCCCCTTACAAAAATTATCAATTACTGTGCTGGTCAACTTCTACGTTATTTGATACAACGACAGCTGAGTAAAACTGAACGTACTCAGACAGTTCTCTCTTTACTTATTCTGATCATCACAAAACTGACACACAATATTTTTTTTAGCGCAACGCAATCTGAATTTCAATAGTCCCTACAAATGAATGGCCCTGACTAACAGTAACCTATAGCACCGGCCAGGGTGGCCGAGCGGTTCTAGGCGCTACAGTCTGGCACCTCGCGATCGCTACTGTCGCAGGTTCGAATCCTGCCTCGGGCATGGATGTGTGTGATGTCCTTAGGTTTGTTAGGTTTAAGTAGTTCTAAGTTCTAGGGGACAGATGACCTCAGATGTTAAGTCCCATAGTGCTCAGAGTCATTTGAACCAATAACCTAGACCTTTCATGAATCACTAACCTCACAAAAATCTTCGTTACTCGAACTACTGCAATACAGCGATCGCCAATACTGCCAGCTAAATAAAATATTCTAACTACTGAAGGCACTAACTACTGATAAGCATAGTTAGCAAATGAAAGATTTTGATACAGGAACAAACAGTGTATTTACCTTAATAATGTTCAAAAGTCATCATATATATCTATCAATTAATGACAACCATATTTACAAATTTCTTTTTTCTGGCGGAGACACGTCAAGATCGTTCGCTTATAGTAACCTCCCAAAACTCTGGGATCTCTCTCTCCACATCCACCACTGCTGGCGGCTCACCTCCAACAGCCCAACGCTACGTGCTGTTCACGCCCAACTGCCCAAAACTACACAAGCGAATATTCCAACAATGAGTCCAACCAGCCACAGACTGCACACAGCACAGTCAGTGATGTTCATACAGAGCGCTACGTGCCGTTACCAACATAAAAACCCAAAACAGCCTACTGCAGTCTTTGATTTTCATACAGAGCGCTTCGTGGCATTACCAACATAAAAACCTAAACAGCCTACTTACAAACTAACCGAACAAAGTAATAGTAACATTACTGGCCATTATCTAATTTGCAATCGCCGATAATGCTAACCATCGCCGGCCGCGGTGGCCAAGCGGTTCTAGGCGCTACAGTCCGGAACCGCGCGACTGCTACGGTCGCAGGTTCGAATCCTGCCTCGGGCATGGATGTATGTGATGTTCTTAGGTTAGTTAGGTTTAAGTAGTTCTAAGTTCTAGGGGACTGATGACCTCAGATGTTAAGTCCCATAGTGCTCAGAGCCATTTGAACCATTTGCTAACCATCTGTGACTCTTTCTAGAGACGAGGAACCGGACGATACTTCGTAGCCGTGAAATATGTGAAACAATGACAACAGCAAAGCAGATGGGTTTTGAACTGATGTTCTACCAACACAGTCTCCAGCCAAATTAGGCAATGCGGTCTCCTGCCTAATTAGGCAGTACAGTATCAAGTTTTATGGCAAAGCGAAAACAAACTTCACCTAAGAAAACTAACCTCACTTCGTACACCAACTAACCTCTTCTACCACAGTTACTCTCAATATTACACAGCAACGTGGCCTAGCAAACAGTACCACAGTTAACCCTTCTGCAGATCACAGAAAGGCCAATAAATGCAGCAATACATACAATAACACAAGCTACTGGCAAAACTACTACGCAGTATAATGAACAAATACAAAGGACATATGAACCTGTTAATAGTCTGATTGGCAAAAGAATGATCTACTATTATTTTAATTAACTATCACAAAAACCATCATGATTTGAAACAGTACTGGTTACTATGGACTTCAGAAATTTGCACATGAAGTCACTCTATACAAATGGGCAGTACAGCTATTATTTACAAGAAAACATTTGGTGAAGAATCAATGATTGTACTGGCTGCTGCACTTGCTCAGAAAGAGCCTTTACTTTCATTTGTCACTAACTTACGGGGTCCCTCAAACTGGCATGATTTGAAAAACATCATCAACTGTTAATGGTAACACACAAAATTAAGACAATGGCAAATACCTTTACCAACAACTTTAAGTATAATGAATAATGTAAAATTTAGTTCGACAGTTAACAAGGGAACCTAGCAACTAGTCTCTCATAGGACTCCACGTCAAACTGGCTTTGTAAATGACTGCACAACCTGAAAAAACCAGTTTAAAACAACATATGAAAAGGAAAGTAAAGTAATACTGCTGTGTTTTTATAACTTTTACTCACAGGCAGCTGTAAGTACTTTATATATTTGTCACTGATTATTTTAACAGCAGCTTCTTATTTAATGAAAATCTTTTTTGTGAACACACTTTAGAAAACTTAAAATGGATAATTATGTGGAGTAAATCATTTCCTGCTGTACAGAAAACTAGCCAAAGTTCACACTTCACAAAGTTAACAAACACCGCAAAATGTTTTACTGGCAAAATGTTCAATTGAATAAAAACAGGATACCCGGAATAAATTCACTTGGATAGCACCCTGTCTAGAAATGTGACTAGGTTAATCACGGGTGTACATACCTAATTTAGAAGTTCCACAAAAAGTTATTATTCAATGCATAAGACCTGGTGCACTGGATGTACATATTTAGTAACATTTGTGTTGAAGATGGTAGTGCTGGTGACAAATTACATTACCTACAAAATTGGCGGCAAAGCAACCATGGTTCTTGAAGTTAGTCACGCTCTGATACAGCTCTTCTTGGAGTCGTAAATTTAACCAGATTGTACCAATAACGATACCATGGGTGATAGCCCACTTTAGATTCCATCCGAGGCTAATTTACATGCTCGCAAGCTCTTCTTGCCTCAATTTATGCCACAATAGCTGACCAAGGCTGCCACTGACCACTCAGTAACACAGTCAGAACTCCACTATACCACTCGCCACAAAGGAATAAAAGCCTTGCGCCAGGTCCACCTTTTCCAGTTCCGCCCAACTACTTCTATAGTAGCAGTGCTTTACTACGGGTTTTACATTTAGCTGTCCTACTTATGGACCGGTAAAATATTCAGCGTTTTTAAAAAATTATTATATCCGCAGATTATTACACGTAAAATGAGAGGTAGATCTGCAATATAATTTCTTAAAATGTCAAATTATTTAACATAATTATTAAATATTTACACAGCCAAAGATCCTGACTATGCAGATACACTAGTGTACAATGTCAGCAGAGAACTTGCACGAAATGTACATAAATCTATCGATCATTGGTGTCACAAGCCCCCCCCCCTCCTTTAGCGCAGCACACTGGTCGATTTGGAGCACTGTAGGTGGTGCAGACCCGGAACGAGGCAGTTACGCGACGAAATAAACAATAAATTAAACGAAAAAAAGAAGGAGTACTGCACCATATTCAGCAAAATCCTACATATTGAGTACCGAACTCTAATGTACGAGGGCTATTCGGAAAGTAAGGTCCGATCGGTCGCGAAATGGAAACGACTATGACAATCCGATAAAGCTTTGCACAGATGTGTTGGGTAGTGTCTCTAGTATAACCCCAGTTACCATCACGTCGCTCTTCCCATTTCTGAGCTCGCAGTGAGTGCGTAAAGATGTCTAGAAAATAGTGTCTGCCGCCAAGTACGAGGGCCTGGTGAGAAATTTCGCCTGAAGCTATGCAGCTAACATTACATAACTGTCGTGCTGTTTCTTTTTCAAGACCATTCTCCGCCGCATTCTGCAGGGGCAATGAAGATGCTCCTGCATCGTTTTCAATTGGAAATGTTTGACTACCCACAATACAGCCCGTAATTGTCTTCCTCTGAGTTTCATCTCTGCTCACATGAACCGCTGGCTATGAAGACAACATTTTGGCACAAGACAACGAGCCGTAGGCCAGCGTAGAGAATTGGCGGAAAGCACTGGCGGCTGCCTTCTATAGCGAGGGTATTGGAAAGTTGGTACAACGCTACGATACACGTCTAAGTCGGATCGGCGGCTATGGAGATAAGTAGCTGCAAGGTGTATCTAACTGTTGCAAATAAAACATTTTAGATTTTTACCGTGGTTTCCATTTCCCGACCTATCGGACCTTACCTTCCGAATAGCCCTCGTATTAAGATCCGAACGAAACATACTGAGGCGACAAAAGCCATGGGATAGCGATATGGACAGATACAGATGGCGACAGTATCGCGTACACATGGTGTAAACCGGGATTTCACCGGCGGAGCTGTCATTTTTATTCAGGTGCTTCATGTGGAAAGTTTTCTGACGTGATTGTGACCGCACGACTGGAGTTAACAGACTTTGAAATCGGAATGGTAGTTGGAGGTAGACGCTTAGGACATTCCATTTCAGAAATCATTAGAGAATTCAATATTCCGAGATCCACAGTGTAAGAGTGTGCCGATAATATCACATTTCAGGCAATTACTCTCACCACGGACAAAGCAGTGGCCAACGGTCGTCACTTAGCGACCGAAAGCAGCGGCGTTTGCGTAGAGTTGTCAGTGCTAACAGATAAGCAACACTGCGTGTAATAACCTCACCAATCAATGTGGGACGTACGACGAACGTATCAGTTAGTGCGGCGAAATTTGGCGTTAATGGGCTATGCATACAGACGACCGACACTGGTGCCTTTGTTAACACCATGACATCACCTCAGTGCCTCTCCTAGGCTTGTTACCATATCGGTTGGACCCTAGAGAAATGGACCACTGTGATCTGATTGTATGAGTCCCGATTTCAGTTAGTAAGAAGTGTTGGTAGGGTTCGAGTGAGGCGCAGACTCCACGAATCCATGGACCCAAGTTCTCAACAAGGCACAGTGCAAGCTGGAGGTAGCTCCATAATGGTGTGGAGCTACCTGTGTTTACATGGAATGTACTGGGTCCTCTGGTACAGCTGAACCGATCGCTGATTAGAAATGGTTATGATCTGCAACTTGGAGACCATTCGGAGCCGTTCATGAAGCAAACGATTTGACCACCCAGATCGCCCGACACGGATCACATCGAACATCTATGGGATATAATCAAGAGGTCAGTTCGTGCACAAAATCCCTGCACAGGAAATACTTCTGTAATTATGTACGGCTATTGAGACAGCACGGCTCAACATTTCTGCGAGGGACTTCCGACGTCTTTTGAGTCCATGCCACGACGAGTGGCTGCATTACTTCGGGCAAAACGAGGTCCTACTCGATGTTAAGAAATTCCCATGGCTTTTCTCGCCTCAGTGTAAGTATTTATCCAGATTTTCGAGACACCTAAATGAAGATTCCTAATATTCTTATGTTGTCGTTGTTGTGGTCTTCAGTCCAGAGACTGGTTTGATGCAGCTCTCCAAGCTGTGCAAGCCCCTTCTTCTCGGAACAACTACTGCAACCTACGTCCTTCTGAGTCTCCATCTACATCTACATCATACTCCGCAAGCCACCTAAAGGTGTGAGGCAGAGGGTACTTTCGGCACCAATATCTGATCCCTCCCGCCCTGTCCCACTCGCGAATAGTGCGTGGGAAGAGTGATTGTCGGTGAGCCTCTGTATTGGCTCTAATTTCTCGAATTTTCTCCTCATGGTCAATACGCGAAATGTATGTGGGGTGAAGTAATATGTTGTCTGACTCCTCCTGAAAAGTTCTGTCCCGAAATTTCAATATAAATCATCCCGTGAGGCACAACGCCTCTCTTGTACCGTCTGCCAGTGGAGTTTGATTAGCATCACCGTAACTCTCTCTCGCCAGCTAAACGATCCCGTATCGAAACGCGCCGCTCTTCGTTGGATATTCTCTATCTCCTCTATCAGTCCTACCTGATAGGAATCCCAGAAAGATGAACAATACTCAAGAACCGGGCGAAAAAGCGACTTATAAGCCTCGTATTTCGCGCATGAGTTAGATTTCCTTAAGATTCTTCCAATGAATCTGAGTCTGGTGTCTGCTTTTCCCACTATCTGTTTTATACGGTCATTCCACTTAACGTCGCTCTGGCTAGTTACGCCTAGATATTTTACGGCAGACGCTGTCTCCAGCTGTTTGTCATCAATAGTGTAGCTGAACAGTAGTGGATTTCTTTTCATATGTATGCGCAGTATGTTACATTTATCTACGTTCAGGCTCAACTACCAGAGTCTGTACCATTCATCAATTCTCTGCAAGTCATTCTGCAAATTCTTACTATCTTCTGGCGTTGTTACTTTGGTATAGACAACTGCATCTTCTGCGAATAGCCTTAAAGAGCATACGACGCTTTCTACTAGATCATTTACACACATTGTGAACAGCAACGGTCCTATCACACTTCCCTGTGGTACTCCGGATATTACCTTTACGTCTGCCGATTTAGTTCCGTTAAGAGCGACGTGTTGAGTTCTATCTGCAAGGAAGTCTCGAATCCAATCGCAGTTCTGCTCCGATACTCCATAAGCTCGTATTTTTTTTTCATTAAACGGCAATGCGGAACGGTGACAAACGCCTTACTGAAATCAAGGAACACGGCATCAACCTGAGCGCCGTTGTCCACTGCGCTGTGGATCTCATGGACGAAGAGAGCGAGCTGAGTTTCCCAAGATCTCTATTTGCGGAATCCACGTTGATTCTCATAGAGGAGATGTTGATTTTCCAAGAACGTCACAATTCTTGAGCACAAAGCATGTTCCATAATTCTGCAACAGATTAACGTCAACGATATAGGTCTACAATTGTATGGATCTGTCTTACGGTCTTTCTTAAAAACGGGAATGACCTGTGCTTTTTTCCAGTCGTTAGGTACCTTTCGTTGCTCAAGCGATCTACGACAAATTACTGCTAGAAGGGGAGCAAATTCTTTAATATAATCTTTATAGAACCTTAGAGGTGTCTCACCAGGTCCCGAAGCCTTTCCGCTAATAAGCGATTGTGGCTGCTTTTCAGTTCCGCGATCGGTTATCTCAATATCTGCCGTTTCGACGTTCGCACGACGATTGAAAGGAGGGTGTTAGTCTTCTGCTGTGAAGCAACTTCGGAAGACCGAATTCAGTATTTCGGCCTCCTCTTTGTTATCTTCCGTTTAGGTGCCAGTGTGGTAGCTGAGAGAATGAAGAGATGATTTTGATTCACTTACTGATTTTACATACGACCAAAATCTCTTTGGGTTTTTTCTCAGGTCAGTTGACGGCTTACTTTCAAAATCATTGAACGCTTCTCTCATTGCTCTCCTTACGCTCATTTTCGCTTCGTTCAGCTTTTGTTTGTCAGCTAGGTTTTTACTTCTCTTGTATCTGAGATGAAGTGTTCTTCGTTTACGTAACGCTTTTCCAACACAACTATTAAACCATGGTGGATGCTTCCCATCCCTTAAAACCTTACTCGGAACATACTTGTCAAGGGCATATTGAACGATGCCTTTGAATTTTTTCCATTTGTTCTCCACATCTTCGTCCTCATTATCGAATATTTGATTCTGAGTGCTGAGATATTCTGAAATTTGTATCCTGTCACGATTTCTGAGCACATGTGTCTGCTTACCTTTCTTAACACTCCTTGTAGGACCTGTCATCATAGATGCTATCACAGCCTTATGGTCACTGATACTTTCCTCTACGTTAACTGATTCGAGAAGTTCAGGTCTGTTTATTGCCTGGAGGCCTAAGACGTTACCCTCCTGAGTTGGTTCTCTAACTATCTACTCAAAGTAATTTCGAACAAGACAACCAGAACAATGCCACACGATTCCCTGTCACTGGCATCAGTTTTGATGGCCTAACTCTCCCACTCTATACCTGGCAAGTTGGAGTCAACCCCTATTAGAACGGTATGATCAGGAAAATTTCTAATGATATTCAGCAAGTTCTGTCTGAAAGGCTCTACAGATCCTGACCCAGGTGGTCTATACAAGCATCCGATTAACATGTTTGACCGTTCTTTGATACTCAATTTCACACAGATTAATTCACATTCGGAATCCCTGATAACCTCGCTAGATTTTATCGAAATTTTTATTGCAATAAATACTCCGCCAGAATTGACGACGAACCTATTTCCGATAAACATTCCAGTCTGAACTCAGGATTTCGTTGTCATTGCCGTCTGGCTTCAACCAGCTTTCTGTTCATAATACTGCCTGTGCATTATAACCTTCATTAGGCGATACTAATTCTGGGACCTTTCCTTGGATGCTCCTGCAGTTTACTAAAATCATATTAATCTTTTCTGTCTCTGATCTGCGAGATCCATGATTCTCTAAGGTCGCTGTGGCTAATTGAACGGGAAAATCGTCTTTGCTCCCAAGGGAGGGGTCCTATAACCTAAAAAAGCCCCATATGCACGCCACACCCTAGTAGCCACTTCCTGCGTGTAGTACACGCCTGACCTATTAAGGGGAACTTTACAATTCTGCACCCGATAGCGGAGGTCGAGAAATTCCCACCGGATCCCGTCGCAAAGCCGTCTGAGCTTCTGGTTTGGACCTTCCAGTCCGCACCAAACCAGAGGACCGCGATCAACCCTGGGTACGATGCTACAAATAGACAGCCTAGACTGCACCCCACTTGCGTTGATAGTTGGCTTCAGCCAGCCGCCGAAAGGAGCCGAGTAAGGCCTTAGAAACCAAGCGGCAGGCGTCATTCGTGCCGACATGTGCCACTACATGCAGCCGGTTGCACCCAGTCACGGACGAGACCTCCAGGCAAACATACCGAATGCAACTGGAATTCTTTCCCGCCTTGCCTGCTATCTCCCTGAGGGGCTCAATTACCGCCTAACATTGGAGCTCCCGATGACTAGCATACCCACCCTCTGTACTTGTCCGGACTGGGTAGGAAAATCGACTGCTGGCCGAACAGGAGAGGCATCCCGTGCTGGCTTAGAGTTGTTCTCAATACTGGGAAGCATCTCGTACCTGTTGCTAAGACGTAGGGAGCCAGCCGTACGGCCTGCTCCCTCTTTCGCCTTCCGCCCAGTGACACGCGAACCCACCACTGTCTGTCGCCCACTCTGGAGTGAAGACAGACCGGTTAGATGTCGTGTATCGTAAGCCGCAGCGACATCGGGGTCACCAGGGGATTCCAGTGGCACCAAAGGTGTCGCAGGTCTCGTCCCTGCCGCCCCGACATCATCGCAACTTCTAGCATTAGCTAAAAGCTTGTCGACGGGAGCCAACGCTGCTTCCGGCTGTTTACGGACAGCAGCCAATACTCCTTGTGTCCGCTCACATCAAGCACAGTCCCTATCCATATGGTACTATGTATAAAATAGATATAAGGTCTCAAATGGCGCAACTGGGTTTGAAAATATACCAAAGGAGAATAAAGTAATCCTAAAAGTTGGTGTGCAGATTTCTGCCTATGCTCTGAGACCGCAAGCTATTAAACGAAATAAATTGCTCTACACGGAAAGTTTACACTAGGGAGCCGCCCTACACAAGGATATTCACAAGACTTATGCAACAACAAAAACTACGATTATTTTTGTAATCACTAGTGTATACAGTAAAATACACCCACACAGTTCACTTCTTTACAGAAGCATGTGAACAAAAAACAAATACAAAATTAATTTACAGTTTATCACGCAAAAAAGTGCATACAGTAAAATACACCCACACAGTTCACTTCTTTACAGAAGCACGTGAACAAAAAACAAATACAAAATTAATTTACAGTTTATCACGCAAGTGCTGCTGCTGCTCTGCTGCGCGTCCTCTCGACTCGGCGGCAGCCCTGGTTAATGTATTCATCGCTTGGTCTCCCTCTACGATTTTTACCCTCCACGCTTCCCTCCAGGACTAAATTGGTGATCTCTGGATGCCGCAGAACATGTCCTACCCAACCGATGCCTTCTTCTAGTTAAGTTGTGCCACAAATTCCTCTTCTGCCCAATTCTGTTCAGTACTTCCTCATTAGCATTCTTCTGTAGCACCACTTTTCGAAAGCTTCTATTCTCTTCTTGTCTAAACTGTTTATTGTCCATACATGGCTCCACTCCAGAGAAATACTTTCAGAAAAAACTTCCTGACACTTAAATCTATACTCGATGTTAACAAATTTCTCTTCTTCAGAAACGCTTTCCTTGCCATAGCCAGTCTATAGTTTATAGTCTCTCTACTTTGACCATCATCAGTTATTTTACTCCCCAAATACCAAAATACATCTACCACTTTAAGTGCCTCATTTCCTACATTTCCTAATCTAATACCCTCAGCATCACCTGATTTAATTCGGGTACATTCATTTATCCTCCTTTTGCTTTTGTTGATGTTCATCTTATATCCTTCTTTCAAGACACTGTCCATACCACTCAACTGCTCTTCCAGGTCCTTTGATGTTCCTGACAGAATTACAATGTCATCAGCAAACCGCAAAGTTTTTATTTCTTCTCCATGAATTTTAGTTCCTGCTCCACATTTTTCTTTGGTTTTCTTTTACTGCTTGTTCAATGTACAGATTGAATAACATCGGGGATTACAACCACGTCTCACTCCCTTCTCAACCACTGCTTCCCTTTCATGCCCCCTCAACTCTTATAACTGCCAACTGCTTTCTGTACAAATTGCAAAAAGCCTTCCGCTCCCTGTATTTTACCCCTGCCACCTTTAGAATTTGAAAGAGAGTATTTGTAATATAACGTGGCGGAAAAAAGATTTTGTATGTTGAAGTTTGGGATGTCTATCGTTGCTTAACACAAGAAAACAGAATACGACGTCATATTACGGATATCCTCCACCAAATAAATAATACGTATCATGTGTAATCTGGGGTGCTGCTTCTTAATGCTGCCATAGGTTCATCTTGATGTTACTGCATCGACACTTAGGAATCATGCAATGCCAGAAATAAGCTCCAGGAATTTGTGTTCACTACAAGGTTTATTTGGTACGCTAGATGTTCGGCGGCGAACTATGTAAAATTGACTTAACACTGTCTCATGACTGACGTCAAACTGAACTCCAACTGAGATATGGCGGCGTAGAAATCGCCTCTATTTATATGATTTTAAGCAATTACCGATATTGTGCCGTATAAAATTTTTAGGTTTATTAATTAAAACTTTTACACACCTTCCCAAATTACATAGAAATTTACATGAAATAAAAGTGAATAATCTCCTACAAAGACAGGAAATAATCTGTTTCTATTAAGACTATAAGTTACATGTTTTATCATTACAACAGTATATTTCCTTACTTTGCACATATCATTTTACTTGCTTAAAGGATAATCATCCTAATCATCCTATCATTTTGAGGTGAAGAGAAGGATTAGTTTTAGTGAATGAAAGGCTGAGATTCAATTAATTAAATTTTATATGAGTAAAACCTTACATTTCTATATTGTCATAATTAAAGTTCCATTAACTAACGCCAATTAAAATATTTGTGTGTTTAATTCTGACTGAAAAATTATCTTGTTATGTATCTATTACGGATAAAATTTGATTTTTAGTTTGAAAACATAAAAATAGGTATGTTTCGATGACTAGAAATATTGCAAATTAAATCGTTAACTTCTCTACAATTACAACAGCAAAATTATTCCTACCATTCATTTATACATGAACTTCGTATAGTATAGAAATTGTGACGGTATATCAATTTTTAGTTCAATACGTTTACATCATTGGTGAGGCTCACAATAAATAATGTCAAAACGATAGCTTAAATTAATGCAAATTATTAATTTGCTGCAAAAGAAAATCTTCAGTGAATTCGAATCCAGATAACGAGAAAAGACAAAATCAAACCAGCATAATGATATTACATATATGCCCTCTTCAGAAGCGTGGGATGAGATGGTAAAAGGATACAGGATCCCAAAGGATTGTGGCATTACAATAGCCCCATGAAGAGGTTTGACTATTGCAGAGAGACAAAGCTTTACTAAATCTCTGGCTAAAATGAAGGGAATATAATCATGACTAGTATAACAGACAAACAATTTGACAATTTGTGTGTGTGTGAAAATACGTGTTATATATAAAATCAGTCAGTCAACTTTCTCATATTAAAGATGAAGTGCAAGAAAAATACAGGTGTATGAAATTTTAGTTTTATCCTCTTGCTGCCCTTAACGCACTCCATTGAATATTCTGTGAGATTTCGTATTACTACATTCAATTGATTATATATTACTACCTTAAAAAAATTGTGTCTTATCGCTAAAAAAACCTGTTAGTGTGAGTGGATTTTTTTTTGTTATTGTTGGCAAGGACATGCCTCAACAGGAATGTCAGACATTAGATAGATGCTGTATCAAACCGATTTTAATGTCAAAATTTCAAATAGATTAAAGAAATTTTTCATCTTCCGTATTTAATAGTAAGAATAATCACAGCTATATCAGTGTCCTCAAATAAATGTGAATGTACATCAGTAAACAAAATTAATTGCGTCTCAGAAAAATCTCTTTGTTGCCATAACTACTGTGTCTCTCACCTCTATGAGTTTATCAGATGCAGTAAACTGCATATCAGTATAAAGCACTGCGTTTTACCATACTCCACTACACATCAATTTTTTCCAACTCCTTTATCGGTTCATTTCAAATTTTGTATCAGCACACGATCATCATTAATTTACTCATATATTCATATTCATATATCCAATAATTGTTAATTACTCTAGTCATAGTGTAACTTCCCATTCTGAAGTATGGCGAGCTGTACAATGTAAAGAGTTATTCTGTGTATAAAATACAGTGTGACAAACGAAAACTCAAGTTGATGGCATAAAATCTAACCTACTGTACCAGACAAAATGTATATTTGTTTCCATGAATGACAAATCAGGTTCAAGAGTTACCCTACATCAAATCATAGAAGAACACTAATTTAAAGTATATACCAGAAAATGCAGAGGAGAATTACTCCAGTCTGTTAAATGAGACCTATGTAATGCATAGAACTGTACAGATTTACCCACTCATAGGAAATGTGATTACAGCAAATGACTGTAAGGCCACAAAACAAGTTATATTTGAAGAATATCATTTGCACCCTAACATACAATCAAATACAAGAGTTAACCTACAATGCAATATATATATAGAGTGAGTCACCTAACGTTGCCGCTGGATATATTTCGATATTTCGTAAACCACATCAAATACTGTCGAAACCGATTCCACAGACCGAACATGAGGAGAGGGGCTAGTGTAATTGTTTAATACAAACCATACAAAAATGCAAGGAAGTATGTTTTTTAGTACAAACCTACTTTTTTAAATGGAACCACGTTAGTTTTGTTAGCACATCTGAAAATATAAACAAATACGTAATCAGTGCCGTTTGTTGCATTGTAAAATGTTAATTACATCCGGAGATATTGTAACCTAAAGTTGACGCTTGAAACCTCCGACGTTCAGCTGCGTGTTGTAACAAACACGGGCCACGGTCGGCGAGCAGCATCTGCAGGGACATGTTGACGATGGCGACCGTGTTTACGAGTGTTGTGGTTTGGTCTAGCTGTCGCAGTGTCCACATGTAGCGCTTGCTGCTATTGTTATTCTGCATTCGTCTCCGCACGCAGACCAACTGTAGTACACCGTGTTACCAGACGTCTGTGATAGTGTAGTGTTGTTGGAACTGTGACCATGGTGTATTCGAACTCTGAAAAGGCGGAGATGTAACTCATCTATGGCGAGTGTCGACGAAATGCAGCTGAAGCCTGCAGGGTGTATGCAGAACGGTACCCGAACAGAGAGCATCCAACGTTCCGCACATTGCAAAACATCTACCGCCAACTGTATGCAACAGTTATGGTCGTAGCACGCAAACGGGTCCGTAACAGGCCCGTCACAGGAGAAGCGGGTGCAGTTGGTGTGTAGCTGCTGTTGCCATGAACCCACACATGAGTACACGGGACATTGCGAGAGCCGGTGGACTGAGTCAAAGTAGTGTCATGCGCATACTGCATCGTCACCGCTTTCACCCGTTTCATGTGTCGCACCATCAGCAATTACATGGTGATGACTTTAATCATCGAGTGCAATTCTGTCAATGGGCATTAACAGAGAATGCGTTGCAGTTCTACCCGTTTACCGATGAAGCGGGTTTCACAAACCACGGGGCAGTGAATCTACGGAACATGCATTACTGGTCCGTGGACAATCCTCGCTGGCTCAGACAGGTAGAGCGACAGCGACCGTGGACTGTAAATGTATGGTGCGGAATCATTGGCGACCACCTCATTGGTCCTCACTTCATTGCAGGGGCCCAAACAGCTGCAACATACATCGCGTTTCTACAGGATGATCTGCCAACGTTGCTCGAAAATGTCCCACTGGAAACGCGTCGACATATGTGGTATCAGCATGATGGTGCACCTGCACATTCCGCAATCAACACTAGGCCGACCCTTAACAGGATGTTCGACGGGCGTTTCATAGGACGTGGAGGACGCATAAATTGGCCAGCCTGTTCTCCTGATCTTACACCTTTGGACTTCTTTCTGTGGGGTACGTTAAAGGAGAATGTGTACCGTGATGTGCCTACAACCCCAGAGGATATGAAACAACGTATTGTGGCAGCCTGCAGCGACATCACCAGATGTACTGCGGCGTGTACGACATTCATTACGCCAGAGATTGCAATTGTGTGCAGCAAATGATGGCCACCACATTGAACATCTATTGGCCTGACATGTCGGGACACACTCTATTCCACTCCGTAATTGAAAACGGAAACCACGTGTGTACGTGTACTTCACCCCTCATGGTAATGTACATGTGCGTCAGTGAAAAAGACCAATAAAAATGTGTTAGCATGTGGACGTAATGTGCTGTTCCAGTTTCTTCTGTACCTAAGGTCCATCACCGTTCCCTTTGGATCCCTACGTAATTCGGTGCTCTCCGACACACACGATCGGACAGCGGAGGAGTGGTACTGAAGCGTCAACTTTAGGTTACAATATCTCCGGATGTAATTAACATTTTACAATGCAACAAACGGCACTGATTACGTATTTGCTTATATGTTCAGATGTGCTAACAAAACTAACGAGGTTCCATTTAAAAAAACGTAGGTTTGTGTTAAAAATCATAGTTCCGTGCATTTTTGTATGATTTGTATTAACCAATTACACTAGCCCTTCTCCTCACGTTCGGTCTGTGGAATCGATTCGTCAGTGTTTGACGTGGTTTACGAAATATATCCAGCGGTATTGTTAGGTGAGTCACCATATATATATATATATATATATATATATATATATATATATATATATATATGTGTGTGTGTGTGTGTGTGTGTGTGTGTGTGTGTATGTGTGTGTGTGTGTGTGTGTGCCTAAAACTATACAGGGACTCCAAAATCATGACATCATAACCGAAAAACAGATCGAATAGTTATAGTAATTAAAATTATATGAAGCTAAAATTAGGTCTGAGACACCTCAAACCAAACTGAAAATGTTCAAGACCTATGTTTGCGACGATCAGGCCGACTTGAAAGTTATGACTTTCCATTCCGGTAAATAAAGACTGAAGTGTTTTATCCATGGCATAGAAACACAAGGTTATTAAATGGGGTTCATGAGACATGAACTGGACTGTATGATGAGGTTTTGCTCACAAGAAAATATGTAACAAACAACAGACATTAATGACAACTCATGTCAAATATGGGAAAATCTTACAGATAAACAAAATTAGTCATGTTCATACTGTAATAAAACGTGACGAAAACGATTTTGTAGATGATGTTCAGTTACTATCTAATTATCTCACACCATATATATATATATATATATATATATATATATATATATATATATATATTATACACAAGGAATTTTATGTAACGGAAATATATTGGTCAAATGGTCAGATGCAGAAAAATTGTAAATGATTAAGATGAGTATCACAATACCACATGTCAGTGTTAAACATCAAAGTACCAAAGAACATATATGATGAATGCTAATAACCAAATTTGAAAACATAACATGGAAACATATGCAGAATCAAATATAGGTAAAAGCGCAAAGCACGGTGCAGATCAGAGGAATACACCTGACACACTGAAACATAGCTTCAGCTCTATGTCTAATTTGGGTGTCAAAGAAATTCTTGACGTCCAGCCAGAGCATCACACCAAAATATCTCCTATCCTACTGCTGACTTCCAGAGACTAACCAGCCAGTGCATACACCCCACCAAGACTGTCGTCATCTGTAACCATGCAGCCAAAATCCACTAATAATAATATTGTCACTCAGGGACAACAGCAAGCAGAATACTTCTACATCATATTAATCAAAAGCTTTCAGAGAGAATACCAGATTTCCCACAGAGCAATGGGATTCATTGTAGTCAAGATAAAGTAAATACTAAGTAAATCATTGTAACCCATAGAATGTGTGTCATGATAAACATCAAATAGCAGGCGAAGTGTACGCAATGTAATTTATGTCGATTGTCACTAAAAGTCTCCATAATCATGCTGAACGTTCAGTCATATATCTACAAGATATTTCAGAATTACATACCGTTGAATAACTGTAAACTCATAAAGAAGTGTTGGAATACCAAATGTTACACAAGTGACCAAGATTATACCATAGTTCCTGCTTATCAACGAGAGTGTTAAGTAGACAAATGCATGTGTACTATCCACTTGGCTATACTTCTCTTCAAAATTCATATTGTTGTCAGTTTCTGGCAGTATTGATGAGATAAGATGCTATTTTCAAATCAGTGAAAGAACTTCATATACTCAGAATTGATTAATACATGTGACGAGAACTAAGTGTAAATGGTGCAAGTAAGGAACGTAGTACTGAGGTAAAATATGTTGAAGCAGATACTACATTAGCTGGGGCCCCTGTGCTTGCCAAACACATAACACTCACAGAGAGTGTACCCCCTGAGGGTTGATTATATTCGAACATATGGTTTCAGCTGTGTGATATTTCTTAAACCAAAAAGCTTACGTGACTTTCGATAAATTAACCTGATTGCATTAGGATGTGGTCTCTCTAAGATCTCAAATAGTCCAATGCATATATCTAAGATTTTTTTTGTTTCTTTGTTAACTGCTTTTGACTTTTCGTAACTTTTAGTCAACACAATGTCACCTACTTTAAACTGTGTAACTTTAAGATTTTTGTAATGCTTGTTTTTCCCCTTACTATGATATGCCTCCATATTCTTCTCCACCAGCTCTTTCCTCTCATCAGCAGTTAACTCTGCACAAGTTGGAAACTTAACCCATCCACCTGATAAGTTATCAGGTTTCTAATTAAAATGAACTTCATATGGTGTGAATCCAGTTGTAGTATGTTACGAACTATTTAGAATATCTTCAAACTGACTTACATAAGTGTACCTATTCGTATGATTCTTGGAACAGTACGTTATGGACAGCCTACCAATTTCCCTCATACACCTCTCCGAAGGATTGCATAATGGAGAATACACAGATATTAAAATGTGCTTAATGTTCTCATTGTTGATAAATTCCTTCCATGTAAGTGATGTGAACTGACTTCCATTGTCTGACAGTAAAGAATGTGGTTTGCTAACATTCACAAAATAGTCATTAGTAAAACACTGAATACTTTTCTTACTTGTAGCTTCTTTCATTGGGTACAGCTTTACCAGTTTTGAAAACAAGTCGACAGTAATAAACAGATATGTGTAGCCGTTTTTAGTGTGGGGAAGCCCCCACCAGTTCTGACTCACTTTGTGGAATTATGCTCTGCATTAAACCTTTGTGCTACTGGTTGATAACCTTTGGTCTATGAAATCGATCACAAGAACTTAAACACTTCCTAACCCTCCTGGAGATATTGACAAAGTACACGTTTTCCTGTATCTTTTGGATACGCTTCATGGGAACACAACGGCCTTAACTCTTATGCATATGGTTAATCAAAGTGTCAATATATTGTCTGGGCCAGCAAACCTTCCACTTATCCAAATCTGGACTACTTGTTTTAAATAAAATTCCTTTAAACATTTGGTTATATTGTTTTACCTTATCACTTCATTTCTTACCTAAGTAGCTCTTAACTAGTTTCCATGTCTCATCATCATTTTGATTTCGTCTCAGTTGTCTACAGATTCTCGCAATTTCTTTCTCTTCTTTAATCCCTTGAAAGTGCATGACCATAAAATTCCTATCCTCTCGAATATTCTCACTGTCTAGGTTGCTTTCTACTTATAATCTAGACAAAGCATCAGCAACTACATGCTGATTACTTCTAATGTACTGGGTTGAATAGTCAAATTGCTGTGAGAAAACTGCCCACTTGGAAATCTAACTGTGATATAGTTTGCACTCCTGAATGTAGCACAAAGCTTTGTGGTCTGTGCATACAATGACTTTTTGTCCAACTTAATAATTTTGAAATGCTTCAAACCCCCAAAAATGGCTAACAGTTCCTTTTCGGTGACTGTATATTTTTTCCATGCTTTTTGTAAACGTCTACTGGCAAAACTATTAGCACAGTGCATGATCTCTCCTTCAACTTCCTTCTGTTGAAATAAAGAAACTCCCAAGCCATAATAACACCTGTACACCTGTCTGTCATCATACAAAATGGTATGTTAAGTGTGGTCTATGTAAGATTTCACTGTTGACAAGTTGTCTTTTGATCTCATCGAAAGCTACTTGAGACTCGTCAGTTCATTTCCAAATACTGTTCTTTTTCAAAAGCACAAGAAGGCACGGACCATTTAAAGCTTGTGTCCTTATATGATTCCTATAGAAATTGCATTAACCGTAAGATAAGTTCTTTCTTTGATCTCGGTTTGGAGAAATCTGCAATGGCCAACAATTTGTTTTTATCATCCAGATGGAAGAATTGTGTCATGACTGGCTCTCCCACAGCTATCAATAATCCTAATAGAATGTTGTCTATGTCCAGGTTTTTGTTTCGACTTAGGTCTTTCAGTGCTCTGTTAAATTCTTCATTCAGTATCATATCTCTCATTTTATCTTCGTCCTCTTCCAGTTTCATAACACTTCCCTGAAGTACATCGTCCTTGTACAGACCCTCTACACCCATCTTCTACCTTTCTGATTTCCCTTCTGTGCTTAGGACCGGTTTTCCATCTTAGCTAGTGATATTTATACAGATGGTTCTTTTTTCTCCAAAGGTCTCTTCAATTTTCCTGTAGGCAGTATTTATCTTACCCCTAGTGATACATGCTTCTACATCCTTGCACTCTAGCCGTAAGTTCTTAGCCATTTTGCACTTCTTGTCGATCTCATTTTTGAGACCTTTGTATTTATTTTCGTCTACTTCATTTACTGCATTTTTATATTTTCTCTTTTCATCAATTAAATTCAATATGTCTTGTGTGACCCAAGGATTTCTACTAGCCCTCGTTTTTTTGCCTACTTGATCATATGCTGCCTTCACTATTTCGTTTCTCAAAGCTACCCATTCTTCTTCTACTGTATTTCTTTCCCCTGTTCTTGTCAATCGGTCCCTAATACTCTAAAACTCTCTACAACCTCTGGCTCTTTCAATTTATCCAGGTCCCATCTCCTTCATTTGTACCTTTTTGCAGTTTCTGCCCCCCTGAAAATGTCTTACAATTTAAAACCTGGTTCCTAAATCTCTGTATAATCTGTCCAAAACTTTCCAGTGACTCCAGGTTTCTTCCCTGTAAACAGTCTTCTTTCATAATTCTTAAACCAAGTGTTAGCTATGGTTAAGTTATGCTCTGTGCAAAATTCTACCAGGCGGCTTCCCCTTTCTTTCCTTACCCCCCAGTCCACATTCACCTACTACTTTTACTTCTCTTTCTTTACCTACAGTCGCATTCCATTCCCCAGTGACTACTAAATTTTCATCTCCCTTAACTACCTAAATAATTTCTTTGATCGCATCATACCTTTTTTCTATCTATTTAGCATCTGCGGGGCTAGTTGGGACATAAACTTGTACTACTGTGTTAGGCGTGTGCTTCGTGTCTATCTTAGCCACAATAATGCGTTCACTATGCTGCTCATAGTAACTTATCCGCGTTCCTATTTTTTTAATTCATTATTAAACCTACTGCTGCATTACTCCTATATGATTTTGTAGTTGGAAACCTGTATTCACCTGACTAGAAGTCTTGTTCCTCCCGCCACCGAACTTCAGTAGTTCCCACTATATCGAGCTTTAATCTATCCATTTTCCTTTTTAAATTTTCTAACCTACGTGCCCGATTAAGGGATCTGACATTTCACGAGCCGATCCGTAGAACGCCAGTTTTGTTTCTCCTGATAACGACGTTCTCCTGAGTAGTCCTACCCGGATATCCGAATGGGGGACTATTTTACCTTCGGAATAGTTTACCCAAGAGAACGCCATCGTCATTTAAGCATATAGTAAGGCTACATGCTCTCGGGAAAAATTACGGCTGTAGTTTCCCCTTGCTTTCAGCCGTTCGCAGTACCAGCACAGCAAGGCCGTTTCTGTTGATGTTACAAGGCTAGATCAGTTAATCATCTGGACTGTTACCCCTGCATCTACTGAAAAGGCAGCTGTCCCTCTTCAGGAACCACACGTTTGTCTGGCCTCTCAACAGCATAACTCTCAACGTATGCGTTTTATAGCCCATATTTACTAGACATTTTGCTTCTAATGATCGTTCCCGTTGTATCCCTCAATATATACAATTCCTCCTGGGACAACCCGTATATGAAGCACGTTCGTCGTACCTAAAGTGTTAACGCTGTATGCAAGGAGATTCCATGATGCTATCACAGACTTTCAGGGACGATGTAGAAAGGTGAATGTATGAATACGAGATAACGTTTCTAGTCCGGAAATGACACAGTCGAATTCCATCAGTGAAAATCTACTTAAGTGTCGCCTTAGCGTTACGCAGTGCTAAAACTAGCCCCCCCCCTCCCCCCGTTGTATATTGCCTAATACCATCACATAATGTTCCCTGTTGATGGACAGTGTCAGAGAGACTGAAAATCCTAGTGCTACGCTACAGTAGTAATAACAGTTGTTCCCCAGCGTCAAAGCAGAATTGGCATCGCCCACACAAAATTCTTTCGTACCCGTTCTAATATCCCCGATGTCGTTTCACAAGACTTTCACATGATCCCACAGCAAGAAATCGTGTGGGATGAAATGAGATAGTCGTGCTGGCCACGGAACAGGATCCCCTCAGCGTATCCATTTTAAAGGGAACGAATGACAAGACGTTCCCGAGTCCTGAGTCCAAAACAGTGTGGATTAGTTATTACCCCTATCTCTACCCCTGAGTGCTAGTAGGGATTGCCTACACTACAGTCGTAGCAATGAAATTACCGGTGCATTTATCCCATTTTCATAGGTATCAAAAGGATTTTTGCTTCTAGCTTTCGACTCTGTCTTTTCTGGACCAGAGTCCCTTACCTCAAACTGATATATTTACCGTTTTTTCATTGTCTCTGGAAGTCTGTAATATCATTGCAGAATTACCCTGTACAAGCCACAGGAACTGAGTGTGCCAGGAGTGCTAAGGTCGGATATACACTGATAAGCCAGAACATTATGACCAGTTACCTAATAGCTTGTATGTCCACCCTTGCCGGTCGGAGTGGCCGTGCGGTTCTAGGCGCTACAGTCTGGAACCGAGCGACCGCTACGGTCGTAGGTTCGAATCCTGCCTCGGGCATGGATGTGTGTGATGTCCTTAGGTTAGTTAGGTTTAATTAGTTCTAAGTTCTAGGCGACTGATGACCTCAGAAGTTAAGTCCCATAGTGCTCAGAGGCATTTGAACCCTTTTTTGTCCACCCTTGGCACGGATATCTACATCTACACCTACATCTATACTCCGCGAGCCACCTTACGGTGTGTGGCGGAGGGTACTTATTGTACCACTATCTGATCCCCCCTTCCCTGTTCCATTCACGAATTGTGCGTGGGAAGAACGACTGCTTGTAAGTCTCCGTATTTGCTCTAATTTCTCGGATCTTTTCGTTGTGATCATTACGCGAGATATATGTGGGCGGTAGTATTATGTTGCCCATCTCTTCCCGGAATGTGCTCTCTCGTAATTTCGATAATAAACCTCTCCGTATTGCGTAACGCCTTTCTTGAAGTGTCCGCCACTGGAGCTTGTTCAGCATCTCCGTAACGCTCTCGCGCTGACTAAATGTCCCCATGACGAATCGCGCTGCTTTTCGCTGGATCATGTCTATCTCTTCTATTAATCCAACCTGGTAAGGGTCCCATACTGATGAGCAATACTCAAGAATCGGACGAACAAGCGTTTTGTAAGCTACTTCTTTCGTCGATGAGTCACATTTTCTTAGAATTCTTCCTATGAATCTCAACCTGGCGCCTGCTTTTCCCACTATTTGTTTTATGTGATCATTCCACTTCAGATCGCTCCGGATAGTAACTCCTAAGTATTTTACGGTCGTTACCGCTTCCAATGATTTACCACCTATGGCATAATCGTACTGGAATGGATTTCTGCCCCTGTGTATGCGCATTATATTACATTTATCTACGTTTAGGGAAAGCTGCCAGCTGTCGCACCATGCATTAATCCTCTGCAGGTCCTCCTGGAGTACGTACGAGTCTTCTGATGTTGCTACTTTCTTGTAGACAACCGTGTCATCTGCAAATAGCCTCACGGAGCTACCGATGTATATTGTAAACAATAAAGGTCCTATCACGCTTCCCTGCGGTACTCCCGAAATTACCTCTACATCTGCAGATTTTGAACCGTTAAGAATGACATGTTGTGTTCTTTCTTCTAGGAAATCCTGAATCCAATCACAAACCTGGTCCGATATTCCGTAAGCTCGTATTTTTTTCACTAAACGTAAGTGCGGAACCGTATCAAATGCCTTCCTGAAGTCCAGGAATACGGCATCAATCTGCTCGCCAGTGTCTACGGCACTGTGAATTTCTTGGGCAAATAGGGCGAGCTGAGTTTCACATGATCTCTGTTTGCGGAATCCATGTTGGTTATGATGAAGGAGATTTGTATTATCTAAGAACGTCATAATACGAGAACACAAAACATGTTCCATTATTCTACAACAGATTGACGTAAGCGAAATAGGCCTATAATTATTCGCATCTGATTTATGACCCTTCTTGAAAATGGGAACGACCTGCGCTTTCTTCCAGTCGCTAGGTACTTTACGTTCTTCCAGCGATCTACGATAAATTGCTGATAGAAAGGGGGCAAGTTCTTTAGCATAATCACTGTAGAATCTTAAGGGTATCTCGTCTGGTCCGGATGCTTTTCCGTTACTAAGTGATAGCAGTTGTTTTTCAATTCCGATATCGTTTATTTCAATATTTTCCATTTTGGCGTCCGTGCGACGGCTGAAGTCAGGGACCGTGTTACGATTTTCCGCAGTGAAACAGTTTCGGAACACTGAATTCAGTATTTCTGCCTTTCTTCGGTCGTCCTCTGTTTCGGTGCCATCGTGGTCAACGAGTGACTGAATAGGGGATTTAGATCCGCTTACCGATTTTACATGTGACCAAAACTTTTTAGGGTTCTTGTTTAGTTTGTTTGCCAATGTTTTATGTTCGAATTCGTTGAATGCTTCTCTCATTGCTCTCTTTACGCTCTTTTTCGCTTCGTTCAGCTTTTCCTTATCAGCTATGATTCGACTACTCTTAAACCTATGATGAAGCTTTCTTTGTTTCCGTAGTACCTTTCGTACATGATTGTTATACCACGGTGGATCTTTCCCCTCGCTTTGGACCTTAGTCGGTACGAACTTATCTAAGGCGTACTGGACGATGTTTCTGAATTTTTTCCATTTTTGTTCCACATCCTCTTCCTCAGAAATGAACGTTTGATGGTGGTCACTCAGATATTCTGCGATTTGTGCCCTATCACTCTTGTTAAGCAAATATATTTTCCTTCCTTTCTTGGCATTTCTTATTACACTTGTAGTCATTGATGCAACCACTGACTTATGATCACTGATACCCTCTTCTACATTCACGGAGTCGAAAAGTTCCGGTCTATTTGTTGCTATGAGGTCTAAAACGTTAGCTTCACGAGTTGGTTCTCTAACTATCTGCTCGAAGTAATTCTCGGACAAGGCAGTCAGGATAATGTCACAAGAGTCTCTGTCCCTGGCTCCAGTTCTGATTGTGTGACTATCCCATTCTATACCTGGTAGATTGAAGTCTCCCCCTATTACAATAGTATGATCACGAAACTTCTTCACGACGTTCTGCAGGTTCTCTCTGAGGCGCTCAACTACTACGGCGACATGTGGTGGCATGGAAGCAATGAAGTCTTGGTTTTCCGCTAGAAGCAGCTGGCACCACGTCTGCACAAGTCACCTGATTCCTGTATATTCCGGGGAGTGTGTGTGTAGGGAGAGGGGGGGGGGGGGCAGGGCAGCGATGAGCCCTGACGGCACGGTCAATTACATCCAACATCCACGATTTGTTCGATCGCGTTCAAATATGTCGAGTTGGGGAATCAGTATATCAACCGGAATTCACCACTATATTCCTCGACCCACAACATCATACTCCTGGCCTTGTGAAATGGCGCATTATCTTGCTGAAAAATGTCACTGCCGTCGGGAAACATGATCGTCATGAGTGGCATGTATGTGGCGTGCAACCAGCGTATGATAGATTCTCTTTGGCATAAAGATAAGACAAGGGATATGGCATGAGTCACAAGTTAAAGGAGGGAAAGCGGCATCCTTGGGTTGAAATGATATTCTGAAATATTTCAAAATATGCTTTATCCTGATAATTCGTGGGTTCGTTAAGGCGAAGCGATGCAGCGTTTCTTTTCTGGACAAAAACGTCAAGTTCTTCGAAGATATCTAACAGAAACCCTTTTTGAACAATATGTAGAATTTGCATATCGTGTTCTATATCGCATTGTGAATGGTTAGTACTCGTCAGATGTTTTCCAAATGCACATTTTTCTGCTGGCTGTACCATCCTTATGCTCTTTGAACCTTGTTTGAAACTCGTACCAGTCTATCCAATATATACCTTATGGGAATCCTTGCATGTGAGTTTACATATCCCAGATCTTGAAAATCAATATTTTGAATTTACGGTATGTGTGTTTTAGTTTATCTGCAAGTACATTTGTGGTAGAGAAAGCTAGCGTTATGACAGTATTTTTAAATAACCTGTTTACACTTTCAGACGCAGTTCCCAAATAGACCACTTGCGAGAAATACTTTTTCGTAGTTGCTTGCGATTGTTGCAACTATATCTTCTGAAAAAGAGTGTTAACCATTTTAGTGTCATAACCATTAGGTGCTGCAATTTGTTTGAGAATAGAAATTACTCTTTGTTTTTGATCTGCTGAGAGAGGTAGCTTATTCTATTCAACATTAAACAGTAAAAAGCCTTTATATATTTGTTTGGATGACATGATTTAGCGTGTGTAATTGCATCAGTCATGGTAGCCTTTCTGTATATGGCGAAAGTATGTTACACTTCATTAATGGCCATTGTTAAATCCAGAAAATTAATGGTTTCTTGTTGTTCATGTTCAATATTAAAAACAAGATTTGCATGCCTAATATTCAAGGTATCAGTGAGATCATTAAGTTCTTCCTTAGACCCATCAAATGAACCTTGTTTATGAAACTTTATCTAGGTCCGAAGTGTTGGCATCTGTGGATTCATTAATTTTAATTGTTGCTTTTCGTTTGGCGAAATAAGTTCTCATTTTCATGAATTAGTTTCCTGATCTTTGCTTGGAATTTAGGAGGTGGATCCTTATCTACTTCACTGATATTATTTTCTCTGAAAAATGTATCCTAATGCTGTTAAGACCTGTAGAGTCTTTTATAATGATATTACCAACGACGCGACGTCATATTTGTATTCAGCTTTTAGAAGCGCATGCCACGAAAACTTCCAGGCAGAGCTGTCACCTATGGCACCTTGACAACAGCAGATGCTCTCATGGTTCATGTGCCACCAAATTTGGTCTCAGTAATGACTCTGGAAAATATTAAGCAAGTTCTGTACATCGTTTATTTATGACTCGTCGGCATAAACGTTTTTGATGATATCGACCTGAATCGATACCTTGGTCATAGTCGGCGTCCCCAGGCGTATATCTTTGGCTTCTCGACTGCCACTTCAGCTGTTACTTTACCATGACAACGACGTCCTTTTTCAGTACACACTTCTATGATATCATGGCGACCATCTCTACCTTCATGTTGTCTAGGCAACGGCGTCATTAAATTCCTACCAGAGGGTGCTGCCTATTAAATATACACGGCGTGTATATACACTCCTGGAAATTGAAATAAGAACACCGTGAATTCATTGTCCCAGGAAGGGGAAACTTTATTGACACATTCCTGGGGTCAGATACATCACATGATCACACTGACAGAACCACAGGCACATAGACACAGGCAACAGAGCATGCACAATGTCGGCACTAGTACAGTGTATATCCACCTTTCGCAGCAATGCAGGCTGCTATTCTCCCATGGAGACGATCGTAGAGATGCTGGATGTAGTCCTGTGGAACGGCTTGCCATGCCATTTCCACCTGGCGCCTCAGTTGGACCAGCGTTCATGCTGGACGTGCAGACCGCGTGAGACGACGCTTCATCCAGTCCCAAACATGCTCAATGGGGGACAGATCCGGAGATCTTGCTGGCCAGGGTAGTTGACTTACACCTTCTAGAGCACGTTGGGTGGCACGGGATACATGCGGACGTGCATTGTCCTGTTGGAACAGCAAGTTCCCTTGCCGGTCTAGGAATGGCAGAACGATGGGTTCGATGACGGTTTGGATGTACCGTGCACTATTCAGTGTCCCCTCGACGATCACCAGTGGTGTACGGCCAGTGTAGGAGATCGCTCCCCACACCATAATGCCGGGTGTTGGCCCTGTGTGCCTCGGTCGTATGCAGTCCTGATTGTGGCGCTCACCCGCACGGCGCCAAACAGGCATACGACCATCATTGGCACCAAGGCAGAAGCGACTCTCATCGCTGAAGACGACACGTCTCCATTCGTCCCTCCATTCACGCCTGTCGCGACACCACTGGAGGCGGGCTGCATGATGTTGGGGCGTAAGCAGAAGACGGCGTAACGGTGTGCGGGACCGTAGCCCAGCTTCATGGAGACGGTTGCGAATGGTCCTCGCCGATACCCCAGGAGCAACAGTGTCCCTAATTTGCTGGGAAGTGGCGGTGCGGTCCCCTACGGCACTGCATAGGATCCTACGGTCTTGGCGTGCATCCGTGCGTCGCTGTGGTCCGGTCCCAGGTCGACGGGCACGTGCACCTTCCGCTGACCACTGGCGACAACATCGATGTACTGTGGAGACCTCACGCCCCACGTGTTGAGCAATTCGGCGGTACGTCCACCCGGCCTCCCGCATGCCCACTATACGCCCTCGCTCAAAGTCCGTCAACTGCACATACGGTTCACGTCCACGCTGTCGCGGCAAGCTACCAGTGTTAAAGACTGCGATGGAGCTCCGTATGCCACGGCAAACTGGCTGACACTGACGGCGGCGGTGCACAAATGCTGCGCAGCTAGCGCCATTCGACGGCCAACACCGCGGTTCCTGGTGTGTCTGCTGTGCCGTGCGTGTGATCATTGCTTGTACAGCCCTCTCGCAGTGTCCGGAGCAAGTATGGTGGGTCTGACACACCGGTGTCAATGTGTTCTTTTTTCCATTTCCAGGAGTGTATTTCAATAGTTGTATCTTTTAATACATTTTTACCTCTCATTATCTATTTATTTAATATCTATATGCATATAATTACCACTCTCTTGTTTATTCGTTTTATCGACAAAACATTGCAAGAACGATGTGTTCATCTTTCACACCACTTTCAGAATATTACATGCTCCTTTTGTTGTTTTGTAAGTCTGTTTATTTTATTTTAACATAAATGTCCACTTTTCTTATGCTTAATAACATTTTAACGTATTATGTACTCGTAAGAGGGCTCCGCTAATTTACTGTGCAAATTGCATACAGGTCTTATGAAGCGTTTGCCATTGGCTGGTGATAACATAAGCCATAGTCGGCGCGCGAAGTGCACGCTGTTTAGCCTTGGCTCCACAGGCATCAGTCAGTGTACGATCGCGGTATAACAAGAAATCCGAGGAGACGCCAACACCAGCCATAGGAGTAAACGATATAACCTTTCTCTATTTTTAGTGCCATCTCTCTCTCTCTCTCTCTCTCTCTCTCTCTATATATATATATATATATATATATATATATATATATATATATTAGTACTGTCTGTAGTTTTTACTACAGATTTTCTATATGTATTTTATGACCATATGTAACCTTGCTGTTACTATCATTGCAGGACCAAAAAATTCTGAAGATACTTGTAGATAAGCCGAAACTGGATGATAAAGAAATGTTATTGCGATCTCGACTGTTCATTTTTAAAAATAGATTCAGGTTGCTGCTCTCCGTGGACTATGTTGTCAAAATTTATACACTACACAACGTTCTGCCACTGTACTGACGTCCAGCGCAGATGGTCACGTGCTCATTGCAGCCGTAGTTGCCGACGTCTTGGTGTTAACATTGGCCTTTGCGTGGGTCGTCAGCTGCACAGGCCCATCGTCAGGAGTGTTCTGTGCACTGTGTGTTCAGACACACTTGTGTTCTGCCCAACATTGAGGTCTGATATTAGTTCCGGCACAGTTCGCTTCCTGTCTTGTTTTACCAATTTGCCCAGCCTACGGCGTCCTACATCTTATGCCGGCACACCCACCGTCGTCGTGATTGCATGCTGATCTCAAAAGTTTGTGTATATATTGTCCGTGCTAGTTAAGAACCATTCCCTGCCGTGTGGGTCGGGCATAAAACATCTCTGAGTCACGTTGTGAATCTACTCGTGTGAAGTAGCAGTTGAAAATTAATCTCGATTTTTCAAAGATAATTCGTAGACTTTCAACCACTACGCGTCCAAAGACAATTTTGTTTTTTATTACTATGGAATAAGAGTTGCAGTCTATGTTTACTAATTTGTTTCCCTGAGTAACTTGATTTAGTTACTTTAGCAGTCTGTATGCATCTTATTAAATACGTTTGTAAAAGGTTTATCAGCTTCCTTCAATAACTCCTGAATGTTCACAGATATTATTGTCTATGTACTAGCTGATTGTGGAATTTAGTACACATTGGGAATGTCTCGTATATTTCTGTTTTAATGACATAATTAAGTTCTTAAATTAATGAGAGATATCACTGGGGGTCAATGAAAGGAGCGTTGATCCTAGTGTGTGTTGTTTCGGTATGATAACAGTCAGTCACTACCACATTCCTTCGTGTGGTCATCACCAAATATATGATTTCCCATGGAACTGTCGTTTGCCATTAATACCCGATAAATTATAAATATGTCTTTGGGCCTTACAATGTCTAAGCTTCTCAGTTCTCACGAAACGATATTAATTGTGGGTTTGAATCCTTTCTATGTCTGTTCAGCACAAGTTTAGTCTTTTAAGGGGCACTATTTTTCACTTCTCGTTTATTAGCGGACTCACCTTGACAACGAACGGCAAAGATATTAGTGTGATAACGTCGAAACTATTTTCGGTCCAGTACTCTTTAATAATTCGCGTACAACGAATAAAATCCTAATTCAACTTAACATAAACGTTTCCATATTGTCAACAAATCTCTTCACAATCGTAAGTATACGATCGCAGCGTTTCTTTTAACACGTGCAATCACCATTCACTTGAATATCAATGTTCGTACACCCAATCACCACTAACTGACTCTGTCTCTGAGTTTATTCCAAAATAATCAATTCTCCACCACTCCAATGTCTACTCCAGTTCTAAGAATGTAATTTAATAAGGCTTCTAATCCCAATATTCCGACTACCACGAAAGAACTGCAAACACACTCACCACCGCTGAAAACAAAAACTCAAGAGAGCTAACTATGCTGCGCATTGGTTCATATATTACATTCAAAACAAAAGGCAGCTGTGTTATGCCTTCCTTGGATTCCCTTGGTACGACTTTGCGTTACTCTATTTCGAATATCTACTCTTTGTAAAATTTTAACTAACCATTACTTCGAAATACTACTAACGTTTTTTGGGTCTTAGGTCATTTCGTATTATAGAATTTAATCCAATACTCGTTTCTGTATAACCACTCTCTAAAGAGCGGTTACAATCTGTAACGAGGAATGGCCAGCCAAAACCACGACGTCTGGACGTGGTTTCACCTTGTTTTCGCCACGTGTTGAAGACACTCACCACAGCACTTCTCGAACACCAGTCAAGTCATGCAGTTTCCTAAATGCTCTCGCCGAGCGACCGGCCCATCACAATGTACCCTCGCCCAAACTCAGATGGATAGCGTGCCTTCCTGATTCTACTCACTGACAGCGCTGCCGCTGATACTACATACACCGTGCGTGTGTCAGACTAGCAGTCCTTCCTGGCCAGGTGACGCTGCTATCGCCTGCACGAGTTTATATCGGTAATAGGTCGGTGGTTGTCATGTTCTGGCTGATCAGTGTATACGTTTCGGTGTTTTTTTTTTAATGTGTGCTATAAAATACACGGTACATGCGATCTAATAGTACACAGGTCCATCTGGTCCATCTCTCTTCCACTACCTGCATGAAAGAACGGAATTTTAAGGTTAAATTCGTATGAATTGGAAGCGTACGCTACAATTTGGAACAAAGCTGCAAAGAAGCGAGAAGGAATTTCAGTCTAAGGACACTATGACGATCTTTAACTGACATGACAAAACAGATGCATGTATTTTGACGACATGACATACATTTTCAGTTAATCAGCTGTAAAAATGGATCTTAAAATTAATACAGAAAAATTTAAGTTTCAGTGAGTCTTAGGGTGCAGTGGACGAATACGAATGCTACTTAGCTCAATTCAGTGTGTTCGCAAAGCACTGAAATGTTACAAAAACACTTTTTACCCTCGTTAGACATTGCTTGATAAATTAACATATTTTTTAAGAGGTTAATACCAGAAAGAATACGTCAGCCACAGAATTTCATTTCATGCTGATGCTTTAGATTTTAGAGACAAACCATCCAGGTAGGAAAGCACCAGGATGTATTCTATCAGACAAGGAAAATCCAATGCGATTTCAAAAAGGGCACTACCCATGCACCGTTGAATCGTCAGTAAAACAACAAAGAGCTGTAAAGAGACGCATAATGTGCAAGAAGAACAAAAAGCTTAAGGAATCAAGTTACGCAGTAAAGAAGGTGATGTCGGACTCTGCTGTGTGCTCTGTTTCGGATTAAGTATTGCACAAAAGACCTTTCTGAAATGTAATCTAGTTGAATAAACTTACACAATAAAGAATATTACATATTTATTTTAGCCGGCCGCTGTGACCGAGCGGTACTAGGCGCTTCCGTCCGGAACCGTGCTGCTGCTACGGTCGCAGGTTCGAATCCTGCCTTGGGCATGGATGTGTGTGATGTCCTTAGTTAGGTTTAAGTACTCCTGTCTAGAGGACTGATGACCTCAGATGCTAAGTGCCATAATGCTTAAGAGCCATTTATTTATTTATTTTAAGATCATGTTGGTAAGAATAAATATAGAAGAGTCTGAGATCATAACATCACCGTAATAGACGCTGCAGTGCCCAACTCCGTATCATGTCCAGCACGGGGGGAACAGTCTTGTGGTGGATCCTGAGCGTCCACGGAGGTGTGCTCTGTTAGGAGGCACGCAACTGTGATAGGGCTATAAAAATTAACTTGTGACCATGAGCTGAATTCCTACCCGATGGCTTCCCTCACTATCAACCTCTCTGAAAGTTAGAAGAATGAAACCACGCCCGACTTCGCCACCGTACTCGGTGCTGATGATCATCCTGGGCAACGCAAAACCGCGATTCACTGCGGAGCATAATACGACGCCATAGTCCATGCTTTCCGATCACGACACCACTCTAAATGCAACCCTTTGTTTCTGGTGTTAACGCCACCCTAAGCATGTCAAGGTAATTCCGTAGTCCGGCTATAGCCTCTTAGTATCCTACCAATGGTGCGGGATGACACAGAATGTAACTGAAAGTCCATTACTTGTTCTCGGGTGGCAGACGCAGATGTGAAGGGATTACGATGTGCTTGGTGAGCGATACGGCAATCGTGCCCTCTCTTCTGGCGGTTGGACGTGGTCGACCAGAACTTTGATGGCAACTGTGCCTTCTCACACGTTCCCATGCAGTCCAACATCAGGAAGTCTGAATGTACAAAACTTCGATAACGAGTGTGGCCACTCTCAGGTTCCAGTGCAGTCCATCATCTCGAAACTCTACAAGTACAAAACTTAAATGACGAGTCACCCCGCTCTCACTTTCCCATGCGATCCAACATCAGCGAACTCCGAAATTACAAAACTTCGATGACGAGTATGGCTGCTCTGACATTCCCATGTGGTGTAACACCAAGGCACTCTGAAAGTACAAAACTTCGATGGCGACTGTGCCCGCTCTCACGTTCCCATGCTGTCCAACATCAGAAAACTGCAAGTTCAACGGTATGTCACGGACATCATGTGTCCTCTTGTGTTACTTCTCACGCAACAACATCGTGGTGCAATTTTTCGACAGGACAATTCTCGTCCACAAATGGCACGTGTCTCAATGAAGTATGTGTGTGATGTTTTTGCGGTAACGGCCGGCGGGCGAAATTAGAAGATATGTCCCCGACAGAGTATGTATGGGTTCAGCTCAGACGCCAGTTCCATCCCAGCGGCAGTATCCAGTAAATCAAGGTCGATTTACGACAGTAGTGGGCCAACTTGTTTGACTTCATGACGTTCTTCCCAACCCATACATCGAGGCCAGAAGGGCTGCAATGTCATAATGATAATGGGCCCATACTGTCAAGTTCTTTGTAAATTTGACCCAATTTTGTAATCACTGAAATAACATCACGTATCCTCTGAATTAATGAAGTTCCATTTCGTTTCCTGATCCTCTTCTGGATGCTTCACTGTTTTTCAGTCAGTGTATTTCAAAATGGGTCAAATGGCTCTGAGCACTATGGGACTTAACTTCTGAGGTCATCAGTCCCCTAGAACTTAGAACAACTTAAACCTAACTAACCTAAGGACATCACACACATCCATGCCCGAGGCAGGAGTCGACGCTGCAGCCGTAGCGGTTGCGCGATTCCAGACTGTAGCGCCTAGAACCGCTCGGCCACTCCGGCTGGCAGTGTGTTTCACTTATAAATTTGAGCGGCATACCTGTCTTATATGAGCGTTAGTAGCTGCGAGTCATATGCCTATAGGGCTCAGCCGTAAATAATTGTGATGATGGAAATACTCTCGTCCTGTATTGGATGTAGCCTCAAGTTAAACCAAGAATATTAAATATTTGTATTTTTTTATGTCTTTAAAAATTTAATGACTAGTTATAAGTTTAAATGATGTAGGTGTAATAATAAAAGAGGCCCCTACAAAAGTTGGTATTGTGGAAATTAATGTCTGCATAAATTAGTGAATACTAAGACGAGTGTACTAATTCCAATTTCAAAAACGACATGTGTTGGCGAATGTAAATTTTACCGAAGTATCAGTTCAATAGTCTAAATCATGCTTGCAAAATACTCATCCACATTATTTACCGAAGAATGGAAAAACTGGTTAACGTCGTCCAGGGGTACCGGAGAAATGTCGGAAGACGTGAGGCAATACTCACCCTATGACTTCTCTTAGAAGATGGTAAAACATAGGCAGACCCAACTTCATATTATTTGTATATTTAGAGAAAGTGTTCTTCAGTGTTGACTATAGTAGGCCTAACTTCTCTGAAATTCTGAAGATGTCAGGTATGAAATACAGGGAGCGGAATGTTATCTACAACTTCTATCGATATCAGACTGCATTTCCAAGAGTTGGACATTAAAGGGAAGCACTAACTGGGAGACTGTGCTGTAGCCTATCCACTGCGTTATTCAGTGCGTACATTGAACAAATTAGGAAGGAAACGAAGGTGAAATTGGGAAAGGAATTATTCACATGAGAAGAAATATGAACTTTGAGATTAGTTGATGAGAATGCAATTGTTTTAGAGGCGAGAAAGTACTTAGAATAGCAGCTGAATTGGTTGGGTAGTGTCTTAAAAAGAGGTTGTTTATAAGACGAACGTCAACAAAAATAAAACAATAATAATAAAATTCGATCGAATTAAATCACGCAATGCTGAGGGAAGTAGATTAGAAAATGAGACACTAAAAGTAGTTGATGAATCTAGCTGTTTGGGCAGCAAAACAAGGGAAGATTTCCGGAGTAGTGGGGATACAAAACGCGGAATTCTTATAACAAGAAAATCATCCCTAAAAAGGATAAATTTGTTAACATCTATACGTATAATAAAACTGTAACTGTCCGACGTCTGTACATAGGAGAGATTTAAGAAAACGTAATATGAGGGCTCTTTACAACAGCAATAGAAGCCAAAACAACTATTTTTAAAATTTTTGTTTTTTGTTTTTCTGTCCGTATGTTTGTACGCACATCACGCAAATACTGCTGCACTAAATTGAATGTAGTTCTCACAGTTGAACGTCTTACTTAAAATCTGGTACAAGCTTCCAACTAAGTTGGACCGGTAAGGACTGGTGATGCTGTATTGTAACATATCGATATGGACAGATTGCTCTCTTCAATTGGGCCAGTACGGTAAAATCGGCATTCATAGGAGATATGGGGAAACGGGGCTTTTTTATGGAATTGGTTTCTCCGTGATCAAATTTTTGGTTAAGCGTTAAGTTTTCCACGAAAATGAACACAATTGGCTAACCTTTTCATGTTGAATGGATCAATTTCGTCTAAGAACCGTATAAAATCCTAAATAAATCAGGATAGAATCCGTAAAAATGAGTATTTTGGAAAGTTTTATCATCATAACAATAATGTTAGTAATTTGATCCCGTTATCGACAGATATTTTTGAATTCGTTATTGAATAGGTACAATTATTATCATTGATAAGTTTGTCGAATTAGCGCTAAAAATTACATGAAGTGATACAATTATTGTGATCTCGTATTAGTGTCTTCGTTCATTCAACTTCTTCACTCTCGAATTCATTCTTCAATAGCGGTAACTACTATGTTATCATTCGTAGAGGTCTGTATCTATGTTAGCAAACACTTGAATTTATTACCGTTGGGCCATTTTAACAACTTCACTTTCAGTTTTATATATCCGTTTTTTAATCCGTAATCAGCTTCTACAGTTTAGAAAGTTAGTGGGGGTTCGAGATACTCAGGACCGAAGTCGTGAGCAAAAGCTAGTTTAAACAGAAATGTTACAATGTCTTTTTCTGAAAGTATTCCTCTAGCGTGTAGCTTTGCAGACAACTGAAACGTGTCGATAAGCGGTTCAGACAAGAAGAGAACAGAAACTTTTGCAGTGCGGTGCAACAGAAGAATGTCGAAGGCTAGAGAGGTAGATCGAATAATTTATTGGGAAATACTGAATCGAATTGTTGAAACAATATATCACGGTACAACTTAACTTAAAAAGGGGATCGGTTGATAGCGCACGTGCTGAGGCACCAAGGAACAATTAATTTGGTAATCGAGGGACGTGTGGAGGTAAAAACTATAGACGGAGACCAAGGCTCAAGTAGAGTTAAAAGGTTCAGATCGATGTAGATTGCAGTACTTATGCAGAAAATGAGACTTGCACAGAATATACTGTGAGTGGACAGTTGCACCAAAACAGTATTCAGAGAGAAACAACAATAACAGAACCGGATAGTTTAGTCAAGCTAACTTGTAAATATGAGACAAACGGTTATTTCTGAGTACCATTTACCATGGTTACGGTTACTTCTCATGTCAGTTATTTTAAACGGTTGTAGACAGATGTCAATTATTTTTCACTATCCGATTCACCAGACGGGATTACAGTTAAATACCTAAGTAGGTAGACTCAGTGAGTTTAGTTTATCAGTATATACATAACTGCGGGCAGTGCGAAGTGGGAGAAATGCCGTATGAATCGTCCCATAACATCAGTTATTTAACTGTCTTATTTATTTGAGCTGATGTTTGAACGGTTATTAGTGTTTCATATTATATGTCTATAGGTTATCGATCGCTATTAGAAATATTATCCTCGCAGCTGGAAGAGAATGTGCGCCGAAGTTTGCCACGCACTGTTGAAGTGAAATGTTAAAAACGTGCTTTTTCAAGTATGAACTAATATGTAAGCTGAATACCGTAGGTAAAGTTCCAAGTTTAATCTCTGATGCTGTCCACTTACTAGAATACGTGTAGAGCCTTGTAATACAACGCATAAAAATACATAACGTGGTAGATTCGTTTTCTCTTATTCAAGACAGTCCATTTGAGGAAAGTGGGAGTACACTAATCAAGTTTTATGCAAAATCTGGAAAGCTGTTCGATTTCTTTAGCCACCGAGAGAGTCTCAATTTTTTGGTGAGAGAATGACTAATTACATTTCTTCAAGCCTTCAGTTTGTTGCGTATCTCTTACGTTTGGCTTTATTGGTACGCAGAATTTCAATGGATGATTGGTTGTGTTAACGTTGTAAGAGTAACAGATTTTACCGCGTCAGACATCATTACTATACCTTTTTACTCTGTTGATCTAATTCATCTTTGCTTGTGCATTTATGAGATTGTAAATTAATAGTACTGATGTGCGGAATACCAATTTCCAGTATGTTTTCGCAAATTTCTCAATACCAAAATTTTCTGTCCTGACGAATACTTCACCTGTCGATTCCATGTTTTGTATATTTTTAGCTTAAATGTGATGAGAGTGTACACATTTTGTGAAATATACGAGACAATAATATGAATCCTTTCCAGTATACTTCATCTGTCAATGCCACCTGCCTGCTTTGACTTTTTGCTTTTCTTTTGAGAATTCAATATCATGACAGGTAACTGTCTAAGTATATAACATGATACGTCATGAATGAGACAGTTGACCAATCAAAATGAGGGGCTTAGTTTCGAGTACAACAGAATCTCAGCATGGTGGCAGAAAATTTTTCACTGTTACCTATTATAGCAGAAAATTGACTCACTTGAACTCTTTAAAAACAAAATAAAGCATTTATTATTCAAATGTATGCAAAAGTACTAGTAGGCCCTAATGTAAGTAAACCTATACTTTCTTTTATTTATACACCTCTGACAGGTAAAGTATATGGCCTGATTATTGTTGTAAACATATCTGTATTCATTCCAAATATGCCTCTGTGAAATCCTTAATTCGTCATACATCAGTCTAAACTCTGATGTGCTAAATACTCTGTAGAAAATTTTTCAAAGTCAGTGGCCAAACAAAGTCTTATTAAATTAAAAAAGCTCGTATGTAATGGATGCGTTTTTGTCTTAGCAATGCCATAAAGCTAAGTATTACCAAATTAAACAGGCTTTTTGTACTCATAAGTTGCTAAGATACACGTTAATGAGAGTGGTCTGCGATACAGCACTGACACTTTCTCATCATAACAATGACACGAAGCGTTAGGGGTATCATATACTTTGAGAAGATGTCAATCATTTTCCGTTTTAGAACACCCACACCACTTAAATACTTCCGGAAGTATAAAATCTCTAGAAAACATTAACATGTTACCTACTCTTTACAGTATTTCATATCTTTCTGTATTGGTTAAGAGATAAAACACAGTGTTTTCCCTCACAGTAATAATATAAATTATTAAGCACGTTTTTTGAGAAGGTTGGTGACTGCTACATCTTGTACCACCGCTGACAAGAGTTTCCTGTCAAGCCCTAAAATTACCGCTCATCTGTGTGGTTTCTGGCCAGCCGTTATTCCCGTACAGGAGTACGAAAGTCCGGTTCACTCCAGTAACAATGCTCTCTGGAATCATCACCTGCTCCTACGACCTTTAACAGGAGTTCGGAACACAGTTGGTTACCTGTAGTGGTAGCCCGTTAACTCCCAGGGAACAAGAACTGTCAGCGAATAAGATAACTGCCGCAGAAATCACTGTCTGAGGGTTATCTCCGTAGTCGCACGAACTCCTTATGGTGACTGCGAGCCCAAACTTAAATTGACAGCCGGCGCGGTTGCTGATGGGAATATCGGTGCATGCGAAATGCCTTAGCGGTAGCGCCCATCAGCCACCGCGCTGACACCAACTTGATAGGGAAACTCCCGTCCGACCGCGACACCATCAGATTTCGTGGACAGATCGTTAAAAACTGAACACAGATCAAGCATGACCACAGGAAGGAGGTATACTGAACTAAAATAAAAGCAAAATAGAAACAGTGAACGATCTAAGGCCTTCTTTACCATAGATAAATTCTTGATTAGCGATAAGTAAATCTATAGGTATAAATATGCTTTTTGTGTCATGTAAGGGAATGGGGTAGGTAATAACAACTTTCAGCTTAAAAAAAGAAAAGAGAAAACTTCATTCGTGTGTGCATTTCTTATGCACTAGACACGTTTCACCACATAGAGGTTACGATGAGACTGATCAGTGGCCAAGTAATTACCTAACTAGAGCAGCATAACAATATGGCGGCATCGTGGTTACCTGGTATCAAGTGAGGGAGCCGTGTTCGAAGCTCACTCGTGACAAATTCTTTTATCTTTCGCTGCATTATTCAAATTTATGTCTGTTTAGTGGCATAACGGCCGTTTGCAACGGCGAGGTGTAAGGAAGGGACCTATAATTGTAGTGGGACGAAATTAAGCGTCACCCATCCACCAAAGTCAGCCCAGTTTGCAGGTGACTATAAGTTTAATTTAGTTTTGTTTATGTGTTTTCTTATTATTTGTAATAGATGTGAATTATCTAAAAGTTTTGTATTTTTTTATGTGTTTCATGTACGGAGAGGGCGGCGCAACGAACGGGGACAGCATCTTCGTTGCCGCGACCAGAGAGGAAATTGCTGGCCGCTATACGTCGCGGGTCGACAGCCAAGGAGCAACAGAAGATCCTGGAACCGAGTTGTTGCGTCGTGCTTCTAAAAATTAAAATTGAATTTTTATACTCTTTTTGTACAACAATGACGTCATATAGAGCTTAATCTTATTGAAATGTCAGTCACTAACTCTCAACGCTCAAGTTCACATCTGTATGTGTAGGAAGCTAATAAAATAGTGTATGCTACTAAAGTTGAAACACGTGTCTTGAAGATTTATTTATGAAGAATTATGTGAACGGATTAATAATATATTTGACAAGATTCGTGATTCTCACGGCGTTCACCGAAACTTTGAATCTAAAAAGTTTATTTAATGTGTGATTCTGATATCGATTAGATCAAGATAACGTGTGTCAATATAATTTCTGAGGAGAAACAAACGAAATTTAAATTCGGAAAAGTTACAAAAACCAATTGGCCCAAGTGATGTAATTCTTTGCACACGACTCAACGGATGTTTTACGGTTTCGTTCAAGAACCATCCTATGACAATTTAAAAGAATATGAATCATTTTTGAAGTGGGTTGTAACTGACGTAGGTGACGAAGTCTGCACATGGTCATACACATATCAAACGAAAACTAATACGTCGTTACACTACATAATGAAAGTTGATTCTGCACCTCTACTGGCAGCCGAAGGGAAGAGGCTTTCGAATGGGAACCGCAAAATGCTTGATGACAAGACGACAAGTCAACCGAATCCTCCACCGAAAAACTCGTCTAGTGTGTCATATATGGTATATATGGTACGTGTGTCATATGATATGAATCTCTTATCGACGTAAGTTATTTGTACGCCTGGTGAGTGAGTGAGATATGACTCCTTGTTCGATTTAGATGTTCGTGTGAATTTGATCACTCCCAAAGAAACGATGAAAACGTAATAATTTATCACACAACCTGTAACAACTGAGCACAACAGCTTCATAATCGTACAGTTTCTCTGCGCACTGTTAAAACATTTTTTAACATTTTTGAAGTTGCGTTCCGTTTTGGAAATTTTGACTCTTCAATTTCTTTGTTGTAACATAGTTCACACCCGTTTATTTGTTATTTTCATTTTTGTGAGACGTGTATGTGTCATCTCGCCTGCTCTCACTATTCATCACATATACTAGCGACGGTAATGTTTTTGTACCGTATGACTCATATTTTACACTGAAGCGCCAAAGAAACTGGTATGGGCGTGTCGTATCCAAAATGGCTCTGAGCACTATGGGACTCAACTTCTGAGGTCATCAGTCCCTTAGAACTTAGAACTACTTAAACCTACCTAACCTAAGGACGTCACACACATCCATCCCCGAGGCAGGATTCGAACCTGCGATCGGAGTGGCCGCGCGGTTCCAGACTGTAGCGCCTAGAACCGCTCGGCCACCCCGGACGGCCCGTATTAAAATAGCGAGATATGTAAACAGGCAGAATGCGGCACTGCGGTAGGCAACGCCTATGTAGGACAAAAAGTGTCTGGCGCAGTTGTTAGATCGGTTACTGCTGCGACAATGACAGTTTATCAAGATTTAAGTGAGTTTTAAGGTGGTGATCTAGTTGGCGCACGGGCAATGGGACACAGCATCTCCGAGGTAGTGCGATAAAGTGGGGATTTTGGCGTACGACCATCTCACCAGCGTACCGTGAATATCAGGAATCGGGTAAAACATCAAATCTCCGACATCGCTGCGGCTCGGAGAAAACTCTGAAAGAACGGGACCAACGACGACTGAAGAGAATCGTTTAACGTGACGCAAGTGCAACCCTTCCACAATTTGCTGCAGATTTCAATGCTGGGCCATCAACAAGTTTCATTGTGGGAACCAGTCAACGAAACACAATTGATATGGGCATTCGGAGCCGAAGGCCCACTCGTGTACCCTTGATGACTGCACGACGCAAAGCTTTACGCCCCGCCTGGGCCCGTCAACACCGATATTGGACTGTTGATGACTGGAAGCATGTTACCTGGTTGTAAGAGCCTCGTTTCAAACTCTATCGAGTGTATGGACGTGTACGGGTATGGAGACAACCTGCGTTTCAGCAGGGAACTGTTCAAGCTGGTGGAGGCTGTGTAATGGTGTGGGGTGTGTGTAGTTGGAGTGATATGGGACCCCTGAAACGTCTAGATACGACTCTGACAGATGGCACGTACGTAAGCATCCTGTCTGATCACCTGCACCTATTCATGTCCATTGTGCATTCCAACGGACTTGGGCAATGCGATACCCCAGACGTCCAGTACTGCTACAGAGTGGCTCCAGAAAAACTCTTCTTAGTTTCAACACTTCCACTGGTCACCAAACAAAAATATTATTGAGCATATCTGGGATGCCTTGCAACATGCTGTTCAGAGTACCCATTTATTTACGGACAGCCCTGCGGGACTCCTGGTGTCATTTCCCTCCAGAATTACTGCAGACGTTAGGCTAGTCCATGCCACGTCGTGCTGTGGCACTTCTGCGTGGTCGCGTGGGCCCTACACGGTATGAGGCACGTACCAGTTTCTTTGGCTCTTCGGTGTATAATGAATGTATAGTATGACAACTGCCGAAACTACAGAAAGAGAACAACATTTCAACGGCCTGACGGACAGCTCATAATGTTGTGAAAAAATAAACAAATAAAGATAAGTGGCGTGCCGGAGCATTCAATATGGTTTGTCGATATGGCATTTCAACACAACCACGACGGAGATCCTGTGCTACTTTGCTCGATTTTCCGCCAGTTGAGCTTGAACCGTTCATTGTTTTCTCTTTATTTTACTTTTTTTCATAGTTCAGTACACCTACTTCCTGTTTTCACGCTTCATCTGTGTTCAGTTTTTGATAGGCTATCTACTCGGCTATCTGAACAGAGTCTGTCAAAGGTGCGCTGAGGAGTTTCTATTATTAGTTTGTGCGGACAGCAGTGAGAATGCACAATAACGTAGTACACGCTTCTATATCTACATCTACATCTACATCCATACTCCGCAAGCCACCTGACGGTGTGTGGCGGACTGTACTTTGAGTACCTCTACCGATTCTCTCTTCTATTCCAGTCTCATATTGTTCGTGGAAAGAAAGATTGTCGGTATGCCTCTGTGTGGGCTCTAATCTCTCTGATTTTATCTTCATGGTCTCTTCGCGAGATATACGTAGGAGGGAGCAATATACTGCTTGACTCCTGGGTGAAGGTATGTTCTCGAAACTTCAACAAAAGCCCGTACCGAGCTACTGAGCGTCTTTCCCGCAGAGTCTTCCACTGGAGTTTATCTATCAACTCCGTAACGCTTTCGCGATTACTAAATGATAGTGTAACGAAGCGCGGTCTCACAGTTATTGCCTTGAGCTGTAGAAATCCTAGATGGTCTGCCCTTCTCCGTTATATCCACATTTCAGATGCCGCGAAAGCGTAGTACCACCTTCGGTAAACAGATAGCGCAATGCACATTTTACACTTATAGTTCAAATGGCTCTGAGCAATATGGGACTTAACTACTGAGGTCATCAGTCCCCTAGAAGTCCCCTAGAACTTAGAACTACTTAAACCTAACTAACCTAAGGACATCACACACATCCATGCCCGAGGCAGGATTCGAACCTGCGACCGTAGCGGTCGCGCGGTTCCAGAGATTTTGCAGTTATTAAAATAACTACTGGTATCAGAAGGGTGGTTAATAAAGTAACTGCAAGTTCTCAGTAACCGGCTATTTTTATCAATAGAACAAAAGCAAACTAGTACTTTTCAATTCATGCAATGTTGTCCTACCAAGAACCGACAAAAGATTGTCTGTCAATTATTTTTTGCCTCTTCTAGTAACCCAAACATTAGCTAGGGGCGCCAAGGTAATGCTCACACTCGGCAATCGATGACGCTAGTGTCATCTCTGTACAAGTTCCAGCTACGCGCCGAAGAGCTGGACTAAAGAAACTGTTGTGGAAGATGACGATGGGTGAATACCGCTCGCGGCAGTGTGGGGCCGCGCTCGGTGCTTTGCTGCGCCCGCGCCGCGACAGGGAGGCGTGTTCCGCTATGGCTGGCATCCGGACCACGCCTTTGTCGGCGATCGGCGGCGGCCGCCCTCAGTGGTAAAGGGCCGAGCAGCCGGCGCGGCAGCGCGGAGGCGTCAGGACCGCCACGCTCCACGCATGCAGACTCACCAGTGCGCTGTTGGTCGGGCAAGCCGTGGGCGTCACACACTATTAACATTCCCCGTGAACCGTTTTAGGCTTACCAGACAATCGCCTGATCGTATATCTCATTGAAGAGGACAGAGTACTAAGAAACAACTTTGAGTCAGATATTTATGCGTGGAGAGACTGGCTACAGAACAGAGCAAACGTTGCGGTTGCATGCCCTCTTTTGCATGTCTCCTCTCATTTTCATCAATTTTATTGATGTTCTATGTCATTATACGGTAGTAACGTATTGTTCGTGGAAAGAAGATTGTCGGTATGCCTCTGTGTGGGCTCTAATCTGTCTGATTTTATCTTCATGATCTCTTAGCGAGATATACATAGGAGGGAGCAATATACTGCTTGACTCCTCATTGAAGGTATGTTCTCCAACTTCAACAAAAGTCCGTACCCAGCTGCTGAGCATCTCTCCTGCAGAATCTTCCACTGGAGTTCATCTATAATCTCTGTAATGCTTTCGCGATTACTAAATGATCCTGTAACGAAGCGCGGTCTCGCAGTTATTTCCTTGAGCTGTAGAAAACCTAGATGGTCTGTCCTTCTCCGTTATATCCACATCTCAGATGCCGCGAAAGCGTAGTACCACCTTCGGTAAACAGATAGCGCAATGCACATTTTGCAGTTTTGGTTCAAATGGCTCTGAGCAGTATGGGACTTAACGACTGAGGTCGTCAGTCCCCTAGAACTTAGAACTACTTAAACCTAACCAACCCGAGGCAGGATTCGAACCTGCGACCGTAGCGGTCGCGCGGTTCCAGACATTTTGCGGTTATTAAAATAACTACTGGTATTAGGAGGGTGGTTAATACAGTAACTGCTAGTTCTGAGCAACCGGCTATCTTTATCTGTAGAACAAAAGCAAACCAGTACTTTTCAATTATTATAATGTTGTTGTACCAAGAATGACCCATGACCAATGACCAATGACCAATAATGTCATTGTAATGAGAGTATTTGTACTGAGAGCTCAAAAAATACTTTTCACTTGATTCCTATGCATGTTGGGTTACTTCCCTGGGTGGCCTGTGCGAGGCAAGCATCAGAGGACGCGGCACACTGCATTTCCGGTTGGGGTCTGCACTTCCCTGAATTCTGAGGGGTTCGTACAACAGGATTAAGCGCGTGGCGGAACGACTGACGTCGGCCGAGTTTCGCCTATTGTATGCAGGGCGAAACGACCTGCGAGACGTCTGAGTGTCGCCACAGTTTACGTGTTTACCGTTCCGGCGCGTCTGGAACGAAGATTCGTGGCACCGACTGACTGCATTGTCCTCATGATTCTGAGAATACTTGTGGACTGTGCCCTGCTGGGTACGACTGACTGGCACCGGATGGCCAGTGGTATAGGCAGGTTGTTTTTGTAGCCGGTCAAACGGCAAGTTCAGTACCCTCATCTGAATAGTAGAGGCATGACTGGTCAACTTAAACTGAGTCTAGTTGACGTCATAAAACCCTGCTCAAAATTGGAGGGAACGGTCGCTATTGGCGCGAATTATGTTTCGAGACAGTGTGGGGGAATTTTGGAATCAGCACTGAATGCTGATCCGCGTTTTTCGAGGAGAGTAGGGAGTTGAGCAATGTTGGCTTCGCTCTTGCGTTGTGCGGACAGAGGAATTCGGAATCTGATCTTCCTCGGAGTCGGACGGTCTTGCGACTTGGACGCTCGTTTTCGGAAGAACTTAGAATTCTCGGACAGCCTTCGCGGCCAGGGGTTGACACGGCAGATGTCGGCGCCTACATCATCAGGACGCTGCCTACCCACGACGTGCTGCAGATTTCAGTACTGGTACAGTATTTTGCGGCTCTGGCGTTGTAGGACCTTATCAATTTTGTACTGAATCCCTCAGCAGCACGCGCGCTCGCTTTGCTACAAGTTCACCTTGCTTGTTTCTCCATGTGATCCCATTTGAGATCTCACTACTAATTGCGATAGTGCTATATAGTTGGGAGATTAATATATGGTTCATTAGGAACTCCAGTCGCTATCCTCAATCTATTGCATCACAGAGAGTAGGAGCATCTTGTTCTTGAGCCAACTCTTATTCTCATAATATTTCAGTATACCCTATCCTTTAACATACTGTGTGTGTCGACAATCATGTGCATTTATGTTATGATATATAATAAATCCAATTGTGATATTTAATCCACATATCATTTCATAGATATAGGCAGAATCCCATTTCCTGTTGTTTATTATCATAAAGTTCTCTTTTTTCTGAGTAGATTACGATTTTTATTAAATTATTGTGAGTGTGCACTCCTTATTTCACCAACTAGCAGGATCCACCATCATTTTCTTCCGTTACCGTTGCGCACATAATCAATTAGGTGGTATGTAAGGAGGGGGTTGAGTGCATGTCCAGTTCTCATGCAAAATTCGTCTGAATTAAAGAGGTACAAACTGTTGTCCACCCTGGCACCTCGCGACGTCATCTTTCACACTGGCACCTACATCTAAATCTATACTACTCGAACCACGTACTAAGATGTCTGTCACATTTGCAACTGTCACCACCGAACAATACGCATATTCGGAATTCCCACGTTAGCTGAAAGCTTCATTCTGTACTAGTTACAGATTTCTTCAAGCGTAACAGCCTTTGGTACAGTTAGTAAGGTGCTCGGAAAGTGTTCTCTGACTTACGATTCCATGAGCCAATCAGATACAAATGCGCCTCGTGGTGATCTGTGAACGTCGTGTTTGAGAGACATAATAGCCTATCGAGCCTAGTGTCTTCTGAAGTTTGCATTGGTCGGCGAATGGAGTGCTACCAATTTCATAAGATGCTAGGTGGCTGAGTAGGGCCTGAGTACTTTTGTAATCTGAGTCCGTTTAATCTGTTCACGGGTATCCTGTGTTTGATGCTTACCGACTTCTCTGGTACATATTGTGAGACATGGAGTGGAGAATTTCATAGAATATTAAGTGACTCTGAAACGTGTCTTCCATGAGGTGTTACTTTCATGCCTTTTTGGAGAGAACAGCCGTCGATGAACAGTACAAAATCAGTTTGCTATTAATCCATCCGAATTGCTGAGCATTTAAATTCGTCACACACCCAGCCAGTGACCCATACTCAGTATTCTTTGAGATAGCTACATTTTCTTTTGTTTCAAATTTTCGTGTGTTGTATCATGTTGTACCAGGTGTTTTGAACATCGTGGCTTAACAACATTTTGGAAATAATGATGTTTCTCTACTCAAACATTTCCAAAGTCAGTAGAGTTTCCTCGCATCGTTTTCGTATTAAGACGAATTCACGCGCTTTTTCAAACTGGACAATAACGACCGACAGAGAGCGTACTTTGCTATCAGCAGAGATGGGTATTCTCTTACATAGTTGCTACTATCAACACCAAACTAGTCACCAATCACGATGAATATTACGTAGCGTCATTTTAAACATGTTTTCGGAACGGATGGTAAGTGACGGAACTGACGGAGTTGGTGGAGTGGCAGTTCATCATTTAGTAAAAGGTGGAATTATTGTAAGTCTGGTATTTGTGAGTTATGCTGACAATGTGATGTCCCTGGCATCCGACGGTGCTGTAAACAACGTTCTTTACACGCTTCAAATTCACAGCTTTGCTACTGCTAATCAGGTTCACACAAATGAATTAACTAGTTGCTATTCCCACTATAAATACGTTGCGCCAAGCAAGTCTCCCCTTTTCTAGGTTATATTATCTAAATATTCCATTCAGACGCGTTACTGTACGCTTATAATATATGGGTCTAATCGTAGTATGTGAGAGGCCTTTTTTTGCGGCTTGTATCCAGGAAGAAACAAAATGGCTCTAAGCACTGTGGGACTTAACATCTGAGGTCAACAGTCCCCTAGAACTACTTAAACCTAACTAACCTAAAGACATCACACACATACGTGCCCGAGGCCGGATTCGAACCTGCGACCGTAGTAGCAGCGCGGTTCCGGACTGAAGCGCCCAGAACCGCTCGACCACAGCGACCGGCTAAACAAAAAAACTTGGTTGGGTTTTCTGGGAGAGTACACTCACGGATTTCAGCAGTAGAACTGTAAAGCACTCTGCGACGCACAACTGTGCTTGCAGTTCGATAAGCATCTCCGTGACGTTTTGGCTCCGACTAAATGCACCTAACTGCACCAACTGCACATCACTTCATGTACTGTCTCCATAAGATGGAAAAAAAACTGTCCCTCTAATTCTAGTTATTTGACAGGCGTCTGCTGTGACGATTTCTTAAACCACGGACTGCAGTGCAGTCGACACACTGTCGTTTTTCACAGTCGGAAGTTGTGCGGACCAGAGCGCCTACCTAACCCGTAAAAGAACGCCATAGCCTTCTCGGACATCCATTCTCCAGCTACCAGCAGTGTTTCCAAGAAATGTTTTCGCCAACCAGCAGATACCGATCTTAGCGGGAACGGGAGTCAATATGAGGCCCCCTGGTGAAATTTAGATTGTACCTCACTTCGCCCTGGAACAATTGCCGCTCTGAAGTTCCTATGCAACTACTGCGAAAGAAGTTGTGCATTTCTCCTCTGGCTACAGGGACAATACAACTGAGCTCTGCTTCTGCCTTTCCACTCCTGTGTGTCCAGTGACTGCCAGTGGATCAGATTGTGTCCTCTTGTGACGGCCAGGCGACTGCCCTTTGCATACCTGTGGCCTGTTTTCCTCAGGACTCACGCTATTCTGCCTCCCCTGCCACGGCGATGCCTGCCTGACGGAAAACAAGCGCCCGTTTCCTCCAGCTCAAGTGACCGCATGCATTCAGCTACGATTGAATTCATCGCCACAACCACCGTCAGTCCTCTCTAATAATCTCAGTGACCATTAGAACGTGAGCAAATGAAACTGCAGAAAGGCAGGTCGAAAGGACAAGCCGTCTTCCAGTCTCTAAATCCCAGTACGATAATTTTTGTGAGTTTGAATGGTTTCCATTGTCAGTGTACCATAGTACTCCCCATATCCACTGTGCTTGTAAAACAAGCTACGTCTCTTCGTAGCTTCCCCATGTTATTGAATGTGTATTCATTGTTTTAGGAGATCGTGTTATTACATCATTTTCCATGTTCTCCGTGTTTTATTGGCTGTATCCGTTTTCACTGGCCTTTCATTGTAAAGATCGGTGGCTGTGGTATATCTCCAGAGAATAATTATACATAATAAACATACTTTATTTATGACACTTTAAAGGTAGCGGTATGTTTCATTAATCACAGCATAGATCCATAGTTCACCCTTCCCCGGGAAGTAACCTGTTACTTCTAGCTAAGGGGTGCTAGAAAGCCAGATGAAATGAATAACTGAGATACGTATAAAATTCTTCCACGTACCATCTCATATTATTGATCTTAGGCGCTAAGGAAAGTTTCTGTTGGGCATAAAATTGATCTTTGTGATATCAGTGACCAGACCCAACTGGGATAGATTCTGGTCCTTAGTTTAGACACAAGGTCGCTGATACGCAGATACGCTGGTGTAAATTTACATTAATTAGCGATCCCATTAATATCGCATATAACCTTCTCAACCACGTCTTGTTGAAAAAGCAAAGTTAAAGTCTATTCAATACACCGTTTAAACATTTAAAACAGTACCCTGAGGACATCGTACAGCTTTTCAGCGCGGTCAGAGAAGACGTCATCGAAGCGATATTTAAAATGATGTGGTGAGAGTCTTACTCATACTAAAATGTCCTCGAAAGCACCACCTCTACGACTGGGGCTGTTTGAGAATATTCTGCTCCCATGTAGTAGTACAGGCATTCTCGATGTCAAAAAATATACATAATAAGTAATTCATCATTTGGATTTTCAGCTCCTTGTGTTTACCTTGTTTGCAGTTAAAATTGTTGGATGTAAGGTCTGCCAGTTATGTAAAACACCGTTTTTTTTCACTTTCCCCAAACATGTTTCAGCACCTCTGTGCAATCGTCAATGGGTCTCTGTTTTATTTAATCTTCACAGTCGGTTTGCTTGGTTTTTCATGACCACAACTACTGTGTGTTTTGGTGAAGCGCAAGGTGCATTTACGATCTTATTTTGTGAAAATACGTGTTATGTTTACGTGTGCTTCACAACACCTCACCATGATGCTGAGAATAAAAGGGCTTGCCAGACAAAAACATGACAAGCTACCTGTAGTAAATAATACGCAAGCGGTTCTGAAAAACCATGCAAATCTTTCACCAGTAGGTGCTCTGACATGAGGAGTTATAGGGGGTTATAAGCGGGATTCTCCAGTTTCCTTAAGTATACAATGACGTCCATGCCATCGTTGCTCTCGATCGTTTACTGTGTCTGCCATGACGGTGAATTCTTCCTCCGGACAGTAGGTTCTGCTGTCACCATTATTCCGGTTGCAGGAAAGCTTAAACATTTCACTAGTGATACAGGTATTTGTGCTCTGTTCAGGTATCAACGACTGGGTGCCAACACTAGTCTTTTGTAAGCACTTTTTCAGTGCTGAGTCGAATAATTTCACGGAAATAGTTGGTTGTGGGGGCTTAAATACCTTCTTCTCCTCAGAATATGAAAGGTGTTTTATTCTATCTCTTGGATTTTATTCTCGAGCGAATACAGGATACTGTTTGCTCCAACCTGAATGGTTTTGGGAACAATTGACATACATGGGTGAGACAGGCACTGAGCACCTGGTCGGAGGGCAGCTGAAGCACATCTTTCACACATGACCTCACCTTTGGAAACCATGGTGATATGAACGAAACGTCGCACCTAAGTAGCACGTAACTACTAACACTCGGGAGGACGGAGCCTGACTGCAATGGCCTCGTGCAACTGTGCTAAATGGAAAATCAGAATAAAAGATGGTGTCTTCTCGAGCTCATCGTTTACTCTTTTAAACTCTGCTCTTTACTTTCCCATTCCTGTTGCAGTTCTTTGGCATCTACGCCCATGATATCACGACAGGTTACAACTCCATAGCACACTGGGAAGGTCACTCTTTATAGCATAGACCTACTTTCCAAGTGATTTAGTATTTAAAAGATTGTTTACTTGGGTGGCCTTAATTGTTCCAACCAACGTGAGGCATGAAAGCAGACATGCACCGCTCGATCCCATAACTATACCGTGCTATTCGCATTTGTCCAAGAACCTGACGTAAGAGTAATCGCAGGGAAAGACGCAACTGGTTTCCTCGTATGGGTGCTGTTCAGAAAAATAGTTCAAATGGCTCTGAGCACTATGGGACTTAACACCTGAGGTCATCAGTCCCCTAGAACTTAGAACTACTTAAACCTAACTAACCTGAGATCGTCACACACACCCATGCCTGAGGCAGGATTCTAACCTGCGACCGCAGCGCGACTGAAGCGCCTAGAACCGCTCGGCCATTCCGGCCGGCAATCCCTGGAGGGAAGATGTTCTTCTCGTAAAAAACCATTGAGAAAATTTAAAGAACTGGCTTTTAAGCTGACTGCAGAAAGATTTTTCTGCCGCCAATGAACAATTCGAGCCACGAAAATAAGAGAAGTTATGACTCATATGCAGTCATAAAGTCAGTTGTGCCTCCTTCGCTTTAATTGCGAGTGGCATAGGAAAGGATATGGCTGGTAGTGATACAAGGTACCCTCCGCCATCTGATTTACGGTGAATTGCTGAGTATGTATTCACATGTAGATGTATATGTAGACGTTCCATAACGCGGCGTCTTAATGTATTTATGTCGCTCTGCAAGTCCATCCAAAGCTTTATTTTGTAGACAGCCGACATCGTTCCCGATTACTTTCCTGACGTTTAATTACAACGAAAAAATTACCTACCACAGTTTCTGGCCTGTTACTATTGCGAATTTCTCTTGTTTTAACAACGTCTCAAAAACGGACTAGCCACAAGATGCCTCCTCGAAGTTCGGGCGATAAAACGATCCACTGGACCACAAGAAACCTCTTAGGGTCTTTGAGACTGCTGTGGCTTCACGGACGTAATGCAAACAAGTAGGGAAACAAGATTCCACCCAGCTTGAGGCGAGCTACTCTGAGTAAGCCTTATAAATTTTACAACAAAGGTGTGAGAGTTTCCACTGAGGTTGCCGCTAACGACTGTTCCATCTCTACAGCCATCCATCAGCTTCCCTCATCCCTTGAGGTTGAGTTCAGGAAAACTGGATTCCTTAACCCGAAATCAGCGGATGAAGGCCTAGTTCCTTGAGGTGATCGCCATTTGGCGCGACCCGGGACGGTCGTGTGGCTTATTGAATGTCAGTTAACGTTATCCCTCAAGCCGCATGATCATACAAGGACAGTTATTTTCGCCTATCTATGCACAGTGCTGTACATTTTTGTGTTGTAATGATCCTATTACGATGCCTAACAGTACGCCCAGGGTTTGGTCCACCTGAATTTCCTGCCAGGTAAGAACGGCGTGATGTATTCTATTTGTTAGGAACTCTTCAAAGCTGGTCTGATAATTGATACGCTCGATATTCTCTCACCAGGCCAAAGTGCGGAACTGTATGGTATGCCTTCTGGAGGTTAAGATACACAGCATCAACCTGGGCGCATCTACCTACTGCCACAGGGCGTGCTCGGCTTCATACGATCGTTGTCTGCGGAATCCGTATTAATTACTACTGAGGTGATTTTCATTATCCGCAAACTTCATGATGCGTGTTCTAAAATTCTACAACAGACAGACGGCAGCGGTATAGCCCTTCAGTAATTGAGTGCGTTCTTCAAAACGGAAAATATTTGCGAATTTTTCTGTTCACTAGCAACGCTTGATTACTCTAGCGACTGCTGCTAGAAGAGGAGTAAGTGCTTTTGCATGCTGTATGTACAATCGTACAGATATCCTGTCGGGACCGCTCACCCTTTCTCTCTTGAGCGATATTAGCTGATAGCCGAACCCGTGGTAACTACACTCCTGGAAATGGAAAAAAGAACACATTGACACCAGTGTGTCAGACCTACCATACTTGCTCCGGACACTGCGAGAGGGCTGTACAAGCAATGATCACACGCACGGCACAGCGGACACACCAGGAACCGCGGTGTTGGCCGTCGAATGGCGCTAGCTGCGCAGCATTTGTGCACCGCCGCCGTCAGTGTCAGCGAGTTTGCCGTGGCATACGGAGCTCCATCGCAGTCTTTAACACTGATAGCATGCCGCGACAGCGTGGACGTGAACCGTATATGCAGTTGACGGACTTTGAGCGAGGGCGTATAGTGGGCATGCCGGAGGCCGGGTGGACGTACCGCCGAATTGCTCAACACGTGGGGCGTGAGGTCTCCACAGTACATCGATGTTGTCGCCAGTGGTCGGCGGAAGGTGCACGTGCCCGTCGACCTGGGACCGGACCGCAGCGACGCACGGATGCACGCCAAGACCGTAGGATCCTACGCAGTGCCGTAGGGGACCGCACCGCCACTTCCCAGCAAATTAGGGACACTGTTGCTCCTGGGGTATCGGCGAGGACCATTCGCAACCGTCTCCATGAAGCTGGGCTACGGTCCCGCACACAGTTAGGCCGTCTTCCGCTCACGCCCCAACATCGTGCAGCCCGCCTCCAGTGGTGTCGCGACAGGCGTGAATGGAGGGACGAATGGAGACGTGTCGTCTTCAGCGATGAGAGTCGCTTCTGCCTTGGTGCCAATGATGGTCGTATGCGTGTTTGGCGCCGTGCAGGTGAGCGCCACAATCAGGACTGCATACGACCGAGGCACACAGGGCCAACACCCGGCATCATGGTGTGGGGAGCGATTTCCTACACTGGCCGTACACCACTGGTGATCGTCGAGGGGACACTGAATAGTGCGCGGTACATCCAAACCGTCATCGAACCCATCGTTCTACCATTCCTAGACCGGCAAGGGAACTTGCTGTTCCAACAGGACAATGCACGTCCGCATGTATCCCGTGCCACCCAACGTGCTCTAGAAGCTGTAAGTCAACTACCCTGGCCAGCAAGATCTCCGGATCTGTCCCCCATTGAGCATGTTTGGGACTGGATGAAGCGTCGTCTCACGCGGTCTGCACGTCCAGCACGAACGCTGGTCCAACTGAGGCGCCAGGTGGAAATGGCATGGCAAGCCGTTCCACAGGACTACATCCAGCATCTCTACGATCGTCTCCATGGGAGAATAGCAGCCTGCATTGCTGCGAAAGGTGGATATACACTGTACTAGGCCGACATTGTGCATGCTCTGTTGCCTGCGTGTATGTGCCTGTGGTTCTGTCAGTGTGATCATGTGATGTATCTGACCCCAGGAATGTGTCAATAAAGTTTCCCCTTCCTGGGACAATGAATTCACGGTGTTCTTATTTCAATTTCCAGGAGTGTATTTCGATACACGTTATTTTGATTTTCGTGCGACGACTGAAACGAGGGAGCGCAGCTCAATCTTTCTCAGTGAAATAATTTCGGAAAAAATGGAATTCATTGTTTCGGCATTCTCTCGCTGTCTCCGCTTTGATGCCATTATTCACCACATTTACATGGGGTTCCCAAAACCGGACTTCATTAACCGATTTGCCAGTACCTCTTGGATGGTAATGTAAACACTTCAAAATCGAGTCCGGAATTTTGCTTCCGATTATCAGTTTCGAGTTCCGCAATTATTTCCGCTCCTATGTAAACACAACCGGTTTTGAAACCACTTGGGCTGTCAGGTTTCGTCATGTTTTTAAAAATTTTCGGCGAATATGGACGGAGTGCCTTTTTGTACAGTGAAGAGTAAGTAGAAATATTAGACTGAAGGTGTTTGCACCTCGTCTAACTGAAGAGAAATGCCGTCCGTGCTGACTAAATCGAAAACTGTAACAGCTGTCATCCAGGAACCATATTTAACTGGGCAAGCAAATCCGCATCAGACCTTAACATGTAAACACGACAGAACGGTTCAAATGGCTCTGAGCACTAAGGGACTTAACATCTCACGTCATCAGTCCCCTAGAACTTAGAACTACTTAAACCTAACCAACCTAAGGACATTACACACATCCATGCCCGTGGCAGGATTCGAACCTGCGACCGGGGCGATCGCGCGGCTCCAGACTGAAGCGCCTAGAGCCGCTCGGCCACCCCGGCCGCCTAAACACGACAGCAAAATCCGGTTTCCGAAAATCGGTTTTCGTCTTTCGGAAGATGTGTCGCACGTAAAAGTAGTGATTGTCGTTGAGAAACTGGACGGGTGGCTTTGATACTTTTAGTAATTAACAAAAGAACCATAAGTTCAGGATTTTCCGCCAGGCTGGCAGATAGAATTTTCCTTTTGAATTTGACGACCGCGTGATATTTGTCTCTGTCTCTACAGACGCTACTGGGCTTTTCCTACGTTTGAATGATCTGTTTTCTTTCGGAGCAGTTTTCTGATACATACGTCGATCCACGGCATCTCTTTCCTGTCCCTCACAAATTTTGTCGGCACACGCTTGTCTAAAGCGTATTGACCAGTACTTGTGAGTTTTGTGCACTCTCAACATACTGAATGTTTTGTATTGACTGCTCAGGTAATCCTAAATCAGTTTCTTACCGCACTTACTGTGGAGAAATATCTTCCTGCCTTTTTCTAACTTACTGTTTACATCTATATCAGTAATTCTATATGAAGATGCGTCAGAATTGAAAATATGTAAATTACAAGGCACATAAGTGGAAAGAAAATGTATCAGAAAACACTAAGCCTAGTAATTGAAAAAGAAATCTGTGTATGTGGGTGGTAAGAAGAAGGTGTAAGGTTGTGGGGGGATGGGAGTGGAGGGAGAAGAACTGGATGGGGGATAAGTATGAGCAAAAAGAAATATTCCTAGGTTGAAATCTAAATTTTTTAAGTGCTGTAATTAATGCACAGATGTTTCCCCTCCTCCGTCTTTCGTGTTGTTCAGTGATTTTCGAACAGTTATCTTGTTACTAAAATGTCTAGTGTTAACCTGTAACTATTCGAAGCGAACGCTCTGTTTTTTTTATTCTGTGTCGCTGTTTAAATATTCTCTCACAAATCAGTAATATGTAATGCTGAGAAGACCGTGCTGTCTTGACTTGGCATCTGTTTTATTTCGTCTCTGTTAAGAGTGCCTTGGTGTTTAAACCGTATTCTGCAATCCACATATTGTACACGCTGCGACAGTGCCTACTGGTTGCTGCTAGTGTAGTTGCGCTTCTAAACAGCGCCGGCCGGAATGGCCGAGCGGTTCTAGGCGCTTCAGTTGCGCTGCGGTCGCAGGTTAGAACCCTGCCTCAGGCATGGGTGTGTGTGACGATCTCAGGTTAGTTAGGTTTAAGTAGTTCTAAGTTCTAGGGGCCATGACCTCAGATGTTAAGTCCCATAGTGCTCAGAGCCATTTGAACTATGTTTCTGAACAGCACCCATACGAGGAAACCAGTTTCGTCTTTCCCTGCGATTACTCTTACGTCAGGTTCTTGGACAAATGCGAATAGCACGGTATAGTTATGGGATCGAGCGGTGCATGTCTGCTTTCATGCCTCACAGCTAATTCGCTGGAAAAATAACCTGTAGCTATAATCCTCCAGTCAAATAGTCTAAGGACTGGCTAGTATTACGAGTAAATGAAATACGAGGAAATACAAAATATAAGTTAAATGAATAATTTAGCAACAAGTGTTCCATCTCTAACGGTGGTAATTGATACAGACGACGTAGAACTTTGTTGAGTAATATTTATTCCAGAAAGAACATGTCAAATAAATGGGAAGTTATCCTACGATATTCAGTGAAAATACAGATAGAAGCCCGCCCGGTTGGTCGTCAGTCATGTTCAGGCACTCGGCCAGTGCACATCGCGCTGTGACGGGCGGTAGGGCGGGCCAGTGTTCACGTCGCGAGCAGTGCTGAGGTGGAGAGCTGAGCAGCGTGTTCGAGCGCTGTTAACGTTTGTTTCTGTATACCTGTTGTAAGTACGATGTCGGCAATTAACAGAGCGAACAGCTTTCAGTGTGTTTTCGATCGAGCTGCCTTGCGTCCGACGGCGTTTGAAATTCACGAGTGCATTTTTGAGGATTTAAAATTGCCTGAAAATAAAGTCGACACGTTCCAGTTGGACTTTGCGCAGTACTCGTTATTTGTCAAATTTATTTGGAGTGACACTTACGAGAAATTCATTGAGCAGGATGCTGGCGTGAGACCATTTCGTCGTAACGATGGCAGTATTAGTAATGTCCAAATCGTGCCTTCGGGATACGGAGTGAGAACCGTCAGGGTATTTAATGTGCCACCTGAGTGCCCTAATGACCTGATTGCACGTTCTCTGTCACTGTACGGCGCTGTTTTGTCAGTTACAAATGGAAAATGGTCGAGTGCATATCGCTACCAAGTTAACAGCGGGTTGGGAAGTGCACGTGTACACTTGAAAAAGCATATACCTTTGTATGTTGTCATTGGCGGCTGTCACGCACAGGTTACTTCCATTGGACAACCCCTACCTGTTCGATCTGTCATTCAACAGAACATCTGCGGATGAACTGCACAAGAATGGTTCGAATGGCTCTAAGCGCTATGGGACTTAACATCTGAGGTCATCAGTCCCCTAGAACTTAGAACTACTTAAACCTGACTAACCTAAGGACATCACACATATCCATGCCCGAGGCAAGATTCGAACCTGCGACCGTAGCGGTCGCGCGGTTCCAGACTGAAGCGCCTAGAACCGTTCGGCCACACCGGCCGGCTAACTGCTACGTCGACGTCCATTTCAACTTCCACGGGAACGTCCTGCAGGCGGTAGTGAAAGGCTTGTTCCGCTATTGAGTAAGGTAGTCGTGGGGACTGTACCACCAACCCGGCAGCCGGAACATATTAGCGAGGCGGAGATGCCAGTTCAGGTGGAATGCAGTGCCGAAGAAATTCGCGGTAGGACGGACGTCGATTCGGCCCTGTCATCCTCGCCGGGACAGTTACCGCTGGATACTAACGATGCACCAGCCACCTCTGAAACTAAGCCGTGTGAGATGCAGGAGCGGGTGCAGATCAGTTTGCCTGAACCACCCCTATCGGTAGAGACTGCAGCAGAAACAAAGAAAGGCCGCAGAAGGAGAAGCAAAGGGAATAGCAGCAAAGAGGAAAAGTCGGATGATTTGAGACCCGCCCACATATCAGAAAGTGGCAGCGAGACTGAACCTTAATCTTCTTGCTCAGTGTGCTGCGAGAACACCGCGAGGCAAGAACGCCTTCGTGAACAAACCAAACACCTGAAGGCACTACTGAGCGCTGAGAGGGAACAGAGCACCGTAGCGGCTAAGAGGAAGAGCGAGCAGAGCAGCGAGCAGCTGCAGCAGCGCTCCCGCAGGAACTCGCTGACGTCAGTCTCTGCCCAGCGAGGTGGCCAGGCGGATGCAACAACGTTGACAGACTCAGCCGGCGGTGGCGGGCAGGGCGGCGCGCGCACCGCGCAGCACCCCGACAGCAGTGAGCCGTGGTGGCGGCAGAACGAGGAGACGCAGCAGTAGCTGCTCTGGCGCACGACCATCGCGCTGCGACCTTTCCATTCCCTGACCCGTTACTGGTTTTGACATTTCGCCTCATACTCCAGACGTCACCGACGAGCTTGATTCAAAACCGTCGAGAAGGACGATCCCAACACTCAGAGCTCATTGTTCTCTGAGCCATCATGTGCGACAGCCCAACCTACATTACCACACTTAACGTCAATAGGATTCAAAGTGCGGTGAAACTCCGTTCGCTAACTGATTTCTTGTATGGTACTAGCGTTGACATTGCCCTCCTACAGGAGGTAGTCACAGGCTTAGAAGTGCCTGGTTACGTTCTTATTGATAACATCAATCTCCAGGATGCTGTAAGCACTGCCATATGGCGACCCTGCCAGGATACCTCACTGGAATCTTCTGATTTTTTTCTTGTAGTTTGTGTAATTAGTGTAGCTTTTGTTTATTGCTAGCGCGTAATTGTAGAGAGAATCTCCTTTATAGTTGCAGCCTTTCATTGTTGTACAGTAAAACAGTTGTGGCATGCATGTAGATTTGCACCAAGAATTTCGCAGCTGCGCTTGCAATTAACTACATATTATTTTCAGTGCTATGTTAATGTGTTCTCTTATTTTTGCTCTTCAAATTGTGCTTTTCTATGTTATCGTGTGAAATATTGTAACAATAATGGCGTGTGAAAAACGTAACACTAGGCTCCAAAGTAAACTGAGAAATAATAGTGACAACGAGCGTAGCTTGCCAGCACCATTGTGTAATGAATTAACAGACGTTCAAAGTAGTAATTTGGTAACTGTGCATAGGGAAATGGAGCGGGCTGCAAACAATGGCGTAGACAGTGAAACAGGTAGTGAACAGGGAAGCATTATCGATCGATCGCTCGGCAACAGCTCGCCTCAGGAATCCGAAATGACAGGACACAATTTTGCAAATACTGTAGATTCAGGTTTTGGATCCTCACCGTTTTTTCAAATGAGTCAAGACACATTTTCCGCTTGCCAAAATGTGAATGTTGCCGGTGCAAATTCACTGCCGAGAAGCACTGAGGAACATGTTTCAGACACCAGTGCATTGTTATTACAATTAATGCAACAAATGGGACAAAAGCTTGAAAAGTTAGACACAATGGAACAACACCAGAGACAAACACAGCAACAGTTAGACACAGTTGGAGGTGAGCCGCCAGCAGTGGTGGATGTGGGGAGAGAGATGGCGGAGTTTTGTAATTTGTCATGAACTGCTATATATATTATGACTATTAAGGTAAATACATTGTTTGTTCTCTATTAAAATCTTTCATTTTGCTAACTATGCCTATCAGTAGGTAGTGCCTTCCGTAGTTTGAATCTTTTATTTAGCTGGCAATAGTGGTGCTGGCTTTATTGCAGTAGCTCGAGTAACCAAGATTTTTGTGAGGTAAGTGATTTGTGAAAGGTATAGATTAATGTTAGTCAGGGCCATTCTTTTGTAGGGATTTTTGAAAGTCAGATTGCGTTGCGCTAAAAAAAAATATTGTGTATCAGGTTAAGCACAGTCAGGTATAATTGTTAAAAGGGGACGTTTCACCATACTTCTGCGCGACGGTATACCCTTTACGGATGTGCAGCGGCTGTCTAGTGGTCGTGGCATTTCTGTTCGAGTGAATGGTGTGCAGATTGTTCACGTGTAGCCTCCTCAGGTAGCACTCATAAAAGAGATCGTTTAAATTTTTATAAAAACCAGGTTCCCATTCTTCTTAGCGCTTATCATGCACATCTCATCCTTGGTGGTGACTTCAATTGTGTGCTTAACGACAGAGACCAATCTTCTAACACAAACAGATGTATCGAACTTGAACATTTAATTCATGGCATGCGCCTTCACGATACATGGGAACAACTGCACGGTGAACGGGTAGCGTACACCTTCGTAACCAGTCATTCTGCCAGTCGGCTGGATAGGATCTATGTGTCCGATGCCCTCTAGCGACACACTGTGAACTGTGGCATAGCTTCTGTCAACATCTCCGACCATTGTGCATATCAGTGCTACTTTAGTCTACAACGCCAGCAAATTTACCGCGGGAAAGGCTACTGGAAATTGAATGTCAGCCTTCTGCATGATGCCCAACTTGAAGAGGAGGTGAACATAACGGCAACAGCTCCAGCGGCACCGACGTCGTTACGCTAGCGCTCTACAGTGGTGGATTCAGTGTGCTAAGCCTAAATTACGCCTCACCCTCATGAGCTACGCCCGACAAAAAAAGCTTTTGGCAGAAACAGACTATTGAATTTTATTATCGCTGTTTGAGAGTACTATACGGTCGCACTACCAATCCTTCTCGCGATATCGATGTAAAGATCAAACGATATAAAGCGAAAATGACGGCATACAACGCCAACGAATGCAAGGCATCATCGTGCGAGCCCACCCCAAGGACGTTGCCGCCGAAGAATGGGCCTCCCTGTACCACATCCTGAGAACGAGGAAACGGTGTAAAGCCATGTTGATTGAAGCCGTCGTTGATGACGCTGAGAATGCCATCACGAAGCAACGTGACATCATCTTGCACGTCAACGACTATTATAGTCAACATACTACAGAAAGTTAAGACCATCGATATCGTCATTACGAGCAAGATGAATTATTTGGCGAAAATTCTTCCAATCTCCGACCATCTAGCCAAGAGTATACAACAAGCGTTATGTCGGTTTCTTTTTAGGGGGCAATTTTCAAAGTTCAGTTCGATACCTTAACTTTATCTTCGTCCAAAGGTGGCCTTAACCTCATTAAAGTACACAAAAAATGTGTCACCCTGCTCCTAAATCGCATCAGGAAGGAGTTTCGTACCCGGAGGACCAGTATCATCACAAATCTCATTCAGCGGTGGAAGCCTCTTAGCCTTGACTCACCCGTTAATATCACCGGCATTCCACTTTCTTACCGACATGTGCGAATGTACTACTTGGAAATTAGCTACATTCGACACAACATCGTCGATTACGGAAGCCCGGCGAACAGGAAACTTTATGACCTTCTCATGACAACAAACCACAGGAATCGTCTCGAAGAAAAACATCCACATACACATTGGAGTATAGCGGAATGTGCACAGCGATATGTTACCATCACGAGTCATAGCTGACTGGTATCTAACAGTCAACGATAAGGTAGCAACGAATGAAAAGCTACATAAGATAGGCCTTCATCCAACGCCCAACTGTGACGCATGCGGAAGATTCGATACGCTTACTCATAGGTTCACGTGCGGACATGCAGAAGAAATTACAACTTTCTTCGTCAACGATTGTCGGTGATAGACCGTACGACGCCCATTGGTCTAAACCTTTCAGAGATCATTCAGCCACAAAAACTGAGATATCCACGAGCAAAAAACAACGCTTCAGCGTGGATCGTGGGCCACACCGCATCGTTTATTATGCAGAATAGGCATGCTACTTTCCTAGACTATTCCTCTTACACAGGAATTGAACACTTTAAAATGAGCCAACATTGTGACTACAGGAGGATATTTGGGAATATGCTGAAAATCATAATTAACGGTTAACTACTTCAAATACAATATTTCGGATAGCAGAGGTTGCCAGTGATCTGAATGTATGAATCCTAATTGCTTCCTGGTACTTTAGTTCTTGTCGGAATTTTAAGATAATATCCAGACGCTCACCAATGCAGAAGGCATTTTTTTCTTTTCCCATTTTCGTTTTAACATTTTCCTTCTCTCGCAGAGCAACGGAGCAACTTTCCTTCAACAATGAAGTGATAGTCTTTTGTGAACCATACAATTTTCTGTTTACTACTTGGAAAAAAACCCTCAAGAAGACGTTTCATTTCTTATATTGCGTAACGGCAGCCTCGAAATGATATATACTTTGTTCATTCTATTCTCATGTTTATGTTCCCTTCCTCATAAAAAAAGTTGGTAGAGCACTTGCCCGCGAAAGGCTTTCGGGCGGGAAGGAGCGCCGGTCCCCAGCACGAATCCGCCCGGCGAATTTGTGTCGAGGTCCGGTGAGACGGCTTGTCTGTGGATGGTTTTTAGGCGGTTTTCCATCTGCCTCGGCTAATGCGGGCTAGTTCCCCTTATTCCGCCTCAGCTACACTATGTCGGCGATTGCTGCGCAAACAATTCTCCATGTACGCGTACACCGCCATTACTCTACCACGCAAACATGGGGGTTACATTCGTCTGGTGTGAGACGTCCCTTGGGGGGGTCCACCGGGGGCCGAACCGCACAATAACCCTGGGTTCGGTGTGGGGCGGCGGATGGGTGAAGTGGACTGCGGTAGTCGTGCGTTTGCGGACCGCTGCGGCTGCGGCGGGGACGGAGCCTCTCTGTCGTTTCTAGGTCCCCGGTTAACATAACACAACATAACATAACACAACAGATAGAAAATGCTTATCAAGTGCAGAAAAGTTAATTTGACAACGTTACAAGAACCCCCAAACTAAATAATCATCAAAGATACGAAAAAACGAAGTCTACTTCATAATCATGGAATATTCACCACCTCAAAAATAGTTCAGTGTTAAACTTGATGATTTACAAATTATCACACACAGGGGTAGAAACTGTTACTCTGTCTATTATCCATTCCATAATATAAGCGGAAAAAAGTCCTACTCTGGGGTACATCGGACAACACGAAATACGAAGTCCGTTCAAAAGTTAGAGTTCTGTAGCGACTGATCAATGCGCGGAGTCTGTTACTGACGCGACCTAATATCACACGTTACCTCAGGTAGGTCTGTCTCTCACCATATCTCGACGTAAAGTGTCCTCAGAAGTTAAAGTCTCATAGTGGCCATTCACCATCCAGAACCTATCATCTACTCGAACAAATATTACTCGATACCAAAGCTGGGTCTGCCTTCGTCCAGAACGAACTTCCCATTGTCCAGACCTCTTTATTCGTCCGACAACACTCGGGTTATTCACAATAATTACAAATAAAACCTAGTGTTCTCGCACAAGTGCACCCATGTTAAATGACTACGAATTTTCGTTAAATATTGTTGAAACAGTTACTTATGCCTTCTTGACAAGTGTCTTTTGGTTCACTTTTGAGTTATGGTATCCGTTAACACATGAAACTGACCATTTTTAAATTAGCACATTTTTTAATAGTACTAGCAGTCAGGATTTAAATAAGTTACTGGCAAAATAGTAAATTCTTCATGAAATAACTACACAAGTATGATAATACGTAAGGTATTCAAGTCGTAATCATTGCATGTGTAACTGTGGAGAATTAACGGAATAAAAGACATTGTAAGTCAATAAATAAAACAGATACAGATGAGTGGCTTCCTAATGTGATAGCCATCGTGCAGTTCTATTACTTGAGATATAATCTGTTGAAATGCCATGAAGCATTTAAAAGTTGTTCATTCACAAGTTCACTGTGAACCCGTGAAATATTAACTCACGTAGTTTTAAGAATATTGAAGATATTGTTGTGTCATTGGATGCGTCTCATTTTTCTGAGACTACAAATGTATTCAGAGTTACTTTAATACTTAAATTATTGTGAGTCACGAAGAGCTGTAAGAGACATCTTTCAGATTGTTTGACCCTCCACGATTTTTGATGCATCTCCTGCAAAGCCGTCCAAATTCGCACCTTTAGGATTTACCCATTTTAAGCGACGCTGCTCGTTTATGGTCTCGTCCTATACCTGTTGCGGCGCACACTGAGCTCCCGGCTCTCTAGCGTTCAACTGTAAAACAATTTCATCTGTCCTCTAACCACCGCCAGGCGGTAAAATCGCTCGCCTACATATGCCTGACGTTGCAACGCCCCTCGCCACCGGAATAGAACAGTCTTTTATTTGTCACTTAACTACACTAATGGCCATTAAAGTTGCTACACTACGAAGATGACGTGCTACACACGCGAAATTTAACCGACAGGAAGAAGATGCTGTGATATGCAAATGAGTAGCTTTTCAGAGCATTCACACAAGCGTGGCGCCGGTGGCGACACCTACAACGTGCTGACATAAGGAGAGTTTCCAACCGAGGTCTCATACAAAAACAGCAGTTGACCGGCGTTGCCTGGTGAAACGTTGTTGTGATGCCTCGTGTAAGGAGGAGAAATGCGTACCATCACGTTTCCGACTTTGATAAAGGTCGAATTGCAGCCCATCGCGATTGCGGTTTATCATATTCCGACATTGCTGCTCGCGTTCGTCGAGATCCAATGACTGTTAGCAGAATATGGAATCGGTGGGTTCAGCATGGTAATACGGAATGTTGTGCTGGATCCCAACGGCCTCGTATCACTAGCAGTCGAGATGACAGCATCTTATCCTCATGGCTGTAACGGATTGTGCAGTGACGTCTCGATCCCTGAGTCAACAGATGGGGACATTTGCAAGACAACAACGATCTGCACAAACATTTCGACGACGTTTGCAGCAGCATGGACTATCAGCTCGGACACCATGGTTGCGGGTACCCTTCACGCTGCATCACAGATAGGGGCGCCTGCGATGGTGTACTCAACGACGAATCTGGTTGCACGAATGACAAAACGTACTTTTTTCCGTTGAATCCAGGTTCTGTTTACAGCATCATGATGGTCGCATCCGTGTGTGGCGACATCGCGGCGAACGCACATTGGAAGCGTGTATTCGTCTTCGCCGTACTGGCGTATCACCCGGCGTGATGGTATGGGGTGTCATTGGTTACACGTCTCGGTCACCTCTTGTTCGCATTGACGACACTTTGAACAGTGGACGTTACATTTCAGATGTGTTACGACCCGTGGCTCTATCCTTCATTCGATCCCTGCGAAACCCTACATTTCAGCAGGATAATGCACGACCGCATGTTGCAGGTCCTGTACGGGCCTTTCTGGAGACAGAAAATATTCGACTGCTGCCCTGTCCAGCACATTCTCCAGATCTCTCACCAATTGAAAACGTCTGGTCAATGGTGGCCGAGCAACTACCTCGTCACAATACGCCAGTCACTACTCTTGATAAACTGTGGTATCGTGTTGAAGTTGCATGGGCAGCTGTACTTGTACACGCCATCCAAGCTCTGTTCGACTCAATGCCCAGGCGTATCAAGGCCGCTATTACGGCCAGAGGTGGTTGTTCTGGGTACTACTTTCACAGGATCTATGCACCCAAATTGCGTGAAAATGTAATCACATGTCAGTTCTAGTATAATATATTTGTCCAATGAATACCCGTGTATCATCTGCATTTCTTCTTGGTGTAGCAATTTTAATGGCCAGTAGTGTAATATACATGTACGCTTTAGCGTTTGAACTGTGTAGTGACTGCCAATAATTTTCTCAGTCCTAATTTTCATAATTACAATAACAAAGACACATAGCGTAGCACCTTACTTCTGCCCTCACACACATCATCACGAAAAACCCACATGGTACTACCACCCTGTACTAAGACTTGGACGACTTCCAATAACGTAATACTTACTACAGCACATGGAGCATACGTCGCAGGATATGGTGTGAGCATTTGGGCTTATAGATGGCAGCTAGTGAAGCCAGCCTCATAAGTGAGAAGAGTTCAATGGAGCGTGCTACTAAAATTAACTGGCGTCTACCACACTACCCCAAATGAAATTAGGGAGAGGGGAGCCTATTATTTTTCAAGGAGTGCTGCACTGAGGAGAGGTATCGATCTCGGTCGGTGAGGTCTGCCACGATGTCGGCGTTCCGAAACATCCCAAAGGCGTTCTATAGGATTCAGGTCAAGACGGTGTGCTGGCCAATCCGTTACAGGGATGTCACTGTGGTGTAACCACTCCGCCACATGCCGTGTATTATAAACAGGTGCACGACCGTGTTGAGAGATGCAATCGCCATCTCCGAATTGCTCTTCAACAGTGGGAAGGAAGAAGGTGCTTAAAACATCAATGTAGGCCTGTGCTGTGATAGTACCACGCGAAACAACAACGGGAGCAATCGCGATCCATGAAAAAGACGACCACACGATAACACTACTGCCTCAAAATTTTACTGTTGGCACAACACACGCTGGCAGATGACATTCACTGGGCATTCGCCTTACCACGCCATGCAGTCGAATCGCCACATTGTGTACCCTGATTCGTCACTCGACACAACATTTTTCCACTGTTCAATCTTCCAATGTATACGCTCCTTTCACAAAGCGAGGCGTCGTTTGGCATTTACCGGCGTGATGTGTGGCTTATGAGCAGCTGCTCGACTATGAAATCCAAGTTTACTCACCTCCCGCCTAATTGTCATAATACTTACAGTAGATCCTGATGCAGTTTGGAATTCCTGTATGATGGTCTGGATATACGTCTGCCTATTATACGTTACGACCCTCTTCCAATGTCGGCGGTCTCTGTCAGTCAACAGCTGAGGTCAGCCTGTACGCTTTTGCGCTTTACGTGTCCCTTCACGTTTCCACTTCACTATCACATCGGAAACAGTGGACCTAGGGATGTTTAGAAGTGTGAAAATCTCGCGTACAGACGTATGATACAAGTGACACCAATCATCTGACGACCTTATAAGTCTGCGAGTTCCGCAGAGAGACCCATTCTGCCCTCTCATAATGTCTAATGGCTACTGAGGTCACTAATATAGAGTATCTGGCAGTAAGTGGCGGCACAATGCACCTAATACGAAAAACGTATGTTTTTGGGGGTATCAGAATACTTTTGATTACATAGTGTACATTACCTGACTGGCCATGGCCCTTATGCCACGTATCTACACAAACTCAGAAGATAGATAAAGAATAGCTGCGCCTGCGGCAATATGGTCACACCAGAGCACACATTGTGGGACTCCGCGCTCTATGATGATGCAGCGGTTAGTGGACGTCAGGTGTTAAGTTTATTGGATCCCAAAGCAGCACTGAGGAGGGAGTCGACATGGCGCATCTTGGACGATACTGTAGCCACAGTATCCAGGAAGGCCGAGGACGATTTTACGAGGCATTCAACCATAAGTCATCATGCTGCCATCCTGGCCAGACAACATACTCTGCCCGTCGATAGAAGATAACTGCGACCGCGCAGTTTGAGGTGCCATCTCACGAAATGCACGGCCCCTTCCGCCGGAGGTTCGAGTCCTCCCTCGAGCATGGGTGTGTGTGTGAGTTACTTGCAAGAAGACGGCACGAGCGTGGGGTCGGGGATTTGTCCGGAATTTTGTGTGGTGAAAGAGGACCCCTAACAACTCACGTGGTTAAAATATTAACGCACTACCCGGAAAAACCCGGGAAAAATCGATCCAAAGTTTCTTAGTTGCCTTTTTTTTGGTCATCAGTCTACTGACTGGTTTGATGCGGCCCGCCACGAATTCCTTTCCTGTGCTATCCTCTTCATCTCAGAGTAGCACTTGCAACCTACGTTCTCAATTATTTGCTTGACGTATTCCAATCTCTGTCTTCCTCTACAGTTTTTGCCCTCTACAGCTCCCTCTAGTAACATGAAAGTCATTCCCTCATGTCTTAGCAGATGTCCTATCATCCTGTCCCTTCGCCTTATCAGTGTTTCCCACATATTTCTTTCCTCTCCGATTCCGCGTAGAACCTCCTCATTCCTTACCTTATCAGTCCACCTAATTTTCAACATTCGTCTATAGCACCACATCTCAAATGTTTCGATTCTCTTCTGTTCCGTTTTTCCCACAGTCCATGTTTCACTACCTTACAATGCTGTACTCCAGACGTACATCCTCAGAAATTTCTTCCTCAAATTAAGGCCGGTATTTGATATTAGTAGACTTCTCTTGGCCAGAAATGCCTTTTTTGCCATAGCGAGTCTGCTTTTGATGTCCTCCTTGCTCCGTCCGTCATTGGTTATTTTACTGCCTAGGCAGCAGAATTCCTTAACTTCATTGACTTCGTGACCATCAATCCTGATGTTAAGTTTCTCGCTGTTCTCATTTCTACTACTTCTCATTACCTTCGTCTTTCTCCGATTTACTATCAAACCATACTGTGTACTCATTAGACTTCATTCCGTTCAGCAGATCATTTAATTCTTCTTCACTTTCACTCAGGATAGCAATGTCATCAGCGAATCGTACCATTGATATCCTTTCACCTTGTATTTTAATTCCACTCCTGAACCTTTCTTTTATTTCCATCATTGCACCATTTTATATTGTCGAACGCTTTTTCCAGGTCGACAAATCTTATGAAAGTGTCTTGATTTTTCTTTAGCCTTGCTTCCATTATTAGCCGTAACGTCAGAATTGCCTCTCTCGTCCCTTTACTTTTCCTAAAGCCAAACTGATCGTCACCTAGCGCATTCTCAATTTTCTTTTCCATTCTTCCGTATATTATTCTTGTAAGCAGCTTCGATGCATGAGCTGTTAAGGTGATTGTGCGATAATTCTCGCACTTGTCAGCTCTTGCCGTCTTCGGAATTGTGTGGATGATGCTTTTCCGAAAGTCAGATGGTATGTCGCCAGACTCATATATTCTACACACCAACGTGAATAGTCGTTTTGTTGCCACTTCCCCCAATGATTTTAGAAATTCTGATGGAATGTTTCTATCCCTTCTGCCTTATTTGGCCGTAAGTCCTCCAAAGCTCTTTTAAATTCCGATTCTAATACTGGATCCCCTATCTCTTCAAATCGACTCCTGTTTCTTCTTCTATCACATCAGACAAATCTTCACCCTCATAGAGGCTTTCAATGTATTCTTTCCACCTATCTGCTCTCTCCTCTGCATTTAACAGTGGAATTCCCGTTGCACTCTTAATGTTACCACCGTTGCTTTTAATGTCACCGAAGGTTGTTTTGACTTTCCTGTATGCTGAGTCTGTCCTTCCGACAATCATATCTTTTTCGATGTCTTCACATTTTTCCTGCAGCCATTTCGTCTAGCTTCCCTGCACTTCCTATTTATTTCATTCCTCAGCGACTTGTATTTCTGTATTCCTGATTTTCCCGGAACATGTTTGTACTTCCTCCTTTCATCAATCAACTGAAGTATTTCTTCTGTTACCCATGGTTTCTTCGCAGCTACCTTCTTTGTACCTATGTTTTCCTTCCCAACTTCTGTGATGGCCCTTTTTAGAGATGTCCATTCCTCTTCAACTGTACTGCCTACTGCGCTATTCCTTATTGCTGTATCTATAGCGTTAGAGAACTTCAAACGTATCTCGTCATTCCTTAGTACTTCCGTATCCCACTTCTTTGCGTATTTATTCTTCCTGACTAATGTCTTGAACTTCAGCCTACTCTTCAGCACTAGTATATTGTGATCTGAGTCTATATCTGCTCCTGGGTACGCCTTACAATCCAGTATCTGAATTCGGAATCCCTGTCTGACCATGATATAATCTAATTGAAGTCTTCCCGTATCTCCCGGCCTTTTCCAAGTGTACCTCCTCCTCTTGTGATTCTTGAACAGGATATTCGCTATTACTAGCTGAAACTTGTTACACAACTCAATCAGTCTTTCTCCTCTTTCATTCCTTGTCCCAAGCCCATATTCTCCTGTAACCTTTTCTTCTACTGCTTCCCCTACAACTGCATTCCAGTCGCCCATGACTATTAGATTTTCGTCCCCCTTTACATACTGCATTACCCTTTCAATATCCTCATACACTTTCTCTATCTTTTCATCTTCAGCTTGCGACGTCGGCATGTATACCTGAACTATCGTTGTCGGTGTTGGTCTGCTGTCGATTCTGATTAGAACAACCCGGTCACTGAACTGTTCACAGTAACACACCCTCTGCCCTACCTTCCTATTCATAACGAATCCTACACCTGTTATACCATTTTCTGCTGCTGTTGATATTACCCGATACTCATCTGACCAGAAATCCTTGTCTTCCTTCCACTTCACTTTACTGACCCCTACTATATCTAGATTGAGCCTTTGCATTTCCCATTTCAGATTTTCTAGTTTCCCTATCACGTTCAAGCTTCTGACATTCCACGCCCCGACTCGTAGAACGTTATCCTTTCGTTGATTATTCAATCTTTTTCTCATGGTAACCTCCCCCTTGGCAGTCCCCTCCCGGAGATCCGAATGGGGGACTATTCCGGAATCTTTTGCCAATGGAGAGATCATCATGATACTTCTTCAATTACAGGCCAGATGTCCTGTGGATACACGTTACGTGTCTTTAATGCAGTGGTTTCCATTGCCTTCTGCGTCCTCATGTCGTTGATCATTGCTGATTCTTCCGCCTTTAGGGCTCAATTTCCCACCCCTAGGACAAGAGAGTGCCCTGAACCTCTATCCGCTCCTCCGCCCTCTTTGACAAGGCCGTTGGCAGAATGAGGCTAACTTCTTATGCCGGAAGTCTTCGGCCGCCAATGCTGATTATTTATCAAAATTTAGGCAGTGGCGGGGATCGAACCCGGGACCGCAGACGTTTTGATTACAAATCAAAGACGCTACCTTGCCTTATGTGTATAAAATGTTAGTCCATTGCCGAGCCGCCGTCTGGCCTAGATGTTTAGCCGGCACGGTAGCTCAGCGCGGTCGGTCAGAGGGTTAGCTGCCCTCTGTAATAAAAAAAACTGAGTTAATGGATCAACAGCAAACTGAAACGGGTGACTTTCGACGTCCGCCTAGAGCAGATACAACGAACGAAAACGAACAAACAGCCGGCACGGTAGCTCAGCGTGTTCGGTCAGAGGGCCAGCTGCCCTCTGTAATAAAAAAAAGTGAGTTAATGGATCAACAACAAACTGAAACGGGTGTCTTTTGACGTTGACGTCCGCCTAGAGCAGATACAACGGAAGAAAACCAACAAATAGCCGGCACGGTAGCTCAGCATGTCCGGTCAGAGGGCCAGCTGCCCTCTGTAATAAAAAAAGTGAGTTATTGGATCAACAACGAACTGAAACGGGTGTCTTTCGACGTCCGCCTATGGCAGATACAACGATCGAAAACGAACAAAACGAGATTTTAAATATATATATATATATATATATATATATATATATATATATATATATATGTTTAGGGCTCGGACTCTTACGCCAAAGGTCCCGGGGTCGATTCCTCCTCTGGAATTTTTTTTCGTCTGTTTCATTTTCTTTTGCTATTCCACCAATTATTCAGAAAGTTTCCCAAACCTAAATTATCTATAACAAATTAGTTACATTATTGAATAAAAATTATTTTCTTTTTGTCCAACAACACAATTCATGGCGGTGGGTTTTACATTTTTCATTGTAAAGTATATAAGGAGAATCATTCGGTTTTTAATCAAAATAACAAATTCGATTTGGAAACATTCAATTTTTATACATATAATAATTATAAACAATAACTGCAGTGGTAATTATCGTGAAAACAAACAAAGCAATAATTTTCGCGACATCTTGCGAAACATATAAAAGCGGATTTTTCACAATCGCAGGGCGTTTGCAATAAATCTGTACAAAGATATGCCACATTAACATTTACGAAAATGTTTTGAGTTTCTGATAATTTTGAGGCAAACCAGGCATATTGAATCATGTCTCGGAATATTGGTGACGATAACTGATTGTGAATTATAGAATGAATTTTTATACAGTCTTCCCGAGAATTAATTTCACGATTCTCCTGTAACAATGCGCTGCAATTTTGTAAGCAACAGAAGAAGAAAAAAGAAGTGCCGAAGAAGGAACCGAACCCGAGACCTCCGGCTAACCATGTAGGCCAGACGGCGGCTCGGCAGTGGATCAACATTTTATACTCACAAGGCACCTAAGAAACTTTGGATCGATTTTTCTCGGGATTTTCCGAGTAGTGCGTCCTAATATTTTAACCACGTGAGGTGTTACGGGTCCTCTTTCACCACACAAAATTTCGGACAAATCCCCGACCCCCGGTCGTGCCGTCTCCTTGTTAGTTTAAGTAATGTGTAAGTCTAGGGGCCGATGACCTCAGCAGTTTGGTCCCTTCGGAATTCACATACGTTTGAACGTTTGATAACTGAGGTTGGCAACCACCGAGTGAAATACTGTCACAAGAATCTACACTGCGTTGGTGCAAGTGATCACGGAAGTGTGGACTTTAAGAAATAACAGGGATGGGGGGAATTCCTTGCTACAGTGGAAACTCGGCTGACGTGCTGCCCGACGCCCAAGGAATCCAGAAGACAATGGTTGTTGCCCGGGGTAAAATGATGGCAGATCCAGTAGCGGAAACAACCATCTACAATTGAAATTCACCAAAATAAACGAACAAACAGAGAACAGGTTCTTTAGTGCTTGTATCAGATTAGTCGTTGGATAACTGGTTAAGAGTTTCATAGTATTTCTGTAGTACAAAACTGACTATGAGAAATAAAAAGTTATTAGGCCTGGAACTTTGCTTCCACCGTTTTGCAATAGACCGCAGTCGCGGCAAGTGGGGTTGGGGTGGTTGGTCATAGGTGTAATACAATAAACTTAGGCACTTGTAAACGTAATGCCATCAAAATATTAGTCTATTTGTGATTGCATCCCATTTTCTTAATAATTATTAGAACTGCTCTTGCATTACCCATTTTTAATTTTGTGTTTGTGAACCTGTTCTCATGTGACCAGAAGTCCCCTCCTTCGTGCCACTATTTCTCACTCATTCCCATCGTGCCTTACTTCAACCTATCCTTTTCCTACTCAGATCCCGAATAATGGATCTGATAGGCCAAACTCCGGGCCGGCCACGGTGGCCGTGCGGTTCCAGGCGCGTCAGTCTGGAACCGCGCTGCTGCTACGGTTGCAGGTTGGAATCCTGCCTCGGGCATGGATGTGTGTGATGTCCTTAGGTTAGTTGGGTTTAAGTAGATCTAAGTCTAGGGGACTGATGACCTCAGATGTTAAGTCCCATAGTGCTCAGAGCCATTTGAACCAAACTCCGGACCGCTTTATTTGTAGTTCCTGATAATAAAATCTGAAGTGCCCGGACCTGGAGCCCCGACTGGGGTGCTATTTTGCTTCTGGAATATCCCAGAAGATGCGATCATCATCAAACCATACAGTAGAACTGCGTGTATTTGGGAAATGTAACGGCTGTAGTTTTTCCTTGCTTTCAACTGTTGACAGTTGAAAATAGGAAGGCCATGGTGGCTGCCACAAGGTTAGATCAATCCGTTACACAGACTGTTGCCCTGCAGAAACTTAAATGGCTACTGCCCTTTTTAAGGACTTATTTGCTAGTCTGGCTTCTCTTGTTTCTCGTCATGGCATAACATGGGAATTCACAGGAAATTACAAACATTAAAAGCAAAGTGCTAATTTGTTAGGAATAAGCGGGATTGGGGGTTTAAAAACTCACTCAAGTGTGCCATTTCTAATCCCAAATTTCTACTTCTATGATGTTACGTTGGAGAAAAATAAATCTCTACGAGTCTAGGGTTCTCAGGCGCGAGGTAATGCATGATGCTCTCCATCAGAGTTGCGTTGCACCTCACTTTCGGAAAGAGTTTCCGTAGAATAAGTTAAAGCCTGATGTTCTCGAGCCGCAGGAAGTATCGCCTCAGGGTCTTCCCCAGACTCTTCAAACAACATAGTCCTTAGCGTTTTAGCCGTTCTTGCCCGCATCTCGTGGTCGCGCGGTAGCGTTCTCGCTTCCCACGCCCGGGTTCCCGGGTTCGATTCCCGGCGGGGTCGGGGATTTTCTCTGCCTCGTGATGGCTGGGTGTTGTGTGCTGTCCTTAGGTTAGTTAGGCTTAAGTAGTTCTAAGTTCTAGGGGACTGATGACCATAGATGTTAAGTCCCATAGTGCTCAGAGCCATTTTTTTTAGCCGTTCTTGTGTATTCAGAAAGAACGTTTTGTAGGTATTTTTGTTCATAAGCAAAACAATCAACATGGAATGAGTGGGCGTCCATGTCAACAAAGCAGACTTAATAAATTCGTTTTTCCTACCAAGTAATATAAATAAAACATATCGAAAGAAGCAAAGCAATGTCGTTAACTTTTTAATACACAAAGCGAAATGAGCAAATCCACGTATCGTAGCAAATCCAATACACAGTTAGTTTGTATTCGTATAGTATAGTGTGGCGCTTACTTATGTTAGTGACATAACCTTTAGAAAATTCATCTGTCATTGAGATTTAAAAAAAAACAACAGTGCCATCTACTGATTCTTTGGTGTACTAAAAACTAACAGTGCCATTAATTAGTTCTTTGGTGTACTACACTGTGACGATTAAACCTCTGAACTACTAAGCAGAACAGACGATTTTAGATAAAACTTGAAATTACGACATCTCTTTTTCTGTTATTCGATTTTCATAAAATGAAGCCTATGCGTTGCCCAAGCTGCGCTCAATTTAGCTGTCAACAATCTCATGAAATTCATCTAGTAGTTGTCGAAATTAGCATGTTAAAAGAAACAGACAGACACGACGGTTTTAGAGTTTTATTATTAGCATAGATAAGCGCTATGATGTGTCAGTTAAACTTATTGCTTTTTGAGAATTCCTCTGCGGCAAGAGGAAGATAAGGTGATGAAATGTAACCTAACATGAACACTTCTTATGCCTGTCATTAGTTTCATTTCCATGGGCAGATAATCGATATTTTGCAGCATTGTTTAACACTCCTTTCTATGCTAGACATAGATTCACTACGTTGAACCAGGTGTAGGTCACTTTTCCTTTTAGTACAGTCTTTGTAAATATCTCAACCACTCTCAAATTGCAATGGAATGTTGTGAACAAATTTCATTAATGAATAAATGAACTTGGAGGGTGTAGTTAGTATTCCTAGTTGTTTAGACGCACGTGTGCTAGATGCATATGCGTGAAATCGTCTATAATTCTAACTACTTTTATATGTGCATCATACAGATTTTGCATAGGTGGCGAGTTACACTGTAGGACGCCAGTGAAAGAAAATATGTAAGACTTATTAACTTACTGATTTATATGTTCACAGAGTTGCCAATTATTTGCATGACGAAATTATCTGAATTGGTATGTTTTTGCAGGTCTATTACACAGTCCACTCACAATGATCTGACCACCATCTATGTTCGACGTCAACGTGCCATAACCACTCACAGACGCCATATGGCAGTACTAGCTGTGGAGGATATGTAAAACGCGTCAGCGGGACGTGAAAAACAGTGCAGTCGTTGTCGTAATGCGGAAACGGAGCGATTTATCTGAATGCCCAACTGGCTTTCCGCCCAAGGGTGAAAGAATTGCCGAAATCGCCAAGTTTTTTCGCATACCGAAATGGTTAAAGAACGAGGGTAAGTCAATTGTTATCCGCAAAGTAGTTATACAATTTTATTGTAATCAAATAGGAAACTTAAAAGAACATTATTTTTCTATATAGTCTCTTTGTGTTTCAACACACTTGCTCCATTGTTGTACAAGCTATCTGATGCCCTCATAGAAGAAGGTTCTCGGTTGAGCTGCGATCCAGGAATGCACCGCTTCTTTCACTGCTTCGTCCGAGGCAAATCGACGGCCTCTTAATGCCTGTTTGAGTGGACCAAACACGTGATAGAAGGAACAAGATCGGGACTGTATGGAGGATGATCCAGTACTTCAAATTCGAGTTTCTGGAGCGTTTTGAGCAGTGTGGGCAGCAGTATGCGTACGGGCATTGTCGTGCAACAACAGAACACCTTTCGACAAAAACCCTCGTCCTTTGCTTCGAATTGCAGGCTTTAGCCTGACAGTAAGCATCTCACTGTAATGCACACCGTTTATTGTTGAGCCCCTTTCCCCATAATGTTCCACTACTGGACGTTGTGCCTCCAAAAAACCGTAAGCATCAGTTTTCCTGCGGACGGTTGGGTCTTGAACTTTTTGTTGCATGTCGAATTTTGATGTGGAATTCCATACTCAGCCGTTTACTCTCCGGTTCGTAATGATGGATTCATGTTTCGTCACTAGTAATGCCTAAGAAGTTGTCCCCTTCGTTACCATAGCGATCCAAATGTTTTTTGCAGATGTATAAGCGCGTTTGTTGTGGGACCCATCTTGCACAAACTTTATGACACGCAAATCTGTTGTGGATGATTTCGTAAGCAGAACCGTGACTAATTGCAGACGATGTGCCACTTCGTCAATAGTTAATTGTCTGTCTAAGAGAATCCTTTCACGTGAACGCTTAATGGTTTCTTCATTTATGGCGGTAAACGGTCGTCCGACCCCTTCATCGTGCGTAACACTTGTGCGACCATTTCGGAATTTTTCAGTCCATTCGTAGACACTCCGTTGTGGCAAAACACTGTTCCTGTACTGTAACGAAAGTCTTCGATCAATTTCGGTCACTGATACGCCTTCCGACCACAATAAACGGATCACTGAACGTTGTTCTTCTTTGGTGCAAATAGACAGCGGAGCAGACATGTTTAGCAGAACGGCAGCGAAACTAGCCTAGCAGCTTGAAAATTGCAAAGATATAAAAACAAATAAGGCCGCGCGGGATCAGCCGAGCAGTCTATGGCGCTGCAGGCGCGGACTGTGCGGCTGGTCCCAGCGGACGTTCGAGTCCTCCCTCGGGCATGGGTGTGTGCGTGTTTGTTCTTAGGATAATTTAGGTTAAGTGGTGTGTAAGCTTAAGGATTGACGACCTTAGCAGTTAAGTCCCACAAGATTTCACACATATTTGAACATTAAAAACAAATTAACAAAACATGCGTCATTAAAAAAAAAAGAATGGTTCAAATGGCTCTGAGCACTATGGGACTTAACATCTGTGGTCATCAGTCCCCTAGAACTTAGAACTACTTAAACCTAACTAACCTAAGGACATCACGCACATCCATGCCCGAGGCAGGATTCGAATCTGCGACCGTAGCGGTCACGCGGTTCCAGACTGAAGCGCCTAGAACCGCACGGCCACATCGGCCGGCTCATGCGCCATCAACGTTAAACGACGGTACTACCAAAATAAACAAAAACATAACTAAATTGCGGATAATAATCGACTTACCTTCGTATACTGAGTATGAGGAAATGGCGCTATCCAATGTACTGGAAGGCACAGTTGGTCATTTACATGTATACATTTATCCTAGAAAACCATGTCGCCCCCCGCCTCCCTCTTACACGCAGTTTGTCTTCTTCGGCACAATGGCATCCAGCAGCAGGAAAACGCAGCGCGTCACACACCTAGCAGTGCACGTGTGTTGTTTGAAGAGCGCCAGGACGAGTTTACCGTACTCCACTGGCCACCTTAACCTCGGTATTTCAACCCAATCGAGAATCTGTGGAGCCACCTCGATCAGGCCGTTCGCGCAGCGGAGTCTCAAACAACAAGCATAACGCAGCGGGCCACAGCACTGGTGTCGCCATGGCGCCACGTTCTTGTCGGTACCTTCTAGAACATCTTTGACCATCTTCCCACTCTTCTTGCAACGGTCCACACTCCAAAGGTGGTTATTCAGACTTTTGATAGGTGGTCATATTAATGTGGCTGGACAGTATACATGTTTTCTTTGCAGTTGAAACTTTCATCAATACGAAAATTGAAGAAATAAGTATTTTGTAACCTCTTTACCAATTGATTTGCTGACAAACTACATCAACAGGAATTGGTGTATTTTTGACAGTAAAAAATTAGATGAAGTGTGATTTTTCAAAAATTTAAATGATACAGTTCATTGAGTTTCTTGTTAGACAAAAAAAGCACTCCGTCATCAGGCCACAAGTGGCCCATTGGGACCATCCGACCGCCGTGTCATCATCAGCTGAGGGTGCGGATAGGAGGGGCATGTGGTCAGCACACCGCTCTCCCGGTCGTTACGATAGTTTTCTTTGACCGGAGCCGCTACTATTCGGTCGAGTAGCTCCTCAGTTGGCATCACGAGGCTGAGTGCATTCCGTAAAATGGCAACAGTGCATGGCGGCCCGGATGGACATCCATGCAAGTGCCTGTGAGGCCCAACAGCGCTTAACTTCGGTGATCTGACGGGAACCGGTGTATGCATTGCGGTAAGGCCTTTTTCTTGTTAGACAGATACAGAAAAAATTACGCACCCACAGGAGGCGGCCGTGAAGCAGCGTTGGATGAAATTCCTACTGGCGTGGACCTGGGAAGGCTGGCAGATGACACTGCTTCGGGGTACATGAGGCTCTGCAGTGAGCGACCTTCCTTAGCTGTTCATTCCAAGTTGACTCGCAATGTTGTGTCGAAGACGGCACATCAGCTCTGGTAGCCATCAGCGAAGGTGTTCGGCGTACAGTAAAGCAATGTTGCACGGGATCAAAGTCAGGACTGGTGAGTAGTGAGCGGCGGCTGGCGTTGGCAGACCTCAGTAGCTCAGGGGTGGGAGGATCTCTGTCCGACTCTAAGCTTATCCAGGCTGTTGCTGAACCATCAGGATAGCGGCACTGTCAAGATGGCAGAACAGCATTGGTGGCCTCGCCTCACGACAGAAGCCCAGACGCATCTGACGCTGATTTGAAGCCTGGCTGTACACTTGATCATACTGGACGAACAGATAAGTTTTACACACGATAGGAAAACTTGGTTTCTGCAAATGTCACGTATGCGGTTAGCCAAATACCGCCGAAAGGTCTTCAACGCTTGCCATTGCCTCAGAGACTGTGCTGTGGTTGCTGAGCTGCTGGTATGGCAGAACTCTGAGCGACTGCATAACGACTAGTGACTCGATTTGGGCATCGGGTCCCGTCTGGGCCCGTGCTGTTACACTTTACTCCAATTTGGCACTGACGCTTTTAAAATCTGCAAGGCTAGGAACTTAAAGTATCTTTTAATGGCCAGGACTTCTAACTCTTGTTAGAGACATTATCACCTGCACATAAAATTTTTGCTTTTATGAGTCACGACGATTTTCACTATTTTGGGACAAGATACACCAATAGTTTTTACGTCACTAAATTCATTTGTATTCTTCCATCAGTGTACTGTTTTACATTGTTTTTTAACTTCTTGAGCCAATCATTTTGTGGTAGAAGTTCAGTACTTGGCCTTGTGTATTCCCAAATATGTAATAACTAAAAGTGGTTCTACCTTGAGTAAATACAATTTTTATTGTTTTGATCTCCATTCTTGTTTCGGAGAAGTTTCTCAATCTTCAGTGTTTTTTTATTTATTATCTGTTGAATAATATACAAAGAGTTTTACATTATGGTATTTATCAGTTTTATGACACTATAGTATTTGCTTTACCATAAGTACTGACAGAAATATGAAAATGAACAATAAATATAATCCTTATTATTACATATTCTGGTTCACAAGTCTGTTTGGTATATGCACCACAGCTATTATTATTACCTTCCAGCATGTCATCCACACTTAATAAGCATTTATCATTGTTGTGTTACTTAAAATCTCACAACTTTTTAAGCCGCAACATTATATTATCGGTCTATTGCGCCACTGTCGTTTTACGTTGACTTGTAAACAAATATTAGCTATTTTACGAGAAATTTTTAGTTTACATTACTATTTTTAGAAAAATGTATTGAAACATACGCTGATTGTGGTTAGGTGTATGAAATGATGATTGGGATGGGGAAGCAGACTATGTATGTAGACGTGAATACTTACTATTCATAGATCTCGCGTTCTCGTGCTTCTGCAGAGTGTCTGAGTGGAGCTTCCTAACATACACTGTTTAACCGTTTGTGTGATGTTCACTTGTACCGCCATTTTGTTGTGTGTGTTCTGGGCGGGAATTTTTAATTTAACAGAGACGTTACATTGTTTTTGTGTGTGTGTGTGTGTGTGTGTGTGTGTGTGTGTGTGTGTGTGTACAGGTATAATGTGTATCTCGGCTTCTTGATAATCCCTTTAGAGCTGAGAGCAGGGTTCCATTGCAGGAAGTTGTGTATTCCTTCAGCACTTCCTTCCACTACAGATTTTTGTATATTGATGGTGTGGAACACCAAACTAGTAAGTAACAAATTTCAGTTTTACAGGGGAGTGAAAAAAATTATTGTAATTTCGATATCAAACAAATGTAAAATTATTACCATTATAGTGCAGTTCATTAGTAAAATATTATATGAAAAAATATGTAAATGAATTTCAAGCTGTACATTAAATAGAAGTTGATATATGATGCTGTTTTATGAACAGACTGACTTATAAAGTGACAGTTCAACACATCGATATGGTTCATTTCCTCTATCATAAGTGTTTGTGGAAGGCTACGTTGCATTTAAGTATTTTTGAAGTTTTAAGAGCCCGTCTGTGTTCAGTGTATCTGATGTTGACACTTCTACTTGTTTGTCCAATACAAACTGAATTGCATTCTTGACAGATAAGTTGATGGATCCCAGATGTGTTAGTATAAGTTGGGCAGAGTTCTTTGGGGTAGGGTCGTCTGTAGGTGAGGTGTGTCATTTATTTGTTGTTGTGGATGCTTCCTTTTCACATACTTTCTGTGTGTTTGTGTTCTGTGTGTTTACATTCTGCGTGCCTGTGGTTATGTATTGGTTTTGGTCTGTTTGCCGCTTCGTGTTCAGTGCACTTCTCATTGTTGTTTTAATTGTTGGTTTAGTTTGTGTCTGATGTTTGTTTTGTGTCCTTTCAACTGCTATTTCTTTGTTTATTTGAAGGTTATTTTTGTAGCTGTCCTTCTTTGAAGGCAGTTTTATTCATTCTGTTTTTTCATATGTCAGAGCACAATTTCTTGTGGGTAATGTGGTGGTGTCACTGTCGATGTATTGTTGTGCTGGTGCTTTTGTATTTCTGAATCTAGAAAATTGTTGTTGGTTATTGTGTCTGTGTGTGTTGCAATGTCCAAGAAATGTTCCAAGGTGAGTTTCATCCATAGTTGAACTGTGTTGTGGAGTCGTTGCGCGTGGTCTGGTGCTTCACCTAGATGCCACATCATTCGGTCTCGCTACTGTTTCAAATATTTTCTTTTCAATTTTGATTTCGCGGGATATTGTCTAGGATTCCAGTAATTGGTGAGCCGATGGTGAGTCCTTCCTGTTGCGAGTAGAAGTGATTGTCAAATGTGAAACAGTTTTGTTCGGTCATTAATTTTAGGATGTTGTGGGAGTCGGGAATGTATCTTTGTTGTTCTTATTTCGGACAAGGAAAACACCATGGTAGTAGCAAAACGGAGGAGTGCAGAAATAATTCCCTTAAAATTGTAGAAGAGCACAACATAACCACTGACCGACACAGAGATACCGGAAAAACACACAGACACTTCCAAAAAATATCTCCCAGATATACACAAAACAGAAAGCACAACAGCTAAAACAAAAAGAACCCCAAGGCACCCACACTAAACAGCCTACCAAAGATCCACAAACAGGATACACCAGTATGGCATCTCATAAATTACAGAACTGCACCAACATATCACCTAACCATAAAAATACACACACACACACACACACACACACACACACATACATACATACACAGTTACAGAAGCACTATACAGGGTGAATCACCCAATTTGCACTGCAAATATTGCTGAAATGGAAAGTACTGATGTGCAGTTTTCGCAGAATGGTTCGGTAGTCAGAGGTTCGTATTGTTAGCCAATACACAGATTGTAATAGTACTTAGGAAGCGAATTTTTTGCTCAAACATACAGTTTGTAAATCGAACAGTGCCAGCTGACATTAACAAACTGAAGTAGGGTAAATTAGAATGTTAGTGATGTTTGTCGCAGGAGTCTAGTGTGAGTCATTTACGAGATGTCATACTGTGGAAAGTTCTCACTCTGGGACTTGTTTGTGCCCATAAACCTGTGTAGTTGCTAGGTACGATGTTCTTATGTTTGCTTACTGCATGCTTGTTTATTCCTGGAGTGCATTGTGACTTGCTAGTCAGTTAGTATGTGAGAATCCAAGCAGTAGGTCGTGAGTGGACGAGGGATTTACCAATGCAGAAAAAGCCGACATGCTCGTAGTGTATGAAGAGTGGAGGAACGGTATAGTTTGTTCTTGTATGGTGTGTACAGCAAAACATCCTAATAGGTGTCAACCATCTCGGCAATTATTTATCCATGTCTTCAAGCACCGAGACATGTAGACAACATAACAGAAGTTAACAGGTGATGACAGAATAGGGTGGAATGGCATGAGACGGGCAAATGTCCTATGCATTCTCCATCGACACAGATTCCATCCCTATCACATCTCTCTCAATCAAGAGTTGCATGGAAACGATTATAACATTTGTGTTAACTTCTGAATATTACCTCATGATATTTCAGATGTGTCATGTATCTTGTTTAGTGATGAAGCCACATTTACCAATCGTGGCCAGTTCATCCAACAAAACATGCACTATTGGCTTTGTCAGATGGAACATTAGCGTCCATGAAATGTAAATGTGTGGTGTGGGATAGTGAAACATCTGCCCATATGCCTGTTCGTCATAGAAGGAACACTGAATGCGCCCAATAGACCGACTCCCACAGATGCTAGAAGACGTTCCTCTGCATAGTAGGAGGAACCTGTGGTACCAACATGATTGCTGTCCAACCCATAGTGCATATGGCATGTCGCCACTAATTGTTTCCATATCGCTTGATTTGACGCAGGGGACCTCTACTACGGCCGGCTCATTCCCAGGATTTGACGCCTGTAGAGATTTTTCTGTGGGGAAAGCTGAAAGATGTTGTCTACGAGCACATACCACCTACACTCGATGATATTCAACCACATATTACTGCAGCCTGCTTGGACAACTCCTCTGAAACGCTAGCACGTTTCATACCAGACTCTAAGCGCGTATTGCTGCATTTTTAACACAACCTGTGACGGTCAGTTGTCTCGTTACTGGTCAGAGTGCATATAACTAGTGTATGCACTTGCGTTTTTCTTTAGTGTGGCCATCACTTGTGTTGTACTAGTGTAGGTGTTGGACCTTTTCAAAATATGATATCTCGTAAACTACTCGCACTAGAACCTTGCAATAAACTCCACTGACATTGTAATTTAGTCTACTTTTAGTCTGTTAACGTCAATAGGCAGTGTTACATTTAAAAGTGTGTGTTTGCAGAAAAAAATCATTTTCTATACATTACTAAAATCTGTTCATTGGCTAACAATACGAACTGCTGACTACCTATCCATTATGTGAAAACCGCACATGAATCCCGCTTTCCATTTCCGAAATATTTGCTGTGCATGTATTAGGTGATTAACCCTGTATATATACAAAGAACATTAGTATATGCAACACTCAATGGTTTACAGAAAAGATGAAACACATTAACATAGCTACAACACATCATGTGACGCCATTTTCCATGTATACCAACATCCCCACTACGGAAATCATCAACACAATCAAACAGAAATTGTAAGAACAAAAAGGCTTTCCCAAACCCTTCATAAAAGAAATAACAAAGATTCTAAAATTAACCACAGAACAAAACTATTTCATAGCAGACAACCTCTTCTACTCACAACAGTAAGTACTCCCTATAGATCACCATCAATTGAATCCTAGCCAACATCTCCCTAAATCACATTCAAAACAAAATATTTGAAACCATACTCAAATAACACAGAAAAATATGCTAGTATCATTTTGTAGATGAGAATATATGCCTTCTAGATGCAACACTCTACTGCATACAACAACTCCACAATGATACAAACACAGTTCGACCACTAATAAAATTCAGCTTTAAGTCAGAAAAGGACACAAAACTAAATTTCTTAGACATCACTGTATACAGACACAATAACCAACATCAATTTTCTACACACAGAAAACCCATAAACGCCAACACAGCAATACACCAACAATCAAACCATACCCACAAGGAAGCTGGGTTCCAACACATGCTACACACACTGAATAAAACTCTCCACAAAGAAAAACAATTGCAAAAATTAATTACAAACAATCAAACAAATAGCGGTTGAAATTGGATGCATAAGAAGCATGAAACACAAACTAAACCAAAAAATTGAAACAAAAATAAAAATTGTTCCCAACAGAAAGTGGAAAACAGATCAATACCAATACATAACCACAGGAACACAGATCGCAAACACACAGAACACAAACATACAGAAAATATGTGAAAAGGAAGCATCCACAACAACAAATAAATGACACACTCTCACCCGTAGCAACAAAGCAACTCACAAAATAGGCAATACATTCAAAAAATAAGGACTGAAAATTGCGTTCAGAAGAGACAATTCTATTCAAAACAAATTGAGACCAACTAACACTAACACAGACAAACACAGGATATCTGGGATCTTTTAATTCAGGTGCTAAGAATGCAACTCAATTCATGTTGGACAAACAAGTAAAAATTTCAACATCAGATACACTGGACACAGAAGAGCTCTTAAGAGTAACAGCAGTAATTCCACATTTGCAGTTCATTTCATAGACGAGAAACACAGACCCACGGATATAAACACAAATTTCAAAATGCTTAAATGCAGTAATAGGCCTTCGTAGACGCTTATAATAAAAGAAAATTACTATACACAAGAGCCATAGTGAAAGGGAAGGAAGTGACGAATGGATACACAGCACTATGCTATGGAACCCTGTTCTCAAATCTAAAGGAATTATCAGAAAACCAAGACACACACACACACACACACACACACACACACACACACATACGCAATCTACAGTCACTGTTAAATTCAAAATTCCCACCCAGAACACACAGAACAAGATGGCGGTGCAAGTGTGCAAGTGCACGTCACACAAACAGTGAAACAGTGTGTGTTAGGGAGCTCCAATTAAACACCCTGTAGAAGCACAAAAACGAGAGCTCTATGAGCAGTAAGTACACATATACGTAGTCTGCTGCTCCTCCCCAATCAACATATAACGGAGCCCACTCGGAATCAGTACACGTTTCAACATATTTTTCGAAAATTGTACTGTAACCTAAAAAAAATGCTAGACAGAAAGTAAAATAGCGAATCTTTGTTTACAAGTCAACGTAATATAACGACAGTGGTCCTACGGAAAGAGAAAAAAATGACAATATCAAATTAGGCCTTAAGAACTTATATGAAATTACGTTACAAAACAATGATAAATGCAGATGACATACGGGAAGGTAATAATTGCATCTACGCAGCAAAAACAAAAAGATTTGTGAACCACAGTATGTATGAATAAGGTTTATATTCATTCTTCATGTTAATTTTCTGTCAGTTCTTATGGTAATGTAAATACTGTAATCTCAAAAACTAATAAATATCGTAATGCATAAACTGTTTGTACATTGTTCAACGGATGATAAATAAAATCCATCGAAGAGGAAGAAACTTCTCCAAAACGTGTATGGGTAGAAAAACAAGAAAATTGTATTTACTCAAGGCAGAACCACTCTTCCTTATAACATATTAGTAAGCCAATATTATCCATCACTTCCATACAAATATTGTTAAACATCTCTGCTAACCATTTCTTTTATATTGCTGCCATTTTCATTAATAGAAATAGTCTCATCTAAAAGCGCTACTTCCCCTCTCTCTTTCTTAACATTACATATTGATTTTATTTTATTGTCTGAACAGTCAAAGTTCTATTAGACGTGGCACCTCTGTTTGCTAAATTTCGTACTCTGTGTATTAGTATTTAATCTACAAATTTAATCTTTCCTTCCTACTATACTTCATATGCACAGCAGGTAAAATTTCGTAATCTGCTAGCCTTTCTAGCGTTTCGGTGCGACACCATAACAATAATAATTTCGTGTACCTCAGCAACCTGATTTAAGTCTCTCATTTGGACGCCATTTCGGCGAGTTGAGTGTCCCTAACCTACCACAGTTATACAAACTTGGTACATACAGTTTAACGTAGAATCCCAACTGCTCGTCGTTTCTGGCGAATCCCCACAGTATTGAGAGATAAATGTAAGAGCAGACTGAGGAATCTGTTATCTGATTGGGGTTCAACCCTGCAACCAACCGGTTTCCAGGCACGCCATTTATGGCTAGAGCACGTGGCCCGACAATGACGAACAGTGAATGTGAAGTTCATTGCGTAGCGCCCTGTCCTGCAGAACATAATCGGATCAGATGTGCAAGTTTCACCCTTGCTTATTACGAAGTGATGGTTTTGAAATGAAATTATGTGCTCGTAATGCCCACACGTCCGCCCCGATAGCTGCCGGCAGGGTAGCTCAGCGTGTCCGGTCAGAGGGCTGCTCGCTGTCTGTAATAAAAAACTGAGTAAAGGAATCAATGATCATCGTGAACGGATGTCTTGTGACGCGTGCCCAGACCAAACGCAACGAATAAGACAGAAAAAAAAGATAACTGACAAGGGAACCTCCCCATCGCACTCCCCTCAGATTTAGTTATAAGTTGGCACTGTGGATAGACCTTGAAAAACTGAACACAGATCAATCGAGAAAACAGGAAGAAGTTGTGTGGAACTATGAAATATACAAACTGAGTAGTCCATGCGAAGATAGGCAACATCAGGAAGACTCGGAAACAAGCTGCTCCGTGGTCCCGTGGTTAGCGAGAGCAGCTATGGAACGAGAGATCCTAGGTTCAAGTCTTCCTTCGAATGAAAATTTTAATTTTTTATTTTCAGTTTATGTGGCAAACGCTTACGTTTTCATCACTATTTTGGGAGTGATTATCACATCTACAAGAAAACCAAAATCGGGCAAGATAGAAGAATCTTTTTATCCTTTCGCTAAGTGTACAAGTTAGGTGGGTCGACAACATATTCCTGTCATGTGACGCACATGCCGTCACCAGTGTCGTGTAGCATGTATCAGACCTGTTTTCCCGTGGAGGAATCGGTTGACCTATGACCTTGCGATCAAATGTTTTCGGTTCCCATTGGAGAGGCACGTCCTTTCGTCTACTAATCGCACGGTTTTGCGGTGCGGTTGCAAAACACAGACACTAAACTTATTGCAGTGAACAGAAACGTCAATGAACGAACGGACAGATCATAACTTTGCGAAAATAAAGCAAGTAAAATTTTCAGTCGAGGGAAGACTTGAACCAAGGACCCCCAGTTATGCAGCTACTCACGCTAACCATGGGACCACGGCGCTGTTGCGTTCGCACTCTCCTTGATGTTGCGTATCTTGCATATGGACTACTCAGTTTGTATATTTTACTAATTTTTTTCACGGTTCCACATAACTTATTCCTGTTTTCTCGATTGATCTGTGTTCAGTTTTTCAAGGCCTATCCACTGTGCCAACTTATAACTAAATCCGAGGAGGGTGCGATGGGGAGGTTCCCTTGTGAGTGGTCAGCGCGGACGTCTGCCACGCCAAGGGGCCTGGGTTCGATTCCCGGCTGGGTTGGAGATTTTTATCATATCACCATCACCAGTGGAAGGCAACGGGAAACCAGCACTGGAATCACTTCCCTAGACGCTCATGCGGTGGACTTCTCTGATGAGGCTTCCCCCATGACAAGACCTGCCGTAAGGCAGGACACAAAGTTTTTAAAGCCTACACATTTTTTTACTGAGTCAAACAGTGGCTCTCTTTGTGATCAGTGCTAAAATATGTAAAACAGCGCTGCTTAACACTCGCGGCTCATTGGACTAACACGAATCCTTGAAACATTTCTTATTTAAAGTCGTCGAAAACCTTGTTACTCACACAAAGAGAACATATGAATCACAATAGAGTTAATATTGTTTTCATGTCGGTCTGTCTGCGCTGTGTGCAGACACGCGCTTCTCGACACCGATGCTTCCACTCTGGCCGGGCACACATCCATTTTGAATGAATCTGCTCTCTGTTCTCTCCCACACAGTCTCTACACGTGGCTAGATTGCAATAATTTCACAAGATTTTTCACGATCTCCTCCATTATTTTATACGGAAAATTTTTATATGTGGTTCCGTAGCTGATGTATTTTTCCCTAGAGTACGTAGCCTCGACAGTTTGAGTGATATGAAGGATTATCAGTGCCTGAGAAAACTAGTAGCGAAAAAGAAATTAGAGAAAATGAAAGACCTACATCTGTAGAAGTTATTTCCACCGTAAATAACCACCAATCTTCATTTACGCAAGTACAATAGCACAATTATAGATAATTATATTTTGCAACGTCGGACACGATGTACTGGGGGAAGCACCGATGTGCCATGCGGGGGGGGGGGGGGGGGGGAGGTTGTTGCGAGATGTGTTTTGATTGTTCACTGTCAGTCGGTGAAGCGCTTGTTCGTCAAAGGCTAAGGTACAGGGTTCGAGTCTCGATCCGGCACACACTTTTAATTTACCAGGAACTTTGAAATCAGCTCCATTGCGGAGTGAAAGGTTCATTCTCGAATTAGAACGATTATAAATTAATTAGATGCTTATTCTTGCAGACATTACTGTAAGGTGGCTTAGCCTCATCCTATGTGGCAGAGTGTAGGCTACTACACTCTCCACATGTGCCCCACCGTTTTGGCGTATGAAACAAATTGTATGCGAAACAGAAGTCAACGATTTCACGCGCACGGCGTTTGTGTCAACTTGAAACAGCTAAATATCTCGAAAACCACGTATCGTGCGAGAAAAATGTTCTAGGTGAAAAATTAATTTTTGTAAAGGAGTCTGAGTGGTGTGGTGGAATTGGTCACCCCCCTAACCATCCCTCCTCTCTGGGTGGAATCGTCTTTGCGTTTTCAGATCGGAACTACTCATTTTTATTGCATATTCGAATTCTATGCCAAAAAATACCTGCCGATTACTAAAACCATTGTTTTCCATTCGTGATAGATGGCGCTGTAATCGACAAATATTAATTGTGCTTCTTTTTGCAATTAAGAACCTACGCATGTGATTCAACATTTCATTTATGATGTAAATCTTTGTGTTCTAATGGTTGATATTTATATTCAAATTGTACTTTTTGTCACAGGCGTTTCAATGTATGGTAAAAACAACGTTAGGTGTCATCCAGGAATAACGACGTGGATGTAATAGTTTTCTGATCCCATTGGAACGCTTGATATCGGTGTCCCCCCTTGCCTTTTACTATAGGGGTGCATGGTTTCGGTGAATATCCATGGCACGTCGGCCTGTCACTATCGCTTCATGGACGCTTTACCTTATTACATTAGTTGTGGTTTGTATTCCGTAGGTACTCGCGTAATGGCCAGGGCGAGAGTTACGGCGGTTGGTGGAAACACACCGAAATCAGTCACCCTGATGGCGGGTTTCGAGGGAGGCCACCAAAATCAAACACTCCGATGGTTCACGGAATTATCACAATCAGCCTTATAACGAAAAGAAGACTACGTTACCATACAAGTAGCTTATTTGCCAGAAATGTCAATGTCTAGCCTTATTATCTGTGCTGTTAAATCACATTTGCAATACTCATTTAACGTTTGAACATCAGTATCAATTGTTACAACACGAAATTTTACGTTTATGTCTTAAATCAGATGTAGAATCAAAGGAGCCGGTTTTTTTATTGCAAAAACTGGCACAGTTGATGAAACTTCCTGGCAGATTAAAACTGTGTGCCCGACCGAGACTCGAGTTCGAGTCTCGGTCGGGCAAACAGTTTTAATCTGCCAGGAAGTTTCATATCAGCGCACACTCCGCTGCAGAGTGAAAATCTCATTCTGGAAACATCCCCCAGGCTGTGGCTAAGCCATGTCTCCGCAATATCCTTTCTTTCAGGAGTGCTAGTTCTGCAAGGTTCGCAGGAGAGCTTCTGTAAAGTTTGGAAGGTAGGAGACGAGGTACTGGCAGAAGTAAAGCTGTGAGTACCGGGCGTGAGTCGTGCTTCGGCAGCTCAGTTGGTAGAGAACTTGCCCGCGAAAGGCAAAGGTCCCGAGTTCGAGTCTCGGTCGGACACACAGTTTAAATCTGCCAGGAAGTTTCATATCAGCGCACACTCCGCTGCAGAGTGAAAATCTCATTCTGGCACAGCGCCATCTACCACAAATGGGAAACAATTTTTTGAGTCAACCGTACGTTATTTTGTTTTGGTTTTTTTTTCGTGGAATCCAAATTTGCGATAAAAATAAAGGGTTCCCACTTGAAAATCCAAAGCTGACCCCGCCCACGCAAGAGAGCTGGACAGTTGTAGCAAAGACAAATGTTCCCTCTACTAATTCTAATTTTTCACCTAGAACACTTTTTTTCGGACAATATGTCGTTTTCGAGTTATTATTGGCATAGAGGCTGTTCAAGTATCTTAGGAAGTCACAGAGCTGTTCTTCACCGTAACTCCACACAACAAAAGTATCATCAACGTATCTGAACTAGACCTCGACAAGTCGCCAAGTCCAGTGCCTGTGCTTCGTAATGTTCCATGAAGAAGTTGGCCACAACTGGAGTAGGAGGACTACCCATGGCGACGCCTCCCAGCTGTTCGTAGAAATTGCCATTCCACGTGAAATAGCTCGTGGTGAGACACGCATGAAAGAGCTTTGTGATGTTTTGCGAAGAAAATGATACCGATGTGCTCCAGAGCGTCACTGAGTGACACTTTCGTAAACAAAGAAACAATATCAAAGCTGACCAGAATATCGTTTGGTGCAAGTTTTAGTTTCTTCAACTTCTCAGTGAAATGTCCAGAGTACTCTAAATATGTGTCGGCCTTTCCCACGTGCAGCTGGAGCAGAGCAACCAAGTGTTTTGGCAGTTTAAACGTCAGTGAGCCAGGAACGCTAGCAATCGGTCTTAGTGGGACGCTGTTCTTATGGATCTTAGGTAATCCGTACTGCCGAGGTGGTAGGACTTCCGTGTTGCGCAGGTTTCTCTGTTATGTCTGCCGGTAGAGGAGACACCTTGACCGATTCGTATTCCGTTTGATACGCAGCAGCAGATCTGTGCTACGTTTTCGGTACATCGTCGGACCTAATAGGTCTCGGATCTTTTGTTCATAATCTTCTGTCTTCATTACTACGGTCGCATTCCTCTTATCGGCAAGCAGTACCAGTATACTGTTGTCGGCGTTATGATTCTTAATTCCTTGTACCTCTTCTTTCTTCAGTTTGCAAGCTGGTGGTTTTGCTCGGTGCAGTATCCTGACGCAAAAATGTATTTTACTATCGGCACATTAGTATAACATTCACGTATAGTTATCACAGTAGTAAGCATTCCTTTTTTGTAGAGGGTAGATCTACATCATCATCAGTACCAGTAGTTTTCCTGTCATCTTAAGGATTATCGTATTATTACTCATTATTATTATTATTATTATTATTATTATTACAGCTGGCAGCTGTGACCGAGCAGTTCTAGGCGCTTTAGTCTGGAACCGCGCTGCTGCTACGGTCGCAGGTTCGAATCCTGCCTCGGGCATGGATGTGTGTGATGTCCTTAGGTCAGTTAGGTTTAAGTATGGGACTGATGACATCAGATGTTAAGTCCCATAGTGCTTAGAGCCATTTGAACCATTATTATTGCTTGGCTGCTTCGCTAACCTGCTGTGTTTGTGTCATCCAGCAAGTGTATGAAGAAAGGTTACGTGTTGTAAAGAAAATTTTTCTTATAATTTCTCAGCAGTTCAGACATAATATTTTCTTACTCAAGGAAAATACATCTTCTTTAACCACATGAGGTTAAAATATTACACACATGAAACTTGTATGCATCGTATTTCTCTTCTTTGAGAGTGTATTAAAAAATGAAGCTGAATTTATCACCGAAGCAGTAATTATAAAAGACTATCTGTGTGTTTAATGATGGACATTGTTTCCATAAACTGTGGTTGTGCCGTCGACTGTATTGAGTTTGTGATATGGTCGTTTATGCCCGCTCTTACGTTATAACTGGCAACGAATTTCCCCGATGGAGAATGCAAATTGGTTGACAACGCATGTAGGTGCACGAAAGTTGGAACACGTATGTAGCAGCGCAGGAGAACACTTAGGTTGATGAATAGTGGATGGCATGTTGGGTGCCGCGACTGAGTTTTGTGATTAATGTGATTGAACAACAAATCCAAGGAGTACATTGGGAATTGATTACCGTAGCTTTACGCGACAATTAAAAAGCTGCACATTATATGAAATTGCTAAAAATAAAACGAGCCTACTTTCATATCGCTTCATTCTGAATGAAAATCATAGCAATAATATTCTCCTAATAAATTACAGGCACTGCACTTCGTAGAACTATCTAACAGCGTGTGTTTATCAACATGAGGACAGTGGAAGTCTGTGGTTTCGTTACAAGGAAACCTACAGACACTTGCTGATGAGATCTAGAAATAGCTTGAGTTCCCAAAAGCAAAAAATGTCTTTCTGTTTAACAAATGATCGTTAACAAGAGAAAATTTGTTTCAGAAACGAAAGGAACACTTGCAACTATGAAATTAAAAAAAAAGTCTTCCATCAACGAAACTCACAATAGATTTTTTAATTAAAAAAAGTAATTCAAAATTGAGGCTCAAAGAAAGTTCAGATTTTGGACATAGTTATATTTTATACTGGTATTATATAACGACGTACGTATTTTGCTTCGCCAGTAAATGATTTCGGTTTTAGGAAAATTGATGTGGTCACTATTAAAGTACGAATGTAGTATGCGTGATATCTTTAATTTTTAATTGAAATTTCGGGTCTGCACCTGCATATTGTTTATTTCTTGTTCCAGATTAGGGCTTGGCTACATTCCGTTACAGGTCTGATATTTTATTGATTAGTACACCGTCTGAACCCGAAAGCTCATATTTTAATGTTACCTACGACGCGAACAAAGCGCTAATGGGCACGTATAGGAGTAATGGAAGTAGTCGAGTTAATTTCACGGGTCAGATCGTTCCTAGCTAATTCTGGACTAGTACGCGGAATCCAGTTTCCTCCGATCTCTGTCCTTTCCTCCCTCCTTCCTTCCCTCCCTCACCCCCCCCCCCCTCCACTCTCTCTCTCTCTCTCTCTCTCTCTCTCTCTCTCTCTCTCACTTGACCGAGCTAGAGGGCTCATTGTTCAAGACAGTGGAATCACATTCACGAAGAACAGAATTCAAATCTCATTCTGGTAATTAGATTAAGAATCTCCGTGTTTGTATTAAATCGCTTAAGCCAAATTTCAGCAAGGTTCCATTGGAACGACTACGTTCGCCGTCCTTCCCTTATCGTCGTCTCTCCGATCATGTACTGCGTCTGTAATGACCTTATCATCGACGAGATCTTAACCCGTTATCCGCTTACCATCTATAGTCCCATCAGAGCACAGCTGACTGATCACTATTCCTATTCTTCGCTGGCTGAACGGTTTTGTTATCGCTGTGGCATTTAATACTGGTATAACACTGCACGGTCTGGAAAAACTAGAGTTAACAGAGAAAACCTCAAAGCAGAATCTGCAGATGTGAAAGACTGGCGAGTTTCTTTTCATTTCTTGCTCTACTAGACTGCCCTCTTTCCCTTGAAGGCGCGATAGAAACGTGATTATGGAATGAAACTTGTTTCGGGTACACTGTTGATTCTATAAAAATATGTCGGTGCGGGATTAAACACGATGACTGGAGAGTTCGTAAGAAACGAACAGACATATGGACGTCTATATAATCAGCGACTACCTTTAATTCAACTGCCATTTACACTGAAAATTGGTGACAGAAATTTCAGCTTCTAGTCCGTATTTTTGAATCGTAATACTTCTGTTTTGGATTACAGCAGTAGTATGACTGGCCTCGTTGATCGAAAGTATCCGAACACCTATTATCGGACATTAATATGTGCATTCAGGCTTTGTCTTTACGGTTAGACATTTCCTGCCTGCTGCCTAAGTGTCTGTTGGGGGAAATCAGAGAAGGTATTGATAGCGTACGCTGGTGTCTGGAGCGAAGTTGATCTTCTAAATCATCCAAAAGGTATACCATTAGGTTCGTAGTGGGACTCTGAGTTGGCCAGGAATGTTATCGTCCACAAACCATTGTCTCACAGATTATATGACAGGGTGTATTGTCAAGCTGATACAGTCATTGGCTCCGAAATATTCCTCTCCTGTACGCGGTACATATCTCTCTCCATTGAGAGGTTTTTTTTTTTTTTTTTTAATACACGATAATGGGACCACACGCATTCCCGAAAAACACGCTCATACAGTATCACCATCTCTACCATACATCACTTTTGGTACTACACATGATGGCATGTGACACGCAATAGACAACTTACCTCGTCTTGTCGCTGCCACTGCGTGAATATTCTGTATCTATCAACACACTATGGCTATTCAAAAGAAATATTGATATTGACGCAGACTTGCAATGCATAGTCACAACTACTTTTTTATATAGAAATCGAATGATCAGGAGCAGCAACAAGCCTTAAGCGGCGTAAAAAATGAAAGAACTTCTAATTAACTATATTCTGAAAACTGACCGTTTTAACACAAACAAACTTTACTCGGACCTTCACTTTTCTTCGATAGACTGATTAGTAACAACTTTAATTATTCCACCATGTCTACAATCAATAACCACGTAGTTGGTCACAACAAAGGTACGAATATTACTCTAAATGTGTGCATACGCAAATCTGACAAAATCCCTCCAGTGCGCAAGCATGTAGCAAGTACGTGTAGCAAAAAGGCACATTACCAAAAATACTCAATTAATACAAAAGTCTCCTCCGGCGCTACTAGCACGGTCAGGACAGGCTGCGACCCTATCTCTACCGTAGGCTGCGTCGGACTACTCTCTACAACTGTTCGCTCGCCACTACTCGTGATAATTATGTCTCAGACTCTGAGTTTGTGTATGCACACCACAGTAGAATCAGTGGCCAATTCTCCGAAGAAATATTAACATCCAACTTTCACTCGTACTTTACAGAAAGTTGAACATTATATCTCAAGAGAAAAGTTCGTTAATTAGTGCATCAAGTGATGCTTTGCTAGTCAGTGATAGCTGTAAATTATCCAATACTCTTGTGGCAAAGAAGTGTGTCAAAGTTAAGTAGACCTTTTATTCATTATTGAAAAAAGGCGATTTAATATTTCATGTGTTCTAGTTCCTATGTACGCCCTTAATGAACAATCAAAGAACTCACGTTGTGATCGGACGATTGAAGTTGCATCTGGTCGTAATAATAAAATACTGACTGCCTCTTATCGTACTGATGGGTACGCATCTTGTGACATCTAGTGGCAAGTTCCTTATTAAATAAGGGCGTCCGGATACTTTAGATTACACGGTTTATGTGAGATACCTCCTACACGTTACAGTCTATGTAATGTTATCACGTATATTACAATGATTTGAACACAATACACACATAATACTAGGGAAATTGAACATGTTCCTGTGAGGGTATAAACGTTTAGAGGTGATGGAGTGCGCCAAACGAACGAATTTGAGATGGACAACTCCTGTCCAGATACGAGCATGTTGAAAACTGAAAGCGAAAACTTTACCGCTGTCGGCGATAAAAATCCAAACTGAGTGTGGTCGAAAGTCTTCCGTTAAAGCTTGTGGGCTAAACGACCATGGTCGTTATATCGAACTGTTAACCTACGTTTCGTACCCATCTGTGGAAGACATCTTCGCAGATAAAGCGGCAACTGTATCGTAAGCATGTAACAATACAGTAGTGCTACAATCATATTCCTAGTAAACAGTTTTCATGGGTTCCTTCATCTGTGTGTCTTGTAAGTTCAAGTCTGCTAAATACATGCTTTTATCATACCACCATCATTTATGAGCGTCGCATGGAACCATTATCAATAAAAGTCGAACTCAGCGTCTCGTAGGTTAGATTCTGAACATTGACAACATATGCAAATGTCCTAAGGAACTCCTGGTAATAAGTTCACGAATATTCACTTAAAACTCTTCCAGTTTTATTGTTTGGTTAAGCCATGATGAGAAATGTTACACGTTGTTGTAAAAATGTTATATGTTGTATGACCACTATTACTTCGTAATAAACAGAGCACTATTAAAACACAGACTGACTAAAAACTGGTGAGAGAGTAGTGCTAAAAATTTATAGGAACAATTCAGTGTTCCAAAGGTTATAAAAATCTAGAGAAAACAAAGAACCAGAATAAATGTGTATTATTCTCATCCAGTTCTGCACTGACCTTTGCTGCTTGGAAACATGCGATAATGCAGCTCAGTGCACTAACAATATAATGTAAGTTTGATACAAGGAGATCTTTTGCCGTAGAATTGTAATCTGAAATAAAAAAACAGGGTTTGAATTGAAGAATTCAACGTTGCCCCCCCCCCCCCGCTCCCTCTCCCCACCAACCAACCACGCACGAGATGGGGTTGTGGTCGCGTGTGGTCGCGTGTGGTAGCCAAACATTGGATGTCCACCGCCGAGACAAACAGACTGGAATTACAACTTTTTTTGATCCGATGTGAAGTTGTCGAGATATGTCAATTTCTTCAGTTAAAATGAAAACCCTGCATACCTGGACAATAACTCGTATATATTTTGCCACAGTTGCTGTGGCGACGTTTATACGATTCCTTTATCGCCATAAACATGTCAAAGAATTAATCAGAAGTTATTTAATCAATATAAACAATTTGCAGTTAATAAGCCTCTACTTCAAGTCCCAATGCAATACAAGGGTTAAGCAAATCGTTATCACACGCAGTATTGTTGATACATTACGATGTGAGGGTTTGTAAAAATTACGTTGTCTAATTAGGATGAAACTTGATGACTACACTGATCGTTGCGTCTTGTCGACGAGATATACCGAGCTTGGCAATCACGTAATAGGTCGCAAAGTCACGTGGCAGTCTCAACTGTAATTGCAAGTCGTATTATTTAGAAGAGGAACTAAGTCAGTTGCGGTCGGCTTTTAACAGAAATTGATAGTCGAATAAGGAGGTAAAACGAGTGCTACACCCAGTAAAAGAGAATTACAAGACTACACAGGAAGAACGGTGAAAATTTTCCTACCTTTTGTTAGGAAGATTATTGATCACAATGAAAAAGCTTTGACCAACTACACGGTTCAAACGATTTTTAAAGTCACCAGGAAAATAGAAGAATTTCTGAGAACTGCAAAAAATGTACATCTCCCACTAGTGACAGCTGAGTATGTAAAATTTCGTGTAGGTGTGGCCAACTACGCTTTGGACCCAGGAAAATAAGTATCAACAATCGCTTGGCCAAGCTTAAAAGGAACTGCCTATCGCTTTAGCTGTAGCGGAGGAATGAAAAACATGAAATCTGTTCGCTTGTTGCCACAAGAAGCGACGCGACTTCGGAGAAAAATATCTTCTCCCTCTGTGAAAACTTGAAAAATTCAGTAATTGACGGTTTCTTTTGTTCAGAGATGTAGTTTTCTTAACTCTTGCGCTGGTTTGACATGTGCTTGTGCTGTCGTGTAAGAGGTGAGATTTAGCGTCTCTAAAGCCCTGTGATTGGCTGAAGACGGGGTTGAGGCGGTACCGTTCGTGCAATTTGCGGAAAAACGGAATTTTTTATCTGGAGAGATGCGAGGCACTCGGGTTCTGGACTTCGGTCTGGAAGTGATCTTCTGGCCGAAGCTCTGGCATGTGTGGTTGGTACTTGGGACCTGTCCTGTGACTGACTTCAGTTGCAAGTTGCTAGACTGGAAAGCCTATGGTGAAGTTCTTACTGCGTCGACAGTGTGACTTTAAACGCCTTGGACTACTCCTTTGCTGAGGGCACACTTATTCGTTTTTGGTTTACCAGTCTTGACGTGTGGTATCCTTGTGCGCTCTGTCGTATAATTGAACCAAATTGGTACTTGGTAAGATCAGCGAGCGTGTGTGTCACACACTGAAATCTACCATGATCTCAGGGCTCTGGTAGAGAGTAAATTGCGATCTGTCTGCCTGATCCTTAGACCGTGAGATTTTGCATTTATTTTGTGACGACGATCGATTCACAGGTTCCGCCTTGCACCGGGCCTCCGCCGCACACATCTCGCCAGCTGCAGGTTACATCGCTGCTTGAAGCAAACAAGGTAACATACTGCTGCTCCGGCCTTGTCAGGGCGTACAGATCTCAGCCGCCACTTGCTCTCGGTTGCACCTATATTGATTTGTAGAAATTATCAATCAAAGACTCCTCAGTATCAGATCAGTTCAGATTGCGTTATCCACAGTTTTAGGGCCAGACTACCTGACTCACTTCTGCCACCCAGATTCCTTGTCTGTTGTTCTCTTAACCCAAGTGTTAGTTGTTTACTGTATTCAATCAATAACTATAATTTACGTCTGTTTTCTTTAAAAAAATTTGTTAGTAAATTTTAATACATTCTCAAACATTCTATGTAGTCAGTACCATGGGTGAACTTTAATTGTGGCGTCTCATGCCAGGATAACTTCCACTGTGGCGTCCCATGCAGGTAAACTCTCATTGTGGCGCCCCTGCCAGGATCTGGGATTGATGGCACCTTCTGTGACAGCCAGATCATGTTGGTTAGCATAGTCATTCAGTTTGATGTCCCTTGTGCTAAATTTTGAATTGATGCCACCTTCTGTGATCGTCAGATCGTAGATAATGTTGCATAGTGAAGTTTCTGTTCCTCATGTTTAATGTGGTACACTGGGTTGAACAGATTCGCGTTGCTGACACCTGGATATAGTACTAATGTTTAATTATTGTATGCATGTATTTTCTTGTTGTGGTTGTGCCTTCTGTGTCACTTGATTGTTAGTTTGTGATGGCGAACGGCGTTGTGCTGATTTGTTAGGATGGATTCAGATTTTTGTTTGTTAGCATAGAAAAGACTGGTGTTATTTGAATTCGTTGTGAGGAACTGGGAATCATTAGCTCACGGGAGCGTAATTTAGAGTAGAATCTGTGTAGAAGCAAAGCATAGTTGCTACAGAGTACCGGAAGTAATTGTGTTTTGTTAACCATGGATCCACGTCAGATTATTAGCGGTGACAAGGCTGATACAATATGGGATTTTCACGTAAATGCAGATGCACACCGAGCAGAAATGTCGAACGTAGAATCTGCGGAGTATGACGACATGTTTGAGTCAGGTGACGAAAGTGAACAGGAGACCCCTGCAGAACGAAATGTAGGTGCTGCTGGCACGAGACGCACCATCAGTGAGACTGGCAGACCAGAATCACGAACTAAACGTCACAGATTAATGGAATCTCATTCATCTAGTCCTGGCGATTTTAGAGGTGGATCTCAGTTTGAGGCTCTCATGCAATTCATGGAAGAGACAGAAAGGAAGGGATAAGAGACAGAGAAAAAGAGACGGGAGGAAGAGAAGGGAAGACACAAATTAGTCATAAGAACGGTCACAGACCGTGTAGATGGAATAAAGAAAGAGATCGCAGGAATCCAAGAAGAGCTAGAGAATGTCAAGAAAACGACAGTAGAAACGCGTGCGGTCGCGGAGCAGACGAAGTGCAATGCCTAAACCGCCTGATTGGTAGCACAAATAGCATGAAAGGACCCATCAATGGCCAAACGCCAGGTTAAAGTAGCAAGAAATGAAGTGTGTAAGACAAAAAACGCAAAGGAAAATAAGTAGTTCAAGAAACGCAGGAAAAATTGAGTGAGGTGACGAAGCGAATTGAACAGATAGAAATTAAACAGGCCTAAATCTTTGAAGTTAAAGATCAGCAGACCCGAGTCGCCGGACAACAAAACGAGTTTGGCTTAGGAAGTTCATCAGGGACATGGGCGGGTGGCGGAATTGCAAACACAATCTCGTCCAGGTAGACGCCAACGAGAGCATCACAGAAGTGACGAAAATGTTTTGCGACTCTCCGAACGGTTGTATGAGGACGTACTCCCTGCGCTTGGGCGAACGCAGCAGGAATGTGCTCCTGCTGCGGCGGAACGAGTAATAGAAAATGCTCTGTCGGTAACACGCAGCTTGTCAGCGACCGAGCCCGAAAACAACTGTACACGTCTGCGGAGGACAGAAAAGTTATTACGTCAATCAGATAACACGAGGGGATACCATAACAGTGCACGAGGAATGTTGGGGGCACGAACAAATGGAATCACGTGCTGCAGATGAGAGGGAAAATTTGTACGGCGGATATGTCGAACCTTTCGACCATAAACTTTTCTTAACGATCGAGAATTTTCAAGTCTACAAGGGCGCAAGCAACGCACTACATCCAAAGACCTGGATGACACCGTCCGATCACGTTCTACCAGAATCTTGGCCAAGTACAAGCTCCAGTTTATCTGTGGTTTCTTAGAAGGGTCGATTCCAGAATATATGCATGGAGTTGCGGAGAGCTGTCGCTCTTACCAAGAATTTAAGGATGCATTTCTTAGCACCTACTGGTCGCAAGACGCACAGGAAAGGATAAAACAGGAGATAATTTTAGGAAAGGACTTAGAATCGTCGCCACGTGGCCAAAGCATGGTCTGCTAACACCATACGAAACACATCCGAAAAACGAGACTCACATGCACATAAAGTACCGAGTCTTAGCGTCGAAACGCGCCCAAAGCGTGAACTGCTAACACCAAACGAAACTCATCCGAAAATCGAGACGCACATGCTCTATGGCATGATTTACCGTCTAGGCACCACGAAAAAGAAAGTGACGTATATCCGTCCATTTGACCGTGTACAAGGAACCAAGGGAAGGAAACAGAAACAATTTCATAGACTTATATATTTTCAACATTTCGCGGCCCTGTCAGCAACTGTATAAATATTAATTTTAATTTTAATAATCAACAGCGTCAGTCCGTAGGTAAACGGGGGAGCTGAGGCTGTTGATTATTAAAATTAAAATTAATAACTTCATAGACCATGGTGATAATTGTAAAGGCTCTTGTACGAGAAAGGCATGACACAATACGACGCTCAATTCCAGGAATCGGACAACAACTGTGAGGCCCAAAGAAATAATAGCAGTATTCAGTTGTTTAGAGTACTCAGTATTACAACGTGCCTGGTTTGATATGCCATAAAATGTGCCAACTGGTGATTACATATAATTTTCAACGGAGTTTCTGACACCATTCTGACACCAATAAATTCTGGCTTGAAGATATCACAAATACGCAACTAATTTGACCACGTTCAACAAGGACTCATGCTGGAAATTAATCGAAATGACAAACAAAATAATATCGAAATAAAACAAATCGTAAATTACACTAAGCAACACAATAACAACACTAAATTACGTTAAACAATTCGTCCATGGAGACTATTTACATACTGCATCTTCTCTTCCCGTTGCAGTTCCCTTGTATCTTAGTACTCTAACAGGTTAACATCGCTCGTTCCGATAGAGTTTCTGCGGCATTGTTTTGGGCTGAGTACGCAGCTGCTGTGTATCAATTTCTGTTTGAATTTTATGTGCGTAACCCCGGAGATTGGTTAAGTGGCCACAGTGCCACATATTTGCTACGTTGCTCATTCCACTGACCTTGACCATTGTATGTCCTGCTACTACTTTGCCCTTGGTCCCTAGGATCCTGTTGATCCTGGTTCGAGTTCTGCTGCTCTCTCCGGTATCCGTTTCGTCGGTAGTTGTTATTGTTATGATTATAATTTCCTCGTCTTGTTCTATTTTCCCATGATGGTTGGTTATTCCGATTGAAGTTTGAATTTTTGTTGCGATTCGATCGATGTTTTCCCCCATTTCGTTCCTCGTCATTCCTCTCTGGCAAATCTGGCCAGTTACGCTCATTATTTCTACTTCTTTCCCGCTAGTTGTGAATTTCATTCACGTACTCAAGTTTGCAGAGCGCACTCTTGAAATCTTCGATTGAATAGCTGCATCTACCGATGAGCAATTGCTGGTAGCGTAGAGGTAGTTTAATGTAGCAGTGCCTTATAATTTCCTTGGGACTGTACGGTTGGTCCAAGAATCGGTTCTTCTTGACCAGTTATTCGAAGAATTTGACAGGACTGCGGAATCCTGTCGCTTCTAAGTCATTTCCTAACATGATCTCCTCTTTTATCTTTTCCTGTGTGTCTTGCGACCGATATGTGCTAAGGAATGCGTCCATAAAACCTTGGTAAGAGCGACAACTCTCCGCAACTCTGCTTATATGTTGTGCAATCGACCCTTCTAAGAAACCACAGATAAACTGGAGCTTGTACTTCAGTGGCCAAGATTCTGGTGGCACGCGATTGTACTGTCATCCAGGTCTTTGGACGTAATGCGTTGGTTTCCTCCTTATAGATTTAAAAATTCAGGATGTTAAGAAAAGTTTGTGGTCGAAAGGATCGACTTATCTGCCGTACAAATTTTCCCTCTCATCTGCAGAGCGTGATTCCATGTATTCAAGCCCCAACGATCCTCGTGCACTGTTATGGTATCCCCTCGTGTTGTCTGATTCACGTTATAATGCTTCTGTCCGCTGCAGACGTGTACAGTTGTTTTCGGCTTCGGTCTCTGACATGCTGCGTGTTACCGATGGAGCATTTACTATCAGACGCTCTGCCGCGCCATGAGCACATTCCCGCTGCGTTCGCTCACGTGCAGGGGGTGTGTTTGCAATTGCGCGACCTACTCATGTGCCTGACGAACTTCCTTAGCCAACTCGTTTTGTTGCGCGGCGACTCGGGGCTGCTGATCTTTAACTTCAGAGATTTCGGCCTGTTTGGTTTCGATCTGTTCAATTTGCTTCGTCGCCTCACTCATTTTTTCCTTCGTTTCTTGAACAGATACCATCGGTGACCAAGCAGCTCGTGAGAATGAAATTACGTTGAAATGAACACCCTTAGCTGCTTACAGGCGTTGACATACGTCAACAGGGACAGATGAAAATGTGTGCCCCGACCGGGACTCGAGCCCGTGATCTCCTGCTTACATGGCATTCGCTCTATCGATCTGAGCCACCGAGGACACAGAGGATAGCGCGACTGCAGGGATTTATCTGTGGCACGCCTCCCGCGAAACCCATATCCTCAATATATTGTCCCGCACTACATTCGTAGCGCCCCCGCCCATTATACTCATAACTCGAGGCACGTTGCCGATTCCCGTAAGAGTTCGGGCACTGTTTGTGCATTCGCAACAGAAGAAGAAGATGTTCAAGTGACCGGTAAGCCTTAACTATATACTTACTGAGATGGTATCTGTTGTTTCGGACATTCTCTGCTAGAAACAAAAGAAGAAATCATCCTCAAATCCCTGAACTTTTAATGAGATTTCCTGCATCTGCAAGGCTATTCTACAGTTCACACTCGAGTGCCTCGGGGCCGGCCGCGGTGGCCGTGCGGTTCTAGGCGCTCCAGTCCGGAGCCGCGCTGCTGCTACGGTCGCAGGTTCGAATCCTGCCTCCGGCATGGGTGTGTGTGATGTCCTTAGGTTGGTTAGGTTTGAGTAGTTCTAAGTTCTAGGGGACTGATGACCACAGCAGTTGAGTCCCACAGTGATCCGAGCCATTTTAACCATTCGAGTGCCTCGCAGAGAGTTCATCGAACCACTTTCACGCTATTCTCTACCGTTCCGGTCTCTAATAGTGCGCGGGTAAAACGAAAACTTGAATCTTTCCGTGCGAGCTCTGATTCACTTAATTTAATACAATGATCGTTTCTCCCTATGTAGACGAGTGTCACCAAAATTCTTTTACACTAGGAGGAAACTTTTGGAGGCTTAAATTCCGTGAAAAGATATCTTCTCATGAAAAAAGTCTTTGTTTTAAAAGATTACCGCCCATATCACATCCGTGACAGACTCTCCCCTATTTCGCTATAATCCAAAACGAGCTGGCCTTCCTTGAGCTTTTCAATGTCATCTGTCAATCCTAAATTCGTTTGTTTCATAGATAATTTCTTTCTCTATCGGAGGAGAAAACGAGGTATTTCTTGGATTTGTGTAAATAACTTGTTGTTCAATACAGGGAATTTTATGCGAAGTTACCTTCTGAGTTAAATAGTTCAATTTATTTTTCCCCCGTTTAATTTTTTCTTTGGTGATGTTTCTTGTTCTACATACAACTAATTTTCCTCAGTTTCAATTAAATAAATGTATTTTGTTATTTCACTATGTGAGAAAATCTGTTCTGTTAATACATTACACAATTTTGCCGCTATAAAAGAAAATCACGCATTTTTGGAATACCCAATTCCGCAATGTACTTCTTACGGATATACCACGTTCTTACATGGAAATCTACATAAGGATTAAGATAATTGTTTAGATATTCTAAAATATACTAAATGTATGATGTTGATCTATAACGCATGCTATGTTATGTTATGTTATGGAGGGGAGGAGGAGGAGATTAGTGTTTAACGTCCCGTCGACAACGAGGTCATTAGAGACGGAGCGCAAGCTCGGGTGAGGGAAGGATGGGGAAGGAAATCGGCCGTGCCCTTTCAAAGGAACCATCCCGGCATTTGCCTGAAGCGATTTAGGGAAATCACGGAAAACCTAAATCAGGATGGCCGGAGACGGGATTGAACCGTCGTCCTCCCGAATGCGAGTCCAGTGTGCTAACCACTGCGCCACCTCGCTCGGTATGTTATGTTATGTTATGTTATGATAACCGGGGACCTAGAAACGAAGGAGACGCTCCGTCCCCGTCGCAGCCGCAGCGGTCCGCAACCCCACGACGACTACCGCAGTCCACTTCACCCCTCCACCGCTCCACACCGAACCCAGGGTTATTGTGCGGTTCGGCCTCCGGTGGTTCCCCCAGGGAACGTCTCACACCAGACGAGTGTAACCCCTATGTTTGCGTGGTACAGTAATGGTAGTGTACGCGTACGTGGAGAACTTGTTTGCGCAGCAATCGCCGACATAGTGTAGCTGAGGCGGAATAAGGGGAACCAGCCTGCATTTTCCGATGCAGATGGAAAACCGCCTTAAAACCGTCCACAGACTGGCCGGCTCGCCGGCCCTCGACACAAATCCGCCGGGCGGATTCGTGCCGGGGACCAGACGCTCCTTCCCGCCCGGAAAGCCGTGCGTTAGACCGCACGGCCAACCGGGCGGGCTCTGTAACACATACTACGAGTACTTATTAGGGAATTGTAAGATACCACGTTCTTAGAGGGAGGTCTTCTGATGTTACAGAGGTTCAGGCTCTTTTGTTGGGGTGAACGACCGTGGACCGCGTGGAGTCCTGCACCGGGCGGCGTCACGTTCCCGTTCCGCGCAAAGAAAAGCCGTCAGCTTTTAGCGCTGTCCAGATCACCGGGATACACGTGCAACAAAAGAAAAAATAACATTTTTCACTTTTCAGTAAACAAAGTGTTCCTACGAGAAAATGATTAAATTAATAATATAACGAGTAACACAGGGAGTCCCTTTGAAACCTCCCGCATTGTAAAGGTCCCAGGAGAAAACCTACAGTAGATATGATAACGAAATTGCACCATATACTAGAGAAATTCAGAGTATTTATGTAATGACTGCCAGTACACTTCTGCATGAGAACCAATGGTAACAAGGAGAATATCGAGTCTGTATTCAGTTCCTAGTAACATTTCCTCTGTCACTGTTGGAAAGACAACATAGATAATATTGTGGGGAAGGCGAGCCAAAGGTTGCGTTTCATTGGCAGGACACTTAGAAGACGCAACAAGTCCACTAAAGAGACAGCTTACTCTACACTCGTTCGTCCTCTGTTAGAATATTGCTGCGCGGTGTGGGTTCCTTACCAGGTGGGATTGACGGAGGACAATGAAAGGGTGCAAAAAAGGGCAGCTCGTTTTGTATTATCACGTAATAAGGGAGAGTGTGGCAGATATGATACGCGAGTTGGGATGGAAGTCGTTAAAGCAAAGACTTTTTTCGTCGCGGCGAGATCTATTTACGAAATTTCAGTCACCAACTTTCTCTTCCGAATGCGAAAATATTTTGTTGAGCCCAACCTACATGGGTAGGAACCATCATCAAAATAAGAGAAATCAGAGCTCGAACAGAAAGGTTTAGGTGTTCGTTTTTCCCGCGCGCTGTTCGGGAGTGGAATGGTAGAGATAGTATGATTGTGGTTCGATAACCCTCTGCCAAGCACTTAAATGTGAATTGCAGAGTAATCATGTAGATGTAAATGTAGATGTAGATGTTGCAGTCGCATCACTGGTACTACGTCTCAACGTAGGAACATCCACTTTGGTCGCATACATGCTGTCCTTCAAGAATCTTCACAGGAAGAAATCCACTCGGGGAAACGTGGTGGGCAGCAGTGGATACCCCGCGTCCTATCCAGCGATTGGGGAATTTCGTATCCAAGAACCAGCGAACAGCCGTTGACAGATGCGACGGATCTCCATCTTGTCTGAGGGTATACAAATTGCTCCGACATGTCCCCATACACTGATCCATTCCTTGTGTTTTCTGTGAAGAAGAACGGTCTAACAGTCCTGTCGTGCATTAACCCACACCAGGCGTTCGCTTTAGGGCTATCGCGAACCGATGATGGCGTGCGGATGTTGCGAGACCCAAATCAGAACATTATGCCGGTTGACCTTTCCTGATTCACGAAAGGTTGCCACATATTAGAATAAACATCTTTCCTGGATGCTGGCATTCATGCCACTATTCTGCAGCATAACCGTGGCAAATTGTTGTCGGCCTCGTTTGACGTTCGACATCAGACATTGCACAGTTGCTCTTTATAAGCATACAAACGAAGACACTGGTGTCCTACAATGTTGTTCATGGTACATTACGGTACCTAGGTGCCTATCGAGTTGACTTAAGTGGGCTTCTGAGAAACGCTTGTCTAATATCCATCACTGCGTCCTCCGAAAAACTACGACGAACACCGCCAGAATGTTTTAGAAAACTTGCATCTGCCAGAACCTTACGACACCTTGGTTCACGGCATGTGAATCACATCTATACAACCTAAGAAAATTTCTTTGCACAGTATTCGGCGATTTCTTTTCTGCAAACCATAATACTGTTTGCACACATTGCTATGATGTGTCGCCATTTACACTTCGATCATGCCGTGCTCTGGCGACAATACTTGGTACGTCTGACGCGGGAATATAAATTATTTGAGACGCTCTAGCACATGGGTAATTTCATTATCATTTCTGCTGTAGTTTGTTTCTCCCTTTTTGACCTGGGCCTTTGCCACGAAGGAAAGGGACACCCTGTGTATCGAATCGTTCCATACCCCGTGTGGGCGGCAAAGCTTTCGGTGGTACAGCATAAATTCTGTGACCCTCCACACCCTGTCGCACTTCGATTGGTGCCCGTTGAACCACCCGATTTCACTCATATAGGAAATGTCTGGGCTATTCGGAACATCACGTGAAACTTTGCAGTCGACACCACGGTTCGTTGTTTGTGGGATTTAAGCTTCAATGAGTGGCTTCAGTTGGATATAACATACCAGGAGAAACTTGTCAACTCTCTTCTTCGACGAACAGAGGCAGTCTTCTAGAGCAGAAGGGGTGTCATTTGAAAGGGATCACTAATTTGTTGTGTGAAGTGCATAAACATGGTGTTCACGCTTGCATTAAATGTACTGTGTAAATGTAGAGGCGTGGCAAGCTACCTATCCCGGATGTGCTGAGGGTAGGAAAAGCGTGAGGGCTCGTTTGTCCTATGTGCTTCTTCATAGTTCAACGTAAAATTATGTGTGTACCGAAAGCTGCAACACCTTTCTAATGCGGTCCAGCAGGAAAGACTTTTAAAAAAGAAAAATAACTGTTTATTGAAGGCAGGTCGTTATTTATTCACCTCTAAACGAGCGATACTAGCTCACCCATAATCTCTACCGTCTGCACCGACCGCATGTCTGTTTTTAATGTCACCTCCCTCCACCGACATTTGCGTTTCACGCCCCCAAACAACCGGTACACGGCACGACTGCCACATTTAGAACTAAACTGCACCGCTCCCGAACAGACGACCCCCCAACATTACGTGTGTGTAGCAGTTACAACATTCTCGCTGGAAAAGGAACACAGGCTAACGACTGTAAAACGTAATCTTTTGTAGCACAACTGGCGTGGCACCGCTAGTTGAGGACGGCCGGAGCAGTCAGTAGCTGTAAAACTGTGTCTCCCGCTTTGATCCCGGCGTGCGAGTGGAGATGAAAGGACACGGTCAGACTTCACAGACGTTTCCCTGTCGCGTGTAAATAAATACGAACACGCGTGCTGACACACACGCTGAGACATAAATCGTCCGGACGCATTTTATTTACTGGCAACAGATTTTACCCCGTTGCACGCAACGGTAACAAGGTTCCAAACCTTGTTAACATTGTTGAAGTTGTGCAAAGAATGAACACAAGAAAAGTATTTGTGGCTGATCTATTTATCAGTCGTGGCTCGTGATTTTTCATACTATGGAAGGCTGCGAATTTATTTTCAATCGCAAGTGCCGAAGAGTCGTAACGATTTTGTCCCCCCTTCTATTACGTCTCATAATACGTATTTTTGGCACCTCTATTTAACGCACATGTTGCGAAAACTGTTAACATGCACGCCGAAGTAGTGTCAGTAAAAACAGTATTAAATAATACCCTTTAACTAGCAAACTCCAGTAGCAAATACGAAACTTGCTACCAACTAATAGTAAAGACATCTATCTCTCTCCCTTATTTCATCGAATCGTTACTGAAACTCTCGTTATGTGATTATGCTTACGTTACTGCATTTCTAGTGAACTCTAGCAATACACTTGGAAACTCTGCATTTCTTTAGCACAATGGATAGAAGTGCCAACGTCATGAACAAAATATGCATATCTAAAGATATCAGAACATTAATATTTAAAATATCGATTAGTGAGGCATCAGAGCGTAATAGGAATGTACAGAGAAAAGAATGCGACAATAAATGTTCAGCAACTCTGTGGATCCACCCTCGTTTGGTAAGTCTGGCAAAAAAGCAAGAAAAAATATTTCATGAAAAATTAACCTTACTTCTTGACATTGTCCCCTTTGAGGGATATACACTTTAGCCAAGGATCTTCCACCTCGTTCATCCAATCGGGAAAATTGGTTCTGTCAAACTTTACAAAATACTTGTTGACTACAACTACCGTTTCCTCATCATTTTATGAAAATTTCTTCCCAGAAAACGAAAGTTTCAAGTTAGGGAACTGGAAAAATCTTGGGGCTAAGACTGGTGAATAGGGTGGATGAGGAACCAATACAAAGCCTAATTCATGGACTTTCAGCATTGTTATCACTGATGTGTGGGATGGTGCATTATCCTGGTGAAAGAGCACTTCTTGCCTGCCAACTGTCGTCTCTTTTCATCCAACGCAAGTTTAAAACGATCCATTAATGAGGCATAATAGGGTTCGGTTGTGGTTCTGCCTCTTTTCAAGCAAGCTATTAGGATTACTCCATGGGAATACAAAAAACAGTGGTTATCATCGTACCAGCTGAAAAAATTATCTTTGCTTTCTTAGATGCACTCTCATAAGCCTTTGCCCATTGTTCTGACTGGCGTTCTGACTCTGGGGTGTCAGAAGAGATCCAACTTTCATGAATAGCCACACATCGGCGCAAAAGTCTTGCAGATTAAACATCGCCAGCCACTGTGTTGATATGTTGTACCTGATGCGCTTTTCGTCGACTGTGATCAATCGCAGTACCCACCTCGCACACAATTTCTTCCTAGCCAATTCTCAGAGCATGATATTAAGCACTCTCTCAATTTAAATGTCTACAGTCCCTAAAATCGCATGAAACTTTAATCGGTGGTCTTGCTTTTTGTCAAAGGTTTATTTGTGGAGAGCTCAACTGGATGAACGGAGCGCGCTTCCTCTTCAGGGCTTGTCCGACAACGTTTAAATTCATTAGTCCAAAAATAAATGGTTTCTGTGATGGTGCATAGTCTACGTGGACCCTATCCAGTTCTATTTTGATTTGCAAGGCAGTCCAACCCTTCAAATGAAAATACTTAATAACAGCACGAAAATAGATTTTCTCCAACGTTAATCGCAGTCGACACACTGCCCAGCTCAGGCCGCTGTCAGTAATGAACTGAATGCAGTACGTTGTTGAAATTCTTCATACGATCCTTCGAATAATTAAGCTTACCAACCATGAAGACGCAACAAATATGTTCCATTATTTCATAGAAATTTACCAACTTACCAAACAACTATCGTAATAATGTGGAGGTAAGTATAAAATGGTTCAAATGGCTCTGAGCACTATGCGACTTAACTTCTGAGGTCATCAGTCGCCTAGAATTTAGAACTAAGTAAACCTAACTAACCTAAGGACATCACACACATCCATGCCCGAGGCAGGATTCGAACCTGCGACCGTAGCGGTCGCTCGGTTCCAGACTGTAGCGCCTAGAACCACACGGCCGCTCCGGCCGGCGGAGGTAAGTATAGCTCCATTATGATCAGGTGCGCTCTAGAAAATCTTAGGACGTGTATCCATAGTTATCACACCTCGAATCCTCTGCGACATAGAGCTAACAGACATTTCAAGGCACTTGCCTTAAAACTAGTTACTAAATTTCCCAAAAACATCGTTTGATGCTAAAAATATGCTTCTGATAAATTAAAATCTGTAATTCATTGAAATATATCTTTCAATGAAGTATATTTAGGGTCTCTACAACTCGAAACCCTTATCTACGAACCAATCCTGTTCTTTCTATTTGCATTTCTGTGATATTTGGATACGCAGTAACATTATGGAGCATCCGACAAGACACTGCTTTCGTATTTAGGCTACAGGTTTTCGTGCCATTAACGAAATCTTCTCAGGGAGTGACGAGGTACTGACTTCGTTGGCAAGGTTCGAGAAGTTTCGATGGAAAACCCTTACACATCCTCCTTACAGTAACGATCTCTCTCTACGCCATTTCCATATCATGGTTCCGTTAGCAATCGCAAACATTTTTCTCCATGAGAGCACTGACCGTCTTTTTTCTCAGTGAGATGAATAGATCCAATAGTTGCCTGAATGATATTTCCTCCATTTGAGTCAAATATACGCTAATTACCACACACCTAGTCACCATTTTCATGAAAAATGAACGCCTTCTTGTTTCTAATTACATATCATACGCAAAATTCGGGTTTCATTTAAAATATAAATTTTAATTATCGATAGTTGATAGAATATTGTTAGTAAATTTGTAACGTTCGCTGAATTAGAAACAATCGTTTGTAAGGTATCGACGGTTAAGAATTTATATTGGCAATGTGTTCGATATCTCTTTAGGAGGAAGACGACATGCGTTTTTCCTTAAGTAATTATCATCAGTATGCATCAGTTAGAGCACATTTTCTGAATTTTATATTTAAATGATGTACGTATTCGAAATATACGACAGAAAAAATGAAACGAAAAAGAAGTCTCCAACAAGTTTCGAACCAGGGAAACAGTGATTACCTGGATGTAGTTCTCCGATGCTAACGAGTGGATCACGGGACCCATAGTAATAATAGCGTTTACTTTTGCGAATTAAATGTCCTCAGAAATCTTCTGCTGCCAACAGCAACCTAAACGTCGGATTTTTTTATCCCAAAGGAAATTTATTGAGACCACGAAAGGCTGCGCCTTCAAACAAGATCACTTTGAGAAGTGTAACCACGTCGAAAAAGGTAGCAGAGAGCGGCTAAAGTTGTCTGATATGAATGTCGCATAAACCTGCAGACACTACATGGTACCTCACGCAGCTGTCGTCTACAGCTCTTGCAATCTCAGGCGACGAAAACGAAAAGAGATTGCTTCAGTTTTCGGGGGCGGTAAATATTAGCAGCCCGCTGGGATTTAAAATTGATTTTCTCTCCAGTATACAACCACGTAAGGCGTCGGCAACGTTCTTACTTGCAGAAGGTCCACATCCATCTGAATACTGGGAAAGGTTGCAAGTTTTACCATCAAAAATAATAATAATTATTATTATTGTGAGCCTGGTGAAAGATGTACGGAAATGTGTAAAGCTCTATCTCTGACAATATCGTCGTTAGCTATACATTTTCTTTTAACATTGCAAGGCAATCCAGTGAAACTTTACTATCGTTATCATAAAATGTGATATGCAGCAGTACAACTCGTGTTACGAAAAGCCTTATTCCAACATTTCAGTATTAAAACATTTTCTGGAAGCTTCTACTATCGGACATGTCAGTATTCTGATAGAGAACAGAATCAGAAATTAATTACCCTTCTATAATTCAAGAAAAATAAATTCTCTAGTATCTGACTGAGATTTTTTAAAATATTCTCTAACGTCTTATAAAAATTATACTGCAATGCTCCTGCACGAAACGGCTTAAATATATTGTGTCCATCAACGAGCCAAATTAATTCAAAATAAATACTGCGACCCATGCAGAGTTCAATGCATGATCACAATTACTGATGCAACTATTCCTTTATATTATTTCTATAGAAGTTAAATGATCAGGAAGTGTTTAGTCAACAAGCCTTAAGCAGTGTAAAAAATGAAAGGAACCAATAAAAAGTTTTAATTAGTTATATTCTGAAAACTGAAGATGCATACGCTGACAAACTTTACTCGCACCTTTCTTTTATTTGGACAGTTGGATTAGTAAGTTTAATTATTCCACGATGCCTTCAATCAATGATCGAGTACGCTACTGTAAAATTAAATGCAGCGTGTGACTTATCTCAAATGGAACAAAACTCCATAATACATTTTCATAGATCAAAATCTAATAGAAGAGTGAATTTCAGACCAGTCAAATTTTCAGAAATACGAAAAATCACTGAAAAAAACTAAATTTAAAGCTCACATGAATTAGTAATTTTTTGTCCAATACCTAAATGTTCGCTAACCAACCGTAAAGAAGATTGAATATGCATCTAGCTTTTCAATAACATGTAAAAACAGTTTTCTGAAAATCACTTTATTTTTATGTAATATTTTTATTGGTTTCATGTGATGTGTAAAACAACAGTAGTGGCATTTATGTTACTTGAGTTTATGAAGAAATATGTCAGCATTATGTATGTGAGATGTGATTGTGTACAAGTGTGAATAACTAACTATTATGAGACCAGGGGAACACACATCTGGATTGTATGAGTGAGTCACATACTTTGGGAAAATTTGCGATTTGTAACACATCGGCAGGCATTTGTGGCCGAGAGGTTCTAGGCGCTTCAGTCTGGCACTGCGCGACTGCTACGGTCGCAGGTTCGAATCCTGCCTCGGGTATGGATGTGTGTGATGTCCTTAGGTTAGTTAAGTTTAAGTTGTTGTAAGTTCTAGGGGACTGATGACCTCAGATGTTAAGTCCCATAGTGCTCAGAGCCGTTTCAACCATTTTGTAACACATCAGTTTACGCTAATGGCCAAACGACAAGCGTATTCCACTTGTTCAGTTGTCTAAAGAAGGGGCTAATTCGAAGTTACTGGGTTTTTCGAAACTAATTATTTAATGAACTGAGCTAAATAGTGTTAATAATGTGATTGGTGCAAGGTAAAAGATGCGGGATAATGAATATTACAACTGCCAACTGATTGCGTGTGATTAGGCCAAGCCAATGGAAAGAGGCACCTTTCCGCGGAGTTCGTAAGACGAGAGAGATTGTATTTCGGCGTTTGAAGGTTTCTGTGAGACGTGGATGCTCTGCACAAAATTTATTAACTCTGAGCAGTCGTGAACTATAGGAGATCGTAATGCTTTTGAGAAGTTTCTAGTACCGAGGTAAAAGACAAATACAGAAATTTCGTATTTATTTGTGTGAACTGTTGCTTATTTCGAGTAACTTAACATTCCATGTGGCACGCTGTGAAATAGTAATTTAGAACTGATAACCCAAAGTGAACTTTGGAAAGTACTGATCAAGCATTCGATCCATAGACAATCCAACTAAACATTTTAACTTACAAATCAGAGAACAAGCTATATATTTTTAACTCCGCCCCATATCCTGACAAAAGATAACAAATTTTGCACACTGTAGATATGTTTAGGGCCACTGGTTTCTCTGTTACAGCTATTACAGTCGAAGAAACACTACTCGTTTTCTTTCTTTCTTTTTTTTTTTGTCAGGTAAGGTGCGTGCTGCGGAAGGAAAAAATCAGCGAAAAATGAGTGAACCTTCTTATGAATGTATATAAGTGAGACAGTGTCTTATGAAGGCAACAGATCGCGCTACTGCAACTTGCTGTTACAACTGTTTAAAAAATTGGAGAACACAGTTCAAAATAAATAAAGAATCCAATTAGAAAATCAAAGTTAAACGAGGTAGCACGTCTAGTAAGCAATGAGAAAATTAAGTTACTGCTAATTTTAAAATCGGTAGCTTCTGCGGTTTCAACGGTCAGGCGAGCTTCCTACAGCTGCAGAATCCAAGCTGTGAGTCTATGTCGTCAGGAGGCTAATTGTACTGTTGGTGGAAGCGTATGTTGTCCCGTCGGATACCGGCTAAACAATGAGAACAACAGCTCCTCTCAGATCTTATTTTAAAACATTGACCCTGATAAAAACGGTCGTAGCAGTAAGCTCTGATACAACCAGTGTGGAATGTTAGTTTGTCAGACTATGGAAAACTTTTTACCGCCAACTTCCTTTACTCCTAAACGTGAAGCAGGCTTTCATACCATAAAAATGTGGATTTACAGAAAATAATCTTCATGGCGATAATTTATAACCTGTTAATGACTAACGACGACATTAAGTGTCGACTCGAAAAAAAATCAGAGAAAAATACTCATATATCAGTGGACACAATTATTTTTGAAATGCTAAAAGTAGCAGACTGCAGTAATAAGAATGGACGAATCTGAAAGGGAAGTCGTAGCCGAGAAGGGAGTGAGGCAGCGTTGTAACCATCTCCGGCGTCATTCAATCGGTAGAAAGAACGAGCTGTGAAGAATACCAATTAGAAATTAGAAAAGGCAATTAAAGTTAAGGGAGAAGAGTGTGAAACTTCGTGGTATGCTAATGACATCGCTGTTATGTCAGAGCCGGCTAATGACTGGGAAGAGCAATTCATCGGAATAGATAGTGTCATGGTAAGGTATTATAAGATGAATACCAAAAAATGTAAAATAAGGGTAATGGTGTCTAATGGGAAGCCGAAGGGATTAAATTAGGAAATGAGGTACTGAAAGTAGTAGATGAGTTTTGTGGTTTGGAGCTGCAAAATAATTTATGATGGGAGGAGCATATAAAACGCATACTGTCAATAGAAGGAAAAGCACTGATAGTATCGAATATAAATTTTAAATGTTAGGAAGTCTTTTATGAATGTATTTGTCTGGAGTGTAGCGCCGTACGGGAGTGAAACATATCCGATAAATAGTTAATAAAAGAAGAGATTATAGAGTTGATGATTAAGCGTGTAGATCATATTACTGATGAGGACATGTTGAACCAAACTGGGGAGAAAAGAAATTTCTTAACCAACTTGACTAGATGAAGGTATTACTTAAATGGACCTATTCCAAGACATAAAGCAGAAGCTAAATTTGGTAATATAGTAGAAGTGGACGGGTTCGAGCTTTTAGAGAGAGATCAAAACTTGACTACAAAGTAGGTTCTAACGGATATAAGTAGCTGTAGTCAAAAGTGTCCAGTTGTTCTTTTGAACTGCTCAGAATAGAGGAAGTATCGCTATATCTTAAGTCTACAGAGTGCAGTGTTGTGTGAAACTCTTTAAAGAATATGACTCGTTAATTTATATCAGTTGTGCAACAGAGATTTATATCATAATTTCAAAAAGACAGTCCAGGGAACGGATTACATTAGAAGGTCAGTAATCATTTCTCAAGAAGGGAGTGCTATTGTCGGTGATCTCACTGGGTATGTGGGGAGATGGCGGAATGCACTTCGGACGCAGACGGAAATTGTACTGTGCTGCAGGAAATAAACGTTTATTAGTTCATAAACTATGCTTTTTTTTACTTTTCACAATGTTACTAAAACTGAAAAAACTTATGGATACGGTTCCTTCAAGTGGTAGGATTCTTCCACTTATCATCACCAGCAAGGGATCTTTACTCAGAGTAGATAATTGGTGGATGCACTTTGGAATAAGCTGTAACATTCACAGCATCCAATAACTGACTAACATGAAGCTACAGGACGAAGCTTTCGCAAACCAATAAGCAATATCGTTACAAGTGGTTCAAATTGGGACCAGAAATTAAGTTCACCATGGTGGATAAAACTCAGATAATTCTGACCAATACCAAACTAACAATATCTTCCCTGGCATGCAAGTATTCATAATGATCAAGAGTTTATGTGGACGACAACGGCATGGTGCTGTTATGGGTGGCCCGTCACTCTGCCTTCGATGAGTAAAAAAATGAAATGAGCGTTTGGCGCCATTGGCCGGGAGGTTCCTTGCGGGGCAGGTCCGGCCGCCTAAAAAGCAATGCGGGAAGCTGTGGAAATTTCCACTGCTTTATCTGTTCAAACTTCGTCCGGCAAATTTCAATGGCAGCAGAGCATTGACCTTTTTGACCTATGAGTTGCCCGGCTGACGCTCTCACACTGTCAAGATGTGCTGGTCACACGACGGCTGACGTACGTTTCCCAATAAACTGTAAGGGAGCACACTGGTTGTGTCAGCGTGGTAAGCAAGACATGCTCTTACGAACTCATCTAGTACGAGATCATTTTCGTTTCGGATAGTTAATTGATTCATAGTTCTATATAGATAATCACTGCGTTTTTTTTTAAATTAACCACCAGGAGAATAAACGCTGTTTGGTGGCTTGAGAAGCCATTATTTTTCTAAGCTCACTGCTTTTCATTTTGCGAAGTCTGAATGTGACATCAACGATCAAATCCTCATCCTAACAATTAATCATATCGTTCCTAGCTAAGTAGAACGAATGCCTGGGTCGTCATCCACATCTGCGTGTGCCGATTTTTTTACGATCTTTTTTTACATTTTTGACTGATCGAACGAGTCCGCCCCGGTAGCTGAGTGGTAGCCCGCACGGCAGCTCAGAGTGTTCGGTCAGAGGGTTAGCTTCCTGCGGGCCCGGGTTCGATTCCCGGCTGGGTCGGAGATTTTCTCCGCTCAGGGACTGGGTATTGTGCTGTCTTCATCATCATTTCATTCCCATTGTTGACGCGCAAGTCGCCCAATGTGGCGTCGCACTCAGTAAGACTTGCACTTTGGCGGCCCAACGTCCCACCTGGGAACTCCCGGTCACTGTCGCCATACGATCATTTCCATTTTTACTACAAACTGAAGAAAGTGTTAAATAACAATAATCTGAGAAAACGCAGTGGCTCCTAGAGTATGCCACCTACCATAGCAGCTACAAGCAGCCACACTGTGTTCTCAAAATTGTTCTTTTGACACCTTTGTTAATTTGTAGTAGCTGTTTGCTAAGAGCTATAGTTATTGCAGCTATATTTCTTTTTTTCTACTTTTAATTTAACAATAGTAAGAATCCTCAGCGTATTTTTATTTTTATTTTTAAAAGGACGTCAAGTTAATAAGGTTGTACAGGGTGTCCAGAAAAGGACTCCCTGATTTCAAAATTAAATATCTCGAAAACAAAGATCGATAGAGGAATGCAGTAAACGGTATGTTTATTGTGAAAGCTGTAAGAAGTTTATACAGCAGTTTGAAATAATAGTTACAAAAGCTGTTAACAGATGGCGCTGTAATCGCCATACGTAATGCCTAGTATAAATAGTGATCCGAAGCCCAGAGCGATCAGTTCCACTATTGAAACGTGAAAGGAGGTTAGCGTACCGAAGGAAGAGATTAAAACCATGTACTCCATTGAACAACGCGTTTTTCTGGAGCTAGAGTACCACAGGTTAGAAGAGAGTCCTACGGCAACAAGGCAAAGTTTTCAAGCACGATTTAATGTTCCAAAAGGAACCGATGCGAAAACCATTCGTACGCTCTTCGCAAAATTTCACCGAACAGGCAGCGTAACTGATGATCTAGTGGGGCATGTTGGCTGCAAGCAAACCGCAGTTACGCCTGAAAATATCGTCACAGTTTCTCGAATTATTCAGCGAAACCCAATGTCATACGTCCGTAGAATTGCATCTGAGACTGGTTTGAAGCGTTTCAGCACGCAGAAAATACTGAGAAAGAGCCTACACATGTTTCCATTCAAAATTCAAACGCACCAGGCCATACCCGTACGAGCTGTGCAACAAAGGGTTGCCTTTGCTAATCAGATGCTCACAATGATTGATAGTGAAGGATTTGATGTTGGCTGCATCTGGTTTACAGATGAAGCACACTTCCTCCTGAACGGATACGTGAATAAGTAGAACTGGCGATTTTGGGGTTCCGAGAAGCCATATTGGTGTGAAGCGAAACCGCTGTATTCTCCTAAAGTTACTGTGTGGGCTGCAGTATGCAGCAGAATCATTATTGGCCCTTTTTTCATTCGAGAAACGGTCACTGGTGCACGTTAGGTTGCAATTTTGGAACGAGTTGTCGCCACACAGCAAGCGTTAGAGGATCGACCAGGTACTGACTGGTTTATGCAAGATGGAGCCCGACCACATCGGACCGAACAAGTGTTTCGCTTACTTGAGGAATACTTCGGGAATCGAGTCATTGCTTTGGAATATCCCAAATTTACTGGTGCAGGCATGGATTGGCCTCCATATTCGCCAGATTTGACTCCCTGTGACTTCTTTTTGTGGGGCACAGTGAAAGACATGGTCTACCCGAAGCATCCCGTGTAGTGGGACGAAATTAAGCGTCTCTAGTAAATAAATGAAGCTGGAACTAATCTATCACAATTTGAACGCTCTGTCCTAATGTACAACGTTAAAGAACGTACTAAATTAGTATTTATTAGCAACTATTAACTGAAGAGGAGCAATCTCCCTATATTCGGTTACGAATTACCATAAGAGCACAATTAAGAGTAAATGACAAATAGTCACAACGATATCGTATTAAAAGGATTAAATCTATCTAATAGCAAGGACTCTAGGTTACGTAAAATGTGAGGAAAATGTATTAACAGTTAAATATTGTATATTGAACAGTTTTAATTCCGGTTAAAACCTGACAAACTGAGCTTGTGGGTGGGGTATGTAGTGGGACGAAATTAAGCGTCACCCATCCACCAAAGTCAGCCCAGTTTGCAGGTGACTATAAGTTTAATTTAGTTTTTGTTTATGTGTTTTCTTATTATTTGTAATAAATGTGAATTATCTAAAAGTTTGTATTTTTTTATGTGTTTCATGTACGGAGAGGTCGGCGCAACGAACGGGGACAGCATCTTCGTTGCCGCGACCAGAGAGGAAATTGCTGGCCGCTATACGTCGCGGGTCGACAGCCAAGGAGCAACAGAAGATCCTGGAACCGAGTTGTTGCGTCGTGCTTCTAAAAATTAAAAATGAAGTTTTATACTCTTTTTGTACAACAATGACATCATGTAGATCTTAATCTTATTGAAATGTTAGTCACTGTCTGTCAACGCTCAAGTTCACATCTGTATGTGTAGGAAGCTAATAAAAATAGTGTATGCTACTAAAGTTGAAACACGTGTCGTGAAGATTTATTTATGAAGAGTTATGTGAACGGATTAATAATATATTTGACAAGATTATTGATTCAGACAGCGTTGGCCAACACTTTGAATCTAAAAAGTTTATTTAATGTGTGATTCTGATATCGATTAGATCAAGATAACGTGTGTCGATATAATTTTCTGAGGAAAAACAAACGAAATTTAAATTGGGAAAAAGTTACGAAAACCAATTGGCCCAAGTGATGTAATTCTTTGCATACGACTCAACGGATGTTTTACAGTTTCGTTCAAGAACCATTCTATGAAAATTTAAAAAGAATGTAAATAATTTTTTGAAGTGAGTGTAACTGACGTGGGTGACGAAGTCTGCACATGGTCATACATATATCAAACGAAAACCTAAGGCGTCGTTACACCACACCCGCCACGCTGGACGAGCTTGAATCGGCGATTTCTGTGGCATGTGAATCCATTTCGGTTGAGACACTACGAAATGTGATGGCGAATTTCATTCTTCGTTTGCGAAATCTCTGTAGTGTCAATGGTGAATATTTTGAAAACGTTGTGATGTGATTGTTTGCAAAGATTGTTTTCATACGATTATTCCACTTATGTATGCTGATATGAGCTGTACAGCTTACAGCGCCATCTTTTAGCAGCTTTTGTAACTATTATTTCAAACTGCTGTATAAACGTCTTACAGATTTCACAATAAACAAACCGTTTCCTGCATTCCTCTATCGATCTTTGTTTTCGAGATATTTAAAATCAGGGAACCCTTTTCTGGACACCCTGAATTTTAACAGTTGAAAAATTCAAGCCATGAAAATTAGATATGTCTGTCAATTTTTTACTTTCAAAATATACAAACAAGAATGAATACGCATGCATTAGAATGTACTGTGAGAATGTTGCATTTGCATTTCATCTTTTATTGTGTAACGTATCACTTGCACTGATATCTATTACATTAATCTGTCTTTTAATTCTTAATTTTAACTAATTATTTTTACTTTTTGTGATGTAGGAATCCTTTTTTTACACTGCTTTAATTTACTAGCCTATGACTTAGCTCACGTCACATGACTATATGAAATTTTTCTGCCCATCACATACTTGCTTGTATCTTATTTTAGTTTGATACTATGGTCGACAAATTGCGCTTTGAGGCACTAGGTATCCGTGCATTCATAGCTTTTTCTTATTTGTACAGCCTATGAAGGTAGTGTTGGTAATACCACACTTCTGTAAACTTTGTATTGTTGTTGCACTTATGTACTGTTACAGCATAGAACTGAAGATGATCTACAGCGCAGATTGAAACAACTTGTCGTCAAAAATGTTGTGATCCAGACGGTGTTTGTTTGAGTATTTATAAAATCGAAAAATATTTAAAAATGAGCGAGTCGAGCTCATGTAACACCTCGAGTATGCGATTTCAGTTTCAAAACTGTCTAGTGATGATGAGGCAACAGTTTATCGACAAAATAATTAGCTTTTCAGTATTATAAATAGTTTTATAAATGTTTACGTTGTTCACACTGTTTAAAATGGTCCTAACCATTTCTGATGGCTATTGCTCTGCAGAATTAAGATTTGACTGTGTTAGAAAATTACTAACGCCACTCTCTTCTTAGTATCTATAATACAGTATTAGCAAGTGTTCAATGTATTTAGTACATGATAGTACACCATGGGCACAATTAAGTCTCTCTCTTCAGGGGTATTCCTTTTAACACAAGACATTTCAGGGCGGAAGGAATATACCTATAACACTGTCCCATGAACTGTTGCAAGAGAATATATTAAGGTATATAGTTAATAATAGAATATTGACTGTTGAAATAACGGTTGTGAATGAGAGTGGGAAGCTTAACAATAGATTGCTAAATGTAATACAAAATGACACTTCGAAAAGGTTTGATAAAAGTACTTTTTAATATACTTTAAGTTCAAAATAGCTACAAAATGAAATTTATACTGTGCTACTGAGTGATGTACAATACGTCAGATTTATGATCTTGTTCTCTCCACAACTATGTATGTTGCACCTTCCCTTGCCTTACTCTCTAATGTATTAAATGAATTACCTTCATACAAACAACTTAAAGTTTATTAGTCCCGGTAATTAACAACTGACATAACTTAACAAGCAGCCCTCTTCGCTTACGCAGGTTTTGGTATACAGTATGTTGGTAAACTCTGGCTGCAAGAGAGTTTTATAGTAGTTATGAACTGATTTGCCTTGAAATACTTTTCTTTTAATATTCTAAATACTTCTCTCATGACTTTGACCACGTTTTTCTGTAGTTCATAAAAACTTTGTTTTCACCATTTACATGACAAAGATGGTGATGGTGTAGCAACCGCTTGAACATTCATATGTCTCATTTCATGTCATGTGCGTAGATATGGATTCTGTTTGCTTCCTCTGCGCTGTTGCTGACATGATGATTGCGGGACACGTGAAGAAGCCGGTGCTATACAAAATGCAAATTAATTTCCGTAGCTGTTCTGGAGCTTCATATCGTGGCTGAAGAGACAGTAAAAAAATTTAAACGGTTTCCAAATTGGATGCAGCCTGGAATATATCGGTTTGGTACCCGCAGATGTGGTTTTAGGTTTACCGGTGGGCGACTATCTAACCATGTGTTTTAACTGGAAGGACGTCTGTTTATTAATTTTCACTCAAAACATTGTAATCTTCGACTCTTACATTGAACAGTCTAACTTTTGAAATTGCTTTCATTCGACACATGAAACAATAGATGTTAGTATCCTCTCGTAACACAGCCCATAGAATGGGCAAACTTCATAGTCTGTGTTATGTCCTAAATACCATGGAACATAGTTTGATATACTAACACCAGAAATAATGGTGCTTTTGTGTTCTCCCCAATCCATATTCACCTACTATGTTTCCTTCTCTCCCTTTTCCTACTCTCGAATTCCAGTCACCCATTGCTATTAACTTTTCGTCTCCCTTCACTACCTGAATAAATTATTCTATCTCATCATACATTTCATCAATTTCTTCATCATCTGCAGAGCTAGTTGGCATATAAACTTGTACTACTGTAGTAGGCGTGGGCTTCGTGTCTATCTTGGCCACAAAAATGCGTTCACTGTGCTGTTTGTAATAGCTTACCCGCACTCCTATTTATTATTCATTATTAAACCTACTCCTGCTTTACCCCTATTTGGTTTTGTATTTATAACCCTGTATTCACCTGGCTAAATGTCTTGTTCCTCCTGCCACCGAACTTCACTAATTCCCACTGTATCTAACTTCAACCTATCCATTTCCCTTTTTAAATGTTTTTATCTACCTGCCCGATTAAGGGATCTGACATTCCACGTTCCGATCCGTAGAACGCCAGTTTTCTTTCTCCTGATAACGACGTCCTTTTGAGTAGTCCCCGCCCGGAGATCCGAATGGAGGACTATTTTACCTCCGGAATATTTTACCCAAGAGGACGCCATCATCATTTAACCATACAGTAAAGCTGCATGCCCTTGGGAAAATATTAATGGACAGACATATCACCTTTGTCAATCTGAACACTTCTGAGCGCGACCTTTGACTGAATGTCTCATCTCCTAATTCTGTGCTGGCAAACGGTTTTTGTTTTCTTCGTCATAGATAAAATTATCCACATCGGACCAAAGCTTCAGAAGACATAGGGATCACTCGTAATCACATTGACAGAATATGTTACAAATTCAAATGACATTTTAATTTAGATTTTCATTTACGTTAAGAAATGAAATAAATAAAGGATACTTAAAAGACTAGCAAAATACAAAGCTGTAATGCATTCCGTCCAGATATTAAACTTTTGTGCTCTGTAGCATAATCACACAAGGGGCTAAAAAAGTACCTGTTATACACTCTAAGACAACTGAAAACGACGCACTACGGAGGAATTATTGGAATGTAACGGAATTTGATGGATGTTATTTACATGCACAGAAAAATAAATATTACGAAAAAACTGTATGATTTATTCGCGAGAAAGAGCTTGACAAATTGAGCAGGTCAACAACGCGTGGGTCCAACTCTGGCCCATACGCGAGCCTTTATTCGTCTAGACCAGTGGTTCCCAACAGGTGGTCCGCGGACCTCCAGGGGTCCGCGAGCTATGCCAGAGGGGTCCGTAAGCTGCTATTAGAATAAAAAGTATATTAAATATATTTCGTCTGATAACAGAGTTTTTGTTTTGGCCGCTTACTGCATGAGCAGAGCTTTAGCGAACGCTAACTTCTACATCTAGTGTCTTCCTAGAGCCAAATGACACTAGCACACTCCAGCGCAAAACTAAAATTAGATAAAGGAAAATAGTTATGCTGAATGCCCTTAGATTGCGCGCGCTGCCTCTTAAGCTCAATATTTTTTCAATAATGAATATGTCAATGTTTTTCTAAGTACCAAATTAGAAAACGTATAAAAAGACTCTTAATTTGGCTTTTTTGGGTACTTGATACTGTGATATGACAAGGTACCAATCATGCTCTATGAGGGGGTCCTCGAGAAAGTTTTGTTGGGAACCCCTAGGCTAGACAGTGGTTGACAAAGTTGTTGGATGACCAACTGCCAGACATCGTGTCGAATTCTGTCCAGTCGGCGGGTTAGATGGTCAAAATCCCAAAATGGCTCTGTCCATAATGCTCCAAACGTTCTTGATTGGTGCTCCAGACGTTCTCGATTGGAGAGAGATCCGGCGACCTTACTGGCTAAGATAGGATTTAGCAAGCACGAAGACAAACATTAGGAACTCTCGCCATGTACGAACTGACGTTATCTTGCTGAACTGTAAGGTCAGGATAGCTTGCCATGAAGGGCAACAAATCGGGGCGTAGGCCGGCCGGTGTGGCCGTGCGGTTCTAGGCGTTTCAGTCTGGAACCGCGTGACCGCTACGGTAGCAGGTTCGAATCCTGCCTCGGGCATGGGTGTGTGTGATGTCCTTAGGATAGTTAGGTTTAAGTAGTTCTAAGTTCTAGGGGACTGATGGCCACAGATGTTAAGTCCGACAGTGCTCAGAGCCATTTGAACCAAAACGGGGCGTAGAGTATAGATAAAGCTGTGCTCTAAGCGTGCTGCCAATAAAAACCAAAGGGGTGCTGCTATGAAAAGGTACCCTACACTATCAATCCCTGTTGTAGGGCCGTATGGCGCGCGACAGTCAGACTGGTACCCCATTGCTCTCCAGGGTGTCTTCACACACGTCTTCGGGTAGGAATCTCATCGCCCTGAGTAGAATTCTCTTCAGTGATCAGTCTCTCTTAGAACTAAAACCTGATGACCACCGAAGAGCCGTCCGGTGAGGCCGAGCGGTTCTAGGGGCGTCAATCTGGAATCGCGCGACCGCTACGGTCGCAGGTTCGAATCCAGCCTCGGGCATGGAAGTGTGTGATGTCCTTCGGTTAGTTAGGTTTCAGTATTTCTAGGTGCTACGGAACTGATTATCTCAGATGTTAAGTCCCATGGTGCTCAGAGCCATTTGAACCATTTTCTGAACCATCGAAGAGGTGTCTGGAGACGCCTCGGACAGCAATGGGATACCAACCTGACAGTCGCACACCATGAGGCCTGATGACCAGGAGTTATGGTCTGGGGTGCCATATCATAACAGGCCCCCTTTGCTTGCCATCCGCGGAACCCTTACAGAGAATCAGTACGTCGACTAAATTCTTCACCCAGTTTTTGTTTTCCTTTTTGGAAAACCATCCTGGGATTACTTTTCGGCAAGATAATTACCACCCGCACACGGCAAGACGTTCTGCTCTTTGTCTTCGTGCTTACAATTCGTACCTTGGCGAGAAAAGTCGCTGGATCTCTCCCCAAGTCAGAATGTTTGGAGCGGTATGGGTAGTGCCTTCCAACCATTTGGATATTCTAAACATCTAACACGCCAATTGGACAGAATTTGGCGCGATATCTCCCAGAAGATCATTCATCTACTCTACCAGTCAATGCCAAGCTGAATCACTGCTCGCATAAGGGCCACAGTTGGATCAACGCGTTATTGTCTTGCTCAATTTGTGAAGCTGTTTCTGCTGAATAAATAATCCAATTTTTCTGTTATCTTGAGCATTTGTTTCTCTGTACATGAACAACACATCTACTGATTTCTATCTATTTCGGTTAATTCCGTGGTGGTGCGTCTTTTTTTGTATTTGTTTCTTTTTCCTTTTTGTCCCTAATGTACATTACTTCGTTAGTATTCGACGTATCTCTCATTACATACAATAATAAATTTGCATTCATGCACCATAAGAAATTAAGTTGTATTGATTTTCTTAGATTAACCTTCCTTGAAAATTTGTATTCTGATGGACTTCAAAACACAGCAGAAAGAGAAACTAATAATATAACCCAAACTTGGCATTTTTCCAAAATCGATTTATAGTGCTGAAATGCCTTTATTTTGTAGTTGGGTAATGTTTTACGCAACAAATAAAACACTCGACAAGATCTACTGGCGGATATGAATCTGTGCTGATAAACTGAAAGCATATTATGATCACCAGTCAGTCCTCCATCAAACTAGCTGGTCTCCTGCAATGATTAAAGCTTAAAACGTCTGTATCCCATGTCATGAGCGGCCTTCAAAGTTGAGAAAGACAACGAAGTAGCACTGCAGATTTTTTTCCCAGCATAACGTAGTCTCTATGTTATTTGCAAAATATTATATCCTCTCATTTTAAATGAATGTCCGAATGCAAAATAATCCCCCATCGAATCTCCAGGAAGGAGGCGCAATATTCCGAGGACTGTTTCCTGGGGGTTCAGACCACGGTTACAATCAGGAAAACTACAAAACCTTAAAAGCAGGATATAAAAGAATAATATGAACCTGGTAGAAAGTTTCAGAGGAAAGATAGGCTGGATGTAGAGAACTGCAATCAAATTAGTAAGTAATTTGCTTGTCAGGAAGAGTTACAGGAAGGAATGGCGTAGGAGTGATTATGGCAATATGGCAACAACAAAAAATTGGCTGAGTGTGTGGAAGATGTACTCTGTGCAAGTGACACGGCTGTTTGTGTAGAGCTGAAAAGAATATATATATATATATATATATATATATATATATATATATATATATATATATTCCAAGTTCAGAATATAATAACATTTAAAGGAAACATATCGTACAACGGAAAAAAATAATGCACGATATCAAAAAATGCTGCAAATAGTTAAGAGAAATTGGAATGCCATTGTGGAGGAACCGTACTACGCAGTCTTGGTCCTGGAAGGAGAAATGACAGAGGTAACCAGATTATTGACTCTTGCAGGGGGGATGCAGCAAGAAGTGACAAATACGTCGCTCAAAAATCTCAACAGGGGAATCTACACTTGGAAATCACGAGGAGAAAAATAAAGAAACTAAAATAATTTTATATAAGTGAAAGAAAGGTACAGAAATTAAATGAAAAAGGTGCACACCTCACCAGAAGCAGAGCGGCCAAGACTTGGTTATGGCAGGAATAGACATAAAATAAAATAAAAAATTGAAGAAGGCTACTGTAGTGAAAAATTAGGACCTAGAGAAGATAACATCTGCGAAAGAAGGAATTACGGAAATGCTGTCTCTTCAGCTTACTCACATATTACAACACAAAAAACCACCCGACAATGTCAACGAGTATTGTAGTAATGCTGAAAGAAGGAATCATAAAAGCAAGGCAGAAACATATAAGAGAGCCTATGTACACAGAAAAAGAGCAAAAAGCTATGGGTACCACAAAAATTGATTACGAAGAAGGAGAAGGAAATCAAAAAGAAGAACAATGCAGATACAAGAAAAATTTAACGAAGGGTGAATAACGAACTGCGTAGAAGAAAAGAGAAGTAAACTTACTTAAAAGAGCTATATGACACAGATCACAATCCCAAAACTCTTGTAAATGAATAGTGTAGATGCTGCCGTTGAGAAAAGTTTAACACTCGAAGGAAAGAAATAAAGAGTTCAATTGATGCAATGACAAATTGGAAAGTGGTAGGTATAGGTACGATACCAGAAGAATTAAATTTGAAACACGAAGAAGTACGTTAAATATTGTCATTCTGTAACACAATACATACAGAGGTGAATGGACAGAGGACGTCTGAAACCAGTAATGATTTCAATACAAAAAGAAGGAGCCAAGAAATTCAGTGAGCACAGGACAATTAATATCATTTCAGACGTACCCAAATTTACGTTATGAATCGTTAATAAAAGACTGGAAACTGTAAAGAAGGATAATTTTGTTTAGGAGCAGTTTGATTTTTGGCGTAATAAAGGCGAAAGCGATGCAAGAGGAGTCGTCTGAATTTTGACAGAGGTTTATCGAAAAGGGAAGAAACATTTACATGTGTTTGAAAACCGGACGAATTTTACACTCATAACATTTCAATCAAAAAGTGTCAGCAAAGGTGAGAGGAGGAAACACCGGTACCAACTGGACAGAACTTGGAAAACAGTAAGAAAAAAACCGCTGTCTATCTCTTACACTTTTCTGTCTGTACTCAGAGAAAATACGATTCATCTACTCATTAGATACTGAGGGAGTAAAAGTTAGAGGCAGATGAATATTACGTTTGAGGTTTTCAGGTTCTTGTAGCAACATACGAAAAAAAAACTACAGCATATAGTGGACACCAATGAAGCTAAAGTAAATAGTTAACGAACAAAAAAAAAGTAATGGCGTTAGGATGAAATAAAAACGTTGAGACAAAGCTGAATGTAGACATGTTAGAACATGTGCAAAGCTATAAATACCTAGGAAACAGAGCAGAAAGCGACTGAACGAGCACCATAGACATTAAAACTCTGTAGGAAAAAGAGAGTTTTCTGCATCGATTTGGGCAGGGGTTTGAGGGAAAAGCTAATAAAATACTTTATATCGACTGTCCTTCTGTAAGGTGCTGAAATATGGACACTGACGAAGAAAGGTAGAAGAATGTGGATTACGCAAAAGGGCAGAAGGAATAAGTTGGATGGGTATAGAGAAAAATGAAGAGGTACTGAGAAGAGAGGAATGTAACGACAATTGATGAATGTAATACAGAAAAGAAGTATTAATGGACATATGATAGTAGAGAAGGAGGGGTTTGAAAGGTAGAAGAATGTGGATTACGCAAAGGTCAGAAGGAATAAGTTGGATGGATACAGATAAAAATGAAGAGGTACCAAGAAGAGAGGGATATAAAGACAATTGATGAATGTAATACAGTAAAGAAGTATTAATGGACATATGATAGTAGAGAAGGAGGGGTTTATGAAAACAGTCTTAGAGGTGTATGGGGAAGGGAAGAGGAGGTGACGACAGAAGAAGAGATTTCAGATCCTGAATCATATCATGTGTAGCAGCACATACGACATTAAGAAGCAAGTAGTGGATCGCAGGAAACGGATACACAAATAACTTGCTAATATAGCAGAAAGCATATGATGACGAGCGTGATGTGAAACTTAGATGGACTGTTTGGTTACGAAGATGATTCAAGTTAGAACCACGGAACGGCATGAAGATTTCATCTGACAGACGATTTCATTGCATTGTGTACTCCACTGTTGATGAACTGAAGGTTGCACTGCTAACAAAGACACATTCTGAGCAATTAAAGGTCTTGGGTTATCTGGATTCTTTCATAGTGTAAAACACATTGTGCAGCTCGTTAAATTTCGTAACGTTCGTGTGTTTCAGACAGGTAATGAAGGTACAAGCGGTTTTTTCCCGAGGCGCCAGCGGAAATAACGTTTTTTCCGGTGTTAACCTATTCGCGTGAGAGCGTGCTTTAGGTATTAGCTAATACCAGCCAAACGTTGATCATGTGGGTAAAATATGCACATGAAGTGCAGTGCCAAAATAAAAAAACATATGCACTGAAAGTAGATTGAAAACAATTTTTTATACGTAACGCTGCTGTAACTGTTCAGCGCTTTTAAATATTCACAAGCGGTAACTGAGTTGTGTTTTATAATTTGTCCTCATTGTCGTTGGAAAAAATATAACCCACAGCGAAATGCTCCGCACACAAGCATGAATATCGATACCAACCCGTGCAAACGATGAATGATTACAAAATACGTATAATATTAAACTTTAGACATGTCTGTGCACCAGACTAGAACTTAATGTCCCCCAAGTCGTTGACACACGTCTGCAACTAGACCTCGACGACTGTTGTTTCACGTACTGCAATATTTCTTCATCAGCTGTAGGTATATCACAACGGCATTTTTGATTACTGGAATGGGAAACAGAGACAATAAATTCGTGGTTTAGGATGGTGTGCAGTGAGGCTATAGTTAAGATTCTAATCTCGCAGGAAAAGATGTGAAGCCCCGTTAAGCACAAATTTCTTACGTTATTCAGGATGATAAGATACCACCGTAACATCTGTTCATCTCTTCTAAGCGACAAAATGAAGTCCTAGTATTTTCCACAACAAACTAGTTTTCAGCTGCATACCATGGCAAGACGGAAAACTTTGTTTCGAAAATTATTTTATGATAAAACCATTTGGCACTCCTACCAAACGTGATAGTCACACTCTCATAAATATATCTGCATCGGAATCCCCAAACAGAGTAAATCATACTTCTATAATAATGCACCATGCATATCTGCCCCTAACTTAATTTTCATGACATAGTCGCTAGAGAGAAACCACGCCTGACTACATACCCAGATTCCAGATGCATTAATTTATATGAACTTGCAACTGACGTGGAAAAAATAGTTTGGTGACGTCTTCTATTCCCTTTTCCGTCTTATACGAAAGACTTCTTGGGTTTACTGACAAACTCATCCAACTATAGCACAAATATCCTCGCCTAAAATCTCAGGTTGTGACGAATTTGAAGAAGAAAGCATCCACTTGAATTCCATAATGGTAGGAATACTGATAGAAAATTTATGTTAATATCGCCAAGTATAATTATGTGCACATGTGTCGATTTCAGACTTGAAAGAGCAGTTTCGAAACAGGCAAACCTGCCTACGTTTGGGAGGTTTGTAGAGCATACATACTAGGCACTTTCTGTTAAGGGGTTTAATCAGTGTGAACATATATTCAATTTGTTTACCGTCATTGATTGATGTGTGTAGCACTGTAGGTGTTAACTCAGAACACATGTAAGCCCTTCTCTATCCCCTCGCTGGTTACACCTGTCGCGTCTTAGAAAGATGTAGCCATCTTAATTTACCGAACTTGTAGGAATAATTGGTTTGAGCCATGTCTCAGACAGAAATATTACAAGGGTGTCTTTGTCTTGAAATATATGATGGAACTCGTCGAGATGAGGTGGCAGAGATCGGACATCTGTGCGTGTAATATGGAGCATAGTGCATTTGGGGGCAAAGCACTTGAGTGTATCGGTGCTAGACATTAGCGACTCTCGGCCAATGTATAGCATGACGCTCTGTGCCACAGCATAATAGGGCTATTTGCATTATGGGAGCATGGGTTCCCGGAAGTGTAAGCGGCAGGTAGCTTTAGGGAGAGGGAAGCTTTTGTGGCCACGACCATCTGGCTTTCACAGTGGCAGTCTAACGGCCAACTAGTGTCAGGGACAGAAACTTGCTGAACAGAGCTGTAATAACCTGCACACAACAGTACTGAAAGCAAGATAAAAGGGATAAAATCTAAGTGTACTACTAATGTTTCTTATTTGAGTAAAGAAAGTGATATAATAATAAACTGCGAAATAAAATTGAAAGTAAAACAGTAAATTAATCATCTGAATCAGAATAGCGGACTGTGTAGGTCTTGCAAGTATGAAAATTAGACAGACAATTTTTAATTTGTACTGAAGGTAAGCCTAAACAAACAAATGATAACAACAGGAAAGTGTTTTAGGGAAAATAAGTTGTTTCCTTACAAAATAAAGACAAAAAATCAAACACACAAACTAGAAGCAGCAAGAGTTGCATGCTTTTAGGTCCTAAACCTCCTGCCGTCATTTGTCAACACGTTTTGTTACCCAAATCTCTCGATCACACTGTTCAAAACCTTCAGTCTCTCATAGGTGAGATCCTCGCTTATTGTTACATCTGTTTCACGAGTTTCTTCTACACTCTGAAGTTCATAAGCACTGAAAATTAAAAAAATCCAAGATGACGGACCTAGTCCACTTATCCTACTTGCCCCCCCCCCCCCCCACCTCTCTTACATGCAGGCTGCATTGTTGCCAGATCACTTGTGCTAAGTACAGAGTCTTAAGCTAGTGGTCGTGAGCCACTTGATCTAGTGAGTTTTCCCCTGTTGCCACATGTCACCGGTGCAGCCTGCATGATTGCCAAGTCACATTATGCTAAGTTTAAAATAATAGAAAATTCAGAGTGGCTCAACTGTCATTAATTTAAAATGGTGGGAAATCCCAGTTTAAAATGGTGCCACGTTAAACAGTTACGATATGTATTGTTGGATAGGAAAGATTTTAAGTATTTGCTTAAAATTGTGTGCCTGGGCGCGGCATCACGCCCTGCCCCACCCCAACCCACCCCATCTCACCCCCATCCACCCACGACCACGAAAATTTAGACTGAGAGCACAGATTTACATTCCGAAAGTCCACTTGCCCTGAATTAAAAATTGCAAGAAATTCAGTATCAAAGTTTGTAATTGTACACTCCTGGAAATTGAAATAAGAACACCGTGAATTCATTGTCCCAGGAAGGGGAAACTTTATTGACACATTCCTGGAGTCAGATACATCACATGATCACACTGACAGAACCACAGGCACATAGACACAGGCAACAGAGCATGCACAATGTCGGCACTAGTACAGTGTATATACACCTTTCGCAGCAATGCAGGCTGCTATTCTCCCATGGAGACGATCGTAGAGATGCTGGATGTAGTCCTGTGGAACGGCTTGCCATGCCATTTCCACCTGGCGCCTCAGTTGGACCAGCGTTCGTGCTGGACGTGCAGACCGCGTGAGACGACGCTTCATCCAGTCCCAAACATGCTCAATGGGGGACAGATCCGGAGATCTTGCTGGCCAGGGTAGTTGACTTACACCTTCTAGAGCACGTTGGGTGGCACGGGATACATGCGGACGTGCATTGTCCTGTTGGAACAGCAAGTTCCCTTGCCGGTCTAGGAATGGTAGAACGATGAGTTCGATGACGGTTTGGATGTACCGTGCACTATTCAGTGTCCCCTCGACGATCACCAGTGGTGTACGGCCAGTGTAGGAGATCGCTCCCCACACCATGATGCCGGGTGTTGGCCCTGTGTGCCTCGGTCGTATGCAGTCCTGATTGTGGCGCTCACCTGCACGGCGCCAAACACGCATACGACCATTATTGGCACCAAGGCAGAAGCGACTCTCATCGCTGAAGACGACACGTCTCCATTCGTCCCTCCATTCACGCCTGTCGCGACACCACTGGAGGCGGGCTGCACGATGTTGGGGCGTGAGCGGAAGACGGCCTAACGGTGTGCGGGACCGTAGCCCAGCTTCATGGAGACGGTTGCGAATGGTCCTCGCCGATACCCCAGGAGCAACAGTGTCCCTAATTTGCTGGGAAGTGGCGGTGCGGTCCCCTACGGCACTGCGTAGGATTCTACGGTCTTGGCGTGCATCCGTGCGTCGCTGCGGTCCGGTCCCAGGTCGACGGGCACGTGCACCTTCCGTCGACCACTGGCGACAACATCGATGTACTGTGGAGACCTCACGCCCCACGTGTTGAGCAATTCGGCGGTACGTCCACCCGGCCTCCCGCATGCCCACTATACGCCCTGGCTCAAAGTCCGTCAACTGCACATACGGTTCACGTCCACGCTGTCGCGGCATGCTACCAGTGTTAAAGACTGCGATGGAGCTCCGTATGCCACGGCAAACTGGCTGACACTGACGGCGGCGGTGCACAAATGCTGCGCAGCTAGCGCCATTCGACGGCCAACACCGCGGTTCCTGGTGTGTCCGCTGTGCCGTGCGTGTGATCATTGCTTGTACAGCTCTCTCGCAGTGTCCGGAGCAAGTATGGTGGGTCTGACACACCGGTGTCAATGTGTTCTTTTTTCCATTTCCAGGAGTGTAGTTAACACGTGTTAAGCTTAAAACGGTACGTGGTTAAAAATTTACCGTAACTAGGAAAGGAGGAAGTACAAAAATGTTCCGGTAAACTCAGGAATACGGAAATATAAGTCGCTGAGGAATGAAATAAATGGGAAGCGCAGGGATGCTAAGACGAAATGGTTGCAGGAAAAACGTGAAGACATCGAACAAGAAATGATTGTCGAAAGGACAGTCTCAGCATACAGGATAGTCAAAACTACCTTCGGTGACATTAAAAGTAAGGGTGATAACTTTAAGACCTCAACGGAAGTACCACTGTTAAATGCAGAGGAGAAAGCGGACAGGTGCCAAGAATACATAGAAAGCCTCTATAAGGGGGAAGATTTATCAGATGTGATAGAAGAAGAAACAGGAGTCGATTTCGAAGAGATGGGGGATCCAGTATTAGAATCGGAATTTAAAAGAGCTTTGGAAGACTTAAGATCAAATAAGGCAGAAGGGATGGATAACATTCCATCAGAATTTCTAAAATCATTCGGAGAAGTGGCAACAAAACGACTGTTAATGCTGGTGTTAGAATGTATGAGTCTGGGGATATACCATCTGACTTCCGGAAAAGCATCATCCACACAATTCCGAAGACGGCGAGAGCTGACAAGTGCTAGAATTATCGCAAAATCAGCGTAACAGCTCATGCATCCAAGATGCTTACAAGAATAATATACAGGAGAATGGAAAAGAAAATTGAGGTTGCATTAGCTGACGATCAGTTTGGCTTTAGAAAAAGTAAGACACCAGAGAGGCAATTCTGACGTTGTGGTTAATAACAGAAGCAAGACTAAAGAAAAACCGAGACACGTTCATAGGATTTGTCAACCTGGAAAAGCTTTCGACAATGTAAAATGGTGCAAGATATTCGATATTCTGAAAAAGTAGGGGTAAGCTATGGGAAGAGACGGATCATATACAATATGTACAACAGCCATGAGGGAATGATAAGAGTGGACGACCAAGACCGAAGTGCTCGTATTAAAAATGGTGTAAGACAAGGATGTAGCCTTTCGCCCCTGCTGTTCAGTCTATACATCGAGGAAGCAATGATGGAAATAAACGGAAGGTTCAGAAGTGGAATTAAGATTCAAGGTGAAGGGATATCAATGGTACGATTCGCTAATGACACTGCTATCCAGAGTGAAAGTGAAGAAGAATTACATGATCTGCTGAATGGAATGAACAGTCTAAGGAGTACAAAGTATGGGTTGAGAGTAAATCGAAGAAAGACGAAGGTAATGAGAAGTAGTAGAAATGAGAACAGGGAGAAACTTAACTTCAGGATTGATGGTCACGCTGTGGATGAAATTAAGGAATTCTGCTACCTAGGCAGTAAAATAACCAATGGCGAACGGAGCAAGGAGGACATCAAAACCAGAATAGCACTGGCAAAAAGGGCATTCCTGGCCAAGAGAAGTCTACTAATATCAAATATCGACCTCAATTTGAGGAAGAAATTTCTGAGAATGCACGTCTGGAGTACAGCATTGTACTGTAGTGAAACATGGACTGTGGGAAAACCGGAAGAGAAGAGAATCGAAGCATTTGAGATGTGGTGCTACAGACGAATGTTGAAAATTAGGTGGACTGATAAGGTAAGGAATGAGGAAGTTCTGCGCGAAATCGGAAAGGAATATGTGGAAAAAACTGATAAGGGGAAGGGACAGGATGATAGGACATCTGCTAAGCCATCAGGGGGTGACTTCCATGGTACTAGAGGAAGCTGTAGAGGACAAAAACTGTAGAGGAAGACAGAGATTATAATACATCCAGCAAATAACTGAGGACGTAGTTTGCAAGTGCTACTCTGAGATGAAGAGGTTAGCGCGGGAGAGGAATTCGTGTCGGGCCGCATCAAACGAGTCAGAAGACTGATGACAAAAAAAAAAGGATAGGTTAGGAATTGTATTACTGTGACATCAGGTGGCAGCATCAGCGGCGTGGTTAGGCCGCGACAGGTCCTAGAAAGTTTCACTAAATCTTACTAATACTGGCCAATTAATAGTTTTATCCTATGTTTCAGACTAGGTTATCTTCACTCATCTAACGCCGTAGTTCACAGGTGCGGTCTGTTTGATTGTCTGACCTACTTCCACCATGCAGCATTGTCAAGTTTCCGATTACGTTACAATCATAGATGGTGAAACCAGTACACTTGTCCTTAGTAAAAAATTGTGGAAAATTCAAAAATCCATGACAGTAGCTCCGATTGCCATGAATATGCGGCACACTCTTCTGAAGGCACTACCCTCTTGCCTCATCTGAAAGGTATGAAATTTGAAACTTTCAGATGCACACTTGTGTTTCGAAACGAAAGGAGCAAGGAGGTTCTGACGCTACGTTTTTAAAGTTCAACGCAAAAAATTGGTGTGTGATAGTGTGACAAACATCCATGGCAAGATGTAGTGCATCCATCCACCCCTTAAAAACTTACTGCGCCAAATCCGTTCGTAACCATGCCGACCCTGTGCCAATGCGGGACGAAGGCACAAGAAATAGAGTGACAAACACACACTAACTGGGCCAGTTGCATGAAAAATCAAGGCAGTATGTATGAAAGTGACACTAGTTATCCTCGTTAATAGCCGGAGTGTAGATCCCTCTTTTTCTTTTTCATGTGGCTTGATGTCCCACCGCTATGTCCTATGCAATTCGGGTTCTTCTTGCTTGGTTCATGTTTAGCTATCTTCATTTATTCGCCTGAAATGGTGTACTTACTTAAGGCAGTTAGATGTTGTGCATTTAGTAAAAAGTTTGCTTTAATAATGATCATTCACTGAGCTACCTTTGCAAATGAAATCGATTTCTTGCTTGGGTGTTGTGCCTGCGTCCCCGACCTGTCGTATTATTTGCCGTAAATACTCGATTTTGTCGTCTACCTGCCGCGATCATACCCTCGTAAGGTGATCTAATGTGTCACTGTTTAGCTAACGATGAATATCTACATGTCTTGTAAGCGTGGGTAGACTCACAGCCCGTTGGAGAACCTTGTTTCAGACGACTTGCGTCTGTCACTGTTTGTAGTTGCCGACGAGACCAGAAGAGGTGATACCAAACAGAATAGGAGGTAGGATCTTGGCCTTGTGCAGTGGTACTTTCATGCTCGTTCCGAGTTTTAGGAAGAAAGGCAGCATCATCTTCATCTTGCCCATCGTCTGTCGTCTTTGGTCTTGGGCATTGTCTTTAAAAAGTGAACCTTATGTCGCATATTACTCCCAGATGTTTCACCGTCTTCGTCTATGGCACTGGATAATTATTTAAGAAAATCCCTGCGGAAATCGTAGGTATCTTCAGGTAAAGTACATAACTGTGCATAACTCTTTGTTCTTATTATGAAATAAAGTGACAAGTAGAATCATGACTATCAAAAACGTTGCAAATACAGGTGACAAAAATGAAACACTTTTACGGGAGTAAAGTACTTACCATCTGTACGAGATCTGCATTGGTCAGATGATTCACGATGACGTCACACAATGTACAGCCGCCGACGTATTGCGTTAGCTATGCCTCTGGCTATCTGTTGGAAACCTACGCTATTTATATCAATGCAGGATACCAAACCAGTATCAGAACGTATTAACTTTCAACTTTCTACCTAGACACTCAGAAAAAACGGAGGCATCACAGCAGTTCAGAGGTGTGCAGAAGATTTTTCCCGTCACATCACCGAGAAAGTTTGGAGAAGCCACATTTGTGACTGATTGCAAAATAATTTACTGTCACAAACATACATCTCACTTAATGATCTCGAAAACAAGAGAAATCAGGGCTCGTACAAAAGCATACAGTCGTCTTCCCCACGCTGAAGTACAATTACTTGATGGTTTGATACTCAAAAAGGTATTCTGTAACAACTTCAGTGTATGTATGAGTTGTTAATCTTTTTTTACAATGGAAGGTCTCTGAAAAAGTGGCAGTCCAGACAACAGTTTAAGATCTGCCTCCAATTAAATATAGCGAAAACGAAACTTTACTACATTAATTCATTTGGTTGCCAAATAAAGCACTTTTTCTACCTCTTTTAGCGAAATATTTCCAGTGAAGAATGGATACAAAATCTATTATCCTCACTTTATGAAGTAGCAATGTAACAACATTCAGCATCTGCAGGACAATTACAGTGAAACCTCACTTTGCTCTAACGTGACTTTTGAGTTCTTTGCAGAAATCGAATGAATGACTGACTAACGTAACCAAAGAGTGTCCGTACTGATGAGTCACACAATATCATAACTATTTGCTTATTAGGGGGTTGATCCTCTTGCACTCAAAAGAGCCGCCGTTCTGGGTGGCATGAATTCGACAAGCTTTTGGGAGGTTTACGGGGGTATGTGGCTCCAGATACTTACCAAAAGCCCGTCGGATTCCGCTTCAACAGTTGCGATTTTCCATTGTTCCAACAGAATGCACGGCTAACCTCAAAGAGCTGGAGAATGAACTTCTGTGAAATGTGTTTCTTGGAGAGCAACACAGATAACGAATCAGGAGAAAATCAGTAGTTATAACTCTGATAGGTGGCAGTAATGTCCACTGAATGATCACGTTGTGGGTGACCCGGTTAGAGGTGAACGTTCCGGAAGAACAGATGCCCCCCCCCCCCCCCCCCCCCCAAAGATCATTGCCAAAGGTGCAAAAACATGAACGAAAATTGGCTCCAAGTTAGATGGCATATTAACTGAGAGATTGTTTGGTAGCAACACGGGACACGTGTCATAGTTCACAGCATTGGTACGGCGATGATTTAACACCTACCATAGTCCTTAGGTACGATTTTAAAGTAAAATCAGTGGAAAGTACTGAACTGTCTGCAAGAGGCACAGCTATAACACTATATAGGCGCCAGAAGTCTTCTTCACAACAAAGGTGGAGCTTTTTTGGATGTCCAGCATGTACTGTATTGTATCAATTGTTTTGCCCAGTGTTGTGTACATAGTTCCGCGCAGTCAGCGCGTACACAACTTTCCCAATAGAGCGCACCCCGCTAAGCACAACAGCGCAGGCGCAGCGCTCGTCCGTCTCCGCACTACGAGATGGTGCTGTCTTAGAGACGGACCAAATTCTGCTTCCGCCGATCCGCGTATTAATATGTAACGCAGCCAATGAGATTGCTGCTAATGTAGAACCTTTTCTCCTCACGGATCATACTCGCGCAGTGATACCTGAACGCGCGAAGAATTATAATGAGTGTACAGACCTCCGATTAGTCAGTCTGCATTAGTCTGTAGTCACGTTTCAGTCTGCGCCTAGTAAGATTACCATATTCCTGTACATAGCCATGAAGATAAATGAATAGACACTTTGTCAAGTATAAGAGATATGTGAGGATAAGATTAACGTACCAAGACGAAAGGAACTTCAGATTGTCAGTTGTAAATAGCATCCAGAAACAAGTTAAGTTATTTTTACGCTTGTTATTATTTTAATAAATGTGTGTGAAAATTAATCAAGTTCTGTTTAACGTTGGTAACCGTCAATCTGCTACTCTAAGCGTGCAAGTGGCATTTCTATCGTCTGACCTAACGGCGGAAGATAAACACGCCACAATAAGACCACGAGACATATTGCTGACACTCGCCGGCTTCGTTAGAGCGACGAGTCAAATAATCTGATGGGGTGTGTACCGAAGGTCTTACAGTACGCACACCACACACATTTGAACTTTTTTTTTTAGTACTCGAAGTTTCACGAAACAGGGAGCATCCATGAACTCGATAGAAGAGACGGGCCAGGACCTACTGCTCAGCATTTTAGGCAGTGACAGACGACATCGTGAGAAGTCGCAGGAAGTCAGTCCGCAGAGCGTCACGAGAGCTGCAGATTCCGGAGACTTCTATGCATCACGTTTCAGAGAGTGAAAGAGGCCTTCGTGAGAAGTGCCAAGATGTCAGTCAGCAGAATGCAAGAACCCCCGCTCGTACTAAATCTCCATAAATGTTTCAGTTTATCCGGTGAGTCCGTATTTGATGGTATAAGGGGCGTACTGTGTATCTGCCCACGCTTTCCCACCCGAGGTTTGCGATAATTAAGCCAGTCCAACCTTGAACCGACGTAGTGAGTCGCCGCGTATGGCTTCTTCGTACCTGTTAAGTGGAGATGCTCTCGAAGTATTATGTCCCCTTGAAGAACCGTAGCAGCGCCGTTGGATTCCCGAAGTGCAATACTACTGTCTATGTTTTACGTAATGAGGCTGGAAGAAGGGTCTTTTTTTTCTTTTTCTTGCAAATAAATTTTGGTCACGATGGTATTACGGTGTACTCATTTAAGAAACAACGAAAAATGAACTTGTTCACACTGCTTATAAGCTAACCATTAACGGTACGGGAGCATGGTCTATCGCAAAATCAAATCGAAAGGTATTCTATCGACGACTGCCGACAATGGAACCCAGTCTGTAACTTGAACGTACAATATTGTTGAGTGGTACTTAAGATTCACGACTTCGTTCTCAATAATTAAACGGGCTACCTCACGATGCGCGTCTCCAGTCAACTGGGCGAAACAGCGATAAGAGATACACACCGCCAGGCGTAATCAGACGCCGCCGCCCAAGCAGCAGAAGGCTCCGTGAACGACACAGCTGCCGCTCCCCAACCAGAACAGTCCAGTAAGGCAACCACTGCACAAAACTTTCAATAAAAGTTATCTTGTGCAAAAATGCTGTTTCATTCTACCTCATACCCGAGACAGGGAAGAACCCACCCTGCCTACATGTTGTTAAGAGAGAAAAAGTAATTTATTTAGTGTTTTTCACCCTGACATAATACTTTACAATCAAATGCGCTTTGCGGTAATGCTCATCCTGACAATTGACTAGCATCAAAAGAGAAGACCCAGTTACAATATGTATACTTCTTATAAGATCGTACACCTTCTGTTATGACGAAGTTATTCATATATTTGTTAATGTTATCGTTTCTTGGCATTGTAAAGTTAGTGAAAGATAGTATTTACGACCCGTAGACACCACCTAATGTCTGAGTGGAAACAGGAAAATATTTGTGCAGTCTCAACTTCTCGCGGCGTAATGAATAATCCATTAAATTTCGGGCATGCAGCCGCGCAAATAAAATTTCTTCTACTGATATTTCGGCCGCGTATCGTCCGGTCATCTTCAGAGCGAGTTCCAAGACTGACGATAAGGTGCCAAGCGCGGCCTTATATGCTCCACCGCGGCGGTACTGCGCATGCGGGTCACAGATGCTGCGCCGCCTGTGGCGAAGGCGTACGGACATTCGATGTGCTTATCGATATTTGATCGGCGGCGGTGACACGGAGACGACATGCCGTACATCGGAAACCAACGCACACAAATCTATACCTTCATGCCAGTAGCTGCCATCACCCTTCTCGGAGCATGGGTGTCCTTAAGACCTTAGTGCATCGGGCGCACTGTATATCCGATGAAGACAATTTACAAGGAGAGCTAACATACCTCAAGAGTATTTTTAAATCGAATGGATATTCTCCGCAACAAATTCGTAGAGCATTCGATGCTAAACCTAAAAAGAAGGTATGCGATGGGGAAGAAGATAGTAATTTCTTCAGATCTAGGGCGTTTCTGCCTTATGTGGGTGCTCTTTCTTCAAAGATAGGCCGTATTCTTGAGAAACACTGTGTTAAGGTGATCTTCCGGCCCCCCATGAAGATTGCGGCTTTACTCGGCTCTGTGAAGGACGATTTACTGCTTCGTAAGGCGGGTGTGTACCAGATTCCTTGCGGAAATTGTGAGCAGTCATATATAGGTCAAACAACACGCACCGTTCATGAGAGATGTGTGGAGCACCGAAGATACACACGCTTATTACAACCAGACAAGTCAGCTGTGGCCGAACATTGTATTGATACGGGTCATTCCATGAATTACAGTGATGTGAAGATTTTAACATCCACTTCTTCTTTTTGGGAATCTGTATTCAAAGAAGCCATAGAAATTCGATTAGCCAACAATTTAATAAACAGAGACAATGGTTTTAATTTGGACAAAGCATGGAATCCGGCTCTTGGAGTAATTAAATTGCAGAGAAGTCGTCACCGTGTCACCGCCGCCGATCAAATATCGATAAGCACATCGAATGTCCGTACGCCTTCGCCACAGGCGGCGCAGCATCTGTGACCCGCATGCGCAGTACCGCCGCGGTGGAGCATATAAGGCCGCGCTTGGCACCTGGTCGTCAGTCTTGGAACTCGCTCTGAAGATGGCCGGACGATACGCGGCCGAAATATCAGTAGAAGAAATTTTATTTGCGCGGCTGCATGCCCGAAATTTAATGGATTAGGAAAATATTTATTAATAACAGTTATTTGCTTGGCGCCATAGTAAATGTACTTTCCCTACGTATTTCTTTGCTAAGTTCATGAGTGACTTCTGAATTGTCTCTGAAAGAGCGACGTGGGCAACAGCCTCTGCTAGCCAGCGTGAGAACCTACCGCTCGTTCCTTACACCGTAGGTACTGCAGCGTTTATACATTCACTTCACGTATGTGAAACAGCAGAACTGGAAATAAAGTGGTACCTTACAAGAAACGAAAATGAGTTGCACGTTCCTAAGACATCAGTACACCATATCCTCCCTAAACGTCTTTTCCCTGCGTCCAGATGGCGCAGTCTCTCCAACCAATGGATTACTTTACTCGTTGTGACTTTTCTGCAGCCAAGGTGCCTGACACTGAGGAAGGTGATAAATATCCGAAGAGTGACCGTTTATCAGGTGAGGCCACATTTAATTTAACGCCGACAGACACAGTGCTGGGATCTGCGGGTCCGAGGATCCCCAAGCTGTGTTTGAGACCATCAGAAACAGTCCTAAGCTGAAAGTGTGATGTGGTCTTACGCGCAATAAAACCTAGGACGTTTTTCTTCAGCGAAACTGCAATCGCAGCCAATAATATCTTGATATGTTGCAGTGGAATGAAATGATCGTATGGCACTGATGGCCAGGAATCCTCACCTGGGAAGATTTGACCTATAAGTTGCAAGCATTTTCAGTTGACGCCTCCCTGTGCGTTTTGCGTATCGATCATGATGCAGTGATGATGAGAGCAACACAACACTCAGTCTCCGAGTGGAGAAAATCAAACCAGGGCGCGCTGGATGACAGTCATACGTGCTGACCACTCCACTAAAGGGGTAGGCTATAAAAGCTACGTTTTTCCTCATAAACTCACATTCAGAACAACTTATTATTGGTTCAACTTCTACAGCTACCAAGTTTTTTCGAAATCCTTTGTGTACACTAGTTTCGACGTACATATAATCATGCGGAGTATTTGTACTTAATACACTTTAAGGCAAATAAACATTCCAAGTTTCTGAGAACAGTGCCTGAGAAATGGTCTTAAGCTCGTACTTCAGGTCTTCTCGAGTTTGTCTACTGTACCCATTTCGCTTCCATAGAGCAATGTCCTTAAATCATCTAGTTTCAGCAACTTTTATTATGGGCAATACTTGACAACGGCGTATTTCTTGAGGCATATTTCTTCAGTTCACGACGACTTTCATAATATGTGACGTCCTTCAATTCTTCCACTGTGTTACTCGCTATTACGACGATTAGCCTGTATTAATAAGGTCTTGTGCAATCCCTGTCACAGATACTCGCGAAAAAATATTTGTCGATACGGTAAACAGATTTTTAAGGAATGTTATGTAGCGTAATGCCTGGTTATTGAGAGGCACAAAGAAACAATGAAACGAAGAATTAGAGCGTTCGGAAAACACTGTGACCAATTTGTGGACAAACAAAAACTAACTTACGCTGCATTGAATCAACTTGACTGTACTCAACAACACTTTTTTGTGATTTTTTTTTTAAACAAAAGAAGAAAGAACATAACTAATATGGACGAACAAACTTCATACCAGCGGCAATATTATTTAATTTTCCGTCGAGTGTATGATTCTCTGAATTGGTCAGTCGTGTTTGCCGTTGTAATGTTGTTTTTTATTCGGAATTCATTTGCGGCCTGCGGATAAAATTCACTTTTACTTTATACTGTTGATGAATGGAACTGTTTCTAAAATGTTGTAATTCACCCTTTGTAGAGCGTGTGCGTAACACCGCGCTGAGTACTAACGTCAATGAAAGTGTAAAAACATTTTCATCAAATCTTGTATTTTGTTGTGAACCATGTTAATAATGTTACCGAATAAGATTCTTCCTTAATACGGGTATTAAATCACTACTATGCTAGACGTACAGAGAGGCAATAGAAATTTCAAAAATGCAAAACCAATGTTAAAAGGAATGGATAAGGACTGATATTAGACAAGTTGTGGGCGTTAGTGCTGAATAAAACAGAAAATATCATACTCTTTTGCCGTACAATCTCCATAACACACGTCGGTGCGACTCGCCGATCTGTAACAGCGATCGGAAACCCAGACTGCTCTGTCGTTGGGCGCTTACCAATAAGAAGTTCAACTGTTTCGTTCTTTTAGGAAATCTATAAAAATTGTTCAAACGACTCTGAGACTGTGGGACTTAACATCTGAGGTCATCAGTCCCCTAGAACTTGGAACTACTTAAACCTAACTAACCTAAGGACATCACACACATCCACGTCCGAGGCAGGGTTCGAACCTGCGACCGTAGCTGTCATGCGGTTCCGGACTGAAGCGCCTAGAACCGCTCGGCCACCGCGGCCGGCTTTAGGAAATCACCTGGAGTGGAGGAGGTCATCAAACCGATGTCACCAAACAGATAACTGCACTGCGGTTGCCTTTCATAGCAGTTAGTTAACTCAGTCTTCACATCTACATCCTCATTCCTACATACGTACTCCGTAAGCCACCGTACGGTATGTGGCGGAGGGTACTCTGTACCACAACTAGTCGTTTCCTTTGCTGTTTTACCCGCAGATAGAGCGAGGGAAAAACGACTATCTATATGTCTACGTATGGGCCCTAACTTGTCGTGCCTTTTCTTCGTGGTCCCTATGCGAAATGTACGTTGGCGGCAGTAGGATCGTTCTGCAGTCAGCTTCAATTTACCATTCTATAAACTTAGCTGCGCGGTCTAAGGCGGCTGGTCCCGGCAGAGGTTCGAGTCATCCCTCGGGCATGGGTGTGTGTGTTTGTCCTTAGTATAATTTAGGTTAAGTAGTGTGTAAGCTTAGGGACTGATGACCTTAGCAGTTAAGTCCCTCAAGATTTCACACACATTTGAACATTTTTTTATAAACTTTCTCAGTAGTGTTCTTCGAAATAAATGTCTGCTTCCCTCCAGAGAAGCGTATTTCTAACACTTTTATTCTGATCGAATGTACCTGTTGTTGTGGTCTTCAGTCCAGAGACTGGTTTGATGATGCAGCTCTCCATTCTACTCTTCCCCGTGCAAGCTTCTTCATCTCGCAGTACCTATTGCAACCTACATCCTTCTGAAACTGTTTAGTGTATTCATCTCTGGGTCTCCCTCTACGATTTTTACCCCCCACGCAGCTCTCCAATACTAAATTGGTGGTCCATCGATAGCTCATAATATGTCCTACCAAACGATCCCTTCATTTAGTCAAGTTGTGCTACAAATTTCTCTTCTCCCCAATTCTATTCAATACCTCCTCATTAGTTATGTGATCTACCCATCTAATTTTCAGTATTCTTCTGTGGCATCACATATCGAAAGCTTCTATTCTTTTCTTGTCTAAACTATTTATCGCCCACGTTTCACGTCCATACATGGGTACATTTCATACAAATATTTCAGAGACGACTTCCTGACACTTAAATCTATACTTGATGTTAACAGATTTCTCTTCTTCAGAAACGCTTTCCTTGCCATTGTCAGTGTACATTTTCTATCCTCTCTACTTCGACCATCATCAGTTATTTTGCTCCCCAAACAGCAAAACTCATTTACTACTTTAAGCGTTCAATTTCCTAATCTAATTCCCTCAGCATCATCCGATTTAATTCGACTACATTCCATTATGGCTCTGAGCACTGTGGGACTTAACATCTGTGGTCATCAGTCCCCTAGAACTTAGAACTACTTAAACCTAATTAACCTAAGGACATCACACACATCCATGCCCGAGGCAGAATTCGAACCTGCGACCGTAGCAGTCACGCGGTTCCGGACTGAGCGCCTAGAACCGCTAGACCACCGCGGCCGGCTCATTCCACTATCCTCGTTTTACTTTTGTTGATGTCCATCTTATATCCTCCTTTCAAGACACTGTCCATTCTGTTCAGCTGCTCTTCCAGGTCCTTTGCTGTCTCTGACAGCTTTACAATGTCATCGGCGAACCTCAAATTTTTTATTTCTTCTCCATGGATTTTAATTCCTACTCCGAGTTTTTCTTTCGTTTCCTTTACTGCTTGCTCAATATACAAATTGAATATCGGGGATATCCTGCAACCCTGTCTCACTCCCTACCCAACCACTGCTTCCCTTGAATGCCCCTCGGCTCTTATAACTGCTATCTGTTTTCTGTACAAATTATAAATAACCTTTCGCTCCCTGTATTTTACCCCTGCCACCTTCAGAGTTTGATAGAGAGTATTGCAGTCAACATTGTCAAAAGCTTTCTCTATGTCTACCGGTATCAAATCTAGCAGCTCGCCTCTGAATCGCTCCGATGTCTTCTTTCAGCCCGACGTCGTGCGGATCCCGAACATTCGAGCAGTACTCAAGAATAAGTCCCACTAGCGTCCTATATGCGGTCGCCCTTACGGATGAAGTACACGTTTTTAGAATTCTCTCAATAAACCGAAGTCGACCATTGGCCTTTCCCACCGCAATCTTCACACACTTATTCCATTTCATATCACTTTGCAATATTACTCCCAGGTGTTTAAACGACGTGACTGTCTCAAGCAGCACACTAATAATGCTGTATCCGAATATTACGGGTTTGTTTTACCTACTCATCCCATTAACTTACGTTTTTCTCCATTAAGAGTCAGCTGCTGTTCATCACACCAACTAAAAATTTAGTCTAAATCATCTTGTATCAACCTACAGCCACCTATCTTCGACACATTCCTCTACACCACAGCATCGTCAGCGAACAACCGCAGATCGCTGCCCACTCTGTCTGTCTGCTCATTTATGTATATAGAGAATTGCAACGGTCCTATCACATTTCCCAGGGCACTCCTGATGATGTCAAGCAAAATGTACAAAAACATAAGATCGTTAGAACTGGGATCCTAGTGAATTTGATCGCCTTGCTTTTTAGCACAAAAAATGTATTTGTTATAAGGCACATTAAAAAACCTTTTTCACTGCCAATAGTTCATCGGTATCTTTTTCTCCATCTTCTTCTTCTAGTATTTATGGTTTGGTTATTATTTTTAGCAAGTTACCAAAATTCTTTCTGTGTGCTTGGCTTATCTCGTGATTCATTTTCAGTATCTGATAAACAGTCGTAGTACAGCACAATTCGGTAATGTGTTATGCACGTTCAGTACGCGCAAGCATCCATATTGCAGCGATTTTTCTTTGTACTCGTGCATTTGAGTCTTACTGGTCGTATGAATTCAGTTATATCTGTATTTGGAGGAGTTTCTGTCGATCATTGCCAATTTCGAATGGGGGAAATTCCACATATCATCTGCTTATCCAAAAGTAAATCTTCGGATTAGTTGTTGATTGGGTTGACGTAGGGGGAAGAGACCAAACTGCGAGATCATCGGTCTCATCAGATTAGGGAAGGATGGGGAAGGAAGTCGGCCGTGCCCTTTCAAAGGAACCATCCCGAGCCGGCCGAAGTGGCCGTGCGGTTAAAGGCGCTGCAGTCTGGAGCCGCAGGACCGCTACGGTCGCAGGTTCGAATCCTGCCTCGGGCATGGATGTTTGTGATGTCCTTAGGTTAGTTAGGTTTAACTAGTTCTAAGTTCTAGGGGACTAATGACCTCAGCAGTTGAGTCCCATAGTGCTCAGAGCCATTTGAACCATTTGAACCATCCCGGCATTTGCCTGAAGCGATTTAGGGAAATCACGGAAAACCTAAATGAGGATGGCCGTTTTGATTAGTGTACCAACTTTTCTACAAACAATTCCGTCGTCAATCTCTGGAGTGTTTATTGGCAAGGAATTTGTTATTAACTATGATGTATCATTCATATTTAATGGCCGACGTGAGATGAACGTTGTGTTTGTTTCTCCAGATGATGCTCCATTTTGTTCGAAGATACCTTTCTTGGATTCGGTTACAGTGGGCTGTTAATGTCAGGATATTGCAAATGTCTCGGTTGGTAAGTAGTTTGGGTTTGTCCACTTTCTGATGTATGTAACTAAACCTAAGGTAATACTGCCTGATGTGGTGATACAAAATGTTAATTTTAGCTAGGTGTATCGAAGGTGTGATACTTTCTGGCTTGTGCTTCACTACCAGATTTTAGATTGGGCTTGGATTTCGCTTTCTTACTACTTTCTTTATGCGATTAGATAAAAGTGTTAGGCACTTGTGTCTCACACATACACAAGATTAAGGCCTCTCTCTGCAAATAGCAGCATGATTAGTAGTGCATGACTGGGCCTTTATTAACTGACGAGGTTGAGCTGAATTTCATTTACTGAAATTTTTAATTGCAAAAGTCACAATAAGTTTGCATGCTACAGTAGAGATTTTCGTCGTGCCGTGGGGCCACCAGCTTGGAAGGCATGTCGGGCACCGCTCAGACCCCAGTAGTGGCCACAGACCTATATTGGAGATTGGTATAAGAACCACAACCCAACGAGAACGTCATCAACCGCTTAAAAACGGCAGTCAAAAACGTACGTGAATTGAGCAGGGAGTAATGGTACAACTTACATCAAGAATTTTCAGAAGGGATATTACATAAAATTTTTTAAAACTGCAATATCAATAAAATTATATAGATAAAAACTTTCTAAATTTCACAGGTTCACATTTAATAACAAAATTTCAAAATTGTCTCCAAACGTTACCATTATTCAAAGAATTTTAATTTTAATGACGTGATCATACACATTTAGGTTTCGATAGTTAATGTCACTGATTAACTTTTCTTTTCAACAGTCTTTTGCCATACCACATTATTGGGAACATTTCTTCACAGATAGGCAGAATATTGAGAAAGTATGTGAGAGTCATCTTTCTGCCTCCTTTCAAAATCTCATCACTGGTGGGATCCGTTAATGGCGACCTGGGCCTGCGTAAATCAGGTGTTTACTAGATTCCGTGTGAATGCGGCAAATCGTATATAGGGCAAACAACACGACCTGTGCAATTTCCACAGACCACTGCATGAATTACAACGACACAAAAATTTTGGTCCATACATCAAACTTTTGGAGCTCGATTATCAATGAATCTATGGAAATAAGATTGTCTGACAACGAGTCTCTCATCAGTCGTGATAGCGGTTATCAGCTAAACTCTGCTTGGAATCCTGTTATAGAGAAACTTCGTAGTCGATGTAGTTATCTGCGTAAAGATGAAAATCGACCTGATATCGATACGCCAAGCTTTAACCGTGGAGGGAGCCAGGCGCAGCGCACAGAGTTGTTATGAACGCGCACGCTGAGCGGCGCATGCGCAATGTCACCTCAGTATGGCTTTAAATAGCGGAGCTCAGCGCGTACTCGCCACCTTCTCCACCTATGTGATTGCCGCCGACCTCAACATCCATAGCCGCACTCCTGCTGCCCTTCGGCGGTGGCATCAGTTCCTCTCCACAATCCAGGGTGACCTTGTTCCCATTCCCCAGCACACCCGACCCGAAAGTAACACCACCCCCGATGTTGTCATTGCCTCCGCCAACCTCCTTGGGCGTATCACTGTCGCCGTCCTTGACCCCACAGGTAGCGATCACCTCCCTGTCCTTCTCACCATCACGTCTGCAAACCGCCCCCCTCCGGCTCCGCAACCTGCACCCCCTCCCAAGGTCGTCCATGACTATCGCCGTGCCAACTGGGATGCCTACCGGGACTCCATCTCCACCCAGGTCGAAAGCCACCCTCTTACCTATCGCCATCCTGACGACATCATCCGCGCCTCGTCCTTCCTTCAGACGGTAATTACTGACGCCGTGGAGGCCCATGTTCCTACCAAAACCATCCACCCACACCGTCCCACTCTCCCTCCGCGGGCTGTCCTCCTTCTCCGTGAATCCCGCCGCCTCTATCGCTCCTTCCTCCGCACTCGTGACAGGGATACACTCCAACGCCACCGGCAAATACAGCGACACGTACGGAACCTTATTACAGCAACGAAACGCCGGGACTGGCGCCAGACCTGCACACGACTCAATGCCACCCTCCCTATCAGCTCCTCCAAGTACTGGTCTGCCTTCCATCGTCTTACTGGTTCCCTTTCCGCTCCCCACTACCCCCTTCTCCATAACGATCGCCCCCTTCCAGACAACCTCAGTAAGGCCAACCACTTCGCTTCCCACCTTTCCGAGGTCTTCTCCATCCCCGATGATCCCCACTTTGATTATTCTCTTTTCCCCACCGTCATGGAACGTGCTGATACCTCACTCGCTCCACTTGCTCCTAGTCTCCAGTACTTGGGGCAGTTGCCCCCCTCCGACGTCAACACTCCCATCACAGCACAAGACATTAAACTTCTCCTCCAGTCCAAACGCAACACGGCGCCTGGTCACGACTGTGTCACCTACCGTCACCTTCGAGAAAGCCCCTATTCCTTCCTAACTGTCCTCGCCCATCTCTATAATGTCATCCTCTCTAGTGGCTTCTACCCTGACCTGTGGAAGACCTCCCGCGTCCTCCTCTTCCTCAAACCCAACAAACCCCCTTCTGCCGCCTCTTCCTATCGTCCCATCTGCCTCACCTCCATCTTCAGTAAGGTCCTTGAATCCATCCTCTCCCACCGTATCCATCGGCACCTTGCTCAACACCACCTCCTCCCCCTTACCCAGTGTGGCTTCCGACCCTCCTTCTCTGCTGACGACCAACTCCTCAACCTTGTTCACCTTCTGTCCCTCCAGCTCAACTCCCGTCGCTCCGCCATTTTTGTTTCCCTTGACCTCCAAAATGCCTATGACCGTGTATGGCATCCCGGTCTCCTCTTTAAACTCCAAACCTACGCCCTGCCTATCACTTTTGTCCATCTGGTCGCTTCCTTCCTCTCGCACCGTCCTTCCTATGTCACCCTCCACAACACCAACTCCCGTATCTTTTATCCCACGGCTGGTGTCCCCCAGGGTTCTGTCCTCTCCCCTCTCCTTTATCTCTTGTATACAGCTGATATGCCCAAGCCACCCCCACCAGTTCACCTTCTCCAATATACTGATGACACCGCCTTCCTGGCTCTCTATCCTACCCTTCAACGGTCTCAACGTACCCTCCAAACCCACCTTAACCAGTTCACCACTTGGTGTAACCAGTGGCTCCTCCGTCTCAACCCCTCCAAAACCCAGGCAATCATCATAGGCCGTACCACTCGCTCCTTTCGCCTCCAAGATTTCTACCTCACCCTTTATGGTCGTCCTATCCAACTCACCCCCACCCTGAAATACCTTGGCCTCACCCTTGACCGACACCTCACCTAGACCCCTCATCTCCTGACCATCCATCAGAAAGCCCATTCCCGCCTCCGCCTGCTGAAACTCCTGTCCGGCCGGACATGGGGATTGCATGCTTCTACCATCCTCCACACCTACAAATCCCTCATCCGTCCTATCCTCTGTTATGCCAGCGTCGCCTGGATCTCCGCCCCCACCCGCTTTTACAAGGCTCTCCAAATCCTTGAACGCCATGTGCTCCGCCTTGCCTTCCGTATCCGCCTTCCTTCCCCCACACGGCTCCTGTATGAACTGATCCCCTTCCCCCACCTCCTCTTGTTCCTCCAACATCTCCGCATCCTTTACATTGTTCGCAGGGTTGATCCCCCCCACCCTCTGGTTTCCTCCTTCCTCTCCACCCCCCGCCCGTTGCCGCGCCTCTATCGCTGTATCCCTCCCTCTCTCCACCTCCACACCCTCCATCTCCTTCATCAGGGCAATTTCCAACGCCTCCCCCTCCCAGATGACGAACTTCGCCGTGACATATACCCTTCCTTCCAACTATAACCCGGCCTTGTTCCCCCCCCCCTCCCCAGGGCCACCTTCTCCTCTTTCCTCCTTCTCCCAGAGCGGATTTTCCTCCATCCCCCCTCCCCTGAGACCCTGCACCCCCCACTTGCCTCTCTCCTTCCCACATCCCTCCCTCCCTGGCCCTCTTCTGAGCGCCCCCCATTCCCCTCCCCCATCTCTTCCCCTCCCTCCCTTCTTCAGGTCTCCCTCATCTCCTTGAACCTGGCAGATACTCTGTATTGATCATCATCAGTGTGAAACGTCAGTGTTGTGTTTAGTGCTGTTTCCCGTGTGCGTCAAGAGGTGTGATTTTAATTGTGTACTGCCTTGAGGTTCGCCGTCAGTGTTACGTTGTGCGCTCTGCCATCCGTCAACACCTTTATGCTCCAGTCATACTGTGCCTTGTGCTCTTTTAATCGTCGCAGTGTGTGGCTTTTTGTGTGTGCTACTTTTAAACAGTTTTTTATCTCCATTTTACAGTCACCCCGTTTTTTTTTTTTTTTTTTTTTTTTTTTTTGTATATTGCCTTCCATGATGTTCTCCCTCTTTTATATCTATGTTCGCCTTCTTCTCCCCCTTTGCTGTTTTTAAACGTCTTCTATTGTTTTGTTCTATGTCTTTCGGCTGAAGAGCAGCGCATATGCTGCTGCCAGCCCGCCCCGATGGGGAATTGAAATACAATAAAGAAAAAAAAAAAAAAAAGCGTACTCGCCAGTACTACTGCAGTGGCACTCACCAGAAGATGGCCAGAAGTCTCTGCGCAGAAATATCGTGGCAGGACGTTACTGACTTCCGGCAGCTCTCCCGTATTTTTATGGAACAATCCACAGATCGCAAAGGGTATATGGAATTTGCTTCATCAGCAGCAGGCAATGACCGACAGGACAACATCTGCAGACCTAACTGAACTGATTAACTTTTCGTTTCAACAGTCTTTTGCCATGAAGGGTACAGGGTGCACCCATCTGCAGGTGGTCGCTCATGTCGGCACCAATGATGTGTGTCGCTATGGATCGGAGGAAATCCTCCCTGGCTTCCAGCGGCTATCTGATTTGGTGAAGACTGCCAGTCTCACTAGCGGGATGAAAGCAGAGCTCACCATCTGCAGCATCGTCGACAGGACTGACTGCGGACCTTTGGTACAGAGCCGAGTGGAGGGTCTGAATCAGAGGCTGAGACGGTTCTGCGACCATGTGGGCTGCAGATTCCTCGACTTGCGCCATAGGGTGGTGGGGTTTCGGGTTCCGCTGGATAGGTCAGGAGTCCACTACACGCAACAAGCGGCTACACGGGTAGCAGGGGTTGTGTGGCGTGGGCTGGGCGGTTTTTTAGGTTAGATGGCCTTGGGCAAGTACAGAAAGGGCAACAGCCTCAACGGGTGCGGGGCAAAGTCAGGACATGCGGGGACCAAGCAGCAATCGGTATTGTAATTGTCAACTGTCGAAGCTCCGTTGGTAAAGTACCAGAACTTCAAGCGCTGATAGAAAGCACCGAAGCTGAAATCGTCATAGGTACAGATAGCTGGCTTAAGCCAGAGATAAATTCTGCCGAAATTTTTACAAAGGTACAGACGGTGTTTAGAAAGGATAGATTGCATGCAACCGGTGGTGGAGTGTTTGTCGCTGTTAGTAGTAGTTTATTATGGGTGGAGGTTACACTCAACAACCGAACTAGGTTAATAATTGGCTCCTTTTACCGACCTCCCGACTCAGCAGCATTAGTGGCAGAACAACTGAGAGAAAATTTCGAATACATTTCACATAAATTTTCTCAGCATGTTATAGTCTTAGGTGGAGATTTCAATTTACCAAATATAGACTGGGACACTCAGATGTTTAGGACGGGTGGTAGGGACAGAGCATCGAGTGACATTATCCTGAGTGCACTATCCGAAAATTACCTCGAGCAATTAAACAGAGAACCGACTCGTGGAGATAATATCTTGGACCTACTGATAACAAACAGACCCGAACTTTTCGACTCTGTATGTACAGAACAGGGAATCAGTGATCATAAGGCCGTTGCAGCATCCCTGAATATGGAAGTTAATAGGAATATAAAAAAAGGGAGGAAGGTTTATCTGTTTAGCAAGAGTAATAGAAGGCAGATTTCAGACTACCTAACAGATCAAAACGAAAATTTCTGTTCCGACACTGACAATGTTGAGTGTTTATGGAAAAAGTTCAAGGCAATCGTAAAATGCGCTTTAGACAGGTACGTGCCGAGTAAAACTGTGAGGGACGGGAAAAACCCACCGTGGTACAACAACAAAGTTAGGAAACTACTGCGAAAGCAAAGAGAGCTCCACTCCAAGTTTAAACGCAGTCAAAACCTCTCAGACCAACAGAAGCGAAACGATGTCAAAGTTAGCGTAAGGAGGGCTATGCGTGAAGCGTTCAGTGAATTCGAAAGTAAAATTCTATGTACCGACTTGACAGAAAATCTTAGGAAGTTCTGGTCTTACGTTAAATCAGTAAGTGGCTCGAAACAGCATATCCAGACACTACGGGATGATGATGGCATTGAAACAGAGGATGACACGCGTAAAGCTGAAATACTAAACACTTTTGTCCAAAGCTGTTTCACAGAGGAAGACCGCACTGCACTTCCTTCTCTAAATCCTCGCACAAACGAAAAAATGGCTGACATCGAAATAAGTGTCCAAGGAATAGAAAAGCAACTGGAATCACTCAATAGAGGAAAGTTCACTGGACCTGACGGGATACCAATTCGATTCTACACAGAGTACGTGAAAGAACTTGCCCCCCTTCTAACAGCCGTGTACCGCAAGTCTCTAGAGGAACAGAGGGTTCCAAATGATTGGAAAAGAGCACAGATAGTCCCAGTCTTCAAGAAGGGTCGTCGAGCAGATGCGCAAAACTATAGACCTATATCTCTGACGTCGATCTGTTGTAGAATTTTAGAACATGTTTTTTGCTCGAGTATCATGTCGTTTTTGGAAACCCAGAATCTACTATGTAGGAATCAACATGGATTCCGGAAACAGCGATCGCGTGAGACCCAACTCGCTTTATTTGTTCATCAGACCCAGAAAATATTAGATACAGGCTCCCAGGTAGATGCTATTTTTCTTGACTTCCGGAAGGCGTTCGATACAGTTCCGCACTGTCGCCTGATAAACAAAGTAAGAGCCTACGGAATATCAGACCAGCTGTGTGGCTGGATTGAAGAGTTTTTAGCAAACAGAACACAGCATGTTGTTATCAATGGAGAGACGTCTACAGACGTTAAAGTAACCTCTGGCGTGCCACAGGGGAGTGTTATGGGACCATTGCTTTTCACAATATATATAAATGACCTAGTAGATAGTGTCGGAAGTTCCATGCGGCTTTTCGCGGATGATACTGTAGTATACAGAGAAGTTGCAGCATTAGAAAATTGTACCGAAGTGCAGGAAGATCTGCAGCGGATAGGCACTCGGTGCAGGGAGTGTCAACTGACCCTTAACGTAGACAAATGTCATGTATTGCGAATACATAGAAAGAAGAATCCTTTATTGTATGATTATATGATAGCGGAACAAACACTGGTAGCAGTTACTTCCGTAAAATATCTGGGAGTATACGTGCGGAACGATTTGAAGTGGAATGTTCATATAAAATTAATTGTTGGTAAGGCGGGTACCAGGTTGAGATTCATTGGGAGAGTGCTTAGAAAATGTAGTCCATCAACAAAGGAGGTGGCTTACAAAACACTCGTTCGACCTATACTTGAGTATTGCTCACCAGTGTCGGATCCGTACCAGATCGGTTTGGCGGAGGAGATAGAGAAGATCCAAAGAAGAGCGGCGCGTTTCGTCACAGGGTTATTTGGTAACCGTGATAGCGTTACGGAGATGTTTAATAAACTCAAGTGGCAGACTCTGCAAGAGAGGCGCTCTGCATCGCGGTGTAGCTTGCTCGCCAGGTTTCGAGAGGGTGCGTTTCTGGATGAAGTATCGAATATATTGCTTCCCCCTACTTATACCTCCCGAGATCACGAATGTAAAATTAGAGAGATTAGAGCGCGCACGGAGGCTTTCAGACAGTCGTTCTTCCCGCGAACCATACGCGACTGGAACAGGAAAGGGAGGTAATGACAGTGGCACGTAAAGTACCCTCCGCCACACACCGTTGGGTGGCTTGCGGAGTATAAATGTAGATGTAGATGTAGACACTACTGGAAAGCCTCAGATACACGAGAGAAAAGATCAACACTGCAGTCTAGATGCTTGCGCATACTGAACATGTATAACACATCACTGAATATCAATGTACTAGGACATTACAAAAGATCTACAAGCTGGCCTCTTCACATTGACCAGTCTACATGCTTCTGCACAGTCTCCCGTCAGCTTGTTAACATCTGATGCATTCTCGGACAATTTCTCTGCATGCTAACCGGCATCATGGACCGCTGTCCGTAGACTACACCTCAGCACAGTATGGTGTGACCATTCAGCACTAACATGGGGGTCGATCGGGGTCACTGGAGTGAGTCAGGTGGCCCGTGCCTGCTTCACCCATTGCCGACGATACCTCTATCAGTGACCAAGGCACTGACCCGCAGTAGAAAGTCACGACATGCTAACGAGCCGCCACCATTCCTTCACGTGACATGTGCCCCATGCCTGGCCGCAGTGCAGCTCAGAAGTAGATAAATCTTTGTAAACTCTGTTTGACTGTGAATGTATTCACCGCTAATGCCATCTTACTGACGGTACTTGCCATGCAATGGACCGCTCTCCCCACACATCGATCGATTTCCTGATTACAATACGACTCTAGAGCTGCGTAACAATGCTGGTGACAAGAAATGCTACAGATACAGCCACAATGTGTGGTTGGCCAGATGGGATTGCTCTCCATGTAGCTAATTTACGATTAACAGGCAAAGTAAAGGTGTTTTAGCATGAAGTCCTGTCTAAACTGGAAACATTTCTCCAGCTAGCTGATGGGTTACGACAATGTGGTTAAAAAGAGCACGAAGTTCTTTCGCGATTAACTGAATATCTTAACGCAGAAACATAAGCAGTCGGTTGAGACCTTTTTGGGAAAGGATCCGAAGGGTCAATGCACAGACATACCAGTTGACACAAATTGTTGAAGCAGATACAACCTTGCTTCAGAAAGTTGAGAATAGCGCTTTTAGATGTTTCCCTACGTGGTATTCCTGTATAGAAGTCAAGTAGGGTGGGAAAGGAAAATCTAGGAGGTTTAGCTGCAGCTCTTAGGATCACGACACAGCCAAAGGAAATAGGCACTTCAGCTACCGGCGTACGGTTTGCGTGTTCTCCCACAGAGGTAAGATGTAAGGGGTTGTATAGAAGCAGTGCCAGCAACCTGAAAGCTATAAATATGGTTGAGTCGGGCACCAAGGACAGGATTTGGGGAGTTACGAAAAAGGGAAGAGACGGTAACAAAAGCAGCTGTTAAACATAAACGGGAGTGCTTTGCCTGTCCAGAAGTATTTCCAATAGTACTGACATTGCACAAATGGATGCACGGGTGGAATGCTGCTTGCAAGCCTATGCCAAAGGCAAGGAAAATATTTTTTTGTGGACACAGGTATGCATGTTTCAGTCATCAAATCAAATGGTTAAAATGGCTCTGAGCACTATGGGACTTAATATTTGTGGTCATCAGTCCCCTAGAACTTAGAACTACTTAAACCTAACTATCCTGAGGACATCACACACATCCATGCCCGAGGCAGGATTCGAACCTGCGACTGTAGCAATCGCGCGGTTCCGGACTGGGCGCCTAGAACCGGTAGACCACCGCAGCCGGCCTTCAGTCATCAGTCAGGACCTCATGGGCAGTGGGTTCCCCACACTACAGGTTGTGAGGAGTTGATGTAATAAGATAGGGTCATAGGAACAACATTGCTCAGTTTCAGTGTTGGACCGAATGATTACCGCTAGTATACGGAAATATTACCATATGTAGATAAAGAGTATTCAGCAATTCTCAGGCTAGAGTTTCTGGAAAAACTTTATGCCAAAACCGATCTTTCATACCATACAATCTGTGGGACTTTGTTTTCAATGGGGATTATTGCTTAATGCAAAACAATTTCACAAGGCATGCCCTTTATGATGTTGATGCTGACTAAATTGTGTACACACACACTAAGGATTGGTTCTCATGATAAAGTTACACGAAATTTGGTGTGGGTTTCTGTTCATACCGATTTGCCATGGGAACCCTTATAAGTGGTAGAGCTACTAAAGGAAAACAAAGACTTGGATAAAATCCATTGCATCATGTACAGTAGTGAAGCGGGCGAGTAATATTGATGATGAACTCATGGTTCCTATAAGTCTGGGTAACCTCAGAAAGGACATGGTCAATCCGTCAAAGTGTTCAACAAGACTTTATTAGAGGTATTAGATAAGGAAGTTATTGGCAGGACAGAGGATAAACAATTCATCGATGTAGCAACATTACAGAGTAAAGTGGGTCACTTGCAAGGGAGGCAATGAAAGCTTTACTATCACAGTTCATGGATTCATCTAGTACAAAGGGTCATTTATATCAACAACACCTCTTATCCAGCACTGCAAACCTACAAACAACGATTTGCCAGTGTATGAGAAGCTTTACCACAAATCAAAACATCTTCAACCCATAATGTAACAGTTTATAGCAAACAGTTAGCAGATGGTATCATAGAATACAGTGATAAACCTATGGACCATGAATGTTATCATGCCAGAAATGTCAACAGATGGTACCAGGAAGTACAGGTACTGTTGTGATTATCGCAACTTAAGTGCAAAAACCATGATAGAGGCATATCTGATACCCGATATTATGGAAACATCAGACAATCTACGCCAACAGCAGTAATTTACAAGAATGGATCTGAAAATTGGGTACCACCAGTTGTAGGTAGCCCCAGATGCTATACCAAAGACTGCTTTTATGGTCCCATCGGGACATCATTGGTACAAAAAAGCTTTTTGGGCTCAAAAACGTGCTAGTCACGATCCAGGGACTATTGGGCGGAGTTCTATGAGGATTAAAGCCAAAAACTGCATGATGTATAATGTATACCATCGTATTTTCGAGGCATGTTCCACAGCATGTGGAGTGCTTGGAAAACATGTTCAACAGGTTATGATCTGCATGTCTCACTCTTATCATAGACAATGGCATTGTGTTGGGCAAGTGATTAGTGAGAAAGGCGATCACACTGATCCTCATCTAACAGATGCAATTCGGAACTTTGCACCACAATAAATAAGAAAAAAAGCGCAATCATTTGTGGGTTTAGGCAATTAATGTCAGAAATTCGTAAGATATTTTGTACAGAATGCAGAATTCTTCACTCATCCATGGAGGAAGGACGTGAAATTTCACTGGACAGCTGAGTGTCAAACAGCGTTCGAAACACTGAAGGCAGTACTAGTTTGCGATGTGTTACTCGTCTTCCCTGATTTCAAGAAGAATTAAGCGTTTCTTGTGATGCTAGCAGTGGGGTGGTTGCTTGTATTTAAGCCAGATCAACAACCGAGCAGAAACATGCAGTGGCATATGCTTCAAAGCAGTTCAGTGAAGTGCACTGGAGCTACACCACAGGAAAGGAGACGTTAGCAGTAATATATGGGCTAATGCAGTTTAGTTGCTATTTATGCGGACAAACGTTTTAGGTCTTCACAGACTATGCTTCATTGAAATGCTTTCTAGGGTCAAAAGTCCCGTCAGTTATGTTAGCAAGATGGGCACAAGCTCAGATAAGACGTAAACCACAAACTGAGCAGGAAGCACAGAAATGCAGACACCCTAAGCAGGAAAATTGCAGTGGTAGAGGCATTAGACACGAGTTTAACAGAGAGGCAGAGAGCACAGGTAACTGAAAAGGATCTCCGGTATTCATGTCACAACCACAGTTCGTGATGCATGAGTGCTTGTTCTGCAGAATGACAAAATGCAGACCACAGTGTTTCCAGTGCTGTTAAAGAATGAAGTACTCCATAATCACATGACCATGTCCTATCAGGTCGTGGAGGATGCTGAGCGTCAGTCAGATGTGTAGCAGAAAGATTTTGGTGAGCACTGAAACAAAACAATGAACAATACGTGAACAACTGCATGTGCTGTGCGCAAAGAATCGATTTTAGTAATCAGTTATTACTTTACCTAAACTACCTGAGGCTTTTAAATCTTTCTATATGAATAATTTCGATATTTTGGGACCTTTTAATAGGACCCTCTTATGGAATAAATGCATAATTACAATCATTGAATTTTTTATGATCTTGGTGGCGATCCCTGATCATCAATTCAAGGTAGAACAGTAAGCTTTGGTGAACACCTGGTTACCTATTTTGGGAGTACCTGATACCACGGCACAGATCAGGGCACAAATTTTGTCAAGTTTGAGGAAACGGTTATATCATATACCATACATCAGGAAATTTTGAATGAGCCCTGATAGTAGGACAGAAAAATGCACAAGAAAATTTCCAAAACGTTCAGTTATTGTGTTAACAGCAGTCACATAGACTGGAATAAGTATTTGTAATATGTAGCTTGCTTGTATAACTCTAAAGTGCATATTGGTAAAGGCCTTTTGCCTTTTGATGTCGTGTGTGGTAGGAAAGTGCTGAGTCACTTTGATTTCTTGATTCCTAAATTAGGACCAGATAGTGAACCATTAAGAAATTTGATTAGATAATACAGCAGGCATGGTAGTGGGTAAAGTGATCCAATACAAAAGCATTGGAATCATTGGAATGGTGCATGGAGAATTCAAAATTACCATAATGTCGAGATGGTCAATGGGTACTGTTCACAAATCCGTACACACCTAAAGGGAAAGCGAAAACATTTTTGATCAATTATCGGAGCCTTTATCAGGTCGTCAAGATCCTTTGTTCAGTCAGTGTCAGAATATAGTTTCCAACCAATTCATCTGTTATTCACATAAGTCAAATTAATTCATTTAATGCAATGCACTGATACAAGACTCAACAGTGGAGTTGATATTTTCAGGAACAGCTTGGAATACTCAGAAGTATATACGATTAGACAGACAGGATATGTATAGCATAGTATGCATTAAAGTCACCTGAAAAATAGTAGTATTTATGTCTAGTTTTGTTATATCTGGGTACTTGTATTCAGAATTGTACTGTGGGTTATCATATTTCTCTAGATGTTGTGTGTTATACGTTACTTTTGGTATCTATGAGTTTTCGAAGGAGGGGAGGGATGACAGAATTTTCTCTTCATACTTGGCGAATCACCAGGAGCAACAGTTCTTGACAGAGTTGCAACTAGGATTTCCTTCAGAGTTATAGCATATAGCAGATGTGTGAGAGAAAATTTAGCCATTGTTTACTATCTAGCTAGTGTAGAAGCAAAAACGAATGTAGTGAAATTATGCGTGCTAGTTTGATTAAGAGTGATAAGGATTAAAGCACAATATCGATTTTACATGGTTCACTCTTATCCATTAAAATGAAGAGCGATAGGGAAATGAGTTCAAGTAAACACACAAGATATGCTAATCATTTTGGAGCATGAGGTAGCTCACGCTCTCATGTCACTGAGCGACGCACAGTAGTGTGTGATCAGGACGATGACTATTTGACCAGCCAGGGAAGGGCAAACTGACATACAGACTTACGAGATGCAACTGCTTCTCGGAAGAATGAAAGATAGGTATCAGCACCATGACCGCATTTCCAAATCGTAGGTAAGCTTTGTATATACTCAGTTTTTGAGTCAGCAACCGTATTTAAGAACTGTTTCATGGAAGGGAAGACTCAGGGCATGGTGCAATTCGAGATATGTTTTAACGGTATTTTGGACAAAATTCTGCCTCACAGTTACATTAACATGTACGATTGCACTCCAATTCACTCATTCTGTATTGTATTATTCAGAGAAACAGTTTCAGGTGCCGCGAACGCAAAGTTTAACGCACCTAAAGACCCTTAATCGTAATCTCATACATTTCTTAGACACACAGCCGTAGATGTAGGTAACTTGCAGCAGTCCCCAGCAATTAGAAGGCCTAGGTTAGTTGCAAAGTCTAGCAGAAAGAAGGTTCTGCTGCTAGGTGGTTCCCACGGTAGAGGTGTGGGCCAACAGTTGCAGGAAGTGCTTGGGAGTGAGTACCAGGTCACCAACATTGTGAAGCCTAGTGCAGGGTTGGCTCAGGTGACTGAAAGCATAGGGGGGGGGGGGGGGGGGGAAGTAAGAATTTTACGAAAGAGGATCAGGTAGTGATAGTGGGTGGAGCAGGGGACAGTCTCGATAGGGACGGGGAATATGATGTCAGTGGTGACTTGGTTAAGATAGCTACTCAAACTGGCGGCACTAATGTGCATTTCGTGCAACTGTTTCAGCGTCATGATCGGCCTCACCTCAATGCGGCTGTTAGGCAAGTTAATGTGGGGCTGGGGAGGGCACTGATGGCGGAGGGCATGGATCACATCTCAGTGGTGCCAGTTGGGTCTATCAGTAGATCGGGATTCACTAGGCATGGCGTGCACCTCAATAGGTAAGGGAAGGGGAGGCTGGCTAAGCTTATAGGTGACAGTGTAGTGAGTGGTGGTGGTGGTGGTAGTGGTATCACTCATGGAAAAATTCTTGTAGTAGTTGGTGTTAGAGCTGCATCTTTTTTAGACTGAAGTCAGCTGATAGGTACACCTGCTTAAAGGAAGTGCCTCTAACTAAGGGCTCACCTCCAGAGGATGTAATGCTTCCAAGTAGAGAAGGAATTAGCGTATGTCATCAAAATATAAGAGGTATTAGAGATAAAGTTAGTGAACTGCTAATAGATGTTAACTCTGAAATTATTGGTATATCAGAGCACCACTTAAATAATTTGATAATTCAGAGGCTTCCTTTACCAGGCTACAGATTAGCTGGCTGTTTCTCGAGGAGTTCCTTGCGTGGTGGGAGAGTGGCTCTGTACGTAAAAAATAGTATTTCATTTGAGTCCATAGACGTACCACGACACTGCACTGAACAGATATTTGAAAGTTGTGCAGCATTAGTTGAATTTAGTGAAACTAAACTTCTAATTGCTGTTGTTTATAGGTCCCGTAACTCCGACTTCAGAGCATTTTTGCTTAAGCTAGAGAGGGTTCTTGATTCACTTTGTAGGAAGTACCAGAAAGTAGTTATATGTGGTGACTTCAATATTAACTTTGAACATGATTGTGTAAGAAAAAGGATGTTGGTAGATCTCCTAAATTCATATGATCTGATGCAAACTGTGTTTTTTCCAACTAGGGTGCAGGTGAACAGTAGCACAGTCATAGACAATATTTTTATTCATTCTTCATTACTAGATGGGCATTCTGTTAGTAAAGGGGTGAATGGCCTTTCAGACCATGATGCACAAATTTTAACACTAAAAGGTTTTTGTACTCAAACCACTGTCGTATTTAATTACAAACTACATAGGAAAGTTAATCCAACAGCAATAGAGAGTTTTTCAAAACTTGTCAAGGAACAAGAGTGGCAAGATGTTTATATTGCCACTAATATGATGATAAATATAATGCTGTCCATAACACATTTCTCATGCTCTTTGAGAGTTGCTTTCCATTAGAACATTCTAAATGGGGTACTAGCTGTAATGGACAACCCAGTTGGCTGACTAGTGGGATAAGGATATCATGTAGAACAAAGTGGGAATTATATCAAAATGTTAGAAGTACTCACAATCAAGCTACAGTAGCCCATTACAAACAGTATTGTAAGGTGCTTAAAATGTTATTAGCAAGGCAAAAAGTATGTGGTATGCAAATAGAATAGCTAATTCACAGGATAAAATTAAATCCATATGGTCAGTTGTGAAGGAAGTGTCTGGTCAGCAGCACAAGGTTGATGATATAAAGTCAGTTCGGAGTAATAATATTTCTGTTACTGATAAATCAGTTGTATGTACAGTATTTAACAACCATTTTCTGAGCATTGCTGGTGAATTAAATAAAAATTTAGTTTCTACAGGAAATCATATAAATTTCTTAGCAAATGCCTTTCCGAGATTGACGTCTGAAATACTCCCCTGTGATACAGACAAGAGGGAGATTGAGTCAATAATTAAATCACTGAAGACTAAGGACTGTCATGGTTATGATGGAGTGTCTAGTAGAATATTAAAGTACTGTGCTGCATATGTTAGCCCTGTATTTAGCCATATTTGTAATTTTTCCTTTAGGAATGGTCAGTTTCCTGAGCGATTAAAGTACTCAGTAGTAAAGCCGCTTTATAAAAAGGGAGAAAGGGATAATGTAGATAATTTTAGACGTATTTCTATGCCATCAGTGTTTGCAAAAGTTATCGAAAAGGCTGTGTATGTAAGGTTAATTGATCATTTTATATCACACGATTTGCTATCAAATGTACAGTTCGGCTTTAGAAGTCGTTTGACAACTGAAAATGCTATATTCTCTTTTCTCTGTGAAATACTGGATGGGCTAAACCAAAAATTTCGAACGCTTGGCGTATTTTTTGATTTAACAAAGGCATTTGACTGTGTTGATCTCACAATATTGCTCCAGAAGTTGGACCATTACGAAATAAGGGGAGTAGCTCACAATTAGTTCACCTCTTACTTTAGCAACAGGCAGCAAAAGGTTACTATTCACAATGTTGATAACGGCTGCGATGTGGGATCTGAGTGGGGTACTGTCAAGTAGGGGGTGCCCCAGGGATCAGTGTTGGGCCTGCTCCTGTTCCTTATTTATATAAATGATGTGCCCTCTAGTATTATGGGTAACTCTAAAATGTTTCTGTTTGCTGATGACACTAGCTTGGTAGTAAAGGATGTTGTGTGCAACATTGACTCGGTTTCAAGTAGTGCAGTACATGACCTCAGTTCATGGCTTGTAGAACATAAACTAACGTTAAATCACAGTAAGACTCAGTTTTTACAGTTTCTAACACACAATTCAACAAAACCTGACGTTTTAATCTCACAGAACGGGCATATGATTAGTGAAACTGAACAGTTCAAATTCCTAGGCGTTCAGATAGATAGTAAGCTGTCGTGGAAAGCCCACGTTCAGGACCTTGTTCAAAGACTTAATACTGCCATTTTCACTATTCGAACGGTATCGAAAGTGAGTGATACTTCGACACGTAAATTAGTCTACTTTGCTTATTTTCATTCACTTATGTCGTATGGTATTATGTTTTGGGGTAACTGTTCCCATTCTAGAAGGATATTTTTTTCTCAGAAACGGGCGGTTCGGGCAATAATGGTGTGAGTTCACGAACCTCTGTTCACGAGTCTGGGTATTTTGACATTGGCCTCTCAATATGTATATTCCTTATTGTCGTTTCTTGTTACCAATATTAGTTTATTTCCAACAATAAGCAGCTTTCACTCGGTTAATACTCGGCAGAAATCAAACCTCCATTTGGATCGGACTACCTTAACTCTTGTGCAAAAAGGTGTGCAGTATACTGCTGAATCCATTTTCAATAAGCTGCCACTCGAATTCAAAAATCTTAGCAGTAATCCACGCGCTTTCAAATTGAAACTCAAGAGTTTCCTCATGGGTCACTCCTTCTATTCTGTCGAGGAGATCCTTGGAAAATTAAGCTGATTCTCATTGTATAGCTGATAGCGCTTGCTTAAACTTATGGACTGATTTTCTTGCAGGTTCATGAACATTTATTTTTATCTGTTATTACTTTTATGTTGTAAGTTCATGTACTGACACGTTCCATGACCTTGGAGATTTGCTCCTCAATTTGGTCCTACGGAACTTGATGTGTAAATAAATAAAAAATAAATAAAAACTGATAGCATTTCAGCAGAGCAAAATTTCACATGGGAATGTTGCAGCATATTTAACAGCAGAAGGAAAACCATCGACGAGACGTAGTAACCGCAAGTGTTATGACCACTAGCTTCGGCGTGCTACTGATAGTTGTTTGCATACAGAGCATAATTGTAGGAAAGGGCTGAATCTTAGAATTACAATATAGAGTAAGGATGCTTTGTTCCACTTGTGAATGAAACAGACTTTGCACCAGGCACATTTATGTAATTAAATTTATGAAATATTGTAGAAGTTTGGCAGATGCAACGAACGTTGTGAAATGGAGGAGAAGTTTCACAACACAACAACGTTATTGTGCAGGACTAACATTTTTATTGAAGTGGAACAGAGTAGGGGACTGGGGCAGACAGAAATGTAAGCACCACTGTACTACTTAGGAAGGCACCGTGCGGTTACTGTTGTGTCAGCTACTGTGGGAGTCATCATCGACACAAGCAAGGAAGGAGATAAGATGTGACAGCCGGTGGCAGGAATCCAAAATGATCTGTGCATAACGTTTTCAAATTAATAGACTAGTGTATTTCTAAAAACGAAAGAAACGTAACTTCTCATTACGAGGTGCTTGTGCTCCTTGTGCCGGTTCTATTCCTACCCAAGTCCGCGTTGACAAGGGGTGCTGAACTCGATCTTCGTACTGGTTAGGCACTGCCCATTCTGTCGACCCGTGGGTCAGCGCCTTCGAGACGCCGCTTTGCAGCGCTGCGCTGGTCTGTGCGCAGTCGATGCTTTAGGACTGCACAGTAACACTGCGTAAATACGCATGTGAGCACCGCAACAGTTGATTATTAATAAAGGTCAGTATGAGTGGCCTTTCGAAACACTGAATGACCAATTGTGCTCTTACGTCGCCGCAAGACTTCTAAAAACAGTAAGCAACCATCTTTCTCCACCTCCACAGTATATTTTGTATTTTCATGTATGAAGTTCAGATGCTGAAGAAACTCCCGGAGACTGTCTAAACCATGAGGCCAAATTATCAAATTGTCATCAACGTATCGCCAAAATACTATTGTTTTTAAATTTCAGAAAGTGTGTTCTATTTGCCACATCAAAAACACGAGTCGGTAGCCTTCAAGTCTTTGTGCAAGGGTGGCAGTGGTGAAACTCAGGAGCAGGCCTAATGTGCGATATAGCGCTCCACGTATTCTACAAGATCTTAACTTAGTCCAGACTACTGCCCAAATTTTCCGGAAGTAGGTTCTTTGCTTGCTGGACAAGTGCTTTCTTCAATACATTTAAATTCAGAAGCAGGCACAGTGTGCATGCAATTGCCCTCCTACGGCTTCTGCAAAATGTAATCAGCACCTGGTACAACTGCCCAGAACCTCTGGACACGCTGTGTGTGCTCGCCGACGCAGTGCCATAAGCAGTCACTGGGCCATCTGAGGGCGCCAGGTAGTTGCTGCCCAAGCCAACTCTGTGCTACAATGCCTATGGCCGGCACACGGTCTCAACATTACTCAGGAAAAGGACTAGCCAGGTCTCACACGCCAAGCAGTGGCAGTTAATGGAAAGAATTTTGTTAGATTGAAGTTGTAACCTCTTTAGTCATCATGTAAAATTCGTTTGCATATAAAAACTCGCATTAACATTAAAACGAAAAATATCTCTCCATCTCTTGGCCGAGTAAGTTCTACTCTTAACAAAGTGGTAACTGATGGGCTGGCTTCAGCGTGATGCCTTGCGATAGGAAAGAAACTTGAAGATAAGATTACTGGAAGAGAAGAGGAAGTACATGAAAATAAGATGAAATATGGGATCATATTGTGAGAAGAATTTGCCAGAGTGCTGGAAGACCTATGTCTATAATGAGACATCCACCCAGAATATTTCACCTGCTATGCAAGACTGATCGCCAACGGCCTTGCCACAGTGGTAACACCAGTTCCCGTCAGATCACGGAAGTTAAGCGCTCTCGGGCTGGGCTAGCACTTGGATGGATGACCATCCGATCTGCCGTGCGCTGTTGGCAAGCGGGGTGCACTCACCCCTTGTGGGGCTAATTGAGGAGCTACTTGACTGGGAAATATCGGCTCCGGTCTCGTACACTGACATACGGGCGGAGAGCGGTGTGCTGATCACATGCCCCTCCATATCCGCATCCAGTGACGCCTGTGGGCTGAGGATGACACGGCGGCCAGTCGGTACCATTGGGCCTTCCAAGGCCTGTTCGGGCGGAGTAAGGAGAGTATGCAAGACTGATGAAAATAAGGTAATGACTGAAACACTGGTTTAGAGACGACCTGGGCAATATCAGATTGAGTTCCAGGGGCATGTAGGGACATGTGAAATTATAGTCACCACCCTCCCCCTATAAACCTGCATTTATAGTTTGTGCAGATATGTAGAGAGAGATTCTGACGATGTTGGCTGGAACACAATGAAATACTGAAGATAGCAGGGATAATTTAGAGACCAAAAAGTTACATAAAATTTGTACAGGTTTCAGGCTACAGTTGTACGGTATTTGTCAAAAGACATGAAGAAGGGACAGTAGTTGGGAGGAAAATGACACAGAGTTGTAGTCTATCCCCCAAGGTTCTCAATGAGTACATTGAGTAAGTTGTAAAGGAACATTAGGAGAAATTTGGAGAGGGGACTTAAAGGCCAAGGAGATGGAACATACATACATCAAATAAACTTTTGCATCAACCCGGTTCCCAGAAATCCTGAAGATGGACGTTGACTGTGGATATTGTATCACAGTCATAGTCCCTTTGACTGTTCAGAGACGTCAATAAACTCGCTCAAAGGTGTAAACAACCATGCATGAGCAGCGCCTATTAGATGGAGGGGGGTCCGACACTTGATCAGTTCCAGTCATTCCACTAGGAAGGAGGTACACGGCTCGTCTTGTCTGTAGTTCAACCATGCCTATACGGTCAATACCGCGGTTCGATCGCGTCCGCATTGTTACTTTGTGCCAGGAAGGGCTCTCAACAAGAGAAGTGGCCAGAGTCTCGAAGTGAACAAAGCGGTGTTGTTCGGACATGGAGCAGACATAGAGAGACAGCAACTGTCGATGACATGCCTCGCTCAGGCCGGCCAAGGGCTACTACTAAATTGGATGATCGCTACCTACGGATTATGGCTCGGAGGAAACTTGGCACCAACGCCACCATGTTGATTAATGCTTTTCGTGCAGCCATAGGACGTCGTGTTACGACTCAAACTGTGCGCAGTAGGCTGCATGATGCGCAACTTCACTCCCCACATCCATGGCGAGGTCCATCTTAGCAAGCACGACACCATGCAGATGGGCCCAACAACAAGCCGAACGGACCGCTCAGGATTGGCATCACGCTCTCTTCACCGATGAGTGTCGCATATGCCTACAACCAGACAATCGTCGGAGACATGTTTGGAGGCAACCCGGTTAGGCTGACCGCCTAAGACACACTGTCCAGCGAGTGCAGCAAGGTGGAGGTACCCTGATGCATTGGAGTGGCATCATGTGAGGCCGACATACGCCGCTGGTGGTCATGGAAGGCGGCGTAATGGATGTACGATATGTGACTGCTATCCTCCGACCGAAAGTGTAACCATATCGGCAGCATGTTGGCGAAGCATTCGTCTTCACGGACGACAATTCGCGCCCCCATCGTGCATATCTTGTGAATGACTTCCTTCAGGATAACGACATCGCTTGACTAGAATGGCCACCATGCTCTCCAGACATTAACCCTATCGAAAATGCCTCAAATAGATTGAAAAGGGCGTTTATGGACGATGTGACCCACCAACCATCTACGTCGAATGACCGTTGAGGAGTGGGACAATCTGGACCAACAGTGCCTGGATGAACTTGTGGATAGTATGCCACGAATACAAGCATGCATCAATGCAAGAGAACGTGCTACTGTGTATTGGAGGTACCGGTGTGTACAGCATTCTAGACCTTGAAGGTTCGCTGTCTAGCGGTAAAACATGCAATGTGTGGTTTTCATGAGCAATAAAAAGGGCGGAAATGAAATTCATGTTGATCTATATTCCAATTTTCGGTAAAGGTTTCGGAACTCTCGGATCTGAGGTGATGCAAAACTTTTTCTGATATGTGTCTATTAAGGTTGGACGATGAAAATGTAACTGTCAGAAATGATACAGTTGAACAGAATCGATAATGCCTTCAAGAGAGATTAAAAGATGGACATCGACTACAATAAAGTAAGGTTAATGGGAAACAGACGAATTAAATCAGGTGATGCTAGGGAGACTGTATTTGTGAATGAGACACTGGAAGTTGTAGACGACTTTTGCTGTTAGAGAAGCAAAATAACTAGAGAAGGCGAAGGGTAAGTTTATATAAAATTCTGGAATTAAATCGGAAGAGAATTTATTTAAATAACAAGAAATGTCTTAATAACTTACATTAATGTAAGTGGAGAGACGAAAATAGTATGAAAAACGAACGCGAGAATCGGTTAATATTCACGTTGTTGTGAGCTAGTCCGCGAGACAGGTCAAGGCGAGCATGTATTAGCTAGCGGCAATGTGTCGATTATATTCTTGTCCACTGAGAGCAGCGTGGGTGTGTTCACTATGTTACTTTCCTAATGATGAATGCATTTTGGGGATAACGCATCAACGTCTTCATGACTTGATTTAACTAAGTTGTTATTGATTTACAAGTCGCTGAAGTGGCTACCAATTGAAAAACTCGCTCCAGGCCATTGAGACACAGGAAATTATTATTGTTACCCTATTTAGTGTCATTAGTAAACAAGGGAGCACTAACCCCCTTGTTCTTCTCTTCTTTTACAATATTGCATGCTGAAGAGAGAGATGTGTTGCTGTGGATGATATTTGGCAGAAGCCAATGAAATTACTTACACCATCTTTCTTCAAGATGGACAAGGACAAGGATCTTACACGGTGCCACTGAAATTAAGATCTCAAATAAGACCAATTTTATACAAATGGTATACCTTACAACTTATTGTTTAGAGGTGACAACGTCCGCTCTGCAACAATACTGAGCATTCTATTTTTAAGTATTTTTCTGTATCTACTTTCTTTTTGTCGTATATTACAAATGAGAATGTAAGATAATGTGTATCTTGTAAAGCGTACAGATTTATTTGTAGTTGAGCTGTTAATCTTCAGCTATTGGATTTCTCTTGCAAATGATATTATTCAGATGTTATTTAATCAATTCGCATGAATATAATTACACAGACTATATTTCTGATATGTTATACGTAAATTGAAGGGGGATCACTGCTATCAGCTGCAGCGGGATATTAAGCGGAATCAGTGGCGACGAACGAAAATGTGCACCGAGCCGGGATTCGAAGCCAGGATCTCCTGCTTACTAAGCAGGTGCTGTAACCATTGCTCCATCCGGGACACAGTATTATCGCAAATGCACGGACTATTTCGCTTCACGCTCGATCCACACGTAATTACGACGAGCTGTTGCACGATTTTCCCGCCCCTAGGTACGTAGCACCCGTTGATACCCTGCTGCTGTTCCCCATCACATCCGACGAGCTGACATGGACCTTGGCTCGTAGAGCACCGAACAAATCACCAGGGCCAGACGGTTTACTGTCTGAAGAATTGATCCGCCCTGATTTCGCTATCCCCACGGAATTCACAGACGGCATCTTGATCCTGGTACCCAAACCGAATAGTGGTTGTAGGTGGCAGGACTTTCTGCCACTCACACTCCTTAACAACGACTAAAGATCTTCGCTCGCATCCTCCGCGCGTGTCTCCACATCGCTATCGGGAAAGACATACACACCGATCAGACATGTTTAGGTGGTGGCAGCAACACTCACGCGACGTTAGGAGCATACCGCGACGCATAAGCTTTGACGGCGGCGTGCAAAATACGAGGCGCCCTTGCCGTCGATTTTGACTACGCGTTCGACCGCGTCGACCACTGCTTCCTACGCGCAGACCATCGGCCTCTCTCCAGTCTGCACTGGCGGTCCTTCGATTGATACACAGTGCGCTTTCCCGCATGATGGTGAACGGTTACCAGTCTGGTCACATTGTTGCTGGTCAGTGCGGCAAGGATGTCCCTTGGGCAAATTGCGGCAGAGCTTGAACCAGCTTTGCATGTTCTACGACGGCGATTAGCAGGCATTTGCATGCAGGACGTGGCCTTTCGTTGTTGTGCATTCGCCGATGATGTGGTGTTCCTGGCCGGATCAGAGGATGAAATACACATGGCGCTTCAGTGGCTGCGCCGCTACCAGGCGGTCGCTGGAAGCGTCATCAACGTGAAGAAGACAAAATGGTTGTGTGTGTGTGTGTGTGTGTGTGTGTGTGTGTGTGTGTGTGAAATCTTATGGGACTTAAACTGATAAGGTCATCAGTTCCTAAGCTTACACACTAAACCTAAATTATCCTAAGGACAAACACACACACCCATGCCCAAGGGAGGACTCGAACCTCAGCCGGGACCAGACAAAATAGTTCAAATGGCTCTGAGCACTATGGGACTTCACATCTGAGGTCATCAGTCTCCTAAAACTTAGGACTACCTAACTAACATCACACACATCCATGCCTGAGGCAGGATTCGAACTTGCGGCGGTAGCGGTCGCGCGGTTCCAGACTGAAGCGCCTAAAACCGCTCGGCCATAGCGGCCGGTGAAGAAGACAAAATGCATGGATGTCAGAGGGGGGGGGGGGGCGGCTTTTCTACGCAACGGCGGTGCCCTTTGACAAGGTGCCCATACTCATATGTTTAAGTGTTGTGGCGTAGCAAGACAGCCACGCCACGGAAGTAGCCGAAAGGCACGCGTTTAGTTCACGCAGGCAAGAGATAGGTCTGTAACAGGATACGTAATGAATGCTATAAAGAAAAGTACGTAGCTTCTGGAATACTTAACTTTAATCCATCCTTGGTACATCGCTATTGACGATATAAGTGAGACTCCATAGATACATGCAATGTTAGTAATGGCGCCTTGCTAGGTCGTAGCCATTGACGTAGCTGAAGGCTATTCTAACTATCTGCTCTGCAAATGAGCGAGGCTTCGTCAGTGTGCATCGCTAGCGAAGTCGTCCGTACAACTGGGTCGAGTGCTAGTAAGTCTCTCGAGACCTGCCGTGTGGTGGCGCTCGGTCTGCTATCACTGAAAGTGGCGACACGCGGGTCCGACATGTACTAATGGACCGCGGCCGAATTAAAGCTACCACCTAGCAAGTGTGGTGTCTGGCGGTGACACCACATTTAGGATTGCAGCATTATACCAAAGTTCGCCACACGGCGGCAGCTACGTACTGCCGGCTACTAAACTAGACACGTGGCCTGATACGGGACAACAAATTGCATCGAATTGACATACTCCTACGAATACGTTATGTCAGCACCCATCTTGTCTACAAACTGAACTATTTTGCGCATGTCCTTCCCTTGATGTTTACGATGGCCGACAGATTTGAAGCACCGCGTGGACATTTCGTGAGCGACGGGCTTGTTTTTCAAGTCCAATACACCATCCCGACATTGCTGCAGCGAGTGGGCGGTATCTATTTAATGCACGTATATAATAGTTCGCGATCGCTCTATATCAACACTGTGCGTCGCACGTGGACCTCTGCCCACGCCAATCTGACGGGCATCCTGACAGCTGAAGTGGCACCACGCTCTCTTCAGCCACCGGTTTCTGTAGGGCACATTTCACACCGGCACTCGCTGACAACAGAGGGTTCTTGATTGACCTCAGCTGCTTACGATCAGACCTTCGGGCAATACGGATGTCCAGCACGGAAGACTGTTACCGTCTTTACCAGCAGCAGTAACCTGTCAATACAGTCCCACACCGACACCCCGGAGTTGGCTGGAACACGGTATGGCGAGCAGTACACACACCTTTCCTAAGTACGACGGTGCGGTCATCGTGGTACGTGGTTGTGAACATGAAGTTCACTACCCGTCGGAAGCTACATTCCATTTATCTGACGGACGACCCCTTGTGTCCAACATGCTCAGTCGTTGATTCGGATGCACACCGCCTGACTTGTGCCGCGACCAGCGAGTGCTGGCTATTCACTCAACGCATGCTGGCATAATCTTGTGACGATTGCCGGAGTGTGTCTCCCCTGATGATAAATTGCACCCCGACGGCCTATACTTTCCGCCAACCAGGACGGATACCCTTAACTGGCTAAAAGGCATGGCCATTTACTATATATTCCGTGATGCTCACAAAGGCAGACTCGGCTTTTGGTCCCTACTGATACGACACATGCAGCTTTCACCCGCCACCCGAAGTACAAGAGCCACTTCGCTAATTATTTAGGTTCATTATTTGCAGACCCTCCTGCTCACTAGGGCGTTCCGGGTATGAGACGCTGTACCTGAAGAAGAATCGACTACAGAGGGAACAGGGGGGAACCCCTACCAACAGACAAGAAGACGACTCCGACGCTCGGCTACGGCAGTTGTTGAATCTTATGGTAAAAAAAAACAATAAACCAATAAATACAAAAAACAAAGTCAATAAATAAATACGAACAAACCCGTTAAATCCTCTCCCTGATCCTTTGATCCTAGATCACGTTAAAAAAAGTAAGTAGGAGATCCGGCTTCGAATCCCGGTACGATACACATTTTCGTTCGTCGCCACTGATTCCGCTTAATGTCCCACTGCAGCTGATAGCAGTGATCCACATTTAATTTACACATGGTGTTTCACAGTCGCTGAATGTGCGTGGTGTCTGTTCTGTGAAAGGAACAGACACTGAGCATTCAAATTTCTGATATGTGACATGTAACTGTGAGAATATTTTTGTCCACTGGACAATTAATGACGTGATTGACAACCGGAATAAAATAAAAATTGGGTCCTTTTACCGACCTCCCAGTTCAAATGACACAGTTGCTGAAAGGTTCAAAGAAAACTGGAGTTTGATTTCAAAAACGTACCCAACTCATATTATTACAGTTGGTGGTGACATTAATTTACCCTCCATATGTTGGCGAAAACACGTTTAATCCCGGAGAAATGCATAGAAAATTATCAGAAATCGTACTAAACTCATTCCTTGAAAATTATTTCAGGCAGTTAGTTCATAAGCCCACGCGAATAGTAAACGGTTGTGAAAACACACTTGACATCCTAGCAACAAATAATCCTGAGTTAATAACGAGTATCAAAACGAATACAGGGATTAGTGAGCACAGGGTTGTCGTATCAAGATTGAATATTGTAACTCCCAAATCCTCCAAAAATATACGAAAAATATAGCTATTCAAAAAAGCAGATAAAAATTCACTTGACGCCTTACTGAGAGACAATCTCCACTCCTTCCAAATTAATGATACAAGTGCAGACCAGCTGATGCTTGAAATCAGAGAAATAGTATCTGCAGAAATTGAGAGATTTATTGGAAATAAATTAACAAACGACACAAAACGGGTCAGAACACTGTTGAAGAAACAACGAAATAAACATGCCAAATTTAAACAGACGCAAAATTCCCAAGGTTAGCGATCTTTTACAGAAGCTCGAAATTTAGTGCGGACTTCAGTGCGAAATGTTTACAACAGTTTCCACAACGAAACTCTGTCTCGAAACCTGGCAGAAAATCCTAAGAGATTCTGGTCGTATGCGAAGTTATGTTAACGGCAGGAAACAATCAATGCCTTCTCTGCGCGATGGCAATGGAGATACTATCGAAGACAGTGCTGCCAAAGCAGAGTTACTAAATACAGCTTTCCGAAATGCCTTCACAAAAGAAGACGAAGTAAATATTCCAGAATTCCAATCAAGAACAGCTGCCAACATGAGTAACGTAGAAGTATATATCCTCGGAGTAGTGAAGCAATTTAAATCACTTACTAAAAGCAAGTCTTCTGGTCCAGACTGTAAACCATTTAGATTCTTTTCAGAGTATGCTGATGCATTAGCTCCATACTTGCAATCATATATAACCGTTCGCTCGACGAAAGATCCGTACCCAAAGAGTGGAAAGTTGCACAGGTCACATCATCTGAGGTCATCAATCCCCTAGACTTAGAACTACTTAAACCTAACTAACGTAAGGACATCACGCACATCCATGCCCGAGGCAGGATTCGAACCAGCGACCGTAGCAGCAGCGCGGTTCCGGACGAAAGCGCCTAGAACCGCTCGGCCACAGCGGCCCGCTAGGCCCATATCATTAGCGTCGATATGCAGCAGGATTCTGGAACATATAATGTTTTCGAACATTATGAATTACCTCGAAGAAACGGTCTATTCACACACAGTCAACATGGGTTTAGAAAAGATCGTTCTTATGAAACACAACTAGTCTTTATTCGCTTAAAGTGTTGAGTGCTGTGGACAAGGGATTTCAGATCGATTCCGTATTTCTGGATTTCCAGAAGGCTTTTGGAATTTCGTGTCATTTATGTGACTGGATTTGTGACTTCCTGTCAGGGAGGTCACAGTTCGTAGTCATCCAGTAAAGCAGAAGTGATTTCTGGTGTTCCCCAATGTAGTGTTATAGGCTCTTTCCTGTTCCTTATGTATATAACCGATCTGGAAGACAATCGGAGCAGCCGTCTTCGGTTGTTTGCAAATGACGCTGTCGTTTATCGACTAATAAAGTCATCGGAAGATCAAAACAAACTGCAAAACGATTTAGAAAAGATATCTGTATGGTGCGAAAAGTGGCAGTTGTCCCTACATAACGAAAAGTGTGTGTGCTAAAAGGAATCCGTTAAACTTAGGTTACGCGATAGATCAGTAAAATATAAAGGCCATAAATCCAACTAAATACCTAGGAATTATAATTACGAACAATTTGAAGGAACACATAGAAAATGTTGAGGGGAAGGCTAACAAAAGATAGCGTTTTGTTGGCAGGACACTTAGAAAATGTAACAGATCTACTAAGGAGACTGCCTACACTAGGCTTGTCCGACCTCTTTTAGAATAGTGGTGCGCGGTGTGGGATCCTTACCAGATTGGACTGACGGAGTACATCGAAAAAGTTCAAAGAAGGGCAGCACGTTTTGTATTATCGGGAAATATGGGAGAGAGTGTCACTGAAATGATACAGTATTTGGGCTGGACATCATTAAAAGAAAGGCGTTTTCCGTTGCGACGGAATCTTCTCAGGAAATTTCAATCATCAACTTTCTCCTCTACTACTCTACTATTCCTCTGCTACTATAAACGAATAAAGTTGTAGAGAGATCCAAATGCTGTATGAGTACACTGCTAATTACACAAAGAAAGATTGGAGGCAGTTGGATAAGTATGACAGAAGTAAGCTATATCTAGATCCAAAAATAACGTGTAACCCATGACCAGTCCTCACTTATATTTCTTATAATGTGATTCCTTTCGCTAACAATCGCCCAAAGCTCTGAGAGGGAACTTATTTCAGCTATGAGGTTGTCGCCTGTCGGGATACAGGCGTAGTGCGGGTTGCATAAAAGCGATCGTTAGGTGAAGCTGACTTACGTTGTGTAATACCATTCGTCGTGTTGCAGGCAAAGTTGTCTGCGGTACTGTGCAATTTCTGTCACCACAAATGACACCAGTTCAACCACTAGCAGCTAGCTACAAGAGCAACGTACTAACTTTTAGTAACAGGGTGAGTGCATATCCTGCATTTACTAGTAGCTCTACTGCATTGTGAATGCAGCGTCCGTCTTGTCCGCCTGAGACATCGGCATCCCGCATGACAGAACAGAGACATGTGATACTTTCATCACACCGAGTGAAACCATAAGAGTCACTTACGGTATGACCGAGGCAGCTGCCGGAGACGGAAACACAGCCTCGTGTCTCAGCCAACGGTCGCCAGGGCCCGCTACACGTGCACCGTGGATCGACAGCAGAGCCAGAGGTTGCGATCAACAGGCGGACTATTTTCCTACGCCACTCACGTGATCGAAAATAGTCCCAGAAGATCCATCCGCCAACTAGCATTTTGAGCAGAAGGCAGATACGCCGCCGAGCCGTGCATGGATGTGCCATCCGGGCCGCAACATCCACCCGCCTCATCTGCTGATTGTCCCAGATCCTCAGGAGAGGTAGCTTCCAACTATGACTCAACTGTGTTGTGTATCGGTGGTCTGCCCTCCTTGGAGAGCTTTGTGGTAACTATGTTCCGACCATTCTCTAGTAGTTTTGTTTCCGTCTCTTCTTTGGTAGACTTTTCGAGTGAGATACATATGTAGGAAACATTTTATTTTGCTATTCTTCTGTTACGGGATCCCAAGTGGGATCCTTACTTTCTTTCTTGCTTAAACTGAGTTTTGTTTTTGACTACTTTGTTGACATCAGCAATATTCTTGTTTGTTGTTTGTTCCTGTTGTGTACATAGTTCCGCGTAGTCAGCGCGTACACAACTTTCCCAACAGAGCGCGCCCCGCTAAGCACAACAGCGCAGGCGCAGCTCTCGTCCGTCTCCGCACTACGAGATGGCGCAATCTTAGAGACGGACCAAATCCTGCTTCCGCCGATCCGCGTATTAATATGTAACGCAGCCAATGAGATTGCTGCTAACGCAGAGCCTTTTCTCCTCGCGGATCACACTCGCGCAGTGATACCTGAACGCTCGAGGTATTATAACGAGTGTACAGACCTCCGATTAGTCAGTCTGCATTAGTCTGCATTTGCCTGTACCGGTCTATAGTCAAGTTTCAGTCTGCGCCTAATAAGATTACCATATTCCTGTATATAACCATGACGATAAATGTATAGACACTTTGTCAAGTATCAGAGATATGTGAGGATAAGATTAACGTACCAAGACCAAAGGAACTTCAGATTGTCAATTGTAAATAGCATCCAGAACCAAGTTAAGTTATTTTTATGCTTGTTATTATTTTAATAAATGTGTGTGAAAATTAATCAAGTTCTGTTTAAAGTTGGCCACCGTCAATCTGCTACTCTAAGCGTGCAAGTGGCATTTCTATCGTCTGACCTAACGGCAGAAGATAAACACGCCCCGATAAGACCACGTGACATATTGCTGACACTCGCCTACTCCGTTAGAGCGACAAGTCAAATAATCTGATGGTGTGTGTACCGAAGGTCTTACAATACGCACACCACAGTTCCCAATCAGAACAGATTGAGGAATATCGTTTGCGTTTTGTCTCCGCTAACGCAGATACAGCAGTGAAAATGTAGTTTTCGGGAAATGCTGTGCCGAGTGCATAATGTGGATTGACATGTTTGTGTAAGAGAAAGTTTGTAGCTGATATTTCATTCCCGAACTTGTCGTTACTGATAACTGACAGCTTCTGACAGCGTGTGATGTGGGAGGCAGAGTACGCCAGCTAACGCGCGGTACCGTTAATGAAGCCGGGAAATCTGTTCTTTCGGCGGCCTCTCGGACACGGACACGGACACGGTCGATGCAATTGGTTTGCGGGCTCGGCAGCTGCGAAGTGCGCCAATAGCGCGACGCTCCGCCCGAGCCGTCCCCGGCGCAGCTGCGTGCACTCAACTTGATTACGGCGGCGCTTTTGTGAGCACGGCCCGGAGCCGCCCCACACACTGACGTGGCGTTATTTACAAGTGTTAACAAGGCGCCGCCTCTTGTTCCCATTTAGGCCCTGAAGAGCGAGTTGGGGACTGTCAACACTAGCTCACCTCCACCCAACCGCAGTCTGTTCATCTCTGGCGCGGCGCAACGCCTCGCGGTGAACTGTTGTGGATTCGCTTCCTTATGTACACACATTCCAGATATTACTGGAAAATGGAAACTGTACACCATCAAAGATTTGTCGCACAAACAACATCTTTGAATGTGTCTATAGTGGAGGGCAGTAACAGCGTTGTTACCAAGTACCGTGTTCCACACGAAATAGCAGAATTTTTTGTAAAAATAGACTGTCACAATGATTGTTATTGCACTACTGGCTATTAAAATTGCTACACCACGAAGATGACGTGCTACTATAAATTCAAAACTGTGCTTATAAAAGGCTAAGAAACAGTACGACGTCGAAATCATCACGTGTAAACTGAATGAAACGTATCTTACTTTCGTCGCTGCATGTACCGGATGGTAATAATTTAAGTTAAACTACTCACGGAGGTCCATTGTGGGCTGTAACTAGCCTATGGCATCGAAATTTGGTAGATATATAATGAGTTCATGCGGGACCGATTTACTCTGGAAAAATTTATTTCCAATTTTTGCAATCAGGTGCAAATCTGACGCTGTACGGAAACTCGTCGACGTCTCTAGTGTAAATTGCGTAAGCAGCGGTTACTAATAAAATCACCATTATGCTTTCCTCACTTATCTGACCTTTTCTGTCTACACCGCTTTCCTAAACCATTATACATGGAAATATTTTTAGGTCTTTCTGGAATTCAAAGCGCCAGGTTTGCACCTCGTGGCCAAAATTGGAAATAAATTTTTTTACAGTGTAAATCGTTTCCTCAGTGATGCATTAGAGTGTCTACCAACTTTCGGTGCCACACGACAACTACAGCCAGCACTGGACTTTTGTCAATAGCTGCAATTTAATTAGAAACCACCCAGTAGTCGCACTAAGTGAGATGATTTTACAAATATCGTACCCCCTTGCTGCAGTAACAACGAGCAGCTACGACCAAGACAATCGGCGCGACGGCGACAATTTCAGGACTACACGCTCAATGATAACGCACCAGCAATGCGAACGTCGTCGATTCGCTGAAAGCACCAACTAATTGAAAATTGACTTACCGTGAAAGGTTCAACCCACGCGAACTCTTGATGAACAGAGCTCTATATTCAAATTATTAATTGTGTTAAAGGTGTTTTAATTTTTCATGGTCACAGTCTTTCGAATAATTGAAAATGCACTAAACGTTGAGCGCCATCTTTTCAGTATCTCTCAAAAGGAATGGTTAAAATGACTTTTGTTTATTAAATCCATCGGTTTTACAGATGTAATTGCTTTGCAAGCCTGGTAAATTCGTATAATATTCTCATTATTGCAAATAACTGCTGTTATTATGAGTGAAGCTACATTCATCCAATTTTTATTTTGGTGTTTGTTTTTAAAAGCTTACTCTTATTTATTTGTGTTGTGAGTTAGTGTTAGTCATTCATTTGCATCTTTATTTATTTTTACGCCAATTCGTGTGTGGATTGTTGATATACATTGATCAAACACTCTCATTGTGCAGTGTCTGACATTAAGATCGCAGATAGCAACCAACCACGGCTTGTCTAGTCTGTTTGGTGAAGTGCTTTGGTAGGAGGAAAATTTTTGATTTTGGCGGAGGTGTGAATACTCATCATTTTGTAATATCATGACTCCTCTTTGCGAATGTGACCGTAATATGCAGTTAATACTGGGAGAAGTTAAATATTCTTGATTTCAGGTACCTCAGAACTTACGTACCTGTGACACCAGGGGGGATGTATCAGGGTTCCTCTACTTTAATTAGACGAGCACCGTCATTTCTGTTTAGATTAATGTTCTAAAGGGACTTATTTCGTTACAGGTCGTGAAAGGTTAAACACGAGGACGTGCTGAAGAATAATCGAATTTCGTATGTGAAGATTCTTAAAGATTTCAAAATAAAACAGACATTATTAATATTTTACACCTTTTTCCTTCATGTCTCCATATCTACAGCCCTCTACCGCTAGAGGGCTCCGAATTGTAGCTTGTAACATGGCGCCGTGTAACGTAACTATATCAGTGCGTGAGAAACACGTGCTGTAGTCAAGTTTAACTACTTCGAAGAGTTCGTCCGCTCATGGAGCACTGTCTCCTTTAGCATGATAATGTCAGACTACACACGGGAGATGTGGCATATGCAACAATCCGACGCCTTGTGTTCATTGTCATTGATCATCCTCCATACAGTCCCGACTTGGTCCCATCCGGTATCCATCTGTCTTCAAGACTTAAAGAACACCTTCGTGAACTCCACTTTGATAGTGATGAAGCGGTACCAGCAGAGCTGAGTTTGTAGCTCTACCAACAAAGTCAATTATTCTACAGCGATAGTAATAAAAGGCTAGTCTTTCATTGTGAGAAATGCGTTCGTTGCCAGGATGGCTATGTTGAGAAATAAATACACATGAAGGATAAAGACGTAGAATGGTAATGTTTTATTTCTTAAAAAATAAAAAAGTCCTTAAGATTTTTCGCATAAAAATTTGGAGGCATTACTTTTCAGCACGCCCTCGTAGAAGAGGAACTACACTAAAATTGCGACACAAAGAAGAAGTGCAGATGATAAACGGGTATTCATTGGAAAAATATATTATACTAGAACTGACATGTGATTACATTTTCACGCAATTTCGGTGCATAGTTCCTGAGAAATCAGTACCCAGAATAACCACCTCTGCCCGTAATAACGGCCTTGATACGCCTGGGCATTGAGGCAAACAGAGCTTGGATGGCGTGTACAGGTACAGCTGACCATGCTGCTTCAACACGATACCACAGTTCATCAAGAGTAGTGACTGGCGTATTGTGACGAGCCAGTTGCTCGGCCACCATTGACCAGACGTTTTCAATTTGTGAGAGACCTGGAGAATGTGCTGGCCAGGGCAGCAGTCGAACATTTTCTGTATCCAGAAAAGCCCGTAAAGAACCTGCAAATGCGGTCGTGCATTATCCTGCTGAAATGTAGGATTTCGCAGGGATCGAATGAAGACAGTTGGGATCCATCACGACGTTCCGTATTACCCTCCTGAACCCACCGATTCCATATTCTGCTAACAGTCATTGGATATCGACCAACACGAGCAGCAATGTCGCGATACGATAAACCGCAATCGCGATAGGCTACAATCCGACCTTTACCAAAGTCGAAAACGTAATGGTACGCATTTCTCCTCCTTACACGAGGCATCAGAACAACGTTTCACCAAGCAACGCCGGTCAACCGCTGTTTGTGTATGAGAAATCGGTTGGAAACTTTCCTCTTGTCAGCACGTTGTACGTGTCGCCACCGGCGCCAACCTTGTGTGAATGCTCTGAAAATCTAGTCATTTGCATATCACAGCATCTTCTTCCTGTCGGTTAAATTTCGCGTCTGAAGCACGTCATCTTCGTGGTGTAGCAATTTTAATGGCCAGTAGTGTACGTATCCGATTTGGCCTGAATAAACCATTACACATAAGAGTCGTATTTGGAAAAGTTGTCATTATGCTATACTCACGACAGCCTGGAACATATAAAAACAAAATTTTGTGTTTGTCTGTTATGTAAGATAAACATGACGTGAATATCTGAATTAGCTTGAGCACTATAACGCGTTCAAGTTGTAGCGTACCTTCCGAGATAGGCTGTATTTTACGCACCTTCCGAATGACAACCCAGTTTTCATCGTCTACCCAGGATGTGGATTTGTAAATTGGGTTACCTATCTTAAAATGCTTGGAATACTTTCCAGGACAGAATTACTTCGCCCATTCTGTGCGACCGAGGAAGTGACAATGATTAAAGTTTCTGGAATGTCTTCCTATTCATCGGTACTAACTAGTGAACCACTTTTGGTAATGTCTTTGAGACTAGGTTAAATAACCACAACACACTACAGCCAAATTGCTTTCAGAAATCTGTCCACCTTGAGGTCAGAGTTCTCCATCCATCTAGCAGAGGGAGCAGTCCCTGTGATTCGAACCCATATTATTATTAATAATTTTGTGTCAATTGCACATACCTTTAGAAAGATAAGGACAATACAATATATACATATTTTATAAAATTACAGACATGTTATTTATATAATTTATCACATTTGTTCTGGTGACCAAGAAGTTAGAGGGGCTTCCAGGGAACGAATTTTAAGGCCATTCTTCCCCAATGTGTCTGACAGCCTGTGATGGAAAACCACAGGTGCACTCTGCACTGATATGAACTCCTAGATATTAAATCATTCAGAACAGAAACAGTAGCATCTGTGCTGAATTAATTTCAGGATTTTATTATTACATAGTTTCTTCCAAATATTCATGCCTGAATAACATAATTTTGAATATATTGTATGCATACGAAGTTTTTTTTAGAAAGAAGGGACAATACCTCATATAGCCCAATATCGTTGACAACAGTGTAATAGGCACCACATAAACAATGATTTACTCGTCATGGTTCTACAGCTAGCAAAACTGAATACCTGCAGATACACGCTGTCCACATTGTCCATGCTATAAAGTTATGCAAAATGCTTTGCTCGGTCTATATATGTCTACAGGTAAGAGGAGGGCTTATTTCAAGGATGGGATGTTTCTTATTAGGGTGAGTTAAATCGATTAAATTTCTAAATTACTTTTTACAATTTAAAAAATTTAGAACAGAATAATTTGAATGTAATTGATTACTATTTGCTTCTACTGTAATTTCGAAAGTTTGTCTGTCTGAAAATGTACTGTTGTCCCAAGCATATTGCAACAAACGGTGTATTTCTATCGCTGCTCGTTTAGTTTTTATTGCCGTTTCAAATATACCAGTCATTTTTGAAACACCCTGTATATATATATATATATATATATATATATATATATATATATATATATATATATATATATATATATAATGACTTTTGAACACTATTAAGGTAAATACATTGTTTGTTCTCTATCAAAATCTTTCTTTTGCTAACTATGCCTATCAGTAGTTAGTGCTTTCAGTAGTTTTAATCTTTTATTTAGCTGACAGTAGTGGTGCTCGCTGTATTGCAGTAGTTCGAGTAACGAAGATTTTTGTGATTTGTGAAACGTATAGGTTAATTAAGTCAGGGCCATTCTCTTATAGGGATTATTGAAAGTCAGATTGCGTTGCGCTAAAAGTACTGTGTGTCAGTTTAAGCAAAGTCATGTATAATTTTTCTAAGGGGACGTTTCAATGTATATAAGGTATGAGGTTCACATGCACGTCACATTAAACTAAATTTTACGCGTTGTAAAATGGATATTGTGATGACAATAAAGGAACGACATTAATTACTATGAGTTTATTTATTCCATTTCAAACAGTAAACTCGTGTACAATCCATACTTTTTTTTATGGTGTAGTGACCCCATTTCTTGTTTTTGGGCAACGTGATGTATCAAACTCGGTATGTACATCATTCTTAATATCCTACTAAATAGTGAATAAATTCACCCATCAGTGTCTGTATAATATAGTTTAACATGGTTTATTGAACTTTTTTTTAGCATTCACTCATATCTAAAGTTTACTCCTGCTTTTTCCTTATCAAACACAAAATTAAGTTTATTTAAACCAAAGCAACGAGATTTTCCTTAAAGACTCCTTCAAAATTTGGTTTAGCAATTAAATGAGCAGCAACACTCGTATCTACCCAATCACGATGTTACAAGTTTTACATCCATACTTTTTTGTGTATTCTGCATTGTTATACCAAACATACTGTTACTCTTAAGATTGAATAAATTTTTCTCGGGTATCATTATTTGCATTCATAAGTTTCTGAACATTAATTTCGATGTATGTTGTCATCCAGGAAAATTGTCTAAATAGTAAGCAACCACCAAACAATTCAATACCAGTTTATGATGCAAACATCGTTCTAGATTTCTGTACTGACTCAAGTAGTTTCTCCTACAGTATAAAGAAGAAATTAATTTCCTTTACACACCAAGTGAGACGGTGATGTTACTTTTTAAGGACATAAAGCTCAAGACGGATTGAAAAGCGTGAACACTCTCGATATATTCAGGATCTATTTCTATAATGTTTCTTATGGTATAATTATCAGAATATTTTTGTCTTAAAAGTTTCAACATTTTCTGGATGAAATCCATAAGAAACTGGACATGTGAAGAAATTACGTTATTGCCCAGCTGTGAAGGTAATTACCATGAAGATATTACTACAGGATTGATCAGATTTATTATCATTATTAACTATGAACCTACTGATTTCAATAGGATATCAACATGAACAATGAACAATACCATGTCTAATGCCTCTTTCAATAAATTGAAGTTGTACAGTGTCAGTAATGAGCAACAATTCTGCACTATTAGTTTCAGTAAAGCATCCTGTATTGAGCTAGGTGAAATACTGCAATTAGCAAGATACAGTTCATATGTTTCAAGATGTAGCCTACGTAAGTTTTTAAATACGTCAGCAAACAGTAGCACTTCAGTTTTCAAATACAATTCAGAATAGTCTCCAACTATCATACACCTGAATAAATTTCCATACAATTCAAGGTAATTTGTATTCACTTTTTGTAATCAAGTATTAATAAACGTCTAAATTTCTCAACTGGAGGTAAATGATCTTCTAGCAAAATATAACAATTATCCAAATATTTGTATGTAAAATTGCCTTTCTGATTATTTAACCTCTTTCATTTAGAAAATATTTTCCAACGATGCCTAGATCATCTGTTATTAAATGTTACCAACATATTTCTAGAGACTATCTTAAAAAAATTAATCGAGTCTACAATTTGGACTCTTGTGTTACAATTTCGCTTTTGTTAGATTACGATATTTGTCTCTTTTTTTTAATGGCTTACACTTTCTCATGTTCGATGTTATCAGTGAAACATATCTCGAATTTATTTCAATATCCGTATCACAATCCATCATCACTTCTTCAGATACGTTTCTGATCAAAAACTGGGCATCATAATTGCTTAAGTTGTGAAACGGTTACTTTCAAACTAGATCTATAGTAGAAGTCTCAGATAGCAACTACAGTTCCTCTATTATTTCTTTCAAACAAACCAGCCAGCATCGCTCAGCTGAAGCAAACTTTATCTCATCAATTGATTTTATTGCAGTATGTTTCTTTTCAATAACTTTGGGTAGCTTCTGCACAGCACTGCAAAATGTGTTGTGTGTGAATTCTGAAGGGGTTAAACTGCATAGGTCATCGGTCCCGAGACTTACACAATACTTACACCAAATTATGCTAAGAACAACACAGACACCCGTGCCCGAGGGAGGACTCAAACCTCCATCGGGAGGGGCCGCGCAGTCCGTGACATAACGCCTTAAACCACGCGGCCACTCCACGCGGCACAGCACTGCAATTTGGGTTGACAGTGAAAGATAGATTTACTATGTCTTGTAATGGCGAACATGAATCTCTCTCTTGAAAGCTTTCTAGCTTCTTTAAAGTTTGTTTACTACTCAACGCTAATTTGTGGTGTATTTATGTTTCTTGAAAATAGACTAACTTAAGAAAAATCGCAACACCAATAAGTTATCAATGTAGAGTGATGAAATTTCGGAACTTCATTTGTCTTGGTAACATCCTTAAGTGAATAACAATGCAAGATCATAGTGCGAGAAAAGCAATTGCAGATATGAAATTCTGTTACATTAATTACCTGTGAACCCGCCAAAAAGTTGAATGCAGACATGCATTGTGTTCTGTAGGTGACAGACGACAGTTTGTGGGAAGGAGTTCCATGCATGCTACACTTGCTAAGTTAATGCAGGGACTGTTAATGCTGGTTGTGAATGACGCTGGAACCGTCGTCCGATGATATCCTATATGCGCACGATTGGAGAGAGATCTAGTGATCGAGCAGGCCCAGGCAACATGTCGACACTCCGTAGAGTCTGTTGGCTTACAGCAGCTATATGTGTGCGAGCGTTGTATCAAGACATCCCCTGGAATCTGTTGATGAATGGCAGCACAATAGGACGATTCACCGCACTGACGTACAAATCTGCAGTCAGGGTGAGTGGGGTAACCATGACGGTGCTCCTGCTAGTACACGATATCGCACGCCAGACCATATCTCCCAGTGTACGTCCCGTGTGTCCAGCGCGCAGGTAACTTGAATGCAGTCCGTCAACTGGCCTCCTAACCAACAGACGGCCATCAATGGCACCGAAGAAAAACTAGCTTTCATCCGAAGACACGACAGACCTCCACCCTGCCCTCTCGTGAGCACTCGCTTGTACTACTGCAGTCGCAAATGGCGCTTATGCCTGGCAATCTTAACCCTTTTTTCATCTCAGCGGGTGAATAAATATTCTCGAGCAATGAATTGGTAGGATGCCTTAATTCCGCGTCAAGCAGCTCTGCTTTGCAGATGTTCCTTGCCCTATCCGCCAACTTTTTAATGACGCCTCGCTTTTGCTAGGGGCATTGGTTCGAATCCCACTGTAGGTAACGGTTGAAACGTCCCCTTTGAACAATTCTACACGAGACTGTGCTTAACCTGACACACAATATTTTGTTAGCGCAACGCAATCTGACTTTCTAAATTCCCGACAAAAGAATGGCCCTGACTAACATTAAACTATACCTTTCACAAATCACTTACCTCACAAAAATCTTCGCTGCTCAAGCTACTGCAATACAGCGAGCGCCACTACTGCCAGCTAAATAGAAGATTCAAACTACTGAAGGCACTAACTACTGATAGGGATAGTTAGCAAATGAAAGATATTAATAGAGAGCAAACAATGTATTTACCTTAATATCATCACAAGTCATAATATATATATCAGTTCATGACAAATTACAAATCTCCGCCATCTCTTTCCCCACATCCACCACTGCTGGCGGCTCACCTCCAACTGCGCAACGCTACGCGCTGTTCACAGCCAGCTGCCTAACACTACAATGGCGAGTATTACAACAATGCAAAGCAGCCACAGACTGCACACAGCACAGCCAGTGATTTTCATATTGAGCGCTACGTAGCATTGCCAATAAGAAAACATAAACAGCCTACTTACATAGAGAAAACATAAACAGCCTACTTACATAGCCCCCATGCTCCCCACAAAAAATTTTACAAATTTTTTTGGGCAGTGGCCAATAATGATTTGATAAAATTTTTCATAATTACAATAACAAAGGTACAAAATACATCATTAAAGAACATAACAATACAGATAACATTTGTAGTACAGGCTTTACAAAAGAATCGAACTAACATATACATCAGTGGAATTATGACATGAGTACATACATAAAAGATCACAATAACTTTTGAAACATCACCTTCACATGTGAGCATTTAAACAGAATGAATAATGTCTAACATCTTTACAAAGTAAATAACATATTATTAATGCCAATTATATTCGAGGATAACAGTATTCCTCATCATAGTGAATGTAGCTTAATATTAAAAGAAGAAGAAAATTCTATGAAATTACACAGAGACAGGAAGAAAACAAATACACAAGGGTACACACACACATAGTGGGATAACACCAATAGGAAAGGACAGGGTTCGTTTTCAGTGTAACATTTGGTACTGCAGTCCAACCCAAAACTTCATATATTTTTCCTCTTATTTCATCCTCTGTTTCCACCAAAAAAAATTCTATCTAAGCATGCTTTCTGTATTTATATGTTCACACATTTCTTACCTCAACATTTATTTCCAAGAAAATCCTACCTAAACCTGTTTTATGTACTTTTTTCGTATTAATTCTCAATGCATTTCTTCCAATTCATCGCAACTCATTCTCTTATATAGTCTACCCCCTCTTAAGCTAACTTAAATCTACTGAGCTCAGATGCTAAACTAAGGGACGAGACAATGCAGCATCACATAACAAATCAACACAAACAGCAATGCAAAAAAATGCAAATTGGCAAAGCTAGCAGCATAAATGAGCAAAAGTCAAATTCAATAACACTATGCCTGGCAAACAGCAGCAACTTATACCTAAACATGACATAGCGCAAGCAGAAAAAATATTACACTAAACAACAATGCAGATAAGGGAAATGTATATTCACATCTTAATGTCTATGTAATTAAAGTGGTGCACCACAAGAAGTTATTCTACCAAAAAGTTACCAATTACTTGAAAAGAAAATTATGAATGCAGTTACTAGTTCCTTCTTATTGTTCTTTCCTGTCCAAGTGCTCCTTTTTTAAAGAATGTGGATCATAAAATAATCATTTAATAGATCTGTTGACAGAAAGTGTTCACATTAGCAAATGCATTTCATTTTATAAAAGCAATGCTGCAACACAGCTGGAAACCAGATATCAAATGAAATAAGCAATTACGCAAACCAAAGCATAAAAACATCATTCAATAGCTATGTGGCATTTCGTAAGTCAGTAGCTCTCAATTCTCGTAGAAAGACACTTGTCATTATCAGGTTTGCAGATGTAAGAATATTTCCAAGGATAATGGCCTCCCCTTTTTTTTGTGCTACCTGTGCCGCTGAAAAGGGCTCGCAATAATGGCTTTTTCTCCAGGCGTCTGACACAGCTGGGTGCCCGCGACGCATTACGTGCAGGTGGTCACTTAACTTTCGTACGGAAATATTTACGACAGGAGATTCTGCTACCGTGGTAGTCTCATATAAAAATATATCACAGGTCAAGAATTAGCGTTGCAAATCTGTAGAAACAAAACCCTATAAATATAACAGTGTCCAAAAAAATTTTCAGTGGCATTGTGATACATTCACACATGACTCACACATTTCATAACTCTTAAAGTACGATTCTTGGTTTCCAACAACCTTTTCCACAAATCAGAGTCCCTAAACACTACTCATTATTCCTTACCTTATTCGTCGAAACTTCTTCAGTATTTCATCATAAGAAATACGTAGCATAATAAACATTCCTCAACAACATAATACACATCGTCGTCGTAATAATAACATCATAACACTTCAGTCAAATCTCAAAATCGTCGTAGCTTCCTCCAATAATTAAAAAAATTCTCTGCTCATGTCAAAAGTGTCATCTGCCTCAAACGTACTTTAAAAATCATAATCCCTTTACCAAATACATCATTCAAAGCTCTCATAGTATCACAATGGGTCCGAAAAAATATGAACAGTTTACAAAGTACAGACAAAATACAGTTTCATAAGTGTGAAGTTATCCAGCTGTGTAATTACGTAAACATCTGTCACTGACGTAGTAAAAAAAATGTTTATCTCTCAGTTAAATGATCAGATAGCTGTGTAATTTGTGTGTTAGAGAAATATGGTACCGATGTGTAAAGTTGTATAAGCAAATACCATATTAGCTAGGGTTCCTTGTGGTTGCCACACACATGGTACACAAAGTAAGCGTGTACCCCCCTGAGGATTAATGTAATTATACCCTCAGGTGTTACAGATTACAGCAATGCAATGAAATGTATCACGGAAAACTTTCTTTGTAATTCAAAAATCTTTAAAAATAAATGTTTTAAGTACACAATTAATCACTCAAATACGTGTACGGTAGCGCTAAATGTGCGTCTAGTAACATAATCTCTGTGGAAGTGTCGTAGTTATCGTCCTCCGAAAGCTAAGTTCTGCAGAAGTCAATGTACTTACCTCATGATAAACAAAAGTGAAATGCTTTGCGTATAGATATCTTAGTTATTACGCTTATTGTTGTGTTGAAGAACGTACTGTGCTGTAACGTATTGTTGTGCTATGGAAAACCCTGTCTCATTGTAGCTATACTACAAAAGTTACTACTAAAACATGTTTTACTTTCCAGAATAAAACAGAAAACTGTGCAGATATAAAACAGAAACACTGCAAAAGCAACATTGTAAATTGTCACTCATTAGTAGCGTCGTGATAAAATCGTGTAGCTGTCACATAAACTAACCACTGTGCCATCTGGTATCTCACTGAAAGTACTTAAAATCCAGAATATATTTTCAAGTAAACCAAAATGTTGCATTAAAATCTCATTAGCAGTACTGGTAAATATTCTAAGTATGTGAGCCTTATAGTCGTTATGTAAACGTGCAACTAACAAGCAAGAATGTACACACACAATAACACAGTGTCGTCTGTTCACAATAACAATGCATTCGTAATTTCTGTTTAAATAAGTTCTCTTGGTTCTTGACTGGATATTTAACTTCAAACATTGTTGCATGTTAACAGATTCTAAGTCTGACTAAGCATACTAGTAATGTAAAGTGAAAAATTTTATAGCAAAGACTAAGTTAAAAAGCAGATTATCTTTCAATAAACGGTTTTACATGTGAAATGTGTTGTAAACCTTTACTCTTCCTAGTGCACTGAGTTTCAACTTCAAAGCAATTATCATGTTGTATACATCGGTAAAGAATGCTAAAATTTTTCTCAAGGCTAGCGTCTTATGTTATTTTTCTCTGAGCCAGCGGGCGCACGTGGGTGCCTGCGGCGCGAGTCATTGTCTGTCTCTTTGTTGCCGCGCGTCGTTATTGGGATTAGGAGACCTAACTTCTACAAATTCGCCTTGCCGAGAGGGCCCAGCTCTGTTAGAATCCCGCCAGTTCTGATGAAATTCACGTCTGTCGTTTTGTCGGTAGTTTACATAGTTTCTTGTTTGTCGGTCATGTGGTGGAGAATTTCTCCCTGAATCGTAACTCTGCGCCGAACTGTTGCGTCTCAAGTTATTCTGCCTCCCTTGATAATACTTGTTTTGGTTCCCATATTGTCCGTTTCTCTGATTGTCTCTGTGATAGTCATTACTACGGAAATGCGATCTTTCTCTGTAACTATTATTACTCTGCCAACGGTTGTCGTACGGGTGGTGTCTATTTTGGTCACGATTTGCGTTGTAAGAATAGCCTTGTCGTGTCCAGTTATTACTTCTTTCATCGCGGATTTGCGACGGATGTGACCTGTAATTGTTGTGTTCCTGGTTTCGCGTTCCGCAATTGTCAGTGTCAATTTCTAATTCTTGTAACAGTCCCTGAAAAGCTTCAATGTCGTCTTTGCAACGTCCTGCCAAAATAATATGTCGTAAATGTTCAGGTAATTTGATTAAGCAAATGCGGATGAGTTCTGAGGGGCTGTATGGGTTTGACAGGTACTGATTCTTGTGCAACATGTCTTCAAAATATTTCACAAGACTGGAGAATTCAGATTGTTCGAAATGTTTCATCATTATGATGCCATGTTTTACGCGGTCTTGTGTGGCTTGAGACCAATATGCTGAGAGGAAGGCATGGTAAAATTCTCCTTCACTGTGGCAATCGTGAATTACCGATCGCATTCTTACAGCTGGTTCATTCTCTAAGTAGCCACACATAAATTCTAATCTGTGCTCCAATGACCAGTTGGGAGGAAAACAATGAGAGAATTGATGGAGCCATGCTTGTGGATGAATGTCGTTGCCAGAATTCTTAAACGTTTTGAATTTACGTGTAGTAATGAACAGCTTATAGTCAAAATCATCGTGTCGGCGAGTAGCATCTCGGTCATAGTTACGTCGTGTCGGCGGTTCCATCTCAAAATTCGGTGTACCTTGCCAATTTCTTTCATAATTACCGAAATGCCCTGTATTATTATTTTGTGGCTTTTGCGTATTTCTAAGTTCCTCTTCCCGTGTTGGAGCGCGAGTGTCTTCTGAAATACGTAATTCTTGTATTACCTGTGTCAGCTGATCTTGTACTTCCCGGATTTCTCTTTGGTGTTGCGTATCAATTTGATTCAGATTTTGTTTCAGTTTCCTAATTTGTTCGCTCTGTTCTGTGTCATTAAAGACTACCGGTTTTGCGTCATTCAGATTATCATCTACCTTCGTAGATAAATTATTTAGCTGATCCGAAAGTTCAACTACTTTCTCTGATAATGAACACATTTCCTCAGTGTGTTTTTCTGAACCAAGTTTCAGAGTGTCCATTTGTGTTGAAATCGAATCTACTGTGTCCTTTAAGTTATCCTGAGTTTTTGCAAGTTGCGTAACCGAATCGGTAGATGCAACTGAGTCAAATTTAGCTTGCAAGGTGTCGTGATTTTCATGAACAATGGTTTGCAGTTCTTTTATGGCTGCTTCGTGATTCTGTAATACATTTTCATGCCGCGAAAAAATAGGTTGAAAATGCTCACAAATTTGTGTTTTTACGTCATTACAGACTTTTTGACATTTCGATTCAATGTTATGTAACTCAGTAGTTAAATCTTCACGTGTTTGTTCAAGCGTGGTGTGAAGATTTTGTTCCATTGCGTCTAACTGTTGCTGTGTTTGTCTCTGATGTTGTTCCATTGTGTCTAACTTTTTAAGATTTTGTTCCACTGTGTCTAACTTTTTAAGATTTTGTTCCACTGTGTCTAACTTTCGAAGATTTTGTTCCATTGTGTCTAACTTTTGAAGCTTTTGCTGTGTTTGTCCCATTTGCTGTATTAATTGTAATAACAATGCACTGGTGTCTGGAACATGTTCCTCAGTGCTTTTCGGCAGTGAATTTGCACCGGCAACATTCACATTTTGACAAGCAGAAAATGTGTCTTGACTTATTTGAGAAAACGGTGAGGAACCAAAACCTGAATCTACAGTATTTGCGAGATTGTTTCCTGTCATTTAGGATTCCTGAGGCGAGCTGTTGCCGACCGATCGTTCGATAATGCGTCCCTCTTCACTAATTGTTTCACTGTCCACGCCATTGTTTGCCGCCCGCTCCATTTCCCTATGCACAGTTACCAAATTACTACTTTGAATGTCTGTTAATTCATTACTCTGCGGCGCTAACACACTGCTTTCGTCTTCACTATCATTTCTCAGTTTACTTTGGAGCCTAGCTCATGTGTGAAGTTGATGTTTCGCAAGTTATTCTGATCTTCTATGTATGTACTCATGTCATAATTCCTGTAACACTGATGTATATGTCTATTTCTATTCTTTTGTAAAGCCTGTACTACAAATGTTATCTATATTGTTATGTTTTTAATGATGTATTTTGTACCTTTGTTATTGTATTCTTATGTTATAAAATTGTAATTGTCACCAGTTCATGATATTATTAACTTGTAAGTTACATTTCACTGCACACGTTTCTGTTGGTCATAGTATATGGACAATATGTGAGAAGTTGGGACTGTTAGTGTTTGCACATGTGTTAATAATTCCGCAAGGGACTGGATAACAGCATTGCTGGTTCTAAGGACATGTCAAACAAATTTTTTGTGAGTGGACAAGGGGTGGTTTATGGACTTGCTATATTCTCCGCAAGACTCTTCGATGGTGAATGTGCACCTGCACAATCGCAACAGATGGCTGCTGGCCTTCTCTACAAGGACTGCAGTGGGTCTGCACCTCTGGTGGCCCACCAATACCGTAATCTCTACCAGGACTACAGTGGGTCTGCTCTGTGATGACCTACCTACCAATACTCTTCAAAATTTCGACTGACTCTGCTGTGGGTTTGCTCTGTTGTGGCCCATTACCTGTCTGCATGTCGAGAGTCAGCACTGTCTTTCCATTGGAAGGACAACACTACTTCTTCAAGACTGCATGGAAATCCACTACTTCTGTGTGCATTTTCTTTTACTGCTCAGACTTTGAGAAAAACACTGCTACTCTCCTGTTATGTACGATTAGGACTGTCTTTATGGACTGTGAGAAAATTTTAGCTTTTAACCAACATTGTATCAGTAAGTGTGTGCATTTGATTTCTTTGTTATTGTAATTATGAAAAATTTTATCAAATCATTATTGGCCACTGCCCAAAAAAAAATTTTGTAAAATTTTTTGTGAGGAGCATGGGGGCTATGTAAGTAGGCTGTTTATGTTTTCTTATTGGCAACGTTACGTAGCGCTCAATATGAAAGTCACTGGCTGTGCTGTGTGCAGTCTATGTAAGTAGGCTGTTTATGTTTTCTTATTGGCAACGTTACGTAGCGCTCAATATGAAAGTCACTGGCTGTGCTGTGTGCAGTATGTGGCTAGTTTGCATTGTTGTCTGCCATTGTAGTGTTGGGCAGCGGCAGCTGGCTGTGAACAGCGCGTAGCGTTGAGCAGTTGGAGGTGAGCCGCCAGCAGTGGTGGATGTGGGGAGAGAGATGGCGGAGTTTTGTAATTTGTCATGAACTGGTATATTTATACATGATGATATCAAGGTAAATACATTGTTTGTTCTCTATTAATTTCTTTCATTTGCTAACTATCCCTATCAGTAGTTAGTGCCTTCCATAGTTTGAATCTTTTATTTAGCTGGCAGTAGTGGCGCTCGCTGTATTGCAGTAGCTTGAGCAGCGAAGATTTTTGTGAGGTAAGTGATTTGTGAAAGGTATAGTTTAATGTTAGTCAGGGCCATTCTTTTGTCGGGAATTTAGAAAGTCAGATTGCGTTGCGCTAACAAAATATTGTGTGTCAGGTTAAGCACAGTCTCGTGTAGAATTGTTCAAAGGGGACGTTTCACGGTTTGTGCGCGTGGGTTTTCGGTAAACTGTGTGGTCTAAGCTACCATATTCTTTCTTGAAAATAGCACACTAAGAAAGTTTAGTCTTCTTTTTCTTGATGTGCTAGTTAAAGCCTTAAGATCACAATGCAAAAATGATAGCCATGCACAAACGCCTGTGATATCGAAAATTTTCCTGCCTTTCCTTAAAGACGTTGTATCGTATTCTATTTTTTGCTGCTGGCTGGATAATGAATCAGAATTTTTGAATTGGGCATGTTTTCTGACTTTTAATTTTGAAGTTAATAAAAAGCTTTTAAGGCCAGCTGCCAAACATACATCATCAAACATATCTCAAACAAACTTTCTAGGAGATTTGTTAGTGGGAAATTTTACCCCTTCTTTCTGCTGCGATGGTCGTCTCGAATACAGTCGAATACAGCCGCCGTAGAAGTTGCTAATTTGTGGCTGTGTCGCCTCGTGAAAGAAACTAATATTTCGATATGTTAAATGTACTAGTTATCAAATAAATAGATAGGCATTGCAATTCACTTCACGTTATTTGTATTAACACAAAACCCGGTATTACTAACGATACTGAGGAGCAATAAAAGTGTCCACGTCCTGTCTTCATCAGGACACACCTCAGACGTCTCTTTTCTATTGCCGACTTAAAAATAAGTGACATTTCCCTCATCTAACAGCACCTCTGCTGCAGCGCATCGCTTCCTTTTTACATGTGCCTCCCTGGCTACATCAAGCAAGAGCCACTACACTTCCACCCTACTGTGGGCTGCAGATTCATGTACGTAGCACATAGTACAAAATTTCCTTTTTTTATTAATTTATACGGCATTATACATTTCACGTTTCTTACCCGGAGAGGCGAAGTGCAGACATCTGTTTTCATGGCCGAAGTGTCAGAAACCTTTATTTCAGCATTCAGCTGCTAGCATATTTGTCTATTATTCATTAATATACTAACTTGTGTCAGATATGTGGTAATATCGATATTATCAAATTCCTTATGTCATAAATTTTACAAAAAAATATTCTTACACCATATTAAAATTACAAATAAATCAATTACTTTATATACGTAGGGAAAATATTACAAAATTTGTTTCACATCTTGTGGTAATTTTTAACATTCAATTAAATATTTATCTTCTTTGTTTACATGTATGACAATTTTGTGTCTCTCCTTTAGTTTGCAACAAAAACTTGCGTCTTCTCCGTCCTTTATTTTTCTGTTGTCATTGACTTATCAACCTGAGCTAGCTCCATTGTTTGAAGTTCCTCGCGGCTACCGTTTTCCGCACCACACAGAGTATTATTCGAGCGCATGTTGGAGTGTGAACAGTTCGCAGCGTCCACTCGGGGTAACTATTTACGAATTCCGTAAGCTGCGACGGAATCCGCTCATAGTGAGGCCGAATAACCCTGCTGGACCAGCTATGTCTGATGAAATCTTCGCCGACATTTTGGTGAGTGTTCGACTTCCCATTACCACACACGTGCAACCGTTGCGCTTATTCACCTCAGCAGCGCAGATTCGCCATACTTTCTGCATTGCAGATAATGAATCATTTGGCGACTGCGAACTTGAATCACCGCACCGCACTATTATTTAACTACTTGGCGGCAACTGCCCATATTTGAGGCACAGTGTGCAACTTACGTAACAATTTTTCAGTCCCGGATCAAGGAACGGGGGTGGGAGTTGGGGTGGGGTGGTGGGGGGCGGGAGGGGGGGTGGGGGGGAAGAATCAGCGTAAATGCCCCGAGAGGCAATTTGAGGGGGCGCCTAATTCATATTCTTGAAAAAAAAAAAGCCATGTGTTAGAAAGAGCCTAGCATCCAGCGCACGTTGGTCTATCGATTATTCACATGGTTTTGAAAGATATCCCAAGTGGTTTTTGAACATTTTTGACGCATTCTGTGTCGCTTCTGAAAAAATCATAAGTTGATTTTTGAATGCCTGCTTAGTGTTTTTGATGTCTCTGTCAGGGGAATCGCCGTCACATCTAGAAACAAAAAACTTTCCCCCCGACGAAAGAGGATGGGGCTATATGAGCTGAGTCGAATAAACCGGAACAGATGAATCGCAATCGCTGTTTGCTTATGTGGTTGATCAAGTGTACGAATCATCAGCATCGCTGTACCCTGAAGAGTGAAAGGAACAGCTTCAAGTGCCTAATATCGTGTAGGGGCCCCGCGAGCACATAGAAGTGCTGTAACATAACGTGGCATGGATTCAAGTGGTGCCTGAAGAAGAGTTGGAGGGAATTGACACCATGAATCCTGCAGGACCGACCATAAACCCGTAAGAGTCTGAGGGGATGGAGATATCTTCTGAACAGAACGTTGCAAGGCAGCCCAGATATGCTCAATAATGTCCATGTCTAGGGAGTTTGGTAGCCAGTGGAAGTGTTTAAACTCAGAAGATTGTTCCTTGAGCCACTGTGTAGCAATTCTGGACTTGTGGGGTGTCGCATTATCCTACTGAAATTGCCCAAGTCCGTTTGAATGCACAATTCACATGAATGGATGCACGTGATCAGACAGAATGCTTACATACGTGCTGTCAGAGTCGTATCTAGAGTATCAGGGGTCCCATACTACTCCAACTGCTCACGCCCCACACCATTACAGAGCCTCCACCAGCCTGAATGCTGACAAATAGGGTCCATGGATTCGTGAGGTTGTCTCCGTACCCGTACAGGTCCATCCACTCGATGCAATTTGAAACTAGACTCTTTCGGCCAGACAACGTGTTTCCAGGCATGAACAGACGAATTTCGGTGTTGACGGGCCCAGGCAAGGCGTAAAGCTTCGTATTGTGCAGTCATCAAGGGTGCACAAGTGGGCCTTCGGCACCAAAACCTCATGTCGATGATGTTTCGTTGAATGGTTCGCACACTGACACTTGTTGGTGACCCAGCATTGAAATTTGCAGCAGTTTGCCGAAGGGTTGGACTTCTTTTATGCTGAACGATTCTCTTCAGTCTTCGTTGTTCCCTTTTTTCAGTATCTTCTTCCAGCCGCAACGATGTCGGGGATTTGATGTGTTACCGGATTCCTGGTATTCACGGTCCGCTTGTGAAATGGTAATACGGAAAAATACCCGCTTCATCGCTACCTCGGAGATGCTGTGTCTCATCGCTCGTGCGCCGAATATAACACCACGTTTAAATTCACTTAAATCCTGATAACCTGCCACTGTAGCAGCAGTAACCGATCTAACTATTGCGCCAGACACTTGTCTTAAATAGGCGTTGCCGACCGCAGCGCCATATTCTGCCTGCTTACATATCTTTGTATTTGAATACGCATTCGTATACCAGTTTCCTTGGCTCTTAAGTGTAATTATTAGCGAAATACATAGATTCAGATTGCCCGGATAGAAATGAACGACTAGCAGGAAAGGTCAAGTATTATCTTATTGGTGTATCCTATAAAATGAAATTTTGACAGAAAAATTTTGCCAGATTGCTACACTACTAGTTGTACAGTACACGGTTAGCAGCCACTTTAAGTTCTGTTCTCGGAACAGCGCGGGAAGCGCATAATAGGACCACGTAATAACTCCTTACCGGAGAATACAGGTGGGATAACATTGAAACTTCTTAATAAAAAAGATGTTTTTACGTGGACTGCTGAGTGAAACTTGTTAGTAAATATTTTACTTAAACTGCTGAGTGAAACTGAACGTACTGAGCCTACTTCCTCTTTACTTATTCTTATCATTTCAACATTGACCTACATAATTTGCCCCGACAAACAGAACTCAAACTTTTCCTACTCATTAATTACTGACAATATCCGAGCGCAACGCAATCTGACTGCTCAAAAAATGATAATCTTACTTCAAATAATTAATACAAAAGAATGGCCTGTATTATTAGAAAACCTAACAATAACATATACATTCCACAAGTCAGTTACCTCACAAAAATTTGCATTACACGAACTACTGCAATGTAGCAAGCGCCAATAGAACCAGCTAAATAAAAGATTGTAACTACTGAAGGCTCAACTATTAATAGGCACGTGGTTAGTAAAGGAATGATTTTGTTACAGAGCAAACAACATATTTACCTTAAGAATGTGACAACCAGTTCAAAAATTATATAATCATCAGTAATAAATCTCAATGACGGATATACATTAACAGCGTCCGCTCGCGCTAATACTGTAGACCTCCAACTCTTCTAATTATTAACCTGTAACCTCCATCCTTGCTGACTGTTCACCTCCGACTGCTAGTCCAACCCGCCACAGAGTCTCTTACAGAGTGCGCACAGCGCTGTCAGAGTTATTAATGCAGAGCGCTATATAGCGCTACCAACATAAACATATAAACACTCTACTTACAGAACCCCCCTGCTCCTCTCAAAAAATTTCGCAAAATAGTTTAGGCAGTGACCAAGACCAATTCGTTAAATTTTTTTCATATTACCAATATCAAATAGATCAGATGCACACAGTAATATACTGTTGCTCAAAAGCAAACATTGTCCTCACAGTCCCCAAAGACAGTCCTAATCTTTCATTAGAAGAGTAGTCAATGACTGTTTTATGCACAAAGTCTGAGCAATAAAGGAAATTGCACAGACTTGTAGTGGAACACCATGCAGTCTTGTAGTGTTTTCCTCCCATTGGAAACACAGTGCTGGCTCTTGACATGAAGATTTTCAAATCGAAACTGAAGACTTTCCTCATGGGACACTCCTTCTATTCTGTCGAGGAGTTCCTTGAAAAATTAAGCTGATTCCTATTGTATTGTTGACTGCGTTTACTTAAACTGATGGACTGACATTTTTCGGGTTCATGAACATTTATTTTTATCTGTTATTACATTAATGTTGTAATTTCGTGTACTGACACGTTCATGACCTTGGAGATTTTCTCCTCAATTTGGTCCTATGGAACTTGACGTGTAAATAAAAATAAAAATAAATAAATGTGCCACAACAGAGCAAACCCACAGCAGAGTCAGTCGAAGTCTTGAAGAACGTTGGTTGAATTGGTAGGTCACCACAGAGCAGACCCACAGTATTTCTTGTAGAAATTATGGCAGTATTGGGCCACCAAAGGTGCAGACCCACTGTAGTCCTCGTAAAAATGATGGTAGTAGTGAGCCACCAAAGGTGCAGACACACTGTAGTCCTTGTAGAGATGGCCGGCAGCCATCTGTTGCGATTGTGCAGGTGCACAATCACAATTGAAGAGTCTTGATGACAATGCAGCAATTCCATGAACCACCAGTTGTGCACTCACTAACTTTTTGCTATAACCCTAGAACCAGCAATGCTGTTAGCCAGTCCCTTGCTGAATCATCAACACATGTGCAAGCACTTACAAAGTCATATAACCTCTGACATTTTATACGTACAGTATGACCAAAATAAATGCGTGCAGTAAAATGAATGCCTACTATTTACCTAACTTGAAGAACTGGTGTCTATACAGTTTACAATTTTACAGTATAAGAACACAATTACAAAGGCACAGAATACATCATTACAGTCAAAAACATGATAATATGGATAACATTTGTTATAATACAGGCTTTACAAAAGAAGAGAAATAACCATATACATAAGAATTAGAGGAATTATGACATAAGTAAATAAATGAAAAAATGAGAATATTGTTAGAAACATTAACTTCACACACCATCATTAAAAGAAAACATAACAGAATAAATAATGTCCAAACATCTTAGCAAAGTAAAGGATATGTTACAAAACCAGTTAAGATTTGAGGATGACAGTATTCCTTATCATAGTGAATGCAGCTTAGTATTAGAAGAAAAAATCTACTAAATTATCTTATCAGGTAAACCCACAGAGACAGGAAGAACACAGACACACAACGGTACATACACATATAGCGGAATAACACAAAAGGAAAGGACAGGTTCTGTTTACAGTGAAACATTTGGTACTGCAGTCCAACCAAAACTTCATTCCACAGATCTTTCTTCTTACTTAGACATTTGTTCCCACAGAAAAATCCTATTTATCTGTATTTATACTTTCATATCTTTCTTACCTCATATTTGTTCTCAAGAAAATCCTACCTCAACCTGTTGTCACTATACCCTACTTATCTATACATTTCGTTTTCCAAAATAATTGTTCTTCATTGGACAATACTCTTTGTCCAAACCTTTTTATTATAACTCCTCAATGCATTTCTTCCCAACTTATCACAACTCAGTTTCTTATATAGCAAAACCCCTCGTCAAATAACTTGAATCTACTGAGTTAAAATACATAAACTCGAGAACAAGGCAATGCAGCAGCACAAAACAATTAAAGCAAACAAAAATTACAAACAAAATACAAACTGGCAAAGCAAGCAGCAGTATATCTAAATCAGCAAAGCAATTGCAACATTACAACTAATATATGGCAATATGCAGCAAACAAACAAAAAAAATCAGTGGTAAAACTGGCGTATCAGAGTAATACAAAGTGAAATTCAGTAGGACAATTCCTGAAAAACAGCAGCAGAAAATGCAATAACTTACATCTAAACATGACAAAGCACAAGCAGAAAAAAAATTACAGTAAAGGCAGCAATACAGATAAGGGAAATGTCTATTCACTTCTTGATGTCTATACCACATCTTAACACTAGAGTGGTGCACCACAACGACTTATTCTATCAAAAAATTACCAAGTCCTTGCAAGGAAAGTTATGTATTCACTTCCTGTTACTAGTCCCCTCTTCTTCTTCTTCTTCTTATTGTTCTTTCCTTTCCAAGAGCTCTTTTTTGAGAATGTGGATCATAGAAATATTATTTTATAGATGTGTTGTTAGAAAGTATACATTAGTATATGTACTAAATTTTATTTTGTAAAACCAGTGCTGCAGGGCAGCTAGGAACTAGATATCAAATAAAATAAGCAAATATGTACAAAGCAAAGAATAAAAACATCATTCACCAGCCATGTGGCATTTCATAAATCAGTAAAAATTCTTTCAATTCTAATAGAAAGACACCTGTCATAATCAGATGTGTAGATGTAACAATATTTCTCATCATTTCATAAACATTTCAATAAATAGCACAAGGTAAGAAATCCAAAGTGTAATCATACACTCCTGGAAATTGAAATAAGAACACCGTGAATTCATTGTCCCAGGAAGGGGAAACTTTATTGACACATTCCTGGGGTCAGATACATCACATGATCACACTGACAGAACCATAGGCACATAGACACAGGCAACAGAGCATGCACAATGTCGGCACTAGTACAGTGTATATTCATTCACCTTTCGCAGCAATGCAGGCTGCTATTCTCCCATGGAGACGATCGTAGAGATGCTGGATGTAGTCCTGTGGAACGGCTTGCCATGCCATTTCCACCTGGCGCCTCAGTTGGACCAGCGTTCGTGCTGGACGTGCAGACCGCGTGAGACGACGCTTCATCCAGTCCCAAACATGCTCAATGGGGGACAGATCCGGAGATCTTGCTGGCCAGGGTAGTTGACTTACACCTTCTAGAGCACGTTGGGTGGCACGGGATACATACGGACGTGCATTGTCCTGTTGGAACAGCAAGTTCCCTTGCCGGTCTAGGAATGGTAGAACGATGGGTTCGATGACGGTTTGGATGAACCGTGCACTATTCAGTGTCCCCTCGACGATCACCAGTGGTGTACGGCCAGTGTAGGAGATCGCTCCCCACACCATGATGCCGGGTGTTGGCCCTGTGTGCCTCGGTCGTATGCAGTCCTGATTGTGGCGCTCACCTGCACGGCGCCAAACACGCATACGACCATCATTGGCACCAAGGCAGAAGCGACTCTCATCGCTGAAGACGACACGTCTCCATTCGTCCCTCCATTCACGCCTGTCGCGATACCACTGGAGGCGGGCTGCACGATGTTGGGGCGTGAGCGGAAGACGGCCTAACGGTGTGCGGGACCGTAGCCCAGCTTCATGGAGACGGTTGCGAATGGTCCTCGCCGATACCCCAGGAGCAACAGTGTCCCTAATTTGCTGGGAAGTGGCGGTGCGGTCCCCTACGGCACTGCGTAGGATCCTACGGTCTTGGCGTGCATCCGTGCGTCGCTGCGGTCCGGTCCCAGGTCGACGGGCACGTGCACCTTCCGCCGACCACTGGCGACAACATCGATGTACTGTGGAGACCTCACGCCCCACGTGTTGAGCAATTCGGCGGTACGTCCACCCGGCCTCCTGCATGCCCACTATACGCCCTCGCTCGAAGTCCGTCAGCTGCACATACGGTTCACGTCCACGCTGTCGCGGCATGCTACCAGTGTTAAAGACTGCAATGGAGCTCCGTATGCCACGGAAAACTGGCTGACACTGACGGCGGCGGTGCACAAATGCTGCGCAGCTAGCGCCATTCGACGGCCAACACCGCGGTTCCTGGTGTGTCCGCTGTGCCGTGCGTGTGATCATTGCTTGTACAGCCCTCTCGCAGTGTCCGGAGCAAGTATGGTGGGTCTGACACACCGGTGTCAATGTGTTCTTTTTTCCATTTCCAGGAGTGTATGTTTCCAAGTAATTGTGTGTCGTGTTTGTGGTGTGTTCTGCAAAGAAATATCAATAGTAAGATCAACGGCCTCTCTTTTACACAGCTATGCGAGCGCTTATGGAAGAGCAGCAAGCTGCAAAGCGGCTTTTTAAGTGGCATCAGTCCACACAACAATGGGTATATTTCAAAGCGGCTATTGCGTAGCCCAGCGCAGCGTAACGTTGAGCTACATACACATTTTACGAAAATATCTATGACAGCAATTTCAGCTATAATACAGTTTGATTCCAATAAAGAATTTCACAGGTTGAAAAATTACAGTGTAAGTGTGATATAACGAAATCTAATCAACAAAACAGTGTCCAAACATTTCTGTCAGCATTTTGGTACTCATATTCAGATAGATACTCACCTTTCATAACTCTTGAAGTACGATTCTTGGTTTCCAGCATTTTTTTCACAAACAAGAGTCCCTAACCACTACTCACTATTCGTTGCCTCATTACACATACATATTCGTCGATACCTGTACAATATTTCATCATAATAAACATGTAGCATAATCGTATTCCTCGTATAGCATCATCTTACTGATCATAAACATACTTCAACATAATAATACACATTATTGTTGTAAGAACATCATCTAACAGATCAATCAGATCTCAAAATAGTGGTAGCTTCCTTCAATAATCTCAAAATCTCTAAAAAAATTCTCTGCTCGTTTCAATAGTGTCATCTACCTCAAAGCTACTTCAAAAATCGTGATCCCATGCAATATACATCACTCAAATCTCTCAAAGTATCATAATGGTTCAGAAAGAATATGAACGTTTACCAAAATGTAGACAAAGTACAATTTAATAAATGTGTAAAGTAATCCAACTGTGTGATTACCTAGACATACGTCAGTGACTTAGTGAGAAAAATATTTGTCTCTCTCAATTAAATGATCAGATAGCTGTGTAGTTCTGTGTTACAGAAATATGGTACCGATATGCAAAATTGTATAAGCAAATACTATATCAGCTAGGGCTCCCTGCGCTTGCCACAAGCATGATACACAAAGTAGGCGTACCGCCATGAGGGCTACTATAATTATACCCTCAGATGTTACAGATAAAAACTGGAGAATGAAATTTATCGCCGAAAACTTTCTCTGTATCATAGTAGTTCAAAACATATTTCAAATACAAAAGGTAATCACTCAAATGAGTGTCATGTAATGCCAAACTATAGTTCATACTGTAAGATCATTTATGTCATTTCTTAACGTTAAGAATGTGCCAAGTGTCGTAGTTATCGCCGTCCATAAGCACAGTTCTCCAAAAATCAATGTACTTTCCTTTGTCATGTACAAAAGTAAAGAGCTGTGCGTATAAATCTCGTAGTTATTACATTCATTGCTGTGATCTTGAAAGTACTACAGTGTAACGTATTGTCGTACTACGAAAAATACCCATCTCATTGTAGCTATGCGACAAAAGTTATTATCAAAACATGTTTTACTTTCCAGAAGAACGAAGAAAAACTGTGCAGACATAAAACAGATTCAACATAAAAGCAATAATGAAAACTGTGTCTTACAGAGTGCGCACAGTGCTGTCAGAGTTATTAATGCAGAGCGCTACATAGCGCTACCGACATACAAACACATAAACAGGCTACTTACAATAGTACCAGTGATTCTGGCAGGGTTAGAGAAGTTAACCGGAGAATAAGTTTTGACAATCGCAGGAATAGTTACAGAATTAGTGATAACAAGATAGTTTGTTAGACCAAGGAAGGAGAAAACAGGGACATCACATAAATCGTATGGAAGGCTATGACGATTCCAAATTCATATAAAAATTTCGTGCTACTATTTTTCGATATCTTGCTTGAGAAACTAGAGCGATGAATGAAACGTGAAACTATTTTCTAACACAAAACTTCTTCTTTGTAATAGGAGTAATAGGCATTTGATAGTGATTCTTCGTGAATTATGTTCTGTCGTGTCACTCATGTAAAAGAGGTACCTAAAACGACTATTTGTGCCAAAACAATCTCGCTTATTTGATTTGTGTTACAGCTACTGCAATATTGGACACGCCTATTTCGTTTTATCTAGCAGATAGTGACAAAACAGACGTAATCAAATCGAGGAACCACACCAGTCTTTGGTACTATTCGTATTGACGGGTTTTTCAGCATTAGACAATCGACATTTTGATTTTTCGTGTAGCAAAACGTTTGAAGAACTTTGATGAGGTAACAGATTCTTTCGCAAAAGGAAAGCACGCTGTGTAAAGCTGTAGCAAGATAGCAAGATTAGAGAGAAAAGATTGCTGTGGCCTAAGGATTGAAGAAATGCGTACCGTCTTGCTTGTCTCTTGTCATTACTGATTTTATTTTTCCTGTATTTATTTTTATGTAGCACAAAAGAGAAAGTTATTTGATTGTTAGATTCTTTTTCTTTCTTTTTTTACGGAGGGCAAATGCAGGAGAGACATCTACGTGAGTACTCTGCTATTCACAATAAAGTGTCTGGCAGAGGGTTCAATGAACCACCTTCATGCTGTCTCTCTACCGTTCCGCTCTCAAACGGCACTCGGAAAAACGAGCACGTAAATTTTTCTGTGCGAGCCCTGATTTTCTTATTTTATTGTGATGATCATTTCTCCCTATGCACGTGGGTGCCAACAGAATGTTTTCGCAATCGGAGGAGAAAACTGATGATTGAATTTTCTTGAGAAGATCCCGTCGCAACGAAAAACGCCTTTGTTTTAATGATTGCCACTCCAATTCAAGTATCATGTCTGTGACACTATCTCCCCCATTTCGTGATAATACAAAACGAGGTGCCCTTCATTGTACTTTTTCGACGTCATCCGTCAGTCTCACTTGATGCGGATTCCACACCACACAACATTACTCCATAATAGGGCGGACAAGCGTGGTGTAAGCAGTCTCTTTGGTAGATCTGTTGCACCTTCTAAGTGTTCTGCCAATGAGTCGCAGTCTTTGGTTTGCTCTACCCACAATATTATCTATGTGATCGTTGCAGTTTAGGTTATTTGTAATTGTAATCCCTAAGTACTAAGTTGAATTTACAGCCCTCAGATTTGTGTGATTTATCTCGTAATCGAAATTTAGCTGATTTCTTTTAGTACTCATGTGAATAACTTCACACTTTTCTTTATGCAGGGTCAATTGCCACTTTTCGCATCAAATGATATATTATCTAAATCGTTTTTCAAGTAGGTTTGACCATCTAATGACTTTACAAGACTGTAAATGATAGCATCATCTGCAACAATCTAATAGTACCACTCAGATTGTCTCCTATGTCGTTAATATACGTAGATCAGGAACAATAAGGGCCTGTAACACTCCCTTGGGGAACGCCGGATATTACTTCTGTTTTACTCGATGACTTTCCGTCTATTAGTACGAACTGTGACCTTTCTGACAGGAAATCACGAATCCAGCCGCACAACTGTGGCGATACTACGTAGGCACGCAGTTTGACTACAAGACGCTTGTGAGGAACGGTGTCGAAAGCCTTCTGGAAATCTAAAAATATGGATTCAATTTGACATCCCCTGTCGATAGCACTTATTACTTCATGAGTATAAAGAGCTAGTTGCGTTTCACAAGAACGATATTTTCTGAATCCGTGCTGACTATATGTCAATAAATCGTTTTCTTCGGGGTACTTCATAATGTTCGAATACAGTACATGTTCTAAAACCCTACTGCAAATCGACGTTAGTGATATAGGCCTGTAATTCAGCAGATTACTCCTACTTTCCTCTTTTGGTATTGATGTGACTTGAGAAATTTTCCAGTCTTTAGGTACGGATCTTTCTGTGAGCGAGTGGTTGTATATAATTGCTAAATATGGAGCTATTTTATCAGCATACTCTGAGAGGAACCTGAATGGTATACAGTCTGCACCGGAGGCCTTGCCTTTATTATGTGATTTAAGCTGTTTTGTTACACCGAGGATATCTACTTCTATGTTTCTCATCTTGGCATTTGTTCTTGATTGGAATTCGAGAATATTTACTTCGCCTTTTTTGGTGAAGGAGCTTCGGAAAATCGTGTTTAATAACTCTGTTTTAATGTCACTGTCATCAGTGACTGCACCGTTGTTATCGCGCAGTGAAGGTATTGATTGCATCTTGTCACTGGTGTGCTTTACGTACGACCAAAATCTCTTTGGCTATTCTGCCAGATTTCGAGACAAAATTTCGCCGTGGAAATTATTAAAAGCATCTCGCATTGAAGTACGCACTATATTTCGAACTTCCGTAAAACTTTGCCAATCTTGGGGATTTTGAGTTCTTTTAAATTTGGCATGCTTCTGCAACAACGATCTGACCTGTTTTGTGTAACATGGGGAACCAGTAACATCACTTATTAATTTATGTGGTATACAGGGTGATTCAAAAAGAATACCACAACTTCAGGAATTTAAAACTCTGCAACGACAAAAGGCAGAGCTAAGCACTATCTGTCGGCGAATTAAGGGAGCTATAAAGTTTCATTTAGTTGTACATTTGTTCGCTTGAGGCGCTGTTGACTAGGCGTCAGCGTCAGTTGATGCTAAGATGGCGACCGCCCAACAGAAAGCTTTTTGTGTTATTGAGTATGGCAGAAGTGAATCGACGACAATTGTTCAGCGTGCATTTCGAACGAAGTATGGTGTTAAACCTCCTGATAGGTGGTGTATTAAACGTTGGTATAAACAGTTTACAGAGAATGGGTGTTTGTGCAAAGAGAAAAGTTCTGGACGGCCGAGAACGAGTTATGAAAATGTAGCACGCATCCAGCAAGCATTTGTTCGCAGCCCAGGAAAATCGACTCGCAGAGCTAGCAGAGGGCTGCAAATTCCACAATCAACTGTATGGAGAGTCCTACGAAAAAGGTTAGTTATGAAACCTTATCGTCTGAAATTGGTTCAAGCACTGTCTGCAGCTGCCGCCAAGCAGCCCGTGACAGAGCACTTCATCACTGGCCTCCAAGAAGCCCTGATCTTACCCCCTGTGATTTTTTCTTATGGGGGTACGTTAAGGATATGGTGTTTCGGCCACCTCTCCCAGCCGCCATTGATGATTTGAAACGAGAAATAACAGCAGCTATCCAAACTGTTACGCCTGATGCGCTACAGAGAGTGTGGAACGCGTTGGAGTATCGGGTTGATATTGCTCGAGTGTCTGGAGGGGGCCATATTGAACATCCTTGAACTTGTTTTCGAGTGAAAGAAAGCTTTTTAAATACTCTTTGTAATGATGTATAACAGAAGGTTATATTATGTTTCTTTCATTAAATACACCTTTTTAAAGTTGTGGTATTCTTTTTGAATCACCCTGTATATCTCTCAATTGCTGTTGATACTATCTCTTTGGAAACATTCCACAACTTTTCTACACTTACATTATCTGATCGGAAGGAGTGAAGGCTGTCTCTTAAAACGGCGTTAACAGCATTTTTATCAGCTTTTTTAAATAGATATATTTTGCGTTTGTTTTTGATGGTTGTAGGTGTTACGGTATTCAGCCTAGCAGCAACTGCCTTGTGATCGCTAATCCCTGTATTCGTCACAACACTCACTATTTGTCCAGGATATTTGTCGCTAAGAGGTCAAGTATGTTATCGCTACCATTTACGCTTCGAGTGGGCTCATGAACTAATTGTTGAAAATAATTTTCTGAGAAAGCATTCAGTACAATTTCGGATGATGTTTTATGCCTGCCACCGGCTTTAAACGTATAATTTTTCCAGCATATCGAGGGTAGATTGAAGTCACCGTCGACTATAATTGTATGAGAGGGGTACTTATTTGAAATGAGACTCAAGTTTTCTTTGAACTGTTCAGCAACTATGTCTTCTGAGTCGGGGGGTCGGTAAAACGATCCAATTAATAGTTTAGTCCGATTGTCAGGTATAACCTCTACCCATACTATTTCACACGAACTATCTACTTCAATTTCGCTACAAGGCAAACTACCTCTGAAAGTAATAAATACTCCACCACCAACTGTATTTAATCTATCCTTTCTGAACACTGTTAGATCGTTTGAAAAAATTTCGGCTGAACTTTTCCGGCTTTAGCCAGCTCCCTGTACCTACAACTATTTGAGCTTCAGTGCATTCTATTAGAGGTTGGAGCTCTGGTTCTTTCGCAACACAGCTACGAAGCCCGCATCTCGTGGTCGTGCGGTAGCGTTCTCGCTTCCCACGCCCGGGTTCCCGGGTTCGATTCCCGGCGGGGTCAGGGATTTTCTCTGCCTCGTGATGGCTGGGTGTTGTGTGCTGTCCTTAGGTTAGTTAGGTTTAAGTAGTTCTAAGTTCTAGGGGACTTATGACCACAGCAGTTGAGTCCCATAGTGCTCAGAGCCATTTGAACCACAGCTACGAAAATTTAGAACTACAATACCAATCGTTTCTACAACTACCTTACTGTGTTTTACCTGCCCACTTTTAGATGGAAGGCGCCCCTTCTGTCGTTTCCTGAGAAACTCCTACCTAAAAAACCGCCCAGTCCCTTCCACACAGCCCCCGCTATCCGTGTAGCCGCCTCCTGTGTGCAGTGGACTCTTGACCTATTAAGCGGAACCTTGAAACCCACCACCCGATGGCGCAAGTCAAGGAATTTGCAGCCTACACTGCCACAGAACCGCCTGAGCCTCTGATTCAGACCCTCCACTCGGCTCTGCACCAAAGTCGGTTCTATCGACAATGCTGCAGATGGTGAGCTCCGCCTTAATCTCGGAAGCAAAACTGGCAGTCTTTACCATTTCTGCTAGCCGCCCGAAACCAGACAGAATCTGCTCCGATCCAAAGCGTCACACGTCATTGGTACCAAAATGAGTCACCACCTGCAGTTGGCTGCGCCGTGTACTCTTCATGGCTTCCGGAAGCACCCTTTCCACATCCGGAATGACTCCCCTTGGAATGCACATGGAGTGCGCACTGGCTTCCTTCCCCTTCTTGGTAACCATGTTCCTAAGGGACCCCATTACACGCCTAATGTTGGAGCTCCCAACTACCAGCAAACCCACCCTCTGTGAATGCCCAGACCTTGCGGGCCGAGAAGCTTCCTCTGGAACAGAGTGGATGACTGCATCTGGCTCAGAGATTTCTCCAGCCACTGTTCATCAAACGAACTGGGGATGACCTATCGTCGGCCCCTCGGAAAGTCTTTCGCTGCCTATGAGACTTTGGAATGATCTCCCACTTGACTGCGGGTGAGGAATCAACCTCACTGCAGGCAATACCCGAGTCGGCCACAGCACTGGACTGATCAGGGAACATGTGAGACGTGCTTGAGGTCTCTTGCTTACCCGTGTTCGACATCCCACAGTGATGCCCCTTGGCAGCAGCCTCAAGCTGTGTGACGGAAGCCAACACAGCCTAGAGCTGTGAGCGGAGGGCTAACAACTCAGCTCGCATGTGTACACAACAATCACAGTTCCTATCCATTACCGCAGTCGCTCCTGTTTGAAGCTCTTAAAAATATCTGACAAGCGAACGGTGTACTCGCCTTATTAGTAGCAGTAACTGGTGATGTGCTCTCTCTGACGATCTAACCGACACTCTCAGGCACCACAGGACTTTTAATTTCCACTGTCCTGAATATAGGTTTGATGAGTTCCATTACAAAATACACACATTTGAACGCCACAGAGCGAAATACAGTGACGTGCGATAGAAGAACGCTGTGTGAAGAGGAGTAGCACCGCATTTTGGCACACTTAAGATCGAACAACATCTACATTTCCTCGAACATACATGTTTCATACGACAAACTCTTCAGAAAGTTGTACGCTACAAAACGAACATTTTTTAGAAAAATCGATTTTTTAAAAAAATTTTACGTCCTATATCCAGCGCTCGGGGAGGAGGCAGTATCAAGTATTTGCCCCGGTTCGGTAATATCGAAGATCAAGGGCTGCACTCTCTCATGTGTATTTTCCATTTCTAGCATGTCTGCTGTCACATAAGATGTCGAAAAAGTTCAAAGAAAGGCAGCACGTTTTGTATTATCGCAAAATATGGGAGACAGTGTCACAGAAATGATACAGGATTTGGGCTGGAAACCATTAAAAGAAAGGCGTTTTTCGTTGCGACGGAATCTTCTCATGAAATTACAATCACCAACTTTCTCCTCCGAATGCGAAAATATTTGGTTGACACCGACCTACATCGGGAGGAACGATCACCACGATAAAATAAGGGAAATAAGAGCTCATACGGAAAGTTGTAGGTGTTCATTCTCTCCGCGCGCTAAACGAGATTGGAATAATAGGGAATTTTGAAGGTGGTTCAATGAACACTCTGCCAGGTACTTGAATGTGATTTGCAGAGTATCCCTGTAGATGAAGATGTTCACAGGTTTGCAAAATATACATGAACATATTATCACAGACATGAAAATGTAAATGTCTTGCAAGCACAATTACAAGAGAATCTTATCTAAATTTAGTTGACACTTTTTTTTAACTCTAAGAAAATTTTCTCCTTTTCATTTCTTTCAGTGAGTGAAGAATTTACTTCTCAAGATATTTACACGCCCTGTAACAACTTGAAAACACAATCAATATCAATTTCACCACCGCACAAGAAATGGGAAAGTATATGAATTTCATCAAGTAGCTTCTGTTTAAGGTAAACATCGTGCACCTTCTTGTACTAGTATTTGCTTTCACAAACAACATACGATACTTGCGACGAGGACAGGCGAAGTACTGGTTGTAAATCCACGTTCCACTCACATCATAGTTAGTGTTCCTTATATTCCCATCGGCGTCTCAAAATCCTTTGTTTAATGTTTATAGTTTTCACACAGCTAATCGCTGTTGACACCATATTTTTATATTTTCATTGTATTTTATGTTCAGGTTCAATGATAACTCTGTGTTTGAATATAGCGTTCAATTATCTTTTCTACAACATTAGTTTTGTATTACTCTTTGTACAACGTGAATGCAAGTGTTTATTTACGCTCAAATGTGACTTACATAAACGTGTACGTATTTCATTGGACATATCACTCAGCGGTTTACGGAATCGTTTAACACGCAGGCTAAGTTGATGTAAGATCCACTGTACTCGTTGTTACTCTTCAGGTGACAGACTACACTTGTGATTAGCTGTTTCAACGTACCGAAAATAAATGTACATACTGATCCTTCTTTCTACAAACTGACAGTCACAATTATACATACCTTATAAACTAATATGAAGGGGCAGAGGTTTTCATTCGGTACCTTCCACCTAAAATTTAATCCTTCCGCCAAATGGGATGTACTACTTTGCATCATTCCCTAAAAAATTCTTATTAGTACATAACTTCTCAATTATGCACAACCGCCCGTAGATCAGTCAGTTTGTTCATTCACACATACGCATAAAGTACAACTCGGTACATTGAATATTTTTTGCTAATAACGTTTCGCCTTCATACCGGTACCTCTCGGAGTCTATGTTTATCAATATTTCATACTTCCTTATGAGCTCATTGACAGTGTTTTGCCTGCTGCACTGCATGTGAATGAGTAAAGCTTGCCGGCCGGGGTGGCCGAGCGGTTCTAGGCGTTACAGTCTGGAACCGTGTGACCGCTACGGTCGCAGGTTCGAATCCTGCCTCGAGCATGAATGTGTGTGATGTCCTTAGGTTAGTTAGGTTTAAGTAGTTCTAAGTTCTATGGGACTGATGGCCTCAGAAGTTCCCATAGTGCTCAGAGCCATTTGAACCATTTGAAGTAACGTTTATTGGCCACAATGAAACTTATTCTACATTGAGGCTTACAGTCGCTATGCAAAGTTTTTGCCGTGTTAATTATCTGTATCTAATTTCATTGTCTTTTTATTTCTTCAAAATTCCTTCCTGTATAGTATATTAGTTTTTCGTATTAACTTTAACGTAGCGGTAGTTTTCAATAGAATACTGTAAAGTATTGTACAGTCGTCATAGCTTCACAGGCTGTAGTTCTAGACAAATAGAGCATTTCTTTCTTATTGTAAGCAGCTGTAGATAGTGTAATATAAATCGCACTTCATTTTAGTACCTTCTCTATATCCACTAGTGTGTTCCTATTTGTAGCTTACTCGTTTAACACTTGTTTTATTTATTACTTTAGTATAATCGTAACCTTTCTGTAGATGAAGACATTTTCTAAATAGCATCCCGGGTGTGGTATTCTGTGCATATTGTACCGCCTGTGTACAACAACTGTCATTGTGCGACTTATTCTTTTATCATACTGATTTTTCCTAGCTTGTGCTTTTGCTTCCAACGTTATTAACGCTTGTGTAACCTTTTCTTCTAAACAAGTCATCTTATTTATACTTCTCGCACGTTAATTAGACTGGTGTAAAAGGTGCTGATGAGTATGGCAAAAATATTTACTATTTTCTGAAAAGGCGTCACGAATTCAGTCAAGTTAGTGAGTCTGTCTGGTGCATACGTTCTGATAAGCCTGTTAAACTCACGATACATCCATTATATTGCGCTCGTCTTGAGACGAAATTTGGATACATAAATATGTTTTACGTTACATGATTTGACAAATTATTTCCACTTCACACATGTGAAGTTAGTTACATTATCAGTCAGTATAGCTTTTGGTTTATCCACTGTCACAAAATATTCTCTCACGATTCGCTTGATTATAGACCTTGCCCTTAGAGTTTTAGCGGCATACATCTGCAGATATTTATAAAACATATCATACAAGGCTATTACATATTCCACTCCTCCTTTTGCCGTTAGAAAACGTCCTGCGACATGGACTGATATGAGGTCAAGGGACTTTACTGGTATAATAGGATGTTGTTCATTGGATCGTGATCTGTTGAAGTGTTTGGTTTTTTGACATATTACACAATTCTTGATTACATGTTGTATTTTACGTTTAGTGTTAGGGAAATAGCAGTATGACATTATTTTCTGACGACACTTGGCTACACCATGGCGACCACACCACTTACATTTGTGACTGATAAAACTGTATACACATGCTTCTAGTAAACAAACACACCAGTTACCAGATTGAGGCGTTGAACGATACAACAAAATTCCATTATGCTTATTATAACATTTTCTCAACTCTGTATCGTTAGTACTTCTAAGTTGTTGCCTTACCTTATTTCATCGAGTATCTTCCTGACTATATTTCTACATATTTTCACATAATAGGACCTATATGGACCAACCTGAAGTGGGATGTTTGTTCTGTTAATTCTTCATATTCACGTAATGCTTATGGAAGTCTAGAAAGGTCAATCTTCTAAAATATTCTGTTCACCTTTGATAGAAATTACCTCAAAATCGAACTCTTGAAGAACAAGACACCATTTCGGTAATCTATTGCGCAATAGTTTACATGTCAGTAAGAATGAAAGCACTTGATGATGACAATACAGTTTGGTGTGATTTCCTCATAGGAAGTACTGGAATTTGTGGAATGCCCATACTACTGCGAGAGCTTCAAGCTCGGTTACGTAATAAGCTCTTTCACATTCTGTCAGTGTTCGACTAACAAAACTGTTTATATTTACATTATGATTTTGTTTAACACGGTTAATATGATACAGCATTGCATGCAAAGTCTGGAAGGACGCATCAGTATTGAGACAAAATTCTTGTGTCATATCAGCACGTACTAACATGTCAGAGTTTACCAAAGCTTATTTTATGGCGTCAAAGCACCAAAAGCTCCTACAGAGACAACGGGGTGTGTTTTCTTGGATTATTGTGAGAGGACTGGGAATGTTATAGGTTTTTGAGACCCTCGTCTATTCTGGCTGACGGTAGGCCGATGATTACGCCACCAGATTGCGACGCTGTCTTACGCCTTTTCGGAGGCGACAATGCTGCGTATAGAGACACCTGCACGTTGGTCTGATCTTTTGTAAATAGTTCTCCTTGGTTTTTCTCATACTCGAAGTTCAGCGAAACGTTGTTCGCGTCATTAGTGACTGTACCGCTTTTTTTTTTTTTTTTTTTTTTTTTTTTGGTAAGCTGCGAAGGCGGTTCATTCGAGCTGCCTCTTTAACTAATAGGTTCGGCCCGAACCTTATCTTCTACTGATTTCATATTGCTATTGTCTTTCTCAAGAATTTTATATTATTTTTCGTTTATGATCTTCAACCGCGCCAACTTCAGTTTTTTGTTCTCGGACGCAATTTTCAGTTAGATTAAAATCTTTGTCAAAGGCACCGGCCTCAGCTCTCTCATTTAATCTTTTTACATCCTTACTGATACGTTTCCCCTCGGTTTTCAAAAAAGTTTGTCCTAAAGTCTGAAATCCTTTGGCTCGCTTGGGTTTTTGTGTATCATCCGGGAAATTTTTGCACGCAGACTTCATTTCTGGTACATGTGTCTCAACTGTTGTTACCCATTGAGCTAAGCTTTCATGTGCGCTTTGTGAACTTCCGTGCGCCGTTGCAAGTCCCTCAACTTGACGTGCATTTTGACCACTCATAATAGAATATTTTTGACTATATTTATTTGTTTCCCGTAATCCATAAATCGTTAATCTTATACACTTTATATACAATTCAATTACACATTGTCATGCAGACATTTAATATAACCGATGCGTCCTCTGTTGCAGCTAGGAAGTCGATAAAAGTTCCCTTGTAAGCTCGAACTGGACGTTCTTCTGATATGTGCTGGATGGTTTGGTTTCCAGCATCGCAGTGGAAATTTGGAGTTGGTATCTTTTCCCATTTGTAGAGGGCGTCAGCACTTTTTCCGTGGCCAGTGCGTACGCGGTTTGAAGTTGTCCACACATTGCGTGGCTGACTGAAGCCTGCTGGCTCCTCATTTACCACGAAGCTTCGACATTTTGGTGGGCCCGCGCTCTCGCCAGTGTTGTTTCCAGAGATTGTGTATGTCAAAGCTGGAGGTCGTCATTTTTTTTAGCAGTGAGTAGTGGTGGTCTTCTCGATTTAAGTCTTCTGGGATCCATATCAGCCGTTTCATTATGTAAAAATTATAAATAATGAGAACAGCACACAGTACGAAAGCAATAACCGGCAGCACTTACATTAAATTCAACTGCAAGTAAGAATTTAACAGATTAACAAAACAACAACTGAGCTCTTGAGCCCACACAGTACAGTAGTTGGTATTGGTTAAAGTACTGATGGGCGATAGCCTATAGTGCTGCCGACATGCTGAATATATTGATGCCTTTGTTGATTGTTACCAATAGTGCGTAAGCTTTTTTCGTCGTTATGATTGATGACTAAAATACCTTTGTGTTTCACAACATGGTAGCTAGGTCGTTCATTTCGGTGACGACGGGTGGTAGACGCAGCCCCCGGATCCCTCTTTGGCTACGTCCGTGATTCAGGGCTACAAAACGCTGCCGCAGTTCAGTCATTAGTCACTTAAAATCAGTTTTCGCCAGAGTATCTCGCATTTCCGACACACCCTGCGGGGGCCACTTCCAACTTTGCTCCGCATTATACATTAACAGCGTTTGTGCAGTGACTTGCTGTGTGTGTGTGTTACCTATAATAGAGAGATAGCTGTTGGCCGGTGTGGCAACACCGTAGCGGCAAGTGACAGACGTCAACTATCAAGTAATGTTAAACTGACAGTTGTCTTCCACCATGGGGTGATAGCGACAGCGGAGGACGGTAACATACACCGCCCAGCAGCAGCGCTCGTGTATTCATGTGACGTCACGCCACTGTGCGGGAGCACGCGCAACGCAATTTTGCTGTAGTCATTAGCGAGCCAAGATATGAATCGGAACCTGCAGGAAGCTACGATTCCCCTTGAAGACGTCTTCTGCAGCTGGAAGCGAAACGTTGGGTTTTAATGTGAAATCCATTTGACAACGGCATGTTAGCCCCCAATCCTTTATTAATTGTAACAGTATTATTTTCTTCTTCTACCCTGAAGAGGCCTTTACATCGCGGCTAAACCCAGTTACCTCGTAACTGTAAACTGGATTCTCAAGTGAATTCAGTTCAGAACCACAACGCTCTTTCTGTATGGAGCGAAAATTTTTTGAGTTGTAAACCTATATGTGTATGATCTTTCCCTTGCCTAACAAATTTTTAATCGAGTATATAATCCGAGCTAAAATTTGAAGATTAAGGTTTTTATATTGTCTGAATTAGGTGAGCTGCAGCAATTAGGAGCATAAAATTAAAACCCCTTTGAAATATTACTGTATCAGAACAAAATTTTCTATTGGGGCCGTAGATCATCCAGCTGAATACATGAATAATATTTCGCCATTCCAGGAGTGTCTCAACTACAAACAATATTAATTGTCAAAAAACAGAATTAATCAATGCCGTACTTCTACATCGCTGTTATTGATAAAAATTGCACAATGTACTCAACTCAAAATAAAATGTCAGTTCCACTTCTTTCAGTTTGTAAACAAAAATGATGAGCTAACGAGAAAAAAAAATGATGCATTCTTTGAGAAAATTACAGACACTGCGTCTCTTAATACTGAACTATGTTTCAAACCATTGTTACTAATGATAATGGTGGGCATAGATTGCTGCAATTCGCCCAGTGGCGGTCCATATTAACAAGACCGAAAGTGCAAATGCAAGTTCTGTTGTTGTCTTTTACAGCTGTTATGGTTATATGCACGTAAATCCACATAAGGCGCTAATATGATATCTTTAATTTATTTTTCTTTTATGTTTCTTTGTGCCGTGTGTTCGCGTGTGTTGCCGGACATCTGGACGGTATATCAATCCCACTGTTGCAGAGTTTTACATCACGGCTTCCCGTCAGATAGGAAACAATCGTGCTCCCGTTCGTTGTTGTGTAGTCGAGTGAGACACTGCTCGGGACATGATTAATTGCCTTGTACTTGTGTGAAACGATGCATCATTTACAAAGTTGTAAAAAGTCTATGGTTATCAGTGCGCGTGCTTACTTTGACGCCGAAAAAGAACAGGGCACTAGCAGTTCCATATCACAGCCAGTATACAGAACTTCTGAATGTCACGGTATTAGTGAAAGTATAGTAAAGCGAATTTCGAGAGAAACTTCAATCTTCTATCACCGAAAAAGAATTCGAAAATTGGGCTTTAGATACAAAAAGCTCAACGAGAAACGTGTACTGATGGAAAATAACCAAGTAGTAGCAAAAAGATAAAGAGTTCTAGCGCGAAATAATACAATTGCGCAACGCTGGATGGACTATTTATTACACCGATGACAGTTGTTGTGGTTCAAATCATTCAAAAAATGGCTCTGAGCACTATGAGACTTAACTTCTAAGGTCATCAGTTCCCTAGAACTTAGAACCACTTAAACCTAACTAACCTAAGCACATCACACACATCCATGCTCGAGGCAGGATTCGAACCTGCGACCGTAGCGGTCGTACGGTTCCAAACTGAAGCGCCTAGAACCGCTCGGCCACCCGCGGCCGGCTTCAAATCATTACAGAAAGGTTGGCTGGGAGGAACAAAAAATGCTTATGCATCAGAAAATATGTACGATTATCACACAGGAAGTGTTGTACAGTGGAATGGCTGGAAAGCAGGAACTCGAACGCCGTCCGGTTCTGGGAAAAGGATTATAATGTGCCACATTGGGAACGAATATGCATTTGCGCAAAATATGGCTTATGTTTTACTGGGCGAAAAGGAGGCGCAGATTATCACTGTGAAATGAATGCTAGACACTGCGAAGAGTGGTTTAGGAGCTTTCTCGAAAAATTACCAAAAAAATCTGCGCTTGTTTTAGACAGACTCCATACGTTAAATCCAGTATCACGAAATTCATCTTCGAAATGGAGACAGCATTTTACTATTGAATGAATGGAAAGCAATAATGTAGAGCTTCGATCTAATGCCACATCATTTGAGGAATTTACTAGAGCTGGCCTACTGGAACACGCTCGACCGCACTTCAGGGTGCAGGAATACCTGTTGGAAAGTATATTACGATCAGTGGACAAGGAAACTTCTGTGGTTGCCTGTAGCGGACTGCGGAACTGAACGCCATTCATCTTATTTGGGCATTGTCAAGAACAAGATAGCAAACAAGAACAAGAATTTTTCCGCTCTGGAAGGTGTTCCCCAAAGTGTCTGAAGGAATTCAGGGGGTCGTATACACAAGCTTGGAAACGGTTATGCACGAAGAGCTCCCTGTCTTGACATAGCAATAGAACCGTTGCTGATCCGAGTAGGCAACTGCATTAGTAGCAGCGATACCTCAACCTGCAGGGAAAGCAATTAAGGTAGGTCTTATTTCAGTCATCATTCTTTACTGCAAATCTTTTTCGAGCTAATCGACTTTTCCATTTAGTGTTGAAATGTGCTATGCAAACGTTCAATTATTGTGAGCGTATCTAACATTTATTTTCAATTTCCCATACTATTTCTCTCTACTCGCTACAAAAACTGAATGCGGCAATGCTGCACTGGAATGCGGCTTTGAAGCTGCCGTTCTTCACAGTTTGTGACAACTGCATTCCACCACAGATTTGCGTATATTGCAGCTACTAACACAATTGCTTTACAAATTCTTCACTGACAAACACGGGAAGTATTCAGTAATAAAGACATATGATGTAACAAACAAAAGTTCAAGCTTAACATCAGTGCCTTCTCCGTCGCAATAGCTATAACGGTAAGCTCAATCGCAGCATCTCGGGTTTTAGTTACAGCGACGAAACGAGTAATTAGAAAATAACGAAAAACCGCCTGTAAATAGAAAAATATTGTATCTTTAAACTGCGCAATGAAAATTTTTATCTTATTTACGGTTTCAGCTAAGATGTCATTTTCATACATAGATATTCCCATGGTTCCGGTGAGGTATGTCGATATTCGTAATGGAATATGAGCAGAATACCAGCTCAAAGTCAGGGCTAATCATTGTGAAACATTTAATAGGCCACTGTATTCCCTGGAATTTGACGTTGGTTGGCGGCTCGGAGGCACTTTGACAACATTATGAAATAGATATTTTTCCACAAATTTTTGCCCTATTTGCCACCCTTCTCCCATCACTTAACAAAAATATAAAATTATCATACTTCCTCACATCTGAAATTATTTTTGCAGGGAATAAGTAACGTATGTAACTGGACTGTCACAACTGATACCTAACGGACAGTTACTGGCATTGAGAATCTTAATTTATATCCGTATACGAGGGCTATTGGAAAGTAATGTCCGATCGGTCGCAAAATGGAAATAACGTGAAAATAAAAAATTTTTTACTTGCAACAGTTAGTTACACGTCAGGCTACTTCTCTACATAGTCGCCGCTCCGATTTAGACTTTTGTCGTATCGTTGTACCAACTTTCCAATACCCTCGTCGCAGAAGGCAGCCGCCTGTGCTTGCTGCCAATTCTCTACGCTGGTCTACAGCTCGTTGTCTGTGCCAGAACGTTGTCTTCATAGCCAGCGGTTCATGTTAGCAGAGATGAAACTCAGGGAGAGTCAATTGTGGGTGACAAAACACTTCCCATCGAAAACGCTGCAGGAGCATCTTCATTGCCCCGCAGAGTGCAGCTGTGAAATGTTATTCAGATGGTAACTCATGACTGCTATGTTATGTGGGCTGCATGACATCAGGCGATGTCTCACATGACGCACTCACACTTCGCTGGAGACGCTATTGTTCTAAACGTACACTCCTGGAAATGGAAAAAGAACACATTGACACCGGTGTGTCAGACCCACCATACTTGCTCCCGACACTGCGAGAGGGCTGTACAAGCAATGATCACACGCACGGCACAGCGGACACACCAGGAACCGCGGTGTTGGCCGTCGAATGGCGCTAGTTGCGCAGCATTTGTGCACCGCCGCCGTCAGTGTCAGCCAGTTTGCCGTGGCATACGGAGCTCCATCGCAGTCTTTAACACTGGTAGCATGCCGCGACAGCGTGGACGTGAACCGTATGTGCAGTTGACGGACTTCGAGCGAGGGTGTATAGTGGGCATGCGGGAGGCCGGGTGGACGTACCGCCGAATTGCTCAACACGTGGGGCGTGAGGTCTCCACAGTACATCGATGTTGTCGCCAGTGGTCGCCGGAAGGTGCACGTGCCTGTCGACCTGGGACCGGACCGCAGCGACGCACGGATGCGCGCCAAGACCGTAGGATCCTACGCAGTGCCGTAGGGGACCGCACCGCCACTTCCCAGCAAATTAGGGACACTGTTGCTCCTGGGGTATCGGCGAGGACCATTCGCAACCGTCTCCATGAAGCTGGGCTACGGTCCCGCACACCGTTAGGCCGTCTTCCGCTCACGCCCCAACATCGTGCAGCCCGCCTCCAGTGGTGTCGCGACAGGTGTGAATGGAGGGACGAATGGAGACGTGTCGTCTTCAGCGATGAGAGTCGCTTCTGCCTTGGTGCCAATGATGGTCGTATGCGTGTTTGGCGCCGTGCAGGTGAGCGCCACAATCAGGACTGCATACGACCGAGGCACACAGGGCCAACACCCGGCATCATGGTGTGGGGAGCGATCTCCTACACTGGCCGTACACCACTGGTGATCGTCGAGGGGACACTGAATAGTGCACGGTACATCCAAACCGTCATCGAACCCATCGTTCTACCATTCCTAGACAGGCAAGGGAACTTGCTGTTCCAACAGGACAATGCACGTCCGCATGTATCCCGTGCCACCCAACGTGCTCTAGAAGGTGTAAGTCAACTACCCTGGCCAGCAAGATCTCCGGATCTGTCCCCCATTGAGCATGTTTGGGACTGGATGAAGCGTCGTCTCACGCGGTCTGCACGTCCAGCACGAACGCTGGTCCAACTGAGGCGCCAGGTGGAAATGGCATGGCAAGCCGTTCCACAGGACTACATCCAGCATCTCTACGATCGTCTCCATGGGAGAATAGCAGCCTGCATTGCTGCGAAAGGTGGATATACACTGTACTAGTGCCGACATTGTGCATGCTCTGTTGCCTGTGTCTATGTGCCTGTGGTTCTGTCAGTGTGATCATGTGATGTATCTGACCCCAGGAATGTGTCAATAAAGTTTCCCCTTCCTGGGACAATGAATTCACGGTGTTCTTATTTCAATTTCCAGGAGTGTATTTACGTGCTCACTGTGTCCCCAGAACTGAAAAGAGCGACGTGACGCAATCGACGGGCATACTGCATGCACTACCCAACGCCGCTGTGCAAAGCTTCATCGGATTTTCGCTGTGGTTTCCATTTCACATCCCATTGGACCTTACTTTCCGAATAACCGCCGTGATATATGCTAACAAGTGTACAGTTACTACTAGACACACGTGTAATAAGAAATTGTAAAATTGTACGTCAACAGTGTTACTTCTAATAACTGAATTTCATACCGAATGTGCTCACGCTGTTTATTCTACCGTGGTATATGATGCAATGTCTGCCGCTGTTGCGACACTGAAATTCCTCATCACTGATGTCTGTGAATCTTGGTGGTAGATACACCTCGCAGTTCTTCAAATAAACTAAGAGTACTGCTCCAACTTTTCAGTCGGCGTGTCTTGCACTCAAGATCATGCGCTTTAGCTCTGATAGCGGGCCGATGCGTTTTGCGCTTCCTTCTTCAGTCATCTGCTTAACATTTCGCGAAATGAAAGCTAAAGAATCGGTGTATCTTATTTTTGTTAAAAGTAATCGATAGGAAAAATACAAATTTTGCCAGTAGTATTGGTACGTAAACTTTGCAATTCAAAGTGGTGGTTTTGGCACTAGTGAAAGTTACACAGGAGTCACACAGAGGATTGGACGAATAAAAATACTTGGAGCGTTGTCTCTACTCGCTAAATACGCTTTCTGGCTGTGTCCTTGTACGCTTTGGACTATCCTAAGTTATGGTGCCTCATGCTACTGAATAGCGCCCACATGCGAGCTAGCGAATCCCTATCGCTCCGATTGCTCAGTACCCAGAGAGACAGAAGCCCCCGTTAATTCAAGCGTCAGGCTGATGAGACGCTAGCCGACCCTTTCACACCGGCTACTGCCTTCACACTCAAGCGTTGAGTTGCTTGCGTATGCGATAACTTTTACCCGGATATTATCAGCTACACGTGTCACTTGACACGCTTACGTAACTGCTTTGTAGCAGTAAAGGGTGCCGGCAAACGCGCTGCTGTCGTAAGCTCTGGAGAGTTTGTGAGACTTTGGGCAATCACCTGTTATTAACAGATACTGACGTTGACTCTGCTACTTTTACCTGAAAGCGATTGGTACAGCTTCTTTCTTAGCGTTTGTGAAAATGATACGACTCACTCTCTTCCCACAGTGATGGATTTGCTCTAGTAAACGAAATGGGGTTTCCTTTTTACCCTAGTGCAAATACTAATAAACCAGCAGGCGCATTTCACTTGACAGGCATTGAGAGTTGCTTATAAATAGAGTTTCTTGTTGTATGCTTGCATTCAGTGAATGTCCCACCGACCAAGCCTTTTGTTATCAAAAGGATAGCTCACGCAAACGTTTTGCACGTAATATGAGTGATGTTTATTTTTATTTTCTGAACAATACATCACAATGTTTTTTCCGAGTTCCAGGAAACATAGTTTAAAAATTCATTAAGTAATATTTATTTCCCTTTTCAGACAGAAGATAACATCATCTGATTTACAAGGTCTCAAGGATGATGGGAATAATATTATCTTCAAATAGGCTAATGGTATTCTGGTCGGTAGAAAACAAGTTACTGCTTAAGCGTACATTATAACAGCACAGGTATTAGCAATTAGTAACTTTTCAGAGAAAAGTAAAATAATGGATTAGTGGTTAATAAGAAATTATCACCGCCATAAATGAGGGATAGAAGGTTTACCATTACTTACCGCACCACAAAACAATGTGGGAATAATGATATCTGGTCGCAGTATAACAGTTCAGAAAGAGATAAAAGTTGGATGGCTCTCGACTTTACGAGATGGATATCTCATTATAGTGGTAAATAAGCATAACTTTAACTGTCCAACGTTAGAAATGTTCATAAATATTGGTAATGGTTCAGAAAGAGGTAGATGTTGGCTTTATTAGATGTAGATTTAACACACTGCTAAACATGTAAATCTTCGATTGCTCATCGTTAGAAATGTTGATAAAACCTTGCAATGTACAGTCAGTGACAGAATTCGCGAGACTGCTCGCCTTCTCATTATGCTGAACTGCATAGCGTTACTGTCTCTGATGCAACATAATGTGAAAGGACACGAAGTGCTACCAACATATTTTCTACACGCGTGAAATCGATAAACTATTTGAGAATTCTCAGACTGTTGTAACTAATGTGTGAGACAATATTTTTGCTGATCAGTTTATAACTTTTGTTTATGTGTTGTGTTCATAAACTAATATAGCACGCACTGCACTAATAGGAATGATCTGCAGCTTACCATAATAACGTTACGGAAGAAGTCTCTTTTCATAAAACAAAGTATCCTAAATTGTCACGAACTAGCAGTAGGATACATACTTTTTTGCCTTCCAAACGGTCTGTGTCTATGTCCAGTCCACTGTCTTACTAAAATAGCATTATCACGAAATTATGGAACTGTTCCATTAGGGACAGATACGTAACAAAATCGAGATAACAAATCATTGAGTGCCACTATCAAGTTGTACAATTGTCAGAGACAGAAAAAGAACGCATTAGCAAATGTGCAGTTTTGCAAGTTTTTTATCTCCAGATCAACAGCGTATAAATCAAGGTAAGGACAGAACTTACGGGGAAGAAGACTACTTTAGAGATTCCGGCCTGCCTGCTTGTGGTTCTTTCACAGTGGACGTTAAATCGTGTCTACAGCGAGATTAGAACTCAAAACTAGCTCAGTGGACCCCTTGTAGAGCAAACGTTTCACCGCTAAGCTACCATAAAACTGTAAGAAACACTGCTTCCTCAACGTCTCAGTGAAAGCCAAGACGGAGGATTTACAAACTATATAGCGAAGTAAGTCACAGTTTCTGCTGGAACGAGCTTCCTGGATTCACAAGCATAAATTTGCTACCTATATGTCATCCCCTGAGTGAGAATAATTCAGGATAATTAATTTAAATGACAAGAAAATCTCGAGTAATTTACCAGCGTGATTCTGAATTACTTCAGGAAGTAATTCGAGGTTCACATAGTTGACAAAAGAATTCTACAGTCTTACCATTCCTTCATCAGCCAGCAATAGGCAGACTACATTTGCTCAGCCGATGTGTTTCTTCAGCTACCAATGTGGAAGCTGGCGCTTCAAAGACGTGATGACGCTGGCTGTCACTGGGAGCAAGAGTACCTGGTGTAGATCAATAAGTTTTGATCACATTTCTGTAGCTATGATTTGCTTCTAAAACATAGTTGCAAATAATGTACAGACGCACCGAATGCAACTCTCACAAATAAACATCCGTTGCAGGCTCCAGCTTTCGAGGAAATGCTTTGATTTACTTGCTTACCCCCGAGATTATCGACAAAGCACGAGCTATTGAGAAACGTTAACGAGTTTACTTTCCGTAACGACATTCACGCTAAATAATGTGACCGTGGCATACGTGCCTTAATAAGTCGCTCGTGGTGCTCTGAACTTTCATGCTATAGATGTTTTCATGACATACATCACACTGGGGAATGCACTAGTTCTCTAGAAGTATAAAAGTAAAAAATCAATGCACATAATATAATACTAGAATTAATATGTTTCTCATTCTAGAAGTTCATATAAGATTACTGATGATAAATCCTTTTTTTTTAAATACTAAAATGTTGATCTACTTTATCAATAGTTGTACTGCGTATCTCAACGTCACAAAAAACACTGATGTCATTGATGTTACATATTTCGACAACAATAAAACAAAAATGCCTTGCAATTGGATTTGAACGCGAAGCGGCGCAAAATTTGGAAACTGTGCTCTTAGCCACTACGCTGCTGACTCGCTTGGTTTAACGCTGCGCGAGCGAATTGATGAAGTAGCATCAACACTTCGACTGTCACTTTGTTAGAAACTATAGAGTGTTGACACCTAAGACTAAATAGGTGTCCTTTATTTTCAGACCTCTTGCACCAAGCGAAGTTTCGACTGTGACAAAGAGCAACGTATGGTAGTTCCCTTTGTTACCTGCAGATTCCGATTAAATAGCAATGTACTGGTTGGGAGTTACGTGGAGACTAAGAGTGGTGCATGTTTCTGGTTCAGTACTACGAATTTAGAACTAATGTAAAGCTAATCCGACTAATACAGTAGTATAGAGCTGATGATTTTTTTATCCTCGTCTCACAGCTCAAACAAATGTTGATGAGACTGGTGACCGTTAGTTCCAAGACGAGGGGAACTGATCCAACTACACATATTTCCAATCACGTATTGAAATCGGATTCTGCATTACAGTGGGTTTCTGATTATGATAGATTCGAGAAGGAGAGACTCTCGCCGCTATCACAAGTTATCAGGGACCTGAAACGACTCAACGAGACCTTCAGTGACATGTATTTGGCTTTTGTTAGCTATACCGGGGAGACTTCAAAACAGGAATAATCACGAAAGGAAGATTTAGAGTCAATTTATTTCATCAGCCTCATTTCATCTAAATTCGTTTCCCTTCAACTTTCAACTTCTTCAAGTCATTCCTTGGTTACGTAAAGAGTGAGGTGCTCAGTCTCCATGTCTGTTTTCCCCACGTTTTAGCCGATTGAAACGATCTTCAACTTTCAGTTCACAAGAGCTGATGAGCAAATGCACCAAGAGAGAAACAGATTTGATGTATGCACGACCTGTGTTAAACGCATTATTTAGCCTTACCAGTAGTCTCCAAGTTGAAGTAAAATTGCAATTAGCGTTGTCTACAGATTTGGGTTCGGCCGTGGTTACTGCAGTATTTAACATAGTAGCGTTTTTAACAATTACATTTCGATAATTCCCATTTGACGGTTGTGGTAGCCTAGAGGTATCGTTAGTGTGAAACAACAGGGAAAGTAACCGTGAGCAAAACGCGACAACTGCAAGGTAGGACGACTGCATAGAAAACGCTTCCCACAATCACCTAAAGTTACCTCTTCATGTTACTTTGCTTCCTCTCTTTCTCACGTATTCTGTAAACTGAAAAGCTCATAAATCGGGTAAATTCCACGTTTATTGACAAAGCATCGCCAGTAATAATATTGTAGTTATTGCGAATAGACAATATTTTCCGTCTCTTTGGTGTTTATGGGATTACAGACAGTTACACTTGAAACTTCCCCTTTGAACAATTTATACAGGACTGTGCTTAACCTGACACACAATGTTTTTAGCGCAACGCAATCTGACTTTCAAAATTCCCTACTAAAGAATGGCCCTGACTAACATTAAACTATACCTTTCACAAATCACTTACCTCACAAAAATCTTCGCTGCTCAAGCTACTGCAATACAGCGAGCGCCACTACTGCCAGCTAAATAAAAGATTCAAAATATGGAAGGCACTAACTACTGATAGGGATAGTTAGCAAATGAAAGATATTAATAGAGAACAAACAATGTATTTACCTTGATATCATCATATAAAAATATAGCAGTTCATGACAAATTTCAAAACTCCGCCATCTCTCTCCCCACATCCACCACTGCTGGCGGCTCACCTCCAACTGCGCAACGCTACGCGCTGTTCACATCCAGCTGCCTAACACTACAATGGCGAGTATTACAACAATGCAAAGCAGCCACAGACTGCACACAGTACAGCCAGTGATTTTCATACAGAGGTGGCGTTACCAATAAAAAAAACTAAACAGCCTGCTTACATAGCCCCCATGTTCCTCACAAAAAATTTTACAAATGGTTTTGGGCAATGGCCAATACAGATTTGAAAAAATTTTTCATAATTACAATAACAAAAAAATCAAATGCACACACTTATTGGTACAATGTTGGTCAAAAGCTCAAATTTTCTCACAGTCCATAAAGACAGTCTTGATCGTTCATTACGGTAAAATAGTAGTGTTTTTCTCAAAGTCTGAGCAGTAGAAGAAAATGCACACGGAAGTAGTGGATTTCCATGCAGTCTTGAAGAAGTATTGTTGTCCTTCCAACGGAAAGACAGTGCTGACTCTTGACATGCATACAGGTAATGGGCCACAACAGAGCAAACCCACAGCAGAGTCAGTCGAAATTTTGAAGAGTATTGGTAGGTAGGTCATCACAGAGCAGACCCACTGTAGTCCTGGTAGAGATTACGGTATTGGTGGGCCACCAGAGGTGCAGACCCACTGTAGTCCTTGTAGAGACGGCCAGCAGCCATCTGTTGCGACTGTGCAGGTGCACAATCACCATTGAAGAGTCTTGCGGATAATATAGCAAGTCCATAACCACCACTTGTGCACTCACAAAGTTTTTGGAATTGTCCTTAGAACCAGCAATGCTGTTATCCAGTCCCTTGCAGAATTATTAACACACGGGCAAACACTAACAGTCCCTACTTCTCACATATTGTCCATATACTATGACCAACAGAAACGTGTGCAGTGAAATGTAACTTACAAGTTAATAATAAGATGAACTGGTGTCAATTACAATTTTATAACACGAGAATACAATTACAAAGGTACAAAATACATCATTAAAAACATAACAATACAGATAACATTTGTAGTAAAACAGGCGTTACAAAAGAATAGAAATAGACATATACGTCAGTGTTACAGGAATTATGACATGAGTACATACATAAAAGATCAGAATAACTTTCGAAACATCAACTTCACACATGAGCATTAACACAAAACAAAATAAATAATATCTAAACATTTTTACAAAGTAAATAACACATTATTAATGCCAATTGTATTTGAGGATAACAGTATTCCTCATCATAGTGAATGTAACTTAGTATTAGAAGAGAAAAAAGTTCTATGAAACAGTACACAGAGACAGGAAGAAAACAAATACACAAGGGTACACAAACATATAGTGGGATAACACAAAAGGGAAAGGACAGGGTTTGTTTTACTGCAGTATTTTGCATGGAGATCTCCCTTACGCATGTACGCACATTTCATAACTCTTAAAGTACGATTCTTGGTTTCCAACATACTTCATATTCCTCATATACGGTAGCATCATCTTATTGATCATAAACATATCTCAACAGCATAGTACACATCGTCGTCGTAATAATAACATCATAACACCTCAGTCAGATCTCAAAAACGTCGTAGGTTTCTGCAATAATTTCAAAACCTAAAAAAAAATTCTCTGCTCATTTCAATAATTTTATCTACCTCAAACGTACTTTAAAAATCATTATCTCTTACCAAATACATCATTCAAAGCTCTCATAGTATCACAATGGGTCCGAAAAAATATGAACAGTTTACAAAGTACAGACAAAATACAGTTTCATAAGTGTGAAGTTACCCAACTGTGTATTGCGTAAACATGTGTCACTGATGTAGTAAAAAAATGTTTATCTCTCAGTTAAATAATCAGATAGCTGTGTACTTTGTGTGTTAGAGAAATATGGTACCGATGTGTAAAGTTGTATAAGCAAATACCATATTAGCTATGGTTCCTTGTGGTTGCCACACACATGGTACACAAAGTAAGCGTGTACCCCCCTGAGGATTAATGTAATTATACCCTCAGGTGTTATAGATTACAGCAATGGAATGAAATGTATCACGGAAAACTTTCTTTGTAATTCAAAGATCTTGAAAAATAAATGGTTTAAGTACAAAATTAATCACTGAAATGCGTGTCCTGTAGCGCTAAATGTGCATCTTGTTGTAAGATAATCTCTGTGGAAGTGTCGTAGTTATTTTCCTCCGAAAGCTAAGTTCTGCAGAAGCCAATGTACTTACCTCATGATAAACAAAAGTGAAATGCTTTGCGTAGAGATATCTTAGTTATTACCCTTATTGTTGTGATGATGAAAGTACTGTGCTGTAACGTATTGTTGTGCTATGGAAAAGGCTGTCTCCTTGTAGCTATACCACAAAAGTTACTAATAAAACATGTTTTGCTTTCCAGAAGAATTCAGAAAAACTGTGCAGATATAAAACAAATACACCGCAAAAGCAACAATGTAAATTATGTCACACATTAGTAGTGTCGTAATATAACCGTGTAGCTGTCAAAGAAACCAAATACTAAGTCATCTTTAATCTCACAGAAAGTACTTTAAATCCCAAATGTATTTTCAAGTAAACTAAAATGTTGCATTAAAATCTCATCAGCAGTACTGGTAAATGTTCTAATCATGCAACTAACAAGCAAGAATGTACACACAACACTGTGTCGTCTGTTCACTATAACAATGCAATCGTAATTTCTGTTTAAAAATGTTCCCTAGGTTCTAGACTGGATATTTAACTTCAAACATTGTTGCATATTAACAGTTTCTTGAGTCTGACAAAGCATACTAGAAATGTGAAGTGAAAAGTTATATGGCAAAGACAAAGTTAAACAGCAGATTATCTTTCAATAAACGGTTTTACATGTGAAATCTGGTGTAAACCTTTACTATTCATAGTACTCAGAGTTTGAACTTGAATGCAATTGTCATGTGGTATACGTCGGTAAAGAATACTGGAAATTTTCTCAAGGTTAGCGTCTATATTATTTTTCTCTGAGCCAGCCGGCGCACGTGGGTGCCTGCGGCGCGAGTCATTGTCTGTCTCTTTGTTGGCGCGCGTTGTTATTGGGATTAGGAGACCTAACTTCTACAAATTCACGTTGTCGAAAGTGCCCTGCTCTGTTTGTATCCCGCCAGTTCTGATGCAATTCAGGTCTGTCGTTACGAATATATCGTCTGTCGTCATGTCGGTAGATTCCGTAGTTTCTTCCTTGTCCGTCACGTGGTGGGGAGTTTCTCCCTGAATCGTAACTGTGCGCCGAACTGTTGCGTCTGAAGTTATTCTGCCTCCCTTGATAATAATTGTTTTGGTTCCCATATTTTCTGTTTCTCTGATTGTCTCTGTGATAGTCATTACTACGGAAATGCGATCTTTCTCTGTAACTATTATTACTCTGCCAGCGGTTGTCATATGGGTGGTGTCTGTTTTGGTCACGATTTGCGTTGTAAGAATAGCCTTTTCGTGTCCAGTTATTGTTTCTGTCATCACGGAATTGTGACGTATGTGACCTCTAGTGATTGTTTTCCTGTTTTCGCATCCGGCGACTGTCTGTGTCAATTTCTAATTCTTGTAGGAGTCCCTGAAAAGCTTCAATGTCGTCTTTGCAACGTCCTGCCAAAATAATATGTCGTAAATGTTCAGGCAATTTGATTAAGCAAATGCGGATGAGTTCTGAGGGGCTGTATGGGTTTGTCAGGTACTGATTGTTGTGCAACATGTCTTCAAAATATTTGACAAGACTGGAAAATTCAGATTGTTCAAAGTGTTTCATCATCATGATGCTATGTTTTACTCGGTCTTGTGTGGCTTGAGACCAATATGCTGAGAGGAAGGCATGGTAAAACTCTGCTTCACTGTGGCAATCGTGAATGACCGATCGCATTCTTACAGCTGGTTCATTCTCCAAGTAGCCACACATAAATTCTAATCTGTGTTCTAATGACCATTTGGGAGGAAAACAATGAGAGAATTGATGGAGCCACGCTTGTGGATGAATGTCGTTGGCAGAATTCTTAAATGTTTTGAATTTACGTGTAGTAATGAACAGCTTATAGTCAAAATCATCATGTCGGCGAGTCGCATATCGGTCATTGTTACGTCGTGTCGGCCGTTCCATCTCAAAATTCGGTGCACATTGCCAATTTCTTTCATTACTTCCGAAATGCCCTGTGTTATTATTTTGTGGCTGTTCCGTATTTCTGTGTCCCTCTTCCCGTATTGGGGCGCGGGTGTCCTCTGAAATACGTAATTCTTGTACTACTTGTGCCAAATGATCTTGCACTTCCCGGATTTCTCTTTTGTACTGTGTATTGATTTGATTTTGATTTTGTTTGAATTTTCTAATTTCTACATACTCTTCAGTGTCAGTGAAGGCTACAGGTGTTGTATTATTCAGATCATCATCTACCTTTGTAGATAAGTTAGTGACCTGATCCGAAAGTTCGGCTACTTTCTCCGATAGTGAACACATTTCCTCAGTGTGCTTTTCTGAACCAAGTTTCAGAGTGTCCATTTGTGTTGAAATCGAATCTACTGTGTCCTTTAAGTTTTCCTGAGTTTTTGCAAGTTGCGTAACCGAATCGGTAGATGCAACTGAGTCAATTTTAGCCCACAAGGTCTCATGATTTTCATGAACAATGGTTTGCAGTTCTTTTATGGCTGCTTCGTGATTCTGTAATGCATTTTCATGCCGCGAAAAAATAGGTTGAAAATGCTCACAAATTTGTGTTTTTACGTCATTACAGACTTTTTGACATTTCGATTCAATGTTATGTAACTCAGTAGTTAAATCTTCACGTGTTTGTTCAAGCGTGGTGTGAAGATTTTGTTCCATTGCGTCTAACTGTTGTTGTGTTTGTCTCTGGTGTTATTCCATTGTGTCTAACTTTTGAAGCTTTTGCTGTGTTTGTCTCTGATTTTGTTCCATTGTGTCTAACTTTTTAAGATTTTGTTCCACTGTGTCTAACTTTTTAAGATTTTGTCCCATTTGTCTCTGATTTTGTTCCATTTGTTGCATTAATTGCAATAATAATAACCCGCATCTCGTGGTCGTGCAGTAGCGTTCTCGCTTCCCACGCTCGGGTTCCCGGGTTCGATTCCCGGCGGGGTCAGGGATTTTCTCTGCCTCGTGATGGCTGGGTGTTGTGTGCTGTCCTTAGGTTAGTTAGGTTTAAGTAGTTCTAAGTTCTAGGGGACTTATGACCACAGCAGTTGAGTCCCATAGTGCTCAGAGCCATTTGAACCATTTTTTTTTGCAATAATAATGTATTAGTGTCTGGAATCTGTTTCTCTTCGCTTTTCGGCAGTGCATTTGCACCGGCAACATTCACATTTTGACAAGCAGAAAATGTGTCTTGACTTATTTGAGAAAACGGTGATGACCCAAAACCTGAATCTACAGTATTTGCGAAATTGTGTCCTGTCATTTCGGATTCCTGAGGCGAGCTGTTGCCGACCGATCGATCGATAATGCTTCCCTGTTTACTAATTGTTTCACTGTCTACACCATTGTTTGCAGCCCGCTCCATTTCCCTATGTACAATTACCAAATTACTACTTTGAACATTAGTTAATTCATTACTCGGTGGCGCTAACGCACTGCTTTCTTCACTGTCATTTCTCAGTTTACTTTGGAGCCTAGTATTACGTTTTTCACACGCCATTATTGTCACAATATTTCACACGACAACACAGAAAAGCACAATTTTAAGAGCAAAAATAAGAGAACACATTAACATAGAACTGAAAATAATATATAGTTAATTGCAGCTGCGAAATACTTGGTGCAAATCTACATGCATGCCACAACTGTTTTACTGTGCAACAATGAAAAACCACAACTACCAAGGAGATTCTCTCTACAATTACGCAGTAGCAATAAACAAAATCTACACTAATTACACAAACTACAAGAAAAAATCAGAAGATTCCAGTGAGGTATCCTAGGCTAAGGGTCGACATGTGAAACTTCCCCTTTGAACAATTTATACAGGACTGTGCTTAACCTGACACACAATGTTTTTAGCGCAACGCAATCTGACTTTCAAAATTCCCTACTAAAGAATGGCCCTGACTAACATTAAACTATACCTTTCACAAATCACTTACCTCACAAAAATCTTCGCTGCTCAAGCTACTGCAATACAGCGAGCGCCACTACTGCCAGCTAAATAAAAGATTCAAACTATGGAAGGCACTAACTACTGATAGGGATAGTTAGCAAATGAAAGATATTAATAGAGAACAAACAATGTATTTACCTTGATATCATCATATAAAAATATAGCAGTTCATGACAAATTTCAAAACTCCGCCATCTCTCTCCCCACATCCACCACTGCTGGCGGCTCACCTCCAACTGCGCAACGCTACGCGCTGTTCACATCCAGCTGCCTAACACTACAATGGCGAGTATTACAACAATGCAAAGCAGCCACAGACTGCACACAGCACAGCCAGTGATTTTCATACAGAGGTGGCGTTACCAATAAAAAAACCTAAACAGCCTACTTACACACTTAAGAATAAAATATCCGAGGCATCACTAGCCATAGGGCAGTGGGGTTTCAAGGACACTATTGACATCAAATTGATATGCAAATTGATTAAATTGATCAATTATTCACCCCCGTCCCCGACCACACAAAACCACCCCCCACTCCCGCCTCTGGCCACATCCACCCCCACCCCTAGATGACACAACCTGTTTTCCTTACCCCGCACGTGTGACCCATCCCCTTCCCCTTCCCCTCCCCTAACATACCCTATTGGTGGAATTTTTGAATTTTGGCGGGAATTTCGAATTTAGGTGGGAATTTCATCGTCCCAGGGCTGTGCCGACGTCCCTCCCCAAACCCCTCACTCAAGAATTGGCGAGAAGTTAAAATTGACAGTGCCCTTTCTAGGACTTGATCCCTGGTGCTACTGGATGGAAAGTCCAATTGCGGCCCCCTAACACAATTATACCACCAGAGGCACTTGGAATTGATGGGTCATTAAAAATGGCGGTGCCCTTTTAGAAACTCGAACCTCGATTCTACTAGATGGAAAGCCCAAGTGCACCCCCTAACACGTGGAAACTCTCCAGATGTGGGAGAGGAAGGTTAGGTGAGTGTACTTTATTTATTTTGGTCAGGAAAATGATGCAAAGATCGATCCTAATTTCACAATTAATAACAAAGATAGGGTCTAATTATCATATGCATTGTACTACACAAGGATGGCATAAAATCGCAATACAACGCAAAAACTGACCATACCATACAACTGGGGTTATCCTGCTACCACAACTGACGGAAGAAAAAGTCTCACAGTTCTAATTACACTTGGAAACTGTCGTGAAATAACCAGCACTTGTAATGAACTGGTCATAATGCAGCACATGTACTGGGCAAAATTGTCATCCTAAAGAGCTGCAGAGGTGGTGGTAGTTGAACGTGCATTCTTCTCAATGTGCAACCACAAACCACTGAAAACCAAGGCCTTCTCACTTCCACTCACGCCTCCCACTCCTGCTCACCCCTCCATTTATCCATCCACGGGGAGGACACATGCTTCTTCAAATAGCCAGATGCTCCACAGAACTTCTTGTGCCCCACTGCCCTCCCTTTCTGCCAACCCCCATAAGGCTGCAGGCCCCCCTCGGCGTTCACTCGTGATATGCGGCATGCCTTTGAGGCAGCGACCCTTAGTACAAAAGGCAAATTTACAGGTCCCACAGTAGACCCGAGCTAGCCTTCGAGTGAGGATCCACCAAGCATTATATCTGGAGCGACGTTGGGATGCGGAGCCACAAGACATCTGGGATAGGGCTCGAAGGGGGGCCAATCACGCATTAAGTACGGAGATGTGTTTGAACCACCAGCAGGTAGAGCACATCATGGGAGCCTTCTGCGACACAGACACAGGCATAGGTAAAATAGAGCAAACATGCTGCAACTGTAGAATATACGGTCGGAGGTGACTGTTTGCATTCGAGTACAGTGCTATACTATGGTGCCCAATAAGAAAAATAGTGTGGTTGCAGCCGTACTACATTTACAAGCAATTTTGGAACACGGAACGATAAGTGACGTAGTGATAGCATGGCCAGAAGTGCATAAATCGACAAAACGTCGGAAAATACGTATGAATTGAGGGAAAATACGCCAAAATGCAGGGAAACTTGAGGGAGTACTTGCATGTCTTCTGATTGGAGCAGAACAATTCTTGTACATGGGAATGAGTAGACGGCAGCTAGAGGAATATGGGAAAACGTTGAGATGAAAGCACCGGGAACTCGGGAAACAATCTTTTATTTCACGTCGAGGTAGCATTCTACTGTATGTCTATTGAGGTAATAGTGACACGCGCTAATTGCTGTCTGTGATGATTTCCTGGAAAAAAGAGATCCATCTGCCTCTAATCTTGCATATGCGTTAAAGGATGACAGACAGTGGATGGAGAGATCGATTGCGATGTATGTTACATGTTGCTGAAGGTCATTTGACCATTTTTTTCCCCATTGCTCTGTCGGGATGCATCAGTTGTGCAACGTAACCTGCATTCGACTTGCATACAACTGCGTGTTCTACGAAAAAACTGTCTACTTGTAATCATTAATAGCAAACCACTTGGTCAGCAGAGGACTTCCATCCTGTTTCAACACATTCCTCTAGATGAACGAAGATTTATGCGACGTACTCCATTCCTCTGCATCTTGGGCATAAAATCTAGTCTTCAGTTTCATAACGATGGTGATTCTAAGTTAGGGACAGGTGTTTGCAACGTATTACAATCCCCATGTATACATCTGCTTAACAGATGTCCTGTTTATGGAGTTAGTGACGGAATGACGTGTAATTTCACGTGTCAAACATTGCTGCTATGCGTTTGTCTCTTTCTCTGTAAGAAGCATTCTCCATTACTAACAATCATTTTATATAAGACTGATGCGAGCACAGTATATAATTTCTGAACTGTGATCTGAACAGTGGGGGCTATAAACCTCTGGAAAGCTATATTGTTCGTGTATCACAAGGAATCGATGTTTTAAGGAAGCAGTTTTTCATTTTACAGTTTATCACCATGGTTAATCGTAGAGAAACCTGCAAGGAGAATGTATGTCATGCCTTGGAAACATATTTCTTACGTCGGGATACTAACAGCATTATATTCCAAACAACTAATAGGTCGGAAACCGCAACGTTATAACATTATTGCGTGTTTTAGTGCAGAACATTGTAGACTTACGAGTGCATGTGTTTACGTTCTCTCTTACCAATATCTTTTTGGTAATGACCCCAGACACTAGAACAATACTTTAGAATTGCTAACACAGTTGATTTACATAAAACACAGCAAACTCTATCTGGAGCTCCGCATAAAAACCACCCGTCTTGTTCTTAACCATCTGTTATATCATCACAACAGTTTCATATCTACTGTACACCGATAAGCGGTGCTAACCCCCTCGACATTCGCACATCTAGAGAAATCTTGTGCACTTGGATGGGTGCGGGACAGCAGTCGCAGGCTCGGTTCACACTGTTCCTACACGAAACGTGGAATGTAGCGGTCTACTTCTGGTCAGCTACATGGAGCGTTGGTCAAAGACAGTGCGAGGAGATCTTTCAGCCTCTAACTTTATCCTAAGAATGCGTGAATGTCCTGTGACTCTAATCCACATAGAGAAAGATCGTATATTACGCACTATGATCGAAGTGCTAGAGATATATAGGTTGCTGTCTGGTATACTTAGATGATGTAGATGCTTGACAATAAAAAATGAGTGGACGTACTGCACAGTCATCTATTTACATTCACAATGATACTCGCAAGGTAGTGGAGGGGCTGTTTAGCGGTGATACAGAAATTGCTAAGCATGCTGCCATGTCAATTTTTGGTGTTGAAATTACGATACAATTGCTCAAATTGATCGCACTTCTGTATAAGAAATAGTAAATAATAATAGTGATGCTGTCACTGTTGACTGGTAATATTTAATGGCAAAATGCATCCTAACACTAGATTGCGTACGTACAGCTATCCTGTGTGGCCGTTTTTCACTACGACTTGAAAAGAGAGAGAGATTATTAATTGATGACCGATGCGTCAGTTCTCGATTGTGTTCAGGAGACGTACGGATTGATTACGTGAAGGGGTTTTCTTAATTGACCTTTTGACCCGGATTGCCTTCACGCAAACAGAATCTTCGATGAAAATACCTAAGGGACTATTTGAATATGAAAATAGAAATCAAAGCAAATTAGTGGAATTTCGTAAGAAAAGACTAACAGATCGGAAGTTGAACACATTAGTGGTCTCCCAAATACAATCGAGACACCTCGATAAAGAGCGAACCTGTAACAAAGCTCATATAAATTTGAACATCAGTTTCGGTTAGTGAAAGAAAAGAATAAGAAGAAAATTACTGGATCGTAAAATATAAATACATGATTTACATCTGGTATTTCTTTTGTACATGGCGCAGTCCAATAATCGCTGTTTCATCAGTCCGTTCGTTCTTAAAATTAAATGTCCTTGCGTGCGCGTAAATACATTATATCTTCATCCGAGTTACCGAAACGTTTGTTCGTCGTTTCACATAGTTCTTACACAAAATAAAAATACAACTTGTAGCCGTGCTATGTAGTACGTCTTAACGTGTCGGTGACCAAAAGTACAAGGGATAATGAAGTCTCTAGAATCTTTATTAACAAAAGATAGATTGCTCTTTCTTCTGTTTTGCAGCTTCTTGCTATCAAGCGTTGAGGCAATGATTTTAAATATCTGCGCCCAGCGGATCATATTGTTTACTCAGGGTATTTAAACGCTGGACGCTCGTTTTGGTATAGACGCACATTAAAAAGAATATTTCGTCTATTTACTCTCGCGCTGTGATGCTTTGCATTTTTACGAACTACAGCTCGTTGGCGGACCTTTCCTTTTATGACAAATATCTCATCTGCAGAGTATCTGAAATCAAATAATATTACACACTGTCAACTATGATGCTTATTATTACAGCACATCAACCGTGTCTTTTCCATCCAAACTGTCCACTGGTACGCTGTTGATTACCACATAATGACTGACTGACATCGCTTGTTTAAGATAGGGAAAGAGTCTCGTTGGAGGGGGCAACACCTTCCGGGGATGGCTAACACCAAAACAGTGATCGCGTGCATGGCAGCAAATGAGGAATCAATCAAACAGAACACAGTGTCATCATCTATCCTGTCACCGAGAAAGAAGAGTTTAAATGTAGATGTCATCAATCTTATTTGTACAGCAGTTTGGAAATGCTCCACAATGTCTTAAAACTCTTCCAGTTTCCTTATGTTGTTACTGTCTTTTATTTCAATCACCCAGTGCGCAGGTGTGTTTGGGATCAGCAACACCACATGATTTACATCGTGCGATGTCTAGTTTTCTGGGGGAGCCAATGGACCAAAACGTGTTAATGTCAGTTTAGAACCTGACATGGATGTCGAAGTCGTGACAGAAAGAAACAAAATGTATGTCAGTGAACAATGTGTGTTACAGCAGAAAAAGTGGCGTATCAAACAACGAAACAGGGACCCTCTCTTGCGTCTCATAATGTGTGGGAGATAGCCCTCGTACAGTACAGGTGGTGAAGCTTTACGCAGGTCCGTGCAAGCGACGTCGATCACAGGCTGCCTACTCCAATGCATCAGCACCTGTATCTTTAATAGGATCGCCATATATGCTCGATGCGAGAATGTAGCCGGTATTTGTTTTTGATATATCAGAAGAGAGATGTGGTAAAAATCTGTCGGATGAAAGTAGTTTGTAATTTATATCTGCTGGATGGTACAGAATAATGATGATAGAATGTTCGGGTGATAGTCGTGAATGGATCCTGAGGGACGCAGATGTGCTTCAATGTAGAATCTTCTTAATTTCCCTGATAAGAAACACCACCGTAACTGTTCGCATTGTCTTTTATACTATGTCATGTTGCAGGAGCAGGCTTCATTCGACGCTGACCTTACACATCGTACACGGGTGGCGGAGCTGTGGCAACATGTTCCCGCTTCCACCGAGTGGTCAAAAACGGCTCCTATAGCATTAACTCAGCTCACTTTGTTTCTACAAATGTTGCAGAATGTGGTAGATATTGCTCTCTCCGAATTCTGGGTAAAATTGCTAAAAATGATCTCGCTATCAACTGCTGTGTGTATTACAGTATTTCACCCCATATCAATGGTGTCTTTCCCATCCCAACTGTCCACTGGGTATGCTGTTGATTACAGCATAATGAATGACTGACACCACTCTGTTGAGATGGAGGGAACCTGGGCGGAGCACTCGAAATCTGCTACTTGTCACTGTGGAATATGGAATTAAATGCAGAGGTCATTACCTTAACACAGTTGTTTGTAAGCGTTCCTTGTTGCTACAGACTCATCCTATTTCCATCCACTGCGATGCCATCCACGTGTTTTTATTTTTTATTTTTTTTTCCGCCAATAAGATAACAGTACATCTTCTTGTTTGTGTTATCTCATGCGTGTTGTGAACACCATCTTCTGGCGATGGTCTACACCGGAACAGTAATTATGTATATCACTGCAAAATGAAGGAACAATGCTTTTCGAAATGGAGCACCGAGACATCCGCTGTCCTGACGATGGACGGATGAGATTAACTGTACAGGTCATCACCTTCGAATAGCTATTGGCAGGACTCTTTCAGTTTCCATATGTTGCAATGTATTCCACACTTTTTTAAATGAGAAACCTAGCCTCTGTGTTTTATTTCTACCAGCCTGTGTTATGGTAACTGTATAGTTTATGCCATGCAATGTTCAGTTTTCTGTGAAAGCCATTGTATCGAAACGTGTTAATGTCGGTTTAACAGCAGCTGACACAGATAGAAGAAACAAAGTGTATGGCCGTGTACACAATGGACTTGGAGTGGCCGTCCTTTTATCCCCTATTGTTTAGTTGTTGTTGGTACTGGTGTTGGTGTAGGAGTGTCGCCTTAAGGCGGCCAGACGGTGGACAACCGAGGGTTGTGGGCCATCTGGCCTGTTCTCCAGATGGGCGGGGTTGTTGTTGTTGTTGTTGTTGTTGTGGTCTTCAGTCCTGAGACTGGTTTGATGCAGCTCTCCATGCTACTCTATCCTGTGCAAGCCTCTTCATCTCCCAGTATCTACTGCAACCTACATCCTTCTGAATCTGCTTAGTGTATTCTTCTCTTGGACCCCCCTACGATTTTTACCATCCACACTGCCCTCCAATACTAAACTGGTGATCCCTTGATGCCTCAGAACATGTCCTACGAACCGATCCCTCCTTCTAGTCAAGTTGTGCCACAAACTTCTCTTCTCCCCAATCGTATTCAACACTTCCTCATTAGTTATGTTATGTACCCACTTAATCTTCAGCATTCTTCTGTAGCACCACATTTCGGAAGATTCTATTCTCTTCTTGTCCAAAATACTTATCGTCCATGTTTCACTTCCATACATGGCTACACTGCATACAAATACTTTCAGAAACGACTTCCTGACACTAAATCTATACTCGATGTTAACAAATTTCTCTTCTTCAGAGATGCTTTCCTTGCCATTGCCAGTCTACATTTTATATCCTCTCTACTTCGACAATCATCACTTATTTTGCTCCCCAAATAGCAAAACTCCCTTACTACTTTAAGTATCTCATTTCCTAATCTAATTCCCTCAGCATCACCCGACTTAATTCGACTACATTCCATTATCATCGTTTTGCTTTTGTTGATGTTCATCTTATGTCCTCCTTTCAAGACGCTATCCATTCCGTTCAACTGCTCTTCCAAGTCCTTTGCTGTCTCTGGCAGAATTACAATGTCATCGGCGAACCTTAACTTTTTTATTTCTTCTCCATGGATTTCAATACCTACTCCGAATTTTTCTTTTGTTTCCTTCACTGCTTGCTCACTATACAGATTGAATAACATCGGGGAGAGGCTACAACTCTGTCTCACTCCCTTCCCAACCACTGCTTCCCTTTCATGTCCCTCGACTCTTATAACTGCAATCTGGTTTCTGCACAAATTGTAAATAGCTTTTCGCTCCCTGTATTTTACCACAGCCACATTCGGAATTTGAAAGAGAGTATTCCAGTCAACATTGTCAAACGCTTTCTCTAAGTCTACAAATGCTAGAAACGTAGGTTTGCCTTTCCTTAATCTAGCTTCTAAGATAAGTTGTAGGGACAGTATTGCTTCACGTGGTCCGATATTTCTACGGAATCCAAACTGATCTTCCCCGAGGTCGGCTTCTACTAGTTTTTCCATTCGTCTGTAAAGAATTCGCGTTAGTATTTTGCAGCCGTTACTTATTAAACTGATAGTTCGGTAATTTTCACATCTGCCAACACCTGCTTTCTTTGGGATTGGAATTATTATATTCTTCTTGAAGTCTGAGGGTACTTCGCCTGTCTCATACATCTTGCTCACCAGATGGTAGAGTTTTGTCAGGACTGGCTCTCCCAAGGCAGTCAGTAGTTCCAATGGAATGTTGTCTACTCCCGCGGCCTTGTTTCGAATCAGGCCTTTCACTGCTCCTCCAAACTCATCACGCAGTATCGTATCTCCCATTTCATCTGCATCTACATCCTCTTCCATTTTCATAATATTGTCCTCAAGTATATCGCCCTTGTATGGACCCTCTATATACTCCTTCCACCTTTCTGCTTTCCCTTCTTTGCTTAGAACTGGGTTTCCATCTGAGCTCTTGATATTCACAGAAGTGGATCTCTTTTCTCCAAAGGTCTCTTTAATTTTCCTGCAGGCATTATCTATCTGACGCTTAGTGAGATAAGCCTGTACATCTTTACATTTGTCCTCTAGCCATCCCTGCTTAGCCATTTTGCACTTCCTGTCGATCTCATTTTTGAATCGTTTGTATTCCTTTTTGTCTGCTTCATTTACTGCATTTTTATATTTTCTCCTTTCATCAATTAAATTCAATATTTCTTCTGTTACCCAAGGATTTCTACTAGCCCTCGTCTTTTTTCCTACTTGATCCTCTGCTGCCTTCACTACTTCATCTCTCAAAGCTACCCATTCTTCTTCTACTGTATGTCTTTCCCCCATTCTTGTCAGTCGTTCCCTAATGCTCTCCCTGAAACTCTCTACAACCTCTGGTTCTATCAGTTAATCCAGGTTCCATCTCCTTAAATTCCCACTTTTTTTGCTTTTTGATCAGTTTTAATCTATAGTTCATATCCAATAGATTGTGGTCAGAGTCCACATCTGCCCCTGGAAACGTCTTACAATTTAAAACCTGGTTCCTAAATCTCTGTCTTACCATTATATAATCTATCTGATTTCTTCTAGTACCTCCAGGATTCTTCCATGTCTACAACCTTCTTTTATGATTCTTGAACCAAGTGTTACCTATGATTAAGTTATGCTCTGTGCAAAATTCTACCAGACGGCTTCCTCTTTCATTTCGTACCCCTATCCATATTCACCTACTATGTTTCCTTCTCTCCCTCTTCTTACTCTCGAATTCCAGTCATCCATGACTATTAAATTTTCGTCTCTCTTCACTACCAGAAAAATTCCTTGTATCTCATCGTACATGTCATCATTTTCTTTATCATCTGCAGAGCTAGTTGGCATATCAACTTGTACTACTTTAATATGCATGGGCTTCGTGTCTCTCTTGGCCACAATAATGCGTTCACTATGATGTTCGTAGTAGCTTATCCGCACTCCTATAATTTTATTCATTATTGAACCTACTCCTGCACTACCCCTATTTTATTTTGTGTTTATAACCCTGTAGTCACCTGACCAGAAGTCTTGTTCCTCCTGCCACCGAACTTCACTAATTCTCAATATATCTAACTTTAACCTACCCATTTCCCTTTTTAAATTTTCTAACCTACCTGCCCGATTAAGGGATCTGACATTCCACGCTCCGATCCGTAGAACGCCAGTTTTTTCACCTGATAACGACATCCTCTTGAGTAGTCCCCGCCCAGAGATCCGAATGGGGGACTATTTTACCTGTGGAATATTTTACCCAAGAGGGCGGGGTTATGCCCGTAAATTTCCCTTTTTTGCTAAGGGGCGCCGCCTCAAAGGCATGCCGCATATCGCGAGTGACCACCGAGGGGGGGGGGGGGGGCTGCAGATGTACGCGGGTCGGCAGAAAAACAACAAAGGGTGGGCAGTAGGGGGTGCGAGAAGCACTGCAGAGCATCTGGCCATTTGAAGAATAATGTGTACTCCCCGTAGATGGATGAATGGAGGGGGAGGGGCAGTCGTGAGGGGAATTAGGAAGGCCTTGGTTTTCGGCAGTTTGTGATTGTACAGCGAGAAGAACACACATTCAACTACCACCTCCTCTGCAGTCCCCAGTACATGTGCTGCATTATGACCAGTTCATTACGAGTGCTGGTTTTTTCACGACAATCTCGAAGTTAATTAGAATTGTGTCACATTTTTTCCATCAGTTGTGATAGCGTGTATTGGCTTCGGATACCTGGTCTGCAGGATCGTATTTCAGCAGGCATCTGCAGGGAACTCTGGCGTCAAACAGCAATAGATACTCTATGCTTACAGGTAACACACTTCGTAAACGATCTGTCCAACACCAGCATCTCGTCTGTTGAACTTATTTCCCACCAAAAAGAATATAGATAGCTCCTTACACCCCTGCCTTTTTCCCGCCAGCTTGAAGGTGTAGGGTAAAGTCTGAGTGTGCCTGTCGAGTGGTATTGCGAAAATTTTTTCCCAGCAGGATAACACTAGTTGTATGGTAGCCTCAGTTTTTGAGTTGTATTGCTATTTTATGCCATCCTTGTGTAGCACTAGCCATATGGTAGTGTAATTAGGCCCAATCTTTGTGATTAATTGTGTAGTTGGGATCGATCTTTGCGTCAGTTTACCGACCAAAATAAACAAAGTACACTAACCTAACATTTCTCTCCCGCATGTGGAGGGTTTCCATGTGTTAGGGGGTGCATTTAGGCTTTCCATCCAGTAGAATTGGGGTTAGAGTCCCGGAAAGGGCACCGCCGTTTTTAATTTCCCGTCAGTTCCAAGTGATTCTGGTGGCCTAATTGTGTCATGGGGGGGGAGTTGCAATTGGGCTTTCTGTCCAGGAATACCAGGGTTCGAGTCCCGGAAAGGGCAAAGCAAATTTTAATTTCCTGCCAATTCCGGGGTGTGGGGGGTGGGTTGGGGAGGGACGTCCGCACAGCCCTGGGACAAAGAAATTCCCACCAAAATCTGAAAATGCTGCCGAAATTCAAAATTTCCACCAACACGGTATGTTGGGGGAGCGGGAGGGGTTAGGGAGGAGTGGGAGAGGGGGAGGGACTGGAGCACATGTGCAGGCCGAGAAAAGCAGATGACATCATCTGCGGCCGGGTGTGGACGTGATCGGGGGCGGGGGTGGTCGAGGGTGGTCAGAAGTGGGTGGGGTTGAGGGTGAGTGGGGGCTATTTATTGATAAATTTCATTAATTTGCATATCAATTTGGTATCAAAAGTGTCCTTGAAACCCTACTACCCTGCTATTTGTTTCGTGTTTGACGTTCTCATCTCAACTGCTTCTCTTTTCATTTTATCAGAAGCTTGTGCCGCGTTTGTAGCCAAGGTTGGCAATACCCTAATTCTCACTCTAGGCTGCCACACTCTCTACTGACGCTGTTCGTGACCTCTCTGACAGTGTGGAGTGTTTATCTGCACGACCGCAGTCTGGCAATTGAGTGATAGGGACAGCGAATTGGAAGACTGTTACGAATAAGAAGGAAGTTTCACTGGCTGTGAAGGAACGGCCGACGCGGATAGCCGGTGTGTATACTTAACTGTACCTAAGGTGGGAGGGACCGTGTACGTCGTATGTCATTGTGTGTGCTTTGCACGAATGCACTGTTTACTTATGGAATGTGAATAATCCGGACTCATAGAACTGTATGTCACTTCTGCGTCGGGCGTGCAGTTCTTTCAGGTACTCTGTACTACTGGTTGTGTCACCATGGCATGATTTTCCGTACTGTTTCCACACTGTTATTTGCTCACGAAGCCGTTCGTATATGTTTTATGTGCTACATGATGTGCATTCTCCTGTTATTTCATGTGTAAACTCATAACAAGTACAAATAACGCTGTACTGAAGTGCGATCTGTCAGCGCTGCTTAGTGTATTTCGTGCATGTGTGTCACATGCGCCTAACAGCTGAATGTGAAAGGTATAAGGCAAGCGCCTGAGACGACATACGTATATAGACGCAGCTCGGTGCAATACTGTCGCTGATTTCTACAGCATTCTTAGTTTTATGTAATTGTTGAGTGTAATAATACTTGGAAGGAGAGACTCTGGCTGCAATCGTACATGAAAGTAGACTTGTTCTGCATTTCATTATTGCTTGTTATTTATCGTGCGCTATCGTAGACACATAAGACAAATTTCGTATTCGAAGTTAAACGGAAATGAAAGTGTGATGTCAAATATAAGGAGAGTGCTGTAAGAAGATTACTCAATACATACGTGATATTAAGGTGCATTGTCAGAATTAAATTTTGACTTACCAACAACCGTTACAATTGAGTGACTGCTACCCTACATACAGGGAGTGTATATAAATCGGTTGTGTGGAAGAATCTGCAATTTCTGCACGCTCGTAATATTCCTCTTGTCATCATTGAACAATTTAATTTGAAAACTGCATTCATTCCGCTCCACAAACTTCGAATTTATATGTGTCAGTTCATCATTGCATCCAGGTGAGCCGGTGATCTATTTGTAGGGCGTAGAATGTATTTCTGTGTCTTCTTCTTCTTCTTCTGTAGTGGTCAATCCAAGGATTGGTTTGCAACAGCTACAATGGCAGCTTGTCTCCATTCTGTGCGTCTTTCAGCTTTTCTCTTCATTTCTTTATAGGTGTTACATCCCACATCTTTCACGATTTGATCCATGTACCTCAGTCGTGGTCTTCCTCTTGGTCTTTTTCCCTCGACATATCCCTCTATGATTGTGTTCAGGAGTCCTTTATGTCTTAATAGATGGCCTGTAAATTGCACTCTTCTTTTAACAATAAAACTCCAGAAGCTTCTCTTCTCACCTGCTCTTTCCACAACCACTTCGTTTGTGACCTTGTCGATATTAAAATCCATGGAGAAGAAATAAGAACTTTGAGGTTCGCCGACGACATCGTAATTCTGTCAGAGACAGCAAAGGACTTGGAAGAGCAGTTGAACGTAATGGGCAGTGTCTTGAAAGGAGGATATAAGATGAACATCAACAAAAGCAAAACGAGGATAATGGAATGTAGTCGAATTAAGTCGGGTGATGCTGAGGGAATTAGATTAGGAAATGAGATACTTAAAGTAGTGAAGGAGTTTTGCTATTTGGGGAGCAAAATAACTGATGATTGTCGAAGTAGAGAGGATATAAAATGTAGACTGGCAATGGCAATTTAAATGGCTCTGAGCACTATGCGATTTAACTTCTGAGGTCATCAGTCGCCTAGAACTTAGAACTAATTAAACCTAACTAACCTAAGGACATCACACACTTCCATGCCCGAGGCAGGATTCGAACCTGCGACCGGAGGGGTCGCTTGGTTCCAGACTGTAGCGCCTAGAACCGCACGGCCACTCCGGCCGGCGACAATGTAGAGTACTACGAATTGTTCCTGAGATTTAACAGTCACTGCTGACATTTATTGTCATCAACTGAGACGTCTTGAAGACACAGTCCAAGAACAACGACCAGGAAGATTTCATAAAGTGATAACGCCAACCCGCATTCTGCTAGACCGACAAAAAACGCTACACAGGAGCTGGATTGGGAAGTCATTCCGAACCCACCCTATGCATCAGATCTTGAGCCCCCAGATTTTCAGCTTTTCCGCTCTCTATCAAAAAACGCCTTCAAGGAACTTCTTTTCCGGGTGAATAGCGCTCAGAACATGGCTCGACGAATTCTTCGCCTCAAAACCAAGTGGTTTCTACATTCGCGGAATCGAAAGTTACCCCAGCGTAGGGAGACTGTTGGAATAGTGAAAAGAGAATGTTATTGACGACGAAAATCTCTGTCATGTGTATGAGTTGTGTGTACCAAACATATGGAAAAACGCCACAAACTTATTCATCACCCTAATACTTTTAAAAAGTTAATGCGAAATCTCGAGGTGACTCATTACTCCACTTTTTTAAGATATGAGAGCTTTGGTGGAATAATGCTTCAACGGAGCGGTTAAGAAAGTGATATTCAAGAACTATATAGCATTAGGTTCTTAAAGACAGTACAATCACACAGCAAGCAGGACAAACAAAATGAGGCCAACTGATGAGGAGGATAATGGCCTTTACCTATATATGAGTTTCATTCAAATGAAAAATGGTCAGTGCGTCTACCTTTGCCTTACATGTGTGGTGGCACCACGTATCTGCGGGTATGGTGGCGCTATCTATTGGTAGAGAGACTGACTCGTGCTCACCGTCTTGCATAGCGCCAGTGTAGTTTCAGGCCGAAGAGAAGGTGTTCACGCAAGTTATCGTCCATTACCGAACATGCAGGCAAGTAAGCAGGAACAATGAGGAGTGATTCGATTTTTGGCGGTGGAGGGAGCTGGAAGCCGTCAAATGTATCGACGGATGAAGGTTGTGTATGGTGAGTGCAGTCTGAGTCGTGCAAGTGCTGTGGAATGGCGCAAACGATTCCTTGAGGGGTGTGCGTCACTGGAAGACGATGCTCGTCCTCGACAGGCTCATCGTGTCATCACACCGGAAATGGCAGCGGAAGTGAATACTATAGTCTCGGACAACCGCAGAATCATCGTGGACGAGATCCATCGGTTACTGGGTATTAGCGTGGGCACCGCCCACACCTTAATGCACCAACTCTTGAACTTTCGTAAAATCTGTGCTCCCTGGGTTCCCCACCAACTGACCAACGTTATCATGAGGAGTAATACATCTTTCTGTCGCGTAATGTCACAGGAGACAGAACATGGTGTCAGCATTTTTAACCCGAAAGCAAGGGTCAGATCAAGTAGTGGAAACATGCGACTTCACCACCTCCAAAGAAATCAAAGGTTGTGCACACCAGTTCCTATAAGGTCATGATGTCCTCCTTTTTTTACCACAAGGGCCCACTGCTTGTGGAGCTCCTGGAACGGGGAACCACCACCAGTGTCCAGTGTTATGAAGCCACTTTACAGAACCTTAGACGAGCGATCAAGTCGAAACGCCGAGGCATGTTGTCCAATGGTGATACCCTCGTGCATGTAATACCCGCCCACAGACGGCCAATGCGGTAAGACGACATTGTAGCAGTTTCGGTGGGAAACGGTGGAACATAACACAGTACAGTCCCGACCATTCACCGTGTAACTGTCATGTGTTTGGACGTCTAAAACAAGCTATTCCTGGACATCGATTCGTAACGGACGACGAAGTGTGTGACTGGGTCCAGGCCTGGATCCGAAAACAGCCTATTAGCTTCTTCGAGGATGGAATCGACCGGCTAGTGTCGCAGTGGGATAAATGTGCCAACAGTTCTGGCGACTATTTTTGGGGATGTGTACTGTGTATAACTACATTTTTGAGTTAATAAAATCGTTACCGTTACTTTCCACTAGTGACCGGGTCTCATCTGAATGTCCTTTACATACAGCAAAATGATGGACGCACCTTTTCCTAAATCCAGAGGGAAAGATTTCGTTAGAAATAGCAAATAGAAGACGGTGTTTTAGAAAGTTCATACGACAAACAGGTATGAAATACTCAGAATTTGTGAATTACAAAAACTAATCACGTAATGTATCTCCTCAAAGATTATAATTCTTAGTCCATAACAATAGCATTTTTAGTATCCCTGTCTACAGTGTATGTCGATAGTGACCCATAGATGCTGAATGTCGCTACTATGACAGCCGCCCCCGCTTCTAGCCGTAACGGGCATGTCACATGGGACCCTCCTCTTTCATGGTTATAAGGCTGACTGGGCAGCCAGTTAACCTCACTTGTTCCATGCTGCATGAAGCATTCAGTACTTCGTCACATCGCTATATGTACAATGACCACGCTTTGGTTCTGAACTTCTGATTTTCGATATAGATATATATTCACAGCTAACGGCTACTCTTGCTCTGTTTACAGCTGAAGTGCGCGTATGGCACGCGGATGGAAGACATTCTGTACTGGGAAATTACAGAAAACGAATACCCAACTAAACTAGAAACAGATTTAAAATACAGGCAGCCGATACCATAAACGAACACACATACAGAAGGCAATAGCAGAAGGAAAACAGTTTATAAATGAATATACTACGCTCTGGAAAGGCACTGTATTTAACATACCAAAGGACGACACCAACAACTAAAAAGAATACACACACACACACACACACACAGAGGAGAGAGAGAGAGAGAGAGAGAGAGAGAGAGAGAGAGAGCCAACGAAATTGAAATTAGGTGCCAAACTGACACAAGTGAACTTTGACTGGGATTCGGCACAATAATAATTTTTACACTGTGTTTAGGCGACATGAAAAGTGTTTGTTACAAACAAATATTCTGCAAAGTACGTGTAGTATTTGTGGGTGCTTCTCAGTGACTCATAAGAACTTAAAAGAAATAGGATTTGCCGAATAAAAAGTAATAATGGCAAATATAAGCGTTAAATATCCTGACATGACAAAATCACGTTTAAACATAAAGTGATGTGTTAACTCGGAACAAAATTCACATTACTATCATTAGGTTGCAGACGAGAAATTTGGAAATTTGTGGTAAGTTCGTATGGGACCAAACTGCTGAGGTCATCGGTCCCTAGGCTTACACATTACTTAATCTAACTTAAACTTAACGCTAAGGACAGATCCTGAACTGTAGTCGTGCAACGACATAATTTTGTAGGTACATTCAGCAGCATACGTGGATACTGTATGCAAAATGTCTTGAATTCAGTTCGTAGCTAAGAATTAATAAATTAAAACATTGTGCCTGACGTGGCTGTTTTACTGCTTGCACAGTGAAAATGTAGTAAGCGATAAACTTTTATCTTCCCATCATTTTGTGGTGGTTGCCAGTGAGAAAACGTTTCGTAAACATCTGAAATAGTGTGTAAAGTTTGGTTTGATGGAAGTCACTAAATGTTCCCATGCTCGATTAATCGATGAATAAAGTCTGCGAACTCGTGCGTCATGGGCTACATTATTTTTTCGCCCCCACCCCTTTGATGACTGATTTTTTATATGGTCCGAGATATGTCACTCTACTTCATGCCTCCTCTGTTTGATGCCTGAGGACCACATGCCCGGTACATTTTATTCACATTGTTTTCTGTCAATTCTCCGTCAATATTGTTCCATTCTTTAATGTGTGTGTCTTCCCCCACCTCGGTCCACTCTGAATCTAATTTCTTTTCACGTCTGCTTTGTAATCCTTCCAACATCTTTCTTCCAAAACAGACCCTGCATGCTCTGTCATGCGATCTTATGTTGTACGTCTGTAAAATGATCTTCATTCGTTGTTATTGTTGTCTTCTTTTGCCGAAGATAATGATACTGGTGATTCTGTTGTCTATACAAATGACACGTAATATAAGTAGTCGTTACTATATTGTATTAAATTTTCTACTGGCTAGTGTTGTATTTTAAAACTACTTCTGAATTTCATGGACCCTACTGTTTCCAATGGATCCAGAAATATTCTCTTAATTCATTTTTCCTGTATTTATAATAGACTACCTGATAGGTCAGTAATAAGCTCTGACAAGGGTAAAAGCAATGTTGTATCTCTAGACTGTAATGTTCGATTTTAATTTCAACAGATAAGCAAGTCTGTTGCAAGCGTTCCTCATTATACAGCACCCCTTTTCCATTTTGTTTGCCATTTTCCTTGTGGCAAATTTTTCTGAATCAGTTTTCAGTAGTTCCTCGAAAATTAGTTTTTATTTTAACTAAGGTTTTTAATGCGATTTTAAGATCGTAATGAATGTATTTGTTTCCCACGGAGATTCGCATATCAGGTTCGTTGGTTACATTTTCCAAACGATTGAGCTGCGTCGCCGAATTTGAATACTTTCTGAAAATACAGAGAATTAATGAGTAGGTGCAGGCCTTTCACCGTAAAATCTTCGTATTTTTACCACACTATAATGTCCTCTAGAATAAAACTGAAGAGGTTTTGCCTGTACTGTCACTTTGTGCTGTTACTGGTTTTTGAAGAGTTTTGATATTTTGATACTTCAATCATTACTGTATGTTTTTGAGACAGTATATTGTCAGAAAGCACCTGTTAGGTTCGATAATTTAGATTTAAGACAAAAGTACCGGATTACTTTATCGAATCCTGCTCTGTAAAGATTAATTGCTAAGTGTCCACTCCTAGCAAAATCTATCTCTTCTATATCTGCTACACTTACTGCTTTCAAACGAAATTATATTTCAAATCCCTGTATCTGAAATTCACTTTTTACACCGAAAATCTCACATATACATGAACAGTCATCGCACTGCAGACGATTCAGAGCTCTAGTGGTTTTACGTACGCGTCAGTTGCAGCAGGGAGTCAGTGAGATAATACGTACGTCTAAATGGAAGCAGATACGGTTGGATTCGTATCTGGAATGTGTGGAAAATGTTTGCTCTTTCTGCAGTAAACAGTATCCAGGGATGAAAATTTAATGCAATTACCCTAATGTACCTATACGAGCACATGAGAAACGATATCACGTGAGCGACGCGGACTAGCTGCTCATTAGGCGATGCATTTACCAGTTATACAGTTTATTAAGCGGTCCATGAGAAGCAAATGATTGCATAGCGTACTATGTAGATGATATTACTTCAACTAATTAAGCTTTTGGTTCTGACACTAAATTTCCTGGTAGGATATGACATATTAACCTGTTATTTGTGAACATTATTTGATTCATCGTTTTCCGGAATGGAGCCATTTGTTCACCCATTACGCATTATACTACCTGTGTTTGCTCTTCGATTCACTTCATTGTAGACCAGTTTGTCTCACATTTTCTACTCTGTTGTTCTTCCATGTTTATGCTCAGTAAATAAGAAGTGCGCCAAAAACTGTGTACCTTTTCTGATCTTCGTTTGTTGTGAACCATACCTAGACTGGTTCCCTATCTTAAATTTCTTGTGTCTCTGATGTTTTTTTGTTTTTTTATCTTGTGGGACTTAACTGTTAAGGTAATCAGTCCCTAAGCCTACACACTACTTAACCTAAATTATCCTAAGGACAAACACACACCCCCATGCCCGAGGGAGGACTCGAACCTCCGCCGGGATCAGCCGCACAGTCCATGACTGCAGCGCCCAAGACCGCACGGCTAATCCCGTGCGGTGTCTCTGATGTAATGCTGAACAATGCAAGTGGTGTAATTAAGGGAAAGCAATCTAGTAACAAGATTTAGCAAATTCCTGAAACTGTAGTACAGTATACCTGTAATGCAATTAGCTTCCACCAAACTAATTGGAAATCCAACATTGTAAACTGGAGAAACTATCCTGTGTTTCTGAGTTATGTAGTGCAATGAACAGTGCAGTGGTGGACGTTGTCACAACAAACTAACAGAATGGAAACGTGGCACAAAATTACAAATTGCATTTTGAAGAAATAAGCGGCCAAAATATTTCTATGAAAATGCCCTGTGATTTTACGTAAGCAAGCTAAGGAAAATTCCAAATATTAAATAACACACACGTCTATGTAACGCTGCACTGTCAGAATGAAATTGTGTGCATGAAAATGAGATCTTACCACGTAAGAATAAGATTGTCTCCATAAGAAATGCGATGTAACCGCACTTTAATTGGTCAGAACCTGAGGATAATTTTGAAAATCAGAAAGTTTTAACTATGAATGGGCTTACTGTCTTGACTGTAATATACAATTTGCACTGACAAGTTTTTATATGGTTTATCTGTGGCAAAGTAACCTCGGTAATGTTCTAACTGACGAACATGAAAGAAATGCAGCGCAGCAACAAACAAGCTGAATGAGAAAAAAACTTTGCACAGTGCAATGCAAGGACGTGCAACTACACTGTTGGTCATTAAAATTGCTACACCACGAAGATGACGTGCTACAGACGCGAAATTTAACCGACAGGAAGAAGATGCTGTGATATCCAAACTGATAGCTTTTCAGAGCATTCACATAAGGTTGGCGCCGGTGGCGACACCTACAACGTACTCGCGTGAGGAAAGTTTCCAACCGATTTCTCACACACAAACAGCAGTTGACCGGAGTTGCCTGGTCAAACGTTGTTGTGATGCCTCGTGTAAGAAGGAGAAATGCGAACCATCCCCTATCCGACTTTGATAAAGGTCAGATTGTAGCCTATCGCGATTGCGGTTTATCATATCGCGACATTGCTGCTCGCGTTGGTCGAGATCCAATGACTTTTAGCAGAATATGGAATCGGTGGGATCAGGAGGGTTGTACGGAACACCGTGCTGGATCCCAACGGCCTCGTATCACTAGCAGTCGAGATGACAGGCATCTTACCGGCATGGCTGTAACGGATCGTGCAGCCGCGTCTCGATCCCTGAGTCAACAGATGGGGACGTTTGCAAGACAACAACCATCTGCACGAACAATTCGATGACGCTTGCAGCAGCATGGACTATCAGCTCGGAAACCATGGCTGCGGTTACCCTTGACGCTGCATCACAGACAGGAGCGCCTGCGATGGTGTATTCAATGACGAACATGGGTGCACGAATGGCAAAACGTAATTTTTTCGGATGAATCCAGGTTCTGTTTACAGCGTCATGACGGTCGCATCCTTGTTTAGCGACATCGCGGGGAACGCACATTGGAAGCATGTATTTGTCATCGCCATACTGGCGTATCACCCGGTGTGGTGGTATGGGGTGCCATTGGTTACACGTCTCGGTCACCTCTTGTACGCATTGACGGCACTTTGAACAGTGGACGTTACATTTCAGATGTGTTACGACCCGTGGCTCTACCCTTTATTTGATCCCTGCGAAACCCTACATATCAGCAGGACAACGCACGACCGCATGTTGCAGGTCCTGTACGGGCCTTTCTGGATACAGAAAATGTTCGACTGCTGCCCTGGCCAGCACATTCTCCAGATCTCTCACCAATTGAATACGTCTGGTCAATGGTGGCTGAGCAACTGGCTCGTCACAATACGCCAGTCACTACTCTTGATGAACTGTGGTATCGTGTTGAAGCTGCATGGACAGCTGTACCTGTACACGCCACCCAAGCTCTGTTTGACTCAATGCCCAGGCGTATCAAGGCCGTTATTATGGCCAGACGTGGTTGTTCTGGGTACTGATTTCTCAGGATCTATGCACCCGAATTGCGTGAAAATGTAATCACATGTCAGTCTAGTATAATATATTTGTCCAATGAATACCCGTTCGTCATCTGCATTTCTTCTTGGTGTAGCAATTTTAATGGCCAGTAGTGTAATTTAAGCAGATCATGCTTCACTCTTAGCCGCTGCGTTCCTCTCAGTGCAATACAGCGACACACACAACTAGAAACGAAAATTCGTGGGGAGACGGTGCTAGAATTTAAACTGCTGAAAGGAAGATAACTTTTAAAAAGTTATGTAGTGTATACGAACGCATTCTTCGACAGTTGCAATGATCTTTATAAAAATTACTTTTATGAGAAATATTGGCCTGTCATGTGAATAATTAGTGAGATGGTAAATCTACGATTTTTGAGTGCAGCCTCGTCTGAACAATGAATATAACTAACCCAAACCGATGGCGAAAAAGATCCCACAAACTTTTCGTTTTCCAAACATATCATAAATCTACGTGCAAGCAAACAGTGCAGCAAGAATAGCACCTAGAAATCTTCAATTCTCAAATTGGTCTTTACGGAAACATATTTTCAAACTTTCATGTCCTCTGTATCAATATCTCTTTGCTTTGCAAACTATTTCCAGAACACTAAGCAGCATCACCAACACCCAAATCACTCACTAGCTTCTCTTTAAATGCTGCACCAATGACAATGCTACTAGCAATAAAAGATCGCATTGTAACGTAAATGGTCATATAAACAGTTGCAGTTCATTACAGATGTTATAAGTTTTATACATATTACCTCCGTAAAGTCAAGCGCCGGCACGCCGGTCGGGATCGTTAGAGTAGAGAGGGTTGTGAAGAAGACGTCATCCAGTTGCACGCGGACCGACCCACTCTCTAGGACAAAAACAGGGCGGCAACGCACTACGGGAAGAGAACATAAGCGCTGCAGCCGACCGGCCGCGGCCCCGGTCAGTCAGGTTCGAGCCCTGACGGTGTTTACTTGCGAGTACGTGCGCGTTGTTCGTTACGGTCACGAGTGTCGCTCAGCGTTGTGTAGTCGTAGTGTCTGAGTCGACATTATTTTATCATTCGCCTTGTACAGCAGCATCGTCATTTCGTACGCGTCCCGTTGTAGCGCAGCGGTGTACCGTAGGTCTCTAGAAGAGCGTAGCGTTCCGAAGGATTGGAAAGGTGCACAGGTCATCCCCGTTTTCAGGAAGGGACGTCGAACGGATGTGCAAAACTATAGACCCATATCTCTAACGTCGATCAGTTGTAGAATTTTGGAACACGTATTATGTTCGAGTATAATGACTTTTCTGGAGATTATAAATCTGTAGGAATGAGCATGGGTTTCTAAAAAGACGATCGTGTGAAACCCAGCTCGCGCTATTCGTCCACAAGACTCAGAGGGCCATAGACACGGGTTCCCAGGTAGATGCTGTGTTTCTTGACTTCCGCAAAGCGTTCGATATAGTTCCCCACAATGAACAAAGTAAGAGCATATGGACTATCAGACCAATTGTGTGACTGGATTGAAGAGTTCCTAGATAACAGAACGCAGCATGTCATTCTCGATGGAGAGAAGTCTTCCGAAGTAAGAGTGATTTCAGGTGTGCCGCAGGGGAGTGTCGTAGGACCGTTGTTATTCACAATATACATAAATAACACTGTGGATAAGATCGGAAGTTCACTGAGGGTTTTTGCGGATGATGCTGTGGTATATCGAGAGGTTGTAACAATGGAAAATTGTACAGAAATGCAGGAGGATCTGCAACGAATTGACGCATGGTGCAGGGAATGGCAATTGAATCTCAATGTAGACAAGTGTAATGTACTGCGAATACATAGAAAGAAAGATCCTTTATCATTTAGCTAAAATATAGCAGGCCAGCAACTGGAAGCAGTTAATTCCATAAATTATCTGGGAGTACGCATTAGGAGTGATTTAAAATGGAATTATCATATAAAGTTGATCGTCGGTAAAGCAGATGCCAGACTGAGATTCATTGGAAGAATCCTAAGGAAATGCAATCCGAAAACAAAGGAAGTAGGTTACAGTACGCTTGTTCACCCACTGCTTGAGTATTGCTCACCGGTGTGGGATCCATACCAGATGGGGTTGATAGAAGATCCAACGGAGAGCAGCGCGCTTCGTTACAGGATCATTTAGTAATCGCGATAGCGTTACGGACATAATAGATAAACTCCAGTGGAAGACTCTGCAGGAGAGACGCTCAGTAGCTCGGTACGGGCTTTTGTTGAAGTTTCGAGAACATACCTTCACCGAGGAGTCATGCAGTATATTGCTCCCTCCTACGTATATCTCGCGAAGAGACCATGAGGATAAAATCAGAGAGATTAGAGCCCACACAGAGGCATACCGACAATCTTTCTTTCTGCGAACAATACGAGATTGGAATAGAAGGAAGAACCAATAGAGGTGCTCAAAGTACCCTTCGCCACACACCGTCAAGTGGCTTGCGGAGTATGGATACAGATGTAGATATATAGGCGACAGGCGTTCGTGCCTATAGCCTGACTACGTCAGTCAACTAAGCATGAATAGGGCCAAGGACAGGACTCCGCAGCTAGGCGATTCCTCCGCCGCCACTTCGCGCGGCAATGTGACACCGATCGCACGATGGCCGTCCCGGCAAGCTGGCGGCTGCGCTGAAACTGGCACCACCCAACGGGCTAAGGACCGAGCGCACCGTGCCTCTCGCCACAAGTCACGGATTACCATTGTGAGTGATCCGATTCACGTGCTCTCTCTACACAGCGTCACGTTAAGGTCCGATCTTCTCCTTCGTCCTCCGACGATTCTCATGGCCACCTGGTGATAGACCTCTCACCTAGTGATGGTCAAGTCGTGTCGGCCTCCGGGATTGATACAACCGATCGCGACGTAAAACGCGCTGTCGGGTGCTGTGCTGCTTCGTCTACACCATCACGTCGGCGCAACGTGTCTTCTGAGGATTCCGACCATGTCGGTGCAACCTTATATAAAATTCTACAAGGTTGGCCAAACAAGTTAAGATGCTCTACAGTACACAGACACCCCCTCTCAAGATGATAGGCAAGATCAAGACATATTTCAGGAATTAGGCCGTTACACTCCAAACAATAAATTCGTTAACACACCAAATCCGACAAACATGACAGGGGCAGCTCCGAACGACAGACTGACACTAACTGCCTAACAAATGCGGGCGAGAGACAGACGAGCAAGCTGGGGACGAGAGACTGACCAAGAAAGCAAGTAGAATTTAACAAGAGTAAATCACACAACATATCACCAATCGCTTACCTTCTAATAAACTGCGATTTCTTTAGAAGACCTGGCGCAGCACCCCCAAATCGCTCTCCCAAACCGTCCGCTGCCAGCCGCTTCAACGGACGCAGAAAGGCGCGCCGATCTCCCATCTCACGGCGTCGCAGCTCGCACCGGCCATACCGATGTCGTGGGTTGACTCCTGTTGCTTTCGTGAAGCCACAACCCCTCGCTATACGGCGCGGCCCACTGGACCCACGTGGCGACCTCATATGCGCCGACGCTCAAGACGTACAAGTCATCTTGTGTCTCAGTGCGCGACCGACCAACCGATCGATCCAATCGCCAATGACCATTGCCTGAGCAAACTCGAGCAGACTGGCAGCCTAACGCGCAGACTCAGATGCAGGAACTAAGCCCCGACCGGGTGACCACTCCCTGAGTTCTCTTACTGGCCGAGTGGAAAGACTCTCATTTTGCCGGCTTTAAAGGTTGATCCGAACGAAAGACACACTAACACTCCGAATGACAGACAGACACTAACTGCCTCACAAATGCGGACGAGAGACAGACTAGCAAGCTGGAGACGAGAGACTGACCCCAGACTGACCGACTGCTCATAGCGCCGCTTAAATGCACGTGAACAGGCAACCTTTCCCCTTTCCCACCAGAAGGAGACACCAAAGCTGCAATTGCCACAGCGGCGCCACCGCCAGAAACAGAGGGCGACTGCTTCACACTACGCGCTGCGGCGCGCTCTTCAAAACAGCAATTTTTACTACGGTTCAAACACCATGTGTACATTTTACTTGTCTCACAAACCCACTTGAAACCTGCTGACGATTTTCGTCTCCACAACATGAGTTGCTATCGCACTGACCGACTCCATGGTTGAGGCTGGGACATGGCAGTGTCTCTGCATAAGTCACTCATCCATAATCAGATGCGAACCAGCACACTTGACACACAGAAACTATTCGAACATGTGGAAGCTACAGCAGTTTCTACCCACCTTGGCGCTATTACTTTTACTGCGGCGTGTTTGAGGTCTGACCTACCACTTGTTGAAGCTGACCTCTGTATCTTGACCTCTTTTGACAAACTCGGTTCAGATAGATCTCAACGCCAAGCTTGGCATTCTCGTGTTGCTAATCCCAAGGGCAGACTTCTCCTTGACTTAGATCTTCTGGCAGTGTCAGCTTATGGCCCCCACACTCCCACCCATACACCAGTCCGCTCTGACTGCCAGCTGGGCGTCCTGGATTTGTCCATTTTCAAGAACATTATGTTGCAGTTTTCATTACTCCATGGACTGACCTCTGACCACAACCCCATGCTCCTGCACCTTACCTACGTCGCTCTGTCTTTAGATGTCCCTTCTACCTTGACCATACTCCCACCCATACACCAGTCCGCTCTGACTGCCAGCTGGGCGTCCTGGATTTGTCCATTTTCAAGAACATTATGTTGCAGTTTTCGTTACTCCATGGACTGACCTCTGACCACAACCCCATGCTCCTGCACCTTACCTACGTCGCTCTGTCTTTAGATGTCCCTTCTACCTTGACCATTAGGGACTGGGACAAATTTTCCAGGATTGTTAATAACACCACTCAGTAACATGACAATGCCTACCAATCTGGTTAGTGCTATTGATTACCTAACCACAAAAATCGAGAAAGCGATGAAGGAGTCAACTTCCATTGTACCTAGGGCTTTAACCCCTCTCAATGACTTGCCTCCCCCCTTGTGCAAACTGAAAATCCAGAATAACCGCGACTGCAGGTGGTGAAGCGGTTTAGCGATCCTCGGGATAAGCATTGCATGAAACGTCTCCAGCATGAATTCTGCCACTGGTCCACCGATTACAAAATGGAACAACGGGAGCGCAAGATGTCCACCTTCCTCCTCCAACATAAATCCCAATGGGCCCTGTGGAGCTCCACAGGGAAGACCAACCATTCCATCCGCACAGTGGATGACTTAATTTATGATGCCCTCTGTGTGGTAGAAACTCTGGCCAATGTGTTTGAGGCCCAAAACCAACTGCTCGTCTAGGACCTCACGCCTGATGAATTCCAAGATGAACACAATATTCTAGCAGCTGCTACCGCTTTCTGACGAAGACCACATCTGACTGCCCCCTCATCGTAAGTCCCTTGTGCAAATCCAAAGGATCCTCCGGCAGGAGTATGGGCAGTCGGCTGCAGGTTTGGATGACATCTTAAACGAACACCTCCGCTGGCTCCCACGTAAGCTGCTAGTCTTATGTATCAGCATCCTGAACCGCTGTCTCACAACTGGCCTTTATCCCCCACAGTGGAAGCAGGCCAAAATGATTGCCGTCCATAAGCCCTCGAAGGATCCTATGGCCTTCTGAATACCATGTCATGGCCGGCCGCGGTGGTCTAGCGGTTCTAGGCGCGCAGTCCGGAACCGCGCGACTGCTACGGTCGCAGGTTCGAATCCTGCCTCGGGCATGGATGTGTGTGATGTCATTAGGTTAGTTAGGTTTAAGTAGTTCTAAGTTCTAGGGGACTGATGACCACAGATGTTAAGTCCCATAGTGCTCAGAGCCATTTGAACCATTTTTGAACCATGTCATGGTTCTAGAATCATTGATCCTGCACCACGTTTCCCAGCCTCTGGCGTCAGCTGGGACAATCTATCCAGAAAAGTTTGGATTCACTTCCCACCTGTCGGCTAAACTCCTTGTCCTTAGGTTCATGGAACATGTCAGCAAGGGCTTTAACTGCAAAATGCGTATGGCAGGAGGGTAGTTACCCTCCACGAGGAAATGGACATGGCCACTCTCAAGACGTCCATGTGAGAGAAGGCAAAGTGTGTCTATGCCAAAGCAGAAGCCCTACACGACACGATTGCTGGTTTACAAAACATTGGCACAACGCCTCCCCAGCACTGGCACCGACACCCTGTTCCTCTCACCATCCGTGAGGACTCATATTCTCACCATGGTTAGCAATAGCACTGTTATGGACACTAATGAAGCGTTAGTTTTGACTTGACTACTCGATGGGTATCGACCATCGTCAACCATCTCTGTTGATGCATAATGTAGTTCATAGTTAGTTAACATTTGCCTCCGACCTCAACTTCCACCATCAGAGAGGGTTTTGGGACTTCGAGTTCCACCGCCCCACCTTCAACATGCACTCCAGTGCGTGGAATGACATCCTAGTCGAATAAAATATTTTTACCACCCACCAAGACAGTAAGGCCGTAGGCCACCGATAAAGCTGTATTTCAACAACCCACAAAAAAAAAAAAAAAAGGCTGCGGCCCAGTTGAAGACTAGCAGTTCTACCACTTCCACAGCATCAAGCTATAGGCACTTCTACAGCAGCGACTTAGGAACTGTATTACTTCTTTTGTATTACGAATTTCATAGACTGAAGTGATTTCTTCTTTGTCTGTCACCCTTTGCTCGTCTGTATCTCACAAAGTTAAGTATTGTACTCATATTATTTTCTGATAAACTTCATTAATACAATTTGCTTGAATTGTTGTCTAGAGATCCGAGAAAGCAGGTTTCGTAGGCACCACATATTCGATGAGTATGCAGGATACAACAACCTACCTATGAAAGTGTTCCAGTGATTTTTGAGTCTGGTTACTACGTAGGTGATGTGCCAAGACACTGAATACATTCGGAATTTTGTGCAACGGAAGACCGAAGGGTGAATTATTGCTAATATTCCAGATCACGTTAATATAAGAACTGCTAACACTGATTTCAATTAAAGTTTTTGTCCTTATATCGACTTAAATACGTGCAAACAAGAATAAATAATATTTCTGAGCAAAGTATGCCTATGTCATATCTTTGTGTGAAGATCTTTGTAACAAGTAACTGTGGTATGGTACATGATGGATGCTGGCAAAGCTTCGCTCTCACGACGTACGTGCATACATATTGTGTAAAACCGTGTGATGTGTTACCCGCTGGCCATCACAATGGAAGCATGTCTGCTTCCATGATGGATACTAACAAAAAAGGCTGCCCATACTTTCGCAGTGAGTACAGATCCAAATTTTGGATCCAGCTTGGCAGATAAACAGTGCGGATGGCAATACATTAAAGTATGTTTCATCGTCTTGTCACAGAGTCGATACCAAGCATCATGCCTGAAATAGATATGTAACTTTCCGAAAACCACCTGTTCGAAAACCAATTCACGAAACAATAGATGACTTAAAAGAACGTGGCTCGTTGCAGTTTTATGTATTTACACTGAGTAAACAGTCACGGATTCTAAAGCATCAGTAAAGGATAAGCTTAATAAAGATGACATTGCTACATCGCTTCTACTCAGAACCAATGTGGCGTAACATATCGACTACTGAAAACCGCTGTTTGAAAAATTTCATATATAGAAATATAAAATTTTGCACACCGAATGAAAACAGAGTACATTATTTTTCTTGCATATCAAAAATAAGCTAGGAACTTTCCTACTCTCTTTGCTTATTTTAGATGTCCATGTCTCTTTGTCATTGTCGTCTTTGCAGTAGTTATGTATATACTCCATTAACTAGAATAATTTCAGCTTCCTATTCCCACTAAGACGGTCTACGGTCAACCGAACACCTGACATTCTCTTTGAGGACGAGGCTCGTTTTAATCATTAATCATATAAATAAGGCGTTTTATATACACTTTGACGACTCCAAAAACAATGACTCTTTCGGAAGCGCTTAGTGCGTACCCCGTTTGCAGAAGTCTGGGATATTCAATTTCCCAACATGGACACGTTTGATGACCACAGATCTTGCTGCACTAGAACCACTAAGTTTCTGCTCGTGGATGACAGTATCTCTTTATTTCCTACCCAGAACCTCTTTATCTGGTCCAACAGTACTTAAAAAATTTTAGCATCCGCATACAGGATTATCGAAGTGTTGGAGTGGATGCTTGAAGTAGGCCGTACTGTGAATTTCGCTTGTGTGAAACCACACTGCGGGATCGGTCGCAGCGAAGCTGCCTACTGATTAGCCACTGAAGCTGCCATTAGAAGCCACCCTAGCAGGAATGCAATCCTAAGTACAGATTACCGATGCATTCTACACAGAGGCACAGTAGAAGACTGGCAACTGGAATTGGAACAGGTGACAGACAACGTCCAGAAGTGCGCAATAATTCACCCTTCGGTCTTCCGTTGCACAAAATTCCGAATGTATTCAGTGTCTTGGCACATCACCTACGTAGTAACCAGACTCAAAAATCACTGGAACACTTTCATAGGTAGCCCATTGCAGACATATCTTTCTGCTGTAGTGATGAAGAAGAGGCGCTGTTCACGTTTTTTTTTTAATTCTTTATTTCCAAAAAAACTTATTAATAATACAATGTAACCCACTACCTTATGTGATTAGTGGGCTGAAATAGTGATACAATAGTTTTAGTTGCAGCTATTCTAAGTTATATTTTAGTAACTAGTTAGTATGTGAGCTATTGGTTAAATGCAATGGGCAAATTAGTGTGTTAATTAACTACTAAGCAGGTAACCTAACTATAGACTAGTTACTAAGGCCTACAGCGTTACATATGTGTCAGTTGAAATATAAACCTACTGTAGAGCCTTGCTCATTGAGCTAACCCCAATGAGCGTGCCCCTGACACTGGGCAGGCCAAGATGTTAATCGCTGCAGGTTTCTAGAGATAGTGTCTAAAAACTAAGTCCTACAACTAAAATTATTCTAAGGTCAAATCAGGTGCGTTGTCGAGATCGGTGAAGTTGCACCCCACTCCCCCTGAGTCCCAAGGCACGGTGGATTCCAGACTGAGGAAGTCGGCCTTTCCGCGCCCAGGCGGTTTGGGAATAGGGTACCAGACTCTATCGGTGTTTAGGTAAGTCTCTCATTAATGCTAGTTTAATTATCTCAGGTAATCCTTTAAGACTTTCTGTGATATCACGTTAGCCAGTTTATTAATGGTCCGAAAGGTGTCGTGTTGTCTGAGCAGTCTGTATGTGTCATAGTGTGGTAGTTGGCCGCGTAACACTGAAGCCACATCATTGAAAATGGGGCACTCGTAGAGTACATGGTCAGGAGTACCCTCCGGAGCACCACAGTCACACGCAGGTGTCGCCTTTTTCCCGAACCGACATAAGTATGTCGAGTAGGGTCCATGTCCAGTGAGAAAGTGAATTAGTCCCCGGGTTGGTTCGAGATATGTCATTCCCATCCTTTCCCTACAATCTGGTAGAAAATCAAAAGTTCTGCGCCCTGTTTCTTCGGCTTCCCACGATTGTTGCCATAGCTGGTCCCCTTTTAACCTAATCTCAACCTTGTTCTCAGTCCTGCTGCCTAAAATTTCCTCTGTTTTCTCCATATTCCCCTTCTTTGCCCAATACCAAGCGGCCTGTTCTCGAATTTTGATGTCCAAGGGGCAGAGCCTCATTATGAATAACAGGACTCCTCCCGGCGTAGTCCTATATGCCCCCACTGATCTCATAATCATATTTCTCTGTACTCTTCTCACTGTCATGGCAGGCACCACCCTCGTGAGCCTGTGCGCCCAGACTCCCGAGCCGTAACCCACTATTGAGGTGAGTATGCTATTGTGGTAAAGTTTAATGAGATGTGGTGGGAGATGAAATCGTTTGTGGCCAATGGAAATGAGGTTTTTGAGCACCTGTAGGGCTCTGAGTTACGGTTTCGATGTGCCTTCCGAAGGGATGATTCAAAGATAGCGAGTCTCTCGTCGCCGGAGAACTGGTGAGCCCTCAATCCTGACAGTTGGATTACGAACTAGCTGTCCCTTTAGAAGAAGGTATGTGGACTTGGCTGGTGAAATCTTCATTTTTGTGTTTCGGCACCGAAGTTGTAGTGTTTCTATTGCTCTTTCTATCTTGGGCTCTATATCTTCTCGGCTACGGCCGCCGACCAGTAGGAGGAGGTCATCTGCGTAGGCTATCACCTCTAGCACTTCATCACTTTGCTGTAGTTTGTCTAGTAAAGGTTCCATGTGGATGTCCCAGAACAGGGGACCCAGTACAGAGCCCTGGGGACATCCTTTTGTGATTGCTTTTCTTACTCTTGTGCTAGGGGATGATAGCCAAATCTCCCGATCCTCACAATAGCTCCTCAGACACCCATATAGCGGCCCTGGACGCTCCTTCTCCCGTAAACAGGACAAGAGCGCAAGCCACCGCAGGTTGTCGAAGGCGCCACTTATGTCCACCATGATGCCGACAACGTACTTGTACGGGGTAGAGCCACAGACCTCGGCCGCCAGGGCAATTGCATCAGATGCCGATCGCCCAGGCCTGAAGCCGAATTGCCTGCTGCTCATCACGCACAGCACTCGGTGCGCAGCCAGTCTGTCAGCCAGTAGTCTCTCCAGAACCTTCCCAAGCGGATCGAGCAGGCAGATTGGTCTGTAAGATTTTATTTCTGCTGGGTCTTTGTCAGCTCCTTTCTTGATGATTACTACATTTGCCCTCTTCCAGATTCGAGGGAACTTTTTCTGCCTGAGACATTCATTGTAGAGGTGAGTTAGAGGGGCGACTATCTGGGGGGCAGGAATTGCACCACCTCCGCCACAATGCCGTCCGGCCCGGGAGCTTTCCCTCTCTTCAGGGATTTTATATGGGCAGCTACCTCCTCTTCAGAGAATGGGTAAACTGCCGTTTTATTTCCATATACATTGTGGTTGTCATCACGCAGCTGCCGTTGTTCATCTGTCTCTCCAACCGCGGTGTCGTCAGGCAGGAGGGACTGGAGGAGGACCTCAGTAGTTTCCTGCCAAGACTCCGTCATCCCGCCCCCATACCTGACCGTTGAGAGCTCCATCGGAGAGCGGATTTTCTCTCGGACAAGCTTGTAGGGGACTCCACGTGGGCCTAGAGCTAGTTGGTTCAAAAAAAAAGTGTTCCCAGCTTTTTGATCTGACTTTGCGTAGTTGTTTTTGGAAATTGGATTCCCGATGTAGCTGCAACCATCTTTATCTTTCCAACCAGACGACACTGCGCTGGTAGTGCCTTCTGAGCCTTCTGACAGACCGGCGCATCTCCTCCAGTTCAGCTGACCATGGTGACGGAGAGGCCGCCATGGCCTTCCTCCTAGTAGGTACAGCAGCTTTCACCGCTCGAGTTATTACTTTCACCAGTTCCTCGGCTCTGTTGTCTACGTCAATGTCCAAGTGTCCGTCACCTTCTGGTAATGCAGGAATGTCGCACTCCCTAGCAAGTCTTTCCCAATCGGCTCTTTTGTAGTTGTATTGCACCTCCCACCCCATGGCCCAGCGGCTCTCCTTGTCTCCTATAGTAAAGGTGATGAGGTTGTGATCGCTAGTGGTGGCGTTCTCTTCTACTCTCCATTGCTGAATGAGATGCGCAGCATTAGGCGTAGCCAGGGTCACATCAATGTTCGTGCCTTGGCCACCTCCCGCCACGTAGGTCGGAGGGTTGCCCGGCTTGTTGGCCACCACCAGCTGCAAGGCCATGATGGCCTCTTCTGCCTTTTCTCCATTAGGGTCCCTGGTGCCGCTGTACCATAGGGGGGATTTGGCGTTTATATCAGCTTTTGCAATCGCTTTCCGCCCCCGCAACGCCATGATAACTGTGGTAAGGTGTGCCAGATGTCTCTCAATATCATCTCCATACTGGAAGTACGTACTGATGATGACGATTGTTCCCGATGGAGACTGCAGCTCTACGACGTTGCAGTGGCTGGTTGTGAATTGTGTTAATACTGTGGCCCTTAGAAGTTTATTTGTTATTATAATTGCCGATCTTGGGTCTTCCCCTCTGCTTACGACTTACCAGGTCGCAGCCTTGAAAGCTATTTTCCTATTTAGGGAGTACGGCTCTTGCAGGCAGACCACATCTAGTCTCCTCTCCTCCACTTCCTTGCGTAGCTCCTGCATCACTAGTCTGCTGTTATGGGTGTTAAGTTGGCCAATATATATTTTCGTCATGTAGTCATTTATGGGAAGTATGTGTGGATTCTGTCATTTGGCCATGTCTTACTCCAGTCGAATCAGATGCGTCCATTTGCCAAAACTGCTTGTTCATAGATATCGTCCAGGTCGAATATTTCACCTCGTCTTTCGAAGACTTTCTTAAGTAGGTCTCGCAGGGCTCCGAAGTCGGTGGGGAGATTCACTGACTTGAGCTGTATTCTGTCCACAGCCTCCATTACCGAGAAGGTGACTCTCCTACCATATTCATGTCCCACCCGAACCACGTGTCTCAAGGCAGTGGTCAGGGTAGTCGGCTGCTCTAGTCTTGCTAGTTGCATAGTGAATTCAAGGTTGGGATAGACTCTGACTGGGCCGACTGGTGGCAATCTGACGACAAGATCTGTTGTGGTAGATGTTTCGCTGGAGCTAGTTATTATGTTTTCCTGAACTGGTTTCTTTGAAGTTCTGTTCTCCTCTGTTGTTGAGATTGCCACAGTCTCTGTTACAGGATGCCGTTGCCGTTGGTCTTTAGTCGGCCTCGTCTCCCGGCTTGGGGAGGAGGGAAACGTGGCTGTAAAAGGCTCCGTTTAAGTCCCTCTGTCCATTGTGGAGAAGTCGGTTTGAGTGCTTGTGTCGGTGGTATTAATGGTGGCGCTCGTGAGCGACCTCAAGAATAACTTGAAAGCACTTGCCCTCTTAGCATCCCTCCTCCTTTTGCTCGGAGATTTTCTTTTGGGCATGCTGTTTGCTTTAGCTTGATCAGCCATAATCTATCCTTGAAATTAATCTTTGTTTCAAGAGTCTGTAGGTGGGGCATTTGCGTCCAGTGGTTCCGCAAGGTTTTTTGCCCCGTCTTTTACATGGGATGCAGACCGCTGCAGCCCTACAGTCTTTCCTCACATGACCATCCTCGCCACATTTTGAGCAGGCCGACCCGCTGGTACAGTGCCTCACAACGTGGTCGATATCTCCGCAATTGTGGCAACGTGATACCACAAGCTAGTCCCTGGTATTTACGGCGTGAAAGCCAATGTATAGTTTGCCCATTGCCGTTACTCTTTTCCACGTTTGAGCGGAGACCTCGGGAACGTGATGAACCACATCATGGTCCCGAGGCCCCGTTCTAAATCTCAGTTTAAAACTTTCTTTAAATTCCTCGTCTGTCATGTCCTCAAAGTTCTGAGTCTTAATAGTGTTTTGTACTTCCTCATTAGTCATAATCGTTGACTAACGGGTTTCTTTTCCTCGGTGGCTCTCATTTGACCACCGAGTTTAATTTGGCATTGTTCAGTAGTTTTTCTTTGTCCTCTTCTGAGGCAACTTCAACGATTACCGAGTTTTTGCTCGGTTTAACTTTGTTGATTCTGATTTCGTCTTTTACAGGATTTATGGTGGTAGTAAGTAGCTCCTGTATCTTTTTTACGCTAGTATCTTGACCAGGCAAGATCCTTAAAAAGACCGTTGTGTCTGATCGTTTGGTGACTCTGGCAATAGTGTCCTTAGTTGTTTGCGGTTTCAGTGGCGCTTGTGCGACCACTCCCGCCCAGGTCTTGACAGGTTGCTTTCTTAATCTTTCATTTTCTTTCTCGAGTTCCTCTACGCGGCCGTCAAGCTTGGCGTTTGCGATGGCCCATGGCACAAGCTCATTTTTAATTATTGTCAAAGCTGCCTGACTAATCTTGCCGTTTTTTATGTTTTGCTCAAGGAGCAATGTGATCCTTGTGTGTCTTTGGAACACGTTTTCATCAGTTGCCTGTCCCAGCTCGTCCTGAGGAGCGGGTTCACGCATCGAAGAAGCTCGCGATGGCGCACTCGTATCACTCGTTTCTGGTGTCGCCATTTGTACGAGTGATAAAAAGAAGGGTGGGAGCCCGTCTCTTGCCCCGGACCGGCTCCTCTGGCATGGGGGGGGGGGGGGGGAGGGGGGGACTTCAGAAGGTCGCCTACCGACCTCGCCCCTAGTTCAAGGGCACTCCTGAGCTGCTGGGTTCAGCGCACCGTTTCCAGCGCACTGGTCCCCCTCGGTGACTCCGTCATCGGCGATTTCACGCGACGCACCACGGCAACTGCACCCCGCACTCCGGAGAGGCGGATGCACCTCTCGTCCTTCCCCGCCTACTTGCCCAAGTTTCCACCTCTCGGCCAAGGACCCACTCCTACTCAGGTGGCGGGCCGGTCCCCCAGACGTACGGCGGTCTGGACCTACCTAACCTGGGTTTGGCAGAACACGCCCCGGTTATCCAAGGGCGCGGCGAAGCATCCTTGCCGACACGCGCCGCGATCCCACGCCGACAAACGAGATCGCCGGCATGCAGGGCACCTGCTGGTCTGTGCCCTGCGAACAGAAAGGGACTGGTGTTCGGTCCCTCGACACAGCTCTCCCTGTGCCACGCACCCTTCGCTTTCGCATCGGGTTGGGTTGCAGCTGTCCCTTTTGTCGCAAGGCGGAATGCCAAGCTTAACATCTGGCACCACGGGAAGAGCCACTTGGGAAGGAGAGGCTTTGAGAGGCGCATCACTCCCCCTGTGAGGACTGCCGCGGCACGCCCGACTAGAAGCGATACACGCCGGCAACGGGCAGGGCCGCGCCGAACGCGCCGTCAGGCGATCGACCTCACGCCAGACGCTATTCACGTTTTCTGTGAGTACAGCAGATTGAAAGGAAGCACTACTACTGTATTACGGGAACTTGAGAAGCTTCGTCTTCCGTTGGCAACCTGTGTCGCGGCTTTGATAGCAACACAGGATAACAGACTATTCAGTGCAGATAGCCAATTTATTTTTTATTTAATCGTGCCTGAGCTACATCTGTAATTAATTAATACGCTATATATACTAGATTACAAATACAAGTAAATGATAGTTATTCATTCATATATACATTCATGATCTTCACATATTGTAAGTCGTCATTATTGTCTAAAGCAAGGCTCATATCTCTCTCCAGTGTTCGGCACACTTCACTGCAGCCTCGTTGGCCTACCACAGGTCTTGGAAAGTGCATGGGGCCAGCAAAGATGGACAGGTCAGCAGGTGTGTCATGGTTTGTTTTCCTCCACATTGGCAGGGCTCTTCTTCGGCGTATCCCCACTTGATCAGGTTATCCTGTGATCTTCCCATTTGACATCTAAGTCTATTTAGGCTCTTCCAGACTCTCCATTCCAATTGTGATCCAGCAGGAAGTTTTCCTTTAATGTTCCAACTTTTCAGACTGCCTTTATCCAATTTCTGTTTCCACATTGATTCTCTAGTTGTAGACTGACTTTCGGTTAGTGGACGTTAAACTTTTATGAAGTCTTTCCTAGATTTAAGTCTTGCCTCCGCTGGCAGGGGATGTCTTCTATCTTCGCACTGCCTGCTTCGTTCGGCCATCGCCAACGTTTGCCTTCTGATCTGTGGAGGGGGCTATTCCAGAGCACATATAAAGGAGATCACGGTTTGTAGGCTTCAGGCATCCCGTGATTAATCGACATGAGGCATTCAGTGCTGCGTCCAGCTACTGAGCATGTGTCGATCTTCTCCAGACGGGGCATGCATATTCAGCTGGAACAAAGCATAATGCCAGAGATGATGCACGTAGAATTTCAGGGTTTGCTCCCCAGTGTGAGTTGGTAAGTTTACGGATTATGCCGTTCCGTGTGTTGACTGTCGCTCTAGTTTTCTCTACGTGTTTCTTCTAAGACAATGTTCGATCTAACGTGACTCCAAGGTAAACTGGGTTTGGGCAGTGTTGAACTTTAACTGAGTTCCATTCCAATTGTAATTCCCTGTTTGCTTCCCTGTTGTTTAGATGAAATAAACAAGTCTGCGTCTTTGCTGGATTAGGTCGAAGCTGGTTCCCGTTGTAATATTCAGTTAGTTCTTCTAAGGGATCTGTTAGGATTCTCTCAATCTGTTTGATTAATCTAGATTGGCATGCAATGGCTATATCATCAGCATAGATGAAGCTTCTTGTCGTCGATCCAACTGGTTGGTCATTTGTATACAGATTAAAAAGTAGGGGGGACAAAACACTACCTTGTGGGAGCCCGTTCTTTTGGTTCCTCCAGCGACTTCTTTGTTCTTGAAATTCCACATAGTATCTTCTGTTGGAGATCAGTGATCTCACAACTTCAGTAAGGTGGTAGTTTCCCGTCATTTTGAAAATTTTTCCCAGGAGGATTTTGTGGTTTATCGTGTCGTAAGCTGCTGATAAGTCGACAAACACCACGCCAGTTTTTCTCCCTTCTCAAAACCGTCCTCTATGTATTGTGTTAGGCAGAGGACCTGGCCAGTGCAAGATTTACCTAGTCTGAATCCTGCTTGTTGTGGAATGATTTGCCTTTCTAGTTGTGGTGCTATTTTATTCAAGATAAGACGTTCATATAGCTTGAATAGCTTGAATAGCATATAGCTTGAAAGGTATAGCCAATTACACATGCACACATACACACACATCCACACCCCCATCCACACACACTCACACACACACACACACACACACACACACACACACACACACACACACACACGCTGTAGAGAGGAGGTACATACCTACAGACAGATCAATATAGTATAACTATTGTAAATTCGAAAATTATGGAACACTTTTATGTAGTTCTTTTTCTGTAATGTTTTGGTCTTAGATGCGTATACATGTATCAATAGTGCAGAACATTATGACTATCGATATAAGCTCATCCAGGCGATAGCAGCGTTACCTGGCAAGGAATGACAGCTTATCAGACACACGCTAGTGCGTGTAGTATCAGCGAGTGTATTCTCTACGTGTTGAGTGGTGAAGGCGCGCGATATACCTGAGTTTGACAGAGGGCAGATTATTATGGCCCGGAGGTTGGGCACGAGCATTTCGGAAATAGCGCGACCTGTCGGGTGTTCGAGGAGTGCTGTGGTGAGTGTCGTAAACACGTGGGGAATCCACGTCCAGTCATCGTGGGGTTGGGCGGTCACCCCTGCTGTTGAACTTTGTTGGCTGGGTAGACTGGTAAAACAGGATAGGAGGCGAATTGTGGTGGAACTAACACCAGGCAGAGTACAACTGTGTCTGAACACACGGTGCACAGAACACTCCTAATGATGTGCCTCCGCAACCGACGACTCATGCATGCGCCAATGTTAACACCACGACATCGGCAACTACGACTGAAATGGGCGCGTACCCAGCGGCGCTGGCCGTTGGCGCAGTTTCAGAGCGCTGCGTGGTCTGATGAATCCCGATACCTTCATCATCATGCTGATGGGAGGGGGTCACTTCCAGGAGAACAGCTCCTTGACTCTTATAGTGCAGGACAGAGAAAAGCGGGCAGCGGCTCTTTTATGCTCTGCGAAACATTCACGTGAGCATCCATGGGTCCAATGGAGCTCGGGCAAGACACCATGACAGCCAAGGGGTTTTGGATACTGGTTGCAATGACGATCACGTTTCCCGACGGCAGTGGCATTTTTCAGCAAGATAATGCGCCAAGTCACAAGGCCAGGAATGTGATGGAGTGGTGCGCGGATCACATTGGCGAGTCACAATTGATGTGCTGGCCTTCCACCTCGCTAGATCTGAACCCGATCGAACTCTTCTGAGATGTGGACTGAACGTGGCGTCAGAGCTCATCCCTCCCCCCCCCCCCCTTCCCACCCCATTTCCCGGAATTTATGGGAATTAGGTGACTTGTGCGTGCAGATGTGGAACTATTTCCCTCTAGCGACCTACCAAGGCATCATTGCTTCTATGCCACGACGCGTCGCCGTTGTTATCCGTGTAGAAGGTGGACGTACCAGCTGTTAGGTAGGTGGTCGTCATGTTCTGGGTGATCAGTGTATTCTTTCACTCTTTAGCTCTCTTCTGTAGCACCACATTTCAAATACTTTGTAACAGTTACTTTGTCAAGCACATAACCCACATGGCGAGGCCACAGTGACTGTTGAGACCAGTAGAAACAGAGAGTAATGTAATGAACCCTTTAACTCAGACTCGCTATAAAATTCAGAGCTAATTGTCTAACGTCCCCGTAGAAAAATTATGATTGACAGTGATAGTAAACCTCTTACGTTAACTGATTTTCAAACAGCTGAGCAAAACTGAACGTACTCAGATATTTCTCTCTTTACTTATTCTGATCTTCACTAAACTGACACACAATATTTTTTTTAGCGCAACGGAATCTGACCTTCAATAATCCCTACAAAATAACGGCCCTGACTAACACTAACCTATACCTTTCATGAATCACTTACCTCACTAAAAATCTTCGTTGTTCGAACTACTGCAATATATCGAGCGCCAATACTGCCAGCTAAGTAGTTAAAATCTTTAACTACTGAAGGCACTAACTACTGGTAAGCATAGTTAGCAAATGAAACATTTTGATACAGGAACAAACAGTGTATATACCTCAATGTTCAAAAGTCATCATATATATAACATCCATTTTTACAAATTTCCTTTTTCTGGCGGACACACGCCCAGATCGTCCGCTTATAGCAACCTCTCAAACCTATGGCATCTCTCTCTCCACATCCGCCATTGCTAGCGGCTCACCTCCAACTGCGCAACGCTACGCGCTGTTCACATCCAACTGCCCAACACTACACAAGCGAATGTTCCAGCAATGAGTCCAACCAGCCACAGACTTTACACAGCGCAGTCAGTCATTTTCATACAGAGCACTACGTGGCGTTACCAACATAAAAAGCTAAACAGCCCACTTACAATTGATACCAAACATAGACCGGTCGGTTAATTAATTAAAAAGTTGTCAGTACTGGTTACTCAGTAATACTGCAAAACTAATTTCGCCAGGTCCGCAGACACTGCCGACGTATTGCCTACATAGAGGATCATAGCTCGGAGGGGCACGATAATTGTGGCATTCCCCGTTTATTTGGTATAGCTTGGTTACCTGGCCGTTATATTGAATCGTCGTTGAAGCCACGCAGTGACGGAGACCTACGAAGCCTCCCACATTCTGGGAATCAGCGCCAGTTCGGGCCACCCAAACTTATGATAAGAACTTGGCCGCTCCATTTTGTCGGAGCTGCAGGAATGCTTACACCTCCTCCTTGTGTTAGGTTGATTATTAAGACGTTTTCGTATGCCGCGGATGTGTACTTTACTTCGTCAACAGAGATTTAAATACTCCAAAGAGCAGCTCTCCACCCCAGTTCCGTTGCAGTTACTGAAGGTGCCGACATTACGAAGTTCATCGTGCAGCAATCACCACCATTTTGTGGCAAAAGTTGACAGCCATTATCTTGGTAGTAGCCTTATGTTAACCATCCACGAGCTGCTCGTAGCGTTTAGAATTACGAAGCACGTCGCAACTACGATGGTTGTCTCTGTGCTGTCATATTTGCACCACTAGTTACCGCCTCTGCAAAGCGACATGTAGCGTGGTAAACTCTATTGTCCGACCTCTGTTACTGTGACCGGATTCTTTACCAATGGCTAGTTTCTTTCCTTAATGAAATTCACATTAATTCAGTTTTCGCTCTCTCTAATACCTGGTCTTTATGCTCAAGATATTATTGTTTGTTCTTTTGACTTGTCCTACAGCAAGCCCATTGCTCGTCTAGCTTTTACATCATTGTGAGTGATAGGAAACTTGTGACCAGGCCCGTATCTAGGGAGGGAGCGGGGACGGCGGGGCAAACCGGGCTATCTGGCCCGGACGGCAATTTTAGGGGGCGCCAAATCCATATTCTTGAAGAAAAAAACCGCGTTTCACAAAGCGCCTAGCTTCCAGCGCACATTGGTCTATCGATCATTCATATGATTTTGAAACGCATCCCTGTTGATATTTGAATATTTTTGAACACATTATAAGCTGCTTAAGTTGATTTTTGAGTGCATGCGTAGTGAACGTGAATGTCTCTGCCAGGGGAAACCCCGTCGCATCTAGAAATGAAAAACTTTCCCGCAGATGAAAAGGGACGGGGCTATATCAGCTGAACCGAGTCAACCCGAACGGGTGAATATCAATTGCTGTTTGTTTATGTGGTTGGTTGGGTGTGTGAATGATCAGTTTTATTATAGTTATTAGCGAGATCCAAAGATATAGACTACCAGAGTAGAAATGAACGACTAACAGAAATAACAGATAAGAAACATTACATAAAGTTTCGTGGAAATTTTTTGCCAGATTGCTATAGTACTAAGGGCCAGTTGTACAGTCACCGGTTAGCAACTGCTTAAGTTCTATTCTCGGAACGTGGAAAACGGGTTGTAGGAACACGTAATAACGCCTAACCGGAGAATAAACGCTGGATAACTAAACTGCTGATTCAGGCAGGGTTAGTGAAGTTTATGGAGAATAAAATTTGACAATTGCAGGAATAGTTACAGAAGTAGTAATGGTAGAATTATTTGTTAGAGCGAGGCAAGAGAGGAAACGGGGACATCACACAAACTGTGTGGAAGAACATTGTAATTCAAAATATATATAAAAATTTCGTACTGCTACTTTTGGATCTCATGCTTGAGAAACTGGAGCGTATGAATGAAATGTGAAACTGTTTCCTAACATAAAACTTTTCGCTTGTATTAGGTCTAAGAGGCATTCGATATTGATACTTCGTGATTTATATTCTGTAATGTTATTTATGAGGTCGATAAAAATGACCATTTATGTCAGCAGTCTTGCTTATTTTGCGCGTGTTAACGACTACTGCAGTATTAAAAAGACCTATTTCCTTTCTGTCTACCAGACAGTGACAAAACAGGCGTCATCAAATCGAAAAACCACACCAGTCTTGGGTACTATTCGCATAAACACACTTTCCAGTAGTATACAAGGACGTTTTGATTTTTCATGTAACAAAACGTTTGACGAACTTTTATGAGGTAATAGATTCTTTCGCAGAAAGGAAAGCACGCCGTATAAAGCTGTAGCAAAATCAAAGAGAAAAAATACTGGGACCCAAGGATTGTAGAAATGTATCTCTTCCCTTTACTGGTTTTATGTTTCTTATATTTAATTTTGTGTCACACGAAAGAGAAAGTTATTAGCTAGTAGGCTATGAAGAGTGCAAATTTTGTGAAAAATTCTTATGCATCCGGTTACAAATAATCCCACCCAGTATTGATTGTGAGTTCCTTTAAAACGTGGAATGATGTCAAACCGACTGGGAACAAGAGTGGCATCACAGGACATTTTGATTTCCACTATCCTGAATATAGGTTTGATGGCTTCCTTTACAAAATACAAGCGTTTGAAGTCCACAGAGCGAAATGTAGTGACGTGCGGTAGAAGAACGCTGTGTGCAGAGGCGTGGCACTGCACTTTCGCACCCTTAAGACCAAATAACACCTCTTACACTTCCTCGAACACGTATGTCTTAAATATCAAGCTCTTCAGAAGTACAAACTCTTCAGAAGTACAAAATGAACATATTTTTGAAAAATAGACATTTTTTAAAAATTTTTGACGTCCGATCTCAAACGCTTGAGGGGGGAGGGGGCGCCACTGCGAAGTTATTGCCCCGGTTCGGAAATATCGTAGATCCGGGGCTACTTGTGAAAGGGCTGCCTCTCATTTCTGTGTTCATTTCGGAACAGATGCATTGCAAGACGATGGGCCTCTAGCCTCCCTACTGTTCCTTTAATCAGTTCTTTACTAGACGACGAAACATTTGCTGTAAGGAACAAAGTCCGAAGACTGGGGCAGAAGGTCAGCAGGCGAGTGATCTGCTAGGGAACTATGACGTTTCTACATCTCTGTCAGAGACAGCAAAGGACTTGAAAGAGCAGTTGAACGGAATGGATAGTGTCTTGAAAGGAGGATATAAGGTGAACATCAACAAAAGCAAAACGAGGATAATGGAATGTAGTCGAATTAAGTCGGGTGATGCTGACGGAATTAGATTAGGAAATGAGACACTTAAAGTAGTAAAGGAGTTTTGCTATTTGGGGAGCAAAATAACTGATGATGGTCGAAGTAGAGAGGATATAAAATGTAGACTGGCAATGGCAAGGAAAGCGTTTCTGAAGAAGAGAAATTTGTTAACATCGAGTATAGATTTAAGTGTCAGGAAGTCATTTTTGAAAGTATTTGTATGCAGTGTAGCCATGTATGGAAGTGAAAGATGGACGATAAATAGTTTGGACAAGAAGAGAATAGAAGCTTTTGAAATGTGGTGCTACATAAGAATGCTGAAGATTAGATGGGTAGATCACATAACTAATGAGGAAGTACTGAATAGGATTGGGGAGAAGAGGAGTTTGTGGCGCAACCTGACTAGAAGAAGGGATCGGTTGGTAGTACATGTTCTGAGGCATCAAGGGATCACCAATTTAGTACTGGAGGACAGCGTGGAGGTTAAAAATCGTAGGGGGAGACCAAGAGATGAATACACTAAGTAGATTCAGAAGGATGTAGGTTGCAGTAGGTACTGGGAGATGAAGAAGCTTGCACGGGATAGAGTGGCATGGAGAGCTGCATCAAACCAGTCTCAGGACTGAAGACCACAATAACAACAACATCTCTGAAGGACATCTCTCAACAAATGTATTCAGATTCTTAAAAGACGAAATTACAGAGACCACAGACGTAACTGCAGCTATACACCTAACCATCAAACGCTACAACGTGCATTCTCCTCTCGTCCGCAAGAGTCATCTGCCATGTGTCACTGGCACTACATGTTAACAAATTTCCATTTTTTAGAAAAGGCTTTTTATTTGTTGTTGCCAGTTAGCAGTTTATATCTGCCTATTTTCGACATTTGGCCGTTATGTTGCTCCCCAAATAGCAAATCTCGTCTGCTGTAGTTCATACCCCCTTTCCTAGTTTAATTCCACCAGCATCGACCAACGTAAGTGGACTACACTCAATTATTTTTGTTTTGCACTGATTAATCTTCAACTTAAATAGATCGGTGACATTCGTCTCAGGGTAACGACGCTAGACGTCCGTACGACGGCGTATCATTTCCCCGTTTGGCTAGCCATGTATAGTTTATCCTGATTTCACCAAATCACCTGATGTGAGTCAGTTTCCTGTCCTCCCCAAGCCGAAAACGCTCTCCACTATCGATGGTGCGTAAAACCCTTGTTCTTCATACCCTCCTTTTGTTGTCCAAGAGTACTTCTGTGGTCAGGAGATATTATGAACGGATATGTTCAGGAGGTAGCCCCCTCCCATAGGATACAGAAATCGAATTATTTTGGGTGTTATTCGCGAGAGTGCAATGGCGTCTCCGTTACATACACAGGAAGTATTCTCATTGCTGTTCTCAAGATAGTAAGACAGGGGACTGCAGCAAACGACACTCTTTCCATATTACTCAAAATCGGGAACTAGAAATCTGTAGAACAGAAAAAAATTTGCCATAGCCAGCGAGAAAGTGAACTATAATTTGGGGAGTCCCCTCAGAAACACAAACCAGATTACGTTTCTAAAGTCTTCGACAAATCATGGAAGGTCATCTAGACAGTACCAGCATCGCACAAGAGAAAAATATGCGGCCACTGAGTCTCTCAAAACGTTTTCGTTATGCATTACGTAACACTCTTTTAAACTTCGGTACGGCCGGCCGCTGTAGCCGAGCGGTTCTACGCGCCTCAGTCCGGATCCGCGCTGCTGCTACGGTCGCAGGTTCAAATCCTGCCTCGGGCATGGATGTGTGTGATGTCCTTAGGTTAGTTAGGTTTAAGTAGCTCTAAGTCTAGGGGACTGATGACCTCAGATGTTAAGTCCCATAGTGCTTAGAGCCATTTGAACCACTTTTGAAACTTAATCTTTCGAAGCATCTACCGCAGCGACCATAAAAGGCTCTCTGATGATTTCTGGTCAAAGTCATAAAAGTCCTACTGTGTTTAACACACTAATTTGTAGATTAGAAAAAAAAGTACAGTCGAACATCGTAGATGTACATCTTTTTAGGTAGTCGGTGACAAACGCCGATGCTTGGAAATAGTATAGAAAAGGAAGAGCTTAGGATAGTTAAATAAGAGGGGGAATGTAGGTTTGGCGAAATAAGCAAGAAACAACCTCAGTATTTTATACGTCTATAAAAATCTTCCAACAATAACAAAAAAAACGGGCACAGTATGCAAAGAATGGCTACCAAGTTTTCAAGAATCGCCGGTTACTGTGCAGCTTATGCCGGGATCCCGTCAAAGAAAATAGAAACATATATGTCCCAAACGAACTTTCTTGGTAAAGAGTATCATGGAACAAATTGATTTAAACGTATCCTTTGAGAAAACGAATATAGTAACCAATATTAATGCTGGATTAAAAATATATTCAACGTTTTCGACACGTCCTGCTTTACAAAAACCAAATAAAATTTCCCAACACTACAAATCATTTCGATGACGTCTTCACTGGAGCTCTCTTCCACAAACGGTGATGCCAGACGAGATAAATCTAGAAGTATAACAAGTAAACTTGTCTCGGTACTACTTATCAAAGAAAAGAAAAAAAGAAATACGCAAAAAAAGGAAAGCTTAAGAAGCTGAGGAAATTATTGATCATATCTTGAGCTGATGGAAAAAAGTTTGATTCGAATGAGTACAGGCTGAGGCATACCGATGTAACACTAATGATACACTAAAATTTATGCCCATGGCAAGAAACCAGCGGGACGACAAGCCAGAAAAGTATGTCGAAAACGTACGAAGCTCCTGAAGACTTTCGACCTAAACCACTTCGAATGCTGGAACACAATACACCAGATATCGCAACTGTGGACAAGTGGGTTATTGATACTGCCGTTTCGGCTGATATCAAAATAGACAAGGAACAAATTGAAGAACTTGCTAGATACGTAGCCTTGAAAATCGCACTACGGCGACTCCTGCGTAAACCAGTGAAAGAGGTCCCAGTGGTTAATGACACAGTGGAACCCCTGCCAAAAGATCTTGGTGGGCACTTGAAAGTAATTGGTACTCATCCAATATCCAACTGACAACTACAAAGAGTCATTTTACTTGTATGTCAGGAATTATCCGCTGATTCATCGCATCGTCCTAAAGGCTTGGGAAGCGTCCGACAGGCGATAAAAGACGGAATCCAGCGTAGTGATGTCATTTGATGTGTTTATTATTGCAATAACAATAGTCAAATACAACTAATAATGACAGTAATGAATATGATTTAGCATGTTTGTGTTATAATACATACGATGAATGATGCATTGTAATAAACTGGTCATAGGCCATGACTTCGTACCTGGCACGCTGCAGCATACTAGACCCTTGGAGAGGGACAAGGAGACGCGACCTGCTAACTTCTGGCAGATTTCCACGTCCGTCTTCAAACTACTTGTTACTTGGCACGTGAAGTGTCGTCCGCCGGATGCGACTGACGGCCGTTGCGTCTCTGGCACTGGCGCCCATGTCGCGCTGCCCCCACTTCTTCTGTTGAAGGCACTCAGTACGTAAGCTCTACACCAAAAATCACCTTCTTGCCGAAACTGTGTTAACGGCATCTGGGAAACCAGAGGGAGGAGGAAACGTTACCTTAGGCCCAGAAGCATAGCACACCACGGCCTAATGTCCGTAAAATCATTGTCACCAATAGCAATAACCAAAAGCAGTAGTCGAGCTCTCTCTAAAGATCTTCCAAAATACTAGTGATCTGAGATAACTGAGTACCTCTATCAATAAACTATGCACATTAGAAGTAACACTAATAGGAGGGGGTGCTAAAAACCTTCAAATCTTTTATTCTATATTCCTTATCGGTTGAGGTATCACATGTTGTTCATATTACTCGGTCGACTATCCCGTTTTGCTGACTCGTACTGTAACCCTCTGTCCCTAGAAGTATCCGAATTACAGTCTTGTAACATGTCGGCATGTAACCTAATTATGACGATGCGTGAGAAATGACGTGCTGTGATCGAATTTCTACCTTTGATTGTGGCACCATACACAATCATTAACTCGGCTCCAGGGAGGAAGAGTCCCCTTCCCTATTCCTCCACTGGGGTAATTCCTGTCTGGCGCGTCCACGTCGCAGGGGTGGGCATCCTACACTTCAGTAGGTCGTAGTGCTAGGATGGTTGAGTTCAGGCAGGGATCCAATCCCGTGGGGTATAACACAGAACCCATGCCCAGGGTTAAGGGTGAAGACCTTAATGGCAGCGACGACGGAGAAGATAAACTTCGCAATGGCGAAGCTGGCAGACGAGACAACCCTCCTTTCTCGAGATTAAACGAGAAGGGAAGCATTGCCTTGTGGTAGAGGAGAAACTCCAAAGGCTAAGGGACACAATCCCAACAGTAAATCCCTTCTTGCGTTAGGCCTAGCAAGCCATTCTGAAAGTCTTCATATATTGCTTTCAAAACACAGACGAGTCTCGGAACGAACCACTCAGGATTTGATCCCACTGCTTCTTCAAGTGCTGGTGCGAATGGTGGGAGACCTGATGATACTCATCAGCACAAGCAGATGAAACCAAATGGAATAAAAAGTAAACTAAATATTGGCACCCTTAATACACTAACCCTCAATGGAAAAATGGAAGAAATGACAAAATGGCTCTGGTTCAAATGGCTCTGAGCACTATGGGACTTAACAGCTGTGGTCATCAGTCCCCTAGAACTTAGAACTACTTAAACCTAACTAACCTAAGGACATCACACACATCCATGCCCGAGGCAGGATTCGAACCTGCGACCGTAGCAGTCGCGCGGTTCCGGACGGCGCGCCTAGAACCACGAGACCACCGCGGCTGGCAGAAATGACATGTCTACCAACAGAGAGAAAGTTATATATTTTGGGATTAAGCGAAACGAAGTGGAAGGGAAAAGTGAGAAGAATTTGAGATGAGGAGGAAAACTGTACTGGCCTGGGAATAACAGGTTTGGAAGAAATGGTGTGGCAGTAATGGTGAATAAGAATGCTAATGGAGTGATGGGAAATTTTAATGCACAGGTAGGCAAAGACAGAAAGGGATTTGAGCAAGTATTGGAATGTTTTGGATACGGAGGCAGAGGTGAAGAAGCGGAAAGACTCCTGGATTTGTGCAAGAGGAATAGAATGAAAATAGCAAACAGCTGGTTTATGAAGAGAGAAAGTCATGTTATCACCAGATACAGTTGTGATGGAAGAACCAAGAGTGTAATTGATTATATTGTAGTAGATAGGGAATGGGGAGAGGAAGTAACAAATGTGAAGGTAGTTCCAAGTCTGAGTGCAGATGGAGACCACAGATTACTAGTGGGACAATGGAAAATGAATTAGTGTCTGAAAAATAGAAAGCAGAAGAAAGTGATGAGGATACGGTATTGGAAACTGAAGGAGAGTGAAAGTGCTGAGAAGTATAGAGAATTAATCACACAAACATTTCCAAAGAAGTTTTCTGCGATGCAGAAAAAGAATGGAGTTTATTCAAAGACACTTTAGTCGAAGCAGCATAAAAAGTTTGTGGCAGAAAATCTGGAAAGAAAAAAAGAAGACAGACTAGTTGGTTCCAGAATGAGATTTTCACTCTACAGCGGAGTGTGCGCTGATATGAAACTTCCTTTCTTTCAGGAGTGCTAGTTCTGCAAGGTTCGCAGGAGAGCTTCTGTAAAGTTTGGAAGCTAGGAGACGAGATACTGGCAGAAGTAAAGCTGTGAGACCGGGCGTGAGTCGTGCTTCGGTAGCTCAGATGGAAGAGCACTTGCCCGCGAAAGGCAAAGGTCCCGAGTTCGAGTCTCGGTCGGGCACACAGTTTTAATCTGCCAGGAAGTTTCAGATTAGTTGGTGTTATGATACCACAATCCAAGCAGTTAGAAGAAAAAATGGTGCATGGAGAGAGTGGTGGAAAACTAAAAATGACGAGGACCACAAAAGATATATAGAGGAAAAGAAGAAGTGCGAAGAAATACTGGAAACAGCAAAGAAAAGAACTTGAAGAAGATGTGAAGAGCAATAAGAAAATGTTCTATAAAGTGTCGAAAAATAAAAGGAAGGCTTCTGAAGTACCAGTAAAGATGGAAACAGAGGATAGTACAGTGATCGATGATCCAGGGAATGTAAAAGATCCCTGTAGAGAACATTCTAAGAAACTGTTAAACGCTGAGAAGCAGGTACATGAGGAAACAGCAAGTCATGGAGAAATTGAGAGAAGTTGGGAAGCAGAATTAGGACAAATTACACGGGAAGAAATGGAAATAGCTGCAAAGAAGGTGAATGGGGGGAAAGCCCCAGGACCTGATGAAGTATCAGTGGACATGATAAGAGCAGCAGGCCCAGTGGAAATGCAGTGGCTGTATATAGTATGGAGAAAGAGTACAATACCAGACGACTGGAGAAAAGACATTGTTCCCATCTTCAAAAAAGGCACTAAAATACTTGCAAAAACTACAGAGGAATAACCCTTATGAGTCACACAGCCAATATTTTTGAAAGAATTTTACTAAATCGAATAAATGAAAAGATAGAAAAGCAGCTGAGTGAACAACAGCATGGGTTTAGGAACGGAAGAAGCACGATAGACCTGGTATTTTCTATCCATCAACTGATGTAAAAAAGTTGGGAGTATAACAAAAGGGTGATAATCTTTTTATAGACATAGAAAAGGCATATGACTCAGTTAACAGGGAAAGACTCTGGGAAGAAGAAGATAGGTATAGAAGACGGATACATTAAGGCAATAAAGGCAAAATGCAGAGGACACTATTGTAGAATTAGAACACCATTGGGGAACTCTGAATACTTCGAAATAAGACAAGGACTTAAACAAGGAAGTGTTCTGTCTCCTGCACCTTTTAATGTTGTAATGGAGGGAATGAATAGCGCAGTTGAAGATATAGTAAAAGAAAAAGAGAAAAAGATGATTTTTTGCAGATTATATGGTAATATGGGGCGATAAAGAGGTAGATGTACCATTACAATTTAACGCGTGGAAGGAAATAATGAAAAGGTATGGATTAAAAATAAATAAAGATAAGAGTGAAGTAATGGTATTTGAAAGAGACAAAGGGATCAGTCGGAATATTACTTTGAATGGAGAACCCCTCAAAGTTGTAGACAGTTTCACTTATTTAGGTAGTGAAATATCTAGTGATCTAAGAATAACCAACAAAATGAATAGGAGGTTACAGAAGGGCGGCAGTTTCTACCAAACAAAAAAAACACCTGATTTGGAATAAGGAAGTTTCAGAAAAAGAAAGCTCTTTATGTATAACAGTTATTATTTCCCTATTGTCACCTATGGAGGAGAAACATGGGCAATGACAGAAAGGGACTGGAGCAGACTGCAAGCAGGGGAAGTGAAATTTCTCAGAGCAGTTAAGAGAAAAACAAGAATGGAGAGAGTAAGGAATATAGATATTAGAAAGAACCTTAAACAAGGAAGTATGAGAGAAAACATCGAAAAAAGAGATTAAGATGGTACGGGAATGTTAAGAGGATGCATGGGCAGACTCCCCAAAATCATGGAAGAACTAAAGATGGATGGAAAAATATCTAGAGGACGCTCAAGATCACGGTGGTAAAAGGGAGTGAGAATATCTACATCTACAGCTACATGATTACGCTGCTATTCACAATAAAGTTCCTGGCAGAGGGTTTAGTGAACCACCTTCTAGCTGTCTCTCTACCGTTCCACTCTCGAATGGCACGCAGGAAAAACGAGCACTTAAATTTTTCTATGTGAGCCCTGATTTCTCTTATTTTATCGTGATGATCATTTCTCCTTATGTAGGTGGGTGCCAACAGAATGTTTTCGTAATCGGAGGAGAAAACTGGTGATTAAAATTTCATAAGATCCCATCGCAACGAGAAACGCCTTTGTTTTAATGATTGCCACTCCAATTCACGTATCACGTCTGTGACACTGTCTCCCCTATTTCGCGATAATACAAAACAAGCTGCCCTGCTTTGTACTTTTTCGATGTCATCCGTCAGTCCCAGCTGATGCGGATCCCACACCACAGAGCAATACTACAGAATAGGGTGGATAAGTATGGTGTAAGCAGTCTCTTTAGTAGACCTGTTGCACCTTCTAAGTGTTCTGCCAATGAATCGCAGTCTTTGGTTTTCTCTATGCACAATATTATCTATGCGATCGTTCCAATTTAGGTTATTTGTAATTGTAATCCCTAAGTATTTTACTGAATTTACAGCCCTCAGATTTGTGTGACTTATCGCGTAATCGAAATATAGCTGATTTCTTTAGTACTTACGTGAATAACTTCACACTTTTCCTTATTCAGGGTCAATTGCCACTCTCCGCATCATACAGATATCTTATCTAAATCATTTTGCAAGTCGTTTTGATCTGAATACCTGTAGAAAGGAGAGGTGTGACCTGGCAGCAAGTGGAGGAAGAAAAGTGGTGGGAGGACTCAGCCAAATGGAGAGGTCAGCACCCAGACCCGGCAGTAGTTGGATCGGGGTCCGGATATAGAGAGATAGAATCGAGTTTCTAAGCGCAGACAACGTGCCTCCAATTGAAATCCGTAAAGGAGTGAATGATGTGTACGGTGATGAATGTATCGACATCAAAAAAGTATGACATCGGGTTCTCCGTGCTCGTACTGAAGGAAAGGGTGGTGTTAACCACGTGTGTGACAGAGCTCGGAGCGGACGTTCGCATACGGCAAGTGTTTGTCAGGCTGTGTGTGCAGTTGGTGTTATTTCCACTGATGACTGAGCTATTGTCGGCATTCTGAGAGGAGTCGGTCGATTGGTGCGGACTAGGGAGGAGATCCCCGTGCGGCGCGGTCGGCTGGGTTCGCTGCCGGTCCCTGCACAGTGTCGGACCGTGTGTGGAGCTGTCCGATCGCTACAAGCTTTGTGGCTCACCGACCCAGGACGTCAAGTTCGCATGTACCGGTTGGTGGCAAGCAAGTCGTTTTGTCGGTCGGTCCTCGGCTGTCCCTTGGTTGAGTTCCGACGTATCAAGTGTAGTTGGGATCACACCTGTCTCGCCCAAGAGAACGAGGGCAGGCCGACCTCCCTGGAGGCTTCTAAGTGCCACTGGTGTTTAATTATCCGTTTTCAGCTACTTAAAATTTAAGGCTTATGGTTATTTTCCTTTTTCTTAAAAGTTTTGCAAAATTAATTCTTAAATTTATCTTTCAATCTTGAACAATGCGCCCTTCTGCCTTTAAAAGATTATGGTCTTGAAAGTCTTTTCGGGTTTGCTGCCGGATCCTAAAATCAACTTGACTCGATATTTCGGTGATCCAACTGTTCGCCATCTTCAGGAAATGCTGCTTCTGCTGATGAGTCCCGTTGAGAACTGACGCAAGATTGCAATTCGACGTCCTATATAGGCCACCGTTCAGTACACGGCGCATGCGCCGCCCATCACGGTTTCTGACTTCCAAAACAGGGAGGTGGCGCCGCCCTTAGTGAAACACTGCTGGCAACGATATATCGCAATCAAGTCCGCACCGAAGAACGTTCAGTTTTGATGCGAGATAATACAGGATTCCACGTTTTGATAAGAGGAAACCCATTGTCCCTGTTGATCAAATTATCAGCCAACCTAATTTCCATCGCCTCTTTATACACACTTTTCCAAAAACCGGAAATGTTGGCAATTACAACAGTTTCCCCAAATTTAATTTTGTGTCTCTCATTCAGGCAGTGTTCTGCAAGTTGATTTTAGGATCCGGCAGCAAACCCGAAAAGACTTTCAAGACTTATTACGCCGGGAAAGCCTACGTAGTCACAAAAGATTATGGTATTATGTTTTAAAATTTTGATACCTACCTGTGGCCTTCAGCCATTTGCATTGCACCTTGCATGTGTTTGTTCTATATACGTTGCGGTGATGTTTTTTAAATTGTTTTATTGCTATATTATTTGGATTTTTGTCTTATTGATTTGTTAAGAATTCTTGTTTGGAGGCCTTCAGCCGCGAAAGAGTTGCATTCGGTAAAGGTCCGTCTATGTGCCGCTTTGGTTGTAAAAGCGTTATTAAATTACAATAAATTTCAATTAGAAGGTGAAACTGACCCCAACCTTTTGGCCCTTTCCACAATCCTAATTATCTGTTCTGCCCAACGGGTTTAGCGGGCGTATCACAAACATCGTCGCTAAGAGCCTGATGTCAGCTGAAAGTATGTACAGTGTTACATTATGAAGTAAAATGTATATGGAGTGTGTAGTGTGTCCAACGAGTGGGGGTTAGGAATGAATGTTTGGTATCATACAGAGATGATCTCGTTGTGAATAGATACTGTAGACATTAGCGAGGGCTCACTGCAGTCTGCAACGACGTGTGGGAGGTGCTCCTGAAAACCACGACTCCCCTGTCAGCTGCAGCGCCCTCGCACTGAGATCACTATAGTGTCGAGCATGACAGAGTTCGCTCAGTTCGTGACTTCATGTGAAGCAGTTAGCATCATAGTACAGGACTTACGTGATAGTTATAGTTTCTAATGCACTTACTCATTTAAATGTGGAATATTGTGATACAAGAGAACAGTTTCTTAATCTGTGCATCAAGTGATGTTTTAATAATCAATACCAGTTGTAAATTGGGAAGTATTCGTGTGGTAAAGAAGTGAGTCAAAGTTAAGTAAATCTTTTATTCGTTGATATTATAAAGTGAACGAATATTTCATGTGTTACAGTACGATGTGCCACCTCACTGAGTAGTCTATGAAGTCACTCTTGTTACCAGGCGAAAGTAGTTTCGCTTGGTCACAACGGAATGAATAGCGTAGCAATAGCCTTTTACACCTTTGCAAAACAGTATAGACCGAATCAGGTAGCAATATATTAAACAGACTGGACTTGTATTCTACACGTTGGCTGTTCCAATCTTCATCCAACTGTTCTATTCTGTGGTTTCTCTAGATTACTTATGACAAAAGCTGGCACGATCCCTAATACATGGTCGCAGCCGATTACATGTCTTATACTTGTTAAACCAGACTTCTAAGTATAGAAATGCCTGTATACAGCGTGTCCCATTTATCTTAACCACCCTAAATTACATTTCGTCCGTAGGCAAAGTTGTTTGGCTACGAGGACGACATTAATCAACATCATTGCCTTATTCCAATTTGTTCGGTATGACGATACGTCTTTTTTATATTACTGCCTATATTTTTTATTCTATTATCCACTACCTCTCTTCAAGAACTGTTAAAAAAATATCAAATAGTACCATTCATGTAAAATCCACAGGTTAGCCGAGCGCGCTACGAGCTGCTTCCTGGACTCGGGTAGGCGCGCCGGCCCCGGATCGAATCCGCCCGGCGGATTAACAACGAGGGCCGGTCTGCCTGCCAGCCTGGATGTGATTTTTAGGCGGTTTTCCACATCCCGCTAGGTGAATACCGGGCTAGTCCCCACGTTCAGACTCAGTTACACCCGTCGCCGACATTTGAAACACGTCAGCACTATTTCACGGTTTACACTAGGGGGTCCACTGATTCCGTCCTGGGGGTACAGGGTGGCGCTAGGAAGGGCATCCGGCTACCCCTAATGCTGCCAAATCCGTTGTGGCCACGCCGACCCTGCGATCGCTGCGGGACTATGGCGTACGCGAAAGAAAGAAAGAAAGAAAGAAAGAAAGTACCATTCAGGTAAAAGGGACGTTGTTGAAAAAATAACACAAAACTGACTGACTCTCCAGTACAAGCACACATTGATGGTACTGGGGTATCGTAACTTGCCCACTTGCTGGAGTTGGCAGTAAACAAATGGAAACAGGAAAATACACACGAGACATGGAGTCGCCCATCTTCAGTTGGAGGTTTGTGGGAGTGTAGTGTACACCAACGAAAAGGAGGTGAAAATGCTACTGATCTATGTGGAATGTAAATTAGCAGAACAGTAATTACAATAACGTTTTCTATTCTAAAATTTCATTAATAATTTGCTAGGTCCAGTCTTACGTATAGTGTGCGTGCAACCTCCAGTCATTCAATGAAGAAGTCCTAGTTTTTCAAATCTATCATACAGCATAGAGCGATTACCAAATCGTAACATCCATAGTAATTGTTTCTTGAAAATTCAGTCGCTTCACATCTTCTAGTGCGCCGCTCACAACACCACTCTGGTATTACAAACTTCATTCTGGTAGAAAGATTTTGAAATATTTGAGTTAGAAGTCAACGTATAATGGCGAAGTTTGTGTTGCTCAAATGGTTCTAAGCACTATGGGTCTTAACATCTGAGGCCATCAGTCCCCTAGACTTAGAGTTACTTAAACATAACTAACCTAAGGACATTATACACATCCATGCCCGAGGCAGGATTCGAACCTGCGACCGTAGCAGCAGCGCGGTTCCGGACTGAAGCGCCTAGAACCGCTCGCCCACGTTTGTGTCGCAATGCATCCACAAGTGAGCACGTAACAGCTTTAATATAGCTTGGCGTTCCTGAAACAGGTCTATATGTCCATACCATGTAAAATTATACAAATGATTCCAAGGGAATTATTTGCAGAATCGCGTACAGTTCGGCAGTGGTCACAGCAGCAAATCTTCGCCAATCAGAACTTCTTCACCGGTGTTCTTCTTGCCAATGATTGCTCCCATTCAAACAAAGGAAAGATAAATACAAAGACCTTGCATTAATGGTCCAAGGAAAACCCACCACGGCTTAGGCGAACCATCGGCGTCAATGGAGAGTTAATGTCTGGTGTTGGATGCATGGCACCTATGTCCTCGATGGAAATCTAAACGGCAAGATATATGCCAGCTTTCTCATTCGAATTCTTCTTCGTCTTCTGAATGGGCTCTAAGAATCAATTGTTTGTATGGTACCAACACAATGGACGTCCACTACATAAATAGTTGCAGACAACCTTGTAGGTGGGGCAATCACAGTTATGAGTATTTCTGTTGGGAGTTAATAACCGCTTCAGTTGTATTTGGTAATTTATTAATGGATCACTACCGGTTTCTTGGCACTAAAAGCCACGTCTTCAGGTAAATATCTATGATTAAAACATTAGAGCGGAAAGGCTCGGAATATTTTTCCCCTTATTTTACAACGGATAATGAATGTTAGGTAAAAATTATTCCGAGCTTTCCTCTCTAATGTTTTAATCATAGGTGTTCACCTAAAGATGAGGCTTTTAGTGCCACGAAACCGGCAGTGATCCAGTAACAAAGGACTAAATACGACTGAAGCGGTTATTAATACGCAAGATACATAAATAATTGAGTGCTTGTCATGTTCTGAACCACTGGTGTCCTGCCAGGTGGATTGATCATACGGTAACAGTGGATTGGTCTCTTGATTCAATTCCTTTGAACTTTTTTCCTTGTTAATGCATAAATGACTTGGTCCTTCATGATATTCCACACGGCACATGAACTTACTGCTTTTACTTTTAATTCGCTTTAGCGGGAACACTAGGAGCAGTGATGAATTGTTTCATCCAAAGCGTGGAACAATGTAACACTGTCCAGGTTCAACTTTTTCATCACCTTTGATTATTCTATCCCTTTTAGTGGCCCAACTGGATTAAAGTATTGTAAAATGTTATTAAAGATACCTGTTCCTGTTCTTTATTAATATCTGCTAACCGTTTTTGAACAGATCTCTAGGAGAGGTAGTGGATTACCTAATAAAAAATAGAGGATGCTATTTGAAAAAGATGTACTGCTGTTCATGACCGAGCCGTATAAGCGTTCATATCGATTCCAGCCGCTGGTTGAACCTGTCTGCTTTCGTTCCCTAACAATGGCCTTCATAGCGTCTAGTTTGGGGAGGCAGCCATGCGGCTCCTTGAAGGGAGTCTTGTGTTGCTGAATATTTCGCGCGCTAAGAGAGCTCTCTCGTTGATGAGGACGGAGGTGTGGTCGCCGTGTTGCAGTTGGCTGCTGTTTACCTTTGAGCTCGTAGCGACACCGTTTGGAGAGTCATTGCTTCCCCCTGCCTTCGCAGACACGGGTCACGTCTTCTGAGTCGACAGTTTCCATTTCTGGTGCCTCGGTTGATGGATGTGGTCCTGCCAGCATCCCTTGTGCCCCCATGGTCTATCACAGAAATAAGTGGTAAGCTCCTAGTTGTGTGTAATTAATTTGGATGAGATTTGTGGAGCCGGCCTGGGTGGCCGAGAGGTTCTAGGCGTTACAGTCTGGAGCCGCGAGACCGCTACGGTCGCAGGTTCGAATCCTGCCTCGGGCGTGGATGTGTGTGATGTCTTTAGGTTAGTTAGGTTTAAGTAGTTCTAAGTTTTAGGGGACTGATGACCTCAGAACTTAAGTCCCATAGTGCTCAGAGTCATTTGAGATTTGTGGAAGCCCCTGTTCTTTGATGAGTCTTATTCAATGAAACTTGTGTTTGCTTCAAACTTATAAGAGTATGTAGCTCTCGATAGTGGCCGTTATTTGGCCTGGGTTCTGAAAGTGGTTTAGCATCCTTGATAATGGGAATATGGCAGAGCTATTTTTACGACAGTTGTAAAGGGGTTCACGCTTCGGCTGGCTCTACTTCCAGTTTAACCTGAGTAAGTGCACAGCTTGTTTCTGTAAATCTGCACCAGTCAGTACTCCATTTTTACAATTTTAGGTGCCGGAACGAACCTCTACAACCATAAACCTCCTCCCCTCCATTCCCAACTTCGGAACTTCCCCCCTACCCCCCACCTCCGCATTACACAACACAGTACGTCGCCCCACGCCCCTACACGTGGCATCACATCGACCACCCATTGTTACGCTCATTGGTGTCGGCGCAGCTGCAAATTATAGTCACATTGCGATTTAATACACGTGTACTATTTAAATATCCACTGGATGTGCCGCAATGCCGTTTCGCCCGAAATTAAGTCCTGGTACAAGTGCCTTACTTTGAATGCTCGGGCGTTCAGACCTTATATATTTTTTGTAGTTTAACCACTCGCGCCTTGATTCTTTAGAATTATACCTGTATTTCATTATGAATGATGTCGGCGTTTGTGGAGTAAACATGCATCTGCATACCATCTGTAACTGGTATCTGTTATATAATTCCAATGTGTATCCAGTGTATGTTTTAGAGCCTGAATTTACACAAGCAACTGTTTGTGCGTGACCTGAGCTGACGTCGGTAAACCCTACCTTGATTAATCCATTAAACCTCAGGTCCATTTTAACTGTGTTGTGAAGCTGTTCATGAAATGGCCTTTTTTTCTGCTTTGTGCTGATTCAATCATTTTAAAATTTTTCGTACATTTACAGCTTTTGTTGTCTTAGTCAATTTAAAAGAGTGCATGAGTTAAATATTTTTGGTATCTGAAAGATCTTTTTCTTTAAATTTCAGAGGTGGTTGTTCTAATGACTGTATAAAAAGTTTCTTGTAGTAATCTTTAGGAAATGTAAGCAAATGCCTCTGATTTTTGGCAGTTTAGTGGACTGTGTTTTAAAGGTATATTTTCTCAACTGTTTCTGGTGTTAAAGTATCACTACTAATAGACTTGTGTTGCTCTGGGACAAGTTGTAAAGAATTTTCTAGTTTTGAGAAATTACATTTGTTAAAAATTGAAAATAAAAAATTAATGATAAAAATACTAAATGTTTGATTCCCGTATGCCCAGCGTATTATCAGTCCCTACCATTCCAGTATCTTCGTAGCGAACAAATATATAAGAAAGGGGTGATGCTGGTTAATGTCCCCGCTGTAGCTAAACAATATTTGTTTGATCCTTTTTTTTTAAATCTTGTTTCTTGGTAAGAAGTTATTTGCGACGATCAAGATAAATGGGAAACCCAGTATATGTATTTTGTAGACCGCTAAAACACTCATTATCCAGCGTGAGTATGTACCTTTCCTACAATGGAATTGCTACTTTAACTGTTTCCACCTTGAAAGAAATCACCATATTATCCAATGAAACAGCGCTGCGGTGAAGATAGGGGACTCATATTCATGTGGATGGTAGTTCACATCCCTATCCCGCCATGCACAAGTATGCTTTCCTTTCGTTTCTCAAAACTGCATAAGGCAAATACGAAAGTAGTTCATTCAAAATGATAAGGCTCCTTTCCTTTTCCATTCGTCCACAGTCCGAGATTGTGCTTCGTCTCTGACGACCTCGCCGTCTGTCTTTACCGCAATATTCCTAAGTGCAGATATGCTAGAAAAACCACCAGATACGGGGAACTGCCACCTGAAGATAGATACAGAGATTCACATTCTGTGTATGCACAAGAAAGTACCAATTTTTCGTTGTTCGCTTCAGGTACTATTGATAAAAAATTAGTGGTTTGCCTATGGCTCTAGGCGCTACCTCGCTAACTCAGCCGTCCGATACCCCTACAGCAGCCGGTAAATGGTCCATATTATTGCTCAATATTTCCGGACCTGCAATAATGTTCAACGAGTGGACGTTAGGATGAGGGGCTGTGAAATACTATTGAGCATACTAGCCTTTCCCGACTTCTTCCCCCATGCACGTTTTCGATGCATATCTTGAACACACCTCCTCCTCCTCCCACTCTCTCTGTGTCCACTGTGTCCACTTCTTCCTAATCCTCCACCTCTATCCATCAATCTCCTCCTCTCCACTCTCTCTTTCCCTGCAACTCCTCCTCCCCCTCTCTTTCTCCATTTCCTCCACCACCTCTCTCTATATCTCCCTCCCCCTTACTCTAACCATGTCCTCCTCTCCTCTCTCTTTCCGATTCCCCTCCTCCTTTTCCGCTTACCCACTATCACTATACATCTTTCCGGCCGCGGTGGCCGAGCTGTTCCAGGCGCTTCAGTCCCGAACCGCGCGTCTGCTACCGTCGCAGGTTCGAATCCTGCCTCGGGCATGTATGTGTGTGATGTCCTTAGGTTAGTTAGGTTTAAGTAGTTCTAAGTTCTAGGGGACTGTTGACCTCAGATGTTAAGTCCCATAGTGCTCAGAGCCATTTGTGAACTCTACATCTTCCACCTACCTCATGCATCTCCCCCCTCTCCTCTCTCTACCCATATCCTTCTCTCACTTGCTCTTTCCACCCCCTCATTTATCCATCGGCACATATGGCCCCTGAATTACAGTTCAATAAAATAGGCCAATGCTACTCCCACAACCGTGCTTATCATGATAGGGCAAGCTACACATCAGGGGCTTCAAACTCCTTTATGTTCCTTTCACTAACAGGCGGCCATGCAAAGCACATCGATAAAACTGGCCTATACTGTTCCAGCACAACACATATTATTCAGGGCAGCCTACATGTCAGGGCTCGGAAAACTGATTCTAGCCTCTGACATTTAAGCTGCTGTGCGGAGTAGGATGATTTGTCAGGCTAATCCAGTTCCCATACAACATGACTGTCATGCAGGGAAGACAGAGTCCGGAGGGAACACGTTTCATCTCTGCTGCTGTTCGAGCCAGGAGATTATATTCCCCCTCAGGGCTGATACTCATGAGACCTGCTGTTTCTGTGCCAAATTTACTGAAATCGATCCAGGGGTTTGGGAGGGAATTCTGGACACCTACACATCAAAATATATATATATATATATATATATATATATATATATATATATATATATATAACAAAATAAAAACTTGTGAAGTATATTGTGCTATCTGAAAAATATTGTGCCGTCTGTGGACATGAATACCGTGATCATCGAAAGGTATTCTGTCATTAGCCTTTTCCTGACATGACTGCTGTCTCTATTTGGTTCCACGCTAACTACTTTGTAGTCTTGTATCTTACTCTTTTCACGTCATTTAGCGTTGTTATTTTTCCCTTTCTTATGTTGTTCTATTTCCATTATACCCTCGATAGCTGTTGGTAGAACTCTTCCATTTCACAAAACGTTTTCGACACAGTTTGCTCTCCTTCTCTGACCCAGGTTAGGAGAGTTCTTCGCTCTTTTACTATTTTTATTTTCTCAGTTCTTCTCCAGACCTACATCTCACATGCTTCAGTATTTTCTGTGTTTTAGTGTCCGCCTTTCGTAGCTCTACAGAAAAAGCTCTACACAAAGCGCTTGACCAATCTTTTAACTCCATATCCACTTGGCTGCATAAGAAGCGTTACATTTTCTGCAAGGTTTTATTTTCCATTGTAATTTGATCATATTTCTTTTCTCATTCTCTCAGTTATCAATTAGCATGCTTCTCCTTTTAAATAAATTAATTTCTTAAGGACATGTTTCAGAAGTGGTCAACCTGTATTCAGTCAACAAGTTTCCATAACATTCCATGTACCAATTTTTCATCCACTTTTTTTCTCCTGACTGCAACAAAGTTGAGCAATTTCCATAGGAGCAGCGACTTGATTATCCAGCATTTCATACCAGGCTAAGTATTGTCCAATATTACCATACAATTTTCTCTGTAGAATAAAAATAAGTTCAAAAATTTTGCACAGTATAATTGTGCAGTAATATTGACTCTCTAGTGGTCACTTACAGAAGTGGATCCATTGTTAGTCTCTGGGATGGAGCGGAGTGGGGTGGGGTGAGGGAAGCTATAGTTGTCACGATTTTAATTATAATAAAATGTTTAAATGTAATAAATTGTTTGGTTAGAGGAAAATACATAAAATATTTTAATATAATAATTATTTGTTTACGTTAGTCAATCGTACAGTGTTCCAGGATAACTTCCAAGAAATGAAGTACAGAGGAATATAGCCTTTGGGAAGTATAGTACGAAAATTTGAGCAGTAGGAAGACAGGCACAGTCAGGCGGATTTCTTTTCGGAATTTTTGAGTTTTCTAGGATTTATTGTGTTTAAAACTCTTAAATCTTATAACATTGTTATTAACATATTTATATTGGTATATATACTTCTAACTCAACATATCATTTCAGAGTGGAAAATAATTTTATACAGACTCAAGTCGACTGCATAAACGTGCCCTAGATTTCGGGCAGGTGTGCCCACTTATGGGGTTGCATTTATGAGTACCAGAGAACACAACAATAAGTAAACAAAATACACTGTCAATCTTTTCAAAATGTTTTGTTGCCAGTAAAAAAATCAGTCTTACTTATACCAATTAACATGGTTAAACACAACAATTTTCCTGACAGCAATCAAATTTTTTGGCGAACTTCCACCAGTTAGCATAATATGGCCTACTTAGAAGTCTGAATGTTAATTAAAGGCCTATTCATCATCATGTCTGAGTAGCAGTTGACGCATACATAAAATAATATGGTTCCTTTGGCACAACCGTCGCAAGACCACCTTTGACATCTAAGGCTCTGTACCCATTCTTGATTTCTTTCTGGTAGGCTGTATCGTTTCAAGCAATAAATACAAAGGCAGTTTTCATCCACTTCATCAGACTGCTGCAGGTTATGAGAGAGAGGAAGGAAAACTGGATAGGTCATTCGCTGAGACGGGAACACTTCCTAACAGGGGCCTCGGAATGACTAGTTTGTGAGAAGATGGCTCTGAGCACTATGCGACTTGACTTCTCAGGTCATCAGTCGCCTAGAACTTAGAACTAATTAAACCTAACTAATCTAAGGACATCACACACATCCATGCCCGAGGCAGTATTCGAACCTGCGACCGTAGCGGTCGCTCGGTTCCAGACTGTAGCGCCCAGAACCGCACGTTGTGAGAAGAGATTGAGAGGAAGAAGGGGAATAGGGATGACAGACAACATAAAGGGAGGCGGAAATTTCGCGGTGATGAAAGAAGACAGCAGACTGGACAGCATGGAGAATTACCTAGTGGAAACCTGCCTTTGGGCACAACACTAATGATGGCATCAGATGTAGGCATTTTCACATTTTTCCTTCCTCTTGCTTTTAGCAACTTTCAAATAGCTTTTTTAGCAATTTATGCCTTGATTTTTCTGCACCTTCGTTTATCTATATTACGTTTCCAACTGCAGTTGTCTTAAATTTTCCTTGGCTGGGATATCTGTTAGGATAGTAATGCAAAACAGTGCGTAAGCGTGTCCCATCGATGTGTCTGAATTTGTTTGGAAACTGCAGCAAAAACCTTCAGTATTTTACATTACTCAAATGTACCTCGTAATGTAGAAAAATGTCCTTTAAACGATCACATATTTACATATTCTCAGTTCTAAAAGGTATGCTTCATATGAGATTCGATATTTGAGTAAGCAAATTTACTCACAACGCAAAAAAACACAGACATGTGCTTCGCGCTAAGACGTCCGCTCAGCTGGTGCCGTGTAGTTTATGAGAGCCCTCAGTAGACAGCACTGAACCACTCATACATTCTCTGCAGTCTCTAGCAAACATGGTTCCCGAGCAAAGTGCTCTGTGTAAACTCGCACGGTCTCCCCGCATGGGTCAAGGAGTTAATTTCGGAACTATAATAGCTACAAACTTCGACAACGGCACAATTTACAAAATTTAAATCAGAAATAAAGATTCACAGTTGTTAGTATTACTGTAAGCACTGCCACAGTAAACACTGATCTGCACTATACAGCTGTAAGAGCGAGCAAATGTGAAGAGACGTTGTTTCCTCCACTGGTTTCAGCCTACATTTGGGAAGCCAGTTTCTCCGTTAGTGGAGAGTTATACCTTTTCCTTCTTCCTTATTCATCTTCGTATGGTTTGCTGGTTCTAGCTGCGGATTCATGAACTGTGTCGGGTCCGTGTTAACTCATTCAGTGTAGGTGGTACAACTTGTATACCGCCATTCTTCCTTACTGAAACACATGGTGGTAAAAAAAACCTACCACTTAATTGGCAAGCCCTGACTCATCCAGAATTAATACACACTGAAGCGCCAAAGAAACTGATATAGGAATGCGTATTAAAAAACAGAGATAAGTAAACAGGCAGAATACTGCGCTGTTGTCGGCAACGCCTATACAAGACAACAAGTGTCTGTCGCAGTTGTTAGATAGGTTACTGCTGCTACAATGGCAGGTAATCAAGATTTAAGTGAGCTTGCACATGTTGTTATAGTCTTGCGAACGAGCGATGGGACACAGCATCTATGACGTAGCGATCAAGTGGAGATTTTCCCGTACGACCATTTCGCGAGTGTACGTGAGTATTAGGACTCCGGTAAAATATCAAATCTCCGACATCACTGCAGCCGGAAAGAGATCCTACAAGGACAGGACCAACGACGACTGGAGAATCGTTCAACGTGACAGAAGTGCAACCCTTCCGCAAATTTCTGCAGATTTCAATGGTGGGCCATCAACATGTGTCACTGTGCGAACCATTGAACGAAACATCATCTATATGGGCTTTCAGAGCCGAACGCCCATTCGTGTACCCTTGATAACCGCACGACCCAAAGCTTTGCGCCTTGCATGGGCCCGTCAACACCGACCTTCGACTGCCGGTGACTGGAAACATGTTGCCTGCTCGGACGAGTCTCGTTTCAAATTGTATCGAACGTATGGACGTGTACGGGTATGGAGACTAACTCATAAATCCATGGACCCTGCATGTCAGCAGGTGACTTTTCAAGCTGGGGGACTCTCTGTAATAAATTGGGGCGTGTAAGTTGGAGTGACATGGGACGCCAGATACGTCTAGATATGACTCTGACAGGTAATACGTACGTAAGCATCCTGTCTGGTCACATGCATCCGCCGGCCGGGGTGGCCGAGCAGTTCTAGGCACTATAGTCTGGAACCGTACTGCTGCTACGGTCGCAGGTTTGAATCCTGGCTCGGGCATGGATGTGTGTGATGTCCTTAGGTTAGTTAGGTTTAAGTAGTTCTTTGTCTCGGGGACTGATGACCTTAGATATTTAAGTCCCACAGTGCTCACAGCCATTTGAACCATTTAAAAAAATATATTTTGTATTCATTGTTTTGAATAAAATTGAAACAAAAAGTTCAAATCCGTGAATTCCTGCAAATCCAAATATTTGGTCAATATTCTACAGAAAAGCGTGAAAGAAGACCCCTAGACGTGAACCACGAGAAACGTAGAAGAAAAATTTTACCAGTTAGGTACCAATTATTTTGATCAGTCAACGTTTCTAAACTTCCGACCGTGTTTGCCCAGTGCGCTGTTCCAATGATGAAGTACACTACTGGCCATTAAAATTGCTACACCGAGAAGAAACGCAGTTGATAAACGGGTACTCAATGGACAAATATATAATACTAGAACTGACATGTGATTACATTTTCACGCAATTTGGGTGCATAGATCCTGAGAATCAGTACCCAGAACAACCACCTCTGGCCGTAATAACGGACATGATACAGGTGGACATTGAGCGAAACAGAGCTTGGATGGCGTGTACAGGTGCAGCTGCCCATGCAGCTTCAACACGATACCACGGTTCATCAACAGTTGTGTCTGGCGTATTGTGACGAGCCAGTTGCTCGGCCACCAGTGGCACCCCATACCATCACGCCGCGTTATACGCCACTATGGCGATGACGGATACGCGCTTCCAGTGTGCGTTCACAGCTATGTTGCCAAACCCGAATGCGACCATCATGATGCTGTAAACAGTACCTAGATTCATCCGAAAAAATGACGTTTTGGCATTCGTGCACCCAGCTTCGTTGTTGAGTACACCATCGCAGGCGCTCCTGTCTGTGATGCAGCGTCAAGGGTAACCGCAGCCATGGTCTCCGAGCTGCTGCAAACGTCGTCGAACTGTTCGTGCAGATGGTTGTTGTCTTGCAAACGTCTCCATCTGTTGAGTCAGGGATCGAGGCGCGGCTGCACGATTCGTTACAGCCATGCGGGTAATCTCGACTGCTAGTGATACGAGGCCGTTGGGATCCAGCACGGCGTTCCGTATTACCTTCCTGAACCCACAGACTCCATATTCTGCTAACAGTCATTGGATCTCGACCAACGCGAGCAGCAATGTCGCGATACGATAAACCGCAATCGCGATAGGCTACAATCCGACCTTTATCAACGTCGATAAACGTGATGGTACGCATTTCTCCTCCATACACGAGGCATCACAACAACGTTTCACCGGGCGACGCCGGTCAATTGCTGATTGTGTATGAGAAATTGGTTGGAAACTTCGACCATAGATACTAGGTATAGGGCTGGTGTGGCTCCCACATAAACCACGTGATTGTTGGCAAAACGTGGCGGGATTTCAAATCAGCGGTCTGCCATCCTATGTTTGTATCGTATTTTACCCACATTTCTCAATTGACTCCCAAACGCTTCCAACAAAAATTACTTTTTTATTTGCGAAAAATTATATCAGAACTACATTTGACCTAGATTTGTTCACAGGACCATTTATAAAATCTTACAAATACATCGAACGCCCCTCTGGTGGGCAGCGGGACGAAATTACTGTAAACTGTCAATTAAAGTAAAATGTCGTCAAAATTCTTTTAAACAGTAAAATGGGCTCGTGTCAAAACTTTAAATATTGGATTCGCCGCGTTTTGAGCTCTAGTCACTTATAAAAGAAAATGGGATATGGGAATTTTGTCAACTATAGGTGCCAAAATTGTCGACTTTAGGAGCAGGTCCATTTTAGAGTATCAATTTTAGGTGCACTTCAAAGGTTCAGTTCCTACTATTTTTACAAAAGTTTAAACTATCAGTTTAAAAAAAAAAGATATTTAGATGAAAGGTGAGACTTTGAAGTTTCAGAAAATAATTTTGGAGCCTACATTTATTTAATAGTATTAGAAGGTAGAAAAAAAATTCTCTTCATGTGTCGATTATAGGTGCTCTTACCTTATTATAATCTCACTTGTATATACAAAAAGGCGCGTATGTGCAGATGGCTTAAAGTTTTTCCGTTTCAGGGCGTGTATCCAAAGCTGCCTTCGGTTTTCGTCCTTAGGGAACCTATGAGAAGGAGCGAGAAACAGTTATAATTACTTCTGTAACTGAATTATCACAGATACTTTCCAAAATATAATACAAGTCTGACTTTACAGACATCACTTTCAACACTTTAATTTACGTGACACTCTATTACAAGTGTAAAAAACATATAAAAGTCACTTCAGTAGATTTCAATAAACGCATCTGCACTATCATAGAAACACACGTGAAATGTAATGCCATTTCCTCCGACAAAACGCTGAGTACAGCCATAAGCGCAACACGAAACAACCAAGTTTTGCCAACATTCATGTGACTTTAGCCCAGATATGTTGGAGCCACGAAAATGTTTTCAGGGCCAGTCTATTATATTTATGGTCGAAGGTTGGATACTTTCCTCAAGTCAGCACGTTGTAGGTGTCTCCACCGGTGCCAACTTTGAGTAAATGCTCTGAAAAGCTAATCATTTGCGTATCACAGCATCTTCTTCGTGTCGGTTAAATTTCGCGTTTGTAGCACGTCATCTTCGTGGTGTAGCAATTTTAATGGCTAGTAGTGTATTTTGTCGATATTCTACAGGAAAGCGAGAAAGAAGACCCCTAGACGTGAACCACTAGAAACGTATAAGAAACATTTTACCAACTAAGTACCAATTATGTTGATGAATCAACGTTTCTGAACTTTCCACCGTGTTTTCTCAGTGCACTTTTCCAATGATGAAGTATACGAATCAGCAGAAGCAAAATTTAAATAATTATTTTGAATCAGTAATTATGGGATGGGAGTCAGACTGTCCAAGAGGTCTTGATTCACAGAGGAAGATTGCACTGTAATTCCTTCTCTAGATTGTCGCACAGATGACAAAATTGTAGACATCGAAATAGACGACAGAGGGATAGAGAAACAATCAAAATCGCTCAAAAGAGCAAAGGCTGCTGGACCTGATGGGATACCAGTTCGATTTTACACAGAGTACGCGAAGGAACTTGCCCCTCTTCTTGCAGTGGTGTACCGTAGGTCTCTAGAAGAGCGTAGCGTTCCAAAGGATTGGAAAAGGGCACAGGTCATCCCCGTTATCAAGAAGGGACGTCGAACAGATGAGCAGAACTATAGACCTATATCTCTAACGTCTTTCAGTTGTAGAATTTTGGAACACGTATTATGTTCGAGTGTAATGACTTTTCTGGAGACTAGAAATCTACTCTGTAGGAATCGGCATGGGTGTCGAAAAAGACGATCGTGTGAAACCCAGCTCGCGCTATTCGTCCACGAGACTCAGAAGGCCATAGACACGGGTTACCAGGTAGATGGCGTGTTTCTTGACTTCCGCAAGACGTTCGATACAGTTCCCCACAGTCGTTTAATGAACAAAGTAATAGCATATGGACTATCAGACCAACAGTGTGATTGGATTGAAGAGTTCCTAGATAACAGAACGCACCATGTCATTCTCAATGGAGAGAAGTCTTCCGAAGTAAGAGTGATTTCAGGAGTGCCGCAGGGGAGTGTCGTAGGACCGTTGTTATTCACAGTATACATAAATGACCTTGTGGATGGCATCGGAAGTTCACTGAGGCTTTTTGCGGCTGATGCTGTGGTATATCGAGAGGTTGTAACAATGGAAAATTGAAGTCAAATGCAGGAGGAACTGCAGCGGAATTGACGTGTGGCGCAGGGAATGAGAATTGAATCTCAATCTAGATAAGTGTAATGTGCTGCGAATACATAGAAAGAAAGATCCCATATCATTTAGCTACAATATAGCAGGTCAGTAACTGGAAGCAGTTAATTCCATAAATTATCTGGGAGTACGCATTAGGAGTGATTTAAAATGGAATGGTCATATAAAGTTGATCGTCGGTAAAGCAGATGCCAGGCTGAGATTCATTGGAAGAATCCTAAGGAAATGCAATCCGAAAACAAAGGAAGTACGTTACAGTACGCTTGTTCGCCCACTGCTTGAATACTGCTCAGCAGTGTGGGATCCGTACCAGATAGGGTTGATAGAAGAGATAGAGAAGATCCAACGGAAACCAGCGCGCTTCGTTACAGGATCATTTAGTAATCGCGAAAGCGTTACGGAGATGATAGATGAACTCCAGTGGAAGACTCTGCAGGAGAGACGCTCAGTTGCTCGGTACGGGCTTTTGTTAAAGTTTCGAGAACATACCTTCACCGAGGAGTCAAGAAGTATATTGCTCCCTCCTACGTATATCTCGCGAAGAGACCATGAGGATAAAATCAGAGAGATCAGAGCCCACACAGAGGCATAACGACAATTCTTCTATCCACGAACAATACGAGACTGGAATAGAAGGCAGAACCGATCGGTACTCAAGGTACCCTCCGCCACACTTCATCAGGTGGCTTGCGGAGTATGGATGTAGATGTAGATGTAGATCTAGATGTAGATGTAGATCCTACTGATGCGGTGCGCCAGTTGACATCCCTGCTCGCCATTCCGTGTTGACAGGTGGAGTCGAGAAGCGACCCGCGGGTGCCGTAGGCGGAGAACGCCCCTGCTGCTGGCCGCGACTCGACAACAATGGGCGCGCGTCGTGCTGGCACGGTGCGTCCGCGCCGCTGGCAGCTCCCCACCGCCGGCTGGCAGGGCCCGCGCAGCACAAGACGCGGCCGGCCGGCAGGGAGGCGGGGATCAGTCCGGCTCGCGGCGCCGTCCCGACAACCCGCCTCGCCGTAGCGCCGCGCCGCGCCGCGTCTTGTGCTGTGTGTGTGCTCTGTGCCGCGGTCAGCTGAGCTGAGGTGTCGTCGAGTGCGCGCGACGCGGCCAGCCATGCGCCATGCTGGGCAGCGGACGTCCGCCCGTCGCCGCCGCGTCCGCCAGCATCCACTCCCTGGTGCTGCTCGCCGTCGTGTTGGCCGCGCAGCCCGCCACCACAGGTACGTCGCGGGCGCCGCGCCGCTGCAACAGGTGACGCGGGGCGAACAGCTGGGGTCGCCCCGCGCCGGCATCCGACACTCGTCTCCGGTAGCTGACATACGTAGAACCCTTATGGGCGATTCACACTCGACATTCAGGTCCTTAGGCCATAGGTCAGTGGTTCCCAGCCTGGGGGTAATTGCTCCCTGAGGGGCAAGATAAACAATGTTTCTGCCAGCAAGGTCGCAGTTCGTAGTAATAGACGGCAAATCATCGAGTAAAACCGAAGTGATATCAGGTGTTCCCCAGGCAAGCGTCCTGGGACCTCTGCTGTTCCTGATCTATATAAATGACCTGGGTGACAATCTGAGCAGTTCTCTTAGGTTGTTCGCAGATGATGCTGTAATTTACCGTCTATTAAGGTCATCCGAAGACTAGTATCAGTTGCAAAGCGATTTAGAAAAGATTGCTGTATGGAGTGGCAAGTAGCAGTTGACGCTAAATAACGAACAGTGTGAGGTGATCCAAATGAGTTCCAAAACAAATCCGTTGGAATTCGATTACTCGATAAATAGTACAATTCTCAAGGCTGTCAATTCAACTAAGTACCTGGTTCTTAAAATTACGAACAACTTCAGTTGGAAAGACCACATAGATAATATTGTGGGGAAGGCGAGCCAAAGGTTGCGTTTCATTGGCAGGACACTTAGAAGATGCAACAAGTCCACTAAAGAATCAGCTTACACTACACTCCCTTACCAGGTGGGATTGACGGTCGTCATCGAAAGGGTGCAAAAAAGGGCAGCTCTTGTTGTATTATCACGTAATAGGGGAGAGAGTGTCATTAAGGCCAAGACGTTTTTCGTCGCGGCGAGATCTATTTCCGAAGCTCGAACAGAAAGGTTTAGGTGTTCGTTTTCCCCGCGCGCTGTTCTGGAGTGGAATGGTAGAGAGATAGTATGATTGTGGTTCGATGAACTCTCTGCCAAGCACTTAAATGTGAATTGCAGAGTAATCATGTAGAATTAGATGTGTTGTTGTTGTAGTCTTCAGACCTGAGACTGGTCTGATGCAGCTCTCCATGCTACTCTATCCCGTGCGAGCTTCTTCATCTCCCAGTACCTGCTGCAGCCTACATCCTTCTGAATCTGCTTAGTGTATTCATCTCTTGGTCTCCCTCTACGATTTTTACCCTCCATGCTGCCCTCCAATACTAAATTGGTGGTCCCTCGATGTCTCAGATCATGTCCTGCCAACCAATCCCTTCTTCTAGTTAAGTTGTGCCACAAACTCCTCTTCTCCCTAATTCTATTCAATACCTCCTCATTCGTTATGTGATCTGCCCATCTAATCTTCAGCATTCTTCTGTACCACCATATTTGGAAACCTTCTACTCTCTTCTTGTCCAAACTATTTGTCGTCCATGTTTCACTTCCAAACATGGCTACACTCCATACATATACTTTCAGAAACGACTTCCTGACACTTAAATCAATATTCAATGTTAACAAATTTCTCTTCTTCAGAAACGCTTTCCTTGCCATTGCCAGTCTACATTTTATATCCTCTCTACTTCGACCATCATCAGTTATTTTGCTCCCCAAATAGCAAAACTCCTTTACTACTTTAAGTGTCTCATTTCCTAATCTAATTCCCTCAGCATCACCCGACTTAATTCGACTACATTCAATTATCCTCGTTTTGCTTTTGTTGATGTTCATCTTATATCCTCCTTTCAAGACACTGTCTATTGCGTTCAACTGCTCTTCCAAGTCCTTTGCTGCCTCTGACAGAACTACAATGTCATCGGCGAACCTCAAAGCTTTTATTTCATCTCCATGGGTTTTACTACCTACTCCGAATTTTTCTTTTGTTTCCTTCACTGCTTGCTCAATATACAGATTGAATAACATCGGGGATAGGTTACAATCCTGTCTCACTAATTTCCCAACCACTACTTCCTTTTCCTGCCCCTCGATTCTTATAACTGCCATCTGGTTTCTGTAAAAATTGTAAATAGCCTTTCGCTCCCTGTATTTTACCCCTGCCACCTTCAGAATTTCAAAGAGAGTATTCCATTCAATAGTGTCAAAAGCTTTCTCTAAGTCTACAAATGCTAGAAACGTGGGTTTGCCTTTCCTTAATCTTTCTTCTAAGGTAAGTCGTAGGGTCAGTATTGCCTCACGTTTTACAACATTTCTACGGAATCCAAACTGATCTTCCACGAGGCCGGCTTCTACCAGTTTTTCCAATCGTCTGTAAAGAATTCGCGTTAGTATTTTGCAGCTGTGACTTATTAAGCTGATAGTTCGGTAATTTTCACATCTATCAACAGCTGCTTTCTTTGGGATTGTATAAAATAATGCGTACATAATACAGTTTAACTCAAAATAATGGGAAATTTTGAAACGTGTTACGGCAACAATGCCAGTTAGGTGGCGCCTCGGAATCTACATCTACGAGGGGCGTTCAGAAAGTAAGCTCCGATCGGTCGCGAAATGGAAACGACTATGAAAATCCGATAAAGCTTTGCACAGATGTGTTGGGTAGTGTCTCTAGTATAACCCCAGTTAGCATCACGTCGCTCTTCTCATTTCTGAGCTCGCAGTGAGTGCGTAAAGATGTCTAGAAAATAGTGTCTGCCGCCAAGTACGAGGGCCTGGTGAGAAATTTCGCCTGAAGCTATGCAGCTAACATTACATAACTGTCGTGCTGTTTCGTCTTCACGACAATTCTCAGCCGCATTCTGCAGGGGCAATGAAGATGCTCCTGCATCGTTTTCAAATGGAAATGTTAGATTATCCACAATACAGTCCGCAATTGTCTCCCCCTGAGTTTCATCTCTGGTCACATGAACCGCTGTCTTTGAAGACAACATTTTGACACAGACAACGAGGAGTAGGCCAGCGTGGAGAATTGGCGGAAAGCACTGGCGGCTGCCTTCTATGATGAGGCTATTGAAAAGTTGGTACAACGCTATGACAAAAGTCTAAGTCAGAACGGCGACTGCGTAGAGAAGTAGCTGAAAGGTGTAGCTAATTGTTACAAGTAAAACATTTCTGATGTTCACTGTGGTTTCAATTTGGCAATCAATCGGAGCTTACTTTCTGAACAGGCCTCGTATATTTATACTCCGCAAGCCACCCACGGTGTGTGCCGGAGGGCACTTTACGTGCCACTGTCATTACCTCCCTTTCGTGTTCCAGTCGCGTATGGTTCGCGGGAAGAATGACTGCCGGGAAGCCTCCGTGCGCGCTCGAATCTCTCTAATTTTACATTCGTGATCTCCTCGGGAGGTATAAGTAGGGGGAAGCAATATATTCGATACATCATCCAGAAACGCACCCTCTCGAAACCTGGGCAGCAAGCTACACCGCGATGCAGAGTCTGCCACTTAAATTTGCTAAACATCTCCGTAACGCTATCACGCTTACCAAATAACCCTGTGACGAAACGCGCCGCTCTTCTTTGGATCTTATCTCCTCTGTCAAAAAAAAAATGGTTCAAATGGCTCTGAGCACTATGGGACTTAACATCTGTGGTCATCAGTCCCCTAGAACTTAGAACTACTTAAACCTAACTAACCTAAGGACATCACACACATCCATGCCCGAGGCAGGATTCGAACCTGCAACCGTAGCAGTCGCGCGGTTCCGGACTGAGCGCCTAGAACCGCTAGACCACCGCGGCCGGCTCGTCTCTGTCAACCCGACCTGGTACGAATCCCACATTGATGAACAATACTCAAGTACAGGTCGAACGAGTGTTTTGTAAGCCACCTCCTTTGTTGATGGACTACATTTACTAAGGACTCTCCCAATGAATCTCAATCTGGCACACGCCTTACCAACAATTAATTTTATATGATCATCCCACTTCAAATCATTCCGTACGCATACTCCCAGATATTTTACAGAAGTAACTGCTATCAGTGTTTGTTCCGCTGTCATATAATCATACAATAAAGGATCCTTCTTTCTATGTATTCTCACTACATTACATTTTTCTATGTTAAGGGTCAGTTGCCACTCCCTGCACCAAGTGTCTATCCGCTGCAGATCTTCCTGCATTTCGCTGCTGGTATTGTCTTGCCCTTTAGTAAGCAGTAAACATAGAGCTATGAAATGGTGTGAAGCGTGCCTTTGCGGTAAAAGCCTATTACAAGAACAGAAGTGTGAGGAAGGGCGCCGAAAAACGTCGGACGGTATGGTCGTTTTCCTTCAGAGCACAAAAACATCTGAGTCCGCAATTTTGAAGGAACGGATTCTGCATTCAAGACCCAATCTACAGGGAGGCCCGAACCACTCGTAGGGGAGACAATATCGAGGTTATGCGAACCGCTTTCGTAAGAAGCCAACAGGCTGTGTTCGGCGTCACGCAAAATCTGTACAGTTGCATCGTCAGACTGTTGAACGGATACTGGAAGTGCATTTGGAGTGCCATCCGTACAAACCGCATATAGTTCAGCAGCTTGAATATCAGGAACAGCTAATGTTGAAACCATGGTAGCAAAAGTGCACGACGATAATAATTTCAGTAACAACCTGTGGATATCGGACGAAGCTCATTTCCACCTTAGTGGCATTGTCAATAGAGACAAATTTCACTATTGGTCTCAGAGAAATCATATGAGCTACGCGAGCGTCTATTACACGGCAGCAAAGTTACTGTATGGTACGCGAATTCATGGTGTTGTGGGCCTTACTTTTCCGAAGATGACGATGTGTTAGCAACCACTGTAAAGTCTATTCGGTATGTTGCCATGCTGGTAACATTTTCCTGCCAATAGTTGGTTTCAACATGACGGAACAACGATAAAATATGGCAGCGGTGTCGGTGGGAGCTCTGCTACGATTGTTTCGTAACCGTGTTATTTCAAGGTGCGGTGGCATTGCATGGCCCCCAAGATTGCCTGACCTGACAGCGTGTGATTTTTTCCTGTGCGGCCACCATAATCGAATGTTTCGATAAGTTTCCCTTCGAATTGTTACCAAATAACTATACTGTGTTACACCTAATTTAATTCCACAAGCAGAAGTGGATGATTTAAACATCTAAATCGAAACTGTCCTTGAACGCAAACAGTAGTTTCCTGCACATGAGCTCCTATTCAAAATATTATGTGCTCATCTCCCTCCGCAAGTCCTAGAAGTTTGTTAAGTTGTATCGGTAAATCCGAAAACCTATATAATTTCCTGAGAGATAGAAATTTGTGTTTCGGTCAAAAAACAAAGTTATTGCTTAAAGGTCGTTACTGTTATCATCATTTTGTACGACTGTAGTAATTTTTGCTGTTGTTGTAGTAATAGTCATCGTTGTCGTCGTTGTTGCGGCCTTCAGTCAGAAGACTGGTTTGATGCTATTCTATCCTGTAGAAGCCTCTTCATCTCCGAATAATTACTTTCTACGATTTTTACGCCACACATTTCCCTCAAATACTAAACTGCGGATCCCTCCATGTGTCACAATGTAACCGATCCCTTATTCTTGTAAGATCGCGACACGAATTTCTTTTCTCCGCAGTTCTATTCTGTATCTCCACATTAGTTACGTGATCTATCCATCTAATGTTCAGCATTGTTCTGTAGCACCACATTTCAAAAGCTTCTATTCTCGTCTTGTCTAAACTTCATATCGTCCCTGTTTCTCTTACATTCATGGCTACACTCCATACAAAATCTTTCATAAAATACTGCTTGACACTTAAATCAATATTCGATGTTAGCAAATTCCTCATTTTTAGAAGAGCTTTTCTTACCATTGTCAGTCTACATTTTATATACTCTCGACCATCGTCAGCTATTTTGCTGCCCAAATAGCACAACTCATCTACTACTTTTATAGTCTCGTTTCCTAACCTAATTCCCTCAGCGTGACCTAATTTAATTAGACTACATTCCACTGTCGTTCATTTGCTTTTGTTGATGGTCATCTCATATGGGCCTGTCAAGACACTGTCCATTCAATTCAACTGCTCCTCTAAGTCCTTTGCTGGCTGTGACAGTTAAAAGTCATTGGAAAAACTCAAAGTTTTTATTTCTTCTACCTCCACTTCAATTCCTGCTCCAAGGCTATATTGATTTCGTAAGTTATCAATAACTACATGTTTTTTTCAAATACTAACAGTAATGCGTGACACAGTGTAATGGAGGGCACAATTCGTGAAACGAATATACGAAAAACACCTTTCTCGCATGGTCCACCCACTAGACATACACTCTTCGTACTTTGTACCATGTGTCTATGACAGTAAAACTGAGACATATACATCACATATACTATAAAAATGTTAATGCCGTGTGGCTAGGGCCTCTCTCCGTGTAGACCGTTCGCCTGATGGAAGTCTTTCTAGTTGACGCCACCTCGGCGACTTGCCTGTCGATGGGGATGGAATGATGATGACAAGGGCATCACAACACCCAGTCCCTGAGCCGAGAAGACCTCCGATCCAGACGGGAATCGAACCCGGGCCGTTGCGTATGACATTCTGTCGCACTGACCACTCAGTTATCAGGGGCGGGCATCGCATATGCTATAATATCTCATGAAAATACCTTCTCCGAGTTGTAAATAGTTCCCAGAATAGTTCAGAGACATCATGTACTCATCTCCCTCTACACGACCTAGAAGTTTGTTACGTTGTAACGCTAATTTCCGAAAACCTATATAATTTTCTGAGCAGTAAAAATGGGTTAAATTGTGTTTCGGTTCTGAATTACCATGTAAAGTTCCTTTTGACATGCATGCATGCACGTCAAAAGGAACTTTGTATCATAGTTCAGAATAACACAGGCACTGCAATATCGTGTTTATCAGCCGACTATGAAATAAAACGTCTCACCCGTAGCTGATGTACGACATAAGGAAGTTTGGATCTTGCCATGACACGAACACTGGTAGGGAAATGATCAGCCGGCGCGGTTGCTCAGTGAGCTCGGACAAAGCTGAGTAAAGGAATCAACGATCAAGTTGAACGGAGGTCACGTGACGTCTGCCCAGACCAAACGCAACGAACAGTACCGAAAAACATGGGGAAAAAGATCCCACTAACTTTCCGTTTTCGGAGGGGAGTGTACTAGCTGACATCTGATTGCAGTCGGGGGTAACGATCCGAGAAAGATTGGGAATCACTGCCATATCTGATACAGACCGCGCAAGCCGTCATTGTTTCGAAACGACCATCTTCACCTCCATCAGCTGACTAGTGGCAGCAACGTGTTACAGGCCACTTCTGATATACTGTTCAGTTTATTTTAACTGTAACATTTGCAATAAATATGTCTTCATTATAACGATGAAATCCTGTGCAGCGTGTGACAGCACCGAAATATATGTGAAAGGAAGGAATGTTTCTTTCCACAGATAAAACTGTTTTAAAAACAAAAAAAAGAAATGCGAGCACATGTTTCGAGAGTAAGTCAGTGAAATTGCAGGACAAAACTAAATGATATCGGCACCAAGCAGATGCGTGGTCTTCTATTTGAGAGTACTTATTTGTGTCTAAATATTACAATCTGAACGATATGGTTTATTATGTATCTACCTCTTGAAAATTCATAGGTCTTCATGTGCGCAACTTGATGTGAGATGAAGATTCTGAGACGACAACTTCATGATATCTAGCACACAGCAAGAGTTTCCCGTATAATCAACGTTTTATAAGACATTATGCTTCTTATCTTGATATTGTTTAGATATTTGTATTGGATTAAGCACAAGTGATAAAGAACAACACTTATATTGTGTAATAGCCGGACATTACGGGTAGATGTAATTTCTTATAAAAGCATAACATAATATTTCACACGAATTTCTCAGAAATCGTCAGAAAACTAAAACCTTATAGCCAACATATTGCGTTTCCCACTCCTTTTGCCGTGTCGCGGCGAGGGCCTCTCACCGGGTAGACCAGTCTTCTGGTACAAGTCTTTTTAGTTGAAGCCACTTCGGCTACTTGCGTGTCGATGAGGATGTATGATGAGTGGGACGACATAACAGAGTGTCTCCAAGCGAAGAAAATCTCCAATCCAGCCGGAAATCGAAGCCGAGCCCCTCTCACTGCATTCTACCGCACTGACCCTTCAGTGACGAAGGCGGACTACTCGTGTCTAGGCGTATACTAAATGACTCAAAATGCAAGGAATACAGGAATTCGCTGAAGAAATCTAAGCCTGTCACTATAGAGATACACCGAGAAGAAATCCAATGCAAAAAGGTAAAAAATTCAACTGAATATCGACTTTACTCACCTAAAGTTAATATGTTCCTTGCGATGTCAGCACAAAAATTGTACGGTCCACTTTTCTGCATTCAGCAAGGTCTTTCAAAAGAAATGTAACTCGACGTGCTTCAGCAATGGATAATGCCACAGCTAGTTTAGGGTTACAACTTTCAGCAAGGTGGAGCACTCCCACATTTGGGCATGGAGTTTCGCAAATTTTTAAATCAGCATCTTTCAAACAGTTGCATCGTACGCATTGGACACGACGACTGAGGTTTCTGTTCTTTGCCTTCTAGACCTTCTGATTTCTTCTCACGAGGCTTAAGCGAAACACCGGGTCAGCTTCAACCTACGATACCGCCCGTCAACTTAGAGCTATCACGTAGTAGTGTAGTGGATGACGTCATTCGTTCACGAGGTCACACCCGTTTCAGTCAGATATTCAAATTTATCTTCGGTTCTCCTTGTAAGGAGCAAAAAAAATGTGAATATAATTCACATGGAAAAGGAATTTCTTAAGAATACGTTTTCCTTTCGAATATTAATTTTTGTCTGACGAAGACTTTGTGTCCGGACCCGCGCGACTGCTACGGTCGTAGGTTCGAATCCTGCCTCGAGCATGGATGTGTGTGACGTCCTTAGTTTGGTTAGGTTTAAGTGTTTCTAAGTTCTGGGGAACTTATGACCTCAGATGTTAAGTCCCATAGTACTCAAAACGATTTCTGAAGGTTGTGTGTTACAGTGATGTTAAAATATTAAGCCTACGTATTTTTTCGATAACGCGTTTCGTTGTTAAACGCGAAATTTGGCTACGGCTACTGATATCGCATTTTCGCCTTTTTGTATTACCATTAGTTTTTGGTTTTTTATATTTGTGCCTGTGTTTTAAATTTAGCTGCAAAGGTCAAGTGATGTTTTCGATAACATTTATAGTTGGTTCGTGCTAATTTCGCGCTTGCTAATCAACTATTGTAGAGTATTGTGCTTCTGTGGTTGTTTCGATTACAATATTTTTCTATGATCGTGGTTTTCTAATTGTTATTTTAGATTTTCTTGTCCCCACTCAAAATCTCCAGTTTCCTGCGGATATCCAATGTACGCTTCTGTATTACGTGTTTATGGGATCGCTTAACGTCATTTGCCCCCATTTTGAAATCATGTTTGTATTACAGATTTTGGGGCTGTTATTATGACGTCATTGGTCAAAGTCTGGTTTATCCGAAAGACATTGTGTATGTGTCTCCTTTATCAGATGTCATTCCATAACTCAAAACGTTAATTTCCAATACGCTTGAGTCCGTGGGTCTACATATGTTTCAGTCTCTATGTCGTGAAATGGATTATCGCTTGGCTCTTGTCCAAGCGGTTTTTACAGAACAATTCCTATTTATACTATTATCATACCTTTAAGACCATCTCTAACATCAATAAATGGACCACACTATTCAAAGCTCAATTACAGCTACTTAAATATTTCAATGCAAATGTCTAATGGACTAGCTATTACTTTAACTGTTAATTACAATTTTAATGAAACATTGTTATTCTGACATTCTTATCCCTGTCAGGCTAACCCTGTCAGATTACCTTCACTAGCGACGAGGTATCGGGGCGCTACTAACAGCCATAATCCACTGTCGTAAGTTCGGCGGTAGTAGCCGGCCGCGTCCCCTTCGGCAGAAACCTGACACAGCTCTTACAAAACACCTATAAAGTATGTACAAAATTATGATTTTGACTCCATTGACAGTAATTCTTTGCAAAGTATCAACGTCACTTCAGATGGTTTCTGCATCTACACCATACTCTGCAAGCCACTTAACGCTGTGTGGCGTAGGGTATTTGTGGCACCATTAACAGATCCGCCTTCGCTGTTCCATTAGCGGATAGCGCGTGGCAAGAACCATTGTCGGTAAGCCTCTGTACTGCCTCTAATTTCTCGAATTTTACTGCCGTTGTCATTTTGCGAAAATATTTGTGGTATGTGTAAGGAAGTAATATGTTCTCCGACATTTCGCGGGAAGTGCAGTCTCGAAATTTAAATGGTAAATGTCTCTCTTGTAGCGCCTGCCACGGGAGTTTGTTGAGAATCTCTGTAACACTCTCTCACCGACCAAGCGATGCCCAAAAGAAACGCGTCTCTCTTCGTTGGATCATTTCCGTCCCTTCTATCACACCCCGGTAAGGATTCGAATTTGATGAACACTACACAAGAATCGGTCGAACAAGAGCCCTGTAGGCCACTTCCTTCGAGGATGAGTTACAAAAATGGTTCAAATGGCTCTGAGAACTATGGGACTTAACATCTATGGTCATCAGTCCCCTAGAACTTAGAACTACTTAAACCTAACTAACCTAAGGACAGCACACAACACCCAGTCATCACGAGGCAGAGAAAATCCCTGACCCCGCCGGGAATCGAACCCGGGAACCCGGGCGTGGGAAGCGAGAACGCTACCGCACGACCACGAGCTGCAGACGATGAGTTATATTTCCTTAAGATAACTTAAGGTCGCTCTGAACAGTTATTCCTAAATATTTTACGGCAGAGACTTTTTCCAGTGATTTCTCATCAGTAGTGTAGTTGTACGGTAGTAAGGCTGGCTGCTGTGGCCGAGCGGTTCTAGGCGCTTCAGTCAGGAACTGCGCAACTGCTACGGTCGCAGGTTCGAATCCGGATGTGTGGGATGTCCTTAGGTTAGTTAGGTTTAAGTAGTTCTAAGTTGGAGGGAACTAATGACCTCAGATGTTAAGTCCCATAGTGCTCAGAGCCATTTGAACCATCTGAACGGTTGTGGATTTCTTTTCCTGTGTTTTCCCAATGTGTAACGTTTGCTTAATTTCAGGGTCAACTGCCCGAGCACGCACCATTCATCAATCTTCTCCAGGTCGTTCTGAAAATCGATACTGTCCTCTGGTATTGTTACTTTGTTATAGACAACAGTATCAGCTGTGAACTGTCTCTAGGAACTTCCGTCGATCTCTACTAGATCAGTTATATGAAGTTTAAACGGTAAAGGTCCTATCACGAATCCTTTGGGCACTCAGGATATCACCTTTATATCTGTCAGCATCGTTCCGTTAAGAGCGACGTGTTGTGTTCCGTCTGTTATGATTCTTGAATCCAGCCATAAATGTGGTCCGATACTCGGTAAACTCGCAGTCAAGGAGCACGGCATCAACCCTGAGAGCCGTGTTCTTCAGCGGTAAGGATCTCGCGGAGAAACAGAGGGAGCTGAGTTTCGCAAAATACCTGCTTACGGAATCCACGTTGATTTTTATAGAGGAGATTTTCGTTCTGCAAAAAGTCGTGATTATTGAACATACAACATGGTCCATAATTCTGTAACAGATTGATGTCAGCGATGCAGGCCTGTAATTATATGCATCTGTCCTACGATCATTCTTGAAAACGGGAACGACCGGCTCTTTTTTCCAATCGCTAGGTACCCTTCATTGCTCCAGCGATCTACGGTAAACTGCTGCTGGAAGCGGAGGAAGCCCTTTCGCATAATCCATGTAGAATCATATAGATATCTCATTTGGTGCTAATGTCTTTTGACTACTAAGCGATTGTGGTTGCTTTTCTCTTCCACTGTCGGTTATCTCAGTATCTGCCATTTCAACGTTCGTACGATCATTGAAAGGAGGGACTGTGTCATGAGTTTTATCGATGAAACAATTGCGTAGGACCGAATTTCTTTTGTTTAGGTGCCAATATCGTCACTGCGTGAATCAATAGATGATTTTGAAACGCTTAATGATTTTACGTAAGATCAAAACCTCTCATGGTTTTTACTCAGATCGGTTCACAAAAACTTTACACCCAATGTCATCGCACGCTTCTCTCATTGCTCGTTTCACCCGGGGTTGCAGTTGGAAGTCTTCCTCTGACGTCAAAGGTGATATTTTCGTTTGAGTAACAAAGAAGAACTTGCGGAATGTTTGTTTATTATCAGAAACCAGCACAAATATAAACGTACCTCTGACACCCTCCAGTGGGACCGCCATCGGTGAGCCACGACACCACTCTTCGAAAACGAAAATACGGGGTCACCTGAAATGACACGTAACAGTAAATGTCGAGTTTCTCCCAAACTGCCTACTGTCAGCTGCGACAGCTTCTTCTCTAATGGTGACTTGTGAAGCCGTCGTTATGGCATCACCGAAACTATATGTCGGAATTACAAATCGAAGTCGGTTTCGAAAAAGACGTACGTATAGTGACAGTGTCTTTGCAATAAAATTATTGATAAACAAGAGAATTTAATTTTGAAACCCATATTATTTTTGTAGAATTGACAATGCTTTCGATCAAGTTGTTCGAAATAAGCTATGGACAGTAAAGAATGGCGCTGGCTACCCACTACGTAATGGCGATCAAAAACTTATATCGTGAAATAAAAATAGAGATAAATGCTGGAAAGAAGAGGTCAAATTGGATAATATTCAATCAAGGTGTTAGGCGGGGGTGTTCTCTTTCACCCATTCTTTTTAACAATTATATTTAGAATGTCCTTAAAAATTAGAAATCAAATAATTATCTAGGAATTAAATAAATAAACACACTCATTTAAATGCTTCACTGTTCTCAGATGACGAAGTAATAATACAAGAAAGTGCAGATGACTTCCACTTTACAGTAGACTAGCTAAACCAAACATGTACAGAAAACAATCTTAAAAATTTCATTATGTAACACGAAGGTTATGGACTATGAAGGTAATTAAGCAATAGAGTCGAAAACGGTATTTAACAACAAAGTAACTGAACAAATGTCACATTTTAAATGTTTCGGCTGCGACAGGAGGTACGTGGCGTATTCCAAAAGTAAGGTCCGATCGGTCACGAGATGGAAGCCACAGTGAAAATCGGATAAAGCTTTGATAAGCTGTGTCGGACAGTGTCTCTAGTACACCTGTTGATGGCGTCACTTCTGTCTTTTCAATTCCGAGCGCGCAGTGAGCACGTAAAGATGCCTAGAAAACAGTGTCTCCCGCCAAGTATGAGTGGCCGTGAGACAATTCGCCTGATTTGATGCAATCCACACAACATAACTGTCATGCATTTTCTTCTTCATGGCAGATCTCGGCCGCACTCTGCACGTACAATGAGGATACCCCTGCAGCACTTTCGATGGAAAGTTTGAGATTGCCCTCCATACAGCCCGGATTTTGCTCCCTCTGATTTTCATCTCTGCTGATATGAACCGCTGGCTCTGAAGTCAACGCTTTGGCACAAACAACGAACTGTAGATCAGTTTAGAGAATCGGTGAAATGTGCACGCAGCTGCCTTCTGTGACGAGGGTATTGGACACTTGGTTCGATGCTACAACTAATGTTCAGACGGAGCGGCGACTATGTAGAAACGTTGCTGGAAGGTGTGGCTAACTATTGCAAATAAAACACTTTTGATTTTCACTGTAGTTTCCATTTCTCGACCGATCGGACCTTACTTTCGAAAACAATAAACAGGACATTTGGTTACAAAATCAGAAGTGCTACGAAAATAAAGTTTGTAAAACAATGACGAAGCCAGTGATGTTGTATGGAAACGGGAGTTGGATAAAGAAAGTTAAAAACAAGAAAAACGTCAAAACACAAGCAGCAGAGATGCATTCTTGATGAGACTAGCGGCTTGCACAAGAAGAGATTTAATAAAGAATGAAACCAATTGAAGGTATCTGCTATTAATGAGGAAATACCTGAACACAGGGAGAGGTAACAGCAACTTGTGAACAAAATAGTAGATGAAAAATCCTGAGCGACCCGAAAGGTAGGAGAGACATGGGTCGACCAAGGAAACAACGGACATTGGGTTGTTATGGGAGCGGGGTAGGGGGGAGGGAGACCTGAAAGCGAGGTCATCAGTCTCATTAGATTTGGGAAGGTCGGATAAGGAAGTCGACCGTGCCATTTCAAAGGAACCATCCTAGCATTTGCCTCGACCGATTTAGGGAAACCGCGGGAAACCTAAATCAGGTTGGCCGGACGCGGGATTGAGCCGTTGTCCTCCCGAACGCGAGTCCAGTGTGCTAACCACTGCACCACCTCGCGCGGTAAACAACGGACATTAATTTAGTGAAAATGGAATAGGTGTGTAAGACGACTACGACGTTGGTTATGAGCAGCTGTTTCTTGTTGGAGTCAGTATACATGAATTGTATTTTCTATCCTCTTTTCTTGAAATAACTTACCCCGTCAGTGGCTGGCTCTGAGCACTATGGGACTCAACTGCTGAGGTCATTAGTCCCCTAGAACTTAGAACTAGTTAAACCTAACTAACCTAAGGACATCACAAACATCCATGCCCGAGGCAGGATTCGAACCTGCGACCGTAGCGGTCTTGCGGTTCCAGACTGCAGCGCCTTTAACCGCACGGCCACTTCGGCCGTTACCCCGTCAGTCCCAGAACTATTGAGGTTGGATAAATAAAAAGCAGAGGAAAGTTGAAACTGTGGTTTTAATGCCTCAGATGTTCTAATAGTCTTCCCCCTCCCCTTCATCACGACACACGAAATGTTCCTACAAGTATGTGAAACTACCAGAGAAGTCCTTTGAGCTGTTGTTCAACTCGCACACCACAATGGCATCTTCTTCGGCCTTCAGAGACCCATCCTACACTTCGTCGTTTCGTAGTAGGCTCGTACTGATAACACAAATTCTGCGGTAGTACATCCACATTGTCTGTTCAGAATTGATTGGTTGAATGCACATCTGTTGTTTGCATTTGTTAGTTCAAGCTGGCACCGTAGTTACTGCACTGACGTCTCTTTTAAAACAGGAATAAAATCAGTCTCCGAAATTTTTGGTCAGACGGTATGCTTACGGAAGTGCTCCTTTATTGCGTATACAGTGTAGGAGTCAATGAAGTGACTTGCAGGTGTGGCGAACTGTGCACAGACGAAATGAATGAAACAGCATGAACGCACATGCATTAAAACGAATTATAAAATCTGGTATAGCGGAACACCAGGAGGCCAAGATATAGGTTTTCTCAACTATGAGTGCTAATATTTAGAGAAAGAAAGGTCCTAAAGGAACTGCAATCTCTAATAACTGGTGTGCTTTCCGCTTCGTGACTTACGCCATCTACATTAAAACTACTGTACTCACGGCGCTGGAGGATCATAAATAATTGAAGCCACCTCACTAACATCATGACGGTTATTTCTTGATAACATTTCTCCTTTCTTGCTGTACCGTCTATTACTACGTATCTCGATATGAGTGCCCACCAATGATATTTCACCAAATAATTTCGTTTTTTCAGCAAAGCGCGGGGAAACATTTTAACACTCGGAGACGCCAAAGGACTACTGAGTTAAAATGGTTCACATGGCTCTGAGCACTATGGGACTTAACATCTGAGGTCAACAGTTCCTTAGAACTTAGAATTACTTAAACCTAACTAACCTAAGGACATCAAATACATCCATGCCCGAAGCAGGATTCGAACCTGCAACCGTAGCGGTCGCGCGGTTCCAGACTGAAGCGCCTAGAACCGCTCGGCCGCTACGGCCTACTGAGTTAGATCCCCGCGGAGTGCTCGACACGTCCGGTTTTGGAGAAGACGTTTCATCACCACAAAATTTTACCTTCACGTTTATCGAGCGATACACGCTATATTTTACGACAAGGTCTCATATTTCCTTTCTGGAACGAAACAGATGTTTCTGTAGCATACAAAAACTAAAAGGTGAGACAGACAGACAGATAGATAGATAGATAGATAGAGAGAGAGAAAGGTCTGCACGCATAACAAAGGAACTCGTATAGGTCTTGGTATATTTTTGCAGCACTGACCGCATCCGTGCAGTCTGAGCTTCGCTATCTGCTGGCATGGGAGGTATATACACTCCTGGAAATGGAAAAAAGAACACATTGACACCGGTGTGTCAGACCCACCATACTTGCTCCGGACACTGCGAGAGGGCTGTACAAGCAATGATCACACGCACGGCACAGCGGACACACCAGGAACCGCGGTGTTGGCCGTCGAATGGCGCTAGCTGCGCAGCATTTGTGCACCGCCGCCGTCAGTGTCAGCCAGTTTGCCGTGGCATACGGAGCTCCATCGCAGTCTTTAACACTGGTAGCATGCCGCGACAGCGTGGACGTGAACCGTATGTGCAGTTGACGGACTTTGAGCGAGGGCGTCTAGTGGGCATGCGGGAGGCCGGGTGGACGTACCGCCGAATTGCTCAACACGTGGGGCGTGAGGTCTCCACAGTACATCGATGTTGTCGCCAGTGGTCGGCGGAAGGTGCACGTGCCCGTCGACCTGGGACCGGACCGCAGCGACGCACGGATGCACGCCAAGACCGTAGGATCCTACGCAGTGCCGTAGGGGACCGCACCGCCACTTCCCAGCAAATTAGGGACACTGTTGCTCCTGGGGTATCGGCGAGGACCATTCGCAACCGTCTCCATGAAGCTGGGCTACGGTCCCGCACACCGTTAGGCCGTCTTCCGCTCACGCCCCAACATCGTGCAGCCCGCCTCCAGTGGTGTCGCGACAGGCGTGAATGGAGGGACGAATGGAGACGCGTCGTCTTCAGCGATGAGAGTCGCTTCTGCCTTGGTGCCAATGATGGTCGTATGCGTGTTTGGCGCCGTGCAGGTGAGCGCCACAATCAGGACTGCATACGACCGAGGCACACAGGGCCAACACCCGGCATCATGGTGTGGGGAGCGATCTCCTACACTGGCCGTACACCACTGGTGATCGTGGAGGGGACACTGAATAGTGCACGGTACATCCAAACCGTCATCGAACCCATCGTTCTACCATTCCTAGACCGGCAAGGGAACTTGCTGTTCCAACAGGACAATGCACGTCCGGATGTATCCTGTGCCACCCAACGTGCTCTAGAAGGTGTAAGTCAACTACCCTGGCCAGCAAGATCTCCGGATCTGTCCCCCATTGAGCATGTTTGGGACTGGATGAAGCGTCGTCTCACGCGGTCTGCACGTCCAGCACGAACGCTGGTCCAACTGAGGCGCCAGGTGGAAATGGCATGGCAAGCCGTTCCACAGGACTACATCCAGCATCTCTACGATCGTCTCCATGGGAGAATAGCAGCCTGCATTGCTGCGAAAGGTGGATATACACTGTACTAGTGCCGACATTGTGCATGCTCTGTTGCCTGTGTCTATGTGCCTGTGGTTCTGTGAGTGTGATCATGTGATGTATCTGACCCCAGGAATGTGTCAATAAAGTTTCCCCTTCCTGGGACAATGAATTCACGGTGTTCTTATTTCAATTTCCAGGAGTGTATTTCTGTTCCTCAGGACCACCGCAGGGACCACCGCTGCTATTTGTTGCGCTGTGACGTCAGGAACAGAGTCTAATTAGTACCGTAAGACTGCAGAAAAATATGATTGTGGTGTTTGTCCTGCTCAGTCAGAAATACAATGTAAACAAGGAGAATCAAAATTCGTATCTGTCGCACGAAGATGGAGCTATGAGGGGGATTTATATCGTTATTTTAAAACTTTTTGCAATTTTTTTATATAAATAATAGTCTTCAAGCACTGAGCTCAGAGAAGAATGTGAAGAATATACCATATAAGAGCATTCCTTTTGTGGCAACTTTCATTATGATCTATAATGGCTAAAAGCTATTTTAATATGAGTGTGCTTAGACAGCATTGAATTTTATTCAGGTCACTCCGGCAGTCAGCTTTCTTTGAGGTTTTCCACATTTTAAAGCAATCTTTGCGTCACTGTTTGTTGTTATAAGACCCACATTGTTGTGCGACGGTCCTGCGGCAGTCGGCTTCAAATGCCAGTTCTCTAAATTTTTGCAATAGCCTTTCTCGAAAAGAACGTCGCCTTCAAAAAAATGGTTCAAATGGCTCTGAGCACTATAGGACTTAACATCTGAGGTCGTCAGCCCACTAGGACAGAACTACTTAAACCTAACTAACCTAACGACTTCACACACATCCATGCCTGAGGCAGGATTCGAACCTGCGACCGTAGCGGTGCCAAACGGAAGCGCCTAGAACCCTTCGGCCACTGCAGCCTGCACGTCGCCTTCCCTACAGGGATACCTCTTTGAGTTCCGGAAGCATCTCCGCAACACGTGTTGTTCGAACCTGTTGTTGTGGTCTTCAGTCCAGAGACTGGTTTGATGCAGCTCCCCATGCTACTCTACCCTGTGCAAGCTTCTTCATCTTCCAGTACCTACTGCGACCTACATCCTTCTGAATCTGTTTAGTGTATTCATCTTTTGGTCTCCCTTTACGATTTTTTCGCTCCACGCTGCCCTCCAATACTAAATTGGTGGTCCCTTGATGCCTCAGAATATGTCCTACCAACCAATCTCTTCTTCTAGTCAAGTTGTGCTACAAATTTCTCTTCACCCCAATTCTATTCAATACTTAGTCATTAGTTATGCGATCTACCCATCTAATCTTCAGCATTAATCTCTAGCACCACGTTTCGAAAGCTCCTGTTCTCTTCTTGCCTATATTATTTATCGTCCACGTTTCATTTCCATACATGGATACCTTCCATGCAAATCCTTTCAGAAACGACTTCCTGACTCTTAAACCTATACTCGACGTAAACAAATTTCTCTTCTTCAGAAACGCTTTCCTTGCCGTTGCCAGGCTACATTTTATATCCTCTCTACTTCGACCATCATCGGTTATTTTGCTCCCCAAATAGCACAACTCATTTACTACTTTAGGCGTCTCATTTCCTAATCTAATTCCTGTAGTATCATCCGATTTAATTCGACTACATTCCATTATCCTCGTTTTCCTTTTTTTTTATTTTCATCTTATATCCTCCTTTCAAGACACTGTCCATTCCGTTCAGCTGCTCTGCCGGTCCTTTGCTGTCTCTGACAGAATTACAATGTCATCGGCAAATCTAAAAGTTTTTATTTCTTCTCCATGAACTTTAATTCCTACCCTGAATTTTTCTTTTGTTTCCTTTACTGCTTGCTCAATATACAGATTGAATGACATCGGGGATAGGCTACAACCATCTCTCCCACCCTTCACAACCACTGCTTCCCTTTCATGCCCCTCGACTTTTATAACTGCCATCTGGTTTCTGTACAAATTGTAAACAGCCTTTCACTCACTGTATTTTACCCCTGCCACCTTCAGAGTTTGAAAGAGAGTATTCCAGTCAATATTGTCAAAAGCTTTCTCTAGGTCTACAAATGCTAGAAATGTAGTTTTGCCTTTCCTTAATCTATTTTCTAAGGTAAGTCGTAGGGTCAGTATTGCCTCACGTGTTCCAACATTTCTGCGGAATCTAAACTGATCTTCCTCGAGGTTCGAACCTACCGGTAACAAATCGAGCAACCCACCCCTGAATTTCTCCGATATCTTCTTTGAATCCGACCTGGTACGGATCCCAAACACTCGAGCGGTACTCGAGGACAGATCGCAGCACTGTCCTATATGCCGTCTCCTTTACAGGTGAACCACACTTCCCTAAAATTCTCCAAATAAACCGAAGTGACAATTGGTCTTCCCTACTGCAGTGGTCACATACTCGTTACATTTCATGTCGCTTTGTAGCGTTAAGACCAGATATTTAAACTACTTGACTGTGTCAAGCAGGACACTAATAATGCTGTGTCCGAACTTTACAGGGTCGTTTTCCTACCCACGCGCATTAACTTACATTTCTCCACATTTAGAGCTCTACCATTCATCATACCAACTACAAACTTTGTCTAAGTCGTTTTGCATCTTGGTACCATCACTCCGACACCTTACCGTACTACATGCAGCATAATCAGCAAACAACCACACACCTCTGTATATAGAGAACAATAGCAGTCCTGGTACACTGCCCTGGGGCACGCCTGATGATATCCCTGTCTCTAACAAAAATTCCCCTTCGAGGTCAGCAAACTGGGTTGTATTACTTTAAGAAGTCTTCGAGACGCTCATTTATATGTGAACTTAGTCCATACTCTGGTACCTTCGTTAACAGCCTACAGTGCGGCACCGTGTCAAGTCCTTTCCGGAAATTTAGAAATATGGAATCTGCCTGTTGCCCTTCATCCATAATTCGCAGAATATCGGGTTAGAAAAGAGCATGAGTTTCGCACTAGCGATGCTTTCTAAAACCATGTTGATTCATGGTCGCAAATTAATTTATTGAGACGTTTCGATGGATCATAATCAGACATAGTTATGGTAAGGACAAAGAAACACAATATGAAGGGAAACCCCAGGAAACGCAGCAGTTGCCGTAAAAACTTACAATGCAGTACAAAAACAAACCACACACAAGTAGGCACATAACGTACTGAAAATACAGCTTCCAACTATGTGGAGTCAGGTGCCAAAATGACGATATATCGAGAAGCATAGTGATAAGGAAAACGGTTTGTAACGATTCATGTTGAACGTTACTTAAGTTCTTCTGCCTGGTCCATTGATGAATGAATACGAAATTTTTATGCTTCACAAAATTTATTCACCGTAATTGACATCTGAACTGCACACTCGTCGTGTAAACAAAACAAGGACAGATTTCACTGATCTCTTTGACTTCCAAAAGTAACTTCAAAACTGACTTGTCACAGCATCGCTGCATCGCTTTATATAGAATTTTAACAATAGCTTTCAAAATAAAGCATTATTAATTTTGTACAATTTTGATGTTACAATTAAAATTTACAAAACGTAAAGAAACTGATGTTACAGCTGAATAAGGTATAAAATAAATATTGAATGACATTCTTTTGTAGCAATATCTTTAGTTTTCCAGAAGAAAATCATTCTGAGCTTTAATTGCAATAATGTCTCTTGTATTATTTTAGTTACCTAATTAATTACAGTTTGGATTTGGTTACTAACATTCAGTGGTAGTACAGAGCTCGTGCTTCATCCGATTACATATATAAAAGCACAAATAAGGCCTCAAATTCTGGAAATTGGAAAACTGTGAGGTGTAAATAATTCGTGAGTTAATTAGAAATGTAATTACAAAGAGTATTAATTACAGAGAAGATATAAAAATAAATAACAAATGAAAATACATCGCTTGGTAGTAACTTTTAAGCTCTTTCTCAAGATAGTGAGGTCACCTGTTACGCTTGTTTCTGTTGACGTCCTCCATTCAGGATGACACACTGCACTCTGTCTGTTAGAAGACTTTCTATCCAACCGCATATGTCATCGGATAGACCGTAAGCGAGCACTTTTTGGAGCAAGCCATTGTGCGAAACTGAGTCGAACGCCTTTCGAAAGTCGAGAAATATGACATCTCGTGCACAAAGAGTGCCAGATGTGTCTCGCATGACCGCTGTTTCCTAAAACCGTGCTGGTTTCTGCAGATGAGCTTCTCAGAGTCTAGAAAGGTCGTTATGTCTGAACACAAAATATGTTCCATAATTCTACAACAAGCCAATGATCATGCCCTTTTGGACGTAATGTAAATCGCTCCGTTTCCGCATGACGATAATAATTGCATAGTTTTCTGCGTCTCCCGACACGCCTTATATCGTCTCCTCTGCCAGTGCTCCCACCGCCACTTTGTGAGTGGTTATTGTACGCTGGCGTCGACGTAAGCGGTGGTCATATTAATGTGACAGGACCGTGTATATTTTCGGTTCCTTATGTGCTGTCTCTTGTGTAGTTCCTTTTTTTACTTCATAGTAAGTATTGATAGATACTGCTGTCCAAAGTACATATATTTTCTTCTGTGGCATCTTTTTACGTTGTATATCTTGTTTTTACCACAGGTGCGTTTGGTGATGACGTACTGAAACGCCTCAATAGATCAATCTCCAACCACGACCTTTCACAATTCATTGTGAAAGTCACCTGCCTCACAGATGGAATCATTTCTCTGTCAAATAAAAAATAGGAAAAGAACGTTTTGATGTGATGGGTATCGCAATTCTCCCCCCAAAGCCGCTTGCCGTGTCATAGACCTCCGTAATCGTTGGCGACTGTACGAAGCTGGCTAACAGGAACGACCGTTTACTATTCATCTGAAAGATTTTAAAACGTATCAGAAAACTGCAAATCACAACAAATCTGAAATTTGTAACGTAGTAAGGTTTCTGAGTGTAAAACAAGTCTAACCTGTTGAAAATTACAAATTGATAACAGAAACTTAGAGAAATGAATGAAAATGCAGTTGGAAAATAGTACACCATGTTTAATGGCAAGCGAACGTAGATTCATGATAAAGAACCTTCAGTTCTGACTGACGTCTGAAATCAAGGACCGAGGAAAACATTCGACAGAATAGACGTTTTGCTATTGATGGACAACTAGTGCGTTCCTGAAATTTCATCATCAGTTCTTTCCCAAATTCAAAATCTTTAGTCGTTAGTTGGTTATAGAAAACTGTGTGCCAGGTGGGATCCTTCACTTTTGACAGATGTACATGAAGCACCACTGATGGTAGCTGGACTGGCTGTTTTCACTCGGTACGAGAAGGATCACGACGAATTTTGAACCGCATTGTTAATAGGGACGAGGCCTGTAAAACTGCAGAAACAAAGTGCGAGTCTTTGAAACTGCATCTTTCATCATCCACATCAAAACATAGAAGGAGGACAAACAAGTTCCGAACACTGAACAGGATTAAGACCTCAACGTTTTGAGGCCGTCTTACTCGTCGACTTTATGCCTACAGGAGAGCTTAGTCTCAGATCTCCCCCCACTGACTACGCTGGGCCGTTCAGAACAGGCTGCTTGGATTGCTGTCCAGAGGCATTGTGCTTCATCTCGATATCGCACTCCCGCATTCTGCTGCGTTCACGAAAAATTTATTTCGTAAGGCTAGGAGGGGAACATCACGGATTTGTCCCAGAGTGATCAACATGTTTCTCTCAAACTGAAGAAAATTTTTGGTGCGAAGCACAACGGAATTGAAAACGAAGAGAAAGAGGACGTTTGTCACTTGTGCTACAACTCGGGAGCAATTAAGGATGAAGAATGAATAGGAAAGCTCGTGAAGTGCTATGACTTGTGTTTAAATTTGGACGGTGGCTATGCAGAAAAATAGCAAAGATATCAAAACTTTTTGTAAAATAAGTTTCCTTTCATTTTCTTGAAGAAAACCGACCGAAGAAACAAGCGTACTATTTGCATGACCCTCGTGCCTAACTTCATCAACAAGCCAAAGCACTACTCTTCTTTGTTTTTTTCCACCAATCATCTGTTTCCTAATTTTTATTATTTAACACCGTTATTTGGAGAGATTGGAGCATCACAGTAGTGACAGTGCGAGTCAAAGTGGTTGACAATATTACCACATCCACAAAACGGTCAAACATGATCGATCATTGCCCGCATCTCGTGGTCGTGCGGTAGCATTCTCGCTTCCCACGCCCGGGTTCCCGGGTTCGATTCCCGGCGGGGTCAGGGATTTTCTCTGCCTCGTGATGGCTGGGTGTTGTGTGATGTCCTTAGGTTAGTTAGGTTTAAGTAGTTCTAAGTTCTAGGGGACTGATGACCATAGATGTTTAGTCCCATAGTGCTCAGAGCTATTTGAACCATGATCGATCATTGTTGAGTTTACATAGTAAACATAAGTAAGCCAAGTAACTGACGCACAGAATGACTCAATCTTTTTCTCGTTGTATAATTTTATAGACACTGAATGTAGAACATTCACTTTCCTCTTTTATTCATCGGACCACCTTTTACAAAATACCTGTAGATAACAACCAGTACAAGAAAGCATCATTTCTTTCCACTCTTCACCATTAACTGCTGTCTCTCTCTGTGCTGTAGACAAGCTGTCAACTCTCGTGCTAGACGGGCTCTACACATGCTAATAAATTAATATTCATATGTTTTGTTTTAATATTACGATGGCAACTGGAAGTTTGATCTGTTACTGAGCCATTGATTGAACGTCTTCACGTTTGTCGATAGGGACATGACTGCGCCGCTGCACTGCTATTTACGTAGAAACAGAACTTATCAATAGTATGTATACAGACTTGAATATTTTTCGGCCAGCCGGAGTGGCCGAGTGGTTCTAGGCGCTGCAGTCTGGAACCGCTCGACCGATGCGGTCCCAGTTTCGAATCCTGCCTCGGGCATGGATGTGTGTGATGTCCTTAGGTTAGTTAGGTTGAAGTAGTTCTAAGTTCTAGGCGACTGATGACCACGGAAGTTAAGTCCCATAGTGCTCAGAGCCAATTTTTTAAAATGTTTTTCACGTATTTTTCTGTTCTGTCTCAATAGTATGTATACAGACTTGAATATTTTTCACATACACTCCTGGAAATGGAAAAAAGAACACATTGACACCGGTGTGTCAGACCCACCATACTTGCTCCGGACACTGCGAGAGGGCTGTACAAGCAATGATCACACGCACGGCACAGCGGACACACCAGGAACCGCGGTGTTGGCCGTCGAATGGCGCTAGCTGCGCAGCATTTGTGCACCGCCGCCGTCAGTGTCAGCCAGTTTGCCGTGGCATACGGAGCTCCATCGCAGTCTTTAACACTGGTAGCATGCCGCGACAGCGTGGACGTGAACCGAATGTGCAGTTGACGGACTTTGAGCGAGGGCGTATAGTGGGCATGCGGGAGGCCGGGTGGACGTACCGCCGAATTGCTCAACACGTGGGGCGTGAGGTCTCCACAGTACATCGATGTTGTCGCCAGTGGTCGGCGGAAGGTGCACGTGCCCGTCGACCTGGGACCGGACCGCAGCGACGCACGGATGCACGCCAAGACCGTAGGATCCTACGCAGTGCCGTAGGGGACCGCACCGCCACTTTCCAGCAAATTAGGGACACTGTTGCTCCTGGGGTATCGGCGAGGACCATTCGCAACCGTCTCCATGAAGCTGGGCTCACGCCCCAACATCGTGCAGCCCGCCTCCAGTGGTGTCGCGACAGGCGTGAATGGAGGGACGAATGGAGACGTGTCGTCTTCAGCGATGAGAGTCGCTTCTGCCTTGGTGCCAATGATGGTCGTATGCGTGTTTGGCGCCGTGCAGGTGAGCGCCACAATCAGGACTGCATACGACCGAGGCACACAGGGCCAACACCCGGCATCATGGTGTGGGGAGCGATCTCCTACACTGGCCGTACACCACTGGTGATCGTGGAGGGGACACTGAATAGTGCACGGTACATCCAAACCGTCATCGAACCCATCGTTCTACCATTCCTAGACCGGCAAGGGAACTTGCTGTTCCAACAGGACAATGCACGTCCGCATGTATCCCGTGCCACCCAACGTGCTCTAGAAGGTGTAAGTCAACTACCCTGGCCAGCAAGATGTCCGGATCTGTCCCCCATTGAGCATGTTTGGGACTGGATGAAGCGTCGTCTCACGCGGTCTGCACGTCCAGCACGAACGCTGGTCCAACTGAGGCGCCAGGTGGAAATGGCATGGCAAGCCGTTCCACAGGACTACATCCAGCATCTCTACGATCGTCTCCATGGGAGAATAGCAGCCTGCATTGCTGCGAAAGGTGGATATACACTGTACTAGTGCCGACATTGTGCATGCTCTGTTGCCTGTGTCTATGTGCCTGTGGTTCTGTCAGTGTGATCATGTGATGTATCTGACCCCAGGAATGTGTCAATAAAGTTTCCCCTTCCTGGGACAATGAATTCACGGTGTTCTTATTTCAATTTCCAGGAGTGTATTTTTCTGTTCTGTCTCCCTTTACGGTAGAGAGGACTGCTCGAGTTCCGAGCTACTGCGCAATCAAGAATTTCTCTGCCAAATGCCAGAGGACCTGCAAGAGAGAGAGGTTTACATTCCAGTATTTGCCTTATAATTAGTCGAAACATTGGTAGTCAGTGACAAACAGACAGAATTTAGAGAGTAAAAATCCGCTTCAGTTGCAAGTAATTTTCATTAATTTATTCCACGACCAGTTTCGAAGCTTAAAGCTTCATCATTAAACAAACGCATGGGCAGGCGGACGCTATGGTTGCTGGTCCTACGCTCACATGTCCTTGTTTGACGAGGGTGTGATCCCCCATGACTGACTGGCCAGACCGCTACATAATTATGGTCCCATAATTATTTGTCGGGACCTGAAGATGAAGCTTTAAGCTTCGAAACTGGCCGTGGAATAATTTAATGAAAATCACTGGCAACTGACGAGGATTTTTATTCCATAAATATGTTACTCATTTGCGGATGTTCACCTGATCAAATATTTTGTAAAGTGACAAAAAACATTAATAAAAAAGGCACGCTGGAACGAAACGAAATTTCACGGGTTGATCGGATAGGTGATGTAGTTTTAATGTTTACAAAACCGATTCAAACTTAAAAAGAACTTGACAGTGTGATCGCAGTACCACAGGAATGGAGTTAGTGCCATCGTCCAGAGATCGCGATGCCACATCAAAGTTGGCAACACGAGTCGATGCCACAGATATTGGTAAGGTCTCGCTACAATCCCAACGACGTGTGGGAGAGGCTCCTGAAGCCCACGTCTATCCTCAGACCGCAGCAACCTCGCACTGAGATCAAGATACTGTCGAGTATATAAGAGCTCCGCCCAGTTCGAAATCTCAGCTACAGCAATTAGTATCCTAGAATACTACGGTGACACTTAAAGTTTCTGATGAAATGTACTTTTGTACATGTTGGAACTTGTACTGCAAGAGAACAGTTTGTTAATCCGTGTATCAAGTGATGCTTTCATAGTCAGTCACAGTTGTTAATTGTCTAGAAATTCTCTGGAAAGGGAATGTGTCAAAGCTAAGTAAATCTTTTATTCATTTGTGTCATAAAGTGACCGAATACTTCATGAACTCCATTTCTTATATGCTACCTCACTGAGCAAGCAAAGAATCCACAGTTCTGGCCGGAGCAAAGTAGTTTTGGTTGGTGAAACCGATGAAAAATTGTCCCATTTATTCGAAGACTCGTCGGCGAAATTTTTGCGTTGAAACTGTCGAGAAATACGTTTTCCTCTTTGATCTTCAACGACACATAGCAAGAAGTTAATACTGCATACGTCAGCGTCGGAACATGCAGAAATTATTATCTGGTCTGATATTCGTTAGAATACGTTTCTCCATCCCTCATCCATGTACCACGATCCGTGTGACGTTCTGAGAAAATTTTAATTTAGCAGCAATCTCGTGTCGTTGACATACCCTTTCCAAACGACTCGTCCCTTCGCAAACGCTTCGTGTAAATATTTGCTGTAGATGCTCTTTTGCTACCAGATTTGTTTGCAGTGCTAGTTTCCCTTCCTTTAGCTTCTTTTTTAATGGAACTTCCTTGCAGTCCTGATTACAGGAATTTCATAAAACGTTCTATCGATATTGCACCCTTTGCGTCCCCCTCATTAAAAATTCAGTATGAAGTGATGCCGCCGTACAACACGATAACTTTTATTGCGGGTCAGTGAAGTAAATGAAAATGAAGATTTATCCGTCAGTAAACTGTGTACATCAGCACGTATAAGTAGAATACATTATTTTACGTCATTGTAAGACAGCAAGGCTAAGAACAAAATATGACAATAACGGAACGTTTTCGAATGAGAATGGTAAAATTAATAATTGTAAGCACGATCAGTGATACCACTGTGACTTATTTAGAATAACACAAACTTTCCCATGGCACCACTATCTATTCCAGAAATAACTATCATACGAAACTCAACCTCTGATATTCTGATGTGATGTACAAAAATGTAACAACTATCTGTCTGTCCTCCCCCTTGACTGAGTGGTCAGTGCGTGTGGCTATTACGCATCGGGCCCCGGTTAGATTCTCGGCCGTATTGGAGATTTTCTCCGAACGGGGACTGGGTGTCGCGTTGCTTCTATCATCATCGACACGCTTGCCCCCCATTGTGGCGTCAGCTAAAAAAACTTGGCGGCAGAACATCCCCAGACGGGGACTCCCGGTCATCAATGTCATACGATCATTTCATTTCAGCTACATTTCTACATTTTCTAGAACTTTACTGTTAAATAAGAAAGCCATACCAATTAAAGAAAGTATTCTGGCGTCAGATGCCAAACCAATGCAGCACAGAGATTGAGTTCTTGACTCATAGAATGCAGCGCTTTTTCCTAGATAGTGTCTCATTTTCAGAAACAAAAGCAACATTTCAGCCGACCTAAACAACTGAACTAAAGTCGTTACTCTTTTTATTGTAAGTGTCTTAGCACGAAATGTTATAGTGATTTCAGAATTGTATGAATACATGGTTTTGCGGTGATATGAATCCATAAAATTTTCTCGGGCTTCCAGCCGTGTCAGGTAGTTAAAATCCCACGAGCTTTCGACCGAGCCGTCCTCAATTATTGTCAACTGGTAAGACAGTCTTATCACTTGACAATGACTGAGGAAAGCTCGGTCGAAAGCTCGTGGGATTTTAAGCACCTGACGCAGCTGGAAGCCCGAGAAAATTTTATTGATTGCAGAATTTTCTCAGGTGCAGTTATTTACAGTAAAGGAGTGCTTCACGATTAATATTATAGTTATGTCCATTAAGATCCCGTCAAAAAAGCAGCAGATTTGAATACTGATATGAGCTCTTATCGTGAATAAAATATGAAGACTCGTATTTCACCAAAAGTAAAAGAAAAATACGTTGACGCCTCCGCTACGCGATTAATGACTCACATCACATCGTTCAAATATGTAGAGACAGCAAGCGAAATAATTAAATATGCTCAGTTGTAGGACTAACCGACTATATGCTTCGATCAGTAGAGACACCAGGAAAATGCAGTTCCTCTACAGAAGGAGTTGTTTACAAACCACTAGTACAGCGCATACTCATACCGAAATACATCTCAGATATGGACATCGACCATGCACAGAAATGGGAAGGGGGAGGGGGGAGACCAGTCGTAACAGCCTAGCTCAAATGGCGAAAAATCTCGTCTGGTAGTCACATGAAGAAAGGTGCCTTACATCTCATTTCTCAGTCTGAGACCCTTACCAGACGGAAATGATTGATGAAACCAAGAACGTCGAAAGAAGAGCCGCGTGCGTCCTTTTCGGTTAGTAAGCGTTCAATAAGTACTGGTACACTTTTTTTCTGAAAGCAGGTTGGTATTATTCAGGATTCCAATATACCACATTTTTCCTCACTCTTTTGGCTAAAAAACCATAAATTTCCACATACGAGTAATCTCCAATCTTCTGTTGTCATGGAGAAAGAGAAATTCGTTTGCAATTTTTGTTTTTTTTTGTTTTTTGGTTGATCGTTGCGCCATGAGTGATGCCATCAAACAGAATAACCTGGAAGACCGTCGCCATGATTTTACAGGCTGAGAGTGCGGCTTTGATATTTTTCTTCGGAGGAGATATGCATAACATCTCCATGGATGTTTTTCTTCGGAGGAGAGATGCATAACATCTCCATGGATAACTGTTTTGTTATTGGTTCGAATTGATGACTCACGTTGCATCGCCTGTAGTAAATCGTCACGATCAGCCTTGCATCGCGCAAGCAATCACACACAAGAGTCTTTCGTTGTTCTTTATGGTACTCAGTACTGGCGTCGAGGAACGCATCGGTCACACCCCTTTGTGTACCCCAACTACTGTACAAGTGTGTCAGCGCTATCAATAGAGACGCCCAGTTGTGCAGCGAGTTGTTTGATTGTGATTCGTCGATCATCTCGAATGAGAGTGTCCACACGTCCCAACATTGCTGGAGTCACAGTTGTGTGCGACCGGTCGGCAGATGGAAGGTATGAAAGTTTATTTTAATTTTAAAAACCAACAGCCACAGTTGCAAAGTTCACCTAGATTTATCTAGGTTTCAGTCGGGATAGCCCAACTATTTGTGTGCTAGTGTGCTAAGTCAATAGGATGTTCATGCGTTGTAACCATAGCAAATGCTTAACATATACATCTCAAAAAAAAAAAAAAAAAAAAAAAAAAAAAAAAAAAAAAAAAAAAAAAAAAAAGCGAGCGAGGTGGCGCAGTGGTTAGCACACTGGACTCGCATTCGGGAGGACGACGGTTCAATCCCATCTCCGGCCATCCTGATTTAGGTTTTCCGTGATTTCCCTAAATCGCTTCAGGCAAATGCCGGGATGGTTCCTTTGAAAGGGCACGGCCCATTTTCTTCCCCATCCTTCCCTCACCCGAGCTTGCGCTCCGTCTTTAATGACCTCGTTGTCGACGGGACGTTAAACACTAATCTCCTCCTCCATCTCAAAAAATTTTAAACCTAGTCATAATAATGACGATGTTGGCTTTATATTATCTTCTCACTCCTAAGTTCTTTTTAGGTGATTAAACCTCGCGCTTAAGGACAAAATTTTCCTTGACAGGCCATACGTTGTAAGCACGTGATATCTTCCTCATATCATGACCAACGAATACTTCATTAATGTAAAGACAGTTGATCTACGTACTTTCTGCACAGGATAACATATACCCCCTTTCCTCAGCTGTACCTCTCTTTTATTTCACTTTACTAGTAAATTCAAGGTCAGGAGTTAGGTTCGCTTCTCGTCCCAACAAGTACCCATCACACAGTTCACACGCAGGCGCAAGGTATTGTGTCCGCCTAGGCGGGCCTCATGACGCTACGGTCAGTTTCAGTATAGCACCCGTGGCTGCCGCATCACGGTCGCGAAGTTGGGCCGAGGCAGTTTCAGACAAGTTTTTACAGTCTGACGATAATTTATGGGTTTGTAAGTTCAGCCTGACGATGTCCACTATGGGCAAACGGTAGTTACTTTTATTCTGAAGACGGTTGGGTTATCCTGACCTAGGTAAATCTAAGTAAACTTTGCAATTGAGGCTGTTGGTTTTTAAAATTAAAATGAATATTTATACAGTTGCTGACACGGCCGCGAAATGTTGAAAATATTTAAGGTAGGAGAGGTTTGCGCGGCCTCGTTTGCGGGGACAACAGGCACCTCGCCCAACGATTCACAATCCTTATGTTTATTGCCACTCCTCCGCAGACATTCTGCAAGCGCATGTGAATATCTGCGATGCTCTGATTTTCCGCCAAAAGAAACCCAATGACAGGTCTCAGCTTGGAACGCACCTCCGTTACTGACGTCATTTTAAAGGCTACTTATAGTGTCAACATCTATCGGAACTTTACGAAACTATGGGGCCTGAAGTGGAAATATTCCGTGATGTCCCACAACAAATCCCGCGTTTTTTCATCCGAAACTGGCCGAAAAAAAAAATGTTGCGTTACCCGTTGAACGCCCCTCGTGCAACTCCAGTGGCAGGATTTACAAGTGAGGCGTTGTGCGCCGCGGTGTGATTTACTGCTAGAACTCTGAGAACGGATGCTTGCAGAAGACTCTACCAATATCTTGCTTCCTGCTACATATACATATACATGCAGGTAAAATAAGAGAGACATGAACTCACATGGGTACCAACAATCGTTGTTCCCAGGCACCGTTCCCAACGGAACAGGAAAGAGTTAAGATACACAAAAAATTGTAGCCTGCATCAGATATCAAGAAGTGGCTTGCGGTGGATAGATGCAGATGTTAATATGATCAACAAATACTTTTTAGCCTCCACCTGTTGCCTTACAGCAGCCGTGAACGTAAAATCAATCCTATACCCAACAGCGTATAAGCACTCATTCTCCACCAGTCCCAAGCGTGAATCCAACGAGAGAAAACATGCCGAAAACCGATCTTTCACGGTGCAAAACGACTAATAGTGACGAGCACGTAGACATGTACCTGACCTTACGAGAGACAGCGCCGTCGGAACACGGGAAGGGTTGGTCAACGTGATCTGCGCTCTCAGCGCTCTGCAGCGGCCGTTGTCAGCTTAATCTGCCTCACAAACCGCACGTTTCTTTACGAAAATGCACGCGCGAAGTAGCTGTATTAACTCTGTTAGCGACTGTTGCCGGAGAGCGGAGAAAATCGCGAAGATATTTCTGGACTTGTCGATGGCTTGAACAGCCAATTGCTGGTAGAGGACCATTACATAAAACTGTTCAACAATCTGAGATAGCTACTAGAAGACGTTATTCGTTAACTCAATTGCGTTTTCATCCCACTTTCCGTTTTAAATTGAACATGAACACATCAAAGTTTTGCATCACCTCGGCTCCGGGAGCTCCGGAACCTGTACAGAAAAAAGGAATAGAGATCAAAATAAATATCATTTCCGCCCTTTTTATTGCTCATCAAAACCACACATTGCATGTTGTACCACCATACAGCGAGACCTTCAGATGTGGTAGTCCAGATTGCTGTTCACACCGCTACCTCTATTACCAAGTAACACGACCTCTTGCATTGATGTATGCCTGTATTCGTCGTGGCATTCTATCCACAAGTTCATCAAGGCACTGTTAGTCCAGATTGTCCCACTCCTCAACGGCGATTCGTCGTAGATCCCTCAGAGTGGTTGGTGGTTTACGTCGTCAGCACTTTTCAAACTATCCCAGGCATGTTCGATAGGGTTCATGTCTGCATTACATGCTGGCTACTTTAGTCGAACGATGTCGTTATCCTGAAGGAAGTCATTCACAAGATGTGTCGTCTATGAAGACGAATGCCTCGCCAATACGCTGCCGATATGGTCACATTATCGGTCGGAGGATGGCATTCATGTATCGTACAGCCGTTACGGCGCCTTCCATGACCACCACCGGCATACGTCGGCCACACATAATGCCACCCCAAAACAGCAGGGAGCTGCACTCGCTGGACAATGTGTCTAAGGCGTTCAGCCTGACGGGGTTGCCTCCAAACACGTCTCCGACGATTGTCTGGTTGAAGGCATATGCGACACTCATCGGTGAAGAGAACGTGATGCCAATCCCGAGCGACTCATTCGGCGGCATGTTATTGGGCCCATCTGTACCGCGCTGCATGGAGTCGTGGTTGCAAAGATGGATCTCACCATGGACGTCGGGATTGAAGTTGGGCATCATGCAGCCTGCTGCGCACAGTTTGAGACGTAACACGACCTGCTGTGGCTGTACGAAAAACATTATTCAACATGGTGGCGTTGCTGCCAGGGTTCCTGCGAGCAATAATCCATAGGTAGCGGTCGTCCACTGCAGTAGTAGCCCTTAGGTGGCCTCAGCGAGGCATGTGATCGACAGTTCCTGTCTCTGCGTATCTCCTCCATGCCCGAACAACATCCCTTTGGTTCACTCCGAGGCGCCTGGACACTTCCCTTGTTGAGAGTAACAATGAGGGCGCTATCGAACCGCGGTATTGACCGTCTAGGCATGGTTGAACTGCAGACAACACGAGCTATGTACCTCCTTCCTGGTGGAATGACTGGAACTGATCAAGTGTCGGACCCCCCTCCATCTAATAGGCGCTGCTCATGCATGGTTGTTTACAGCTTTGGGCGGGTTTAGTGACATCTCTTATCAGCCCAAGGGACTATGTCTGTGATACAGTATCCACAGCCAATGTCTATCTTCAGGAGTTTTGGGAACTGGGTTATGCAACACATTTTTGTTGTGTGTAGTTAAGATACAGTGTGTAATGTCAGTTTGCGCATTGATCATATCCATATTCTCGATGTTGCAGTGATTACGAAGGCTGTGAAATAACGTACCTCATCACATAGATTTCAAGGTAGAGATTCGTTTCGTCATTTCGTTGGAAAGGCAGAGGAGATTTCTTCGACGCTGCTTACCATCACTGAAAAAGATATTTATCGGCAAGATACAAACGTGAGCCAGTCCGTAGATAGATAGATATATTTCACAGAAAGGTACATAATAGGAAAAATCTCTAGTTTGTAACTTGTGTTTAGTTTCGAACATGGAGTGGCAGTCACGTTACGATTTCTAGCCACCAGGGAAAAATTCCAGTCTTTGACTTTGGAACATGAACTGCAGCAAATGCACCATTTATAATAAACGAGTAAGTAAGATGCGAATCTTTTATAAAAGAAATGGCGAAAAGAAATTTGGGAAGAGTTGGTCGCGAATATGTCTTTGTATTCACCGTCCACAGTTCACGACACTATCAGTTGCCCTACAGTTTCCATGTTGATGCCGAGTCTCCATATACGAGGTGCGACAATAAAGTAGAGACTGATTTTCTTTACAAACCTGCAGGCATGCGTAGGCACAATACCTTTGATCTTGGTCTATAAGCTCGTTCTAGTCCAAGCGTTACATCGATGCAACTGCTCAGTAGTGAGTTGCGCTGTAATAAGTTAACACGTGTTTGTGTCTCTCGTCATGGAAATGGAACCGCATAATATTGCGAAACGATACGTCATTTCTTTTTGCGTTAAATTGGGTGAAAACGCGACGGAAGCTTACGGTAAGCTTCAGAAGGCTTTTGGAGAGGAGCTTATGTCAAGAGCTCAAGTTTTTCGTTGGCGTAAAAAGTTTAGTGAAGGAGAACGAATGTTGAAGATGAAGACCGCAGTGGACGACCATCAACCTCACGGACGGATGTCAACTTGGCCAGGGTGCGTGAACTCGTACGATCCGATCGAAGATTATCAGTGAAAATGATTGCAGAAGAACTGCACATCAATCGAGAAACACTTCGTCTAATAATAACTGAAGATCTTGGTATGACAAAGATTTGTGCAAAAATGGTCCCCAAAAATCTCACACCACAACAGCGAGAAACACGGAAAAATGTGGCAGCCGATTTGTTAGAGCAAACGGAAATCAATCCAGAATTGTTGAGCCGTGTTATCACTGATGATGAGAGTTGTTTTTTTCAGTACGATCCAGAGACAAAACGCCAAAGTTCGCAATGATGCTCAAAGGGATCACCCAGACCAAAAAAAAGCCCTCATGTCAAAGTCAGAAGTGAAATACATGCTTGTGTGCTTCTTTGATTACATGGGAATTGTTCTTAAAGAGTGGGTGCCCCCTGGACAAGCAGTCAACCAATATTACTACAAAGAAATTTTAGAAAGACATCGTAAAACAGTTTTTCGAGTCCGTACCAACATTGTGTCACAATTTTTAAGCTCAAAACAAATTTCCGTACTACCACAGCCACCTTATTCACCAGATATCGCTCCGTGCGACTTTTTTCTTTTTCCAAGAGTCAAAACGGCGGTCAAGGGACACCATTTTCAAACAACACAAGATGTCCAAAAAGCTGTGGCGAGGGTGTTGGAGGATATTACCGAAGATGAGTTCCAGAAATGTTACCATCAATGGCGGAAGCGCTGAAAAAAATGTATGCAATCCGAAGGGAACTACATTGAAGGAGACAACACTAAACTTGACTAAAACGATAAGTAACTTTTTTTTCCACGTCATTCTCATTATTGTCGCACTTTCTATGATATACACTGTCTACAGACTGTATCTACAAATATCATTATTTGATACTCAATATTCAAACTCTGCCAAAATGACGCGCTTGAGTGAGATTGTTGTGTGATGGTCAGCACCGACACAACCAAGAAAGGAGAGAAGTTGCGATTGTCGATGATACGAATTCAAAATAATCTGTACGTAACACTTGAAGATTAATTTAAAATTTATTTCTGTAGCAAACATGACTGAACTCCCTTCCTGTGCCTCCCCCATGCAAGTACTTTTTATTATCCCTAGTCAGAGAACGCAAGCTTTATATCATCTTCATATTACTAAGTACTGATGCTCTCGAAGTCAGTGTCCTAAATAAGCTCGACAAGAGATGAGCGTCTGGTTAAATCAGCGTCGATATGGGGCGCTAAACTCTATCTTCCTGAAGGTGTGGCGCTGCCCGCTCTTTCCATTGGCTCGTGGGGCAGCGCCTTCTTCATGCCGTTCCGCGGTGCAGAGCTGATCGGTGTGCGGTCGATGATGTAGGACTGCACATGGGTCATCATTGCGTGGTACCACTGAATCCGTATACTCTCCTAACACACAGATTATAGCACTAAAACTGTCAACTACCGGAAGTCCTTACCTGACAATATGTAGTTTCCTGTCATTTTATTATACGAAAGGGTAGCTAAAAAGACACGTTTTCTAGACATACTCAACTTTCTGATGCTTTGAAACAGATTATACTCGTACTACGTACTGTATGAGAAAGAAAACTTACCAAATACGGTTTTTTAACGCCATGAAATATGGCGGTTGCTATGTTCTGCTTATGACGTAAAACGAATTCGCATTTGATTGCTCACGCTCCTCTCCACGAGGCAAAAATCTAACGTGTCACATTCTTTATTTAAAGCTCAGTGGTGTAGTGTAACGTGGGTTTCCACGCTGTGACGTCACCTGCTCTTCGTCCACGTGCACTTCACATCCGTGAGACGACGGATTAAAGTATGGAACTGTTTAAAAAAGTACGCTCTACCACAGACTTTACTGTTACTCGCAGATTGTAAAGCTTGTTACGCGATGGATACTACAGAATCGATGCGAACTCCGACAGAAAAATTTCAGAGGACGGTCAGGGATATTTTCTGGGTAGTTTGGTATATACCAATCGTGGTCTCGAGCGCCTCGGTGCAGAATTACCGTTGCACTCAGTGAAATCATACAGGACGAGCATATCATCTGTAAACCTATCCATGCTGCTGTGTATCACTGTCAACGTTCAAATTTCACCGCCGGCAAAACAAACCCGAGACAGAACCGAACATATTGAATACAAGCTGGAGGGCGAACACTAAAGTGCTCATTGTATTGTAAATACGAAGGGCCGTAAGTGAACGGCACCAGTTGGCTTCCAAACAAGGCACAGAGAATGCCGTCGACATTTGTACAACTGCGCAAACATTGTCAGTGAAATGCAAATAAGTCAGAAAATTAAATAAACTCAATTATTCTGTAACGAGCCACCCCAGGCCACATGTACCTTATACGAAATTACTTAGAAAATATCTCTGAATACCTTCCGAAATTTTTGATGTAGCTGACTTATTGGTCAAGAGAGAATTCGGAAACTGTAATGAGTACATCTACTTCTACACGGATACTCAGCAAATCACATTTAAGTTCCTGGCAGAGTAGTTTTATTTAAACAAATTTACATCGTTTATTTTTCAGTTTCAGTTACACTTTTTTTCAGCAAGATGTATGCAGCTGTAACTAAACAACAAACGATTAATAATTTTTATAAAAAAAGGACCGAAATCTCCTCACTGAAGATCTGATTCCTTCCGTATGAGTGGTAAAGGCGACTATTTTACGTTTAATCGACATCACTCCTCATCTGATACGAAACGCTCATGCCGAGGGACGTGGCGCAGTGGTAAGACAATGAAGTCTGATTCGCCTGAAACAGGGTTAAAGCCGGTGTGCGGCCATTCAGATGTCAAATTATATTTTCCGTGATTTTCCCATGCTAATTATTTTAATCGCACGGATGGCTGTGATAAAATAAAGGTATTCTTGAAGAAAGTATTCCGGTGCTCGCCTTCAGGGATACAGGGTGTCACAGAAAATGTAATCAGGATGGCTGTACAAGAATTTGGATCACCTTTCTCACAAAGACACGTCCAATGGGCGGCCGCTGAACAACCTCGCGTGGGCGTGTCAGATTACGTACGGTGAAGTTCGATAGAATGATGTCACAGTAGCAGCTGGTGTACTTACACTGAAATTACTGTCGTAACCATTTCCACAGAAGTCTTAGTTACTATTCTCAGTATAAATGAAGCGGCGTCATCTTTAGGACGAAACTGGTGTAGCATTTCACTATTCCCGTGGACCCCCCCCCCTTCCCTTTCCTGCATCACTCTCTCTGTCCACAGCGAACCATGAAGGTGGTGTCTGTGTCAGCAATATATGGAAGTCTACGCGTGATGCGTTACGACTGAGAAAGCAGGCTGTGACCGATGGAAACAGTGCCACAAGTTACCCCAAACTCGTAACGTAACTCATACATAGGTCACACTAACCCATGTAAATTCACCTGATGATATACGTTTAAACCTTCTAATTATGTGTGACTAATATAACTAAACTTGTTTCATTCGATATTACACTACTGGCCATTAAAACTGCTACACTACGAAGATGACGTGCTACAGACTGGAAATTTAACCGACAGTAACAAGATGCTGTGATATGCAAATGATTAGCTTTTCAGAGCATTTACAGAAGGTTGGCGCCGGTGGCGACACCTACAACGTACTGACATGAGGAACGTTGCCAATCGATTTCTCATACACGAACAGCAGTTAACCGGCGTTGCCTGGTGAAACGTTGTTGTCATGCCTCATGTAAGGAGCAGAAATGCATACCATCACGTTTCCGACTTTGATAAAGGTCGGATTGTAGCCTATCGCGATTGCGGTTTATCGTATCGCGACATTGCTGCTCGCTTTGGTCGAGATCCAATGACTGTTAGCAGAATAAGGAATCGGTGGGTTCACGAGGGTAATACGGAACGCCGTGCTGGATCCCAACGGCCTCGTATCACTAGCAGTCGAGATGACAGGCATCTTATCCGCATGGCTGTAACGCATCGTGCACCCACGTCTCGATCCCTGAGTCAAAATATGGGGACGTTTGCAAGACAACAACCATCTGCACGAACAATTCGACGACGTTTGCAGCAGCATGGACTATCAGCTCGGAGACCATGGCTGCGATTACCCTTGACGCAGCATCACAGACACGAGCGCCTGCGATGGTGTACTCAACGGCGAACCTGGGTGCACGAATGGTAAAACGTCATTTTTTTCGGATGAATCCAGGTACTGTTTACAGCATCATGATGGTTGCAGCCATGTTTGGCAGTGAACGCACATTGGGAGCGTCATACTGGCGTATCACCCGGTGTGATGGTATGGGGTGCTATTGGTTACACGTCTCGGTCACCTCTCGCTCGCATTGAAGGCAGTTTGAACAGTGGACGTTACATTTCAGATGTGTTACGACCCGTAGCTATACCCTTTATTCGGTCCATGCGAAACCCTACATTTCAGCAGGATAATGCATGACCGCGTGTTGCAGGTCCTGTACGGGCCTTTCTGGATACAGAAAATGTTAGACTGCTGCCCTGGCCAGCACATTCTGCAGATCTCTCACCAACTGAAAACGTCTGGTCAATGATGGCCAATCAACTGGCTCGTCACAATACGCCAGTCACTACTCCCGATGAACTGTGGTATCGTGTTGAAGCTGCATGGGCAGCTGTACCTGTACACGCCATCCAAGCTCTGTTTGACTCAATGCCCAGGCGTATCAAGGCTGTTATTACGGCCAGAGGTGGTTGTTCTGGGTATTGATTTCTCAGGATCTATGCACCCAAATTGCGTGAAAATGTAATCACATGTCAGTTCTAGTATAATATATTTGTCCAATGAGTACCCGTTTATCATCTGCATTTCTTCTTAGCGTAGCAGTTTTAATGGCCAGATGTGTAACAACAGTCATGGCAAAGCCTAACCTAAAAAGATCGCTTTAAAAATTGTTTCAGTGTGTAATAGCTTTACAGTAATTATTTACCAATCCAAAGGGAAATTTTGTGCAGTCATCAGCAAATTTGGTCTTAAATTAATTCCTTTACAAAAATTCAATTGTAATCCAGACTTAATCAATCGCTCTACCCCTAGCTACCAATATCAAACGTTAGACACATGTTTCAGATTTTTCACAAGAATGTAAGTGTTCCATCATCCATTGCACCCGTTACTCATTGCATGTGCATCGCCGTATTCTAGCGACACGAGCATAATGCGTAGCCTCTCTTCCCCGCCCCACCGACAATGCTGACCACATTTCCTACAATGCGACTCACGAAGCGCGCGGTCTAGTCCACATAGTCCTATTGTAAACGCTGAATGGCACAAGTCACAGCGTGTCGTGCGGCGATCCCGCAATTGCTGTTCTAATAAAATTACTGACATGCCGGAGAAGCCATTCATCGCAGATTATTCACTCCTGTCCTCGGCGCTAAGTACGGACGCAAGAAATACTTCTCGTGGCAGGGAGTGGACGTAAGCGCTGCGGATTGGCCGTAAAGCTGGTCGCTGGAGCCGGCCACGTGTCAGCCTTGTGGGCGGCGGGATTAATTGTGGCCGTCAGCGTGGCAGCATTGTCACTCCGTTCCAGAAACACAGAGCGCGCCCGCCGCCTGCGCTGTATTTCCCAAGGGTGCCAACTACAGCCGTCTGCCGAAGCTCCGCGGATATTACGTCGCAACCGAGCTACGTGCGGCACGGCGCGCTGCCGAGTTTAGTAATGGCGACGTCGTTCGCCGGTTAGGCAGCAAGCGGACCGGGAGCTTTGCTTAAAGCCGGACTCCAGGGGACACGAGACGGAGGTGCGTGTCTGTACGCGTGGAGTATCAGGTGTACCGGGATGAAATGAGCGTTTGGATACAAACGTGTCGATAGGGAACATTTGTTGAGAACGAGCCTTAATTTTTGTTTTGTTTGGTTGGTATGACATGTCAAGGATATTTAGTATACATCAAATCCTGGAACAAACAACATCATATGTTTTCATCGTGTTAACAATGTCGAATTTTGTACCAGAAAGTGATGATTTGCGGAAAGCATTAATTTTTTGTTTTCATTTGAAAAAAAGTGCTGCAGAGTCGCATCGAATGCTTGTCGAGGCATGTGGTCATCGTGCTCTATCAGAAGCAACATGCAAAAGATGGTTTCAACGGTTCAGAAATAACGATTTTGATGTAAGAAATAAAGAACGTGGAAGACCACCAAAAACGTTCGAAGATGCCGAATTGCAAGCAATATTGGATGAAGATGATACTCTTGAGTCAGAAGCAAATGGCAGCAATGCTAAATGTTGCACAAAAACAACTTCTGACCGTTTCAAAGCTATGGGAAAGATACAAAAGTGGGGACATTGGGTGCCACATGAATTGAATGAAAGACAGATGGAAAGCCGAAATACCATTTGTCAAATTTTGCTTCAAAGACATGAAAGAAAATCAATTTTGCCTCGAATTGTTACTTGCGATGAAAAATGGATTTATTTTAAGAATCCTAAACGGGAAAAATCGTGGGTTAATCCGGGACAACCATCAACACCGACTGCAAAACCAGATCGGCAAGAAAACAATGCTCTGTGTGTGGTGGGATCAGAAAGGTGTGGTGTATCATGGAACTGTGAATACTAATCGCTACAGGCAATAAATTATCAACAAAAAAAAAATGGTTCAAATGGCTCTGAGCACTATGGGACTTAACATCTATGGTCATCAGTCCACTAGAACTTAGAACTACTTAAACCTAAGTAACCTAAGGACATCATACAACACCCAGCCATCACGAGGCAGAGAAAACCCCTGACCCCGCCGGCAATCGAACCCGGGAACCCGGGCTTGGAAGCGAGAACGCTACCGCACGACCACGAGATGCGGACAAACAAATTATCAATTTGAATTATGCATTGATCGAAAAAAGACCAGAAAGGGCCAGAAGACATGGCAACGTAATCCTTTTACACGACAATGCACCTTCACACCAAACAAAACTGATTCAGGATAGAATCAGAACACTTGGTTAGGAGCTGCTACCCCACCCGCTGTATTCACCAGACTTGGCCCCTTCCGACTACCATTCATTTTTAACAATGGGACACGCATTGGCTGAGGAACACTTCGATTCCTGCGAAGAAGTCGGAAATTGGGTGTCTGATTGGTTTGCTTCAAAAAACGAACATTTCTATTCGCATGGTGTCCACAAATTGCCAGAAAGGTGTTCAAAATGTATAGAAAGCAATGGTCAGTACTTTCAATAAGATGTTTTTACTTTTCAATTCAAAATTAGTGTTTCATTTTCACAAAAACGCTCATTTCATATCGGTACACCGGGTAGCTCACAGTCCATTTGAGAACTTATGAAAGGTATTTTACTTGCAACGGAGAACACAGCTATCGCAGTCTGGATAATTTATAAGTTTATAACGTATCTCCTCACATCGGAGGAACTAAAATATCCCTGGCATTTGTTTTTATTTATGAGCATTTTCTGCGGTAGACACAATTTCAAATGCAGTATAGCTCATGAAATTCATTACACATTATGGGAAGCGACAAAGTTGGCCAGACTTCACGATTAAAGACATGACACCTCATAGTTACACAATGCCAGAATTTTGTCGGACTAGGGAATCTTAGAAGGTCTATTGGCGTTTCATTCATGCATGTGTCATTGTTGCTGCTTTGGATCACGTTCAAATTTCGCCAAATGGCGTGAACAATCCATAGTGGTTCCAATATGAACAAGAGGGCAAAACATTGCGGTCGCGCTGCGCTCCAGAGGGGTCAGATCGCGTTTAATAGGGATGCAGCCCCACAGTGTCCTTGGAGAAGCGTTGAAACGTCCGAGGGTATCAGCAGTGTCGAAGGCTGTCAACGACGTCTTCCTGTTATTCATCGTACTCCGAACTGTTGTTTTCGACTGCGAAATGTGTGGGAATCAACGCCCCAGGACAAGGGGAGGTTTCAAAAAGAAATGGCTCCAAGAACTATAGGCCTTCGCATCTGAGGTCATAAGTCCATTAGACTTAGAACTACTTAAACCTGTAAGTAAGCTGTTCAGGTTTTTATGTTGGTAACGCCACGCAGCGCTCTGTATGAAAATCACTGCACACGTATGTAACTAGGCTGTTTCGGTTTTATATGTTGGTAACTCCACGCAGCGCTCTGTATGAAAATCACTGACTGTGCTGTGTGCAGTGATTTTCATACAGAGCGCTACGTGGCGTTACCAACAAAAAAACCTAAACAGCCTACTTACAAACCCAACATAAGGACATCACAGAAAGCCATTCGCGAGGCAGGATTCGAGCCTGTGACCGTAGCAGCAGCGCGGTTCCGGACTGAAGAGCCTACAACCGCTCGGCCACAGCTGCCGGCGGGGTGGTTTCATTGAGATCCTTTGTGCTGCCCCGGAGACCTCCTCGTGCCGATTCTGAGCGGCGGTGTATGTGGTATATTTGCCTCGGCCACTCTCTTATACGAAAAGATTCCAAAGCTCGGCATCGTGGGTCTGTCGTCCATCGTAGGGACGAGGCGAAATGTGGGTAAGAGGGGGTGTGAAGAGACAACGATAGTATGACACGCCCACGGTGGCGTTGGGTAGAATTGTGGTGAAGTTTGGTACCAGCGTGACATCATTAACCGACCTTACACGTGTAAGTAGGCTGTTTAGGTTTTTATGTTGGTAACGCCACGTAGCGCTCCGTATGAAAATACTGACTGTGCTGTGTTCAGTCTGTGGCTTGTTGGACTCATTGTTGGAATATTCGCTTGTATAGTGTTGGGCAGTTAGATGTGAACAGCGCGTAGCGTTGTGCAGTTGGAGGTGAGCCGCCAGCAGTGGTGGATGTGGGGAGAGACATGGCAGAGTTTTGAGAGCGGACGATCTTGACATGTGTCCGTCAGAAAAAGGAAACTTGTAATACTATATATATATATATATATATATATATATATGTGTGTGTGTGTGTGTGTGTGTGTGTGTGTGTATGTATAACTAGTTTGGACAAGAAGAGAATAGATGCTTTCGAAATGTGCTACAGAAGAATGCTGAAGATTAGATGGGTAGATCGTATAACTAATGAGGAGATATTGAATAGGATTAGGGAGAAGAGAAGTTTGTGGCACAAATTAACTGGAAGAAGGGATCGGTTGGTAGGACATGTTCTGAGGCATCAAGGGATCACTAATTTAGTATTGGAGGGCAGCGTGGAGGGTAAAAATCGTAGAGGGAGACCAAGAGATGAATACACTAAACAGATTCAGAAGGATGTAGGTTGCAGTAGGTACTGGTGAATCATAGCGGACTATGGGGCACATACGTTGGTACATGCACAATAATCACAACGTTTATATTGTCCGAGATAACGAGGCAAGTATATGTTTTTTAAATGGGACGCTATACTTTTTCATTCGATCGCTCTGGAAAAGATGCGTGTAGTGTTGGAACGCATGTTGCTATTGTGATTCAAACTTTGCTTAAAAGAGGGCAGATCAGGATTAACCTACGTAGCGTAGGCCGTGCATGCTGCATAGAGCACGGCAACTCGGTCTGCAGGTCGCGCGAGGCGTGTTTACGGTCTGCAGCCGCTTCCGACCGCCTCGACCTTCAGTCGTACAATATTTATCACCGTCTTTCAAGCGAAGTTTGAATCACAATAGCAACATGAGTTACATCACTATACGCGTCTTTTCCAGAGCGATCTAATGAAAAAGTATAGCGTCCCATTTAAATAACATATACTTGCCTCGTTATCTCGGACAATATAAACGTTGTGATTATTGTGCATTCGAATGGTGGTAAAAAAAGTATAGCGTCCCATTTAAGAAACATGTACTTGGCTCATTATCTTGGTCAATATAAACGTTGTGATTATTGTGAATGTACCAAAGTATGTGCCCCATAGTCGTCTATATTCGCAGAATACCGCTTGTCGATATGTGTAATAGCCCCAGAAATAATGGGGGTATTACGTCTTACGCGACTCACCCTATATATAATGACTTTCGAACACTATTAAAGGCAAATACATTGTTTGTTCTCTATCAAAATCTTTCATCTGCTAACTACACCTATCAGTAGTTAGTGCCTTCAGTAGTTAGAATCTTTCATTTAGCTGACAGTATTGGCGCTCGCTGTATTGCAGTATTGCAGTAGTTCAAGTAACGAAGATTTTTGTGAGGTAAGTGATTCATGAAAGGTATAGGTTATTGTTAGTCTGGGCCATTCTATTGAAGAGATGATTGAAAGTCAGATTGCGTTCGGCTAAAAAAAAAAAATATTGTGTGTCAATTGAGTGATGGTCAGCATAAGTAAAGAGAGAAATGTCTGAGTACGTTCAGCTTTGCTCAGCTGTTATCAAATAACGTAAGAGGTTTATCAACACAGTCATTTATAATTTTTCTAAGGGGACGACGTTTCACACGTCAAATGAAAGTAGGGGCTGAGGTATTTTTTCGCATGTGTCGACACCTTGCTGTATGATGCCTCGTCGAGCTCGAGGGTGACATCGCAAGGCGAATTACGGAGGAAGTTTGTACGCGTCTTTGACTCAAATTTCAAACATAAGCGTCGTAATGGGTGGAAATTAATTCGTTGCACAGTGTAGATACCAGGTATATAGCGTACCACAAGTGGTACAATGCTGAATGTTCCAGAATGATTTTTAGAACTTTGATTAGGTATGTTTCAGAAACAGGGATAGGTAGAAAGGTGCAGTTTGTGGAATAATGTTCAAACACAACCCAAGTTTGTGTAGCCATTTAACAAAGTGTGCGCCATTTATATCACGCAGGATATGTGACATTCCATATGTTCCCAGGCCCGGCTCAGCATGTCTCGATGTGAGTTCACAGACCCTGAAGGACCTGCTCTAGGGTCTGATAGACACCATCCTTCAGAAAGAACGAAGAAAACTCGAATGAGTTTATATGCGATATTGCGGTGCCTCTGCATATCCGAAGGAACTTTGCGTCGCAATTCGGAATAATACGGACACTGGCGGCGCGGGTCTCCCGTGTCGCTCCCCTACGCTCTGTAAAAGAGTATGGGACTTATCATCATCATCACGGACACTGTAATATCGTATTTATCTACCGACATCGTGCAGGCGACGTTCACGTAAAATGTCTCACCTGTAAGGGAATATACATAATGGGTGTACGAGTACAGGTAGTAGACACATGGTTGACGACATGTGGAAGTTTGTGTCTGGTCTTGAGTCGTGTACGGATAGCCATGTTGTCAGGCGATCGCTCGAAATAAGCGCAAAATCCTGGTTCAAATCCCGTTCGCGCACAAATTTCCACTGTCGTCATTCCATTATACAACAGTTTGTAGTGCATACTCGCACCTGCGAAAACATTTCATATATATATATATATATATATATATATATATATATATATATATATATATATATATATATATATACACAGAGTGAGTCACCTAACATTACCGCTGGCTATATTTCGTAAACCACGTCAAATACTGACGAATCGATTCCACAGACCGAACGTGAGGAGAGGGGCTAGTGTAATTGGTTAATACTAACCATAAAAAAATGCACGGAAGTATGTTTTTTAACACAAACCTACGTTTTTTTAAATGGAACCCCGTTAGTTTTGTTAGCACATCTGAACATATAAACAAATACGTAATCAGTGCCGTTTGTTGCACTGTAAAATGTTAATTACATCCGGAGATATTGTAACCTAAAGTTGACGCTTCAGTACCACTCCTCCGCTGTTCGATCGTGTGTATAGGAGAGCACCGAATTACGTAGGGATCCAAAGGGAACGGTGATGGACCTTAGGTACAGAAGAGACTGGAACAGCACATTACGTCCACATGCTAACACCTTTTTATTGGTCTTTTTCACTGACGCACAAGTACATTACCATGAGGGGTGAGGTACACGTACACAGGCGGTTTCCGTTTTCAACTGCGGAGTGGAATAGAGTGTGTCCCGACATGTCAGGCCAATAGATGTTCAATGTGGTGGCCATCATTTGCTGCACACAATTGCAAGCTCTGGTGTAATGAATGTCGTACACGCCGCAGTACATCTGGTGTAATGTCGCCGCAGGCTGCCACAATACGTTGTTTCATATCCTCTGGGGTTGTAGGCACGTCACGGTACACATTCTCCTTTAACGTATCCCACAGAAAGAAGTCCAGAGGTGTAAGATCAGGAGAACGGGCTGACCAATTTATGCGTCCTCCACGTCCTATGAAACGCCCGTCGAACATCCTGTCAAGGGTCAGCCTAGTCATAATTGTGGAATGTGCAGGTGCACCATCATGCTGATACCACATACGTCGGAACGTTTCCAGTGGGACATTTTCGAGCAACGTTGGCAGATCATTCTGTGGAAATGCGATGTATGTTGCAGCTGTTTGGGCCCCCGCAATGAAGTGAGGACCAATGAGGTGGTCGCCAATGACTCCGCACCACACATTTACAGTCCACAGTCGCTGTCGCTCTACCTGTCTGAGCCAGCGAAGATTGTCCACGGACCAGTAATGCATGTTCCGTAGATTCACAGCCCCGTGGTTTGTGAAACCCGCTTCATCGGCAAACAGATAGAACTGCAACGCATTCTCTGTTAATGCCCATTGACAGAATTGCACTCGATGATTAAAGTCATCACCATGTAATTGCTGATGTAGCGACACATGAAACGGGTGAAAGCGGTGACAATGCAGTATGCGCATGACACTACTTTGACTCAGTCCACCGGCTCTCGCAATGTCCCGTGTACTCATGTGTGGACTCATGGCAACAGCAGCTAACACACCAACTGCATCCGCTTCTCCTGTGACGGGCCAGTTACGGACCCGTTTGCGTGCTACGACCATACCTGTTGCATACAGTTGGCGGTAGATGTTTTGCAATGTGCGGCACGTTGGATGCTCTCTGTCCGGGTACCGTTCTGCATACACCCTGCAGGCTTCAGCTGCATTTCGTCGACACTCGCCATAGATGAGCATCATCTCCGCCTTTTCAGAGTTCGAATACACCATGGTCACAGTTCCTACAACACTACACTATCACAGACGTCTGGTAACACGGTGTACTACAGTTGGTCTGCGTGCGGAGACGAATGCAGAATAACAATAGCAGCAAGCGCTACATGCGGACACTGCGACAGCTAGACCAAACCACAACAGCGCACTACAGCCACACTCGTAAACACGGTCGTCATCGTAAACATGTCCCTGCAGATGCTGCTCGTCGAATGTGGCCCGTGTTTGTTACAACACGCAACTGAACGTCGGAGGTTTCAAGCGTCAACTTTAGGTTACAATATCTCCGGATGTAATTAACATTTTACAATGCAACAAACGGCACTGATTACGTATTTGTTTATATGTTCAGATGTGCTAACAAAACTAACGTAGTTCCATTTAAAAAACATAGGTTTGTGTTAAAAAACATACTTCCGTGCATTTTTGTATGGTTTGTATTAAACAATTACACTAGCCCCTCTCCTCACGTTCGGCCTGTGGAATCGGTTCGTCAGTATTTGATGTGGTTTACGAAATACAGGGTTATTACAAATGATTGAAGCGATTTCACAGCTCTACAATAACTTTATTATTTGAGATATTTTCACAATGCTTTGCACACACATACAAAAACTCAAAAAGTTTTTTTAGGCATTCACAAATGTTTGATATGTGCCCCTTTAGTGATTCGGCAGACATCAAGCTGATAATCAAGTTCCTCCCACACTCGGCGCAGCATGTCCCCATCAATGAGTTCGAAAGCATCGTTGATGCGAGCTCGCAGTTCTGGCACATTGTGTCTGTTCTCTTCACCACTAAGAAAAAATGTGGCTTCATCACTGAAAACAAGTTTCGCACAGAACGCATCCTCTTCCATGAGCTGTTGCAACCACGCCGAAAATTCAAAGCGTTTGACTTTGTCATCGGGTGTTAGGGCTTGTAGCAATTGTAAACGGTAAGGCTTCTCCTTTAGCCTTTTCCGTTAGATTTTCCAAACCGTCGGCTGTGGTACGTTTAGCTCCCTGCTTGCTTTATTCGTCGACTTCCGCGGGCTACGCGTGAAACTTGCCCGCACGCGTTCAACCGTTTCTTCGCTCACTGCAGGGCGACCAGTTGATTTCCCCTTACAGAGGCATCCAGAAGCTTTAAACTGCGCACACCAGCGACAAATGGAGTTAGCAGTTGGTGGATCTTTGTTGAACTTCGTCCTGAAGTGTCGTTGCACTGTTATGACTGACTGATGTGAGTGCATTTCAAGCCCAACACACGCTTCTCGGCTCCTGTCGCCATTTTGTCTCACTGCGCTCTCGAGCGCTCTGGCGGCAGAAACCTGAAGTGCGGCTTCAGCCGAACAAAACTTTATGAGTTTTTCTACGCATCTGTAGTGTGTCGTGACCATATGTCAATGAATGGAGCTACAGTGAATTTATGAAATCGCTTCAATCATTTGTAATAGCCCTGTATATCCAGCGGTAACGTTAGGTGACTCACCCTATGTATACACTCCTGGAAATTGAAATAAGAACACCGTGAATTCATTGTCCCAGGAAGGGGAAACTTTATTGACACATTCCTGGGGTCAGATACATCACATGATCACACTGACAGAACCACAGGCACATAGACACAGGCAACAGAGCATGCACAATGTCGGCACTAGTACAGTGTATATCCACCTTTCGCAGCAATGCAGGCTGCTATTCTCCCATGGAGACGATCGTAGAGATGCTGGATGTAGTCCTGTGGAACGGCTTGCCATGCCATTTCCACCTGGCGCCTCAGTTGGACCAGCGTTCGTGCTGGACGTGCAGACCGCGTGAGACGACGCTTCATCCAGTCCCAAACATGCTCAATGGGGGACAGATCCGGACATCTTGCTGGCCAGGGTAGTTGACTTACACCTTCTAGAGCACGTTGGGTGGCACGGGATACATGCGGACGTGCATTGTCCTGTTGGAACAGCAAGTTCCCTTGCCGGTCTAGGAATGGTAGAACGATGGGTTCGATGACGGTTTGGATGTACCGTGCACTATTCAGTGTCCCCTCCACGATCACCAGTGGTGTACGGCCAGTGTAGGAGATCGCTCCCCACACCATGATGCCGGGTGTTGGCCCTGTGTGCCTCGGTCGTATGCAGTCCTGATTGTGGCGCTCACCTGCACGGCGCCAAACACGCATACGACCATCATTGGCACCAAGGCAGAAGCGACTCTCATCGCTGAAGACGACACGTCTCCATTCGTCCCTCCATTCACGCCTGTCGCGACACCACTGGAGGCGGGCTGCACGATGTTGGGGCGTGAGCGGAAGACGGCCTAACGATGTGCGGGACCGTAGCCCAGCTTCATGGAGACGGTTGCGAATGGTCCTCGCCGATACCCCAGGAGCAACAGTGTCCCTAATTTGCTGGGAAGTGGCGGTGTGGTCCCCTACGGCACTGCGTAGGATCCTGCGGTCTTGGCGTGCATCCGTGCGTCGCTGCGGTCCGGTCCCATGTCGACGGGCACGTGCACCTTCCGCCGACCACTGGGACAACATCGATGTACTGTGGAGACCTCACGCCCCACGCGTTGAGCAATTCAGCGGTACGTCCACCCGGCCTCCCGCATGCCCACTATACGCCCTTGCTCAAAGTCCGTCAACTGCACATACGGTTCACGTCCACGCTGTCGCGGCATGCTACCAGTGTTAAAGACTGCGATGGAGCTCCGTATGCCACGGCAAACTGGCTGACACTGACGGCGGCGGTGCACAAATGCTGCGCAGCTAGCGCCATTCGACGGCCAACACCGCCGTTCCTGGTGTGTCCGCTGTGCCGTGCGTGTGATCATTGCTTGTACAGCCCTCTCGCAGTGTCCGGAGCAAGTATGGTGGGTCTGACACACCGGTGTCAATGTGTTCTTTTTTCCATATACTAATGAGGCTACGTCTGGGGGCGTTAGGGACGAGAAAATGGGTCCTATTCTACCAGCGATCTGGAAATTTGTCGTCTAGAGAATTCCTAACGATTGGGGTGCAGTGAGGAAGGGCACAATCCTACCGCGCATTGTGTCAGGTTGCAGTTCTTTGACCTGTGAAAATGCACACTGTTGAAACATGCCCAGATAAACAATCGAGATTACTGAGGCCTCTGCCAAGAAACACCATCCCATCACATACTCATGAAGAAAACCACGCGACACATTTACCTTCGAACTGTCACGCACAGTTACCATGCTAAAGAGGATTGTCAGAGCCCGATATCCTCATTAGGTCGATTTACCTGCACATGAGAGCAAGCTTCGTCCGTGAACATCATCATATTCGGATAATCAGAGTCATTTTCTTTTTGGCACCCTGATGTTCATAAATAATCTGATCAAAAGTATCCGCATATTGATCGACATTAATATGGGATGTGTCCACTTCTCGCGTTTATGACGGAATGAACTCTGATGGAGACACGTTCAGTGAAGAGTCTCGATGTCTCTGGAGGAATAGCAACTCATTCTTTCCCAAGATCCGAAGGCAGTGAGGGTGTCTGGAACGAAATCGACGTTGTAAAGCATCCTAAAGATGTTCCAACGGGTGCAGATCGGGATTCTGGGTGGCCAGTCCGCAACTGTTCCTCTTCTGTACACAGCACACATTGCTGTAAGGTGTGTCCTTATCCTTCCGTAACTAGCGTTTTCTTAAGCGCAAATACGGGTCGCATTCTTATCATAACACCACCTCCTCTGTACTTCACTGTTCGCAATATAGCTGACGGCTGCTACTTTTCTCCAGGCATTCGCCAGATCTAAACCCTTCCATCGGATTACCATAGGTTGTAGTGTGATTCACAGCCGTTTTTTGTCATCAACTGTCCAACTGCATAGCTCGCACTCTACACCAAACGTTGCTTAGCAACGACTACAGAAATGTATGGCGTATGAGGAGCTGCTCGACAACTGTACGCTATTCTTTTTAACTCCGTACGCAGTCATTCTGCTATCTGCATTGCCGCTGACACTTTGGAAAATCATTCCACTAATTTCATCTGATTTTTTACAGCCCTCTTCCGCATTGTTCTGCGGTCCTTGTCCAGCATTACCTGAGGTGTGTCTGGTATTGGTTTAGTTGAGTTTGTTCCTTCACGCCTCCACTTCACAGTCGCATCACTAACAAACGACTTGGGGGCAGCTTTAAAAGGTTTTCAATGTCTCTGATGGGTTTGTTACTCAGGCGGTCCCCATACCTGAGATTTTCTTTGGCTCAAGAACTGCGTGTTCGTATTGTCCTAAGCATTTCGTCTCATCTTCATCCACACGCAACTCACCGAAGTGGAGTGAACTAGAAAGACTTGCACCAGTAGGCCGATCAATCCCAGACCAGACGTTGTCTCCTGGTCAGCAATGCCGTGCTATCTCCTCCTTCTTCTTTTTCTTCTTTTACTCAGGTGATATCAAATGACTAGACCACGTCCGACGTTACTGAGATCTTCTGACCAACCCGTAATACTATTACTGCCTCTCTACTGACAACCACATGCTCCACACCTCGTTTTCTACTTGCGGACGGTCTAAGGCGCTGCAGTCATGGACTGTGCGGCTGGTCCCGGCGGAGGTTCGAGTCCTCCCTCGGGCATTGGTCTGTGTGTTTGTCCTTCGGATAATTTAGGTTAAGTATGGTGTAAGCTTAGGGACTGATGACTTTAGCAGTTACGTCCCATAAGATTTCACACACATTTTATATTTATACTTGCGGGCACAACTCTTGTGACATCTGGTGTCCAATTCAGCATTACATAAGGGTGTTCACATAATTTTGGTTAATAGCGTATTCATGCTTCATTACTGTGAAGTAATCTTCATAGCTTGACTTGTAGGCTTTGGACTTCTTGTATACATATTTAGTCAACTGATCGGGCATTTTCATCTCTTTTGCCATGAGATATTGTCCTTCCTATTACTGTTGTGATTAAGTATTACTTATTCAAGAAGTTTCAATTCTTTTCTATCTTAATTATTCCAAACTTGTGGACATAAAATTTACAGCGCTTTTTTATTTGTCGTGAATCCCGTATCCGAAAAATAGTTTTTAGGACTTGCGTTTGCCATAGAAATTTTGAGAAGCTTCTCATTCTCGGAGTTCTTCCGAACTGTGCTTCACAGTATTTTTACGAATGCAAGCAACGTCACAATCACCAATGTATTTCACACTGAGGGCCAGTTGGTGCTTAATATATGAAAGAACCTCGTAGATGATGGTGTCCAATTCAGTTTCTTCGATAGCTGGGACACAAATTGCTTGGTTCCTTTATAAAGCAACTACTTTCTTTTACTGCAGGAAAAGGTTTGAAATCGCTATCGGAGTTTCTGTATGAGAATATATCCATAAAAAATTTACATCATGCTCCCAAGGGCAGCAATCACCAACTGTTGACAGTTATTAAGCAGTCCTGGTGAGAATTCCTCGCTGTAGTTTTATACCCGTAGATAATGATAACGTTCAATGTTAATAATTCCCTACCAGCACCATCAGCAATGCGCACGAGGAGAGTCCAGAAAGTTAATCAGTTCGATAAATCGAGCTGGGACCTTGAAACCCGGTGTACGCGTTTCTTTAAATACTCAGCCTTCAATAGCACTTTGGCTGTGTCCTGTGGAGAGTGAGCCTTGGCGTTGTCGTGGAGCAAGAACCCCCTTGAGTATCTCCCGCGATGCTTCGTCTTGACAGCCTCCCATAGCCTTGTCAACAGATATCTTTAGTATCTTTCTGTGACGGTTTCTCCCTTGTAACAGTAATCAGCAGCAGCAGTCGATGACAGTCCCAGGAAACACTCACGATAAACCTGCTCGATGTTGGTTGGGTCTTCGTCTTTTCCGGTGGTGTTGAAGTCACATGTTTTTACTCCTTCCTTTGTTCCTTTGTTTCAGGTCAAAATGTTGCCTCCAGCACTCATCCATTGCAATTAAGGGGATGAAGAAGTCGTCTGGATTAGCTTGACTAAGCTGCAAATTTTCCGCTGCTACCTGTGTTCAGTGGGCTTCCTGAATGAATGTGTTGGTTGGTTGGTTGGTTTGGAGGAGGGGACCAAACAGCGAAGTCATCGGTCCCAACAGATTGGGGAAGGATGGGGAAGGAAATCGAACGTGCGCCTTCAAAGGAACCATTCCAGCATTTGTCTGAAGTGATTTAGGGAGCCGGCCGGACTGGCCGAACGGTTCTAGGCGCTACAGTCTGGACCCGCGCGACCGCTACGGTCGCAGGTTAGAATCCTGCCACGGGCATGGATGTGTGTGGTGTCCTTGGGTTAGTTAGGTTTAAGTAGTTCTAAGTTCTAGGGGACTGATGACCTCAGTAGTTAAGTGCCATAGTGCTCAGAGCCATTTGAACCATTTGAACAAAAACATGGAAACACCAAATACACGATATATTACCTTGCCTAACACGATGCAGAAAAAGTGTTGGCATTCAGAACAGCTACCAATTGTCTCGGAATGAGTAAATACAGGAAAAGCGTACTATTAAAAAGAATGTTATACCACTCTTCCTGCAAAATAGTAGCAAGTTCAGGTAACGCTGGTGGAGATGTACAGGTGTCACACGCACTTCTCTCCGAAACAGACCACAAAGCCTCAATAATATTGAGATCTGGTGCCAGTGGTAGTCAGGATAGACGTGAAAATTCATCAACGCGCCCACATAATCAGTCCAAGACAATGCGAGCTGAGGTAACAGGAGCCATGTATCTTGGAGAACAGTAGCACCATTGGGGAAGAAACATTGTACATTATCAGCCAAAATGGTCACATAGTCGTTGGCAGTAATGCGACCTTGCAGAATAACCATGTAGCCAATGCATCGCGATTTAATGCCCAAATCATTATCGAACCACTGCCATATTTCACTCCTGTGACATAAACTGTGCCTCAAGTTGGAAACGGTGAAACAAGATGCATACAACCAAATGATTTTCGTTCATTGTTCCTTGGTCCACGTTTTACGGCTTCGGCACTATGTACTACTATTACGACATTTGCGTCACTGATGACTGGTTTTGGAATTAATGCTCTCCCAGTAATTCTCAGCTTATGGAACGCCCTTCGTGTTGTTTTGTTGCTGAGGAAGTCCGTGAGTGCAACATTAATTTCTGCAGTGATTTATGCAGGGTTCGCCGTCTTATTTTTTGCCATAGTTCTCTTCAATGGCCGTCTGCCAGGATCACTCAACACACACTTTCATCCACGTTGTGGCTTAGCGGATGATGTATGCAGTGTAATTCTTCGATAAAATGCCTCTTGAATCGCATAACACTTTGGTTACCTTGGTTACAGAACTAATTCTCCCCTCCCAGTTTGAGCAGCGACAATTTACCCTCTTTCGAATTCGCTTGGGTCCGGCAGAACGCACTCAGAGCTATATGGAACACTGTTCTGGCTACGACTGACACATGCAACGTAGTGACGACAACGCAGAATCACCGTTCGCGGTGAGATCCAATAGCGCAAACTGCACGGATGCCTAGCATCTGCATTCACGCTACTCCCTATTAAAATTGCCACGCCACGAGGATGACGTGCTACAGACGCGAAATTTAACCGACAGGAAGAAGACGCTGTGATATGCAAATGATTAGCTTTTCACAGCATTTACAGAATGTTGGCGCCGGTGGCGACACCTACAACATGCTGACATGAGGAAAGTTTCCAACAGATTTCTCATACACAAACAGCAGTTGACCGGCGTTGCCTGGTGAAACGTTGTTGTGATGCCTCGTGTAAAGAGGAGAAATGTGTACCACCGCGTTTCCGACTTTGAAATAGGTCGGATTGTAGCCCATCGCGATTGCGGTTTTTCATATCGCGACATTGCTGCTCGCTTTGGTCGAGATCCAATGACTGTTAGCAGAATATGGAATCGGTAGGTTCATGAGGGTAATACGGAACGCCGTGCTGCATCCCAGCGGCCTCGTATCACTAGCAGTCGAGATGACAGGCATCTTATCCGCATGGCTGTAACGGATCGTCCAGGCACGTATCGATCTCTGAGCCAACAGATGGGGACGTTTGCAAGACAACAACCATCTGGACGAACAGTTCGACGACGTTTGCAGCAGCATGGCTGCGGTTACCCTTGACGCTGTATCACAGACAGGAGCGCCTGCGATGGTGTACTCAACGAGGAATCTGGGTGCGTGAATGGCAAAACGTCATTTTTTCGGATGAATCCAGGTTCTGTTTACAGCATCATGATGGCCTCATCCGTGTTTGGCGACATCGCGGTGAACGCACATTGGAAGCGTGTATTCGTCATCGCCATAGTGGCGTATCACCCGGCGTGATCGTATGGTGTGCCATTGGTTACACGTCTCGGCCACCTCTTGTTCGCATTGACGGCACTTTGAACAGCGGACGTTCAATTTCAGACGTGTTACGACCCGTGGCTCTACCCTTCATTCGATCCCTGCAAAACCCTACATTTCAGCAGGATAATGCACGACCGCATGGTGCAGGTCATGTACGGCCTTTCACGATACACAAAATGTTCGACTGCTGTCCTGGCCAGCACATTCTCCAGATTTCTCACCAACTGAAAACGGCTGTTCAATGGTGGCCGAGCAACTGGCTCGTCACAATACGCCAGTCACTACTCTCGATGAACTGTGGTACCGTGTTGAAGCTGCATGGGCAGCTGTACTTGTACACGCAATCCAAGCTCTGTTTGACTCAATACCCTGGCGTATCAAGGCCGTTATTACGGCCGGAGGTGGTTGATCTGCGTACTAATTTCTCAGGACCTATGCACCCAAATTGCGTGAAAATGTAATCACATGTCAGTTCTAGTATATCTCTGCAATGAATACCCGTTTATCATCTGCATTTCGCCTTGGTGTAGCAATTTTAATGGCCAGTAGTGTATGTTCAAACTCTCATTTCTCGCTGTGTCTCCTTAAATTTGTCCAATTCGTGTGCTTACGATTCCCTTTTCTTCAGAGAGACTCAGTCTGCCACTTGTCTCTTCCTCATTCAAACTGCACCTGCACCATTGTGTTATATGATGACGAATTGTTACCGCTCCCTTCCACCAAGTCGCAGCATATGACTGCAGCGTTGTTTCCTGTCAGCAACAGGAAACAAATTACTGACCAGTACCATATTGTTTTTGCTCCACTAGCGGCGTCCTACGAAATCATGGCGAGGGGACGTAAAGATCTACCTGCAAATAAACTGAAACGTAGAGGAACTATTTTTTCCTGGTGATAATTAAATCTTTGTGCCTGCCTCCCATACCGCGTTAACTGCTGCTAAGCAGTGCACACAGATGTCAAAATTCCTCGTTCAAGCTGCGAGCTCCCTTGATTTCTTAGCCGCCTGCCGTGAGGGAGGAAATCGAGGACGCAGCGTCGATCAGAGCCCAGCGCTAACGGCGCAAGGAATCGGTCTCGCTGCGAGAGCCGCATTCTAATTCGGAATAAATTTCCCGATACATAATTACGGGAGGGAGGGGTTGGTGGGGGAGGGGCAGGGAATCCCTGTAGCGACTGCGAGCTCCGTCCTCCCACGTCTTCACCTCCCCCACTGGTCGCTCTCTCTCGCCCGCCTTCGTTCCCGACTGATGCCTCGGCTCACTCTAAGCCCGTCGACCGTAGAGTATCACGAAATACAAACAGAGAGGTCCGCGGTGGAGATGCAATTACTCGGTCCACGAGATAGCGGCGCCCAGACAGCGGCACGCGGCCCTGAAGGGCGGGGGAAGGGAAGCGAAGGGCCCCGCCGGAATGGGCCGCGCGTTCAGCTCTGGAGGCGCCTGCAGCCCTCAGCACGCTGACTAGGGCCGGTGATTCCCGCTAGCCTCAGCTCTCTTTAATCACTCGCCAGGCGTCACAGAAAGCCTACATACAGTGTGTATCACAATCCATAGCGAAAACTAACTGGGGTCTGCTTGTACGAGGGCATCCTCAAAAGTAAAGTCTCCAAGTTTTTTAAGTGAAATCTCTTAAAGCTTTTTGAATAATATAAACTTTATTAATATTCTACAACTTTATTGCTCATGTCTACATGTTTATTTATCAAATGTAGTCACAGTGGCGACGAACATACGAGGGTCACTCCAAATGAAATTCACACTATTTTTTGTAAAAAAATGGTTCAAATGGCTCTGGGCACTATGAGACTTAACTTCTAACGTCATCAGTCCCCTAGAACGTAGAACTACTTAAACGTAACTAACCTAAGGACATCACACACATCCATACCCGAGGCAGGATTCAAACCTGCGACCGTAGCGGTCGCGCGGTTCCAGACTGTAGCGCCTAGTACCGCTCGGCCACGCCGGCCGGCTTTTGTAAAAATACAGTGCATGTGTGGAAGCTTTACAGTGCGTAGATACATCCTTCTCGCTTCTTTTCAAACTTAGTTCAACCTGTTCCCGTGAGTGGCGCCGTCACAACATGTCTTCAAGATGGCTGCTACACTTGCCGTCCCTCAGAAGGAACGTGCTGTCATAGAATTCCTCTGCTGTGAAAACGGGACAGTGGGAAACATCCAGAAGAGGTTGAAAAAGGTGTATGGAGATGGTGCTGTCGATCGCAGTACAGTCAGTCGGTGGGTAAGCAGGTTACGTGATGAAAGCGGGCACGGCAATATTGAGGATTGCCCTCGCACCGGCAGGCCTCGTATTGCACACACTCCAGACAATGTACAGAAAGTTAACGAAATGGTGACTGCTGACAGACGCATCACAGTGAGCAAAATGTCACGCTACGTTGGGATAGGGGAAGGAAGTTTCCGCAGAATACTGAAAGTGTTGGCGTTAAAAAAGGTTTGTGCCACGTTGGTTCCCAGGATGGTTACAGTGGCTCACAAAGAAACGCGGAAAACGGTATGCAGCGAACTTTTGCAACAGTACGCGAAAGGTGGAGATGAATTTCTTGGAATAACTGTAACAGGTGGTGAAACATGGCTCCATCATTTTTCATCAGAGACGAAGAGGCAATCAGTGGAGTTGCATCATGCAAATTCACCAAAAAAAAGAAATTCAAAACCACACCTTCTGCTGGAAATGTTATGGCTACGGTGTTTTTCGATTCCGAAGGACTCTTGCTTGTGGACATCATGCCAAGTGGAACCACCATAAATTCTGATGCATACGTGACGACTATGAAGAAACTTCAAGCTCGACTGAGTCGTGTTCGACCACATCGGCAAAAGCAGGATGTTTTGCTGTTGCACGACAATGCACGGCCACATGTCAGTCAACAAACCATGGAAGCGGTCACAAAACTCGGATGGACAACACTGAAACACCCGCCTTACATTTCTGACCTGGCTCCATGTGACTATCATCTCTTTGAGAAACTGAAAGACTCTCTTCGTGGAACAAGGTTTGAAGATGATGACTCCCTTGTGCACGCTGCCGAACAGGTTGTTCCAGAATTTTACCGTGTGGGTATACAGGCGCTGGTTCCAAGATGGCGTAAGGCAGTTGAGAGGTATGGAAATTGTGCGGAGAAATTAAAATATTGTTCCTACAGGATCTATCTACACACTGTAAAACTTTCAAACATGTAGTATACAAGATGGATTTAAAAAAAAAAAAAGTGTGCATTTCTTTTGGTGTGACCCTCGTATTTCTCCCAATGAGAACCCAGTTTGCCAGTTCTTCGATACCATCGCCGTGGAATGTTTGTTGGCGGAGCCACAACCTCACCTCCGCTTGCTCCGCCCCATCACTGTGAAAGGGCAGTCTCCAAAAGTGTGCTCTAAGATTTGGGAACTGATGGAAATCCGATGGGGCCGAGTCAGGACAGTATTGAGGATTATACGAACCAATTCATAAAACTGATCTGCCTCGATGAGCCAAGAACCCACCATCTCCAGTGCGGATGTACAACTATGTTCGACTCCTGCCGGAATTGGAAAGTAGCGAACATGAAGGACGCGGACGGGGATTTCGGATAGGAGGGACCATGTGGAAGTCAGGGTCAGCTGCGAGGAGTGCCACGGTCGTCCGCGCATTTGCGATGAATACTGTGTCCGGATTGCACAATGGTTAACGCAACTGTCTAACACGCAGGAGAGCCTGGGTTCCAATCTCGGCCAGGCACCCATCTTCTCTCGTCGCTACTGACTGCCCAAAAAGTCCCGATGTAACTGACATCAGTAATTCATTTCCTTTCTCCCCCTCTTCACCTTCAATTTACATTATGTATGCGGAGGATAATCGATGACAGTGAACCCAGGGCGTCGGATTTTTGCAAATGTCGCAGCGCTCGTGTGTGGTCGGTCATTGTCATGCTGAAGGACAACGGATGAACATTCCGAGTCCGTGTTTTCAGTTGTCTGAAGGTCTTCCACGACCTTACAGAGTTTAGGTGGTGCCTAAAGTAAAAATTTTAAATGCACCACACCTTGAACATCCCACAACACTGTGAGCATAACTTTTCCTAATGATGGCATGGTGTTGAACTTTCTTGGCGTCGGTAATCGTTGTGGTGGAATTCTATTGATGTTCTCACGTCTTCAACTTCAAAATCGTGAACCCCGTCCCACGTTGTTAAGGAACTCGTCATCCTCACGCTCAAAACGCAAAAGAAAACGTTTACAGATGTCCAGTCTCCTCTATTTCATGCAAAGCACGAACATTTGAGGTACCCCTACCTACCGAATCACCACTGAGGGCCAATATACGTTCTCATGATACGCCACACTTACCTGAGAGAAGCATCTGCGTTGTCCGATGATTTTCTGTGATGAGCGCACCAATCCGATTCCGACGAGTCTGTCGGTTGCCGTAAGCGGCTGTCCACTCCCAGCTCTGGTAGACTCGTAGAGGTCAGCACCACTCTTTCATTTCGAGTCACCGTACACAGCTTTCATTCTTCTACGGATTTCAATTGGAGGTACGTTTTCTGGTGTTAGGAACTCGATTACAGCAGGCTCTTTCTCTCACACCGACGTAGTAACGTTACACTACAATTGAGGAGCCCTCTAGCGGCAGATGGTTACAACTTGCATCAGCGAAGCATGGAAGTCGAGCGAGCAATACGCATGACGTGCAGCTCAACCAGTATTGAGAACAGAATAAAACATTCGGAGACATTAACTTCCCCAACACCCTCATACGTTAACAGAAGCGAAAGTAGTCCATTAAACGAGCAGTTTGCAAGATAACTCCCAATGTGTGACTACGAACGGGCACTGACTTCGTAACGGAATATTGTCCTGGTTAGAACTAATGTAATGTAAACTTTTCGATCAAGTCTCCATCGAATTGGGCTCAGATTTCACCTGCTGCTTTTCTTGACAATGAAAGTAACACTCTTTTACTGAATTCCACGCTAGTATTTAATGTGCGGGTGGATCACTTAACGAATGAGGAGGTATTGAATAGGATTGGGGAGCTGAGGAGATTGTGGCACAACGTGACTGGAAGAAGGGATCGGTTGGCAGGACATGTTCTGAGTCATCAAGGTATCACCAATTTAGTACTGGAGGGCAGCGTGGGGGGTAAAAATCGTAGAGGGAGACCAAGATATGAATACACTAAGCAGATTCAGAAGGATGTAGGTTGCAGTAGGAACTGGGAGATGAAGAAGCTTGCACAGGATAGAGTAGCATGGAGAGCTGCATCAAACCAGTCTCAGGACTGAAGACCACAACAACAACATTTAATGTTCATGCATATCTGTTAAAGGAGATGTTCCTCGTGTCAAATGGCTCTAAGCACTATGGGACTTAACATCTGAGGTTATCAGTCCCCTAGACAGAACTATTTAAACCTAACTAACCTAAGGACATCACACACATCCATGCCCGAGGCAGGATTCGAACCTGCGACCGTAGCAGCCGCGTGGTTCCGGACTGAAGCTCCTAGAACCGCTCGGCCACAACGGTCGGCGTTCCTCTTGTCGTCTTCGCATCTGAACGCTACACTGCACATGTCCCTGCGATGAGTTACGAATCCTTTCTGACGCATCCGGATGTGATGTAAATTACAGTTCGCTGCTGCAGTTGTAGACGGCCGCAGACAGAAAAAATCCATAGAACTGAGACCAGGTAATTTTGGAGGCCAGACAATCCGCACTCGTGAGCTAAATGTCTCCTTACATCACAAGAAACGTTATGGGCCCATCATGCAAGCAACAGATTCTACATATCGTACTCCGCAAGCCACGTAATTATGCGTAGCGGAGGATACTCTGGCACCACTAACTGATCATCCCTTCCCTGTGCCACTTGCGAATGGCAAATTTTCTCGTCGTGCTCAATTCGTGAGGTGTATGTTAGAGGTAGTAATATGTTGTCCGACTCTTTCCGGAAAGAGCTGTCTCGAAATTTCAGCAGTAAACCTCTCCGTGATGCACAACGCCTCTCTTGTAACGTCTACCACTGCAGTTTGCTGAGCATCTCGATAACACTCTCGCACCCACTAAACGATCCCGTGACGAAACGCGTCGCTCTTCTTTGGATCTTCTCTGCCTCTTCTGTCAGTCCTAACCCGCTAAGGATCCCTAATTTACGAACAGTACTCAAGAATCGGTCGAACGAGCGCCTTATAGCCTAACCCAGTTTCTTCGTGGATGAGTTACAGCTCCTTAAAATTCCAACTATGGATTTCAGTCTGGCGTCTGCTTTTCCTACTATTTGTATTATATGGTCATTCCACGTAAAATCGCTCCAGTTAGAGAATCCTAGATATTTTACCGTAGATATTGTTTCCAGCAGTTTCTCGTCGACAGTGTTGTTGTACAGCAGTGGATTTACTTTTCTGTGTATGCACAATATGTTACGTTTATTTACGTTCAGGATCAACTGCCAGAGCTGCATCATTCATCGAGCCTCTGTTTGTCATTGTGTAAACTAATACTGTCTTCTGGCATTGCAACTTTGTTATAAACAAAGGGAACACCTGCGAACAATCTTAATTACCATATGACACTTACTACTAGATTTCTCACGTACACCGTAAACAGTAACTGTCCTATCATACTTCCTTCGGGTACTCCGGAAATTACATTTCTCGATATTGTTCCGTTATGGCCGCGCTGGTTTAGCCGAGCGGTCTAAGGCGCTGCAGTCATGGACAGTGCGGCTGGTCCCGGCGGAGGTTCGAGTCCTCCCCGGGCATGGGTGTGCGTGTTTGTCCTTAGGATAATTTAGGTTAAGTAGTGTGTAAGCTTAGAGACTGATGACCTTAGCATAAGATTTCACACACATTTAAACACTTTTTTGTTCCGTTATGGGCGACATGTTGAGTTCAGTCTACAGGGAAGTCTTGAATCCAGTCATAAATCTGTCTCGATACCCAGTAATCTCATATCCTTTTCACTAACCGGCAGTGCGGGGCAGTGTCAAATGATGTTCTAAAGTCAAGGAACACGCTATCAACCTTTGTGCCGCTGTCTACAGCGCTATGGATCTAGTGGAGGAACAGAGCGAGCTGAATTTCGCAAGATCTCTGTTTGCGGAGCCCATGTTGATTTTTGTAGACGAGATTTTCGTTCTCCAAAAATGTCACAATTCTTGAGCATAAAACATTTTCTATAACTGCACACGGTCGCGTACGATGTAGGCCTGTAATTATGTGCATCTGTCCTTCGTCCTATCTTGAAAACAAGAGTGACCTGCACTTTTACGCAATCTCTAGGTACCCTTTGTTGCTGCAGCGATCTACGATAAACTGTTGTTAGAACGGGAGCATGTAGTTTCGCATAGCCCTTGTAGAAAGTTAGAAGTATCTCATCTGGTTATGGTGCCTTTCCACTATTGAGCGATTGTGATTGCTTCCCTGTCCCGCGAACTGCTCTCTCAGTACCTGTCATTTCGACGTTCGTACGATTATTGAAAGAGGGCACTGTGTTAGATCTTCTCCATTAATGGCCTGTGCGTGAAATTTGAGACCACTTAATTCAGTAGAGATTACAGTTCAAATCCATTTGCACTAACTAGGGAAATACTTGGTACTGAAGAAGTTGATAGATCTCAACCACATATTGGGAATGACCTTGCTAATGGCTCGTTTGCAGCCAATATTTACTGCAATCTCTTCGCTTTTGCATCCTATACGTCCAGCCTTGTCAGTTTTGTTATTAAACAACTCTCGCTTTTCGTCCATAAATTCCAAAGCGTAGTATATATCGGCGTCAAGGTTGCTGTGTTCCTTGATTTCAGGAGACGCTTTTGATGCATTTCAGTATTTTCATTTAGTACATAATTTATTTCCAGGCAGAACTTGAGGGGTTTATGCCCATGACTGCACACATTTATTACACTTTGTTTTATGTTTTAATGCACAGTGTAGGTAGATTTTGTTGCGGGAGCTAGCGAGTAGGTAGGATCACAAAGTAGACTTTAAGGAGCTTTTCCCCTCCGCATCCACGAGTGGGGCGAAGCGCAGATCGCCTGGAGACGAAATTGTGGGTGTTGGAATGCACGAATTTTATGAAGATTCTTCGTCCCATAAACTCACTAAAGTCCGTAATTTTTTCGATGCTTGTCCACAGAAACCATTATCTTAATAACAGTATGTTCCTCTGCCATATAAAAGTTATTCTACGATAAATTACTAGCGGGAACCAGCCGCGTTTTAATTTGTGTGTACATGTTTATGATTTATTATATTGTAAAAATTTAAATGCAATTTAACCACATGTGTGGTTCTTGATAATCGTTGAGATTCAATTCACGATTCCCCAATCACACTGCGATTTCGGTATGGTACTTTGTGTAATAATATGTTAGATACATTTTATTTTTATGTACTAAATTGATGTATGCATGTTAGTGATCACTCAGATATATTAATTTTAGTAATGCTGGAAAGCTATGTGGGTTTAGGAGCTCGTGTTTGCCATTACTGGCCAGTGAACAAACCCACATATACAATGACTTTTAGAAGTAGTCCTCCCTTTCAAATTTTGTTGATGAAATTCATATTCAAATGTAGTCACTGTCTGTCCCCCACTTATTTATTCATGGCAATGTATTCCGACTGACGACCCACTCCCTTATGCTTGTAGCTTCGTTTATAGGATTGTTTAAACAAACTGTTCCCTCTGACCACGCTGGAGACAGGTGCGGAGCAAATACACAGGGTGGTCCATTGATAGTGATCGGGCCAAATATCTCACGAAATAAGCATCATACGAAAAAACTACATAGAACGAAACTGGTCTAGCTTAAAGGGGGAAACCAGATGGCGCTGTGGTTGGCCCACTAGATGACACGGCCATAGGTCAAACGGATATCAACTGCGTTTTTTTAATAGGAACTTCCATTTTTTATTAAATATTCGTGTAGTACGTAAAGAAATATGAATGTTTTAGTTGGACCACTTTTTTCGCTTTGTGATAGATGGCACTGTAATAGTCACAAACGTATAAGTACGTGGTATCACGTAACATTTCGCCAGTGCGGACGGTATTTGCTTCGTGGTACATTACCCCTGTTAAAATGGACCGCTTACCAATTGCGGAAAAGGTCGATATCGTGTTTATGTATGGCTATAGTGATCAAAATTCCCAATGGGCGTGTGCTATGTATGCTGCTCGGTGTCCTGGACGACATCATCCAAGTGTCCGGACTGTTCGCTGGATAGTTACGTTATTTAAGGAAACAGGAAGTGTTCAGCCACATGTGAAACGTCAACCACGACCTGCAACAAATGATGATGCCCAAGTAGGTGTTATAGCTGCTGTCGCGGCTAATCCACACATCAGCACCAGAAAAACTGCGCGAGAACTGGGAATCTCAAAAACGTCGGTGTTAAGAATGCTACATCAACATCGATTGCACCAGTACCATATTTCTATGCACCAGTAATTGCATGGCGACGACTTTGTACGTCGTAAACAGTTCTGGCACTGGACACAAGAGAAATTACGGGACGAAGGCATATTTTTTGCGCGCATTCTATTTAGCGACGAAGCGTTATTCACCAACAGCGGTAACGCAAACCGGCATAATATGCACTATTGGGCGACGGAAAATCCACGATGGCTGCGACAAGTGGAACATCAGCGATCTTAATGTATGGTGCGGCATTATGGGAGGAAGAATAATGGGCCCTCATTTTATCGATGGCAATCTAAATGGTGCAATGTATGCTGATTTCCTACATAATGTTCTACCGATGTTTCTACAAGATGTTTCACTGTATGACAGAATGGCGATGTACTGTCAACATTATGGATGTCCGGCACATAGCTCGAGTGCGGTTGAAGCGGTACTGAATAGCATATTTCATGACAGGTGGATTGGTTGTCGAAACACCATACCATGGCCCGCACGTTCACCGGATCTGACGTCCCCGGATTTCTTTTTGTGGGGAATGTTGAAGGATATTTGCTATCGTGATCCACCGACAACGCCTGACAACATGCGTCAGCGCATTGTCAATGCATGTGCGAGCATTACGGAAGGCGAACTACTCGCTGTTGAGAGGAATGTCGTTACACGTATTGCCAAATGCATTGACGTTGACGGACATCATTTTGAGGATTTATTGCATTAATGTGGTATTTACAGGTAATCACGCTGTAACAGAATGCGTACTCAGAAATGATAAGTTCACCTAGGTACATGTATCACATTGGAACAACCAAAATAAAATGTTCAAACGTACCTACGTTCTGTATTTTAATTTTAAAAACCTACCTGTTACCAACTGTTCGTCTAAAATTGTGAGCCATATGTTTGTGACTATTACAGCGCCATCTATCACAAAGCGAAAAAAGAGATCCAAATAAAACATTCATATTTTCTTACGTATTACAGGAATATGTAATAAAAATGGTTGTTCTTATTATAAAAAAGACACAGTTGATATCCGTTTGACCTATGGCAGCACCATCTAATTTCGTGAGATATTTGGCCCGGACACAATAAAAGGACCACCCTGTAGTTTATAAGATGCTACAATAAAGTTTCAAGATGTAGAATGCCATCTCATATATTAATTTGAAACATAATTAGGAAAATGTGTTTTCACAATCGATTCTATCTGAAAGACAGCCTCAGAGCATTATCTGTAATAACGATCGAGGAGTCTAATCATAAGCTAACAGGCACCATCATATCCACAACCCAGTGCACAATACTTGTTTCCACACAATCTTGATAGCAGTAAGGGACTGCATACAAACATTTCCCAAGGCAAAGTTAAAATTAAGTCACTTTTAATCAAACCAAATAACCACTAGTATTGCTTGCCTGACAACTAGTCATAGACCGTTTACTGGGCTACCTTCACTTTTTGTCGCCTGCCCGCTCGGGACGCTTTCGTAATGGGTCGGTCAGGTCGGCAAATCACTTGTGACGTTAAACTAATTCTTTAATTGATCATTCCAAACTGAAACTGTAGTTAAATATATATCAACGTGGATAAGGTGTTCGATGTTTCTGGAATAGCGCATAAACATTTAAATGTTAAATATTAATACTAAAAGATGTTCGTCTTGGGGCTCTGTGTCGAAGCTTCAGTGCAATGCGGCGTGTTGTAATACCTCTCCCACGCTCCCCGTCAATTTAGGACACCTTTTCCTTGTGAAGTAGGTAATGTACCGTTCCTGCTTGCTCGAAGGGTTACAACAGCGTTAGCATTAGATAAGACGTAATAAAACGTAAGACGGCTCTCGTAGTACACACGTAGTTTAATTGCCATACGTCCTGTATACTAAAGAAGCAATATTGCCACATCGTCACAAAGCAGATGAGTGCGTGGTCCTTGGCTGTGAAGGACGCAGCACGCGCAACAGTGTGTCGGTGCCACAGGAGCCGGCCTAGAAGGGAACCGACTCTCCCACGCTCCGGCGACTGCAGCGGCGCGCTACACAAAGCGAACTCGGCCGTGCCGCCCGGCATGCGGGTGGGCGCTTCCGTGAAGTCTGGATGCGGTGTCACTTGCTGTGGGACCGGAAACTTAACCTGAGAGCGCCGCTGCCCGCTCCAGCAATTCCACCTTCTCGGAAGTCTTACGTTACTTCGCATTTATCCAAACCATCGCGCGTATCTCCGGGAATGCGTCAATGGAGTGCACTTTTGAACGTCCAGAGATAAACAGCACGATGCCCTCCATGAGACGGTTGTATCAACTGTGCACGGTGCACTCGTCGTGGCTATTGTCTGTGGAAAATACGAGCTTTGTGCAATATTCTCCACTCTGTTCTTCAGGGAGCCAGCCGATTGTCGGAGAAGTAACGGAATTACAGGGATGTAACTGATGTGGCTTCCTTCACAAAGCGAAACGCTATTTACAGTTTGTACAGAAACTACACGGCGGTAATAAGAGCCGTGGGGCATGAAAGGGAAGTAGTGGTTGACAAGGGAATGAGACACGGTTGTAGCCTACCCCCGCTATTAATCAATATGTAAGTTGAACAAGGAGTAAAGGAAACCATACAAAAATTTGTATTAGGATTTAAAGTTCAGGTAGAAGAAATAAAACTTTGAGGTTTTCCGATGACATTGTAGTTCTCAGAGACTGCAAAAGATTTGGAAGAGCAGTTGAAAGGAACGGGCAGTGTCTTAAAGGAGGATATAAGTTGAACATCAACAAAAGCAAAGCAAGGACAATGGAATGTAGTCGAATTAAATCAGGTGATGCTAAGGGAATTAGATTAGGAAAAGAGATAGTTAAAGCGATACACGAGTTTGCTGCTTGGGCAGGTGGCCTAAGTAGAGGATATAAAAGGTAGACTGGCTATGGCAAGGAAAGCATTTCTGAAGAAGAGAAATTTGTTGACATCGGGAATAGACGTAAATGTATGGAAGTCGTTTATGGAAGTACTTGTTTGGAGTGTAGCCATGTATGGAAGCGAAACATTGACTAATAAAAGTTTAGATAAAAAGAGAATAGAAGCTTTCAAAAAGTGGTCCTACAAAAGAATTCTGAAAATTAGATCGGTCATTCACGTAACTAATGAGGCAGTACTGAATAGAATTGGAAAAACAAGGAATTTGTGGTACAGCTTGACCAAACGAAGGGATCGTTTGATAGGACACATTCTGCGACATCAAGGGATCACCGAGTTAGTACTGGAGGGAAATGTGGGTGGTAAGAATCTTAGATGGAGACCGAGAGATGAATTCAGTAAGTAGATTCAGAAAGATGTAGACTGCAGTAGTTACTCCGAGATAAAGAGGCTCGCACAAGATATTGAGATAGAATAACATGGAGAGCTCCATCAAACCAGTCTTCGAACTGAAGACAACAACAACAACTGATGTAGTACTCACTGTGACACTAGAGTAGGAAACGTAGAGAATGAGCATCCAAATGAGCAAAGCATAACCGCTTTCGCCAACATATATCTATTGTAAAGGTTACGGGACTATATTGTGGTGTAAGGTTTCTCAGTAAAGACCCTGCACGTTTTGAATGCTCTATACAGGGTGTCGCATTTATCTTCACCTGCCCAAATAAGATTTTGTCCAAAAGAAAAACAAAACATGGCAGGGAGCATGAAACTGGGAGCAATAAGGTGCTGAACGGAAGAGGAGCGAGACATTTAACAACATCTCTTCGCCTCAGCGGCTTTTAAACAACATTGACAAAATGAACAATCCAAAACCACTGTTATAAAAGCCATTAAAATTATTAATAAATGTCACAATGAGAATGACACTTCAAATTATTACACTTTTAATGTTTGGCACATAAAAGCTTTGAACACGATAAATATTAACAAAATTTAAATAATGAAAACTGACAATATTGTATCCCAGTTGAAGGAACTGAAGTAAACATACTTGGTTACTGATCAGGTGTTGTTGTCAGGTGACCAGCTCAACCATAATCTAGACGGCCCGTTTATTCGGGTCAGATTATACACTCTAAAATACACAACGGATAGAAATTAGAACCACAGGGAAAACATCAACAAAAATGAATTACAAATCGCGTTACGAATAACCTCATAAGTCCGCTTCAAGCTTTAGCTGTGACGGAGTAATCTTCAAAATAATTGGGGTAGCTTGACAGAGCAGTATTTAAAAGTGAACAGCCACTTCAAAAGAACAACTTCTCATAACACGGTCAACATAATGCATTTAAATGGGAGCAAACGGTTAAAAAACATAGGAAAAAAATACGGAAATAAGACTTCCACAAAGGCAGCCAACATTAAAATCTAAATTTTGTTTGCTTGTCATAACTAACTTAAAACAGTTGTGGGATGTACTATAACTTGGGATACCAATTCACGTAGGATACTAAGACTAATATAACGGTCTCTAAACAAAGCTAGACAGCATTACACTCGAGAACCAAAAATAAATCTCTATAACGAAGCCTCGCTCGAAGAAAAAGGTTTCTCGCGAATCACAATCATTACTTAAGTCACATGTTACGTTAGGTGCTCACTGTACCGGTCCTTGGCAGCTCAGTATCCAAGAATCAAAGTGGCTGAAATAAGAAACCTGTAAACTCTGAAGACACAAATCAGTGGCCAGAAGATAGAACGAAGCAGCAATTGTTAGAATGTGATAGGTACACTGTCTACACTTAAGGGGTCACCATCCGTAACCCGACAAACTGGACATCGGTGAGGAACTCTAGTTAACATGCCGAATAACAAGCAAACATTGATGACTCGAGGCCGTTAAATCTCCTTAGCGCGGTGCTACGCTGCCCATGGAGGGATGCCGGCAAAGTCACCGCTATGATAACAAGTAGCCTACTCGTACAGGCAAGTTTAAGGTACTGGTACTAACGAACGCACAGCTCACTATCAAGCAACTGTACTTAAGCCACCAGCTGTACATTACCTGCATTACTGCCTTTCTTGTAACTTTGTCCTTTACGAACATATGAACAGCAGTACGCTTTTGCAAATAACACTATATTTTTTAATCAATAATCGACTTCCTCTCATACAATCCTATTCCAAAACGTACCACAGAGTATCATTCACCTAAACACTACCTTGTTACAAATGTAACGCAAAACTCAGTTTGCTGTACCAGCACATAACCAAATGTGTGTGAAATCTTATGGGACTTACCTGCTAAGGTCATCAGTCCCTAAGCTTACACACTACTTAACTCAAATTATCCTAAGGACAAACACACACACCCATGCCCGAGGGAGGGCTCGAACCTCCGCCGGGACCAGCCGCACAGTCCATGACTGCAGTGCCTGAGACCGCTCGGCTAATCCCGCGCGGCAGTACATAACCCATATACCTGGGGTAATAGAGTTCGTTCTCTCGCTAAAGTGCAGCTGTGATGTCTATGTGAAACCATCGGCTATTAGAAAGCCATGCTCGTTGAAGAATGGAAAGTGGGCCATAGAATGTAATGGCTATAATAGACTGTATTCTCTGACAGGAATGTGAAGTATTACACCACGAAGCCCCATGAAATCTAGAAGCATTGCGCGACACAGAATGCTATTAACGAGTATAAGTTCTCGCACGAAATATTAGAAGCTTTATATGATAAAATATTGCCCGATGGTATTTTCTGTATGCTTTCCATGGCATTTGATATTGTAGATCATGTTGGATACTTAGAAAAAAGATAAGTTTTATAGAACTGATGACTTTACACAATTATATTTAACCCTTTAACTACTATTGACTGCTGTAGACAGGACCAACAGTCCGTGGACTGCTGTAGAAATCGACTGGATAAAATACGTTCCCTCCGGTGGACTGTCACAGTCCAACCTACTCTGTTTATTTCATGTCACCCACTACACTATCTGTGCCTGTCGTTAGTGAATAATGCAAACAGTGTTGGGAGATGTAAAAAATATATTATCTAAACAGAAAACACAAAGGGAGATCCCAGGTTCAATTTTGGGTCCACTCCTATTGCTTATGGACTATATGTGAATGACCTTCCACTTTACGATTCAAGTAGCAGAATTAGTACTTTCTAAATACCATTAGAGAGAAAGCAGTAGAATAGATTGGTAACGGCGTTTTGTAAATAATTATTTAGTTGTTGACGCAAATTGCTCCCCTCTTTTTGAAAAAAACGCACTATATTCATTTGTGTACAACATATAGAGTCATGCCAACAACTGATGAAGCACATGAACAGGAGTTGGTAAATAGTGTAGAATACTCCAAATTTTTGGATTTACGTACTGATGAAAATTGAACTGGATGAAGCGTATAACTGTGCGCCTCAAGTTTAGTTACTTTTGCTAGTGTCGGAAACAAATGAATTAACCTTCTCACCTGTTTTGCATATTTCAACTCAATAATGTCTTATGGGATAATTTTGTAGGTTGACTCGACACTTTGTAAGAAAGCATCGACTTCACAAGAGCGAATAGTAGCATTAATATGCGGTCTCCACCTGCTGCCGTCATGTGAACCTCTTCAAAGAGTTAGGCATTTTAACTACACCATGACAATACATACATTCGCAAATACAATTCGTCATACAAAATCCATCACAATTTGAGAAAACAATGATGTCAGTCCGGCACACAGTTTTAATCTGCCAGAAAGTTTCGTAACAGCGCACACTCCGCAGCAGAGCGAAACATCCTTTCTTCCAGGAGTGCTATTTCTGCAAGGTTCGCAGGAGAGCTTCAGTGAAGTTTGGAAAGTAGGAGAAGAGGTACTGGCAAATGTAAAGCTGTGAGGAGAGGGGGTGAGTGATGCTTGGGTAGCTCTGATGCTTCGGTCAGAGGGCTGCTTGCCCTCTTTAATAAAAAAAACTGAGTAAAGAAATCAACGATGAACTTGAACGGATGTCGTCTGACGTCCGCCCCGACCAAATGCAATGAACAGTACGGAGCAAAATGAAGGGAAAAAAAGGATGGTAGAGCACTTGCCCGCAAAAGGCAAAGTTCCCGAGTTCGAGTCTCGTTCCAGCACACAGTTTTAATCTGCCAGAAAGCTACAGTGATGTCAGTACTTATAACACTATAAAAAATCTTTATTTCCCATTATTAAAGCTGTCAGTAGCTCAGTATCCCGCAACAAAAATTTTTGGTCATCTGCCCAGTAACAAAACTGTCTGACAGGCAGGAAACCAAGTTTTAAAATGTGACCTAAAATCATTGCTCCTGAACGGCTCCTTCTATTCCATGGACGAATGTCTATTTGAAAATTGTTAGCCTGTAAAACGATAATAGTTGCATGAGTATGACTAACATATACTGAAGAGCCAAAGAAACTGGTACACCTGCCTAATATCGTGTAGGGCACCCGCGAGCACGCAGAAGTGCCGCAGCACGACGTGGCAAGGACTCGACTGATGTCTGAAGTAGTGCTGGAGGGAACTGACACCATGAATCCTGTAGGGCTGTCCATAAATCCATAAGGGTACGAGGAGATGGAGATCTCTTTTGAATAGCACGTTGCAAGGCATCCCAGATATGCTCAATAATGATCTCCTCTGGGGAGTTTTGTGGCCAACGGAAGTGTTTAAACTCGGAAGAGTGTCCCTGGAGCCACTCTGTAGCAATTCTGGACGTGTGCGGTGCCGCATTGTCCTGCTGGAATTCCCCAAGTCCGTCGGAATGCGCAATGGACATGAATAGATGCAGATGATCAGACAGGATGTTTACGTATGTGTCACGTGTCAGAGTTGTATCTAGACGTAACAGGAGTCCCATATCACTCCAACTGCACATGCTCCACACTATCACAGAGCCTCTACCAGTTTGAACAGTCCCCTGCTGACATGCAGGGTCCATGGATTCATGAGGTTGTCTCCATACACGTACAAGCTCGATACAATGTGAAACGAGATTTAACCGACCAGGAAACATGTTTCCAGTCATCAACAGCGTTAACAGGACCAGACTAGGCATAAAGCGTTGTGTCATGTAGCCATCAAGGGTACACGAGTGGGCCTTCGGCTCCGAAAGCCCATATCGATGATGTTTCGTTGAATGGTGCGCATGCTGACACTTGCTGATGGCCCAGGATTGAAATCTGCAGCAATTTTCAGAAGGGTTCCTCTTCTGTGACGTTGAACGATTCTCTTCAGCCATCGTTGGTCCCGTTCTTGTAGGATCTTTCCCAGCCGCAGCGGCGTCGGGTATATGGTGTTTTACCGGATTCCTGATATTCACAGTACAGTCGTGAAATGGTCGTACGTGAAAATCCGCACTTCATCGCTACCTCGGAGATACTGTGTCCCATAGGTTGTGCGCCAATTATAAGGCCACGCTCAAACTCACTAACATCTTGATATCCTTCCATTGTAGCAGCAGTAACCGATCTGTCGATCGCAGCGCCGTATTCTGCCTGTTTACATATCTCTGTATTTGAGTACGATTCCCTATACCAGTTTCTTTGGCGCTTCAGTGTATAATGTGTTCATTAATGTTCACGCTACTCATGCATACATGCCCTGTAAACTAACTCGTTCCACGTCATTACGATAGAAGAATCATTCAAATGGTATACGTAAATAACTAACTCATCATTTCGATACTTGTCAAAGTTTGTGGATGTGTTGGTTACATAACGACTGTTAAATTCTATTCGGAATTGATATCCGTAAGCCGGCCGGGGTGGCCGTGCGGTTCTAGGCGCAACAGTCTGGAACCGTGCGACCGCTACGGTCGTAGCTTCGAATCCTGCCTCGGGCATGGATGTGATGTCCTTACGTTAGTTAGGTTTAAGTAGTTCTAAGTTCTAGGGGACTGATGACCTCAGAAGTTAAGTTCCATAGTGCTCAGAGCCATTTGAACCATTTGATGTCCGTCATCATCAACAACACTATAGGCTGTGACGCCTACAGGTACGAATACAGTCTTGTATTCGTTATGACGTGGAAGGAAACCGCTTCCAATTCTCATTTTGAAGAATGCCTTCCCATACTACGAGGGGCGGTCGACAAATAATGCAACACTTTTTGCTAATGCACGTTAGTTTTTTTTAGGATTCCAATACTCCATATTATTCCCCATTCATTTGGCTACAAAACCCTGTTTTTCAACATAACGTCCGTTCAATGCGACGGCCTTACGCTGTCTTACTTGGAGAGCCTGTATGCTTGTATGTTGACATGGTACCAGTCTACTGGTCGACGTCTGGATGTCGGAACGTACGAGATCCGGGCTGTAGGGTGGATGAAAAAGATCAGACGCATGAAGATTTTTGAGCTTCTATCGGGTGCGCAGCCTCGTGCGAGGCCTTGCGTTGTCATGAAGAAAGAGAAATTGGTTTAAATTTTTGTGATGACGAACACGCTGAAGCCATTTCCTCAATTTCCTTCGGCATGATTTTTCGGACTGAGCGTGCGGCTTTGAACGTTTTCTTCGTAGTAGAGGTGGTGTGGCGCCATTACATGTATTGTAGTTTTGTTTCCAGTTCGAAGTGATGACCCAATGTTTCATCGCCCGTGATGTGCTGTGTCAGTTTATTAGTATTGCACGCTGGAGACCGGTATGGAAGTATTTGTCTTCCTGTTGCATCCCATAACTCATCTGTGAGAAACAAATCAAGGGATCAGGCAGGCCAATGATGGATCCGTACATTGCTCAAGATGTGCGTGGTGTGAACTGCAGTTTGGGCCTTGCGGTATCTTGCTGGAATGTGTTATTTGGTAACAGCTATCAAGATTCATTTTACATTTCTTGAGAAATATTAGCAGAGGATAACCCCCCCCCCCCCCAAAAATCAATTAATGAATAAGTTCTGTTTTCGTAGGCAATATCTGTCTACACCATGATCCCAGGAGTTGGAGAGGTATGAGCCTCGAGAATCGTTCCGTCCACTGACCTTTCAGCAGGTTGTCAACAGACTTTTTGGCATCGATCAGACAGCCACAGACAGAAGCAGGATGCATAACTAAAGGACATTCAGTGTTCCAGTTAACACTGGCTCTACTCCAAGCAAGTCTTTACAGCGGTAAACGATGCTTGGCGGCCTCCGATCTCGAACCAGCTTACAGTAGTAGCCTGTCCCTGACGGTTCGTGCTGATACTTTCCTTGTAACCTCTCACGGATTCCAGCTGTTGTCATCCGTCTATTCTTCAGATCCATTAGAACAGTCCTGTGACATCATTATGATTTACCCCTTCTGGAAGCACCCGTTCTTATTCTTTCTGAGTGTATTTCGGCACCACTCGTTCTGTAGTTGTTGCACTACAGCATACGCCTGTGCAGTCTGTTGGCGTGACGGTGTTGTGTTCCTAATGCTAATGATTCGGGCTTTGACTAAAGTCATGGGATGCCTCTTAATATCGAGTCGGACTTTCTTTTGTTCTGCCAGCGCATCATCTCGACGTGGCATGGTCTAAACATGAAGTTGGAAGACCGCTGCAGGAATACTAAGCCATCCTGCCTCTACAGCAGTCTGTAACTGCGAAAAAGTTGCCGGTGCGCGATTTCGTACACGAGCTGACTTCACGATTAACCATCATAAATGTTCGACGGGATTCGGTCGGGTGTGACTAAACCACTCGCTCGAGTTGTCCACAATGTTCTCTAAACCAACAGCTAACATTTGTGACCAGGTGACATGACGCATTATTATCCACAAAAATTCCGTAGTTGTTTGGTAGCATGAAATCCATGAATGGCTGCAAATGGTCTCCAAGTAATCATTTCCATGAAATCAATGATCCATGTAAACACACCCCGTTACATTATGGAGTCACCACCAGGTTGCACAGTGCCTTGTTGACAACTTGGGTCCATGGCTTCGTAGCGTCTGCACCACCCTCAAACCCTACCATCAGCACTTACCAACTGAAATCTGGACTCATCCGACTAGGCCGTAGTTTTCCAGTACTCCAGGGTCCAACCGATACGCTAGCAGGCGATGTTCTGTTAGCAGAAACACTCGCATCGCTCATCTGCTGCCATAGTACATTAACGTCGAATTTCGCCGCACTATCGTAACTGATACATTAGTCGTAGGTCCTACACTGATTTCAGCGATTATTTCACGCAGTGTTGCTTGTCTGTTAGCACTGACAACTCTACGCAAACACCGCTGTCCTCGGTCATTAAATTAAGGCCGTCGGCCACTGCGTAGTCAGTGGCGATAAAAAATGCCTGAAATGTGGTATTCTCGGCACACTCTTCACCCTGTGGACCTCGAAACACTGAATTCTCTATTTCCGAAATGGAATGTCCAATGCCTCTAGCGCCAATTACTATTCCGCGTTCAGTGTCTGTTAGTTCCCGTCGTGTGGCCACAATCACTTCGGAAATCTTCTCACATGAATCGCCTGTGCACGCGATACTGTCACCGTCTTTATATGTGCATTTTGCTATCCCATGGCTTTTGTCACCTTCTGGGGACATTGTGTTCCGATCTCCGGCTGGGAAGGTGCATTAAAATTAGACATACGCAACAGCCACCAAGTATTCAAGTCATTCTTCATCTTGGCTCTGAGCACTATGGGACTTAACATCTATGGTCATCAGTCCCCTATAACTTAGAACTACTTAAACCTAACGAACCTAAGGACAGCACACAACACCCAGTCATCACGAGGCTGAGAAAATCCCTGACCCCGGCGCGTTCTTCATCTTCTTATGTACAGGAAATAGTGAAGATAAGCTTCCATGAAGATGAAGTTTTAATAAACATATTCTACACGCATGGAAATACGGAACTATGAGTTTGGTAGCGTTCGGTCACGTTGTCATGGTATATTAACTACCATTTCCGTCACTGTAGTACTGTTAATCTAACTGGATGTGCTAAAGAGCTCCTGTGAGATTTGTTTAGTAGGGCAGAGGTAGTGACATAAATGAAGGTTTGGAGCTGGGTCGTGCATCGTATATGGATAGTTCAGTCGGTAATAAGATTGCTCTTGAAAGGAAAATATGCACATTCGAGTCCGGATCCTGCGCATGGTATTAATCTGCAAGTAAGTTTCAAAACAGTTCAAATCCCGCTGCAGAGTGAATAATTCTGGAGACTTTACAGCTTCAGTTCCTATTGGTTTTTACAGTTTCAGTCGCTATTGCTTTCTCTTTCTTAAGCTTACTGCAGTTAAAGAGTATATTTTGCCTGACGCCGTTTGCCTTTTTTTCTGGAAATATGGATACATAATACAGTGCACATTTTGTTCTTTATAGATCATAAACATTATTTCCTTCAAAAGGTCCTGTACAGCTTACGGTATTTTTGCCCCTTGTTTACTTACCCTGCAAAATACTGCTTTCTCCTTCGTCGTTTGCGGAGTATAAGGTCGAAAGAAACTTCGCTTCACATTCACTATTGGTAAATTTTCGTCTGTTTTGAAATTTCCAAGAGTGAACGTGAAACTTCTTTCGACCTCAGTCTTCGCTAGCAATGAAGGAAAAAGCAGTCGCTGGCAAAGTATGCAAACAAGAGGCAGAACAGCGTAAGTAAATTGTATGTCTGCTTTAGAAGGAAATACTGTTTTTAATCTATTAAGACGAAAATGTACGGAGATGTTACGTACCCATGCGAATTCAGAATGACCACAGAATATGCTTTGTAAATGAAAGCTAAATGAGTCTGATTTTAATATTCTTTAGCTGCAGTAAGCTTAAGACGGAAAAGGTATTTATGACAGCAGCTGCTGCGGAAGATGGCCTTTTAAACTGACTTCATAGCTTCATTGGCAGTGTCTGCTTGATGCTGAAGCCCTGCGGGACGTGTAGGTAGAACGTGTAGGTAGTGGAACCGATTGTCTGCTTCCGGTTCCGAGAAAGACCTACATATCCGGCATTAAAAACGATGACGGAACAGATTCCATAATATAAACACTGCTTGGTCTCGCATATTTATTTAGATGATATCGGAATCGTTCCGTCGCAGAGTAATTGCGTCAGACAAACAGTGATTTCCAGGAGGGACGTGCAGGTTCAGGCAACATAATTTTTCTACTTGTGCAATACGGTCAGAAATCAAATAGCGAGAATTCTGGGAAGCCCTTTTATTTCCTCTTCGGGTAAAGAAACTCTTGGTTAGTGATCCTGGGAAATATACCAAAGTTTCAGAAACAGTTAACGTGCGAAATGTCGCAGAAAAGTAGTTTAATACTGAATTACGAACGTGCACTTTGTACTGAATCTTTCTTTCGGAACAGGAACCTGATTCTTAACTGGACCACTCCGAGAGTAACCTCAGTGATCGTGTTTTTAGAATTTACAGTGACGTATCATTTATTTACTTTATCTACATTTCTTTTATTAAAATTATTAATCTTACATTTTTATCATATGGTGGTACCTGTTTGTGGTAAAGATAATGCACTTTTCTTATGGGTAAAGGCCTAGTTCCTCCTGCATCTGTTTCCGTTTTATAACATCAGTTCTTTTTAGTCCAGTCACCGGCAGTCTACTCCAAATTATTGTTGTTGTTGTTGTGGTCTTCAGTAGGAAGATTAGTTTGAGGCAGGTCTGCACGCTACCCCAATCTATCCAAGCATCTTCGTCTCTAAATAACTACTCCAGCCTGCTTACCCTATTCAGCCCTTGGTAACCCTCTACGATTTTTACCCCACCAGAATTTCCTCCAGTTACAAAGCAACGATTCTTTGATGCTTTTGATCTGTTCTGTCAACCGACCCCTTCTTTACATCGGGTTCTGCCATAAATTTCTTTTTCTCTAGTTCGATAGAGAACCTCTTCATTAGTTAGTTACTCGTTTAACCTACATAATCTTCAGAATTTTTATGTAGCACCACATTTCAAATGCTTCTGTCCTATATCCGTCTTGACTATTTATAGTCCACGTTTCATTTAACCTTCGTTCAAGGATGCACTTCGTACAGATATCTTCAGATTAATATGAGATGTCAAAAAACTTACCTATACTTCGCGCATCATCAGTTTTTCTGCTGTTCATGTAGTGAAAAGCATTTACTGCTTTCAGTGTCTCGTTCCCGACTCTAACTCCTTCATTATCACCCGGTATAATACACATTCCATTACCACTGTTTTACTTTTCTTGGAGTTCATCTTACATTCTCTTTTCAAAACAACATCCATTACATTCAACAGCTCTTAAATACTTTTCTGTCTCTGGCAGAATTACAATATGACCGTAATACCTCAAAGTTCTTATTTCTTCTTCTTGAGCTTGAACTGCCACATTCCCGCTTGGACCCTCCAACAAGGTGCGCCTTGCAACAGTGACAGCAGCATCTAGCACCACCTGATGATATCGCGCAGTTGCATCGATGAAATATTGTGCGAGTTACACAATAAGATCCGGCAGGCAAATCCGAGAAGCGTATTTGCAGTAGATCCGTCGAGAAAGCATGAAACGTCACAAGTGTCAGAGTGCAAACCATTCAACGAAATTTCATCGATATGGGCTTTTGGAGCCTTAGGCACACTCGTGTGCCCTTGATGACTGCACGATACAAAGCTTCAGGCCTCGCCTGGGCCCGTCAGTACCGACTTTGCACTGCTGATGACTGGCAACATGTTGCCTGGTCGAACGAGTCTCGTTTCAAATTGTACAGAGCGGATGGATGACTGGGTATGGAGACAACACCACGAATCCATGGGGACTGTTCAAGCAGGTGGAAACATGTTACCTGGTCGAACGAGTCTCGTTTCAAATTATACCGAGCGGATGGATGACTGTGGGTATGGAGACAACCTCACGAATCCATGGGGACTGTTCGAACTGGTGGAGGCGCTCTAATGGTGTGGGGCGCGTGCAGTTGGAGTGATATGGGCCCCCTGATACGTCTATTTACGACTCTGGCAGGTGACACGTACGGAAGCATCCTGTCGGATCACCAGCATTCAATCACGTCCATTGTGCGTTCCTACGGATTTGGGTAATTCCAGCAGGGCAATGCGAAAACCCACACGTCCAGAATCGCTACAGCGTGGCTCCAGGAACACTCTTCTGAGTTTAAGGACTTCCGCTGGCCACCAAACTCCACAAACATGAACATTATTGAGCATATCTAGGATGCTCTTCTGAAGAGATGTTACGGATTTTTGGATTCATGGTGCCAGTTCCCTCCAGCACTACATCAGACATTAGTCGAGTCCATTGCCACGTCGTGCTGCGGCCCTACACGATAATAGGCATTTGTACCAATTTCTTTGGTTCTTCAGTGTATATTAATAAAGAGGTTAGCAGTTAGACGATCTTTCGATGTGTAGCATTGAAAACACGATTTTCCGTCATCAACTTTGACCTACATTATTTCGAAAACCAGGTAGTGTTCAGAAAAGAGCCGAAAAGCGTGTATCTTTATTTTCAATGTACATCGTCCTTGTATCGAAATCGATGACCCACATATCAGACGCTACCCTTATTAGTGGTATGGTACCAAAGTGTCAAGTGTGTCATTTGTTCAGAAGGACTCCCACTACAATTAACTCGCATAATGTTCTTGTATATAACACGATCTTTAACTTATCCGACAGAACTAAAAGCCACTACGAAGCGGTAACAAGTTTCCCATGATAAATATCGCTGCTCGCAATGAACTCGTTGGTAACAGTACTCCTTGCTTCAACTATTTGTTACTGGGGCGCTATTAAGCAAACCCATGACATATTTGCCGCCAGTAAGTGCTGTTACGGAGATATCAGGCACGGGATCTGCCGCCACAAGCTCCATAAATCCTGACTGTAGCCACGATTTATGCGAGGGTACCTGATAGGGCACATCGGCCGATGTCTGCACTCCCTGGGATACTACTTTAATGAGTCGTGACGTAGCGCAGCACGCTGAAATGCTGTCAGCACATTACTGTAGCAACGAGAGGGTGTCCTTGACAAACGCTTTAATCAGTAACATTGCTACTTGATGGAATAAGATGCTTCAAAATATCCTTTTAACTTACAAATAAATAATTTTAAATCTCAGACAAGAGAATGAAAATCATGGTTTGGTATAATTTTGTGTTTTTTCCTTTGTTTTAGAAGCAAATGGTTATCATTTGAAGTGTAACAGAGGGAAATGACACTTTCCTGCATATTCATAAACATCTATATAACTTGGTAGTTTTTGATTCAGTTCATTAAAAGATTCCGTGAGAAACAAGACGACGATGTAGAGCGATTCAAGTTAATAGTAAAGTTTTTTAAAAAAGTCTTAACAAAATGAAAGACAGAACAGAAAATTCTTCAAAATATTTGGAATGAAACTGTATAAAACAGATGCCAGGCAAAACAATGAATTATGGCTCTAACAGAGATGTATCTGCTTGCGAAAATATAATTGTCTGAGTTCCAATTACAGTCGTAGACATAAAACGAAAATTAAAGGGAATAAAAAACAACTGAAGTAAGTTAGGTTCCATAGAATCATCATGTTGACAAGAAGGGATCTTCGTGAGATCTAAGAAGTGTGAATAACCTGCAAAAATTGTTATATATTAATGTTGTCCTTAACACATTCTTGTAGTAGAAGCGCCATCGTGCGAGTATATCTCACTCCAGCAGAATGAAGGTCAAGTAGAAGAATTTGGTAACGTGTTAGACGTGTGCGTATATTGATTAATTGACGAACTAGACTAAACTTTTTTGGATTGAGTAGTAAACAGTCGCTGATGACCTTACTCCTGTGACCTTTAGCTTCGCCCAAACAAATAATACGAGTACATTTTTAGTTTTTTTAAAGATTTTTAAAGTGCGGATATGTCTCAAAGACATAATTACAGGGCACATCAGTCAATCATAAATGATGCTCCAAATGCCTTCTACGAATACGAAATTAGCACAAAATCTGTGCTTATGATACAGCTGGTACAAAATTATTTAAAAGCCAAGTAACTGACAAATGAGCGTGTATGTTTGTCATTAACAACTTAAAAGTGTGGGGCATCATATTTAGTTTAAAAGTAGTTAATTTGGACTCTTATATTTTCAGTGTTTTCTCTGGTGATATCGCTGGGATATAAGAGCTAGATATTTGCTTATAGGTCTTAAAACTGATATTGTCACTGTAGATAATTTCCGGATAACAGAACGTTTTACTGTGTCAACAGACTTCAGATGTCTTATTTACGGGCCTTAAAAAGTTAAGTAAATTTCAGTACAAAAACAGAAATTACGACAGTCAGAGCCAAGGATCAGCCAGCAGTAAAATATTTTCCAGAGTTCAATAACAAAACAGGTTTATGTCTGGGATGTGAAATAACCGTAAAAACATGAATATTTATGAGCCAGGATCTGAAAGAGGTTTGAGGTTAGTAAAAGCTACAAAAAATGTAAGTGTAGTTAGTTGTGACACCAGTATTATTAACTTGTGAATATAGTAAACAGCAATCAAAAGCGTAGAAAAAGAAGAACCGCTATCGATGAAAATAATTAAGATAGCAGAATAAAAGCAGAGATCTGTAAGTTAAATAAGGACATAATAAAATAATATGAATGCCAGGAAGAAACTTGTAAAAAAAAGTCGGAGGTAACCATAATTTTAAACAGACTGATTAAGCACAAACCAGAACAAGAAAGACCTGGTCGATGAGGGCTGCACGCAACAAAACTTGAACACGGTAAGCAACTATAGAACACTTTCGAAAGACAAAGACGATTATACCGTAATATAATTCTTATACCATGGAATATAAAACATGTATGAAGCCATCTGAAAATGCTTAAGATGTCGAAATCCGAACTAGTTTCTTTATGACTTGTGGGAGGGTGAGTGAACAAAGTATCTACGCAGTAACTAACAACGGTATCGCTCTATCATCCTATGGCAAACATAAATAATCTGTCGTGGCTTAATCATTTTCCTAAGGACACCATCTCACAATTTTTCTTTTATTATTATGAATCTTTCTGTTTACGCCTACACTGGACCAAACAGAACCTCATTCTGCGACGTTTCCTCTTCGCCTGGTACTCTCTCAAACCGGCGCCGTGACCGGTTTTTTCACCGTTTCCATTTCGTTTCCCAGACGTACTTTTATGCTCTCAGTTACCTTTGAGAATCTGCTGTCTGATAAGTGTAGTGTGCAGATAGCTGTTATTAATGTCGCTGTGGTCAACTTTCAGTTCTTCATTGTCTTTCCTAACGAGTCTTGTCCACTTTGCGGACGTCGTCTTCCCACTAGAGACAGTAGTGAAGATCTTTGACGAGAATCTCCAGCTGTCCACATCGAGTATATGACCGTAGAAAATTGGCCTCCTCTTTCCTTTTGCTGCTGTAATTGCTCTCCAGATGTTGTTAGCGTTTCTTGTTGTGCCTGTTTCTATAAATAGAAACTTCTTAGACGGGACTTACGGTTTTCTCAGATTCTATGCTCTAGCTCTAGTTTCCTCAGCTGTCCCTGTCTAACCGTATTCTGGCATTCTGAGATATACAGTACTTAGGGTTTATCTACGGCGTGGTTTTAAGTTAGAGGAAAGGGATTTAGACTATGAGATCAGTGCTAAAATTGAGATGAAACCAAGCCATGGTGCGTGATGTCTTAGCCGCCACGATAGGTCGAGGCAAACTACCTCAGAGAAGGTAGTCCATTTCCACTCCGGTGCCTCCGTGGTTCATGGCCATATCCTGATTAATTTTCAGATTTACGCATTCTTCTAAATATTTGAAGAAGCTAATCTCCTGTATTGATGTCTTAGTCAATGTATTGGTGTCGTGTCGTCTCTGATGGCTTACGACTCTCTTGAAGACGGCGATCTTCACGTCAACATTAGCTGCTGTGTTGCTGAGGGAGGAGTGTTGTTAAGTAGCTATAAAGGATGCTTCAAGTGTGAGGTCATCTAGGAAGGTTAGGCAATTGAACATTTGTCCTTCTTGCATAGCATTCGTCTAGTCAAAAAAAAAAGAAAAAAGAAAAAAAGAAAAAAGAAAAAGGAAATTCTCCAGCAGGCAAAAGAATGTTAGCATAGGTCTTTTCCCAGCTAACACCAGTTCTTATTTCGAAATTTCTTTCACAGTTGTGCTCTTTCCCTCCGTATCCCCCCTTCTCTCCCTCCCCCACTGACCGTCCGCCCGTCAGTCCCTCTCTCTCTCTCTCTCTCTCTCTCTCTCTCTCTCTCTTTCTCTTGCCCCGCGGGGTAGCCGCGCGCTCTGGGGCGTCTTGTCACGGTCCGCGCGGCTCCCCACGTCGGAGGTTCGAGTCCTCCCTCGGGTATGGGTGTGTGTGTCGTCCTTAGCGTAAGTTAGTTTAAGTTAGATTAACCAGAGTGTAAGTTTAGGGACCGATGACCTTAGCACTTTGGTCCCATAAGACCTTACCACCAATTTCCGTTGGAAGCTCGTGGTCTTGCGGTAGCGTTCTCGCTTCCCGCGCACGGGGTCCCGGGTTCGATTCCCGGCAGGGTCAGGGATTTTCTCTGCCTCGTGATGACTGGGTGTTGTGTGTCTTTCATCGTCATTTCATCCCCATTGACACGCAAGTCGCCGAAGTGGCGTCAACTCGAAAGACTTGCACCAGGCGAACGGTCTACCCGACGGGAGGCCCTAGCCACACGGCATTTCCATTTTACCACAAATTTCCAATTTTTTCTCTCTCTTTTCTCTGTTCTCTGTATGCGTGTGTGTCTATATTGCCTACACACTTAACGAAACACGTACATATAATGAATGTTTTTTTTAATAAGTTTGTTGCGGCCTACTAGTAATTCCTCTCCTATGCCAAACTCTTCATCTCAAGGTAGCACTTGGCAACCTCTGTTCTCAATTATTTGCTGGGTGTGTTCCAATCTCTGTCCTCCTCTACGGTTTTTACCCTCTACAGCTCCCTCTCGTACAAAGAACGTCTTAACTCATTTTCCTGTCAACCTGTCGCTTCTTCTTGCGAGTGTTTCCCAGATACTCCTTTCCGCGCTGATTCTGCAGAATGTCTCCTCATTCTTTACCGTATCAGTCAATCTAATTTTCAACAGTCTTCTGAAGCACCACATCTCAAATGCTTCGATTCTCTTCTTTTCCCACAGTCAGCGTTTCACTACCATAAAATTCTGTGCTCCAAACGCAGATTCTCTGAAATTTCGTCTTGAGATTAAGAACTATGTTTGATACTAGTATATTTCCCTTGGTCAGGAATGCCCTTTTTCTTAGCAGTATGATTTTATACCCTTCTTTCTACGTCCGTCATGGCGTATTTTCCTGCCTAGATAGCAGGATTCCTTAACATCATATGTTTGTGATAACCAGTTCTGATGTTAATTTTCTCGGAATTCTCATTTCTTCTACTTATCGTTGCTTTCGTCATTCGTCGATTTACTCTTAATCCATTTTCTGCACTCATTAGACGGTTCATTCCACTCATGTAAATTTTTCTTCACTTTGACTGAAGATAGTAATGTTATCAGTGAATCTTATCACTGACATCCCTTTATCTTGAATTTTAATCCCACTCTTGAACATTTCTTTTAGTTCTGTCATTGCTTCTTTGATGTATAGATTCAACAACAGGGGCGAAAGACTACATCCATGTATTTCCGCCCCTCTTTAATCCGACTTCGTTCTTGCTCTTGGTCTTGTTACCTCCCCCTTCCTAATCGGCCTACTGGATTGCGATATAATTGCCCGTGATCGCGTATGCCTAATGAAATTTTACAGTGAGTAAGGCTGTCGGCCGCGCGGGGTAACCGTGCGGTCAGGGGCGCCTTGCCACGGTTCGCCCGGCTGCTCTCGTCGGAGGTTCGAGTCCTCCCTGGGGCCTGGGTGTATGTGTTGTCCTCAGCGCAGGTTAGTTTAAGTTAGATTAAGTAGTGTGTAAGCCTAGGGACCGCTGACCTTAGCAGCTTGGTCCAATAGATACTTACCACAGATGTAAGGCTATCGTTGTCGATGGAAAATAATACCGGCTAATTGGGGAAAGTGTAAAACAGACCCTTCTGAAGAAAGAAGCTATTCTAAATCAAGTCTAAATATTGCTTTTTTTTAAGTGGGTGGAACATAATGCAATAGCTCACGAACCAAATAGGAGGGGGGGGGGGGGGGACAGGTACCACTTAATATTTTTAATACAAAAAATACTGATCATGAAAAAAGGGATTGTAAAACGGTCGACAGCCCAGCCCACTAGGGCAATGAATCACCAGAATCTTAAAAAAGGTAATTGCAAAGAAAATTAAGCAAATAGTTACTGACGTGGCAATAGATGGTTGGCGCGCTTTTCCACAACACAACAGTTCACAAGAAAATAAATGAATCAGAAGGCATTGAATTTGCAGTTACTTAACCTGAAATACGAGATGTTGAAAGAAAAATTACATGAAGTTAATACTCAAAACTACAAATTAGTTAAGCCTTTGTTATGCAGTACAAGAATGAACAGTTTCTGAGGCAACAAAATTTAATCTGAAACTGATCATTAGCTAACAAACAAAACTGGGAGTAAGTAGTTAACCACTTTTCATATCTTTACGACACTCGCTGACTCATAGAAAGGAAAGGGACTCGGCTTGGTAACAATGTCTGGGGACAACGACAACACAGGTGCCCTGCAAGTTTTAATTATTGCAGGTTATTATTCAAGAAAATTATAAAAGTTTGTGAAAGAAATGCCACTGGGTAATGCCCGTGCAACGTTAGTTATACTCTGCCAGTTAACAGTCTTATGATGCTGTAGCTGTGCAGATGACGAACACTATAGCCGACGACAATGCTGAGCTGCTGCTGTTGCTGCTGCTGGTTGAGAACTACGTCTCCAGAGCCACAGATAGTTATGGGACAGGCATTAGCTAGAATTGCAGCTTCCTCTATCTGCCCACTCCGACCGTGCTGTCAATAATCGCGGATTAACAAAGTAGGTGCGCCTACACTGGCCCGCGTCTTCGACTCTGCGTGAGCGCCCAAATAACACCTTCAGCACTCTTTCATGACTGAAGCTGCTCTCATTCCTCTCTGTTCGCAGCGCGACAGAGACTCTTCATACGGAAAGATAAACAACAGCACAGCTACTGCAATTTCGTCGTTGTTATCGATACATTTAAATAATTTTCCCTTGGCTATTACCCAGCAATTTACAATATTTACCTTATAATTATAATCAATTATGTACATTCACAAATAAATACACTATTACATCCATTACATCTTTAATATAGTTTCTGAAATAAAGCTTGCAGATTCATAATTAGAAGTACAATACAAGTTACCAGCGTATATTAAGCGAAGAAACATTTTGGACGGTGCAGCCTTTTCGGTGTTACAGTCTACCACACTTACTGTTCCCTCTTGGTCGTAATATACACACATCGAAAAAAGTCTTGCATCACCCCGGTTCCCGGAACTCCTGAAGATAGACGTTGACTGTGGATATTGTATAACAGACACAGCCCTTTTACTGTTCAGAGATGTCATTAAACCCGCCCAGATATGTAAACAACCATGAATGAGGAGCACGTATTAGACGGAGGGGGTCCGACAGCCGATCAGTTAGTCATTCCACCAGGAAGGAGGTACACAGCACGTGTTGTCTGTAGTCCAACCATGCCTAGACTGTCAATACCGCGGTTCGATCTCGCCCGCATTGTTTTCCAGGAAGGGCTCTCAAGAAGGGAAGTGTCCAGGCTTCTCGGAGTGAACCAAAGTGATGTTGTTCGGACATGGAGGAGATACAGAGAGACAGGAACTGTCGACGACATGCCTCGCTCAAGCCGCCCAAGCGCTACTACTGCAATGGATGACCTCTACCTAAGGATTATGGCTTGAAGGAACCCTGAAAGAATCGTCACCATGTTGAATAATGTTTTTCGTGCAGCCACAGGACGTCGTGTTACGACTCAAACTGTGCGCAATAGGTTGCGTGATGCGCAACTTCACTCACGACGTCCATGGCGAGGTCCATCTGTGCTAACCAGGACACCATGCAGCGCTGTACAGATGGGCCCAACAACATGTTGAATGGACCGCTCAGAAATGGCATCACGTTCTCTTCATCGATGAGTATCGCATATGCCTTCAGCCAGACAATCGTTGGAGACGTGTTTGGAGGCAATCCGGTCAGGCTGAACGCCTTAGCCACATTATTCAGCGAGTATAGCAAGGTGGAGATTTCCTGCTGTTTTGGGGGGCTTTATGTGGGGCCGTCGTACGCCGTTGGTGGTCATGGAAGGCGCCGTAATGGCTGCACGATACGTGAATGCCGTCCCCCGACCGATAGTGCAACCACATCGGCAGCATATTGGCGAGGTATTCGTCTTCATGGACGAGAATTCGCGCCACCATCGTGCACATCTTGTGAATGACTTTCTTCAGGATAACGAGATTGCTCGACTAGAGTGGCCAGTATGATCTCCAGACATGAACCCTATGGAACATGCCTGGGATAGATAGTAAAGGGCTGTTTATAGACGACGTGACCCACCAACCACTCTTAGGGATCTACGTCGAATCGGCGTTGAGGAGTGGGACAATCTGAACCAACAGTGCCTTCATGAACTTGTGGATAGTATTACACGACGAATATAGGCTTCAATCAATGCAAGAGGACGTGCTACTGGCTTTTAGAGTTACCGCTGTGTACAGAAATCTGGACCACCACCTCTGAAGGTCTCGCTGTATGGTGGTAAAACATGCAATGCGTGGTTTTCATGAGCAATAAAAAGGTCGGAAATGTTGTTTACGTTGATCTCTATTTCAATTTTCTATACAGGTTCCGGAACTCTCGGAACCGAGGTGATGCAAAACTGTTTTTGATGTGTATATATTGTAATTATACCCGTCCTTTCCTATAGTGTACCCCTATTTTTCTCAAAATTTCGAACATTTTTTGCTTTGTCAGACGCTTTTTCCAGGTCGACAAATCAAACTAACGTGTCTTGATTTTTGGTTGTAATACTGGACCCCCGGTCTCTTCCCTATCGCTACACCATTAAATAATTAATGGAAAGTAATGAAATTTCCGGAATACCTTTGTCTAGGTAACGTATGTAAGTGATTAACATTGCAAGATGGCAGGTCAAAGTAAGCGCAAATGTGAAATGCGTATACATTAATAACTGTGTACTTTAATAACCGTCAGAATGATGAATGCAAGAGTGGAAAAGTGCATGCATTGTGTTGCACAGGGACCGGACGTCAGTTTGTGGGATGCAGTTCCTTGTCTGTTGCACTACAGAGACAGTTAATGCTGATCGTGGCTGGCGCTGGAGTTGTTAGGTGATGTTCCATAATGTGCCCCACTGGAGACAGATCTGGTGATCGAGCAGGCCAAGCCAGCATGTCGACAAACTGGGTCACAAAATGGTTCAAATGGCTCTGAGCACTATGGGACTTAACTGCTCAGGTCATCAGTCCCCTAGAACTTAGAACTACTTAAACCTAACTAACCTAAGGACATCACACACATCCATGCCCGAGGCAGAATTTTAACCTGCGACCGTAGCGGTCGCACGGTTCCAAACTGTAACGCCTAGAACCGCTCGGCCACTCCGGCCGGCTGAGCGTAATCCATTTGCAAAACACCTCTGGAATGCTGTTCATGAATGGCAGCACAACAGGTCGAGTCACCAGAGTGTCGAACAAATTTGCTGTCAAGGTGCATGGGAATAACACGAAATCGTACCGCAGACCATAACTCCAGGAGTAGATCCTGTGTGTCTAACTGACAGACACGTTGGCTGCAGACCCTAAACTTGCCTCGTTCTAACCAACACACGGGCATCACTGGCACCGAGAGAGAACCATCTTTCATTAGAAGCCACAACAGACCTCCACACTGCTCTCCAATGGGCTCTCGCTAGACACTGCCGAAGTCGCAAATGGATGTGGTTTTGGGTCAGTGGAATGCATGCTACAAAGAGTCTGCCTCGGTGCTGCCTCCAAATTCACCGATTTGTTATAGTTCGGTGTGTTACTGCAAACTGCTGCTCAGATTACTACAACAGATGCAGTAAGATACGCCAAAACCAAACGCCGAACGCGATGGTCTTCCCTCTCGATAATGCCAAGTAGCCGTCCGGAGCCTTGTCTTCTGGCGACCGTACAATCTCGTGACCATCACTGCCCGCAATCATGTGCACAGTGGCTACATTCCTGCCAAATCTTTCTGCAGTATCGCAGGAGGATCATCCAGCTCCTCGTAGCCTTAATACAAGACCTCGTTAAAACTGAGTTGTTGATAATGGCGTCTTTGTTGCATTAAAGGCATTTCTGACTAATATCAGTTAACCATGGTCTTTCTCAAAGGTAACTAAAGCTGACGACCGTTACACCGCGTATTTAAAACAAGCATAATTTAAATTCTTGTACCGCGCGGGATTAGCCGAGCGGTCTCAGGCGCTGAAGTCATGGACTGTGCGGCTGGTCCCGGCGGAGGTTCGACTCTTCCCTCGGGCATGGGTGTGTGTGTTTGTCCTTAGGATACTTTAGGTTAAGTAGTGTGTAAGCTTTTGGACTGATGACCTTAGTAGTTGAGTCCCATAAGATTTCACACACATTTGAACATTTTTTTAAATTCTTGTAGTGCCGTGAAAACTATTATGTGAACAAGCCTACCAGTTTTCGTTTATGTCGCACAACTTCTACATCTACATCTACATGGATACTCTGCAAATCACATTTAAGTGCCTGGCAGAGCGTTCATCGAACCACCTTCACAATTCTCTGTTATTCCAATCTCGTACAGCGTGCGGAAAGAATTAACACCTATATCTTTCCGTACGAGCTCTGATTGCCCTTACTTTATCGTGGTAATCGTTCCTCTCTATGTAGGTCGGTGTCAACAAAATATTTTCGCATTCGGTGGAGAAAGTTGATTATTGGAATTTAGTGAGAAGATTCCGTCGCAACGAAAAACGGCTTTCTTTTAACGATTTCCAGCCTAAATCGTGTATCATTTCTGTGACACTCTCTCCCATATTTCGCGATGATACAAAACGTGCTGTCTTTCTTTGAACTTTTTCGATGAGCTCCTTCAGTCCTATCTGGTAAGGGTCCCACTCTGCGCGGGATTCGCCAAGCAGTTTACGGCGCTGCAGTCATGGACTCTACGGGTGGTCCCGGCGGATGTTCGAGTTCTCCCTAGGGCATGGGTGTGTGTGTTTGTCCTTAGGATAATTTAGGTTAAGTACTGTGTAAGCTTAGGGACTGATGACCTTAGCAGTTAAGTCCCATAAGATTTCACACACATTTGAACATTTTTGGTAAGGACCCCACACCGCGCAGCAGTATTCTAAAAGAGGACGGACAGGCCTAGTGTAGGCAGTCCGTCACATTTTCTAAGTGTCCTACGAATAAAACGCAGTCTTTGGTTAGCCTTCCCCACGACATTTTATGTGTGTTCCTTCCAATTAAAGTTGTTCGTAATTTGTAATACCTAGGTATTTAGTTGAATTTACGGATTTTAGATTAGACTGGTTTATGGTGTAACAAAAGTTCGTAATTGTAATACCTAGGTATTTAGTTGAATTTACTGCTTTTAGATTAGACTGTTTTATCGTGTAACAAAAGTTTGACGAGTTCCTTTTAGCACTCATACGGATGACCTCACACTTTTCGTTATTCAGGGTCAACTGCCACTTTTCGCACCATTCAGATATTTTTTCTAAATCGTTTTGGAGTTTGTTTTGATCTTCTGATGACTTTATTAGTCGATAAACGACAGTGTCATCTGCAAACAACCGAAGACGGCTGCTCAGATTGCCTCTCAAATCCTTTATATAGATAAGGAACAGCAAAGGGCCTATAACACTACCTTGGGGGACGCCAGGAATCACTTCTGATTTACTCGAGACCTTTCCGTGAATTACTAGGAACTGTGACCTCTCTCACAGGAAATCATAAATCCAGCCACATAACTGAGACGATATTCCATAAGCACGCAATTTTACTACGAGCCGCTTGTGTGGTACAGTGTCAAAAGCCTTCCGGGAATCCAGAAATACAGAATCGATCTGAAATCCCTTGTCAATAGCACTCAACACTTCATGTGAACAAAGAGCTAGTTGTGTTTCACAGGTACGATGTTTTCTAAACCCATGTTGACTGTGTGTCAATAGACAGTTTTCTTGGAGGTATTTCATAATGTTCGAACACGATATATGTTCTAAAATCCTGCTACATATCGACGTTAACGATATGAGCCTGTAATTTAGTGGATTACTCATGCTACCTTTCTTGAATATTGGTTTGACCTGTCCAACTTTCCCGTCTTTGGGTACGGATCTTGCGTCGAGCGAACGGTTGTATATGATTGTTCAGTATGGAGCTAATGCATCAGCATACCCCGAAAGGAATCTAATTGGTATACAGTCTGGACCAGAAGACTTGCTTTTATTAAACGATTTAAGTTGCTTCATTACTCTGAGGATATTTACTTTTACGTTACTCATGTTGCGGGGCCCGCATCTCGTGGTCGTGCGGTAGCGTTCTTGCTTCCCACGCCCGGGTTCCCGGGTTCGATTCCCGGCGGGGTCAGAGATTTTCTCTGCCTCGTGATGGCTGGGTGTTGTGTGCTGTCCTTAGGTTAGTTAGGTTTAAGAAGTTCTAAGTTCTAGGGGACTTATGACCACAGCAGTTGAGTCCCATAGTGCTCAGAGCCATTTGAACCATGTTGCGGGGCGATTTGTTTCCCGTAAGCGTAAAATCTCAGTGGAACTGCATAATGATTAACATTAGGTGAACACATGAATGAGCCTCAAATAACACAATAGGATACGTAGGACTTTTGAAGTTAATAGAGTTCGGAGTGCTGTAAGAGCAGCGGAAGGAGCAAGAGGGATCCAGTGGAGCGACGTTACCTCAGCGTCAGAGTTAACGGCGCTGGCAACTGGAGCAATTACTCAACTAGTTATTGCCGTACTAACAACATGCAAGTAACCTTCGGAACCAGTTTTGGCAAAGGCACAGCAACTACATGTTTAATATAAAGTGGAGTGTACCACATTGAAAAATAAGCTGCTGGTTGTTTGCTGCAGAAACTGAGCGAATTTGAAAAGCCCTTACGAAATAAGCCCGCTGTACCGTGCACTAGTAACCCCTTTAAAAGAGTAGACTGCTCCCTGTGGAGCGGTGTGGGTGATGTAGAACTTGTATCGGACGATCCTGGGACCTTTCATCGCCGACGTAATTCATGGTGACATAAGTGCCTATTGGCTACATCGAATCAGAGCACCCGTAGTTTACGCCACGATAGCTCAGCATGTTCTGTGAGAGGGCTTGCTGCCTTCTGTAATAAAACAAACTGGACGAAGGGATCAACTGTGGACTTGAACAGGTATCACGTGACGTCCGCCATGACGAAATCGTCTTTGATTAGTAATTAAAAAGTCCTTTGTCCCGGGATCGAACCCCGCGACCGCTTAAATATCGAATGAAAATCATCATCAGCAGTGGTGGTCGAAGGCTCCCTGCATTAAGCCAAAGACCTTCTCAGAGAAGGTATAAGGGCGGAAAGAGACTCAGAGCACTCTCTTGTCCTCGGCGTGGGAAAATGCCTCTAATGGCGGAAGCAATGATCAATGGCATAAGCATGCAGAAAGCGATAGAATCCATTGTATTGAAGACACCTAATTATTGTGTATCCGCAGGGCCGGCCGGAATGGTCGAGCGGTTCTAGGCGCTTCAGTCTGGAACCGAGCGACCGCTGCGGTCGCAGGTTCGAATCCTGCCTCGGGCATGGATGTGTGTGATGTCTTTAGATTAGTTAGGTTTACGTAATTCTAAGTTCTAGCGGACTGATGACCTCAGAAGTTAAGTCCCATAGTGCTCAGAGCCATTTTTTTGTATCCACAGGACATGTAGCCTGTAATTGAAAAAGTCTCACGATGATCTCTCCATTGGCAAAAGATTCCGCACTAGTTCCCACTTCGGATGTCCGAGAGAGGACTGCCACGAGAAAAAGATTCAATAGCGAACGAAAGTCGTAATGAGAAATTCAAAAATGGTTCAAATGGCTCTGAGCACTATAAGACTTAACTTCTGAGGTCATCAGCCCCCTAGAACTTAGAACTACTTAAACCTAACTAACCTAAGGACATCACCCACATCCATGCCCAAGGCAGGATTCGAACCTGCGACCGTAGCAGTCTCGCGGTTCCAGACTGTAGCGCCTAGAACCGCACGGCCACCACGCCGGCGTGATGGGAAATATCGAAAATTATAACGTGATAGGGAAGCTAGAAAATCTGAAAAGGGAAATTCTGAGGCTCAGTCTAGATGTAGAGGAGATCAATGAAGTGAAATGGAAAGAAGAAGAAGATTTCTGGTGATATTAGTATAGGATAATATCAACAGATTTCCAAACACATTTTCCTACACAATAAGCACTCTATTTTCTGAAATATGTAATGCATCACAATAAAGGGCATTCTTCCAGATGGATTGAAATATGCCATTTTTAAATCCAAGAAATTTGATGGCAGAGACGTCAGCATCTATCAACACGTTTCACTGCTGACACCTTTTTCCAAATCGTCAGTAAATCACACTTCACATTTCAGAATAGTTGCTCAACTGAGTACTCCATTTACACATTCATTGACCAAATTTTACAAGTGATTAAATAATGGAACAGCATCTGACTAAAACATTCTGTGTGAATCACACAATATTCTCCTAGAAAAAATGAGGTTTTTGGAAGCGATTTCTTAACAAACCAATGGATAACGTTATATCTAATTGAAAGAATGCAGACAGTTATACTCAATAATTCGGACAATTTAAGCAGTGCATAGTCTTCAGAACGTGAAGAAATCAGTTCTGAAGTTCCATAAGGTTCAATCTTAGGTCCACAATGGAATCTCATATTTGTAAGAGATATTCCGTCCAATAGTACGCCGCTGTAGCTGAATTATCAGCGTAGATGGCTGTTACGCAGAGCGCCCGGGTTCGATTTCCGGTACTGCCACGGATTTTTTCCTGGTGGGAGGACTCGTGCGGGGTGCACTCTGTCTCCTCAATTGAGGACCTGCCTGACCGACAAACAGCATATCAGCGGTCTGGAAAGTCTGCAAAACGGCCGGGTGTGCTGACCACATAACCCTTCACACGCATCTGCATGACGCCGCAAAGCAGAGTATGACACGGCGGTCGGTAAACACCCCTTGAGCCTTCAAGGCTTCGACGAGGATCTCGTTTACGTCTAATACATAAGAAGCAGATGATTTGCGGATGACACAACTACTGTAATCTTACCAAACATACACTGATAAGCAAAAACATTGTGACCACCTGCTTAATAGCTCGTTTGTCCGGCTTTATAACGAAATACACTACTGATTCTGCGTATCGGGGATCCGATAGTTTGTTGGTAGGTTTTTGGAGTTATGTGGCCCTAGATGTTGCCGAGACATCAACGTGAGTTCACTGTAATACTCCTCAAACTACTGTAGCGCGCTTCTGGCTCCGAGACACGCACCCTTACAACGCTGAACGATGACATTGCCGTCGGGGAAGACATCAAGCATATAGGGATTAAAGTGGTTCGCAACTGTGAGAGCGTCTTCGATTACTATCACAGGTCCCACACAACCGCAGGAGAATGTCTCCCATTGCATAATACTGCTCCCGCCAGCCTGCGTCCGTGGTGGGCTGCACAGTTCGAGCCCCAGATCATCGAGATGACGGCGTTTGTGGAGACGACCTACGACCTAGTGAAGCAAAAATGTGATTCAGCTGAAGAGCTGAGACGTTCTCATCGAATCTTGATGGTCCCGTGACAACTGCATTTGTAATTGACGATGCCGTTGGGACAACATGTGAATACGTTTGTGTGATCCGCTGCGGAGCTCCATGCTCAACAATGTACGATGAACGGTGCGCTCCGAAACACAATATCAGAAGAAAAATTGTTATATTAAGCTTCACCAAAGTGGTTTTTCCCGCCAAGGGGATACGCAACGCTGTCACCAAGAGTTTTGAACACTTCCAAAATGAATAAAATTTCTGACAGGAAGCAAAGTTAAATACCAAAACGAACTGAAAAATTTTCTCCTTGACAACCCTTTCTATACCACAGAATAGTTTCTAATTTTGTAATGTGTGAAGAGTGGTGGTTAGGAATTAGACTATTAACTCGCAACAGTACTAAAAATAATAGATGACCAGCATGTAGCCATATTAACATATGAATGTGTAAACTGAATGTAAAATGATGCGTTCTATATTATTACGAGTAATCGTAGAAATCATCTACAGAACATGAAACTAGCTAAACGATAGATCTACCATGGCTGCCACCATTCACTCCAGTAGCCTTTTCCAATCCAGATCAGAAGCTCGAACCTACTCAACCCTAATGTCGCCGGAGCGTTGAACTGTAATTTTTTTCTTTCCTTTCATTCATATTATGATCTTGTGTGCAGTATCGACACACCTTACAATTAAGTACGGTCAGGAGTTAGAAATGAAGCAACGTTTCGTGCTGAGACGTGCTAATAAGGGAAGTACCCCACCTCGAACGTTTAGAACAGAATGTGATTTTAAAATACGGAGATGTGCCAAAAAAAATATCGACGGAGACGACAAAAAGCTTAATGTCTACCTCTCACAAAAATTATTCTGTAGTCTTTCGCATATCCGACCAACAAACACTGGTTAAGACAAAGCTTCTAATTCGTATATGGCCTCTTCAAACCCCACAAAAACGGTACTTTGGTCTACTAAAAAAATGACTTTACCATCGTTCAGGCATGCTCCTTCACGAAGAACACCATTTAAAACATTGTTTTCTATTTCTTCTCGTCCGTATGTGGCTTTTCATCATTTATAAGGGATGAACCACTTAAGATAAAATAAACTTAATATTTAATAATTGATTCACTATGTCGAAAAGAGATTATTTCGCAGATGATAGTAAGAAGACGTGTAAGTAAGTCCACACACTTTCAGTACTATAGATCGGGTGATAAAATATTATGAACTAAAAAAAGTTGTTTGTGTTTCACAGCTGCCATTTAAATACAGTTGAAAGTCGTTTAACGTTCACCTTTGAGATGAATATATTGTAGTATTATTTATCAGCGATACCCTGCTCCTTATAGCGTTACCGTTCCGTATTTTAGTATGCTATTGCTTCCTGTTTTGATGTTGTGGTACTGAAAGCAATGGGTGCAAACTAAGACGCTAGGTTTGCATTACTACAATTTGTATGAGACAGCTGTCAACATGTTGAGGTTATATGAACGATAGGTATGAAACATTACCAACAAGCACATACATGGATCTTCAAAAATTTTTACAGTTTTTGGTTACATTTTTTAATGATGTCAGATTTATCAAGTTATGCTCCCGAAATTGCGACACTGAGGCCATTGTGACCAAAGCTTCGGTAAGTTTGGAAGGTAGGAGATGAGTTACTGGCAGACGTAAAGCTGTGAGAAAACGTCGTGAGTCATGCCTGGGTAGTCAAGTCGCTAGAGCACTCGCCCGCGAAAGGCAAAGGTCCCGAGCTCGAGTCTCGATCCGGCACACAGCTTTAATCTGCCAGGACGTTTCAGCATCTGCAGGTGTGTGGCAACTTTCGTGGTCAGAATTTCGTACCAGTCCACATATAGTGATCGAAAATGCTGTCTCAGCTCTAACTCAAAGACTGTTTCTCTGCTGATTATGTCTTCTTACTTCGTGAGTGGTGTGTGCCATCTCTTTCTAGGAATCACCGATTTCAACGTGTTTGAGTATTCTCGTCTGAACCACTATAGCGGTTAATTACGACTTGTATCAATGACGCCAAGACAACACTGCTGTACCGCTGTGATGGTTTGTCTCATTATCGTAATATCTCCCTTCCAAAACAAATTTTGGAGCTGAGTGCCACAAATGCAATGCGTGATCAATTTCTCGCATATTAAGGATTTCTGATTGCACGCTACAGTCCCGTCTGTATTCTAGTCACGGTTGCACTGAGTTGTCGAATGCTGGTACGAATAATCAACGCCTCGCTAATTATGCAAATAATCAGTGGGAGAACGCTACTGATTAGTCGCTGTAATTGTGTTGTCAAACATAGTTATGACAAATTTACATTGCGGTTTATTCTTCAAATTTGTATTCATTCCAATGATTCGAGGTGTTGTTCAAACCAATTTTCGTTAAGAGCCTAACAGAGTTAAGTGATAGTAATTATCGGATGTGTTTCAAACAAACATTTAGCATCCGCGCAACGATCTGCCTGCCACTGCCGTTTATGTTATGAGGTGTGCAACTAAAGAATTTTACGCTATACTTTTTCTCCGAAGGAGGCCCATCCACGAGTCGTGCGTAATAAAACTCATTGTAGTTTCTCGTGTAGGAAGGAGGTACTGTCAACTGATTTTTGGAGACGTACTGTTGGACTTACCTGGATAGCTCAGTCGGTATGAGCATTGTCTGCAAAAGCTAAAAGAATGCATTCCATTCTCGTTCCAGCACAAAAAATACAGAGGAAGTTCAAAACGGTTCAAATGGCTCTTAGCACAATGGCACTTTACATCTGAGGTCATCAGTCCCCTAGACTTAGAATTACTTAAACCTAACTAACCTAAGGACATCACACACATCCATGCCCGAGGCAGGACTCGAACCTGCGACGGTAGCAGCAGCACTGTTTCGGACTGAAGCGCCTAGAACCGCTCGGCCACAATGGCCGGCACAGAGGAAGTTAAAAATAAAAATGTCGAAACTTTAAGAGGTTGCTCGTGTACTTTTTGAGATATAAAGACAGGTCTGAAAGACGTTTGGTTGTGGATGTGAGCGCAGTTATTGCATTGATGCTTGGTCAGTCGGATCACAGATTGGTTTGATGTATTTCTGAATCATAACCGCTAGATACCCACAATTCTTAGCTTTAGGTGACTGCAGTCAGTTCTGTACTCCTAGTTGTGTTGCACAGCGCTTTTCAATCTGCCTGGGGCACCACACTCTTCTCCAGTTCAGGTGTACGAACTTAGCGATGCATGAGAACTCGTGTCACGAAGAAGGTGAGAAAATCGGACGATCAGCTTAACAGAGAATACACTGGAAACTGGATATTTTCTAATGTAGAGGGCAAGGATTCTCACGCACCTTGCATTTGCTAAATGAAATCAGGAATCATTTCCACGATGTCACTTCAGCAGTCGTCTATCACTGCTAACCTGATGTGGAAAAGGAGAAAGGAAATATAATGAGTGATTTGTACGTACAAACAGCACAGAACGTGAAGCCACTTGTGTAAATAGAAGACACCGTGACGCATTCCCAGAGCTGCGAGCAGTTTTTCGTACAGTAACGCACGGTAACAGGAATGAAAGTACAGTGCAGCTCAAATCACATAGCACGCTACCGAGCAGTTTATTCGTCAAGTGTTGTGCCATACACCCGCTGTCGAGGGGTAGCGTCTTTGACTAGTAGTCAAAGTCTCCTAGATCCCGGGTTCGAAATTCGCCACCGTTTAGATCTTGATTAATAATCAGCATTGGCAGCCGAAGACTTCCGCCATAGGAAGTCACCCTCATTCTGCCAACGGCCTTGTCAAAGAGGGGGAGGGAGCGGACAGAGGTTCAGGGCACTCTCTTGTCCTTGGGATGGGTAACTGCCCCTAAAGGTGGAAGCATCAGCAATGATCAACGGCATTAGGATGCAGAAGGCAATGGAACCACTGCGTTAAAGACACGTAAAGTGTATTGAAAAAGTGTCTTAATGATCTTTCGACTGGCAAAAGATTCCGGAATAGTCCCCCATTCGAATCTCCGGGAGGGGTCTGCCAAGGGTGAGGTTACCATGAGAAAAAGAATGAATAATCAGCGGAATGATAACGTTCTACGGGTTGGGGCGTGGGATATCAGAAGCTTGAACGTTGAAAGAAAGCTGGAAAATCTGAAAATGGAAATGCAAAGGATCAATCTAGATGTGGCAGGGGTCAGTAAAGTGAAATGGTAAGAGGACGAGGATTTCTGGTCAGATGGGAATAGGGTAATGTCAACAGCAATATCGTATAACGGGAATAGGATTCTTTCCGAACAGGAAGGTAGGGCAAAGAGTGTGTTACAGTCAACAGTTCAGTGATGGGCTTGTACTTATTAGAATCGACCGCAAACCAATATCGATAACTATAGCTAGTGTGTACATGCCGACGTTGCGAGCTGAAGATGAAGAGATAAAAAAAGTATGCCCTTCAGCAAGCTGGCGGTTCCCAGTGGGCTCTGATGACACAGAAAGTGCAACACGTCCCTGGATTTCGTCCTTCGATGTTGTTCAATCGTCCACCGCTGTTCACACTATGTGTCGATTTTGAAATGCCTCTATACTACGCGGACGTCCATAACACGGTCTACAGGTGTGCGAATGTTGCGCAGACCACTGTTGAAAGCAGCGACAAACCACTGTGTCCAACAAGCGATGCAGACCGTCAGAATGTTCATCGAGCTTCCCGCAGGCCTACAATACGACACGTTCAAGTGGCTGAAGCTGTTCAACAGGAGCAGGTATACGTCGGTGGAGCACGGTTGTACCACAGAACGAATTCTGCAAGACGCTGTTCACCTCTAACCTCAGTTTAGTTACTGCCCGCATAGTCGAAAGAGACGATGCACGGACGGATCTCCTGAGCGCCGTCTGATTGCAGAGGACCGTGACAAATGACACTAAAATTACAGCCTCGCATTTAGCACATACACTGAAGAGCTTTAACTATATGCGATATACACTGACTAGGCAAAGAAACTGGTACACCTGCCTAATATCGTGCATGGCCACCGCGAGCGCGCGAAAGTGTCGCAACAAGACGTGGAATAGACTCGACTAATATCTGAAGTAGTACTGCAGAGAACTGACACCATGACTCCTGCAGGGCTGCCATGCATCCGTAAGAGTACGAGGGGGTGGAGATCTCTTCTGAACAGCACGTTGCAAGGCATCCCATATATGCTCAATAATGCTCATGTCTACTGAGTTTAGTGGCCATCGAAAAAGTTTAAACTCAGAAAAGTATTTCTGAAGCCACTCTGCCGCAATTCTGGACATGTGGGGTGTCGCATCATGTAGCTAGAGTTGCCCAAGTGCGTCGAAAATCACAGTAGACATGAATGTATGCAGGTGACCAGACAGGATGCTTACGCACGTGTCACCTGCAGAGTCGCATCTACACGTATCAGGCTCCCCATATCACTCCAACTGCACAAGCCCCACACCATTACAGAGTCTCCACCAGCTTGAACAGTCCTCTGCTGACATACAGGGTCCATGGTCTTATGAAATTGTCTTCATACCCGTACACGCCCATCCGTCCGATACAACTTGAAACGAGACTCGTCCGACCAGGCAACATGTTTCCAGTCATAAACAGTCCATTTTCGGTGTTGACACCGATGTCGGAGATTTGATGTTTTACCGCATTCATGATATTCGCGATACACTTGTGAAAGGGTCGTACAGGAAAACCCCCATTTCATCGCTACCTCGGAGACGCCGTGTTCCATCGACTATAGCACCACGTACAAACTCACTTAAATCTTGATAACCTGCCATTGTAGCAGCAGTAACCGATCGAACAGCTGCGCCAGACACTTGTTGTCTTATATAGGCGTTGCTGATTCATATGGCTCTGAGCACTATGGCACTTAACATCTGAGATTATTAGTTCCCTAGAACTTAGAAGTACTTAAACTTAACTAACCTAAGGACATCACACACATCCATGCCCGAGGCGGGATTCGAACCTGCGACCGTAGGGGTTGCGCGGTTCCGGACTGAAGCGCCCAGAACCGCTCGGCGACAGCTGCCGGCTAGGCGTTGCTGACCGCAGCACTGTATTCTGCCTGTTTACCGTACGTATCTCTGTGCTTGAACACGCATGCCTATACCAGTTTCTTTGGGGCTTCAGTGTATTATATCCTTGTGCCGCTGAGCTCACTCCTCGATGGTGTTCCACTTTTTATTTCCGGCGGAGTAAGTATTGCATCCTATGCCGAGCATGGAAGTTCAACAAAATTTATAATAATATGTCTCTGGTGAACCGGCGCTATAAGAGGCCTGGAAAACTTAAGTTACCAGTACAAAAACGATAACTGCAGCACTAGAACTCGCATCTGGCTACAATGAAATGTTTCACAGCTACCGGCGCCTCTCATAAAAACAAACGATACCTCTTATTTTTTTTACAAAAAAGACTAAATATTTGTCTCAGTTTCATTTCATCTTGATGGATTAATCGTATGCTCATCGTGCTGTTCTCGTGAGCATTTTCCTCCACCAAACTAGAATCACCGGAACTGAGTGGCCTAGATGTTGCCCGTAGGGAACCCATTCGAAAATGTATGGAATCAATTGAAACGTGCTAGTTTTGGACTTCAACTACAACCAAACACTCGTCGCGACGTCCACAGAACCACCACTGGGACAAACTGGAGCAGTGCTGAACTGACGCTCCCATCGACGGCGGGCCACGACGCACTCAATCCTGCATCCGAGCAAGGGGACGTTCCACCACGCATTGACTTTGCTCAGGAGGGCTACGAGACACCCTCCAAGCGAAACAGACAAATTTGTCGTTACACCAAAGATTTTCTTTAATTTGGTCATATGGACACATTGCAAAAGAATATATACGCCTCGGAGCCGCGAATTTCTAAGACATTCGTTGACGTGTCTGTGAACAAATAATTGTACTAGATGACGATAGTCTACATCCCAGGAGACTTTAACGAGTCCATGTCACCTGTTGTTGTACAGCAGCCAGACGGAATGACGGCCACGTGCTGGAGCAGCTCCGCGCACCTGCGCCCGGGTTGCCGCGCGACACGACGGCCGCGGCTGGGACCGCCTCTCCTTTATTTATACGCACAGCACAGTAGCGGGCGCTGCCTCTCACCTGCCTCTCGTGCTGGCCGCGAGCCACGTCCGCGCCTCCTTCGCCCCCTCTCATCCATTCTCTCCGACAATAGCCGCACTACAAAGCGCCTTCCTGCCCCTGCTTTCTGGAAATGACTGCCTAAACACGTGACTACGATTATTCGCAGGAGAGAAAATACTGGAACAGCTACGATGTTCAACAACGTCCCGACTACACAGACCTGGCAAGGCAGAAAAAGGAACCGGACTCAGATTGTCATATCGCTGCGTGTTACTTGTATCAGTACCGTGGTACCGCTGAAAGGATGAATGTACACTGCCGCCCCCCCCCCCCCTCCCAAAAAAAAGTGCCCAGAAGGGCAGGAGGAATAAACTTACGTGAAACTTCACGGCACTGCGCACCCACTTATCAGTATGACTGCACCTCCTCTGGACTGAATACATGCGCTGGTTCTGTTGGGGAGGGAGTCATAAGGCCATTGTATCCTCCCCTTTGGTAAGCTGGTCCACAACGTTTGTGATTGTGGCAATACCCTCTTAGGATTTAAAGGTTGGCTACAGCGCGCATACACAAGCTCTGGAATCTAAGATATTGTTGTCGCGCTTCGCAGCGCACAGATTAACTAGTGGCAGTTTTGAAGCCAGTGAAGGAGCCCGCCTGCTGTGGTGCACACGTGTGTTTGGCGAGGGGGGGGGGGGGGGTCGTCGCCGAGCTGCCGTACTGCCGTGTCCGTCAGCAGTGACACAGGATTTGGTATTTAGTTGATATTTTTTTATAATTTGCAGAGCGCTTATTAATTTAAAGAAAAGGGTTTGTGTATGTGCGTAGCAGCAGACGGTAATTTTGATAATGATAGGAGTTGAATTCTTAAGGGAAACCATTGTTAGGCGAATAGATTAACTATTGATTTTTGTCATTGATTTCTTTTGTAATTCTCAGGGAACTGTTTCACTATGTATTTAATTGAGAAGTATTTCAGTCTGTCTCAAGAGTTTGATTAATTTGTAATATTGCTTTAATGCCACTGGACGCAGATTTACATACGAAGCGATTGTTCAAAGAGCTTCTAGCGTTTTGTTAATTGAATGAGAAAGAATCGCTTTCAGAATATAGTTTTGGAAAAAAAGGAATTAAGTGTTTGAGTTATCATTTATCGAGTTTAGATTTGACCAAACCCTTTCTCTTGAATTATATGTAGTTGTAGCAAGCCGCAGCAACAGCAGGAGCCGCCCGCCATACAGAACATGCATTGCACTCAGCACGAATAATAGGTTTTTTATGTTTTCGTTAAATAATGGAATGCAGCAGATCAAGCAGTGGCAGCAGAAAGACCAACTAAGTTATTTGTTGCGCACAGGACCTATTTAAAAAAATTAAGATTCGGCGATCTCTGTAATAGTAAAGTTAACAAGAGTACAAGCACGAGATTTTCAGTAGAAAATACGAGATAAGAAGATAGAACTCACGACATTCAATTGGTTCTTGATATCCTTGATACGGGCACTGGGCAGGGTTGACATCCGAGCTACTCACTCGTGCCTATCTGGCACAGATATGACGATTCTGGTGACTACGGCAACAAGTCAACACCATGCAGATAGTTCCCAGTGACGGGTGTGGTGTGATGACAAGCATTGCCGGCCGGAGTGGCCGAGCGGTTCTAGGCGCTACAGTCTGGAATCGCGCGACCGCTACGGTTGCAGGTTCGAATCCTGCCTCGGGCATGGATGTGTGTGATGTCCTTAGGTTAGTTAGGTTTACGTAGTTCTAAGTTCTAGGGGACTGATGACCTCAGAAATTAAGTCCCATAGTGCTCAGAGCCATTTGAACCATTTTTTTGACAAGCATTATCCTGTTGAATAATGGCACCACGATAAGGTGTCGTGGGAGGTAACACATGAAGACGCAGGATGGCTGTGACCTACCTTACCGCCGCCAGCGTTCCCCCAGCCACTAACAAATGTGACCTGAAATCTTCCCCGATGGCTCCACACCATGACGCCAGTACTAACACCGCTGTGCCCCTCCAAAACATTGAACGAGTGGAACCTCTCCACAGATTAACGCCGTACTAGACGACGATAGTCCTCTGGGATATTGCAGAACCGCAGTTCATCGCTGAACACAGTGCGACGCCATTCATCAGCAGTGCAGCCGTTTCACTTGTGGTGTTAACAGCAGCCTTCGTATGGGACGGTAATTCCATAGTCTGCTGCTAGTGTCCATCCAATGGCACAAGAGGACACAGAATGTTGCAGGGAGTCTATTACTTGTTCTCGGAAGGCGCAGATATGAAGAATTATGACGAGCACTGTACGGCGATCCTCTTGTGTGATAGTAAGACGAGGTGGACCGGAATTTTTATGACGAATTGCCTGCCCTCACGTTCCCTTGTAGTCCAAAAGTGGGCCACTGTCACATCCAAATGACCACAAATCTGGATATTCCACGACTGGACCAGCTGGACAAATGATCTGAGGTGCTGATAACGCTGCCTCGAACGAGTACTTGGCACATCCGTGTTTTCCACAGATATCACTCAACATGAGACGTTAATTTACGCCCCTTGTATACCGTACGAGGCCGGTATCAACACTAAACACGAACGATATTAATCCACTGCACCGGCCGGAGAGGCCGAGCGGTTCTAGGCGCTGCCCGCTGCTCCGGTCGCAGTTTCGAATCCTGCCTCGGGCATGGATGTGTGTGATGTCCTTAGGTTAGTTAGGTTTAAGTAGTTCTAAGTTCTATGGGATTGATGACCTCAGATGTTAAATCCCATAGTGCTTAGAGCCATGTGAACCATTTGAACCACTCTGGTGATCGATCTAACTGTCACAGACAACTACCACGCCAATCGTTCACATACGCGCCGACAGTATCTATATGTACAAAGCTACATTGTAATCTGGCAATGAATTCTATGTGCTTTGTCTTCTAGGTGCTTCACTTCTTTTACGACAGGAAGTGTAGCTGTTCCATGTAGAAGCTACAACTGAAGAGTAGTGAGGGTTGGAATGGGCTCGTTGTGAACGTGTTAACGGAGTGTGCTTTATAAACTTTAAAGTTGCTACCAAACGGTCTCAGTCATGCCAAGGCCGCTGTATCTGGATGTCGGATGCATGCGTTTGGAATACGTGGGCGGCGAATACTCGCACAAATATTAACGAACTTCGAATTCGTATGTAATGTCGTGGTTGTTACAAATCAGCCGCAACTGGGCGGTTATGTAGAGACGTGAGCACGTGTGGACCGATTGCGTCCGTGTGAAATATTTGTGCAAGAGAAAGGGTAAGATAAATAGTAGTATTTCACAAGTGAATCAAAATTTGCTTTGTTATCGAGACGTTCCGAAGTTTGCCTGCGCCCTCGTAACAAAATCTACAGTACACGTCGCGCGGTTACTGTGAATTGCACACATCAGTACGAAATATATATTGCAAAAGTGTCTCTGTCGGGTATGATGAACAGTGAATACCTTGTCATTGCATCCCGCGTCGGGCCATCCTGATTTAGGTTTTCCGTGATTTCCCTAAATCGCTCCAGGCAAATGCCGGGATGGTTCCTTTGAAAGGGCACGGCCTACTTCCTTCCCCGTCCTTCGCTAATCCGATGACACCGATGACCTCGCTGTTTGGTCTCCTTCCCCAAACAACCCAGCTCAACTTTGTCATTGCAACGTGGTAACGATTACATTTAGCTTTAGAATAACTTTAGACTGTGAACACTGCAGGCAACATTCATGTTAACTTTTTTGTGTTATGAATATGCGAACAGTTTTATCAGAGCTTCGAGTGAATGATGTGAAAGCGTACTCTTCCTCCAGTCCTGTAGACATTACATTACAGTGTTGAACGTTGCTGTGGAACAGGAGCACTTGATTACACATGTCGCAGCAGAACAGGTACGTGGACATTATAGCCACAGATCAACACCATTTATTACGAGGTGCATTCAAGTTCTAAGGCCTCCGATTTTTCTTCTAATTAGCTACTCACCCGAAATCGATGAAACTGGCGTTACTTCTCGACGTAATCGCCCTGCAGACGTACACATTTTTCACAACGCTGACGCCATGATTCCATGGCAGGGGCGAAGGCTTCTTTAGGAGTCTGTTTTGACCACTGGAAAATCGCTGAGGCAATAGCAGCACGGCTGGTGAATGTGCGGCCACGGAGAGTGTCTTTCATTGTTGGAAAAAGCCAAAAGTCACTAGGAGCCAGGTCAGGTGAGTAGGGAGCATGAGGAATCACTTCAAAGTTGTTATCACGAAGAAACTGTTGCGTAACGTTAGCTCGATGTGCGGGTGCGTTATCTTGGTGAAACAGCACACGCGCAGCCCTTCCCGGACGTTTTTGTTGCAGTGTAGGAAGGAATTTGTTCTTCAAAACATTTTCGTAGGATGCACCTGTTACCGTAGTGCCCTTTGGAACGCAATGGGTAAGGATTTCGCCCTCGCTGTCCCAGAACATGGACACCATCATTTTTTCAGCACTGGCGGTTATCCGAAATTTTTTTGGTGGCGGTGAATCTGTGTGCTTACATTGAGCTGACTGGCGCTTTGTTTCTGGATTGAAAAATGGCATCCACGTCTCATCCATTGTCACAACCGACGAAAAGACAGTCCCACTCATGCTGTCGTTCCACGTCAACATTGCTTGGCAACATGCCACACGGGCAGCCATGTGGTCGTCCGTCAGCATTCGTGGCACCCACCTGGATGACACTTTTCGCATTTTCAGGTCGTCATGCATGATTGTGTGCACAAAACCCACAGAAATTCCAACAACTCTGGAGGCGATTTGTTCAACAGTCATTCGGCGATCCCCCAAAACAATTCTCTCCACTTTCTCGATCATGTCGTCAGACCGGCTTGTGCGAGCCCGAGGTTGTTTCGGTTTGTTGTCACACGATGTTCTGCTTTCATTAAACTGTCGCACCCACGAACGCACTTTCGACACATCCATAACTCCATCACCACGTGTCTCCTTCAACTGTCAATGAATTTCAATTGGTTTCACACCACGCAAATTCAGAAAACGAATGATTGTACGCTGTTCAAGTAAAGAAAACGTCGCCATTTTAAGTATTTAAAACAGTTCTCATTCTCGCCGCTGGCGGTAAAATTCCATCTGCCGTACGGTGCTGCCATCTCTGGGACGTATTGACAATGAACGCGGCCTCATTTTAAAACAATGTGCATGTTTCTATCTCCGGAGAAAAAAATCAGAGGCCTTAGAACTTGAATGCACCTCGTATATGCGTGGAAGTGCGCATAGCCTTATACGTTCTGGCGGGACGTAAACAGTTTTAAAGATGGAGTAGACACGCAGGAAAGGTTTGTGGGTATACCGCCTAGCAAGATGGATCCATTCACTGCAGGCTCCACAAGAGTCCACTCCACAGAACTCCAAAACAGCACAGAGTCTCCTGATCTACTCTTCAAGATGCTAACAGAGCCCTTAGAGACATACTTGCCTCTAGCAGTGGCAAGCCGAACGACGCTACTACACAGGTTAACAGCCACCTTCAGGCACACTACAGCTGCCTGCCCCCGTCGCCTGTCGCACGCGGCCCCGCGAGGGGCACCACAGAACTCACGGCGGTGCTCTCGGAGCGAAAACCCGACGAGGCGCAAGAGCCCACATAGCCTCCCTGTCACTGCACAGGAAACCCTCTGACGAGAAGATTTCGAGAGAACAATCGAATTATCCAACAAGTTAGATCACGCAGGATAATAACCGCAAAAGAATTTGATAAAAGCCGCAGAACAGCTGAGGTACAAACCAGTTGTCCGCATTAAGACAATGAATCATTCCTCATGCTTTACACCCACGAACAGGACGACTATATTCGAAATTGTAGTGATGGTAGACGATACGAAGCTGAGAATTTTGACATGATAGTAAATCATGTGTTATGAAGTCTTCAATGAGCAGTGCGTGGGAGACATATTTATGAACTCATGTTTCATGATAAACAACTGCGTTTTATTCTAGATGTGTCACCACAGTCATTGGAGACTGTGCCTCTCGTCGGTCATGACAGAAACGTGAACAGAACACAACGGCGCGCCGCCCCACTTAGATATTAATAGGTGCACAACTAATATCCACATCATTGAAAAGCTGGACATGTCATGCACCGTGGCCAGCGCAACCGCCAAACTCACTCTTAAGAATTTTTTTTTTTTTTTTTTTTTTTTTTTTACGATGTTACATGATGTATTCGATGCCCGAAATACTAGTAAGAAATGAATTGGAAAGGGTTGGCAGGCTACTTGGTGCCTGCCTGTCTCATTGCACAATATATATAAGAGGTATTTCGGAAGTATAGCGAAGTTACATGCATTGATACTCTCGGTCCTCGCGTTGAAGACTACTGTGAGCTTAAGTTGTCCGAAAAGCAAACGACGGCCGTTGTGGCCGAGCCGTTCTAGGCGCTTCAGTCCGGAACCGCGTGACTGTTACGGTCGCAGTTTCGAATCCTGCCTCGGGCATGGATGTGTGTGATGTCCTTAGGTTAGTTACGTTTAAGTAGTTCTAAGTTGTATGGGACTGATGACCTCATATGTCAAGTCTTATAGTCCTCCGAGCCATTTGAACCATTTGAAACGCAAACTTTTATACCAATAAGAAATTAAGTATTGGATTTCTACCATTAATTCATTATCTCAAAGTATCCTGTTTGCTTCCTATACCTGTTGCATAATTTTGACCCCAGTGGTTTGCACATCTTGTGTGTACCCTCAGGTCATTGTAAGGTGCACGGAAGAGGGTAGCTTTTTAAAGAACCATAATTTGAAAAGGAAGATCCTGAGGCACGGTCATGATAACTTCCAGTACACAGCGGCGCCCCTGCTCTAAGAGTCTGGTGACGTTGTCCACATCCGAAAACCACATCGCCATTTTCGTCTATCTTATTCAGATATAATCGAATTACTTAGGTAAGTAAGTTGTTTGATCGCTGCAACAGCATGTCACAGACTGATGGGCTAGAGACGCGTAGACAAGTACACAAACAATGCCTGAGAAACCTGTTTGCTTACTTCGATACAGAGGGAAAACGTTATTGAGCCTCTTCTCCTCCCGGAAGGACAGCGGTTTCCGGTGCTGTTATATGGTTACTATTTGCTAAGGCTTCGCTTATATTATGTGAGTGACGTTATCTTATAATATCCTTTTCCAAGCCACAGAAATAAGTGTATAGGTACATTTGTAAAACAACAATTTCCTCGTAGTATTTTGGCAGCTATAAACGTTAATAGATACTCACACACCATAGGAAATTCATCATGTTCTCCACTGCAACGAAAGGAAAACCGCACCACGGTATACTTACTTCCTCCAGGTCGTAAGTCACATTGTATGCTATAGTATTGATACGGGTTCACACCATGTAATTCTGATAAACGAACAGGAGAAGAGGAAAGGGAACCGAATGACGCTAGTACATTATGAACCCTCCGCCACACACCATATTGTAGTATAATAGCGCCAGCCGAACGCAAGAGGGCTCGTTGGCGCCCTAAAGCCACTTGCTGGTTCAGCGTTACACCACACATCCCGCTTAGCCGCCGTAGCCTGCCTGTTACTTAAGAAGTTCTTCGAGCCACTGACGCATCTGGGGACCTGCTCCGTGTGCTCAAACCTTCGTTAACAGTCTGCAGCTGGGCATCGTGTCAAATGCTTTCCTAAATCTAGGAATATGGAATCTCCTTGCTGCGATTCATCCATGGTTCGCAGGTTCTCATGTGGAAAGAAAGGGCAATCTGAGTTTCGCACTAGCGATGCTTTCTAAAACCGTGTTGATTTTCGTTCCAAGGAATTTAACATATTGGAAGTGAGAATATGTTGAAGATACTAAAATGTAGACTTTCACGGCCGGAAATATCATGTCCATTGTAATTATACGGGCTGTTATGCCGTGGTCGGTTGATGAATTCTGTGTCAATTCCCAACGTTTCGTCTCCGACTGCGGGAGACATCTTCAAAGGGGTCCGTAGCTCGAAGGAAGGTCCGCTTCTGTTGTGGAAGTGAGGTGTTATCAACACGTTAGCGGACAGAGACAGAAATATTTGTGAACCTGAGTTGCTCGACGCTGAGATGGAACATCTCCACAATGCACTAATGAAGAACGGATATTCGTCCGCCGAAATAAAACGTGCGTTGAGGCAGCGACGCAGAAATCATAGTGACGTACAGGCTACTACAAAATCTAAGGTTTTCCTGCCGTTTGTTAAAAATGTAACGGAAAGAATAGGGAGGATCTTAACGAAGCGGAATATTACGGTAATTTACAAGCCCACCAGGAAGATACAGGAATACCTTAAGCCTGCCAAGGATTCTCGCAAACCATTGGAAAAAGCTGGAGTGTATAGGATACCATGCAGCTGTGGAGATGTTTATGTGGGTACCACTAAAAGAACTGTTTCTAAACGTTTGGAAGAGGACAACGGCAATTGTAGAAGAGGAGAAACGGATCAACTGTTGCGGAGCATGCTTTCCAGCCAGGGAACCACAATATTCGTTTCGAGGAGACCCAAGTACTACCGGCCACAAGCGGATATTACCAAAGGCTCTACAGGGAGGCAATCGAAATCGCTAAACACCCTAATAATTTCAATCGAAAGGAGGAGGGCGTGAAATTAAACGGTATATGGATGCCGGTGTTAAAGATGTGTACCACCCGTCCACTACTGGGTGATGGCAAGGCGATCGACGGCGACGGACAGCGGCCAATTGCACTGGCGTTTTCAAAACACGTGACGTCACGCCGAGGCGCGGGAGCACACGGAATTTAGCGGCAGTCATGTAGCGATCCAATGGGTGTGTTGGACCTTCCATCGAGTTACGGACCCCCTTGAAGATGTCTCCCGCAGTCGGAGGCGAAACGTTGGGAATTGACACAGAATTCATCAACCGACCACGGTATAACAGCCCGTATAATTATAATGGACACAATATGTTGAAGAATTCTGCAGCAAACCAGTTTTAAGGAGGCTGGTGTGTAATTTTGTGGGTCACTCCTTTTAGCCTTCTTTTGTACAGGAGTCACCTGTGTTTCTTTCCAGTAGCTTGGAACTTGGCGCTGGCCAAGGGATTGTAGATATATGCAAGCTTAGAAGGGGCCAATGCTGTGAAGCCGAGTTGATGTGCCATCAGGACCTGGAGACTTACGTCCTTCCTAATCTGCTGGTCATGTAGACCAGAGCTCTTCCGCAGGCAACGTACATTTTGGTTTCCACTAACGGCTCTTCGAGAGCCATGTCAGGTATCGTCACTTTCAAGAGGCAGACAGTAGCGTAGTACACGTGGTACGGTCTAAGATATCTGTGAGGTCAGCTGAGAAAGAAGATCGCCAATTTGTACCGCCCGTCCACTCTGCAGCCATGGCTGACAGTTCCTGACGGCAGTAGCGTCTCTCACGACCGCGGAGCCGCCGCCGCTCGGCTCGGGGCGGAACTCAGGAACAAGTGTTTACGGCGTGCGCGCGGTGGAGCTCTGGAGGTATCGGCGCGGTGTCTGGACGGGTGGGACGCCGCCGCGCGGGCAGAAATAGACGGCCGTATCGCCGGCGGCGGGGTTTATGGGGCCGCGGCCAGTGTGGGCCTTGAGAAACACGAGGCGACCGCGCCGCTACGAAAACAATGTCCGCCCTCGCGCCAATAAACAAATACATCTTCGCTAAATGGGTCCGCCTTCTGAGCCCGCGATGATCGCAGAGAGCGCTGGGGGCTTTTTGTTACACGCCGTGCACCTCGAGTTTGATATTTTTACACGTTGAGTTCCCCGTTTCCTCTTCATCCTCTACGAAATGTGTTTCGTCTCGACATGCTTTTTTTCGGGTGACTGAGGTTAGCACATATATGCTTTTTTTTTTTTTTTCTTTTTTCCGTCAGTCTGCTGAATGGTTTGATGCGGCCCGCCACGAATTCCTTTCCTGTGCTAACCTCTTCATCTCAGAGTAGCACTTGCAACCTACGTCCTCAATTATTTGCTTGACGTATTCCAATCTCTGTCTTCCTCTACAGTTTTTGCCCTCTACAGCTCCCTCTAGTACCATGGAAGTCATTCCCTCATGACTTAGCAGATGTCCTATCATCCTGTCCCTTCTTCTTATCAATGTTTTCCACATATTCCTTTCCTCTCCGATTCTGCGTAGAACTTCCTCATTCCTTACCTTATCAGTCCACCTAATTTTCAACATTTGTCTATAGCACCACATCTCAAATGCTTCGATTCTCTTCTGTTCCGGTTTTCCCACAGTCCATGTTTCACTACCATACAATGCTGTACTCCAGACGTACATCCTCAGAAATTTCTTCCTCAAATTAAGGCCTGTATTTGATATTAGTAGACTTCTCTTGGCCAGAAATGCCTTTTTTGCCATAGCGAGTCTGCTTTTGATGTCCTCCTTGCTCCGTCCGTCATTGGTTATTTTACTGCCTAGGTAGCAGAATTCCTTAACTTCATTGACTTCGTAACCATCAATCCCGATGTTAAGTTTCTCGCTGTTCTCATTACTACTACTTCTCATTACCTTCGTCTTTCTCCGATTTACTCTCAAATCGTACTCTGTACTCATTAGACTGTTCATTCCGTTCAGCAGATCATTTAATTCTTCTTCACTTTCACTCAGGATAGCAATGTCATCAGCGAATCGTATCATTGATATCCTTTCACCTTGTATTTTAATTCCACTCCTGAACCTTTCTTTTATTTCCATCATTGCTTCCTCGATGTACAGATTGAAGAGAAGGGGCGAAAGGCTACAGCCTTGTCTTACACCCTTCTTAATACGAACACTTCGTTCTTGATCGTCCACTCTTATTATTCCCTCTTGGTTGTTGTACATATTGTATATGATCCGTCTCTCCCTATAGCTTACCCCTACTTTTTCAGAATCTCGAACAGCTTGCACCATTTTATATTGTCGAACGCTTTTTCCAGGTCGACAAATCCTATGAAAGTGTCTTGATATTTCTTTAGCCTTGCTTCCATTATTAGCCGTAACGTTAGACTTGCCTCTCTCGTCCCTTTACTTTTCCTAAAGCCAAACTGATCGTCACCTAGCGCATTCTCAATTTTCTTTTCCATTCTTCTGTATATTATTCTTGTAAGCAGCTTCGATGCATGAGCTGTTAAGCTGATTGTGCGATAATACTCGCACTTGTCAGCTCTTGCCGTCTTCGGAATTGTGTGGATGATGCAGAGATAACACCATTAAAAGTTAAATGAAAAGGAAGGTGTGCCTTGGCCGTAATATTGATGGTTTATTGATAGCAAAATCGATCACAATATTGTGATCGTTTCTCAATTTTGGTTACTGATAATAACTTGATACCAGTGCCTATGAGTTTAATTTGCACACTACAGCACTGAAGATCATCACTATGTGATTGAAAATCGATTTTTCTATCAATAAACCATCAGTATTACGGCCAACGCTGACCTTCCTTTTAATTTAACATATATGGTCGTTGTGCACACAGCACTCCATGGAGTCGCCAATCAATGCCATTAAAAGTGTTGATAAAATGGCCAGAAGTTGCTAACGTGCGAGCCACGTAGTGAATACTAATACCTGCTGGAGATTTGAAACTTCCCTTCTACTAGTAACTCCACACATAGTACATAGGATATATATCTATTGTTTATAAGATATGATGTGCATGTACACTGATGTATTCATGTTATGTTGGACTGGAGTCATTTTTTTAGGTGTTTTTACCTACGAATAAGCAATTACCCCATGCTATATAATTTTTAATGCAGTATTACATTCCTGTAAGCATATCACGGATAATGTATGTTTTCCTGTTCTTGTTCTATATTTCATATGCACGCTTGGACGTTGCATTGTGGTTAAGTTCCAAGTTCTCCCTCCCCTTTGTCCCCCCCCCCCCCCACTCACTCATCACACATCCGTCTCCCCCCTTTCCCATCCTCATTTTTCTTCACCCATCCCATTTCACTATTTTGTTTTTTTTCCCTCCTCTCCTTACGCTTAATTATACATGTCTGCCAGTTTGCCTCCAGTCCCAGTGCCCCCATTTCTCTCATCTCCATCCCCCTGTCATCAAATGGCTCTGAGCACTATGCGACTTAACTTCTGAGGTCATCAGTCGCCTAGAACTTAGAAATAATTAAACCTAACTAACCTAAGGACATCACACACATCCATGCCCGAGGCAGGATTCGAACCTGCGACGGAAGCGGTCGCTCGGCTCCAGACTGTAGCGCCTAGAACCGCACGCCCACTCCGGCCGGCCACCCTGCCATCATTACTATACTAATACTATCAAACAGATTACTCCGCTTCCACCTCCCCTTTCATAACTCCTTGTTCATCGTTGTGCTCTCTATAATTTCTTGTCCTCCTCCTCCCCCCCCTTTCCCAAACCTTCAATCCCTTGTTTACGTTGTGTCCATCGTAGTCTCTTGCTCCTTACCCCTCCCAACCATGCCGGCCGCTGTGACCGAGCGGTTCTAGGCGCTTCAGTCCAGAACCGCGTGACTACTACGGTTCCAGGTTCGAATCCTGACTCGGGTATGGACACCCAAGCTTTTTTTTCTCCCCCAATCCCCTCTCCTACCACGTCCTCTACCCTCCTCGAATACACAGTATCTTCTTTGGTTCTTCTCAAGCCCCCCCCCCCCCCACCTTTCCTCACAGTTCCCCCTCCCTCACCCCCGCCCCTGTTTTTCACTCCTAGCGTAATATTTATTATTTTTTATATTATTGCCGGCGCTTTCTATATCGTCTTGTATGATTCATTGGCTTTTGTATTTTATTTTATCTTTTCCTTACAGATTTTGGTCTCTTCACGCTACATCACGTATGTTCACTTCGTATTATTAACGATCTGACATTCACATGTAAATGCAAACATGCAATGCCGCCTCCCAAGGTAATAACACACGGCTAGCTTTCTTGACTAGCGTTGTTCTCCATTTGGATTAGTTGAAAATTTTGTCATACTTTGCCAACAGTCAATTGTTAAAGCGTGCACGTGGTTAAACTTTTAAGCTCTTTTTTGCACAGCAGTCTTTGTAATCTAGAAAGTGTTCTGTTCCGGGTCCTCATATTTAGATGCTCATTCCAAGGTGATCCTAATTTTGCAGAAGGGGAGATGAACAGGGAGCACTGGAAATGGAAATTATCGATCAGCTAGCCGGACAGACCATGAAGGATAAGTTTTTAGAAGGTAACCTTGTTCAGTTTCAAAAGTGTCTTCCGAAGCAAACAGCCCGAATATCAAAAACTTTGGACAAGGTTCGTCCTCTGCCTTTGGCACGACACACAAGTGTGAACAAACATCTTCTTTGCTAAAATTTACAAATTGTATATACAGAACAAACGTGAGTGGCAAACATTTTCGAGATACTTTACTCATACTACAAACTAAGGTTGAGCCACAGCTCGAGAAGATTTTGGATTCAGATGTCATTTTTCACTAAGTGTACTAAAGTGCAACTGAGGTTTTGAATGAATATTGTGTTTGTGGTAAGTATCAGTAAATTTTGTTATAATTTCGTCTTTAATTTCTGAGGAAATACATTATTCAGCCTCCACTGAGATTCAAAACGTGATACGTGGTTCTCATGGTAGAGTAATTTGGAGACAATTGTATTAATGTATAACGTTATTGCACATGTCTGCGTTTACTGGTCTCCTCCACTACCGACACAACACGTCACACTGAGGTGAGTGAAGTCATGAGGTTCGATTTTGTAGATACGCAGATGGCGGTAGTATCGCGCACACAAGGTATAAAAGGGCAGCGCATTGGCGGAGCAGTCATTCGTACTCAGGTGATTCATGTCAAAAAGTTTACGACCTGATTATGCGTGCTGAACGATAATTAACAAACTTTGAGCGCGAAATTGTAGTTGGAGCTAGACGCATGGTGCCTTCCATTTCGGAAATCGTTAGGGAATTCAACATTTCGAGATCCACAGGGTCGGTACTGGGCCGAGTATATCAAATTTCAGACATTACCTCTCACCACGGACAACGCAGTGGCTGACGGCAGCAGCGTCTGCGTACAGTTGTCACAGTGCTGACAGGTAAGCAATACTGCGTGAAGTAGCCGTAGAAATGGATGCGGGACGTACGACGAGCGTATGCGTAAGGACACAGCGGCAAAATTTGGCGTTAATGGTCTATGGCAGCAGACGACCGACACGAGTCCTTTACTAACAGCACGACGTCGCCTGCAGCGGCTCTCCTTGGCTCGTGACCATATCGGTTGGATCCTAGACTACTGGAAACCTGTATCCCGGCCACATGAGTCCAGTCTTCAACTGGTAAGAGCTATGGTAGGTATACATGGAATGGTCCAACTGAACCGATTATTGACTGGGAATGTTTATGTTCGGCTGCTTGGACACCATTGCAACCATTCATGAGCTTCATGATCCCAAACCACGATGGAATTTTTATGAATGACAATGCACCGTGTCAGCTGGTCACAACTGTTAGCGATTGGTTCGAAGAAAGTTCTGGACAACTCGAGCGAATGGTTTGGCCATTAAGATCGCCCGACACGAATCCTATCAAACATTGATGAGACTTCATCGAGAGGTCGGTTCGTGCACAACATCCCAAAACACTTTCGCAATTATGGACGGTTATAGAGGGCAGCATGGTTCGGTGTTTCTGCAGGGGCTTCCCAACGAGTCCATGACACATCGCATTGCTATGCTAAACCAGGCAAAAGCAGTTCCGACTTGATATTGGGAGGGAACTGATGACTTTGTCACCTGATTGTATACCATCATTGTATATACTAACAGCGTAAATACGGACAACTAATAATGTTCATTTGATTGGTATACTGATTGGTAGTCTGATGTTTTTTGACATACAAATAAGTTTCTGTATTTGAAAATGGCCTAAAGCCGAAATGTGGATCCTTCGACAATAAAACAGAAATTATTACAGTCAAATGGCGGCAGCATCATTCAAAAAATTTACCATGACTGCGGCTCCAGCCAAAATAAAAATTAACACTAGTGCTCCACTTTGACGACAGTTCTATCTGCTATAGTAATTACAACTCTAATCATTTAAATACGCTCCAGTGGTGTGTACGAGAGCTATGTTGCATTGACATCTGAGCATGTCATGTGGTTGCTTCACTCTTTTTGTCAGACAGTGTAAATTGAAAGTAACACTCCTGTATTTCCATATGCATACCTTCATTGACTCTGAAGCGTAAGGTGAAAGGTGGCTACACTGAGCCACTGCGCCAGAGATTGCGCCAAAGAGTATTATTAAGCCGCCTACACAGTGCTTAAGGAGAGCTCGTAGTAGTCTGTACTTATTAAGAACTCGTAGCAGAGAGTGTTTGTAGGCAGTGCTTGCTGAGATGTGATATTGGAGAGTTCTGGTTGAGATGTGGTAGTAGCGAGTCGGTGTGGAGAGATTGTAATGTTTAGAGTGCTTTTCATCAATATAAATTAAGGTAACAAACTGCTTTTCTTTTTTTTCTCATAATTTCAATGTCCTGAATAATGCGTCATTACAGGTTCAGTCAACAAAGCATCTGGCTTGTGTTCTTGTATTAGAGTGTAATTCTGCTTTCCTTACGCAATTTTAGTATTTCTATTTTTTAGTTACTTCAGTATAAATGGTATTTAAAATTTCTTGTCTTGTTGAAGAAGAACCGTGTCAGATGTGTACGTTGAGTCACACTCCCACACACAGAACAACTACACTTGTGCTTTGGTTTAGTAGGTTTTATAGTTGCTGGGGACTTAATTAATTAATTGTGTTAACGAAAATTTTCATTTCATTCTTTGCTGTTGTTCTATGCAGTCAGATTGCGTAATAATACTAGTCAGGGCCAACGGTTTACGAGACTTGCGTAATCGGACAGACAGCTACGAAAAATAAAAAAATATTTTCATAAATGATAATTAAGCCCCCATGCACGTGGCGACCGCTGCTTCGGATCATCCCTTGGAATTCTTCTGATTGTAAAAATAGTGGACAGTAGTATTGTTGTAGTAATCTGGAGTTTAGTAATTGTAGTCTATTTTGCATGTGTAGATTTGGTAATTAGCATTCTTCTAATGGTATTTTTCAAAATTTAATTTTTATTGCCTTGTATACGCGTTTGACGATTTGGTGCAATTATTTCAATTGTTCGATTAATCGTGTTTGAGGGAAATATTTCGCGTGAATGGTATTGTTGAAGATGAGGAGTCATTGTGTGTAATTTTCGTCCAGTGACGAATTTTTAATGTTTTGTAAATGATTACGCGATCGATGAAAAAGGCGAAAATGATGAATAGTGAGAATGACGAAATTGTTGACATGGCGACCTCGCCAACACAGGACAACAGTATGATGAATAATGAAGTGGAAAACAATGTAATAAGTCGGGAAAATAGTCCGGAACCATTTCAAAATTTTTCTGAATCAGAAAATTCACAGAATCCGAGATTAATGACAGAAGATATGGAGCAGTTGATGAGTGCAATATTAAATTTGGGATCACAAATAGGAACAATTAAAACAGAGATAGGAACAATTAAAACAGAGATAGGAACAATTAAAACCGAGATGGGAACTTTGGGATCTGAATTAAAAACTGACATGGGAACAATGGAAACACAGTTTAGATCTGAATTAAAAACGCAGATGGGGACAATGGAAACACGGTTAGATTCGCGAATAGGGACGTGTTTCAAAAATATGAAAGATGAATTAAAGAAAGAAATCAGAGAAGAAGTACAACCGATTTTGGATGCTCACAATAATAGATTAATTGCAGTAGAAATCAGACAAAGGGAACAGGATAGAGAACAGGAGGAAAGAGATTGCGTGATAGTACAGAAATTTTCAGAGTTAAATTTACAACGTGCAAAAGATAAGGAAGAAATATTTGAGAGAATCGAGGAATCCGTACCAAATGACAGAATAAATAACCTAACACAACAATATGAACAGTTAACTACCAAATGTGTTAATACTGAAACCCGAGTCGCGACACTTACGGAAGTTAAAGGGGGGAGGCACTGTCATGAGTGGTAAAATACCAGTGGTTATAGGATTCAGAAAAGACCCTTTTTTAGGGTAGGGAGGACAGAAAGAAAACAAATTTTAAGAGAGGTTAGAACTGAGACAAACCTTCAGTTTGAGAAAGAAATCAAAAAACATAATTCCAGCTTATTACATCAACATAAACAGCCATTGGTTAAGAATTTTCAACTGTCAGCAGATATTTTAACTCCATCCAATTTTAAGTCAGTCAATGTGAAATGTCAGCTATCTTTATTGCATCAAAATATTCGAGGACTGAGAAATAAAATTAATGAATTAACTATCTGCATAGATGAATTAGAGTCTTCAAACCCAGCTGACATAATCTGCCTCTCTGAACATCATGTGACCACTGGTATAGAACTTTTAAGTGTTACAGGGTTTAGGTTAGCATCTCACTATTGTAGATCAGAAATGGAGAAAGGAGGAGTTGCCACATTCATCAGGAACTGTCATAAATTTAAGAACATAGACATTCATAAATTTTGCCTAGAACAGCATATGGAAGCATGTGCAACAGAATTAGATTTTCACAAAAAATCTTTCATAATATTAAGTGTATATCGAGCACCTGCAGGTAACTTTAATCTGTTTGTAAACCACCTTGAAGCTGTACTGGCCCATTTAACAACCAAAAACAAAGAAATAGTGGTTGCTGGTGATTTCAATGTAGATTTCCTTAAAGACTCTCCCAATAAGAACCTATTTGAGTTAGTAACACTATCATTCAACTTAATTCCCACAGTAAAGTTCCCCACTAGGATAACCACTTGCTCACAAACAGCCATTGATAACATCTTTATAGAAAAGTCAAATGAACAAAATTATATTACAAAACCAATAGTCAATGGCCTCTCAGACCATGACATGCAGTTCCTTCTGTTAAATGTTAATACTGAACAGGATATAAAATCTGTTAAATCTGAGCTCAAGAGGGTAATCAGTAAGCCAAAAATTGATTATTTTAGGACACTCCTCAGAGACATTCACTGGACTGATGTTTACAGTGCTCATGGCATGAATGAAAAATATAACATTTTTGCTAATAAAGTGCTTACCTTATTTGAACACTGCTTTCCCCCAAAACTTACCAAGGTTAGAGCAAAGTCTACAAAGAAGCCATGGATTACTCGAGGAATAGGGGTATCTTGTAAAACAAAAAGAAAACTGTATCTGTCAATCCGAAACATTTCCAATGTTGATGCTATAGCACATTATAAGAAATACTGCAAAATATTAAAGACTGTAATACGGATGTCAAAGCAAATATATTACAAGGAAAAGATAGTCATATCAGATAACAAAATAAAGACAATATGGGATATAGTGAAGGAGGAGACCGGTAGAACCAGACATGAAGAGGAACAAATAGCATTAAGAGTAAATGATGCATTGGTGACAGATGTGTATAGTGTTGCAGAACTTTTTAACAAACATTTTATAACTGTTACTGAAAAGATGGGGTTGTCAGGTTTGGTAGATGCTGCTATGGATTACCTTAGACCAGACATTTCAAGTAACTTCCATAATATGAATTTGACCCTCACTACCCCAACAGAAATAATGTCCATCATAAAATCTTTAAAATCAAAAACATCTAGTGGGTATGATGAAATATCAACAAAGTTAATTAAAGAATGTGATTCTGAGCTAAGTAACATATTAAGCTATCTGTGTAACCAGTCGTTTATCAGTGGAATATTTCCCGAATGGCTGAAATATGCTGAAGTTAAGCCACTGTTTAAGAAGGGAGATAAAGAAATAGCATCAAATTTCCGTCCAATTTCACTGTTGCCAGCATTCTCAAAAATTTTCGAAAAAGTAATGTACAGTCGTCTTTATAACCATCTTATCTCAAATAACATACTGTCAAAGTCACAGTTTGGATTTCTAAAAGGTTCTGATATTGAGAAGGCTATCTACACTTACAGTGAAAATGTACTTAATTCATTAGACAAAAAATGGCAGGCAACTGGTATATTTTGTGATCTGTCAAAGGCATTTGACTGTGTAAATCACAATATCCTTTTAAGTAAACTAGAATATTATAGTGTAACAGGAAATGCTGCAAAATGGTTCAAATCTTATATCTCTGGCAGGAAACAAAGGGTGTTATTAGGAAAGAGACATGTATCAAGCTATCAGGCATCATCCAACTGGGAACTAATTACATGTGGGGTCCCACAAGGTTCCATTTTGGGGCCCTTACTTTTTCTTGTGTATATCAATGACCTTTCATCAGTAACATTACCAGATGCCAAGTTTGTTTTGTTTGCTGATGATAAAAACATTGCAATAAATAGCAAATCAAGTGTAGTCTTAGAAAGATCAGCCAATAAAATATTTTTAGACATTAATCACTGGTTCCTAGCCAATTCTTTGTCACTAAACTTTGAAAAAACACACTACATGCAGTTCAGAACTTGTGAGGGGTGTCCCAAGAGTATATGTCTAACATATGATGACAAGAAGATAGAAGAAGTGGACGGTGTTAAATTCTTGGGATTACAGCTTGATAATAAGTTCAACTGGGAGGAGCACACCACAGAACTGCTGAAGCGTCTTAACAAATCTCTGTTTGCAATGCGAATTTTGTCAGACATAGGGGATATAAAAATGAAAAAGCTGGCATACTATGCTTACTTTCATTCCATAATGTCATATGGGATTATTTTCTGGGGTAATTCATCAAGCCAAGCTAAAGTTTTCCGGGCACAAAAACGTGCAGTAAGAATTATATGTGGTGTGAACTCAAGAACATCCTGCAGAAGCCTGTTTAGGGAACTAGGGATACTAACTACAGCTTCCCAATATATTTATTCCTTAATGAAATTTGTCATTAAAAATATATCACTTTTTCAAACCAACAGCTCAATTCATGGAATCAATACTAGAAATAAGAATAATCTTCACAAGGATTTAAAGTCACTTAGTCTTGTACAAAAAGGTGTGCATTATTCAGGAACACACATTTTCAATAACTTGCCAGCAGCCATAAAAAGCTTAACAACCAATGAAATTCAGTTTAAGAGAAGCCTAAAGGATTTATTGGTGGCCAACTCCTTCTACTCCATTGATGAATTTCTGAGGAAAACCAACTGATTTGTATATAAGTACAACATAACTTCTGCACAATTTCAGTGCAGTAATGTGTTCACTGAAAATTTGTGTGTGTGTGTGTGTGTGTGTGTGTGTGTGTGTGTGTGTGTGTAAGTATAATCTAACTTCTGCACCATTTCAGTGCAGTAATGTGTTCATTGTAAATAAGTATTACAGTAGTTGTATTACATGTTTCTTACCTTATAAATAAATAAAAAACTTTTTTATTTTAAATTCAGTGCAATAGTATTTGTAAAATGACTCTTAGTGTTCATTAAAAAATGACGATCATTCCACTTGGGACCTGTGGAATGGTACATTAGCTTATTTGTTTTAGTTTAAATATTTGTCATGTATTGTTGTTTTTCTGACATGTTCCACATCCTGGAGGACCTCCTCACTACGGATCAATTGGAATGAAAGTAAATCTAATCTAATCTAATCTAAACGTAAATAAACAGAAAGAACAATTAGGTGACTTATCGGAAAGAGTTGAGGAGATTTCAGATAAATTGACAAATCTTAGTTTACATGGGGACAGAGATTCGGATGATACAGCTCCATTACCATTTGCAGAAACCGAAGAGTATCAGAACATAAATAAACATGTTGAAAATCAGGGAAAATTTAATGAACGCGTTAAAAGGGAAGTTGAGGCATTACGAAAGCAAGTCAAACAAATTGAAGGTGAAATCGTAGGAAAAGACAGCAGAAGAAATTTAGAATCACGGATAGCAGAGGGCTTTGAAGAAAATAATTTATTTCATTTACGAGAAGCAACAAGAGAGCGCCAGGCGCGTGAACTTGACAATAATCGACATTCGGACTGGGACAGACGCGGTAGGTCTTTGTCGCCACGAGGCGAAAACTTTGACTATAAACACTTCTTGACTGTTCGGAAATTTAAGATCTTCCGCAATTCTAAGAATGACATACATCCATGTTCATGGTTAGATCAATTTATGTACGCACTTCCACCACATTGGCCACTAAGTCACAAACTGGAATTTATGTGTGGATATTTAGAAAACGAACCGGCGACGCGCATGCGCGCAGTCATTAGAGATTGTAATAATCTAAATGATTTTTATCATGCATTTCTATCGGCATATTGGTCCGAAAACACACAAGACAGAGTCAAACATAGTCTGATTATGCAGCGTAATTTTAAACAGTCTGAGTTCCGCACGCCGGCAGAGTACTTTGAAGACATGATTCGAAAGAATCAGTTCCTGTCCAACCCTTATAGCCCGACTGAATTAATTCGCATTTGTTTAACTAAGCTGCCACAATCCATAAGACAAATTGCTTTAGCCGGAAGATGTAAAGACGACATCGAGACTTTTAAGACTTTGTTGCAAGAACTTGAGTATGACAACGACAACGGACTTCTTGTAACTTTTTCAGTAACAGTATTTACAATAGATTTTCAGAGAAAAGAGATAGTGATCGGAACGGGCGTTATATGGGTAACTTTGAGAATGACAGACGTAACAGACAGGACAATAGGTACCAGCCTTATGACAATAACAGACGTTCTAACAGAAATTACACAGACAATTATAATAACGGTAATTCGTACCGGAACGATCAATCATACGGAAACAGTAATCGGTATCATCAAGACAGAAATTATTCAAACGGTAATAGAAATTCTTACTACAGAAATAATCAGGGTAGTAGATACAACAATAATTTCAGAAGTGACAGTCGAAATTATACAAGAAGTAGTTATGCAGACAGACAGGAAAATAGAAATTTTAATAACAGACACAACCCAGAATTTGCATCCAACAGACAGGAGGGACCTAACTGGCATCCTCCACGTGACAGAACTTCAGAGAGACAAGTGTAAATAGTAGAAATTGATCCGCGAAATGACGCGAATAATCAAATACGTGACGCAAACAATCGACAATGACTTGCAGCTTCGGCTTCTGGCAGCAATATAGACGGTTCAGAAAGTAATGACACTACGACTTTACACTACGTACGCCTGGAAGACATGAGAGACATTTTGCTAGACGAAAAGGAAAATAATGTAGACGCGTTTTTACATCCTGTTATTGAAGTATGTGTGGGTAAGAATAAGTTCACTGCAGTTTTAGATTCTGGGAGCCCACTGAATGTCATTAGTGAATCAGTTTTTCGTATATGTGTAAGAACTATTGCCTGTCCTGCGTTACCTATTTCAAAAACTACAATTCGAGGAGCGATTTCTGGAAAAAGTGTGGAAGTTAAACAACAGACCAACTTAAATTTCATTTGTCAAGGATACGAATTTTCTGCTAATTTTATTATTGTTCCATTACTCAGTACCCAAATCATATTAGGTATGGAGTTTCTTAACGCACATAAGGCAATTTTGAACTTTAAAGAAGGAAGTGTGAATTTGACTGTTGCCGGAATGCCGAAATGTTTGAAATTTTTCGAGTGTTTAACAAGATCTGAGTCAGATACAAAATGTTTAAGGTTTCTTACTTCTGATGTTTTCGTTGAGCATTACGACGACAGGGTGTTTATTCATGACTATGACAATAGATACAGAGACGCGATGGATGATAGAATTAATAGCGAAGAATTAATTAATGAAAAGGTTAAGAAAGCTGAAGTGCCAGATGACGTTGCAAGAGAAGAGCTGCACCAAATTTTGACTTCACATGCTACAGTGTTTAGTCATCACACAGGAACTATACAAGGCTTACAATATTTATTTAAAGTAAAAGAACACGCACCATTTCGCGGGAAAACGTACGCTATTCCTTTGGCTTACAGAGACAAGGTTAAGAATGAACTTCAGTACATGTTAGATCAGGGCATTATTGAGCCTGCAGTCAGTCCTTATACCAGCCCATTACACGTTGTTCTTAAAAAGGATGGGTCAATTCGTTTGGTTCTGGATTCCAGACAGATAAATAATATCATCATTCCTGAAACTGACCGTCCACAAAATTTAGATGAACTTCTTCAACATTTTCATGGAATTAAAGTTTTATCCACGATTGATATGCGCGCAAGTTTTTGGCAAATAGAACTCCACCCTGATTGTAGAAAATATACTGCCTTTTTAGCCTTTGGTAACTGTTACCAGTTTCGGAAATTACCGTTTGGACATACTGTATCTTCAGCAGCATTCATTCGTAGCTTAAATGAAATTTTACCTGTTTATCTTCGTGACAATATTACTTCATATGTTGACGACATTCTTATTGCTAAACATTCTTGGAGTGAGCACAACAAAATTTTGGATTCATTATTACGTATCTTTGCAAGAGTTGGCATTACAGTGAACTTAGAAAAAACTGAATTTGGTCGTTCTCAGGTGAAATTTCTCGGTCACATTATTTCTACAGAAGGTATTCTTCCTGATCCAGAGAAACTAGACGCTATTCGTAATTATGCTGTTCCTACCACAAAACGTGATGTTCGTAGTTTCCTTGGTGTCTCTAATTTTCTTAGACGCGTTGTTAGATTGGACAATTTGGCCACACCTCGTTTTTGCGAACTATCTGAAAAATTCTTTTTAAACGAAAATCGGTCGACAACTCTGTTTGGTTAGTTTGTATTCCTGATGAGTGGGTTAATAAGCTGATTTGGTATACCCATTTCAGTTATGCACACTTTGGTCCCAGAAAATGCTTTCGTAAATTACGGGACAATTGCTACTTCAGTAATATGGAAAAACGTATTCAATCTGTTCTGGCCAAATGCAAATTATGTCAAAAGGCTAAGCCGCCAACAGTTTCTCACAGAGCACCGTTGTTTCCTACCATTCCAGCAAAATTAAAGGAGATGGCTGCAGTCGATTTGTTCGGTCCAGTGGTTCGTTCTACTAATGGTTTTGCGTACATTTTCGTAGCAGTGGAGTTGACGTCAAAATATGTGTGTTTTACACCTTTACGCAAAGCAACAGCTCGTTCAGTATCTAACGCTTTCATCAAACATTTTCTTAAAGAAGTTGGTCATGTTGATAAGGTTATATCAGATAATGGATCACAGTTTCGTTCTAAAATTTGGCTTCGTACTCTACAGCGTCGTAAAATTAAACCAATTTTCATTTCACTTTTTCACCCTCAATCTAACGCTTCAGAGAGATGGATGAAGGAAATCAATAAATTGTGTCGTCTTTATTGTCATCAGAATCACAGAACTTGGGATCTGTATGTTCGTATTTTTCAAAACATTCTGAATGAACTCCCTAATGATTCAACTTCTTTACCGCCTTTACTGATATTAAAAAACAAAGCACCGACAAATCGCGTTTCTGAAATCGTTCCTTTTCCGCCTACACGGAAACTACGGCATTCTGAAGTTGTGAACATGGCTCTGCAAAATATTGCATCTGCGGCTGCTAGAAGAGAGAAATCAGCTAAACATCCTGGTCGTTTAAAAATCTTGTCAGTTGGTCAGAAGGTGTTAATTAAGTCTCATCGTTTGTCTCACAAAGGAAAAGGATTGTGTCGCAAATTTTTTCTGCTTTATAACGGTCCATATAGAATTCGCAAAATTGTACATGATAACACTGTTGAAGTGGAAACTCTTAAATCACGACGCTCTAAGGGAATACATCATATATCAAACGTCAAAATTTTTGTGGAATGACATACTTGTGAGAAACTAACAGCTACATGTAAACATGCAGATAATACAAGGATACCGCGCTGTGTTTTGGCGGCGGCATATACTCAAAGCAACAGTCAAGTCTGCGCGCCGCACAAGGCAGTCGTTGACCGCAAACAATTGCTTCCTACGTCACGCGCCTACAGCTGATCGAGCGCTCAGTGCGAATGCACTGACAGCCGTAAACAAATACATAGTTTAATTTCTCCGATTAAATTCAGTATAAAGCTATAGTGACTTGATGAATTAGGTTATTAACATTCAGTATTTTTCAGGATACGGTTCTATAAAATATTTAAGAACTTCAGGTAAATTCTGTGTGTCTCCGACGTTAAGAGGTCTTGCTATCGAGAGAATTTCAGAAAGAATGTAATTTCCAAGAAGAAACTAATAAACTAAAAAAGGTAACTATTAATTGAGTTCATTTTTCAGGTAACATATTTCCACTTAGGTACGTACTTTAGACGTAATTTGCTGCTTGCGATTACGTGATTCATACTTTGTGCTAATTTCATGTTCTATGAATTTACTTGTGAAGCGACGTGCTTGCGTACATTTGCTGATTTTTGTCAATGTTTTATTAATGAACTGGGTTGTAACTTGTGTATATTATGCATCGCTTGGCTGCACTGCTTTTTCACTGATGTCATATTTTTTAATTATGTGCCTGCTGTGCTTATTTATTTAAATTATAATTGTCACCTGATTAATTGTGCTGACTGTGGTTATGTATGTAGGTTATACTTTGTGATTTATCTGCTTGCGCCTTCATGTTTACTTATTAAGATTACATATGAACATTTATTTGCTTATGCTGATATGATGCTAATGACCTGTTTATTACGTAAGATATATGTTTACTGCTATGCGTATGATTTGCATATTTATACACTTCTGTTTGTTGTCATAACTACTCTTTAATTGGTATATAGAAATGCTGATGTAAGGTGTGCGAACATGGAGTTTAGGCCACAGTATGGTGTTAATTATAGATTGTTTGCTTGGCAGAGCCTCGTTGTAAGAATTGTGCTGCATCCACTGGTTGACATTATGTTCTCCACTGGTATATTTACTCGCTATTGCTTGTTTTGCTTACGCTCAGCGCCTTATATTTTTAAGATAAGAAAATGAACTGCTATAATTCGACGAACGACATTAGTACAAGAAACTTCATAGAAGTCACATGACCTGAGGTTTTATGGAAGCTGTATAAATGTATGCTAATAGGAAGGAGGCTAACGACATGACATACCAAAACTAGGTTTAGACCATTGACAGTTATTACACTGCATTTTTCGTGAGCAATTGAAATAGGAAGTGACACTTGACACATGAAATACTCCACATGTTTGCTTCTGTTTGCCACAATTCTTGAAGTGGTGTACACACTGTGAAATATTATGATCATTCACACTCCGTAATCGTACTTAATTACTGAGAGTTATTCGAACTAAGTCTGTTAGAGGTCATGTATGCATTTCTTTTGTTTATAATTCATAACGAGTAGAAGATTTGGGTCAGATGGATTACACCGAGGTTGAGTGTTGACAATGTGTCTTCGGATTGTATGAGATGATGAGGTTTGCATTAGGATTTTATCTGTACTTGTTCGAGGAGACTGACTAGAGAAAAGAGTTGTTATGGAAGTGAAATGATATTGGCGATAAGGTTTATATGTGTCGACGTATTGAAGAGATATTATTGATGTATTGAGATTATATGAAGTTGATGATATTGGAGTTTTTGTGGACAAGAGGTAAGGTAAATGATATTGATGATAAGATTTATATGTATCGACGTAAGAGGTATTATTGAAGTATTGAGATTATGTGATGCTGATGATTATTGGAGTTTTGGTGTATAAGAGGTAAAGTAAGTGAGGTCCATTTTTTTTTTTTTTGTTGGTCTTATGGAACAAGGAGGATGAAGATAGCAGACTAGAACACTAAAGTAGAAGGAAGATAGTCTATACACACACTTTGTTAAATCACTAAGCAGTATATACTTTTTTTTTAAGAGAGGAAGTATTTGCATATCTTGGCTCACTGACAGTTGTTCAACAACAGTACATTTGATCTGGCTTGGCAAACATTGGTCTTGACATGATGACTATGACGTTGACTAACTATTATTGACTGTTATACATTGCTGCCACTACTACTTGATACACAAGATGAACATCAAATTTTGACGGAATTACATTTACACAGAAGTACTTAATGTGCATGAAAGATGAGTGGGTGTGTTTTGTGTGTTTTCCTTTCCTAATCCTACCCACCTATCTCCTAAATATTATTTTATTTGTTTGTAGTGGCTTGCACTGACGCCCATAAATATTATAGATTTACTGATATTTGAGTATTTGTAATAGTTAATATGACAATTATCTGATATCATTTGTGTGTTTATTAGAATTTGTATGTTTAGTGTAAGAGCATTGTAAAAGCATTTGTATGTGTATTCAAACTATTGTTCATGCTTGAACTGTCTGATTAGTGATGGTGAATATTATGAACTGTTACTTGCACTTTTCAACATAATGGGTGCCACTTAGGAATGATTAATTTCCTCTGATGAACAGTGTGATCAGTGATAGTGAATATTATGGACTGTTACTTGTACTTTTTCTACATGATTGGTGCCACTAGGACACATTTAATTTCTGCTTATAAACTCTGATGAACAGTGTGATCAGTGATAGTGAATATTATGGACTGCTCTCTGGACCTGCTCAACATTACTGGGTGCACAGATGGAGCTACTTCTATTGAAATGATGTCACTTGTCGGTGTCTGCACCTACTCAACATTGCTGGGTGCCACTAATGAACTGCTTTTACTGAAATAATGTGACTTGTTGCTGTCTGCACCTGCTCAACATTACTGGGTGCCACTGATGGACTGTTTTTTACTGAAATAATGTCACTTGTTGCTGTGTGTACCTGCTCAACACTACTGGGTGCCACTGATGAACTGCTTCTACTGAAATAATGTCACTTGTTGCTGTGTGTACCTGCTCAACATTACTGGGTGCCACTGATGGACTGTTTTTTACTGAAATAATGTGACTTGTTGCTGTGTGTACCTGCTCAACTTTACTGGGTGCCACTGATGAAACTGCTTTTACTAAAATGATGTCACTTGTTGGTGTTTGCACCTGTTGACCATCGCTGGGTGCTACTACTGGAACTAGTCATTGAAAGCATTTTATGTGAACATTTGTATAAACTGATTTTTTGTGTATTGTGTGAACTATTATGTAAAGTCACATGTATGAAAGAATTTGTATCGCTTACTGTATTTCATATATTAGGTTATTGAAAGGTCAGTGTAAAGCCAAAATTTTAACTAATTATGTGATATTTAGGTATTAATATTATCTTTTATTTTTGTCTGTATTTTTCTGGACGAATTTGGTGGTATTTTCACCACCAATGCTGGCAAAAATACCATCAAATTCTGGCCTGTGGAGGAGGGGCATATGAAAGGTGGCTACACTGAGCCACTGCGCCAGAGATTGCGCCAAAGAGTATTATTAAGCCGCCTACACAGTGTTTGGGGAGAGCTCGTAGTAGTCAGTACTTGTTAAGAACTCGTAGCAGAGAGTGTTTGTAGGCAGTGCTTGCTGAGATGTGATATTGGAGAGTTCTGGTTGAGATGTGGTAGTAGCGAGTCGGTGTGGAGAGATTATAATGTTTAGAGTGCTTTTCATCAATATAAATTAAGGTAACAAACTACTTTTATTTTTTTTCTCATAATTTCAATGTCCTGAATAATGCGTCATTACAGGTTCAGTCAACAAAGCATCTGGCTTGTGTTCTTGTATTAGAGTGTAATTCTGCTTTCCTTACGCAATTTTAGAATTTCTATTTTTTAGTTACTTCAGTATAAATGGTATTTAAAATTTCTTGTCTTGTTGAAGAAGAACCGTGCCAGATGTGTACGTTGAGTCACACTCCCACACACAGAACAACTACACTTGTGCTTTGGTTTAGTAGGTTTTATAGTTGCTGGGGACTTAATTAATTAACTGTGTTAACGAAAATTTTCTTTCATTGATTGTTGTTATTCTATGCAGTCAGATTGCGTACAAATACTAGTCAGGGCCAACCGTTTACGAAACAGCGCATTCGGACAGACAGCTACCAAAAACTAAAAATATTTGCATTTTATTTAATTAAGCCCCCATGCAAAGGCTAAGGTTCGCCTCCAACGTTACACAGAGACTCCAAGTCCTGAAACTTCCCCTTTGTATGTAAAGACTGACAGTGCTGGAAAAACTCTTACGTTATTTGATTTTCAAACAGCTGAGCAAAACTGAACGTACTCAGACAGTTCTCTATTTACTTATTCTGATCATCACTAAACTGACACACAATATTTTTAACGCAACGCAATCTGACTTTCAATAATCCCTACAAAAGAATGGCCCTGACTAACAATAACCTATACCTTTCATGAATCACTTCCCTCACAAAAATCTTCGATACTCGAACTACTGCAAAACAGCGAGCACCAATCTTACCTCACAAAAATCTTCGTTACTCGAACTACTGCAAAACAGCGACACCAATACTGCCAGATAAATAAAAGATTCTAACTACTGAAGCCACTAACTACTGATAGGCATAGTTAAAACTCTGGCATCTCTCTCCCCACATCCACCACTGCTGGCGGCTCACTTCCAACTGCCCAACTCTACGCACTTTTCACATCCAACTGCCCAACGCTACAGTAGCAAATATTCCAATAATGAGTCCAACCAGCCAGACTGCACACAGCGCAGTCTGCGATTTTCATACAGAGCACTGCGTGGCGCTACCGACATAAGAACCTAAAATGCCTACTTACAGTCCCTCCTGAAACCTAGTTTCAGTAACTACGCATACTCCAGTTGTTTATTGAGTAGAATTCTTCCTCTAAAAAATGGTTCAAACGGCTCTGAGCACTATGGGACTAAACTTCTAAGGTCATCAGTCCCCTAGAACTTAGAACTACTTAAACCTAACTAACCTAAGGACATCACATACATCCATGCCCGAGGCAGGATTCGAACCTGCGACCGTAGCAGTCGCGCGGTTCCAGACTGTAGCGCCTAGAACCCCTCGGCCGGCATTCTTCCTCTAATCCTTAAATAAATTTCAGCTAACTTTCGCTATGAACACTGCACCTCCGCTCTCCACTGTTGCAGGTGAAACCCCCTGCCTATTCCTTAGTGATGATTACTTTGCGTAGCCTCTCACCGCAGTCCGCGCACCCCATTCATGCAAGCGGCCGTCTATACCAGTCTCACTGGTCGCGCTCCCCACAAGCTCCAGCACTCTGACACACTTTTAACGTTCTTATTTTTTGATTGTTTGTCGCTCCAAAATCCATCAAACATCGCTCTCATTGGTCACGCGGCTCCCGTGCAGCCCCCCACTGCCCTGTACGTCCTTCCAGGCATATTTCCGTTTCAGGCGTCACTCGGAAACCACAGGTACCACTTTACAAAAGGAAAGCTACAGTTTGGGTTTCAGGAACAGCATCGGTGACTCGGGAGCTCCCTAATTACTCCCGGTGTTGAAATGGCTTCGTAGCAAACGTTATGGCGGACGGGTTTACCTTGCTTTGTCCGGCCCTTTGGCCGTTATGCAAGGCGTGGACGAAAATATGGTAACACGACAAAAATGCCTAATACGGTGTAGGAAAATCTTTGCCATACAAAACGAGTCGTCTCGGAAAGGATAAATACAGGTCCTGTATGGTTTTCAAGGGAATTTTATATCATTCTTCCCGCAACGTAGTGGTAAGTTAAGGTAATGATAAAGGAGACAGGTAGCGATCACACGCCCTTCCCTCCAAACTGTCACAAAGTAATACTGAGATCTGGCGACTTGGGGTCGGGGGGATGCGAGAATTCATCCTCGTGCTCACAAACCGATTCGAGCTGTTTGTGAAGATGCCCTGTGGCTTTGGATCACAACACCACCATCGGCTTCATGTCTATGGAGTTTTGTGGCCAGAGGAAGTGTTTAAACTCAGAAAAGTGTTGCTGGAGGCACTGTGTAGAAATTCTGGACGTGTTGGGTGTAGCATTGTGCTGCTGGAACTATGCCCAATCCGTCGGACTGCACAATGGACATGAATGGGTGCACGTGATCAGACAGGAAGCTTACGTACGTGTCACCCGTCAGAGTCGTATCTAGACGTATCAGGGGTCCCATATCACTCCAACTGCATACGCCCCACACCATTATAGAGCCTCCACCAGAATGAACGCTGCCCTGCTGACATGCAGGTCCATGGATTCATGAGGTTGCCTCCGTACCCGTACACGCCCATCCGCTCGATACAATTTGAAACGAGACTCGTCCGACCAGGCAACATGTTTCCGGCTCCGAAAGCCCATATCGATGATGCTTCGTTGAATGGTTCGCATGCTGACATTTTTTGATGGCTCAGCACTGAAATCAGCAGCAGTTTGCGGAATGGTTGCACATCTGTCACGTGAACGATTCTCTTCAGTCGTTGTTTGTCCCGTTCTTGCAGGACTCTTTCCGGCCGCAGCAGCGTCGGAGATCTGATGTTTGAAATGGTCGTACGGGAGAATCCCGATTTTCTCGTTGCCTCGGAGATGCTGTGTCCCTTCGCTTATACGCCGACTATAAAACTTCGTTCAGACTCACTTAAATCTTGAAAACCTACCATTGTAGCAGCGGTTAACTTATCTAACAACTGCGCCAGTCACTTGCTGTCTTATATAGACGCTGCCGATCGCAGCGGTGTATTCTGCCTGTTTACATAACCGTGTATTTGAATACGCTTGCTGTTCCAGTTTCTTTGGCCCTTCAGTGTAAATCTTCCAAACAGTGGCCCTTGAAACACCCAACACTTTTGCTACCTTAGTTACGGAAGCACCCAGCATACGAACACTAACAGTCTGCCCACGTTCGAATTTTTCACTTAGCTCCGACGTAATGCACTCAGAAGAACATAGAACACTGTTCTGATTACGACTGACACTTGTAAATAGAGGGCAAACGCAGCTGTCGTTGGTGGCTCAATACAACAGCACCACCTTAGTATGCCAAAGTACCGCTATCCAAGATGGCAGCGATGACGACATCCAAGATGGCGGGTATGACGTCAGCTGATGACGCAAGTACCGTTATCCAAGATGGATGATTTTGGCGGGAAGTTTGAATTTTGGCGGGAAAGTGCCACACCCCAATCCCCCACAAAAATGGCAGGAAATTAAAATTCCAAGAGGATAATGCACCACACCATAGTTATCTCTACTAAGCAAAGAAAATCGCAGGAAGATAGCTCACTTGGCCTACCTCCACTAACCTGTCACTCGACCGTCACTTCCTCCTATGAACTGGCGCTAAGTTTGAAATTGGGCGGTAAACACATCTCACTTGCGGTTTTGCTGCTAATCTAAGGAAATGGCGCCGTGGTCTAGGGCTCACAGTGCGGCTCTCGCAGCCGAGCGAGGCAGACGTGCGGTGTGTGCTCTCCGCTGTCAGAGAGAGCCCGCGCGCCTTGTTTACTTTCTTCGGCCGACACTAACGTGACGCCGTAGCGCTACAAGAACATGGCAAACCAATACAGAAGATCAACCTTGAAATTCACATTTCGGAACGACTTTACCCGACCAAAGGCGCTCGAAGTCGAACGCTTTTTAAAAGAGGAAGCCATGATCCCGGCTGCCGACATTGTCGGCATTCACTTTTCGATCGTCAGTAGCACGGTCTATGTAAAGCTCATAAACGAAACTACATGCGACAAGGTGCTTCGTGAGATGAAACAAGAACTCCGCTTCTACCACGCAGATGGCAATGTTGGCAACGTCGAGGTCGGCCATGCCGCAGTGGGACTGTGGACTATCCGCATATTCGAACTTCCATTTGAACTCCCGGCGGCAGAAGTTGTAGCGGCGCTCCGCCCCTACGGCACGGTACACGAACACGTGGCTGAAAAATGGACCCAGTTTAAGACGTATCCAGTACTCAATGGAGTACGCCAAGTGCGCATAGATCTCCAACGACACGTGCCATCCTATCTACAGATAGGAGGATGCCGGGCCATAGTTATTTATGACGGCCAGCCGAAGACGTGTTCCGGATGCGGCAAAGAAGGACACCTTCGTTCCGAGTGCCTCCAGCGTCGGATCACACAACTCCCACCGAAGGACGTTGCACCACCAGCGGCGAAGACTGTTCTACCCGTGACTTACGCGGCGGCGCTCACGACGTTCTCCACACAACAGACACGGCCGACCTGGCCAGTGGTGGAACATAGTACTACGACTCTGGAGCTACCGAACGCGACAGACATTGACGCCGGCAAGATGGCAATTGATTCCCTTATTGTACCGACCGAAGCGTTTGTTCCGGCGGAGCGTGAGTCAGTGCCGTCTTCTGACAATGAAGGCCATGCACGGAAACAGCGATCACCGAAACGCCGAAAGCGCCGTCGTCGGACCGTGTCGGAACACAGCGGTTCGCATTCGGCCGGGGAAGAACAACTGACCCCTCAAGAAGCCAGCCGCGAAGCTGAGGCTGTTTCCACTGACTCCAACCTTGCAGAACAGACAGAAAAACATGCAGCTTTCGAACATCAGCCCATTGACAGAAACAGTGAGCAGCGGGAAGGTACCAGTGCAGGCAGCGAAATCGCCCGGTCCCTTACTACCAAACATTCCGAGGCTATGGAACATGAACAGACATCCGCGCCCGCTTCGTGGGCCGAGGACGTCGAGACACAAGATCCCGACCCGCGGTCAGCTGAGGCGCCGCCGGATCATGCAGCATAAGCAGCACAAGGAGGACCGCGTTTGGCGGGGGGTGACATCACTTCCGATGTTCGCTTCTCTCCAACTTCAACATGGATAACCTCGCCCAAACAACGCGTTGCCAGGCTTACCGCCTGGTGACAATGAATATCAACATGATCAGTTCTCCTGTCAAGATCCAACTTTTGAAAGAAACCATACAAGCCATGGGAGTTGACTTTGCTTTCCTACAAGAAGTGAAAACGACTGCACTCCCGCACTTTTACGGTTACGCCACACATGTGACGCCCGGTAGCCCTGCAGACACCGGAGTGGCAATATTAGTGCGTGAAGGTATTGAAGTGACCGACGTCACGTTTCTTCCCTCCGCGCGAGGAATAGCATTTACGGCACTCAACACCCGATTCATTAATGTTTACGCGCCGTCGGGTACCACAAGACGTCACGACCGCGCGAGATTCTACTCCACAAATGTCGCTCCCCTTTTCCTTGGACGATACGACCACAGCGTCTTCGCCGGCGATTTTAATTGCGTACTTCACCCCAAGGACCAAATCCCACATTACATGCCTTGTCCGGAACTGGGTGCGATGATCCAAGAACTTCACTTGTGCGACACGTGGGAAAAAGTCCACGGTAACCGCTCTGGCCACACTCATCTTACGTCATTCGGCCAGCCGACTTGACCGCATATATGTGTCACAAGATCTCACACAAGGTGTGGTGGACGCCGAATTATGGCCTCAAGCCTATTCCGATCACAGTGCCTATATCTGCACTATACACCTACGCCCCCAACAAGTCTGGCGCAGCAATGGCTTTTGGAAGCTCAACATAACTCATCTCCAGGACCTGGATTGCCGTCGGCAAGTTGCAGCAACGTGGACTGACTGTGAACGCCGCCACCCACGATACACCTCGACCCTGGAGTGGTGGCTCCTCTGTGCCAAACCAGCAATCCGTAGGACACTTATGCGATATGGCAAGGACGTGACTGCGTGGCATCGACAAACCCTCGATTTTTACTACGCGCCACTCAGGGACCTCGACGCCTTACCCCCTTCCCCGGAGAGACACATGACCAAAGCAGAATCAAGGCTCACATACTATCATTGACGAAGCGTCGACTAGAAGGTGCAGTAGTCCGCTCGCGACGGCACGACCGAACGGTTGCAGAGGAATCCACTATGCACCACATTGTGGCGGATAAGCCGACAACGTCAACATTTAATCACACAACTCAGGACACACGACGGTCTCTTATGTACGACCCAAGCAACCATAGTAAAGGCGGTGGAGGATCATTTTCGTCATCTTTACAAGGCAAGAACCGTCATTGACAAGGCCACTACTGAAGTGTTACAGCAGATAACACGTACTATCGACGAGGCTATCGTGAATGCATTAACAGAGGAAATCTCACTCGAAGAAGTCGAAGACGCCGCGGACAAAGGTGCGGCCAATAAATCTCCTGGACCTGATGGATTGCCCATCGAATTCTACCGGACTTTCCGTGACATCATGACGCCTCGCTGGGTTATAATGTTCCGCGAACTTACGTCTCCGGACTGTGTTGTGCCGCCAGCGTTTGTAGAAGGTCTCCTCATACCAGTACAAAAGCCAGGTGGAGGGCTATCGATTAACGACTATCGGCCGCTTACAATGTTGAACGCCGATTACAAGATTTTACCAGGATTATGGCGAGCCGTATTAAGACGACTTTGCCGATGATCCTCGCTCCAGAACAGACGTCGCAGGGGGGAGAAGCCAACATACACATGGCCACCGGTGACTGCAGGGACTTAATAGCGATCGCTCCTGCGTGCCGCCTGAGAGCGGCGATCGTCTCCGTCGATTTCAACCGCGCCTTTGATAGAGTGCACCAAAACTTCCTCCTACGAGTGATGGACTGTATGGGATTCCCCCCGGGCCTCATCGACACCCTACGGCGTCTTTGGACCGCAGCCAGCTCACACGTCCAGGTCAATGGAAGGACGGTTGGACCAGTACCCATTAAGAGGTCTCTACGACAGGGTTGTCCCCTTTCTACCTACCTTTATGCAATCGCACTCGAGCCACTCCTAGGGGGCCTTAATTACCGCCTGTCTGGTATCACGCTGCGTGACGTCACCTTTCGCTATAGGACATACGCTGACGACCTGCTACTGCTGGTTCGTTCCAATGACGAAGTTCAAAGCGTACTAACCTGGATTGAGCGATACGGACAGGCCGCAGGCAGTCTTCTGAACATCAACAAGTCGGCGGCGTTGGACATTGGGCGTGGTCTCGGACCGGAAGCCCTCACTCCCCTCCCACCAGTTTCTGATCTGCGATATTTGGGCATCACGTTCAAGAAAGATGTACGTAAAACAGCTGCAGCAAACTACCGACGGTTATTACAGATCATACGCGCAATGGTGCGACAGAACCTGCTCCGGGACTTGAATCAGCTACAACGTGTTGAATACCTGAATCTCCACGTAGCATCCAAACTCAACCACGTGGCACAGGTCCTCCCACTACCGCTGCAGATAGGTCGCCGACTTCAGGCGGCCTTCAGTTACTACGTTTCCGCAGGTCATATCTTTAAAGTACGATACGACACTCTTACCCTCCCAGTGCACAAAGGGGGGCTGGGATTGGTCAACGTCAGGGCGAGAGCAGCTGCCCTTTACATGAGCAACATGAGGAAACGATGGACAAGTCAATATACCTCTCTCACGGGTCGTTTACTACAGGTTCTGATGCCAGCCCCTAACGTCCCGCCGGTGTCGGTTGCGCACGTCGCACCACAGCTCTCCCATGTGTCGGCCTTCATTCTTGATTACAGCTATGTCAGCTTGAACCTCTCCGCCACACGTCCACCGAAGGCGAAAGATTTTTATACCAACCTTCTGCGGGCTGTTCACCATAACGTGGTGGAAAACAAGTACCCTACGGTTCACTGGCCAAGAGTGTGGAAAACGATACACCACCACTTTCTGTCATCCACGGTGCGTTCGAAGTGGTATCAGATCGCCAACAAAAAATATGCCACACGCCAGCGACTTCACACTATTGGACTGGCAGACTCCCCTTATTGCCCAGATTGTCACCTTTTGGATACCGATGAACATCGTTTTACTTGCGCATCATCGTCCGGAGTTTGGCGACTAACACAGAAGCTACTGGCTTGTTACCTCCGGGTCGCACCTGATATGATTGACCCGCAGACCCTACTCTGTCCCGATGAAACTTACTTTCCGGCTGCAAAATATCATGCGCTTACATGGTTCAAGGGACTTACCGTCGCCTACATCTTTAGCGACGGAGAGAAAGAGCAGCGTGATTACTGGTGGTTCCTACAAAATTCTCACAATGCCCTCGAACGCACACCGAAATACCGTACGCTCTTCGCAAATTATTTACGCAGCGTTTTCGTTAACCCCCCACTCAGCTGGGGAGTGCCAGGCTGTGGTTAATGTGCTGTGCCGCATCACACTAACGGCTCAACGTTCTGCCTTGTCAGCCATGACCAAAGGAAGAGACAAGCTGCTGCAAGGATACTGTTTTCCTTGAGGCACTAGCGAAGCAGAATGCCTCCGTTGCAGATGCCCTTCAAAGGCGCTATTGGAGATTTCAGATAACGATGGCAAGGCTCCAAGTGGAACCAGTTACATTACTGAAGAACCTTTTAGTTAGAATTACATCAGTGGTTTATATTTCATTTTTTTGATTACTCTTTTATGCCACCTTTGTTGTTGTAACACTTACTTGTAACACTTAGTTACTAGAATTCTCATTTGTACACGCTCCCTAAATGTAATCATATATAAAAAAAGAAAAAGTGGCAACGAATAGCCCTAACCTTGATTCCCATACTTCCCCTGGTCTATAGGCAGCTCTCTGGGGTGGGTTTACTCAGGAGCCAACGCCTGAAGTGGATCAGATTTTTTTTGTTACAGGATGACAAGTGGCGGTGGCACTTAGGTTTTTTTATTTTTTTTTATTTTTTTAGTTCCATTTTCCTAAGAAGCTTTTTAAGGGAAAAAAGTGGTCCAAAAAGGGGGTACCGTCTAAGAAAAAAAAGGGTAGCGTCTAAAAAATAGTAAAAAAACAACAACAAAAAAGGGGGTAGCGTCTCTGATTCATAACCAAAACGTCTTCAGTCCCGGGTTCGATCCCCGCCACTGCCTAAATTTTGATAAATAATCAGCATAAGAAGTCAGCCTCATTCTCCCAACGGCCTTGTCAAAGAGGGCGGAGGAGCGGATAGGGGTTCAGGGCACTTTCTTGTCCTAGGGGTCGGAAATTGCCCCTAAAGGCGGAAGAATCAGCTATGATCAACGACATGAGGATGCAGAAGGCAATGGAAACCACTGCATTAAAGACACGTAACGTGTATCCACAGGACATGTGGCCTGTAATTGAAGAAGTGTCTTGATGATCTCTCCATTGGCAAAAGATTCCGGAATAGTCCCCCATTCGGATCTCCGGGAGGGGACTGCCAAGGGGGAGGTTGCCATGAGAAAAAGATTGAATAATCAACGGATAACGTTCTACGAGTCGGGGCGTGGAATGTCAGAAGCTTGAAGGTGGTAGGGAAACTAGAAAATCTGAAAAGGGAAATGCAAAGGCTCAATCTAGATATAGTAGGGGTCTGTAAAGTGAAGTGGAAGGAAGACAAGGATTTCTGGTCAGATGAGTATCGGGTAATATCAACAGCAGCAGAAAATGGTATAACAGGTGTAGGATTCGTTATGAATGGGAAGGTAGGGCAGTGGGTGTGTTACTGTGAACAGTTCAGTGACTGGGTTGTTCTAATCAGAATCGACAGCAGACCAACACCGACAACGGTAGTTCAGGTATACATGCCGACGTCGCAAGCTCAAGATGAGCAGATAGAGAAAGTGTATGAGGATATTGAAAGGGTAATGCAGTGTGTAAAGGGGGACGAAAATGTAATAGTCATGGGCGACTGGAATGCAGTTGTAGGGGAAGGAGTAGAAGAAAAGGTTACAGGAGAATATGGACTTGGGACAAGGAATGAAATAGGAGGAGGTATACTTGGAAAAGGCCGGGAGATACGGGAAGATTTCAATTAGATTACATCATGGTCAAGCAGAGATTCCGAAATCAGATACTGAATTGTAAGGCGTACCCAGGAGCAGATGTAGACTCAGATCACAATATAGTAGTGATGAAGAGTAGGCTGAAGTTCAAGACATTAGTCAGGAAGAATCAATACGCAAAGAAGTGGGATACGGAAGTACTAAGGAATGACGAGTTACGTTTGAAGTTCTCAAACGCTATAGATACAGCAATATGGAGTAGCGCAGTAGGCAATACAGTTGAAGAGGAATTGACATCTCTAAAAAGGGCCATCACAGAAGTTGGGAAGGAAAACATAGGTACAAAGAAGGTAGCTGCGAAGAAACCATGGGTAACAGAAGAAATAATACAGTTGATTGATGAAAGGAGGAAGTACAAACATGTTCCGGGAAAACCAGGAATACAGAAATACAAGTCGCTGAGGAATGAAATAAATAGGAAGTGCAGGGAAGCTAAGACGAAATGGCTGCAGGAAAAATGTGAAGACATCGAAAAAGATATGATTGTCGGAAGGACAGACTCAGCATACAGGAAAGTCAAAACAAACTTTGGTGACATTAAAAGCAACGGTGGTAACATTAAGAGTGCAACGGGAATTCCACTGTTAAATGCAGAGGAGAGAGCAGATAGGTGGAAAGAATACACTGAAAGCCTCTATGAGGGTGATAATTTGTCTGATGTGATAGAAGAAGAAACAGGAGTCTATTTAGAAGAGATAGGGGATCCAGTATTAGAATCGGAATTTAAAAGAGCTTTGTAGGACTTACGGTCAAATAAGGCAGAAGGGATAGATAACATTCCATCAGAATTTCTAAAATCATTGGGGGAATAGGCAACTAAACGAATATTCACGTTGGTGTGTAGAATATATGAGTCTGGCGACATAGCATCTGACTTTCGGAAAAGCATCATTCACACAATTCCGAAGACGGCAAGAGCTGACAAGTGCGAGAATTATCCCACAATCAGCTTAACAGCTCACGCATCGCAGCTCCTTACAATAATAATATACAGAAGAATGGAAAAGAAAATTGAGAATGCGCTAGATGACGATCAGTTTGGCTTTAGGAAAAGTAAAGGGACAAGAGAGGCAATTCTGACGTTGCGGCTAATAATGGAAGCAAGGCTAAAGAAAAATCGAGACACGTTCATAGGATTTGTCGACCTGGAAAAAGCGTTCGACAATATAAAATGGTGCAAGCTGTTCGAGATTTTGAAAAAAGTAGGCGTAAGCTATAGAGAGAGACGGGTCATATACAATATGTACAACAACCAAGAGGGAATAATAAGAGTGGACGATCAAGAACGAAGTGCTCGTATTAAGAAGGGTGTAAGACAAGGCTGTAGCCTTTCGGCCCTACTCTTCAATCTGTACATCAAGGAAGCAATGATGGAAATAAAAGAAAGGTTCAGGAGTGGAATTAAAATACAAGGTGAAAGGATATCAATGATACGATTCGCTGATGACATTGCTATCCTGAGTGAAAGTGAAGAAGAATTAAATGATCTGCTGAACGGAATGAACAGTCTAATGAGTACACAGTATGGTTTGAGAGTAAATCGGAGAAAGACGAAGGTAATGAGAAGTAGTAGAAATGAGAACAGCGAGAAACTTAACATCAGGATTGATGGTCACGAAGTCAACGAAGTTAAGGAATTCTGCTACCTAGGCAGTAAAATAACCAATGACGGACGGAGCAAGGAGGACATCAAAAGCAGACTCGCTATGGCAAAAAAGGCATTTCTGGCCAAGAGAAGTCTACTAATATCAAATACCGGCCTTAATTTGAGGAAGAAATTTCTGAGGATGTACGTCTGGAGTACAGCATTGTATGGTAGTGAAACACGGACTGTGGGAAAACCGGAACAGAAGAGAATCGAAGCATTTGAGATGTGGTGCTATAGACGAATGTTGAAAATTAGGTGGACTGATAAGGTAAGGAATGAGGAGGTTCTACGCAGAATCGGAGAGGAAAGGAATATGTGGAAAACACTGATAAGGAGAAGGGACAGGATGATAGGACATCTGCGAAGACATGAGGGAAGGACTTCCTGACTTCCATGGTACTAGATGGAGCTGTAGAGGGCAAAAACTGTAGAGGAAGACAGAGATTGGAATACGTCAAGCAAATAATTGAGGACGTAGGTTGCAAGTGCTACTCTGAGATGAAGAGGTTAGCACAGGAAAGGAATTCGTGGCGGGCCGCATCAAACCATTCAGCAGACTGACGGAAAAAAGAAAAAAAAAAAAAAAAGCATATATGTGCTAACCTCAGTCACCCGACCTCACCATGATACGAAAAGCAATTTTATCAATCCCTCGCAGGCACCTTTGTTCATTATTCATCCTACTGTCTTTGTAAAATGCGTTATTATCTATTACCTACTGAGATAAACGAACCGCCAGTTTCCCATTCTATTATCTGACGTGATACACTTACTCGAAGTGCTTCGAAGGCACTTTATTATCCTCAGGAGGAGGCTATTACATACTGCTGGGAAGTGATATAAAATTTATCGACAGCAGGGCGCAGCTAACTCTGCCGCTCATCCGCCCTGCCACGTAAGGTTCCAAACCACTGATGAAGCCCACGTCATGAACGTAGACGCATGAGTCCACACAAGAAGGAAGTTGCTGCATGGCTGACAGAGGTTTATACACTAGAAATGAAACACATACTGTAAACGATATTAACTAATTCTTCCTTTCTATATTGTTGAAGACCTTGTCTGTCAAAGTTTTCCCACAGAGTCTCTGTTTTTTCCAAGCGAACTTAGTTTTGCAGAGGTGTGTATCTATTTCGCTTCATTTACCATATTAAATTAGTTTGACTGTACTGTATTCACACGAGCTAGCCCGAAATTCCCTAACCTCTTGTAATCATTACGATTTATGTATCTTTGCGGAAATAATGTGTTTCTTGAAGTAAGTAGCTAACGTTATAACAATTGCAGTGATCCTAAACGGATCATAAAACACTTTTTATTCTAAATTATAACAGATATGAATTGGGGTTCGAATAGATTAATAATACTCTACTAGCTGATCGCAGTATTACATATATCACTGAACTGAATTGCTGGAAATGCTACTACTACTACTACCACGCTGGTGACATGAGCCGAAGTCGGTTAATTGGCTCACTCCTTGGCTTCTTCCATAGCTGACAGAGGTTCATATTCTAGAAATAAACTACATTCTGTAAACGACATTAAGTAATTTTTACCTTCTACATGGCTAAATAATTTGTTTGTCAAAGGTTCTGGTTGTTCCAAGTGAAATTCGTTCTACAGCAGTGTGCATCTATTGCGCTTCATTTTCCATGTTAGATCCGTGGTGGCCGCCAGCCGTGGCCGAGCGGTTCTAGGCGTTTCAGTCCCGAACCGCGCTGCTGCTACGGTCGCAGGTTCGAATCCTGCCTCGGGCATGGATGTGTGTGATGTCCTTAGGTTAATTAGGTTTAAGTAGTTCTAAGTTAGGGGACTGATGACCTCAGATGTTAAGTCCCATAGTGCTTAGAGCCACTTGAACCATTTTGATTTGTGGTGTTTCTCACTTCGTCTAGTGAAATGTTCAAACGCGCTAGCCCGAATTTCTTTGACCTCTTGTAGTCATTATGAATAGTGTATTTTTGAGGTTCAAAATGGTTCAAATGGCTCTGAGCACTATGGGACTTAACATCTGTGGTCATCAGTCCCCTAGAACTTAGAACTACTTAAACCTAACTAACCTAAGGACATCACACACATCCATGCCCGAGGCAGGATTCGAACCTGCGACCGTAGCAGTCGCGCGGTTCCGGACTGAGCGCCTTAACAGCTAGACCACCGCGGCCGGCTATTTTTGAGGAAATAGTGTGTTTCTTGAAGTAAGGTAACTAACATTCCAAGCTATTCCAATGCTCTAAGAAGGTCACACAACACTTTTTCTTCTAAACAATAATAGAAATATGTAGGGTTTCGAATAGATTAATAGTATTCTGCTAGCTGATTGCAACTTTACATACATTACTGTACTAAACTTCTGTAAATAATACTACTACTATTTAGTTGGTCACACAAAACGAAATCGGCTCACTGCCTAACTCCTTAGCCTTTTCCATTGGTCTCTGTCGCTGGTCGTTTTTTGGGGGCCTCCCTATGTCTCGAGGTATTTATCAATACAGACAATAAATTTCCTACCATATTGGAATTTAAATCTCTGTTACCGTGCTTGCTTGGGTTTTAAAGCAAAACAGTAGTTCTGAATTAATTAATAAATTTCGTGTGTGAGTACGTGACCATTGTCAACATTTGGTGAGTAAAACGTTTTATATCGCTGAATGTATTTCATTATTCACTATACCATTTTTTGGCTATTCCCATCGTCAGATTTAAACTGAAGACATGCAAAACAAGGTTCCGCGTCAGTATCAAAAACCTGTGCGTATTTACCAGAGTGCTCTAAGTTTCCGTTTTTGCAATAAATCGTAGTGCATATTCTTGCGTGAGATGGCTTCCTCGTGTAATTTTTCTGTCAACAGAAGGGCCACGTCACTCGTTACGTAATTACGTTTAAGTATCGTGTTAGTTCTCAGCGTACAGTTTAAACCACTGCATTTCAGACTGGATATTAAATTCCTGCTGTAGCTTCTGTGTAAACAGAGCTTCTAGTAAAAAGTAACTGCTCATACATCCATTTTCAGTAGAAGAATTTATTTCTGCTTTAAGACCTTGCGTATCTTGCGGTGTCCGGGTATAGCGAGAAATCTGCAGAGCACATCTTAAGTGTTTGCTCATTCTCCTGGTTATATGCTGCGTCCATTCCAACCTGAGTAGTGACTCAATAGAATACTTTTATCTTTTGTGGTGTCCTGTTTGTACTTCTTCAGTTACTCCTAATTGCATTACTTGTATTTTTTGAGATCTCATTCAGTTTCTTTACACAGTACGGTATGGCTTGTTACTGTGCTTGTTTTGAACGGAGACAAGGAGAATTGGCTGCCGTCCACAATCAGCTGAAAGCTGCGTTGCCTGCGATCGACGGGCTTCTGGCTACTGCTCAAAGCTACGACGACATCGGCCAACATTGACGAGACCGTCGACAGCTTTCGTGCCGTTGGAATCCCCTGGGGCCCTGGTTGTCGCTGCGTCTACCGACTTGCAACATCACACGGCCCGTCTTCAGTCGACAGTAGCCGGCCGAAGTGGCCGTGCGGTTAAAGGCGCTGCAGTCTGGAACCGCAAGACCGCTACGGTCGCAGGTTCGAATCCTGCCTCGGGCATGGATGTTTGTGATGTCCTTAGGTTAGTTAGGTTTAACTAGTTCTAAGTTCTAGGGGACTAATGACCTCAGCAGTTGAGTCCCATAGTGCTCAGAGCCATTTGAACCATTTTTTGAGTCGACAGTGATGGAAGACATTCTGAGTTCTGGCGTCACTGGGCCGAAGGCTGGCTCTTTACGCCTTAGCAACGGGTAGGAGGTGCTAATGCTTCTCAGCCAGTGCGCAATGCCTCTTCTGTTGGACTAGCGGTCGATTTTTTGACCACTCTGGACAACTGCAGAGGGCGGGTGTACAAATCACTGGGAGCTTCAACGCTGGGCGCGTAGTGGAACACTTCAGGCTGGAAATACTGCCAGTGTGCACTCAGTACGTTTGCCGAGGGATTTCTCTTAGATGTTGAGATGGTCCTGCCGGCGGCTATCGAGCGCAGTAGGTGCATCCAGCTACAGATAGTGGTACACGGCACGAATGGCACCTGCCACTTGGGTTCTGAGCCCATCTTCGGATCCTTTCGGCTTTTGGCTGATTTCGTTAAGGCAATGAATGACTGACTGTTTATAGCATCGCACCCAGAGTCGATCACAATCCTCTGGTTTGGAAATGAGTAGAAAGTCTAAGCCAGAGGCTTTGACGACCCTGCTATCATACTGGATGCGAAATTCTTCACCTCCACTATCGGGTGCAGAACTGCAGGGCTCCCCTCGATAGGTCAAGGGTGCACTACATGCAGGAAGCGACTGCTGGGGTAGCGGAGTATGTGTGGAGAGCAAATGGGGTGGTTTTAGGTTAGAGAAACCCCTCCTTGGGATCAGAGACGGAATGTCTGCCAAAATCGAAGTTACGATAACCACAGTGTTCTCAGAGAATGGTCGTCAGATATGATATGATACAGAAAATGTCAACATTTTATCAGTAAACTGCAGGAGCATCGCCGGCCGAGGTGGCCGAGCGGTTCTAGGCGCTACAGTCTGGAATCGCGCGACCGCTACGTTCGCAGGTTTGAGTCCTGCCTCGGGCATGGATGTTTGTGATGTCCTTAGGTTAGTTAGGTTTAAGTAGTTCTGCGTTCTAGGGGACTGATGACCTCAGAAGTTAAGTCCCATAGTGCTCAGAGCCATTTGAACCATTTTCAGGAGCATCCAAGGGCAGGTCCCTGAATTAGTTTCGATTATTGAAGGTTATAATGCTGAGATAGTATTAGGAACAGAATATTGTATGAAACCAGAAGTGAACAGCAAAGAAATTCTAAGTTCATATTGTAATATTTACCATAAGGGTAGGTCAGCTGCCAAAGGTGGCGGCGTATTTATTGCAGTAAAGGACTCGATAATATCTATCGAGGTCTTCATAGATTCCGAATGTGAATTAATCTGCATTAAGCATCAAAGGTCTGTGATCGGATCCGTTTGTAAACAGTCTGGATCAGGAGCTGTAGTGGTAGATCGCTTCAGAGCGAACACACAGAATTTCATTAATAATTTTCCTGGTCATGCTGTTGTAATGGGGAGGGGATGGTAACTTCATCTTATCAGTTAGTGACTGGGAGAGTCATGCTAGCTAAACTTGTGAGAGAGATAGGGATACTTATGGACGTTACGAGACTGCAGTATCTGTGTTGTTAAGAACAATGCAGTGTATCTTCGGCTGTGTTCGAGTCCTTGTCCGGCACAAATTTTCATTGTCGTCGTTCACTTACACAGCTGATGGTTGTTCGTATTCGCAACTGCGAATGCATTTCATATATTGCTTGTGACATCATTCTGAATGTCTCGTGCTAAAATTACTGCTAGCAGATAGTTATAAAACCAGATCGTGAAGGTAACAGCTTAAACCCCATAGCAACAAGCAGACCTGTATTTATTGGATCAGTTAAAGTAGAGGAAGGTACCAGTGATCATAATTCTGTGATAGTATATATGGCTACGGGTTTACAAGGAATGTTAAGAAAGGTAAGAAGATATACTTGCTTAGCAAGAGTTCAAATGGTTCAAATGGCTCTGAGCACTATGGGACTTAACATCCGTGGTCATCAGTCCCTTAGAACTTAGAACTACTTAAACCTAACTTACCTAAGGACATCACACACATCCATACCCGAGGCAGGATTCGAACCTGATACCGTAGCGGTCACGCGGTTCCAGACTGAAGCGCCTAGAACCGCACGGCCACACCGGCCGGCTTAGCAAGAGTGACATGATACGAATTGCAGAGTATCTGAACAGTCAGCATCAATATTCTGTGATGAGGACAAAGATGTGGAGCACAAACGGAAAAAATTCAAAGCTTCGTTCAGTATGCCTTAGACAAGTATGTTCCGAGCCCGAGAAAGGTCTTAAGGGATGGGTAACACCCACTAAGTTTTAATAACCGCATTAGAAAACTCCTAATGCAACAAAGACAGCTTCATCTCAGATTCAAAAGAAGTCAAAACCAAGCTGACAAGGAGAAGCTGAACGAAGCGAAATTGAGCCCAAGTAGACCACTGAGAGAATCGTTCAACAATTTTGAAATTAAAATTTTGGCAACCAATCCGAGTAAAAATCCTAAGAGCATTTGATCTTATGTAAAATCCGTAAGCGGTTTGAAGTGCTCCATTCATTCCCTCAGTGGCCGTACTGGTAACGAAACGGAAGGTATGAGAGAGATGGTCGTGGTGTTGAATCCTATTTTCCGAAATTGTTTCAGGGCGGAAGATTGTAACACGGTTCCTCCTTTCGGCCATCGTAGCAAATGGCATATACTGAGATAACCGATCACGAGACAGAAAAGCAACCACAGTCTCTTAGAGTGGAAAGGCGTCAGCGACAAATGAGATACCTATAATACTCTACAAAGATTATGCGAAAGAACTTATTCCCCTAGTAGCAGCAGTTTATGGTGGATCGCTGGAGCAACGAAAGCTATCTAGCGACTGGAAAAAAGCTCAGTTCATTCCCAGTTTCAAGAAGGGCCGTTGGACATATGCAGAAAATTTTAGCTCTGCATCGTTGACGTCAGTCTTGTAGAATTGTGGAGCATGATTTATGTTCCAGAATTATGAGGTTTTGACGAACGAAAATCTCCTCTATCGAAATCAGCATGGATTCCGGAAACAGAGGTCTTGCGAAACTTAGTTCGCTCTGTTCCTCCACGAGATCCATAGCGTTATAGACAAAGGCGCTCAGGTTGATTCTGTGTTCCTTGACTTCAGGAAGGCATTTCACACCGTCTCGCAATGCCTGTTAGTAAAGAAAAAAACGAGCTTCTCGAGTAACGGAGCAGATTTTCGACTGGATTCAAGACTTCCTTACAGGTACAACTCAGCACATCGTCCTTAACGGTCAGAATCGATAGATGTAAATTTAATTTCCGGAGTGATTAAAGGAAGTGTGGCAGGATCGTTACTGCTTACAATGTGTATGAATGATACATTAGTAAGCGTCGGAAGCTCTTTGAGATTGCTTGCAGATGATGCGGCTCTATGTAGGAAAGTAACAAGACCAGAAGACAGTATCGATTTGCAGACTGACCTGCAGAGCAGAGATGAATGACGCAGGCTCTGGCAGTTGGCTCTGATCGTGGTTAAATTGAACCTGTTGCATATACATAGGACAAGACATGCACTACAGTGCAACTGTACCATTGATGACAAATTTCTGAAAATAGCATCAGACGTAAAATGTCAAGAGTAACAGTCCAGCACGACCTGAAGTGGAATATCCACATGAAACAAATACTAGGAAAAGCAGCTGCCATATTGAGAGAAACAGGAAGAATCTTAAGGACATATAGCTCATCCACGAAAGAAGTGGTTTTTTAAGGCACTTGTTCGTCCGATTCTTGAGTACTGTGTATCAGCATGGGGTCCGTACCCGGCTGGACTGATAGAAGAGAGAGAGAGAGAGATCATCCATGAAGATGATGATGTTTGGTTTGTGGGGCCCTCAACTGCGCGGTCATCAGCATTCGTACAAAGTCCCAATTTTTACACAGTCCAAGTTTTACACAATCCAATCCAGCCACTGCCTTGAATGATGATGATGTTGATGAAATGATGACAGCACAAACACCCAGCGAGGGGGACAGAAAATCCTCAACCCGGTCAGAAATCGAACACTGGACCCTGTGATAGCAACGCTAGCCACTAGATCACGAGCTGCGGACAAGAGAGAGAAGATCCACGGGTTCCCTTAGTCTGCGTGAAAGCTTTACCAAGATGCTCAGCAAACTCCAGTGGCAGATGTTACAAGAAAAGCGCTGCGCTTCAGGGAGAGATCTGCTGTTGAAATTTCGTGAGAACATTTTCCGTGAAGAGGCGGACAACATATTACTTCATCCCACATACATCTCGCGAACGAGAAAATTCGAGAAATTGGAGACAATGTAGAGACTTACCGACAGTCGTCCTTCCCACACGTTATTCGCGAGGGGGGATCAGATAGCGGTACCCTCCGTCTCATACTACTGGATGGCTTGCGCGGTATGATGTGGATATAGATGTAATCGGGGCGTCAGTTACAAGCCAGATCTTTCTGGACTCCTTCCATTCACTCAGTGTGTTTTCACCTCTTCTGCTCTTTAATAAAACTGTCAGTTCGATTCATTAAACGACTTATGGACTACTGTGTTTCTCCTTCTTGTAAAAATTTAGTTTTCTGGCACAGTTCCAAAGATTTTTCTTAACACCTTGTTTTCGGAGGACATTATTTTTCTCTCCATCTTCCTCAGTGTCCATGTTTCAGTCTTATACATTAAAAACGGTCGCACAACTGTCTTGTTCATACCTAGTTCTGTTTTTCTTTTCAATACTTTGCTGCCGAATGGTTTACCCATTGAGAATAGATCCCTCTCTGCGTACTTTATCGGGTTCATTATCTCCTCCTCCGTGTTGCTGCTGGTGTTAACTGTACTTCCAACATACCGGGTGATCAAAAAGTCAGTATAAATTTGAAAACTTAATAAACCACGGAATAATATAGATAGAGAGTTAAAAATTGACACACATGATTCGAATGACATGGGGTTTTATTAGAACTAAAAAAAAAAAATTGCTAGATGCGTGAAAGATCTCTTGCGCGCGTCGTTTGGTGATGGTCGTGTGCTCAGCCGCCACTTTCGTCATCCTTGGCCTCCCAGGTCCCCAGATCTCAGACCTTGCGATTATTGGCTTTGGGGTTACCTGAAGTCGCAAGCGTATCGTGATCGAGCGGCATCTCTAGGGATGGTGAAAGACAACATCCGACACCAATGCCTCACCATAACTCCGGACATGCTTTACAGTGCTATTCACAACATTATTCCTCGACTACAGCTGTTGTTGAGGAATGATGGTGAAAATATTGAGCATTTCCTGTAAAGAACATCATCTTTGCTTTGTCTTACTTTGTTATGCTAATTATTGCTATTCTGATCAGATGAAGCGCCATCTATCGGACATTTTGTGAACTTTTGTATATTTTTGGTTGTAATAAAACCCCATGTCATTCCAAGCATGTGTGACAATCTGCACCTCTCTATCTACATTATTCCGTGGTTTATACAGTTTTCAAATTTATACTGACTTTCTGATCACCCGGTACTTGAAATACCTGTCTTCTTAAATTCCATAGCTTCTATTACCAGTGATTCCTCTGTTTCCTCTTCATCGTTTTCTGTTACAATCATATACTGTTTTATACTGATTGGTCGTCAAATCCACTTCTTCTGTCTTTTTTGTTAGCACTGCAGTTTTTCTTATTAGTTTGTCTTCCTCCTCTGTTATAGCGTCAATATCATCGGCAAACGGTTAACTCCCTAAATTTACACGTCATACAATCGATGACACGCTTTTCAGGCCTTATACAATACCTAGATAAACAGGCCAAAATATATATAATCTCCCCTTCTGACACTGTAAAACGTTCAGACACCCTCTCCTCAACCCTCACTTCTAGTACCAAAAGGATAGTAAACAATCAAGAAGATGGTCTTCATTTTTATTTATCGTACACTGCCTTTTGTAAAAGAGCAAATGAGCTGTTGCTGAGGTAAATGAATCATCACTTCGCAGCCTTAAATTCTATTACATGACGTGACGCACTCATCCAGAGAGCTCCTAGGGGAGCACATTATTACCTCCGGAGCAGGCTATTACCTGGAAGTGATATAAAATTTATCGATAGGAGCCCGCAGTTAACTCCGCCATCATCCGTAACTGTCACGTAAGATGCCATCCCACGGATAGAGACCACGTCCTGGACGTAAAATCGTGAGCTGAAGCTACGTAACTGCAGTCAACAGAGGACTGGAGCAGGTGCCTTGCTGACTCAGGTTCAAATTCCAAATATAAGGAATAGTAGATACATTTATGAAGTAAATTACGTACAAAGTTGTTTGGCACGTTTTCTAGTGAAACATTGTTTCTTCCAAGCAGACTTCATGTTCCAACAGTATACAAGTACTATGCTTCATTCGTAAAAAGGACGGCATTAGACTATTGTTAGCATACATCTAGTCTCGTATAGCAGTTGTAAAAGGTCTGATATATTCTTAACGTGATTGAAAAATTTATAGAGGTTCTGTTTTAATAAGTACATAACTGTTCTTTTTTCGTTTCACAGTCTTTTAAATTCAAGTTTTATCTGGTTACAACCTTCAGGACAGCCCTCTTTCTTTTAAATATGACTAAACTGGAAGCGATTACCTCCCTGCCGTTTGATGATGAAATAGACCACTATGGTCGCCCTATTATGGGTTCGGCGAACAGCTTTCTTCAGCTATATTCTGAGGACTCTTGGTATCATTAGCTTCACGTTTTAACATGTGCCTCCCAATGTACTAGTCTGGAACTTCCGTTTTCTAAATTAATTTTAACGTTGCAGATCATCGGTCAAACCACTGAACATTACCTGATTACTGTTGAACAACCTTACCTGGCTGACACATACACTATGTGATCAAAAGTATCCGGACAACCCCAAAAACATACGTTTTTCATATTAGATGCATTGTGCTGCCACCTACTGCCAGGTAATCCATATCAGCGACCTCAGTAGTCATTAGACATCGTGAGGGAGCAGAATGGGGCGTTCCGCGGAACTCACGGGCTTCGAAGGTGGTCAGGTGATTGGGTGTCACTTGTGTCATACGTCTGTACTCGAGATTTTCACACTCCTAAACATCCCGAGGTCAACTGTTTCCGATGTTATAGTAAAGTAGAAACGGGAAGGGACACGCACAGCACAAAAGCGTACAGGCCGACCTCGTCTGTCGACTGACAAGGACAAACGACAGTTGAAGAGGGTCGTAATGTGTCTTAGGCAGACATCTGCCCAGACTATCATACTCGAAATTCCAAATTGCATCAGGATCCACTGTAATTACTGTGACAGTTAAGCGAGAAAACTTGAATTTCATGGTCGTGCACCCGCTCAAAAACGAGGCCTCTCTTGGAGTAAGGAGCGTAAACATTGGACGACTGAACAGAGGAAAAACGTTGTGTGGAGTGATGAATCACGTTACACAACGTGGTGGCCCGATGGCAGGGTGTGGGTATGGCGAATTCCCGGTAAACGTCATCTGCCAGCGTGTGTAGTGCCAACAGTAAAATTCGGAGGCGATGATGTTATGGTATGGTCGTGTTTTCCACGTTTTGCGTGGCACTATCACAGCACAGGCTTACATCGATGTTTTAAGCACCTTCTTGCTTCCCAATGTTTAACAGCAATTCGGGGATGGCTACTGCATCTTTCAACACGATTGAGCACCTGTTCATAATGCACGGCTTGTGGCGGAGTGGTTAAACGACAATAACACCCGTGTAATGGACTGGCCTGTACAGAGTCCTGACCTGAATCCTATAGAATACACTTGGGATATTTTGGAACGCCGACTTCGTGCCAGGCCTCACCGACCGACATCGACACCTCTCCTCAGTGCAGCACTCTGTGAAGAATGGGCTGCCGTTCCCCAAGAAACCTCCCAGCATCTGATTGAACGTATGCCTGTGAGAGTGGAAGCTGTCATCAAGGCTAAGGGTGTGCCAACACCATATTGAATTCCATCATTGCCGATAGAGGACGCCACGAACTTGTAAGTCATTTTCAACCAGGTGTACGGATACTTTTGATCACATACTGTAGGTAGGTGACAAAAAGTCGTGGCACAGCGATACACACTTACACAGATGGCGGTAATATGGCTTACATAAGGTATAAAAGGGCAATGCACTGGCTGAGCTGTCATTTTTACTCAAGGGATTCTTGTGAAAAGGTTTCCGACATAATTATCGTCGCACGACGCGAATTAACGAACTTGCAATGCGGAATGGTAGCAGGAGCTAGATGCATGGGACATTTCATTTCTGAAATCGTTAGGGAGTTCAATATTCCGAGTTCCAAAGTGTGAAACGAGTACCGAGAATACCAAATTTCACTTGTTAACTCTCACCAGGGACAACGCACTGGTCAACGGCCTTCACTTAACGACTGAGAGCAGCGGCGCCTGAGTAGTCAGTGCTGACAGACAAGCAACACTGCAAGGAATAATCATAGAAATCAATGTTGGACGTACAATAAATAATTGCGCAAGAACAGTGCGGAGAAATTTGGCGTTAATGGGTTGTGGCAACAGACGACCGATGTGAGTACCTTTGCTGACAGTACGACTTCGCCTGCAACGACTCTCCTGGGCTCGTGACCGTATGAGTGGACCCTAGACGACCGGAAAACCGGGACTTGATCGGATTTCAGTTGGTAAGAGCTGATGATAGGGTTCAGGTGTGGTGTAGGCCCGACGAAGGCATGGACCCATTTTGACAACAAAGCATTGTGAATGCTGGTGGTGGCTCCATAATGATATGAGCTGTGTTTACTTGGAATGAACAGGGTCCTCTGATCTGCTGATTGGAGACAATTTGCAGCTGTTCATGGATTTCATGTTACCAAACAACGATGGAATTTTTGTAGATGACAGTGCAACTTGTCACCGGGAAATTTTTGTGACTGGTGTGAAGAGAAATTCTGGACGATTAGAGCGAATGATTTGGCCAGCCAGATCACCCGACATGAACTCCATTATTTGTGGGATGTAATCGAGAGGTCTGTAATCCTGCACCGGCAACACTTTAGCCGTTATGGACGGCTATGGAGACAGCATCGCTTAATATTTTTGCAGATGACTTCCAACGACTTGTTGAGTCCATGCCTCATCGAGACACTGCACTACGCCCGGCAAAAAGAGGTCCGACGGGGTATTGGGAGGTAACCCATGACTACTGTTATTTCACTGTATTTAACTGTCCATAAATGTCTTGTTTTTGTGTATGAATGGGTTTGCCTGTGCTTCATCTGCAGATTCTTTTCTTTGTTGCCGCGCTGAGTGCCCGTGCGGTTTGAGGAACCATGTCACGGAAGGCGCGGACCCTCCCGCCGGAGGTTCGATTCCTCCCTCGGGCATGGTTATGTGCGGTGTTCTTATCATAAGTTAGTTTAAGATGGTTTAAATAGTGTGTAAGTCTAGAGAACGATGAGCTTAACAGTTTGAATATTAGTATTTTAAACATAGCTGCACAACAGCAGCGGTTCCACGTAATAAAATTATAAACAGCCGACCAGTTGCAATGGATAAAGAATTCTTTACCTAGGTTTCAACAAATTTAAATTTGTGTTCTTCAGCAGGTGGCAATTTGGCATTAGTATAGACTAATGTATCATCGCCATTTTTACAAATGTCGGCATAGATCCATTTGTCAAAATTAAAATATAGCCCTAGAAATAGGGTTTGTCACGTAAATATAAATTATTACATGGATGTTGCAGATCTCGGTTCCTGAGAAATCAGTACCCAGAACAACCACCTCTGGCCGTAATAACGGCCTTGATACGCCTGCGCATTGAGTCAAACAGAGCTTGGATGGTGTGTACAGGTACAGCTGCACATACAGCTTCAACACGATACCACAGTTCATCAAGAGTAGTGACTGGCGTATTGCGACGAGCCAGTTGCTCGGCCACCATTGACCAGACGTTTTCAATGGGTGAGAGATTGGAGAATGTGCTGACCAGGGCAGCAGTCGAACATTTTCTGTATCCAGAAAGGCCCGTACAGGACCTGCGACATGCAGTCGTGCATTATCCTGGTGAAATGTAGGGTTTCGCAGGGATCAAATGAAGGGTAGAGCCACGGGTCGTAACACATCTAAAATGTAACGTCCACCGTTCAAAGTGCCGTCAATGCGAGCAAGAGGTGACCCAGATGTGTAAGCAATCGCACCCAATACCATCATGCCAGGTGATACGCCGGTATGGCGATGGCGAATACACGCTTCCAATGTGCGTTCACCGCGATGTCGCCAAACACGGATGCGACCATCATGATGCTGTAAGCAGAACCTGGATTCATCCGAAAAAATGACGTTTTGCCATTCGTGCACCCAGGTTCGTCGTCGAGTACACCATCGCAGGCGCTCCTGTCTGTGATGCAACGTCAACGGTAACCACAGCCATGGTCTCCGAGCTGGTGGTCCATGCTGCTGCAAACGTCGTCGAACTGTTCGTGCAGATGGTTGTTGTCTTGCAAACGTCCCCATCTGTTGACTCAGGGATCGAGACGTGGCTGCACGATCCGTAACAGCTATGCGGATAAGATGTCTGTCATCTCGACTGCTAGTGATAGGAGGCCGTTGGGATTCAGCACGGCGTTCCATATTACCCTCCTGAACCCATTGATTCCATATTCTGCTAACAGCCACTGGATCTCGACCAACGCGAGCACGAATGTCGCGATACGATAAACCGCAATCGCGATACGCTACCTTCTGACCTTTATCAAAGTCGGAGACGTGATGGTACGCATTTCTCCTCCATACACGAGGCATCACAACAACGTTTCACCAAGCAACGCCGGTCAACTGCTGCTGTGTATGAGAAATGGATTGGAAACTTTCCTCATGTCAGCACGTTGTAAGTGACGCCACCGGCGCCAACCTTTTGTGAATGCTCTTATAAGCTAACAATTTGAATATCACAGCATCCTCTTCCCGTCGGTTAAATTTCGCGTCTGTAGCACGTGATCATCGTGGGGTAGCAATTTTAATGGCCAGTAGTGTAGTACACCCTTTTGGTGGTTTCCTATTCACCTAAGATTTATTGTTGCGAGAGTGGGTGTGGAGTACATGAAACGATTATCTTTTTAGATCAATAGCGCCAGAGGTTCTGAGGTACTACGTATCGACGCAAGCTGAACACACCAATTTAGTACGCGATAGAGCCTCCACGGCCGGGACTGCAGGCGCTGACTCTTGCATTAGTCGATCGTACAGATGGCGAATACTGTCTTGGGATAGGTTATTCCACGCTTGCTTGAGCTGTTTTCATAGTTCTGTAAAGGTTGTTGGTTGACAAGTCACATGAGTCACTTCTCGTCCCATAGTATGTTATACGTGCTTGATTGGAGACAAGTCCAGAGATCGTGCTGGTCAGAGAAGGTGCTGTGCATTTTGCCGAGCACGTTGAGTTTCAGGCGCAGTGTGTGGACGAGCATTATCCTGTTGGAACAACATCACCTTGCCGTTGCTTAGCGTCCTCTCCAGAAACACCAAAAGCGGACGAAAGTTGTAGCTTACTGTACGCTAGACCATAAGGTCAGGGGTGGGGCCACTGCCTCTGGGTCTCAATGCACTCTGCAAGACAGTGCACACCAAGCCTATACCATACACGAAAAACGACCATCACTTGCGTGCAGGCAGAATCTCCTTTCATTGCTGAAGACCACGACCCACGACCCAGGTTATCCTATAACGGTGCCTGTGCACGTCGGTGCTGTGAAGTGATCGGAAGACGGACTAGAAATGTGCTTGCCTGTAATCCCATTGCTAATAAACGTTTCGCAACAGTTCTGTTGACACGTATGGGCTCACAGCCATTTTTATCTTTGTTGTGGTAGCTGTTCGATTTGCCACTTCTGTATTTACAATAAGACGATCTTGGTCGGCGTCTGTGCTGCGTGAACCTCTACAACCTCTACGGGTGTGTGAGAATGTTCACGTGATTACTGATACCAGCTTCGTTGCACAACTGACGCATCACGTCCGACTTGAGCGGCAGTTCTCCGAAAGGACCATCCCACCACTCGGAATGCCACTACGCTATCTGCTGACGGACGATGTTGAAACTATTATCAGTACATCTACTTTCCCCCAAATGACATATGCCGCCATCGGATCAAAATAGACGTCGTCTTTCCAGATGCACTGTTTTTTTCCATCATGTATACGACTTCATGCTAGCCATTTATAGGGCCTTTTCTGTAAGACGGATAAATAACCGATTCATTTGTAATTCAGCATCAGCGATAATTTTAACGATGTATTAAGTAATATTTACGAAAGAGGAGTCGCCCCACTGGATATCGCCTCAGATCTCTCTTCAGAGACTGCGGCATCACTCGCCACCATACAATGAGACACAGGTGCAATTTACTCTTTGGACATCGAAAATCATTGACAGTACAAGCGAACCAAAATTAACTGAGTCACATATGCATTCAAAGTGTAACAAGAATTTATATTTTGATCAATACGTTGAGATTAATAATACAAATCATTGTAGAAGCACACCCGCAGGCGAAAGTTTTTGAAGAACTTTTATGTTCCCTGAGGTATAAACTACAGGGTGATTCAAAAAGAATACCACAACTTTAGGAATTTTAAACTCTGCAACGACAAAAGGCAGAGCTAAGCACTATCTGTCGGCGAATTAAGGGAGCTATAAAGTTTCATTTAGTTGTACATTTGTTCGCTTGAGGCGCTGTTGACTAGGCGTCAGCGTCAGTTGATGCTAAGATGGCGACCGCTCAACAGAAAGCTTTTTGTGTTATTGAGTACGGCAGAAGTGAATCGACGACAGTTGTTCAGCGTGCATTTCGAACGAAGTATGGTGTTAAACCTCCTGGTAGGTGGTGTATTAAACGTTGGTATAAACAGTTTACAGAGAATGGGTGTTTGTGCAAAGGGAAAAGTTCTGGACGGCCGAGAACGAGTGATGAAAATGTAGCACGCATCCAGCAAGCATTTCTTCGCAGCCCAGGAAAATCGACTCGCAGAGCTAGCAGAGAGCTGCAAATTCCACAATCAACTGTATGGAGAGTCCTACGAAAAAGGTTAGTTATGAAACCTTATCCCGAGGCGATGGATCGGCCGCCAGGCAGCCCGTGACAGAGCACTTCATTACTGGCCTCCAAGAAGCCCTGATCTTACCCCCTGCGATTTTCTCTTATGGGGGTATGTTAAGGATATGGTGTTTCGGCCACCTCTCCCAGCCACCATTGATGATTTGAAACGATAAATAACAGCAGCTATCCAAACTGTTACGCCTGATATACTACAGAGAGTGTGGAACGAGTTGGAGTATCGGGTTGATATTGCTCGAGTGTCTGGTGGGGGCCATATTGAACATCTCTGAACTTGTTTTTGAGTGAAAAAAAACTTTTTAAATACTCTTTGTAATGATGTATAACAGAAGGTTATATTATGTTTCTTTCATTAAATACACATTTTTAAAGTTGTGGTATTCTTTTTGAATCACCCTGTACATTGCGTTGATAGTTTGGTTCCAATGCAATGCCTAGTTTAGCCGCTACTGCACATTAAGCTTCTCTGAAAGTCACAGTGTGGAAATTCGTGGTAAGCTCTATGGGACGAAACTGCTATGGTCATCGTTTACTAGGAGTACACACTACTTAAACTGGCTTGCGCTAAGAACATCACACACCAATGCCCAAGGGAGGACACGAACCTTGGACGGCGGGAGCCGCGCAAACCGCCGCAAGGCGCCTTATAGCGCACGGCCACCCCGCGTGGCTATTAAACCTTACGCGCCTTGTATTAGGCTAAGGCGCTAAGCAAACACACGCCTAGCAGCCTGGACAGCCAGACCCAGGTATAGTTACGGTAACCTGCAGTCCAGGGCCCTGCACGAACACTATCAGCCAGCGCCTGTCGAGGCTGAGGCAGCTCAAGGCCCGCACCAAAATGCGCGAAGAGGCCCTGCAGGCCACTGAATCATCCCATCTCAACCATGCAGACTCAGCGCTCTACAAGCCAATTGAAAACCCTGACGTAAAACAAATGTGACACACAACTACACAGGCCGAATTTCTAGTCACCAACTAATCCCCAACAATCTCAGCAACCTTAACAATCTAAGCACGACCTACAACCCGGTATTCACTGTCAAACCAATGATTCTCCTAATGAAAAGGAATCTCTTGAGATCCATGACGACGCTGGTTTTCAAACGGTACGCTCCCAGCGTAACTCGAGAAGAAACTCCACTGCGTCCAGACAATCTGGTGACAAACTAGTAAAATTTGATCTGAACATTCAACCTAGAATTACAAGTAGCTCAACCTCGCACAATCTGTGAATTACATGAATTTCAGTAGGAACGGTGTCAAACTCACCACCATCCAAACTAACTTTGAAACCAGACTAAAAAAAAAAAAAAAAAAAAAAAAAAACAGTTGGCACCAGTTATAGACCGAAAGAAGCTATCAAGAAATAAATTCACCCAATAAACCTCAACTTGATTGGAGACCACATGAACCCTTGGTAAGTGTCGTCATCACTAACGTAAATCACGACGTCACCAATGAGGAAGTCGAAGAGGAACTAAACGTGCAGGGATACCAATTTATAAACAAACAAAAAAAACTCTCATCTACTCACGACTCACAAAATGACCCCCCCAAAAAATACGTGTCATCTCTGATCACAAGGAAACCATACACGAGCATCTTGCACACCACTTCAGGCTGCACTGCGTAACACGTAAGGCTGAACCATCCAACCCACTACCTCCGCAAAAAATGAAACTGATTGCATCTTGGAAAACTGTCGCAATGAACTCAAATGTGGGAACAGAAGCGGATCTCATCTGATATTCAACTGCAAAATAAATTATAAAAAGAGAACACCTACATAGAGCAGTTGCAATGGTACACATCTCGCTACCGATCCAAACTGCTCAGAAAGGCCGAGGCAACACATCTCCGCCGACAGAACAGAGAAGATCAAGTGCATTGACGAATCAACTTATCCCGTGCAGGAATGCTCACAAACTGAAAACTTTCTTGGTGCATTCACCACTGCACAACTGAACATTCTTCCGGAACATACATCCTTTATGATTACAACGATAAAAACGCTCTCCAGAAAATTCCTGCCGCAATGGATGGAAACTGCGCACACCTGCAACAACATACACATCTACATCAGAAAACCACCAGACTCATCTGTCCAAGTCTAATGCTACACTCTACAAATTTGGTAATTTTCTCAAATTCTCGTCCAGAAAAGACATCGCAACTATATGCTTTGTCAACGCAAATGATTTCTATCCTAAAAATGAGTTCTTGGAAAAATTGGTTCGAGGACAAAACATTGCAATTATTGGAATCGCCGAAACCAAAAGCTTCGGCAAAGATATAAGCCTTCTCGATAATGTATGCCACAGGTTAGACAAACCTAAAGCAGGCAGAGGAGGATGTTCACGAGGAGTCGCCATTTTTCATACAAAGTAACTTGTCACTATAAGACTTGATTAACCAGAAAAACTGAACACCCACCAAGCAATTATCCTAAAAATAGTATGAAAATGTAGGAAACCGATTTTCTTCGCAACTGTATATTTATCTCCCACTGGGAATCTACCAATTGACCTCTTTGATTACATCTTAATGCCAGATCCACTGTTCTTGGCGACAAAAGCAACAACAAAAACGGCGATCTTCTCACTGCAGTTCTAAACGACAATGTGATCCACCTAGAAATTAATTCACGTAGTTTCATCAACCACACTGGAACCTTCATAGTTGATCACATTATTTGCACAACGCAAATTCCTAGTCACTGCAGCGAAGTGGAAATAGGTGACGACATTTCCAGCGACCACTTCTTTGTCATCATAAAAATAAGGGCTACTACCCACGTCAAAAATGACAACCACAATAAGGAAACTTCTATCGACTCAAAAAATCTTAATATAGAAACCTTAAGAACATAATTTTTAAGCAGAAAGCGCAACACGATAGCCATCTGTATTGCAGAAGACCTTGACAACTATAACCAGCTAATCGTCCAAACTATAGGAGCTGCTGTCACTAACAATGCACCGAAGAAAACCATAATAGAACATGAGGACAAGCCTTCTACATATATTCTTGTCTCCGCAGCTCGTGGTCGTGCGGTAGCGTTCTCGCTTCCCGCGCCCGGGATCCCGGGTTCGATTCCCGGCGGGGTCAGGGATTTTCTCTGCCTCGTGATGACTGGGTGTTCTGTGATGTCCTTAGGTTAGTTAGGTTTAAGTAGTTTTAAGTTATAGGGGACTGATGACCACAGATGTTAAGTCCCATAGTGCTCAGAGCCATTTCAACCATATTCTTAAACTAATCAAAAAAAGAAAATTATATAGACAAATTAAACGATAATCTAATGAAATGCCAAAAACGGTGTGGAACCGTGTTAACAATCAAGTCGTATCAACGATTCCGAGCACACAGATGGGAAAGTGAGGCACATGGACTTGACCCACGTGACTCAACATGAGAATCATGGGCAAAACCGTCACCGAAGGCCCGGCTTTACAAATCGATGACCACATCGAGGAGGAAGCAACGGAGAAGGCTGAAATATTCTGCGGTTTACTCGGAAAAGTACGTGATCATCCACAGAACCCCAAACTACGAAGATATTATTGCTAGGGATCTTCATTCACTTCCATACCATACGAAAATACCACACCAGCCGATCATCCATTACTGAAAGAAATAAAAGAATATAAAATAGCCTCTGCCACACTAAGTGGCAAAAATACAGCCCCTGGAAACGATGGCATTGGACGATTTCATGTCAAATTATTTATACTTGTTGAAACACTAAAGCCTTTATTCAACGCAGCCTTAACTCATAAAGCTGTACCATCCCAAATGGAAACATGAGCATATTAAAATAATTTCGAACCCTGTAAAATCCAAAAACAGCCCCAACTCACACAGACTATAGCAGTTTGCAGAAGACAATAGCATTACACCACATGAACAGGCTGATTTCACAGTACAGTTAAGACTACTAGCAAAATGGCAGGAGCCTCCGACTTAACAGATGCGACTTCTGCTATCTTTCTGGACATAAACGCGCCTTTGATAAGGTTGGCATTAGGGACGTCTTCACAAAATGCTGAAATACAGCTTCCCATCCGAGATAGTACGATTAGTAGCTAACGTCATTGGAAATGGAAACGTACAAATGCGATTTGGGTATCAAAAAATTGTCCAAGTTGGACACCCAAAGTGGGAGTCCCCCAGCGTGCCGTCATCTCTCCATTGTTACACGAGACACATACAGCTGCCATTCAAAGATCCAGGTGGTGGAACGAAGAAATATCTCTGTATGCACATGCAATCGCTTATGATATGGATAATTCTGGTCCAGTACAGCCTGCCGTAGTGGCCGAGTGGTTCTAGGCGCTTCAGTCTGGAACCGCACGACCGCTACGGTGGCAGGTTCGATCCTGCCTCGGGCACGGCTGTGTGTGATGTCCTTAGGTTGGTTATGTTTAAGTAGTTCTAAGTTCTAGGGGACTGATGACCTCAGATGTTAAGTCCCATAGTGCTCAGAGTCATTTGAACCATTTTGGTCCTGTACGGTTTTCAGAGTGGACCACAAAGGCTCAGAAATATTGAGATGTGGAGACTGTAGTGATCAGGGTAGATGCGACAATTCCTCCTCGTGCTCACAAAGCGAGTCGTGAACGATGTGAACTGTGTGAATGGGTGCACTAACGTCTTGGTACGCAGCATCAGCATTGAGGAGTAGACATTGTGCCATGGGATGGACCTCATCAGCTAAAGTTGCAGTAATGCAGCTTCGCAGAGTAACCACAGGGCCCAAGGAATACCACGACATGACTGGGCAAATCATCACCATAGCCCCGCCATGTTTCACTCTTGGAACAAAAACTCGGCCAGAAGTTGGAAACAGTTTGAAACACGACTCTTCTGACCAAATAACTTTCCACAGTCCAGATTTTACGCCTTCAGCACTACATTTAACAACATCTGGAATTCCATCTCAGTTTTAATTTCCCAGTTTGCGGTGATCCCTTCGGGTTGACGCGTATGCGAGGGTGACATTCAGTTCGGGACTGACTTTTTGGAGCTGTTGTCCTATCATTTTCCTTCACAATCCTTTTCAATTATCGCCTATCACGATGACTAAACGCACACTCTCTCCAGCGCTGTCAGTTAGATGATATTCTTTCGCTTTCTCTGTATGCGATATAAATCTTCGAGACAGTGCCTCCTGGAACATCAAACATTTCGGCTCCTTTGGTTACAGAATCATCCACCAAACCAGTACTAACACTTTGCTCTCGTTCGAATTCACTTAACTCCCGCATAATGCACTCACAATTACACAGAACACTGTTCTGACCATGAGTAACACTTGCAACGTATTCAGGACATTCATTGAAAAGATGCCGGTCGTGGTCAAATTTAATAATTCAACCTGCATTCTTGGATAGCACCTGGATTTATGTACAAGCAGGTATTTCTCTAAGTGTTCCTACATTTCTGTCCAGCCCCTTTATATTTGTTTAGTCTACAGATTCATTTTTATTTTGTTACGTGACTGCCGGTTTCGGTAAGAGGTACCATCATAAGGCCAAGCTCTGACGCGCAGCCGTCGAACTCGCTTACCGACGTAGGTGTGTCATTGTAATATTACACATTACATAATTACACACAGCGTAATCACACCACTTTGGGTGAACGTATTTGACAACTGTAGCCAGGAAATGGCCTTGTGATGGTACTTAGTACCGAAACCAGTACTACTTCTTTTCTACTGTGTTCATCCCGTCTAGTGCAGCGTTCATGTTTACAGGCTATGACAAATTTTATTTTCTAATTTATCTTTATAGCCGGATCCAGTTCCTGACTCCTTCTTCAAGGTAACCTAACTGAGAGAAGCCGTGTGCGTGCCATCTGTCTGTGAATCTGCATCTACATCCATACTCCGCAAGCCACCTGACGGTGTATGGCGGAGGGTACTTTGAGTACCTCTATCGGATCTCCCTTCTATTCCAGTCTCGTATTATTTGTGGAAAGAAGGATTGTCGATATGCCTCTGTGTGGGCTCTAATCTCTCTGATTTTATCCTCATGGTCTCTTCGCGAGATATACATAGGACGGAGCAATATACTGCTTGACTCCTCGGTGAAGGTATGTTCTCGAAGCTTCAACAAAAGCCCGTACCGAGCTACTGAGCATCTCTCCTGCAGAGTCCTCCACTGGAGTTTATATATCACCTCCGTAACGCTTTCGCGATTACTAAATGATCCTGTAACGAAGCGCGCTGCTCTCCGTTGGATCTTCTCTATCTCTTCTATCAACCCTATCTGGTACGGATCCCACACTGCTGAGCAGTATTCAAGCAGTGGGCGAACAAGCGTACTGTAACCTACTTCCTTTGTTTTCGGACTGCATTTCCTTAGGATTCTTCCAATGAATCTCAGTCTGGCTTCTGCTTTACCGACGATCAACTTTATATGATCATTCCATTTTAAATCACTCCTAATGCGTACTCCCAGATAATCTATGGAATTAACTGCTTCCAGTTGCTGACCTGCTATATTGTAGCTGAATGATAAGGGATCTTTCTTTCTATGTATTCGCAGCAAATTACACTTGTCTACATTGAGATTCAATTGCCATTTCCTGCACCATGCGTCAATTCGCTGCAGATCCTCCTGCATTTCAGTACAATTTTCCATTGTTACAACCTCTCGATGTACCACAGATCATCCGCAAAAAGCCTCAGTGAACTTCCGATGTCATCCACAAGGTCATTTATGTATATTGTGAATAGCAACGGTCCTACGACACTCCCCTGCGGCACACCTGAAATCACTCTTACTTCGGAAGACTTCTGTCCGTTGAAAATGACATGCTGCGTTCTGTAATCTAGGGACTCTTCAATGCAATCACACAATTGGTCTGATAGTCCATATGCTCTTACTTTGTTCATTAAACGACTGTGGGGAACTGTATCGAACGCATTGCGGAAGTCAAGAAACACGGCATCTACCTGTGAACCCGTGTCTATGGCCCTCTGAGTCTCGTGGACGAATTGCGCGAGCTGGGTTTCACACGATCGTCTTTATCGAAACCCATGCTGATTCCTACAGAGTAGATTTCTAGTTTCCAGAAAAATCATTATACTCGAACATAATACGTGTTCCAAAATTCTACAACTGATCGACTTTAGAGATATAGGTCTATAATTCTGCACATCTGTTCGACGTCCCTTCTTGAAAACGGGGATGACCTGTGCCCATTTCCTATCCTTTGGAACGCTACGCTCTTCTAGAGACCTACGGTACACTGCTGCAAGATGGGGGGCAAGTTCCTTCGCGTACTCTGTGTAAAATCGAACTGGTATCCCATCAGGTCCAGCGGCCTTTCCTCTTTTGAGCGATTTTAATTGTTTCTCTATCCCTCTGTCAACTATTTCGATATCTACCATTTTGTCATCTGTGTGCCAATCTAGACAAGGAACTACAGTGCAGTCTTCCTCTGTGAAACAGTTTTGGAAAAAGACGTTTCAGTATCATTTTGGTCTCAGAGGGTCTGCACATTTTGTTTTGATCCACCTACCGCTTTGACATAATACCAAAATTTCTTAGGATTTTCTGCCAAGTCAGTACACAGAACTTTACTTTCGAATTTATTGAACGCCTCTCGCATAGCCCTCCACGCACTACATTTGGCTTCGCGTAGGTTTTGTTTGTCTGCAAGGCTTTGCCTGTGTTTATCTTTGCTGTGAAGTTCCCTTTGCTTCCGCAGCAGTTTTCTAACTCGTTTGTTGTACCACGGTGGCTCTCTTCCATCTCTTACGATCTTGCTTGGCACATACTCATCCAACACATATTGTACGTTGGCTTTGAACTTTGTCCTCTGATCCTCAACACTATCTGTACTTGAGACAAAACTTTTGTGTTGAGCCATCAGGCCGGCCGAAGTGGCCGTGCGGTTAAAGGCGCTGCAGTCTGGAACCGCAAGACCGCTACGGTCGCAGGTTCGAATCCTGCCTCGGGCATGGATGTTTGTGATGTCCTTATGTTAGTTAGGTTTAACTAGTTCTAAGTTCTAGGGGACTAATGACCTCAGCAGTTGAGTCCCATAGTGCTCAGAGCCATTTTTTTGAGCCATCAGGTACTCTGAAATCTGCTTTTTGTCACTTTGCTAAATAGAAAAATCTTCCTACCTTTTTTAATCTTTCTATTTACGGCTGAAATCATCGATGCAGCAACCGTTAACTGTTTCAAATCTTGTAAACTTTGTTCTGTGTATTATCACGCTTGTGTATAGTATTTTCTGAGGCGTAATTTCGGAACCGGCATAGTATTTGCCTGAACGAGCAAGGGAAAAGGCGTAAAATGGACACACAGGCTGGCTAGTGTACCATCCCACGATCGGTACTAGACTGCGCGTTTTCGATCAGGATCTGGCGCACCACTCAAAACAGCGTTTCACTATACGAGCACGTCAGTAGCGAAACCGGTACTCATTTGAGAAAATAAAATTGCGAATACAGACTTAAGAAATCAACAACTTACTTCTGTCTGTGTTGGGACGGTGTCTAAACGGGCAGTACGTCGGGAGTATCTAACCTCTCTCCTAGTCACCAAACTTCACAGAAGGTCTCCTGCATACCTCGTTGCGTTAGCGCTCTTGGAAGAATGCATATCACACTGAAGTGTCTGCGTCATTAAATCTCTGGTCACGTCCGTGAGTATCGAATTTAGCAAATAACCGTGCAGGATGAGACTGCATGTTTCATTAATCCGCGTTCCAGCTCCGACAACCTACAAACACGAAGGACCCGGATCACTTCGGGACGGGATAAGGTTTTTTTATTGTCCTTTTTTTCTACTGCGGTTCCCATTAAAGCAATACCTCGCTTTGACAAAAATGACCCCACACGGGAATGCCGGCTTTCTAGGCAAATATCATTACTGAAATCTTCTCGTATTTTCGGCCGAGTCATGGCGTCTTGTTGTCATAAGTTTTCGATGCGTTTCCTAGTCGACATCCTCCGATGAAGTGTTGGATTCATGTCCGTCTCGTTCCTTTATAGCTGGTGGACTTCTTTGCCGATTACACGATGTGGTGACCAATCGCCTCCGGAAGTGATGATGTCGCAGCCATTGGGTCGTGGGGGTTTGGCGTGGGGGGGGGGGGGGGGGGGGAGGCGGGTTTGGGAGGTTGTAGTAAAGGGGGATCGCGGCGTCGAGTGCTGATATTCCTCCCTTTGCGTCCGCTGCTTTCACATCAGAGCATCCCTGACGTATTTTTGGTAACGCCATGACGTGGCTTAGGCCCCGACAACACCTGATCGACAAAAATGTACATCGTCCATGTAATTTAAAAATTTAAGGATTTTTGAGAATTAAATATGGGTATCACTTACTTAGAATAGGTGTTATTTTGCATTACAGAAGTAACATGGAAGAGTATGGTTTTGTGCCATGTGAAGCTGCACTTTTGACTGACCCGCTGCAAGATGCGAGTTTCGGAAGCTCTTCGATGATGCGCTACGCTAGAGGGTTCGCTATGTGCATGGACATCAACGTCTGCGGTCCTGGGGCCGAGGTGTAAGGACGCAGCGAAGCGGACGGCAGTCGGTTGGAAGCCAGCAGCCAAGGAAGTCAGCTGATAGCTGCTGTGCCGTAGAACTGGGCTCTTTGGACGGTCGATGGAGGGCATGACCAGGCGACTGTGACACCACAGGCGAGAAGGGCTGTCGGTTGGCAAGAGAGGACGGCAACGCCAGCAAGATACGCAAACGAGTGGCATGGATTACCACAGTAGAGGTAGAGCACTGAAAGTGTGCTTTAGTGGCCTGCAGTTATTCTCTGACAGCAAGTGGTCAAATTCAGAGTCGTATGTGGCGAGTACAGCTTACATTAAAGATGGTATAATAATGTTCCTTGAGTGCAACGATTCATTACCGTCATACATTGCACGTCGTGGCCGTGGGCAGAGTATATTGTTTTGTATGTGGATTCCTTACATGCTGCTGGCGTTTGTTAATGGTAATCGAAATAAGGCTTACGTGACTTATTTGTCATATTACGCCGACAGCGTGGTCTCTATTCCATAAACATTAAATACAGAAAACTGTGTGATTACTGTTTTTTAGAGCGTAAGTATATAGTAGATCTTTTGACTGTAGTAGTAGTAGTAGCAGTACTAGTCAGCAGCGGTGCAGGTACTGGCTTATTATTTTGTTCTACTATATGGAGTTGACGCCCAATTATAAAGTGTAAGGGCTGACTATGTGAGTCTATTGTGTGTTTTTGTTGTTCTTATTTAGAGTTGACTCCGATTTTACACCACTGGCGATTAAAATTGCTGCACCAAGGAGAAGTGCAGACGATAAACGGGTATTCATTGGACAAATGTACTAGAACTAACATGTGCTTACATTCTCAAGCAATTTGGGTGCATAGATCCTGAGAAATCAGTACCCAGAACAATCACCTCTGGCCATAATAACAGCCTTGATACGCCTGCGCATTGAGTGAAACAGAGCTTGGATGGCGTGTACAGGTACAGATACCCATGCAGCTTCAACACGATACCACAGTTCATGAGGAGTAGTGACTGGCGTATTGCGACGAGCCAGTTGCTCGGCCACCATTGATCAGACGTTTTCAATTGGTGAGAGATCTGGAGAATGTGCTGGCCAGGGCAGCAGTCGAACATTTTCTGTATCCCGAAAGGCCCGTACAGGACTTGCAACATGCGGTCGTGCATTATTCTGCTGAAATGTAGGGTTTCGCAGAGATAGAATGAAGGGTAGAGCCACGGGTCGTAACACATCTAAAATGTAACGTCCACCGTTCAAAGTGCCGTGACGGAGACGTGTAACCAATGGCACCCCACACCACCACGCCGGGTGATACGCCAGTATGGCGATGACGAATACACGCTTCCAACGTGCGTTCACCGCGATGTCGCCAAACACGGATGCGACCATCATGATGCTGTAAACAGAACATGGATTCATCCGAAAAAATTACGTTTTGCCATCCTTGCATTCAGGTTCGTCGATGAGTACACCATCGCAGGCGCTCCTGTCTGTGATGCAGCGTCGAGGGTAACCGCAACCATGGTCTCCGAGCTGATAGTCCATGCTGCTGCAAACGTCGTCGAACTGTTCGTGCAGATGGTTGTTGTCTTGCAAACATCCCCATATGTTTACTCAGGGATCTAGAGGTGGCTGCACGATCCGTTACAGCCATGCAGATAAGATGCCTGTCATCTCGACTGATAGTAATACGAGGCCGTTGGCATCCAGCACGGCGTTCCGTATTACCCTCCTGAACCCACCGATTCCGTATTCTGCTAACAGTCATTGGATCTCGACCAACGCGAGCAGCAATTTCGCGATACGATAAACCGCAACCGCAATCGCGATAGGCTACAATCCGACCTTTATCAAAGTCGGAAACGTGATGGTACGCATTTCTCCTCCTTACACGAGGCATCACAACAAAGTTTCACCAGACAACGCCGACCAACTGCTGTTTGTGCATTAGAAATCGGTTGGAAACTTTCCTCATTTCGGCACGTTGTAGGTGTCGTCACCGGCGCCAACCTTGTGGGAATGCTCTGAAAAGCTATTCATTTGCATATCACAGCGTCTTCTTCCTGTCGGTTAAATTTCGCGTCTGTAACACGTCATCTTCGTTGTATAGCAATTTTTATGGCCAGTAGTGTATTATTACAGTTGAGAAAGTAACTCATATTACTTAATATTTTCACAAGATCAGTTTATTTCACCAACTGAACAACACAAATTATCATTTAACTTATACAGAATGATTCGGTGATGATGTTACAAACTTTCACGCATCATGAAGAACGGTAAATGTATCAGTTTAAGGTTAGAGAGCCTCATCCATAAATGACCGAATCGAAAATTATAAGCCAAAATCGGTCTGATATCTCTGCCAGTCTAGTATAAGTATCGGCACTATTGTCGCTAAGAATGTATGGTAGGCATATTTCAGATGTGGTAGTGAGGTCCAAAGTAATAAAAAAGTCTAATAAATATGGGCTCTAAAATGTGTGGCAGTTTTAATGGCCAGTAGTGTATATTTTGTTATACTGAGAGGAACCCATTCGTACCTCTACAGGCCAAGAGTGCAAATATTTTGATCCGTAGTATTGTTCTGGTTGGTGCCCTTTTATGTGTCACTGGGGCTACGCCTAATATTGGATTGTTTCACGATATTGCTTAGGGTTTCTTTAATTTGAAACATCCTGGCAGATTGAGACTGTGTGCCGTACCCAGACTCGAATTCTGGGCCTTTGCATTTCGCGGGAAGTGCTCTACCAACACAGCTACGCAACCACGACTCATGGCCCGCCCTCACAACTTTACTCCCACCAATATCTCGTCTCCTACCTTCTGGGAGCTTCTGTGGTGTTTGGAAGATCGGAGATGAGGTACTGGCGGCAGTAAAGCTGAAAGGAGTCGTGCTTCGGTTTCTCAGTTGATATAGCAATTGCCCGCATAAGACTAAGGCCTCGATATCCAGTCTCGGTCCCGTGCACAATTTTAATCTCGCAGGAAGTTTGACATCAGCGCGCTCTCCATCGCAGAGTGAAAATTTCATTCTCGAAACATCATCCACACCACGTCTCGGCGCAATATCCTTTCTTCCAGGAGTGTTAGTCTTATAAGTTTCGCAGGAGAACTTCTGCGAAGTTTGGAAGTTTGGAGATGAGGTTCTGTCGGAAGTAAAGCAGAGAGGGCAGATCGACAGTCGTGTTGAAAATGTGTGGTAAGTATCTATGGGACCAAGCTGCTGAGGCCATCGGTCCCTAGCCTTACACACTACTTAGTCTAACGTCAACTAACTTACGCTAAGGACAACATACACACTAGTGCCCGAGGGAGGACTCGAACCTCCGAGGGTGGAGCTGTGAGAACCGTGTCAAGGCGCCTAAGATCGCGCCGTTAAATGGTTCAAATGGCTCTGAGCACTATCCGACTTAACTTCTGAGGTCATCAGTCGCCGAGAACTTAGAACTACTTAAACCTAACTAACCTAAGGACATCACACACATCCATGCCCGAGGCAGGATTCGAACCTGCGACCGTAGCGGTCGCTCGGCTCCAGGCTGTAGCGCCTAGAACCGCACGGCCACTCCGGCCGGCTCGCGCCGTTGCCCAGCGCTGCTGTCTTGCTGGGGTATCTCAGTTGGTAGAGCACTCACCCGCGGAACGCAAACGTCCCGAATTCGAATCCCGGTCCGGCACGCCATTCAATCGGCCAGGAAGTTTGATATCAGCATACACTGCGCGAGAGATTGAAAATGTCATCCTAGGAAGTCATTAGTTTGTCATATTCTGGTGCCCATTTTACTTGGGTACTAGAGCTGAACAATATATACTGAGCTTGCAAAAGTCGTGGGATATCTCCCACTATCTTGTCGGACCAACTTTTGCCCGGCGTAGTGAAGCACCTCGACGTGGTATGGAATCAATAATGTTGGAAGTCACCTGCAGAATTACTGCCCCTATAGCCCTATGTAAGTACGAAAGTGTTGCCGGTGCCTGATTTTGTTTATGTCCCACGAATGTTTGATGAGTTCATGGCGGGAGATCTGGGTGGCCAAATCATTCGCTCGATATGTCCAGAACGTTCTCCAAATCAATGATGAAAGTTGGTGGCCTAGTTACACGACGCATTCCATCGTTGTTTGGGAACTTGATGGTCATCAGTTTCAGCAAATGGTCCCCAAGTTCAGTTGGAGCAGAGGACACAGTCCATTCCACGTAACTACAGCTCACGCTATTATGAAGCCACCACCAAATTGCCCAGTGCCTTGTTGACAACTTCAGTCTATGGCTTCGTGAGGTCTGCGCGACACTCTAACCCTACCATCAGCTCTTACCAACTGAAATCGGGACTCATCTGACGAGGCCACGGTTTTTGAGTCGTCTAGGGTCCAAGAGCCCAGAAGAGGCGCTGCAGCCGATGTCGTACTGTTAGCGAAGGCACTCGTCTCGGCTGTTGCTGCCACAGCCCATTAAGGCGAAATTTTGCCGCACTGTTCTTACCCATAAGTTCATCGTGTATCTGACATTGATTTCTATGGTTACTTCACCCAGTGTTGCTTGTCTTTTAGCACTGACAGCTCTACGCAATAGCAGCAGCTGTCGGTCGTTAAGTGAAAGCCGTCGGCCAACGCGTTGCCCGTGGTCGTAGGTAATGCCTGAAATATGATATTCTCGGTCTCCGTTCAAATTCCCGTCATGCGCCCATAGTCACGTCAGAAACGTCAGGTCTGCCAATGCATTGCCCTTTAATATCTTGAGTACGCGATACTGCCGCCATGTGCGTATGTGCAGATCTGTACCCCATAACTTCTGTCACTTCAGTGTAATTTGGAGTTGTCGTCATTGTTTACTATTCTGGCCTTGTAATTTGTTGTGGAAGGTACTTATATTTTTTTTTTAAATAAATGTATTTGAAAAGATGTGCCCATTCCGCACTACTCCAGCCCAGACCCCACTCCACCAGAAACTTACGCTACAGTTTGTCGTCCATGACAAGTAAGCTAGCACTAGTTGCCTCATCTCGCCTCCCTTGCTAGAGAGAGCCGGCAGCGGAAGGAATGCTGCTGAGGAATCTGGCCGGGCCGCCCCCGCCGCCCCCGACCTCCCCGCTCGGTACCCGAGTACCGGGTAATTAAGACTGCGGCGCTCCTTGTGCCGGCGGTCAGCGCTGTCCAGCCGGTCCGTCGGGTGGCATTCACCGCTGGAGCTTCCAGTCTGGGCTGAGCGGTAATGAATCCCACCGGCCTCTCGGGCCGGTAATCGAACACTCGCCGCCCACTGGCTCCCCATTATCGCGGCTGCAGGCGTCGCACCGCTCACCGACAGTTGCCGCCGCCTTACGTCTCCCGAGAGGGAAGACTTAAGTCCTTCCCCTGAGGCACTTCATGTTCCGCACTGCTGCATGCTCCAATCCTTCCCGTAGAAAAGGTAACACCTGGCCCGAGGTGGACGATTTCGATTTGCTGCTGAATCCTTGAACGTATTCTCAGTTTGTGTATAGTAAGCGTTCTACAGACTTAGAAGCTTATGTCCAATAATCAGCATGGTTTCAGAAACATCCCCCGTGCGAAATTCTCCTTGCACTTTTCTCACATGATATACCGGGTGATCAAAAACTCAGTATAAAAATGGTTCAAATGGCTCTGAGCACTATGGGACCTAACATCTGTGGTCATCAGTCCCCTAGAACTTAGAACTATCTAAACCTAACTAACCTAAGGAGATCACACACATCCATGCCCGAGGCAGGATTCGAACCTGCGACCGCAGCGGTCACGCGGTTCCAGACTGAAGCAACCGCACGGCCACACCTACTCAGTATAAATTTGAAAACTAAATAAACCACGGAATAATGTAGATAGAGAGGTACAAATTTACACACATGCTTGGAATGACATGAGGTTTCATTAGAAACAAAAACATACAAACGTTCAAAAAATGTCCGACAGATGGCGCTTCATCTGATCATAATAGCAATAATTAGCATAATGTTGTTGTTGTTGTGGTCTTCAGTCCTGAGACTGGTTTGATGCAGCTCTCCATGCTAATCTATCCTGTGCAAGCTTCTTCATCCCCCTTCATCCCAGTACCTGCTGCAACCTACATCCTTCTGAATCTGCTTAGTGTATTGATCTCTTGGTCTCCCCCTACGATTTTTACCCTCCACGCTGCCCTCCAATGCTAAATTTGTGATCCCTTGATGCCTCAAAACATGTCCTACCAACCGATCCCTTCTTCTAGTCAAGTTGTGCCACAAGATCCTCTCCTCCCCAATTCTATTCAATACCTCCTCTCTACTTCGACCATCATCAGTTATTTTACTCCCTGAATAGCAAAACTCCTTTACTACTTTAAGTGTCTCATTTCCTAATCTGATCCCCTCAGCATCACCCGATTTAATTTGACTACATTCCATTATCCTCGTTTTGCATTTGTTGATGTTCATCTTATATCCTCCTTTCAAGACACTGTCCATTCCGTTCAACTGCTCTTCCAAGTCCTTTGCTGTCTCTGACAGAATTACAATGTCATCGGCGAACCTCAAAGTTTTTACTTCTTCTCCATGAATTTTAATACCTACTCCGAATTTTTCTTTTGTTTCCTTTACTGCTTGCTCAATATACAGATTGAATAACATCGGGGAGAGGCTACAACCCTGTCTCATCCTTTCCCAACCACTGCTTCCCTTTCATGCCCCTCGACTCTTATAACTGCCATCTGGTTTCTGTACAAATTGTAAATAGCCTTTCACTCTCTGTATTTTACCCCTGCCACCTTCAGAATTTGAAAGAGAGTATTCCAGTTAACGTTGTCAAAAGCTTTCTCTAAGTCTACAAATGCTAGAAACGTAGGTTTGCCTTTTCTTAATCTTTCTTCTAAGATAAATCGTAAGGTTAGTATTGCCTCACGTGTTCCAACATTTCTACGGAATCCAAACTGATCTTCCCCGAGGTCCGCTTCTACCAGTTTTTCCATTCGTCTGTAGAGAATTCGCGTTAGTATTTTGCAGCTGTGACTTATTAAACTGATAGTTCTGTAATTTTCACATCTGTCAACACCTGCTTTCTTTGGGATTGGAATTATTATATTCTTCTTGAAGTCTGTGGGTATTTCGCCTGTCTCATACATCTTGCTCACCAGATGGTAGAGTTTTGTCATGACTGGCTCTCCCAAGGCCATCAGTAGTTCTAATGGAATGTTGTCTACTCACGGGGCCTTGTTTCGATTCAGGTCTTTCAGTGCTCTGTCAAACTCTTCACGCAGTATCGTATCTCCCATTTCATCTTCATCTACATCCTCTTCCATTTCCATAATATTGTCTTCAAGTGCATCGCCCTTGTATAAACCCTCTATATACTCCTTCCACCTTTCTGCCTTCCCTTCTTTGCTTAGAACTGGGTTGCCATCTGAGCTCTTGATATTCATACAAGTGGTTCTCTTCGCTCCAAAGGTCTCTTTAATTTTCCTGTAGGCAGTATCTATCTTACCCCTAGTGAGACAAGCCTCTACATCCTTACATTTGTCCTCTAGCCATCCCTCCTTAGCCATTTTGCACTTCCTGTCGATATCATTTTTGAGGCGTTTGTATTCCTTTTTGCCTGCTTCATTTACTGCATTTTTATATTTTCTCCTTTCATCAATTAAATTCAATATTTCTTCTGTTGCCCAAGGATTTCTATTAGCCCTCGTCTTTTTACCTACTTGATCCTCTGCTGCCTTCATTACTTCATCCCTCAGAGCTACCCATTCTTCTTCTACTGTATTTCTTTCCCCCATTCCTGTCAATTGTTCCCTTATGCTCTCCCTGAAACTCTGTACAACCTCTGGTTCTTTCAGTTTATCCAGGTCCCATCTCCTTAAATTCCCGCCTTTTTGCAGTTTCTTCAGTTTCAATCTGCAGTTCATAACCAATAGATTGTGGTCAGAATTCACATCTGCCCCTGGAAAGGTCTTACAATCTAAAACCTGGTTCCTAAATCTCTGTCTTACCATTATGTAATCTATCTGATACCTTTTAATTTCTCCAGGGTTCTTCCAGGTATACAACCTTCTTTCAAGGTAAGACAAAGCCAAGATGATGTTCTGTACAGGAAATGCTCAATATGTCCACCATCATTCCTCAACAATAGCTGTAGTTGAGGAATAATGTGAACAGCGCTGTAAAGCATGTCCGGAGTTATGGTGAGGCATTGGCGTCGGATGTTGTCTTGCAGCATCGATCACGATACACTTGCGACTTCAGGCAACCCCAAAGCCAATAATCGCACTGACTGAGGTCTTGGCACCTGGGAGGCCAAGCATGACGAAAGTGGCGTCTGAGCACACGATCATCACCAAACGACGCGCGCAAGAGATCTTTCATACGTCTAGCAATACTTCGTTTTTTTTTTGTTCTAATAAAACCCCATGTCATTCCAAGCATGTGTGTCAATTTTTACCTCTCTATCTACATTATTCGGTGGTTTATTAAATTTTCAAATTTATACTGACTTTTTGATCACCCAATACTACGAAGTATGGATGAAAGGCGACAGGCAGCTTCCGTATTTCTAGATATCCGGAAACCGCGGTGCCCCACAGCAGGCTGTTTACAAAGGTAAGAGCATATGTGTCTGTGTGAGTGTGTGTGTGTGTTTGTGTGTGTGTGTGTGTGTGTGTGTGTGTGTGTGTGTGTATGTGCGTGTGTGTCTCTGGATCTGATGTGTACGCAACGGCGAGGTCATCAGCGCTCTTACACTTATGAAAACAAACGAATCTGGAGATGTAAGGGCATATGGAATCAGTTAGCGCATATGTGAGTGGCTCAAAGACTTCGTGAATAATACAAACCGGTATGTTGTCCTCAACGGCGATTGTTCATGAGAGATAAGGTTATCTTCAGGAATGCACCAGGTAAGCGTGATAGAACCGCTGTTATTCTTTATATAATGATTTGGCGGACAGGGTAGGCAGCAATCTGCGTCTGTTTGCTGATGATGCTGTGGTGTACGGTAAGGTGTCGAAGCTGAGTGACTGTAGGAAGATACAAGACAACTTACACATAATTTCTAGTTGGCGAGATTAATGGCAGCTAGCTCTAAATGTGGAAAAATGTAAGTTGATGAGCAGGAAGAACAACCCTGTAATGTTGAGATACAGTATTAGTAGCGTCCTGCTTGGCAGAGTCATGTCGTTTAAATTTCTGGGCATAACGTTGTAAAGCGATATGAAATGAAACGAACATGTGAGAACTGCGGTAGGGAAGGTGAATGGTCGACTTCGGTTTATAGGAAAGAGTGGCTCACCTGTAAAGGAGACCGCATTTAGGACTCTGGTGCGACCCATTCCTGAGTATTGCTCGAGTGTTTGGCATCAGTAGCAGGTCGGATAGAAGGGAGACATCGAAGCAATTCGGAAGCGGGCTGCTAGATTTGTTACCGGTAGGTTCGAACAACGCATAAGTTTTACGGAGTTGTGTCGTTAAATCCAATGGGAATCTCTGGAGGGAAGACGGTATTCTTTCCGAAAAACACTATCGAGAAAATCTGGAGAACCGTGGTGCTGACTGCCACATGACTCTACAGCCGCTTACATACATTGCCAATAAGGAACGCGAAGATAAGATTCGAGAAATTAGGGCTGATAGCCGTTTTTACCCCGCTCAATTTGCGACTGGAACAGGAAAGGAAATGACTAGTAGTGGTACAGGGTACCCTCCGCCACGCACCGTACGGTGACTTGATTAGTATATATGTAGATGTAGATATAGACGACTTGAAATTTCAATTAAATAAAGTGGAGGGACATTTATTTTCATTGCTACCAGTCAGTATGTCTAACTAGTTGAGAACACTCGGAGCTAAAGCGCGAATTACACCATGTCTTATTCTTTCCTTTCTTCATCTTCTTCTTTTTGCTGATTGTCTACGACTGGCGTCACTCCTCCGCCCCATCACCTTCTTCTGTCTTGGCTTTTCTCAACGTTCATACTCTTTGCTTCCATTGCCTCCTTCATATTATTTTGCCAGTTGCTTCGTGGTCGAACCCTTTTCTACCGCTAGGATAGTATCCATCGTACTATCCTATGTGGTATCCCGTCTTCATTCATTCTGTTCACATGACCAAACCACATCAGCTGTTTTTGTTGGACGTCGTCACAGGTATCACTACCCATTTGAATCCTTTGTTGGATTAAGTCGTTTCTTATCCTATCCATCCCAGAACAGCTTGAGTTTTATCCTAAGTGATCCATCACAGTGGCAAGCAGTTTATTCTTACTTCTTTTCCCTAACGTCCCAGGCTTCTACTCTGTACAAAACTACACTATGGACTATAGTCTCATATAGTCTCTTATTCGTTTTCCTTCCTACGTTTTTGTTCCACAAAACAGAGTTCATTGCCCTTGTTACAACTCGTCCTTTATTAGTCCTACTAGTGATTTCATCGTTGCTTGTGCCCTGTTTATTATATAATTCCCCAAGATATTTTACCTCTTCTTCTACCTCCAAATTATTTACTTTTCCAGTTCCTACTCAAATATCTTCATGTTCATCTTCAAGCCAGCCTTATTCTATTCTTCTTTAAGGTTTCTTATCATATAGCTCAGATCTTCTTCACCTTCTGGTAGTACAATCTGGTCATCTGAAAAGTACAGGCTAAATATCTTGCTGTAAAGAGGATCGGTGATAGCCCACATCCCCTACGTAAATACTTATTAATGTCGAATCCTTCCGTCTAACGATTCCCAATCCTTCCTCTCTCAGTGTTATTTTCATATGAAAATATACAAACTATATCTTTGATCTAACTCTGTCCCTTTCAACTTTTTCCACGATTTGTTGGCGGGTACCTTATCGTATGCTTTTTCTTGGTCAAATAATTCAACGTGCGTCCACAGCCCAACTTTTGTTCGTTTTCCACTAATCAGTTTCATTGTGAAGATGTTGTTCATTACTGATCTTCTTGCTCGGAATTCCGCTTGCTCTTCTTGCTGCTTGTGAGTTGTTTCTCTGTCTACCAGATCCTTCAGTACCGTCGAGTACAGACTTCTAACGCAAGGGATTACTGCCAATCCCCTATAATTATTTGGAACATTACGTGACCTGTTCTTATGCATCGGTCTTACGTAACGCGTTTCCCGTTCCGGTGGAACATCTTCTCCATGTAATACTTTTTCACACAGCCTCCTTAGCATCTCAAACTATTTCAGTGGATCAAACTTTGCCAAACACAGGATGTGTTTATCCATATCCTGGTGTCTTCTTCGTCTTACAGCTCCTCACAGACTATTGAAGAATTTGTATGTCGGAACACCATAACTCCTCCTGTTATATCCTCACCTCAAAGCTACATGAAAACCCTTAAAATACATACCATGACTAATATTATTATGATGTAACTTGTCACCAGTTAACGCTCGCACTGACGATTGTTCTCCTTGCCTCCACTGCGAGCCCCACCGTTTATCCTCTCTGCATATTTCCATCTTTCTTCCCACTCCTTGTTTCTCCTTTCTAACAGATCTCTTTTTACTTCTGTATTTAGTGTCCTACATCTACCTCTTCTTTTGATTATCATTCATATTCAGGAACTTCAAATAAGCTTCTATTTTCCTTTCAGTCATCTCTGCTGTTTATGCATATCACCAAACTGGTTTCGTATTCTTCTTGTATTTTCCCAGGGTTTCTTTCACTGCTTCATCTGTGGCCTTCTTTATTATCTCATATTCCTCTTCTATTGCTCTCTGCACTCTGCAGTTTATTTGCCATTCGTTGTTGGTCTAAGTACTTAGAACTATCTTTTCTTAAACTGTCCAAATTATGCCTTATGATATCTACCTGATCTGCATGTTGCATCCTTTTCTATTCGCCACTATTCAAGAGAGTACAGGCAATATAATTTTTACAATACACCAAATGATGGTCACTTCCACAATCTGCCCATATTTTAACGCGGGCGTCCTGCATTTTTAAATTGTCTTTGTAACGTAGCAAATTATCACGCGCTGTCGCCTTGTATTGAAAGCGTTGCTTGCCGTGGAGAGGGAGAAGAGCAGTTTTTGGTTCTCATGCTGATACAGCTGACGCTGGCTACTGGGCCGTTTCTGCGGAATACTTGTTTAACGTTGCGTGAATAGGTTACACATACTTTCCATGAGTCTGAAGAAGTAGTGCTAAATATTAATCTAGTTTTTCATTCTTTGTACATCAAATTCTATCGATAACATAACCATACTGTTAGAATTTAGAATCAATAACTTCAATACTTTCGGAGATGTAAATTTTTGTCTAAAACACATAATAACAGCACTGGCATTGTGAAACGAAGTTAGGGACTGTAATTTATTCATCTATAGTATAAACTGAAACGAAAACTAAGAGGACAAGTTCATTCAATCTAATTTTCTGGAATTTTCTTTAATTTCATTACCACAGAGTTTTGACCTGGGAGAATTATTATTTCGTCGTGTTTTGTCTGTTTGAGTGTTTTGGAGAGTCTGAGAGAGTAAATGGGGGACATATGTTGTTTTAAACTCATGTAAACGTATGCATGAGAAAGTTGTGCAACCGGCTTATTAGTGACGTTTGTCCCAGTGAACCTTATTTTGTAAAATATAGTGACAAGGGGCGTTGAATGTTAAATTTAGTAATAATTTATTTTGTGGAAATGAATCATAATCTGTTTTCATTAAATTTTTTTTATCTTCCGAATTACGAGATTTCTAGTCTAAATTACTTGTCGTAATCTGATTCGCTGACATTAGAAATGCCGTGGGTGTAGAACTGCTCGATATGATCTCACTGGCTACTTAACATACTAGCCAATAGGAATTTAGCATTTCCCTCTCGTATGAGTAGGGCCTTGTGTCTCAGATCTATGAGTCGAGATAGTCGCTCGCGAGTCGTATTGTAGTAAACACCGGTGTTAAACGGCGCTGATTAAATAGTGCTCTGAGCACTATTCGGCTTAACTTCTGAGGTCATCAGTCGCCTAGAACTTAGAACTAATTAAACCTAACTAACCTAAGGACATCACACACAGCCATGCCCGAGGCAGGATTCGAACCTGCGACCGTAGCGGTCGCTCGGCTCCAGACTGTAGCGCCTAGAGCCGCACGGCCACTCCGGCCGGCTGATTAAATTTGTACGAAAAAGAAGAAATTGGCGGGTTTGATCGTTTCTCGTGTTGTTGACGAAAAGTGAGTACAGTGTTGAGTATTTTGTGAAATATTGAGCCTTGTGAGTGTTTTAGGAGATATTTACGTGTGAACATTTCATGTCGTACGTAAGCTCCTCGTGGCCTGTTTCTTGCGGATTACGGGACATTATAGTTAGCAGTTCTTTACAGAAAGCCTACTGAACGATTGAATGTGTTAATTCGAATATAGTCATGGGTCAGTGACTGTTTAGGACGTTCGAAGTATCGGGTAGGACTACATATCTTCTGGCTGCTTTCAGGTATGAACATGTTGTAACAGAGGCAGTCAGTTACATTCCATAATTGATGTTGGGATATTAAATACGGACATGATAACCATTTTCCGTGTTTTAAAGACAGTAAATCAACTTAAAGGAAATTTGAGACATGTATTTCAAGCGAGTTATACAAGAATCTAGAACGCTCGATGGATCAGCTAACTTTTAGCTACTGCACATGGAGTGGAGTTATGTGGCCCTTCCGTGGTAGGTATTTAGTCGAATTTTCGTCAACGCAGCTTTTGTCGTCTAAACCAGTACCTACCGTCGCATAGTGAAGGGGCAGACAACCTGAAGCCTGTTTAGGCAGGTGGACTGATTGTTCAGTGGATAGTGAGTGAACAACCTGCCTTGCCGCATCCTTTTGCCTCAAAATTAGATTACCGGTAATTGATTTCAGCACTCTTGTATCGTTTTACCCATGTATATTTATGTATATCCTTGTGAATAAAGAATGTATTTTCTACTCGTAATTCATACTGCCCCATTATATCTACCATCCTTTTCCCATTATTATTCCTAGCATCTTCCCCGTACGGGAGTACTATCCGGTCACGAAATCGAAACCACAGTGAAAATCAAAAATGTTTTAATTGCAACAGTTAGCTACCCCTTCCAACTACTTCCATACATAGTCGATACTCCGACTTAAACATTTTCGTAGCGTTGTACCAACTTTCCAATACCCTTGTCATAGAACGCAGCCGCCTGTGATTTCTGACAATTCTCTCAGCTGATCTACAGCTCGTTGTCCATGTGAGAAGAGATAAAGCTCATGGGGGACGAACTACGGGCTATATTGTGGCTGATCAAACATTTCTCATCCAAAAAACTGCAGGAGCACCTTTATTGACCCTGAAAAGTTGCAAAACACTCGTGTGACCTGTTCTAGTTATTGCTCAAGTGTATGGGATGGCGATATTAAACGTATGCAGCTGTCTTTGACCCATTCGCGTCACGGAAATCCTGAAGAAACTAAACTGGTAGACACTTTGAAGCTTGAATATAGCAAAAATTATGGTGCGAAAACCTACTTACAATGTTTCACAAAGCAGCTTTAAATTATGAATCTCCTGTATACCGATCAAATAGTGATTGCTAGCACATGATTTAACTAATTACAGCGTTCTGAAAAGCGATTAACACGTTCATGCTAGATCCCCTAATCGGGTTAGTTGATGCTCTACTCTACCAGTTATGATACCAGCAGTACGCTAATGTATGATGTATTATCTGTCAGCGAGGCCCAACAAGCAGCTCTGAATACGATTTGCCACAGTACTGTCACGTATCAGTTTGTGATAATAAGTAAAATTGGCAGCATTTCATTCTTAACTGTGCTGAAGAGGAATAGACAGTTCGTGGTTTCTGCAGAAAAATTCGTGAATCTGTCTTCAGAGACACTGGCTTGAGAGGGTGCAGTAATGAACGTGGGTGGCCCCTGTGTTATAAATAAATACGTGACGGCTCAAGACCCCTGCAGGGCTGCTGGTTCGCAGAAATGTTGGAGGCCACGCACGGGCCAGCTTCCGTTGTCCACTATGCCACATGGGCCTTGGAAGTTATAGGAGAGCGACCACTGGTCGTCGGAATATTTCTGAACAAACGGATCTACATTTCCTGTCAGCAGTTGCATATACGCGACATCGACACTTTGCCATGTTAAGTATGGGTAAGTTCCAGAATCTAACCGTCAGGATGATGTCAGCCACGCAGAAGGATGATCAGCATAGGTGCTGTAGCGCAAACGTCTGAACCAAGGAGTCGTGATACATTAAAAATTTGATTAGAAGTCGGTTGTGAGGTACTGCGTCAAAAGACTTGTGGAAATCTAAAAATATGGAATCAATTTGTCATCCCCTGTCAATAACAATCAGTACTTCGTGAGAATTAAGAGTTATTTGAGTTTCATAAGAACGATATTTTCTGCATCCATGTTGGCCATTTTTCAAAAAAATGGTTCAAATGGCTCTGAGCACTATGGGACTTAACTTCTGAGGTCATCAGTCCCCTAGAATTTAGAACTACTTAAACCTAACTAACCTAAGGACATCACACACATCCATGCCCGAGGCAGGATTCGAACCTGCGACCGTAGCAGTCCCGCGGTTCCGGACTGCAGCGCCTAGAACCACACGGTCACCGCGGCCGGCCGTGATACATCATATACAGTGTATCAGATTTTGGACAGTTAACAAGGATACTACAAGCTATAGTGGAGAAGTCTGGGCACGTTTCCCCTGCGTTTCAGCGTGTTGAGAGTAGTTTTTGGTCGTCACTGTAGCGAAAGTGTGAATCCCCCTCTCAAAGCCGCAGTTTCTTGTGAACTGAGAGGAACGCGAGTTCGACAGGTGACTCTTTGGAGACGTGTGGCCATGACGTCACATCTAGAGAGAGATGGGCCCGATCGCAGCCTAGCGCAGTTTTCGCTGATTCGATCGAGTAAGTGTTGTTTTTAACATTTGCGCTGCCTTTGATCTGAGCTGCTCACAATTGTGAATTGTCAATTCTGAAAACTGTGTTCGCTTTTAAGTGTCTTATTTGGATCTTGTATCCGGCTATAAGTTGCATTTGCGAGCTACACAGATTTTAGAAGGTAATCGAGGTTCCACAGCAATCTTCTGTGCGATTCGTGTTTTCCACCACTTGTTAGCAGAACAGCCTGTCCCAAGTGAGCTTCACTCAAGCAATTATTTATTGTACTTTTGAACACATCAACGTGCATTCCATTGTGAAATATTATTTGTTAAGATTTTTAAAGGTAATTGTTCATTCATTGAGTTTAAAGCAATCGTATTTGACTCAATTACGAAAGTATTACACATTTTAATTGTGAAACAAATTAGAGGAAATAAATACATTGTTCAAAAGCATTGATTAGATTTCCCCCTATTCTGTAGTACTACAACAAATTTGTCAGCTGACCCACAAATAATAAAAATGATCTATTCCATCTGCCTAACCAAATTACTCACTGTGGCGGCGTTTCACTGTAAAGGCCCTACACAGAGATATGTCGGTGTGACAAAATATTTGTGATAATTGCTCTTATTTATATCTAACTATTGTCGAATCAAAGAGGATTTTCAGTTACTGTGATTAGCAATTTGCTAGGTTATGACAATATAAGGCTTATACCAGTTTGGATATCATTTGCGTGTTGAGCACTAAGTGGCAGCGGATAGCACTTTCCACTGTCGAGTCCCAACACGTCACGCTCACAGCAACGACTTTACACGGATCTGATTTCAAATTATGTGTGTCGCTTCACTTTCTCAACATATGCGATGTCATATAATCTGTGATAAATTTAGTGTAAAATTATTTTACAGTGAAGTGCCAAAGGAATTGGTATAGGCATGCGTATTCAGATGCAGAGGCTTGTAAACAGGCAGAATATGGCGCTGAGGTCGGCAACACCTACATAACACAAAAAGTGTCTGGTGCAGTTGTTGGATCGATTACTGCTGCTACCATGTCAGGTTATCAAGATTTAAGTTAGTTTGGACGTGTTGTTATAGTCAGCGCACGAGAGATGGGACGCAGCATCTCCGAGATATCGATGAAATGGGGATTTTCCCGTAGGAGTGTACGTTATTATGAGGAATCCTGTAAAACATCAGATCTCCGACCTGGCTGTGGCCTGAAAAAAACATTGCAAGAACAGGACCAACCATGACTGAAAAGAATCATTCAACGTGACAGAAGTGCAGCCCTTTCGCAGGTTGCTGCAGATTTCAGTGCTGGGCCACCAACAAATGTTAACGTGCGAACCATTCAACGAAACATCATCGATATAGGCTGTAGGAGCCGAAAGTCCGCTCGTGTACCCTTGATGAGTGCATGAAGTAAAACTTTACGCCTCGCCTGGACCCGTCAACACCTACATTGGACTGTTGATGACTGGAAGCATGTTGCCTAGTCGGACGAGTCTCGTTTCACAACGTATCGAGAGGATGGACGTGTACGAGTATGGAGACAACCCCATGAATCCGAGGACCCTACATATCAGCAGGGGACTGGTCAAGCAGGTGGAGGTTCTGTAAAGATGAGGGGGCGTGTGCAGTTGGAGTGATATGGGATCCCTGATACGTCTAGATAAGACTCGGACAGGTGACACGTACGTAAGTATCCTGTCTGATCACCTGCATCCATTCATGTCCATTGTGCATTCCGATGGACTTGGGTAATACCAGCAGGACAATGCGACACCCTACACGTCCAGAATTGCTACAGAGTGGCTCCAGGAACACTCTACTGAACTTAAACACTCCCGCTGGCCACCAAAGCCACCAGACATGAACATTATTGAGCATATCTGGGATGCGTTCAAACGTGCCGTTCAGAATAGATGTCCACTCCCTCAAATTCTTATGGATTTATGGACAGCTCTGCAGGATTCATGATGTCAGTTCCCTCCAGCACTACTTGAGATATTAGTCGAGTTCATGTCACGTCATGTTGCAACTCTTCTGCATGCTCGCAGAGGCCATGCACGATATTACGCAGGTACCAATTTCTTTGGCTCTTCAGTGCATTTCATCGCTCATTCCTTTAAAGCAATGGTCCTATATCACTTTGAAAATAAAAGACAAATATATTAAAATAGCAGTATAGTGCATTTGAATACGACCGCCGCTCCACAGTGAAGAACACAATTCTCAGCACTGGCATCAATGTGTTAAACATAATTACCGTGTTCCATATGTGATAGTAACTAGAAAACGCTCTAAAAATGATGCTATGGCAAAACTTTCTGTCATGTTCTTCCCCTTGACATGCAGAGTATTGATGTAGATACATACAAATAGTAACAAGACGGAATATTGTCTGTGTATCAGTGGATATGTCTGTTTACTCTGTAATTGGCGAAGGCGAATTTAATAGACTAAGTTTCGGAGGTATGAGGGACCCGTGATTTCCGGTCACTAATTACAATGTAATTGAACTTGCTTCGTTTTCTTACCCGTATACATAATTGTCAGTCAGCGAACAGCTTTGAACATCGACTGTGAGGGTACGAAACCATTGAAAGGGCGTGAATTGTAGTTCTGCAGTTGCTGTTGACGCTGTCCGAACCGAGTTGTAACAACGGGCAGGAATTTAGCGATGTACTATTGTTTCGTTTAAAAAATTACGTTATATTTCATTTTGTATCATTTTCTTGTATTCATTTATTCCTTTATTTCGCCTCTGAAGTTTATGGTCTCCAGTCCCAATCTTACAGATAATCAGACGTGCTTTCAGAGTGAACTTCACAAAACGCACTGTACACCAGCTGTACATAGTGTCATGTCCTGTCATGGGGTAGAGGAAGCGTTTTAGGGCTTGAAACAAGTCCATCAATTAGAGTCACTTAACTGTCACTTAACAGACTGACTTGTTCCTTATTATGGTTATTAACCTACCCTGGTAGAGAAAGGATGAGAATAGCCATCGGAAATGACAAAACAATTACACGAGACCAATTAATAACCCCCTTACAACATCCCGTAGTCCCTGCAGTTGAGACACATCTCTGTGAAAAGATGGTTAAACAATTCTGATCTATGTTATATACAATAATGTTCATGTTGCTTTATTCAAAATATCCAGAAATTCTTGACCGATTGGTTAAAAAATTTGACGCAGCGTTGCATTCTAATACAGGCGTGATAAATAATAACTTTTTGAGATTTTTTGTGACAATGTTTCCCTACTATTAAATTTATAAAAAATTATTTGTTACTTATATTTAAAAAATAGGTACATACCTAAATACACACGTGTATTCAAATACAACTTTGTTTCAAAATTTCAAATCGTTTGTTAAAAAACTTTCGGAGATAAGGAACATGTATAGTTTCTACACTATGTGATCAAAAGTATCAGGACACCTGGCTGAAAATGACTTACAAGTTCGTGGCGCCCTCAATCGGTGATGCTGGAAGTCAATATGGTGTTGGCCCACCCTTATCCTTGATGACAGCTTCCACTCTCGCAGGCATACGTTAAATCTGGTGCTGGAAGGTTTCTTGGGGAATGGCAGCCCATTCTTCACGGACTGCAGCACTGAGGAGAGGTATAGATGTCGGTCGGTGAGGCCTGGCACGAAGTCGGCGTTCCAAAACATCCCAAAGGTGTTCTATACGATTCACGTCAAGACTCTGTGCAGGCCAGTCCATTACAGGGATGTTATTGTCGTGTAACTACTCCTCCACAGGCTGTGCATTATGAACAGGTGCTCGATCGTGTTGAAAGACGTAGTCGCCATCCTGGAATGCTCTCCACCAGTGGGAAGCAAGAAGGTGCATAAAATGTCAGTGTAGGCCTGTGCTGTGATAGCGCCACGCAAAGCAACAAGGGGTGCAAGCCCCCTCCGTGAAAAACACGACCACACCATAACACCACCGCCTTCGAATTTTACTGTTGGCACTACACATGCTGGCAGATGACGTTCACCGGGCATTCGTCATATCCACACCATGCCATCGGATCGCCACTATGTACATGAATCGTCACTCCACACAACGTTTTCCATTATTCAATCGTCCAATGTTTACGCTCCTTACACCAAGGTTCCTTACACCAAGGCATAGTTTGGCATTTACCGCCGTGATGTGGCTTATGATCAGCCGTTCGACCATGAAATCCTAGTTTTCTCACCTCCCGCCTAACTGTCATAGTACTTGCAGCGGATCGTCATGCAGTTGGAATTCCTGTGTCATGGTCTGGATAGATGTCTGTTTATTACACACACTACGACCCTCTTCAACTGTCGGCGGTCTCTGTCAGTCAACAGACGAGGTCGGCCTATACGCTTTTGTGCTATACGTGTCCTTTCACGTTTCCACTTCACTGTCACAACGGAAACAGTGGACCTAGGTATCTTTAGGAGTATGGAAATCTCGCGTACAGACGTATGACATAAGTAACGCCCAACACATGACCAAGTTCAAAGTCCGTGAGTTCCGCGGAGCGCCCCATTCTGCTCACTCACGATGTCTAATGACTACTGAGGTCGCTGCTCGGGAGTACCTGGCAGTAGGTGTCAGCACAATGCACCTAATATTAAAAACGATTGTTTTTGGGGGTGTCCGGATACTTTTGATCACATAGTGTATATAAGTTCAAACGTGGATGTTCATTTCTTCAAAATCTTCACGGAAAGCTTTGAAATTTTGACGCAACATTCCATTCGAATTGTCACGTGTTTATATACAAGGTTGAGCCGTTGTAAAAATCGCTGTTTTGAAGAGCGCGCCGCGTGGGCTTCATGTCAATCTTGGCTACAATAATGCGTTCACTATGCTGTTCGTGGTAGCTTTCGGCTTACCTAATTTTTTATTCATTATTAACTCTACTCCCGCATTACCCATATTTGATTTTGTAATTATAACCTCATATTCACCTGATCAGAAGTCCCGTTCCTCGTGCAACCGAATTTCACTAATTCGCTCTATATCTAACTTAAACTGTCCATTTCCTTTTTTAAGTTTTCTACTCTACCTGCCCGATTAACAGCTCTGTCATTCCACGCTGCGATCCATAGATCGCTAGCTTTTTTTTTTTTTCTCCTGATAACGACGTCCTCCTGGGTTCCTATTTTACCTCCGGAATACTTTACTCAAAAGGATGCCACCATCATTTAACCATACAGTAAGACTGCATGTCTTTGGTGCCGTGCTTACCATAAATTCTCATGTTCTCCAAATCTCCTACATTTCTCCTTATTGCTAGTCCATAATATTGAGTCAAAGAAGCAATTTCACTTTTTGTAAGACACCCTGACCACCTATGTGTGCCGGTCGGAGTGGCCTGCGGTTCTAGGCGCTCAGTCCGGAACCGCGGGACCGCTACGGTCGCAGCTTCGAATCCTGCCTCGGGCATGGATGTGTGTGATGTCCTTAGGTTAGTTAGGTATAAGTAGTTCTAAGTTCTAGGCGACTGATGACCTCAGAAGTTAAGTCGCATAGTGCTCAGAGCCATTTGAACCACCTATGTGTTTTCCGCTCGACAGTTTTTTTTCCACAGAAGTCTTTCCATAATTTCCTCAGCCGAGCTCCCATTCTTTTATGTACATGCCCAACACATTCAAGCTTTTCTATCAGAGTGTCCCCATATGGTCTGTCATTAACAACAGTATTGTGGCCTTTACAGTCTCCATCCTCAAGGTAGCCGCCGGCAGCAGTGGCCGAGCGGTTCTAGGCGCTACAGTCTGAAACCGCGCGACCGCTACGGTCGCAGGTTCGAATCCTGCCTCGTGCATAGATGTGTGTGATGTCCTTATGTTGGTTAGGTTTAAGTAGGTGTAAGTTCTAGGGGACTGATGACCTCAGAAGTTAAGTCCCATAGTGCTCAGAGCCATTTTTGAACCCAAGGTAGCCTACATAACCCTGGTAGTGCTTTGTTAGACATTCATAATCTAGTTTCTTACCAGTTTCAATACATGTGGCAGTTACAACCCCTTCTTCCAAGATGCATCAAATGTTGCTACAATGTCTGTATTCTCAGACAAGGCTACTGCTTCTTCTTCTGCTGCTCTTTACATTGAATGTTCACTTACACCACATAAAGCATTATGCATTAATTTACTGTATCTGTCAAACCTCAGTGGAGGTGGAGGCAAATCCATCATTGCACAAAAATGTCTGGGCAGCTCTCCTTCACCCTTCAATACATGCACTGCACAAGCAAGCTGAATATTTACACTGTAATGTCGACCATCAGTTACTGGCGATGGCGTAGTATCACTGTGCATCTTACACGAGTTACAGGCAATCACTAGCCGACTTGAAAGACCCTTGCTTGGTGAAATGTCCTCAGAAACGTCAATACTATCTTCAAAATTGCAGTACTTACATATCACAGCACTCTTCAAAAGTCTTGGCAGCATATTTAAGTTCACAATAACATTTCCGTCGTTATTGCTGCTCACAATACTACTAGGCTTGTTCTTATTACATTCGGAAAGCGAAAGTTTACGTCTAGAAGCACTGCCTGTAGAAACAGTTTCTGCGGGCGACTTTTGAAGCAACTAAAGTGTATTATTCGGTTGTGTTTGGAACTGGTTGCCGCGAAACTTTCGTTTGGAGCTAAATTTTTTTACTCCTGGCATTTGTAGCGCAGGGAATACGGACACACATACAAAATAATACACAATAACTACAAAACCATATGCGTATAATATTCCGAAATTATATATTGTCATATCTTTGTTTGCATTCGAACCATAGTCTTCTAGACATGCCTGTACTTTGGTTCCGGGAGCCAGTGCCTTTTAGAATACACCTGTGTTAACGATCTGCAACTAACGACGAAAAAAAACGGAAGAACAAAATAATGCATCACGTATTCTGACGGGCTTCTGTGCAACATTACGTTCAACCTCAATTTTGGTACAAACGGAAATTGATAATGCCCATTAACTGTACATTTTTCAAATCAGCGTAAAATGCTCTTTCCTATAGGCCAAGGAAAATGTTTTTCGATTTTCTGGTCATTTTCGCTAGCATGTCCACTTAACACAGACAGATGGACGGACGGACAACGAAATGATGCCATTAGAGTTACTTTTTTACAGACTGAGATTCGGAACCCTAAAAACAGAAGATAATCAATCAATTAATCTTTGGGCACAGTATGTCATTCTTTCAGAAATGAAATTGAAATTAAACATATGTTCTGTAGTGACTGTCCGACAGCTGCCTACAAGACAGCGAGAGGAGCGATCTATGGGACACGTGATCAGCATGTCGCCAATCCCTTCAGCAATCACTGACAGTAGATGAATCCTGATGACACGCTGCTTCTTTATTCAAGCAGCTTCTGATTTAGCCACCTCGAGGGTGAGTGGGTCCCATTCCAAACCTCCATACACCACAAAAATACTTAGGAGACATTGGGAATTTGACTTGGGTTTTTCTGCATCGAAGGCAGCGACACTAACCATTCATCTACAGACGGGATCAACTGACATTAATTGACTGTCAGCTTATACAGTGACGCTATATTCTTGCTGAAACAGCCTAAACAGTTCCTCAACAATGAAAACATAGGCCCAAAAACTTTGATAAATTATTAAATTAATTGTTGTCTTGGCATTAAATATTGCTGAAACTTCCTGGCAGATTAAAAATCTGTCCCGGACAGAAACTAGAAACTCGTGACCTTTGCCTTTCGCGGGAAAGTGCTCTACCATCTGAGCTACCCAAACACGACTCACGATCCGTCCTCACAGCTTCAGCTCTGCCTACCTTCAGTTTTAATCTGCCAGGAAGTTTCATATCAGCGCACACTCCACTGCAGAGTGAAAATGTCATTCTGGAAACATTCCCCAGGCTGTGGCGAACCTATGTCTCCGGAATATCCTCTCTTCCAGGAGTGCTACACTACAGGCCATTAAAATTGCTACTCCAAGAAGATGACTTGCTACAGACGCGAAATTTAACCTACAGCAAGAAGATGCTGTGATACGCAAATGATTAGCTTCTCAGAGCATTCACACAAGATTGGCGCCTGTGGCGACACCTACAACGTGCTGACATGAGGTAAGTTCCCAACCGATTTCTCATACACAAACAGCAGCTGACCGGCGTTGCCTGGTGAAACTTTGGTGTGATGCCTCGTGTAAGGAGGAGAAATGCGTACCATCACGTTTCCGACTTTGATAAAGGTCGGATTGTAACCTATCGCGATTGCGGTTTATCGTATCGCGACATTGCTGATCGCGTTGCTCGGGATCCAACGACTGTTAGCAGAATATGGAATCGGTGGGTTCAGAAGGGTAATATGAAACGCCGTGCTGGATCCCAACGGCCTCGTATCACTAGCAGTCGAGGTGACAGACAGCTTATCCGCATGGCTCTAACGGATCATGCAGCCACGTCTCGATCCCTGAGTCAATAGATGGGGACGTTTGCAAGACTACAACCCAGTTGCACGAACAGTTCGACGACGTTTGCAGCAGCAATGCCTCTCAGCTCGGAGACCATGGCAGCGATTACCCTTGACGCTGCATTACAGACGGGAGCGCCTGCAATGGTGTACTCAACGACGAACCTGGGTGCACTAAAGGCAGAACGTCATTTTTTCGGATGAATCCAGGTTCTGTTTACAGCATCATGATGGTCGCGTCCGTGTTTGGCGACATCGCGGTGAACGCACAATGGAAGCGTGTATTCGTCTTCGTCATACTGGCGTATCACCCCGCGTGATGGTATGGGGTGGCATTGATTACACTTCTCGGTCACCTGTTGTTCGCATTGACGGCACTTTGAACAGCGGACGTTACATTTCAGATGTGTTACGACCCGTGGCTCTACCCTTCATTCGATCCCTGCGAAACCCTACATTTAGGAGGATAATGCACGACCGCATGTTGCAGGTCCTGTACGGGCCTTTCTGGATACACAAAATGTTCGATTGCTGCGCTGGCCACCACATTCTCCAGATCTCTCACCAATTGAAAATGTCTCGTCAATGGTGGCCGAGCAATTGGCTCGTCACAATACACCAGTCACTACTCTTGATGAACTGTGGTATCGTGTTGAAGCTGCATAGGCAGCTGTACCTGTACACGTCATTCAAGCTCTGACTCAATGTCCAGGCGTATCAAGGCCGTTTTATGGCCAGAGGTGGTTGTTCTGGATACTGATTTCTCAGGATCTATGCACCCAAATTGCGTTAAAATGTAATCACTTGTCAGTTCTAGTATAATATGTTTGTCCAATGAATACCCGTTTATGATCTGCATTTCTTCTTGGTGTAGCATTTTTAATGGCCAGTGGTGTAGCTCTGAAAGAATCGCAGAAAAGCTTCTCTGACGTTCGGAAGGTAGGGGGCGAGGTACTGGCAGAATTGAAGATGTGAGAACCGGTCGTGAGTCTTGCTTGGGTAGCTCAGATGGTATAGCGCTAGCCCGCGAAAAGCAAAGGTCCCGAATTCGAGTCTCGGTACGGCACACAGTTTCAATCTGCCATGAAATTTCATATCATCGCACACTCCGCTTCAGAGTGAAAATCTCATTCTGGATTAAATATTGTAACCCACAGACGTACGCTGAGGTTATAAAAATCATTGGATACCTCCTAACATGGTGTCGGATTCCTTTAGCCGGGCGTACTTCAGCTTCTCAACGTGGCATGACTCAACAAGTCGTTGGGAGCCTCTGTACACACACAGAGCCATGCTGCCTCTGTAGTCGTCCATAATTGCTAAAGTGTTGCCGACGCAGGATTTTGAGCGCGAAATGATCTCTCGATTATTTCCCAGAAATGTTCGATGGTATTCATGTTCGGAGATGTGGGTGGCCAAATCATTCGCACGAAATGTGTAGAATGTTCTTCAAACCAATCACCAACAATTGTGCCCTGGTGACATGTCGCGTTGTCATCGATAAAAGTTCATAGTTGTTTCGGAACATGAAGTCCCTGATTCGCTGCAAATGGTCTCCAAGTAGCCGGACATAACCGTTTCCAGTCAATTATCGGTTCAGTTGGACCAGAGGACCCATTCCATGTAAACACAGCCCAGACCATTATTGAGCCACCACCGACTTGCTCAGTGCCTTGTTACAAATTGGTCGTAGCTTCTGCGCCACACTCGCACCATACCTACAGCTTTTACCAACTGGAATCGGGACGCCACGGTTTTCCAGTCTTCTAGGGTCCAACCGATACGGTCAAGAGCGCAGGAGAGACGCTGCAGGCGATTTCGTGATGTTAACAAAATGGTTCAAATGGCTCTGAGCACTATGGGACTGAACATCTAAGGTCATCAGTCCCCTAGAACTCAGAACGACTTAAACCCAACTAACCTAAGGACATCACACACATGCATGCCCGAGGCACGATTCGATCCTGCGACCGTAGCAGCAGCGCGGTTCTCGACTGAAGCGCCTAGAGCCGCTCCGCCACTGTACTCAGTCGTTAAGTGAAGGCCATCGGCCACTTTGTTGTCCGAGGTGAGAGGTACTGACTGAAATCTGGTATTCTCGGCACACTCTTGACAATGCGGATCACGGAATATTGAATTCTCTAACGATTTGTGAAATGGAATGTGCAATGAGTCTTGCTCCAACTACCATTCCGCGTACGAAGTCTGTTAATTCCCGTCGTGCGGCTAGTATCACCTCGGAAACCTTTTCACGACAAATGACAGCTCCGACGATGCACCGCCGTTTTATAGCTTGTGTTCGCCATGCTACTGCCATCTGTATATGTGCATATCACTATCCCATAACTTTCGTCGCCGCAGCGTATAGTGCAAATACTAATGAATAGTGTAGCTTCTTGAATCCACAGCTGTTTTACCTTAAGAGGAAATGCTGACTACTCAAAGAAAAACAACTAGCGTAAAATGTAAGGAGAGTCAGTAAATCGCCACGTTCACCATCCGTCAGATTTAAATACAGCGCCAGCTGAAGTTCTCGGGCAATAATAACAAGTCAGAGATTATTGTAGGTTAGGGCGCGCCGTATAATGGAAATAGCAAATGTACGCTCTTCGGATTTACCAATAACACTGCAGCTCGATGATTTTGTAGCTTTTAATGGATATTACGTCGCGCTTCTGTCTGTGTGTAGTGTGTGTGTGTGTGTGTGTGTGTGTGGTGGGGGGGGGGGGAGGGGTTAGTGTAAATGTGTGAGTGCGTGTGCGTGTGTGTGTGTGTGTGTGTGTGTGTGTGTGTGTGTGTACACTATTATAAAAATTACCAGCAGAACTGTTGGAGCTAAACGAGATAAAACATTAACTTTTTGGTGGACGGTGCTGCCACAGCACGCAATAACAGCGACGATTAATGACAGTGACACCAATTTATCAAAAGCATTTTGGCATTTGATTAAAAACGCTATATCATTTTAATAACATTTTGATACAGTATGACAGTAATTACAGGCGTTTAAAGGTTTACTGGTGGAAATACTTTTATACGTTCGCAAAATCTCTGGTTACCAGTTTTAAATAGCAAAATATCATAATTTTCCAGGAAGACAGTGATACAGTAAACAATTGTACATTGTGTGGCTCAGTTACAAATGCGGTGTCATCTGTCATAGAGGTGTCGGCCTCCTTTTTCCCGATGTAGTGCAGTAGCTGAATGTGGCATGGGCTCCCCTGTAACAATAGTGAGCCATGCTGCCTCCACGGCCATCCATAATTGGTCATGTTGCAGGTGCAGCATATTATGCACGAACTGACCTCTCGATTATGTGACATATGCTCTTGCTACACAAACAAGCACTTAAAGGGCTCCGGAACGCCCTATACTTGCAATGTTAAAATAACGCTTATAAATTACATCTTTCCTCACAAAGTATCTGAGGTAGGAAGTTGAACTTTTTACAGATTATTTATTGGAATATGGGCTACAACTTAACACAGGGATTTTACAAAATTTTAGTTCAGTTATTAAAGAGGATTTTTTTCAATTTTAATGAAAATTCACAACATTTTTTTGCAATTTTTTATTTATATATTCAAAAATACACCGGTTTTTTTTTGGAAAAAAGGCTGTGTTAAATTATGCAGAAGGTACTGTGTAACATTTACTGAAAGTTTGAAACAAATATGTTTGGAAGATCCTTAGAAAACATGTAATTAGTATGAGAAAATAAAAGTTTTGGGAATCGAGCGACAAAGATTGGATTAACTTTTTAGTGCATTCCAGGTCCATAGGATGGATTATCTTCATCCTCTGCAAACTCCTCCTCCAGCTTCCTCTTGTTCCTCCTCCTGTTTACTCTTGCTTGTATATCTAGACTCTTTACAGCCCTGTCTGCAGCCCGAAGGCGTTCCTTGCCTAAAGCAAGCATCGCTCGTTGTTGTGTTCGTAGATTTTGCTACCATTTTCTTCAGTTGCAGTTACTGCAACACTGTTCCAAAAGGTGGTCATGTATGAACACTTATCACATTGCAGTTATATTTCACTAGCAAGTCCTACGTGCTTTATTATGGAGAGTTCCAGACCAACTTCACTACAATGAATACATCTTACACAGTTTGAAAAAATTCCTTTGTGAACCGACATATCAAATATATCATTCACATCCGATTCGCCCATAAAACATTCATAGTTTTCACTCATTGAACCAAGCTTCTTCTGTGAAGTATTTTCTTTCCCACTTTGACTGCTACGGGCAGGTGTACTTGAGAGGTTAGGTTCACTCACTTGGTTATCGTCTTTATTGTTTACAGTAATAACACATACCTTTCGCTTTCCAACATTTCTCCTTTTCTTAAAAGCCTTCAGAGGATTTCTAATAACTTTACTTTTACTCATTATTATACTTCAACAAAACACAGACTCAAGAAACAGAATTAATTACGAATATTTTCGAGATAACGACAAAATAAACATGAAACAATCGACAATCACACCAGCGATATATATTGAACCATCACAGGTTAGCCACAACACATACTTTATCTCACATTACTAAAATGTACCTGATGAACACGGACGTTAATAATAACACCATTTGACAGCAGTTTAACAGCGCCACAGTGGGTCACGCCCATGTAGAACACATTTCAAAAAAAATTTAAAAATAGTTGTAGTCTTCGGAATTGAATTAATTATATATCTATTAAAAGGCAATAGTCTGCAGATTCAGAAAACGCAAAAAAGTAAAAATTGAACTTTTTATGATTTTGAGCCTTTCGGGAGCCCCTTAAGGTGGGTAGGACGTCGAATGGACCTACTAGGAGCAAGAGAGGCACCATAGGACATTTTAATTTCCACTGTCTATACTTTTACAAATAAATTCATAAGACTCTGTCACCATAACCACCGGCCGGTGTGGCCGTGCGGTTCTAAGCGCGTCAGTTTGGAACCGCGTGACCGCTACGGTCGCAGGTTCGAATCCTGCCTCGGGCATGGATGTGTGTGATGTCCTTAGGTCAGTTAGGTTTAAGTAGTTCTAAGTTCCAGGGGACTGATGACCTCAGTAGTTAAGTCCCATAGTGCTCAGAACCATTTGAACAATTTTTTTTCACCATAACCACGAAGGATTCAGGATTCACACTCACAGCAGTGGAAGTTCACAAACATAACAAAATAATTTTTTTACATGTGAAATTTCATCATTTTTTTCACTTACTATTGGTTGCATTTGTTGCTATAGGTACACTTTTCTTCATAAATAAGCGAGATTCTTCGATGAATTTTGCACAGCATACAAACCGTACTTGCAGGTGTAAGAAACTCTAGAATTTTCCAAATCTATTAAAACTGTAGTAAAAATTGAGATAATTATCTATAAAATTTGAGATTTTTCTAACCATGAAGTTTAAAATATAACACCTCATTCATTTCTTCATAAATTAAATAAGTTCTAGATGGTTTGTATGCTGTGCAAAATTCGTCGAAGAATCTCTTACTTATGAAGAAAAGTGTACGTATAGCAACAAATGCAGCCAATAGTAAGTGATAAAAATCATGAAATTTCACTTGTTAAACAATTTATTTAGTTATGTATTTGAACTTCCACTGCTATGAGTGTGAATCCTGAATCCTTCCTGGTCATGCTGACAAAGTTTTTGTGAATTTATTTGTAGACAGTGGAAATTAAAATGTTCTGTAGTGCCTCTCATGCTCCAAGTCGGTAGCGTTTGACGCGCTATCCCGCTTAACTGAAATGTAGGGGACCTACAATTGAGGACTTTGGTGCAAGAAGGAGGCAGCTCCACTTTTTGGCTATATTCAGTTGAACATTCTATCACATGCTGAAAAAAGCCCCTTCGTTTGCTGCAAGAAAGAGGCAGCTCCACCCACTAGTTTCAGAGAAATCCAAGAGACGGAGCTGCCTGTACTCCGAGTCTGCATGAAAACAGGGGCAGCTCCGGGAGCTGTCTCGTTCTTCCCCCCAAACAATAGCAGGAAGGAGGTTGTGTTACGTATTGTTCAGCAGACCAGTGTAAACATCGCGCGTTCTCTTTATCAAGATGTTAAAGACAAGGTGGCACTTGCAAAATGTAATAATGACACCGAGGTGTTGTGCTTCGACTACCAACAAACTATGCCTCTCCCGATAGTTCCTTCTGGAGACGCATTTCATAAACACCAGTTGTGGGTCTATAAGTTTGCGATTTCGTCTGATAAGACTGGAAAACATCATTTTTATCTCTATGATGAAACCATCGGAAAAAAAGACGCCCAATGAGCCAATAAGTTTTATACATCATTACAAAATGGCTCTGAGCACTATGGGACTCAACTGCTGAGGTCATTAGTCCCCTAGAACTTAGAACTAGTTAAACCTAACTAACCTAAGGACATCACAAACATCCATGCCCTAGGCAGGATTCGAACCTGCGACCGTAGCGGTCTTGCGGTTCCAGACTGCAGCGCCTTTAACCGCACGGCCACTCATTACATCAACCACGTTCTAACAGATGATATCAAAATACTTTCTTTACCTATTTTCCGATAACTGTGTGTCACAAAATAAAAATCATTCGTTAACGCAGTACCTGTTTTACCTTGTGCAAAGTGGCCGCTTTACGAAGATCGTTCATCGATTCCCAGAACCGGGCCACAGCTTTATGTCATGCGACAGAGCGTTCGGTAATATAGAAAAGTGTTTGAGGAAGAGTTTTTCTTCCAGTGGACTATGCTCGCATTATCAGAGGAACCAGCCCCAAATATCATGTCTCTGAAGTGGACCAGAGATTTATTTTCCACTTTGTTGACACGTTGATGAAATGTTTTGTAAAGAACCCTTACGTATCATTATCGAACAAGAAAAGAGGAAAATATTTAATCACTAAGTACAAAATATTCCTCTATGAACAGCCATACATTGGTAAAGGGATTATTCAATGCAGTGCGACCGTAGGGATGACTGTCTTCGATAATGCGCAAATTTGCAACCAAGGGCCTGCGAGTCTCATAACAATGGACCACCTTCATCAAGCTTATGATTGTCTCCTCCCGCTTAAGGGCCAAAAGTTTAAAGATGTCAAAGATCTGGCTAGAAAGTATGTTGGACAATACGAAATGTGGCTTTACGACAAGTTGACGTCAGATGCTTCAAACGATTCTGAGGTGGCTGAAGGGGAGCTAGAAGACTGAAGAAGAACTGTAGAATCAATGTACAGAGCTATTACAAATGATTGAAGCGATTTCATAAATTCACTGTAGCTCCATTCATTGACATATGGTCACGACACACTACAGATACGTAGAAAAACTCATAAAGTTTTGTTCGGCTGAAGCCGCACTTCAGCTATCTGCCGCCAGAGCGCTCGAGAGCGCAGTGAGACAAAATGGCGACAGGAGCCGAGAAAGCATATGTCGTGCTTGAAATGCACTCACATCAGTCAGTCATAACAGCGCAACGACACTTCAGGACGAAGTTCAACAAAGATCCACCAACTGCTAACTCCATTCGGCGATAGTATGCGCAGTTTAAAGGTTCTGGATGCCTCTGTAAGGGGAAATCAACGGGTCGGCCTGCAGTGAGCGAAGAAACGGTTGAACGCGTGCGGGCAAGTTTCACGCGTAGCCCGCGAAAGTCGACGAATAAAGCAAGCAGGGAGCTAAACGTACCATAGGATGGTGCTCCACCGCACTTCCATCACGATGTTCGGCATTTCTTAAACAGGAGATTTGAAAACCGATGGATCGGTCGTGGTGGAGATCATGATCAGCAATTCATGTCATGGCCTCCACGCTCTTCCGACTTAGCCCCATGCGATTTCTTTCTGTGGGGTTATGTGAAAGATTCAGTGTTTAAACCTCCTCTACCAAGAAACGTGCCAGAACTGCGAGCTCGCATCAACGATGCTTTCGAACTCATTGATGGGGACATGCTGCGCCGAGTGTGGGAGGAACTTGATTATCAGCTTGATGTCTGCCGAATCACTAAAGGGGCACATATCGAACATTTGTGAATGCCTAAAAAAACTTTTTGAGTTTTTGTATGTGTGTGCAAAGCATTGTGAAAATATCTCAAATAATAAAGTTATTGTAGAGCTGGGAAATCACTTCAGTCATTTGTAATAACCCTGTATTATGCCAATAATTTTGTACTTTCTTTATTAATAAATGTTTTTTAAACTGAAATATGGTTAATTATGAAGAAAATGGTCCTGCAGAGAGTTTTTCATTCACTTTAAAGCGAAACAGAGGCAGCTCCAAAATTCAAAACTCTATTGCACGTACCTGAGTGCATGTATTTGTGTGTATTCTCGTCATCATTACTAGATACCCCATAGCCTAAAACAAGGCTGACAATTTTTTCATTTTGGTGAAAACTGAATTTTTTTTAAATTTGCCACAAACTGGAAATGTGGAGGTGCCTCCTTCTTGCACCAAACCAAACCATGTTCAAGGCCATAATAGTCTTCCTAGTATCCAATAACTGGGCAGATAAAATTGGTGGCAGCTAACCAACTTCAATTCCTTGTAAAATATGAGGATGACCTAATTAATTTGTACACCACTGTAGTGCTAACAGATTATACTCATAAAGGCTAAACTGTCACCGGAGCATACCACCGAAATCCCCTAACGAGTTCGCCTGGACCTGTCAACATGAAGCGTCGCGGATTGCAGTCCGTGGTGGTGTTTTTGCTCTACAACGTACCCCATCTCATTCTGCTCCGTACTCAGTTAGACAAGCTCCTTTTTCGGGTTAGCAGTTTTGTCTCACCCCCGTATTCTCCGGACATAGTATCTTTTCGTCTTTCCTCGGATAAGGAAACCATTCACTGGAGGGCATTTCTTGAACGACGGGGGGTTAATCTTTGAGGTGGATTGTTTCGAGAATGATACTAATGGGCGCTCCTACAGCATCCAGTGTCTCTGCCATGTCAGCCGGGAGAAACGTATAGCACTGAAGAATGAGTATGTACTGAAGGGCTAAAACCATCATCAAGTTTCACGGCAGGAGCTTGAGTTTTTGATATGATAATTAAAACTTCGTGACAACCCATCGGAAAACGAAATTTGAAACTGTATGCCACAACCAGAAATAACGCACGTGTCAAGTCGCAAAGATATTTACCTCCCATTCGGCTCGTATCCGCCAGCCTCTCCGGTGACAAAATATTTTTCTTTCTGATCATGTATCAGGAAGCGGAGCCGACTCGACCAATTTTGTCAATACCCTGGAGTCTGGCGGTGCGCACCAGGTGTCGTTATTACGTTCCGGTGTGCCGTTACCAGCGATACCGGCTAACGCAACGTGACGTGACGTGACGCAGAGTAATGCTTCCTGACAGGCCAGCGTGCTAACCCCGGGCTTTTCAAACGAAATTAGGGCGGATTAAGTGTACAAGGCTTGTAATCTCATGCCCCATGTCCCCTGGCCACCACGGTACTAACTTTGTTACCACCGTACCCTCCTTAGCTTCACGCACGAACTTATACCACCACGAAGTTTCAGTATAGAATAATTTTAATAACTTATATCGAAATGTAATTAATCTGTTGAATATTTGTGGGATTAACATTACGTTTATCATGGCACACTCAGAATTCAGAGTTCGATAATTCTGTCCTTTAATATACTAATGTTATACTTCTTAGGGATTGGAGGTAGTGCTTGTGTAAATAATCTATATCGTTATTTAGCATACAACACACAAATGTGAGGAAGGTAATCCACAGCTACGTGCTTTGGGAGTCAGGCTCCCCTCATCTGGCTGTCTTCTTTTATCATTTCACATCCACATTTACATCTTGATAACTACTACACAATTCACATTTTAAGTGCCTGAGAGAGGATTCATCGAAATATCTTCGGGCTATTTCTCTGCTGTTTCACTCTCTACAGCTTATGGAAAAAACACTTAAACCTCTCTGTACAAACTCTGATTACTATTATTTTATTACGGTGATTATTTCTCGCTATGTGGGTTAGCGACAGTAAAATATTTTCACATTCAGAGGAGAAAGTTGATGATAGAAATTTCGTGAAAATATCTTGCCACATCGGGAAAAGCATTTGTTTTAATGATTGCCGCAACAGCTCACTTATCATATCCGTGACGCTCTCTCCTCTGTTTCGCTGTAGTACAAAACGAACTGGCCTTTTTGAACTTTTTCGATGTCCTGTGTCAATCCTATCTGATAAGAATCCGATGTAGTACAGCAGTACTCTATCAGACGACGGACAACAGTTCTGTAGGCAGTTTCTTTAGGTGACCTGTTGCATCTTCTAAATTTTCCGCCAATAAAACGTAGTCTTTGGTTTGTCTTCCCTACAAAATTATCTACGTGATCGATCCAACCTAAGTTTTGTGATTGTAACTCTTAGGTATTTAGTCGAATCGACAGCCTCTTATTTTACGTGATTTGTCATGTGATCGAAATTCGACGTATTTCTTTTTGTTCTCATTTGGATGACCTCACACTGTTTCTTATCGAGAGACAATTTCCGCTATTCGCACCATCGAGATATCGTTTCCAAGTCATTCTCCAGCTGGTTTTGAACTCCTACACGGAAAACGACAGCATAATCTGCAAACTATCTGCTCGAATTGTCTCCTAATTCGTTTGTGTAGATTAGGAAGAGCAGAGGGCCTATAACACTGCGTTGGGAAGCGCCAGATATCACTTCTTTTTTACTCAAAGATTTTCCATCGATTACTACGTACCGAATCCTGTCGCACAACTGGAGCGATGCTCCATAAGCAAGCAATTTGATTGGACATGTCCTCTGAGGGGCCGCGTTGCCTAAGGGCACTTGGACACGGTTCGCTCGGCTCCTCTCATCGGAGGTTCGAGCCCTCCCTCGGGCATGAGTGTGTCCCATAGGAACTTCCCTTAATTTTCCAAATTTTTTCCTGTGAGGGACGGTGTCAAAATCCTTCTAGAAATTTAGAAATATAGAATTCATCTGAGATCCCCTGTCGATAGCCCGACTCCCTCTGTCTTCTGCTGTTACCATCTCATAAGTAGGCTACGTACACCAACGTCGATACTCCGGAAGACTGCTTACAATGTGTAGCGGTAGATACAGTTGCTCGACCATCACTTACAACTGTCCGCTGCATACACGAAAGGTGCGTGTGTATAACAACTGTTGGTGATCCTCCGTTGTTGTTGATGTGATGTTCAGTCCAGAGACTGGTTTGATACAGCTCTCCATGATACCATATCCTGCGCAAGCTTCTTCATCTCGGAAGTACGTACTGCACCCTACATCCTTCTGAATCTGCGTAATTTATTCATCTCTTGGTCTCCCTCTACGATTTTTACCCTCCAGGCTGCCCTCCAGTACTAAATTGGTGATCCCTTGATGCCTCAGGATAGGCTCTACCAACCGATCCCTACTTCTAGTCAAGTTGTGCCACGAACTCCTCTTCTCCCCAATAGTATTCAACACCTCCTCATTAGTTACGTGGTCTACCCCTTTAATCTTAAGCATTCTTCTGTAGCACCACATTTCGAAAGCCTCTATTCTCTTCTTGTCTAAACTATTTATCGTTCATGTTTCACTTCCATACAGGGCTACACTCCATACAAATACTTTCAGAAACAACTTCCTGACACTTAAATGTATACTCGATGTTAACAAATTTCTCTTCTTCAGAAACGCTTTCCTTGCCGTTGCCAGTCTACGTTTTATATCCTCTCTACTTCGACTAATCAGTTATTTTGCTCCCCAAACAGCAAAACTCGTTTACTACTCTAAGTGTCTCATTTCCTAATCTAATTCCCGCAGCATCACCCGATTTAATTCGACTACAGTCCATTTTCATCGTATTGTTTTTGATGATGTTCATCTTATATCCTCCTTTCAAGACACTGTCCACTCCGTTCAACAGCTCTTCCAGGTCCTTTGCTGTCTCTGACAGATTTACAATGTCATCGGCGATCCTCAAAGTTTTTATTTCTTCCTCATGGATTTTAATTCCTACTCCAAATTTTTCTTTTGTTTCCTTTACTGCTTGCTCAATATACAGATGTAATAACATCGGGGATAGGCTACATCCGTTTCCTGTATTTTACCCCTGCCACCTTCAGAATTTGAAAGAGAATATTCCAGTCAACATTGTCAAAAGCTTTCACTAAGACTACAAATGCCAGAAAAGTTAGTTTGCCTTTCATTAATCTATCTTCTAGGATACGTCATAGGGTCAGTACTGCCTCAAGTGTTTCAACATTTCTACAGAATCCAAACTGATCTTCCCCTAGGTCAGCTTCTACCAATTTTTCCATTCGTCTGTAAAGAATTCGTGTTAGTGTTTTGCAGCCGTGACTTATTAAACTGATAGTTCGGTAATTTTCACGTCTGTCAACACCTACCTTCTTTGGGATTGGAATTATTAAATTCTTCTTGAAGTCTGAGAGTATTTCGCCTGTCTCATACATCTTTCTCACCACATGATAGAGTTTTGTCAGGCCTGGCTCTCCCAAGGCTAGCAGTAGTTCTAATGGAATGTTGTCTACTCCCGGGGCCTTGTTTCGACTGAGGTCTTTCAGTGTTCTGTCAAACTTACCACGCAGTGTCATATTTCCCATAGCTCCGTATGAGCTCTAAATTCTTTTATTTTGCCGTCGCAGTCATTTCGCGATACATGGAATTAATACGTTGTCTGGCTCCCGGAGTTTCAACAGCGGGTATGAATTTACTCTTTCGTTGTAAAATGAAGTAAGAGAAGCTGAAACAAGCGATGTCAACGATATAAAGTTAGAGGGTGGAAGCTAATAAGGCCATAAAAAACGAAACTAAACACAAATCAAAGAACTAGCAGCCATGGACTTAGTATAAACAGTGACCTATTAAAGTATGGGAGTTTGGTATTTTTTTCAGCAATAGTTTTAAAATGGCATATGTAACATGAATCGGAGCTCAACGGACAAAATTTCGGCAACTGTGCAGTGATACTAAAAATAGTTCAAATGACTCTGAGCAATATGGGACTTAACATCTGAGGTCATCAGTTCCCTAGAACGTAGAACTACTTAAACCTAACCAACCTAAGGACATTACACACACCCATGCCCGAGGCAGGATTGGAACCTGCGACCGTTGCGGTCACGCGGTTCCAGACTGAAGCGCCTAGAACCTCTCGGTCACACCGGCCGGCCGTTCAGTGGTACTATCTGACTCTTTAGAAATAAGGGACTCCTAGGTCTCCGGTGGCTCGTTGCAGAATAATTGCATTTTGCTTCATTTCTTAAATTTCATGTATCTTCGTACATGTATTGCACTGGAAATATCTGCTCAAATATCAACAGTATGCTCTTTGTGTCTCTTTCCAGAAAACGGTTCGGTATCGTATTTTTTTCTGGTAGTATTAGTTGTCCGCTAACTATGAACACAATAACATGGATAACTTTACGGCCGATACCCACCTGGTGTATGATTTCACTGAATGGAAGAGAAGAGCTTCACAAGGCCGTGTTGCCGAGTCCCGTCCAATCTTCGCAAGGGTAGCATTTTAATCTACCGTGTCTCGCGTAGTGGTAGTAAATTGTATACGCAAGCCTTCCTCGCCCGTTAATCTACCCATTTGTGAAAATCGTATCAAAACCCACACAGTAATTCTTGAGTTTAGCCTTCTCAAAGAGACAGAAAAATGCGGCAGGGGACTGCAAATTATATGAGAGGAGTTCAAAAGAAAAAATACGAAACAACAATGTGAGTATAACTGAAGTCTTTATTCAAAAGCAATCTCCAAAGGCCTGACGACAACTAACCCACTGTTTCACGAGCTGAAGGATTCCCTATACCGAGAATTCCCGTGGCTGTGACAGGACCAGACATCCACAGTGTCATTAACTTCGTTGCCCGAGGTTAAGCGCTTCCCTTTGAGACGTTTTTTAATGGACGAAATACAAAGAAGTCGCAAGGCGACAATTCCGGGCTGCCGGGCTGAAGCCCAGGTCGTTTACTCTTGATGGACTTGCGTAGGCTCCGGAGTGTCTCACAGTACACGTCACCGTTACTGAATCAACCGTGCTCGAGAACTACGATGAGTACCAGACCCCGGACGTCGATAAAGTCGGTGACCGTCACCTTCCCTATTGAGAGCACAACCTTGTATTTCTCAGGGGCAGGGGCTGGGAGGAAGGGCGGGGGAGGGGGGGGGGGGGGGCTGAAGAAGTTACAGTCGTATCCCTAGATATGCCACTACTTTATTCCAATGCGGCATATGCTGATTTCAATCGGTTTGGTTCTTTCAACGTTTCGTACCTTTTCATTTGAGCAGGCCGCTATGACCGAGCAGTTCCACGTGCTTCAGTCGAGAACCGCGCTGCTGCTACCGTCGCAGGTTCGACTCCTGCCTCGGGCATGGATGTGTGTGATGTCCTTAGGTTAGTTAGGGTTAAGTAGTTCTAAGACTAGGGGACTGATGACCTCAGATGTTAAGTCCCATAGTGCTTAGAACCATTTTTTTATTATTTTTTTTCAATTGATCACTCCTTACAGTATTCACAGATACGACGCTTGGATTCCATTCTGACACGGCTCACTTCCCTATAGTATAAGGCATCGCGTTACTCGTTGTTTTAATCTTTTACTTGCTCAATTTCTTTTTAAACATCAAGCCTCGGTGTTCCCCTTCTAAGGTGTTCATATTCTCGCTGTCGTTGCCTTTGTTGGTATTGGCTCTTTGGCTATTAAATGTCGCCTCCTTAACTACCAATGTAGGATTCCTTCGTAGCAGCTCCATAAAAATAATTTTAAGGAAAGGAGAAAAAAAGGATTTGCTCTTTTCAGCTTCGCTTGCTTACAATTAGAAAATCTAGAAGAGAAAATAACATCAGTTAACAAGGGAAAGATAAAAAATTATTTTTGACAACGAAATATTGCAACAAAATTAGGTATTTTGACCGCTGGGATGTGATGTTACATACGAATATGGGGAGGCGGGGAGGGTACAGGACAGGACAGAAGAGCGCAGGATGGGAAAGGGCAGCCAGTCATTGTACAAGATTCCGAAACAATTAAACTAAGCGGTAGTGTTGTTACTGATAATTCACAAGCTGTCACTTTCTAAAAGTAGCATCAAATATATAATTAAATGGTTCCGTTGAAGAAGCAAGAGAACATATTAAAAATGTCATTTCACAAAACTTTGAACAGCTAGAAGTAGCAGCAGTATCCTTGACTGAAAGCAATACAATTACAAAATTCTAAAAAAAAATCTCATGTGTTGTTGATGGAATTTCAAACAGACTTCTGAAAAGTTTTTCCGACGTACTAAGTAATGTCCTTACTGATATATACAGAACATCATTGTCAGAAGGAATTTTTTCAGACAGGTTAAAATAGCAAAGTTAAACCACTTCTTACTAGGGGTGACAAGATAGACTTAAACAGTTATCGTCCTATTTCCTTACTGACATGTTTTTCCAAAATATTCGAAAAAGTCATGTACTGAAGAGTAGTCGCACACTTAAGTGAAAACAATGTACTTAGCATATCACTCTATGGACTCCAGAAGTGTTTCTCGACTGGGAATGCTATTTATACATCCACTCGTCAAATGGTACCAGCCTTAAATAATAATATATCGCCATCTGTTATTTTTTGCGACCTTTCCAAGGCATTTAACTGTGTAGATCATGTTACTCTCTTAGAAAAACTCACATTTTTATGGAATTGATAGCTTTTCCCACATATGGTTTGAATCACGCTTAACAAACATAATGCAAAGGGTTGTGCTGAAAGGTAGAAAATGTTAGTGATTGGGGAAAGAAAAATGTCCCAAAGGGAGTCCCAAAGGGGTAAGTTCTCGGTTCACTACCATTCTTTATATAAGTGAATGACCTTCGACTGAACATTCAACAAGGGAAAATAGTACTTTTTGCAGTACTTATTGCGAATCCCATTAGAGACAAACCAACAGAAGAGTTGGTGAATGATATTTTCTGAAGAACTATTAAGTGGCTCTCTGAAAATGGAGTCTCCTTAAATTTTGAAAAAAAAAAAACACTACATCCAGTTGTATATAACAAATACAGTCATACCAGCAACTGATGTAGCACATGAGCAGAAGTCAGCAAGTAGGACAGAATGTAGAATGTTCCAAATTTTGTGGGTGTACATACTGATGAACACTTGACCTGGAAGAAACATATTACTGAGCTTCTCATAAAATTAAGTACAGCTACTTTTGCTCTTTGTATAATTTCTAATCTTGGAAACAAACGCGTCAACCTGCTGACATATTTTGCCTAATTCCACTCAATAATGTCTTGCGGATCAATTTTCTTAGTAACTCGTCATTACAAAGAAGTATTGGTCACTCAAAAACGAGCAGTAATAACAATACGTGATGTTCACCCCTGTACGTCATGTAGGTATAGACTGTTAAGTAAGAGCGTGGTCGGCATCACACACAGTTGGTAAAAGATATCGCCTTAGTTCTTTCACAGCTTTGTTCTTTATGCAGTGTCCATAAAGCATTAGTTTACTTTGAATTTCTGAACTGATATACTCAATAAAAGACAGGAGTGCAGTGCCTTTGTCAAACTCATCCATCCATGTAACCAATTTATAGAGTGTCTCCCACTTTTGTACAAATGACTTTGATTTACCGTACCCATATATTTAGACGCCGCGGCTTGACTCATTTCGGACCTTTGGGGTCGCTACAGAGAAATACAGCCTCAAAATGCGACTCGTAAGCTGCACTCATGTGTCTTCTTGGGTATCTCAGCCAAGAATTCAAAGTAAACTAGTGCTTTATGGACATTGCATGAAAGATAAAGGTTGCTTCTGTTACACCGTGAAAGAAATAAGGCGACATCTTTTACCATCTGTGTGTAATGCTGACCACGCTCTTACTTAACAGTCTACACGCCTTCAAGGAGCTACGCATTTTAACTGCACCGTGTCAATATATATAGTCGCCATATCAATTCGTCATAAATATTTCATTACAATTTGAGAAGAACAGTGATATCGACACCTACAACACTGGTGGAAAAGTGACCTTTATTACCCGTTGTTAAAGTTATGAATAGCTCAGAAGGGATTTCAATAGGCAACAACAAAATTGTTTCATCATTGTCCAATAACATCAAATGTCTAAAAGTTAGCGAAGCAAGCTTTAAATCTAATTTAAAATCATTTCTCCTGGACAACTCCTTCTATTCCACTGACGGATTTCTACTTAAAAACTGTTAACTAAAAAAGAAGTGTAGTTGCATAAGTAGGACTAAAAATAATGTGGCCATTATCGTTAATATTAATAATGTATATATGTCCTGTAAACTGTCTCATTTCAAATCATTTCCATAAAAATATCGTTCAGGTTATCTATGGAACACGTAACTAACTAACTACCATTGAGATAAAGAAACGAAAATGTCAAAATTCTTACATATATATGTGTGGAACAATACATAGTTGCTTGAAAAACAAACTACAGAAAGGAGCTCGAATTGCATCTTGTAGTACCACAGCTGTTCCTACTTCTTTACACAGAAGTGAGTTGTTTATAAGGAACAAGGAAGTAGAACTGAGGCACCAGGCGTGATATGTCTCCGAGCAGTGACGTGGTTAGACAGAATTAAGAATAATGATATTAAGAATGAATTGAATGTGCATCAGTTAGGAAATAGAAACCATGAAAACAGAAATAAGTGGAAAGAAATTAATAGGATGAAAAGGCAAAGATTATCGCTAAAATCATAAGACACGAAACCAAATAGAGAAGATGAGAAGAAAGCCCAAGGAAAAGACGGAACAAATTACTAACGCTACAAGTATAGAACAAGAAGACAAGGATAGAATTCCTCATTTAACTGCATCATTAAATCAATCCTTTATCTTCTGGAATGAGACCAGTAAATTTTCAATCTTCCTTTGGAGGATTTTCCTCTTCCCCTTCGACCGCTCTGCGTGTTAGCTAATGACGTTTGGTCTCTACCTACGGTGTTATTCGTTACCTTGCTACCAATGAGTTGTACCTTTCCAGTTCGTCGTGCAATAGGAATAAAATCAGTAAATTTTAGTATCTTTTCTTTCATTTTGCTGCACTCTGGTTTTGAAAATGTTGACGTCAGGAATAATAAAGGTAGTCCATGTAAGAAGGGAGCAGTTATTATAGGGCGTAGTATGTAAAATGACGGAGCAGTCGCCACTAGGAAGTTCTGGTCTTACGTTAAATCAGTAAGTGGCTCGAAACAGCATATCCAGACACTACGGGATGATGATGGCATTGAAACAGAGGATGACACTCGTATAGCTGAAATACTAGACACCTTTTTCCAAAGCTGTTTCACAGAGGAAGACCGCACTGCAGTTCCTTCTCTAAATCCTCGCACAAACGGAAAAATGGCTGACATCGAAATAAGTGTCCAAGGAATAGAAAAGCAACTGGAATCACTCAATAGAGGAAAATCCACTGGACCTGACGGGATACCAATTCGATTCTACACAGAGTACGCGAAAGAACTTGCCCCCCTTCTAACAGCCGTGTACCGCAAGTCTCTAGAGGAACGGAGGGTTCCAAATGATTGGAAAAGAGCACAGATAGTCCCAGTCTTCAAGAAGGGTCGTCGAACAGATGCGCAAAACTATAGACCTATATCTCTGACGTCGATCTGTTGTAGAATTTTAGAACATGTTTTTTGCTCGAGTATCATGTCGTTTTTGGAAACCCAGAATCTACTATGTAGGAATCAACATGGATTCCGGAAACAGCGATCGTGTGAGACCCAACTCGCTTTATTTGTTCATGAGACCCAGAAAATATTAGATACAGGCTCCCAGGTAGATGCTATTTTTCTTGACTTCCGGAAGGCGTTCGATACAGTTCCGCACTGTCGCCTGATAAACAAAGTAAGAGCCTACGGAATATCAGACCAGCTGTGTGGCTGGATTGAAGAGTTTTTAGCAAACAGAACACAGCATGTTGTTATCAATGGAGAGATGTCTACAGACATTAAAGTAACCTCTGGCGTGCCACAGGGGAGTGTTACGGGACCATTGCTTTTCACAATATATATAAATGACCTACTACACTCCTGGAAATTGAAATAAGAACACCGTGAATTCATTGTCCCAGGAAGGGGAAACTTTATTGACACATTCCTGGGGTCAGATACATCACATGATCACACTGACAGAACCACGGGCACATAGACACAGGCAACAGAGCATGCACAATGTCGGCACTAGTACAGTGTATATCCACCTTTCGCAGCAATGCAGGCTGCTATTCTCCCTTGGAGACGATCGTAGAGATGCTGGATGTAGTCCTGTGGAACGGCTTGCCATGCCATTTCCACCTGGCGCCTCAGTTGGACCAGCGTTCGTGCTGGACGTGCAGACCGCGTGAGACGACGCTTCATCCAGTCCCAAACATGCTCAATGGGGGACAGATCTGGAGATCTTGCTGGCCAGGGTAGTTGACTTACACTTTCTAGAGCACGTTGGGTGGCACGGGATACATGCGGACGTGCATTGTCCTGTTGGAACAGCAAGTTCCCTTGCCGGTCTAGGAATGGCAGAACGATGGGTTCGATGACGGTTTGGATGTACCGTGCACTATTCAGTGTCCCCTCGACGATCACCAGTGGTGTACGGCCAGTGTAGGAGATCGCTCCCCACACCATGATGCCGGGTGTTGGCCCTGTGTGCCTCGGTCGTATGCAGTCCTGATTGTGGCGCTCACCTGCACGGCGCCAAACACGCATACGACCATCATTGGCACCAAGGCAGAAGCGACTGTCATCGCTGAAGACGACACGTCTCCATTCGTCCCTCCATTCACGCCTGTCGCGACACCACTGGAGGCGGGCTGCACGATGTTGGGGCGTGAGCGGAAGACGGCCTAACGGTGTGCGGGACAGTAGCCCAGCTTCATGGAGACGGTTGCGAATGGTCCTCGCCGATACTCCAGGAGCAACAGTGTCCCTAATTTGCTGGGAAGTGGCGGTGCGGTCCCCTACGGCACTGCGTAGTATCCTACGGTCTTGGCGTGCATCCGTGCGTCGCTGCGGTCCGGTCCCAGGTCGACGGGCACGTGCACCTACCGCCGACCACTGGCGACAACATCGATGTACTGTGGAGACCTCACGGCCCACGTGTTGAGCAATTCGGCGGTACGTCCACCCGGCCTCCCGCATGCCCACTATACGCCCTCGCTCAAAGTCCGTCAGCTGCACATACGGTTCACGTCCACGCTGTCGCGGCATGCTACCAGTGTTAAAGACTGCGATGGAGCTCCGTATGCCACGGCAAACTGGCTGACACTGACGGCGACGGTGCACAAATGCTGCGCAGCTAGCGCCATTCGACGGCCAACACCGCGGTTCCTGGTGTGTCCGCTGTGCCGTGCGTGTGATCATTGCTTGTACAGCCCTCTCGCAGTGTCCGGAGCAAGTATGGTGGGTCTGACACACCGGTGTCAATGTGTTCTTTTTTCCATTTCCAGGAGTTTAGATAGTGTCGGAAGTTCCATGCGGCTTTTCGCGGATGATGCTGTAGTATACAGAGAAGTTGCAGCATTAGAAAATTGTAGCGAAATGCAGGAAGATCTGCAGCGGATAGGCACTTGGTGCAGGGAGTGGCAACTGACCCTTAACATAGACAAATGTAATGTATTGCGAATACATAGAAAGAAGGATCCTTTATTGTATGATTATATGATAGCGGAACAAACACTGGTAGCAGTTACTTCTGTAAAATATCTGGGAGTATGCGTGCGGAACGATTTGAAGTGGAATGATCATATAAAATTAATTGTTGGTAAGGCGGGTACCAGGTTGAGATTCATTGGGAGAGTGCTTAGAAAATGTAGTCCATCAACAAATGAGGTGGCTTACAAAACACTCGTTCGACCTATACTTGAGTATTGCTCATCAGTGTGGGATCCGTATCAGATCGGTCTGACGGAGGAGATAGAGAAGATCCAAAGAAGAGCGGCGCGTTTCGTCATAGGGTTATTTGGTAACCGTGATAGCGTTACGGAGATGTTTAATAAACTCAAGTGGCAGACTCTGCAAGAGAGGCGCTCTGCATCGCGGTGTAGCTTGCTGTCCAGGTTTCGAGAGGGTGCGTTTCTGGATGAGATATCGAATATATTGCTTCCCCCTACTTATACCTCTCGAGGAGATCACGAATGTAAAATTAGAGAGATTAGAGCACGCACGGAGGCTTTCAGACAGTCGTTCTTCCCCGAACCATACGCGACTGGAACAGGAAAGGGAGGTAATGACAGTGGCACGTAAAATGCCCTCCGCCACACACCGTTGGGTGGCTTGCGGAGTATAAATGTAGATGTAGATGTAGATGTAGGCATTATGTTCAACAGCTGTAAACAGGAACCAATCACAGCCCAACGTTAGAGTATACGAGAAGCTCCCCTGTTACTTAAAGTGGGGACATACATGGAAGTTCTAAATGATTATAGCAAGTACAAACGGCTGCAACTATTTAATGCACAGCAGTATACGGATAAGAATTACAGAGAATGTGAAATGAAATTGAAAAATCTTTTTTCACGTATTTAGCTCAATGAAGAAAAATGGCCTGTAGCGTTTTTGTGCACGATCACATTCGCTTTCGGTCAATCGCTCTAATTATTAAGTTACACACAAAGGTTTTCATGGGTTCCACATCCGAGTGTTGCGCATTAACCTTACTGCTTGTTTGGGAGATTGCTTTCTCGATGAAAATGAGATGTTCAGCTTACGTTTCTTCCTCCAGGGCTTTCAGCACTGACGTAGCGTAATTCATACGCTTGACGTAGTCTTCCTGTTCCAGTTGCTTTATATTTCAACTTAAGTACGGTTTCCTTTTCAGCTTCGGTTCAGAACATGCTGGCTGGCCGCTGTGACCGAGCGATTCTAGGCGCTTCAGTCTGGAACCGCTCGACTGCTACGGTCGCACGTTCGAATCCCGCTTCGGGCATGGATATGTGTGATGTCCTTAGGTTAGTCAAGTTTAAGTAGTTCTAAGTTCTAGGGGATTGATGACCTAGGGGATTGATGACCTCAGATGTTACGTCCCATAATGCTCAGAGCCATTTGAGAATATGCTAAAGCGTTGTTTGTGACATTTTTAGCTCCTTAGTGCGTTCTCACAGCCATTTCCCGAGAACTGCGAACGAAAGACGAAGTCTCTCAATGTTGCCGGCTGGTATTTTTTTCCTTTGCGCAGACATCTTTTTTCTCCAAACTACCGATGCCATCTGCGAATGTTGTTGACATTTAGAAGTGCTTCGACGAAATCTTCTCTGCATTTTGATGACAGACCACCAACTGTTAAATTCTAACACCCAGAATGACAGTTTCAGTTTTCACTCTTGCCTCACAGTGCATGAGCCAACTTGCGATTCACAGCGCTTTGCAATTAACGAAATTTTGAACATTCTTTTACATTCACTGTAGTTCCTACCGATGTATCGCCGTCCGTTAAATAGTTATAGCCGTTTGTAATGATTACATTTCTTCTGAACTACCTATATGTTCGTTGTTTCCAGACTCTTCTTGCTCTCTTGCACGCAAAGTATCAAGTGTTGTATAAAGATACCAGCTGACTTGCATCAAGCAACCGGTGTTCCCGACGGAAGGCGCTAGCCACACGACATTTCATTTCACCATCTGACAAACTCGGCACTGCACGGGCATTCATTATGCATATTTTCTGTTAGAAACAAAAACAAAAAATGAACTGTGTTTTTAGTGTATTGTCGAAAAAATTTTATTTCCATCTGTTCGTGATAACACTTTTGAAATTATGAAAGTGTAGTACAAATAAATACGAATAATGTACAAATATGTAAGTACAGAATCGAAATTAAAATACGTAGTACAGTACTGGCCATTAATATTGCTACACCAAGAAGAAATGCAGATGATAAACGGGTATTCTTTGGACAAATATATTATACTAGAACTAACACGTGATTACATTTTCAAGCAATTTGGGTGCATATATCCTGAGAAATCAGTACCCAGAACAACCACCTCTGGCCATAATAACGGCCTTGATACGCCTGGGCATTGAGTCAAACAGAGCTTGGATGGCGTGTACAGGTACAGCTGCCCATGCAGCTTCAACACGATACCACAGTTCATCAAGAGTAGTGACTGGCGTATTGTGACGAGCCCGTTGCTTGGGCTCCACTGACTAGACATTTTCAATTTGTGAGAGATCTGGAGAATGTACTGGCCAGGGCAGCAGTCGAACATTTTCTGTATCCCGAAAGGCCCATACAGGACTTGCAACATGCGGCCGTGCGTTATCCTGCTGAAATGTAGGGTTTCGCAGGGATCGAATGATGGGTAGAGCCACGTTTCGTAACACATCTCAAATGTAATGTCCACTGTTCAATGTGACGGCAATGCGAACAAGAGGTGACGGAGGCGTGTAACCAATGGCACCCCATGCCACCATGCCGGGTGATACGCCAGTATGGCGATGACGAATACACGCTTCAAATGGCTCTCAGCGCTATGGGACTTAACTTCTTTGGTCATCAGTCCCCTAGAACTTAGAACTACTTAAACCTAACCAACCTTAGGACAACACACACATCCATGCCCGAGGCAGGATTCGAACCTGCGACCGTAGCGGTCGCGCGGTTCCAGACTGTAGCGCCTAGAACCGCTCGGCCACTACGGCCGGCAATACACGCTTCCAGTGTGCGTTCACCCCGATGTCGACAAACACGGATGTGACCATCATGATGCTGTAATAAGGACCTGGATTCATCCGAAAAAATGACGTTTTGCCATTCGTCCACCCAGGTTCCTCGTTGAGTACACCATCGCAGGCGCTCCTGTCTGTGACGCAGCGTCAAGGGTAACCGCAGCCATGGTCTCCGAGCTGAGAGGCATTGCTGCTGCAAACGTCGTCTAACTGTTCGTGCAGATGGTTGTTGTCTTGCAAACGTCCCCATCTGTTGACTCAGGGATCGAGACGTGGCTGATACGAGGCCGTTGGGATCCAGCACGGCGTTCCGTACTACCTTCCTGAACCCACCGATTCCATACTGCTAACAATCATTGGATCTCGACGAACGCGAGCAGCAATGTAGCGATACGATAAACCGTAATCGCGATAGGCTGCAATCCGACCTTTATCAAAGTCGGAAACGCGATGGTACGCATTTCTCCTCCTTACACGAGGCATCACAACAACGTTTCACCAGGAAATGCCGATCAACTGCTGTTTGTGTATGCGAAGTCGGTTGGAAACTTTCCTCATGTCAGAACGTTGTAGGTGTCACTACCGGCGCCAACTTTGTGTGAATGCTTAGCTAAAGCTAAAGCTAATGATTTGCATATCACAGCATCTTATTCCTGTCGGTTAAATGTCGCGTCTGTAGCACGTCATTTTCGTGGTTAGCAATTTTAATTGCGTGTAGTGTATTTCTGTACCCTGGGCGCAGCTGCTTCTCGTGTCTACAATGTGATTTCGTAAATATATCTACGGCAGCGCCTCTTCACAGCCCTATAGACGGCTGTTGTTTTTGTCTACATCTGTTTTAGCTTCACAGTTGAAAGCTGTCAAATGTCCTGCCAGGTGTTAGGGATTCCCTTAAACTGACGGTGATGTAGGAGTGTCTTAGCAGTAAAGAGTAAATGTATTAAAACTTCGTGCGTTATGCGGCATTATTCACGCATCTCAGTGCTTATGACGTCATGTCTCCCGAATTATGTGTCGCACAAAGATGTATTTGCGTAGGTACATTCAGCGGCATATGTAGATACTGCCTGTAAAATGTGTTGCGAATAGAGTCAGTAGCAAAGAAGTAATACATTTAAACATCACGTATAATGCGGCAGTTTTTCACGCATCTCAGTGTTCCTGACGTCGTATCTCCTGACCTATGTTACGAACAGTGTTATACATTTGTATTTACATTCAATGTTGGTAGGTCCGCTGTTGTTTTCTATCTATATAAGTAATCTTTTGGATAGGGTGGATAGCAATGTGCGGCTGTTTGCTGATGATGCTGTGATGTACGGGAAGGTGTCGTCGTCGAGTGACTGTAGGAGGATACAAGATGGCTTAGACAGGATTTGTGATTGGTGTAAAGAATGGCAGCTGACTCTAAATATAGATAAATATAAATTAATGCAGATGAATAGGATAAAGAACCCCGTAATGTCTGAATACTCCATTAGTAGTGTAGCCCTTGACACAGTCACGTCGATTAAATATTTGGGCGTAACATTGCAGAGCGATATAAAGTGGGACAGCCATGTAATGGCAGTTGTGGGGAAGGCGGATAGTCGTCTTCGGTTCATTGGTAGAATTTTGGGAAGATGTGCTTCATGTGTAAAGGAGACCTATTCTTGAGTACTGCGTGAGCGTTTGGGATCCCTTTCAGGTCGGATTGAGGAAGGACATAGAAGCAATTCAGAGGCGGGCTGCTAGATTTGTTACTGGTAGGATTGATCATCACGCGAGTGTTACGAAAATGCTTCAGGAACTCGGGTTGGAGTCTCTGGAGGAAAGAAGGCGTTCTTTTCGTGAATCGCTACTGAGGAAATTTAGAGAACCAGCATTTGAGGCTGACTGCAGTACAGTTTTACTGCCGTCAACTTATATCTCGCGGAAATACCACAAAGCTAAGAGAGATAAGGGCTCGTACAGAGGCATAAAGGCAGTCATTTCTCCCTCGTTCTGTTTGGGAGTGGAACAAGGAGAGAAGATGCTAGTTGTGGTACGAGGTACCCTCCGCCACGCACCGTATGGTGGATTGCGGAGTATGTATGTAGATGTAGATGTAGAATGGTATATGTGTGTACCACCGGTAAAATATGTTGGAAGGCAGTCAGTAGTACAGAAGTAATAAATTAAGAAAGTAATGCCTCATGAACAGAAAGTGAATAGCAGGAAAGTAGTAAATTATGAATATTTTTCCTTTCGTCATTTGCCGGCCGCGGTGGCCGTGCGGTTCTGGCGCTGCAGTCCGGAACCGCGGGACTGCTACGGTCGCAGGTTCGAATCCTGCCTCGGGCATGGCTGTGTGTGATGTCCTTAGGTTAGTTAGGTTTAAGTAGTTCTAAGTTCTAGGGGACTTATGACCTAAGATGTTGAGTCCCATAGTGCTCAGAGCCATTTGAACCATTTTGAACCTTTCGTCATTTTGTATGGGTTGTCAGCAAGAAGGTTTGGAATTACTTGCAAATTTTGTTGCAAGTCGCTAAGTGCTCTCATTCTCAAATACTGGACGAAATGGAAATTCACGCGTGGTGGGGTACGCTTCTTTTCTACTCCCACCCTCACCCCTTTGATGGGTAAGTGGTTCTTACCCCACTGCAGTTGTTGCCTAACAGTAAGTTTTATGTGTACCAAGATCGGCTGAAATCGGATCAGTGGTTTAGGAGGAGATGTGGAAAATACATACTCACACACACACACGCGCGCATACAGACACACACATTACATACTTACAATACGTACGGATTCCACAGGTGGGCACGAAGTATAGTTTACGTCGCCAGTCACCACACGTTACCGCCGCGTGTAGTGTCTATAGCTTTAGGCTTGACATGTTTCTACAAACAGCCTTCAGGCAAATAACTACAGGCCCGAAGGATAATCTAATTCGACGAACGTTAGTTTCATCCGCCACGATACACGGCAGGAGCCAACCCCCTCGAGGCGTTTATGCCGCAAGCGACCACACATATCGCGTTCACCCCGCCCCCTGAGGGCTCGTATTTTTAGGTTCCCAGCGCCCTGCAGCGGATCGCGGCCGCAGAACAAATAATCGTCGGATAATGGGCGAGTGTCCCGCAGACCGGGCCTTGGAAGTGTTTCCCAACGACGTGAGAGGTCTGGCTCTGAGAAACCACTTAGCCGCACCGCCTTTTATACCTCCGGATGTTGCCAAACACCCTCTCTTTCTCTCTCTCTCTCTCCGCCTCTTTCTCTCTCCAACACACACACACGCATACACACACACACACACACACACACACACACACACAAACGAGCGAAGCTGTGAGAAAACTAGAAAGAAGCACGGCTGCAGCAAAGCAGCGCATTTTCCAAACAGACAGATATAAGAGCCAGAAATCTCCTTTTCTCGCCGCCTAAGTGTGCGCGCTCTACGCCAACGTCAATAATCTCCCGCCCCAGGATGTTGCCCAGACTGCCTCGTTCCTCCCTAAAGCGTCTGCGGTCCTCTCTTGCTACTGAATGGGAGGAATACAATTTGATCCTCGCGTGTTGGGAACCTGCTACGTCTCCGTTGCATCAGCCAATTTAGTGCGGTAGTGGGTGTGTGTATGTGTGTGTGTTGAACAGCAAATATCCGTCTGATATCCAATTTCCTCCATATAGCGATATTTCAACGGACTTGTTCCGCAAGCGTTCATGCTGGAGATATTGGAAGAAAGTTACTCCTCCATCTCTTTCACTTTCTCTAGCTCTTTTCTCTGTATATTTTTAGTCTGCAAACACTATTTGCCGGAGACAAACTGCACATAGTCTTCTCCAAACTCTCTTGGTGAACCTCTTGAATGCGACAGATAAAAGAATAAAGCAATTTGTTACACATTACAGAGCTCTTGACAACTACAGCTCACTTTATCAGAATACCGAACATTGTCCTCAAAAATGACACTGTCATTATCGAAAAGCTGTAGACTCCCTGAAGGATAAAACTGAGTACACGAAGACAAGTAGAGAAACTTCATTCAGCGAACTTATGGGAAATCTGAAATACGTGTACAAATGCTATCATTCTTATTTCATACTGCGGCGGCCATCATTCGAGATCCAAAGCCACAATACTAGTTTAAATACTAATTTGAGCTGCTGGTAAAATACTTTATTTATACAATAAGTTTCAGTCATGTGAAAATCATCAGCTTCATAAAAGTACACGTAGCACAATGATAGACGAAATATAAAATCGTTATAGTCAGGTGTTGAAAAGCGTGAACAGTACACTGTCATCACATCGTAACATAAAGTACGTCGTCAATCTATTGATATTACGAGGTGATAACAGTGTATTGTTCATGGTTTTTCTACATGACGATAACGATTTTATCATTCGTCTAACACGATGATCTGAATACTTTTATGAACCTGATAATGGTCAGATAACTGTATAATTATAGTATTTTAACAGCACCTCAAGATGGTAATAAGACTTTTTTAAATGTATAAGAGCTGTGAGGCACGAGCTCCTGAAAATGCAAGTTTAAAGATTTCAAAACATTCTCCGCAACAGGAAGGGAAATGTTACTGCGTAAAGTCAAGCGTCGGTTACGCCAGTCGGAAACGTCAGAGCAGAGATGGCTGCGAGAAGGCTTCAGCCAATCGCACGCCGATCGACCCCTCTCCAGGATGACAACGCGACAGCAGCGGCCCCTATGTGGAGAGGACATAAGCGCCGCGCCCGACTGGCGACGCCCCAGTTATATCGTGTGACTAGGGCTTCCCGTCGATTTGACGTCACTTCGGCAACTTGTGCGTCGATGGGGATGAAATGATGATGATTAGGACAACACAAGTCCCTGAGCGGAGAAAATCTCCGACCCAGCCGGGAATCGAACCCGGGCCCTTAGGACTGACATTCTCTCGCACTCTACCGGGGACGGACGACGCCCCACTTGAACAGTAGCTTCAAGACTAGCGACTTGGATCGAAGAGTCTACGCTCGTTACTTCGTCTGTACACTCTACGTATCACAGACTTGGAACTGTTTGTACTGAAGAAGATTTGGTATTTCGTATGTAGCCCTTTGCATGCGACACATCTGTGTAGTTAACTGTTGTAATATTTTCCTATTCTTTTAAAAAAAAATGGTTCAAATGGCTCTGAGCACTATGGGACTCAACTGCTGAGGTCATTAGTCCCCTAGAACTTAGAACTAGTTAAACCTAACTAACCTAAGGACACCACAAACATCCATGCCCGAGGCAGGATTCGAACCTGCAACCGTAGCGGTCTTGCGGTTCCAGACTGCAGCACCTTTAACCGCACGGCCACTTCGGCCGGCCATTCTTTTAAAACTCATTAATACGATTTGTTTGTATTGTTTGTCTAACGAACCGAGTACGTAGGGTTCCTTAGGTCCACATATTTGACGTCGAGCAACATGGGGAAAAAATACAAATATGCAGCAAAAGAAAACATAAATGGTCTACAGCGGATGGCGAAACATGGAAAACATATTTCAACAGTAGAACACTGTTGCTCAAGTTAAATCCAAAAATAAATGACAGTAATGAGTTCAAACTGATCACCGGCAGTGTTCACAACAAATATGGTCCTTTGATACCATCGATTGACTCATTCCGTTCAATATGCTTGTCGTAATTCGGACATCTTTACACGCTGCATATAATCTTGTTATTTAAGTCGTCTGGCTCCATTATTGTTCCACAAATCGGAGAGCTCTATTTCACATGGAAAGAAGTCCATTCAACTTTACGTTAAGTGATCGAGTGGGCGAAGTCGTTGATTAACCGTATTGTTAATGTTGTATGGTACCTTTGGGCGACGTTTCCTATATTAAACACACACACTGCTTGCAGTGCTTTAAAATGTTCCACTATATTTTTGAAATGTCATGTCTGACACATTTTCAGTTTTTATTAAGTAATGAATTTTAATACGCGACAGAGCTAGAACAAATTTATTGAGTTTACGGCAGGACCGCGAGGCAGTTTCCCATATTCAGACAAAATGCTTCACAGTTGACGTATAAGACTGCCGCAACTACTTTCCGTGTCATTACATGACAACAGAGTTCATGTTTGGAATGTTGGAATGCAGACAGCTGAGTTAGCGATATTAAAAACAAAGCTGTGTGTTCATGCAGCGCTTGACATCTTGACAAGCAACAACAAATGTAAAACGTGAGAGCACGTTGAGGGTTGTCAATTCTAAAACCAACAACATATGAACTTCTTGGTAATGAAATAAACATAGTAAGGTTAAAGTGTACATTTCACACTTACCGCCACAATATATTGCAACCTTTTTTCAGAGAACTAACACTAACGAAAATGCTTACAGTTATTTAATGCAGGACGATGCAAGAGTCTCTTCATTTAACTGACGTGGATTTTCAGAATTCCACCGTCGAATGTTCTGTGAATCCATGTACACCGATAAAGACAGCCATGTTTCATCACGAAAAAAAATTTAGAACAAGATTAGCCTCTCCACTATACACTGTCAGCAGCCAGTTGCAATACTGACGGGCAACATTTTCACCGTTGATTAGTCGATACACTAACGGGAGACATATAGTGCATACAAGGAAGGACGACGCGAATGGTGGAAGCTTGTTCTGCTGGCGACAGAGTGTAACAGAAATGTTAAAATAACTGGCCTACATTTGAAAGAAGCGAGAAAAGTCATTCAAGATCAACAATTAATTTCTCCAGTCCGTTGTGTACAATGGTGACCAAAACTTAAGAATGAAAGTAACTTTGCATGATGTTTCACTGTCAAGTAACACTGCTCAATGAAACTTGAACAATACATGGAAGAACTACTACAGACACTACAGAAGGCAACTGAAAAAAACAAATTAGAAGAACACAAATGACACTTTTATTCAAAGATACGCTATTTATGGTTGCCCATTGGACGTTAGAATTGGCGGGTCGTGGTTCTTAAATGGTTCAAATGGCTCTGAGCACTATGGGACTCAACTGCTGAGGTCATTAGTCTCCTAGAACTTAGAACTAGTTAAACCTAACTAACCTAAGGACATCACAAATATCCATGCCCGAGGCAAGATTCGAACCTGCGACCGTAGCGGTCTTGCGGTTTCAGACTGCAGCGCCTTTAACCGCACGGCCACTTCGGCCGGCCTCGCAGTTCTTAAAAAGATGTGTGGTCACCATGGACGGTCAAAGGGTCGGTAAGGAATTCTCGTGGTACGGCGTTCCATTCTCTCACCGGCACACTTGCCTCCTTATGGGTGATCGTTGGTGTGTGTGCACGTGCTACAATACTTCTTCCCAACGCATTTAGGTTGGAGAAACAGGCTGAACAATCTATTAACCGAGTATCCTCTCGTTCCAAGAAGTCCTCCACCTGAGCTGTTTGAGGCGGTCACGCGTTGCCATCCATGAAAATGACGTCAGCGGCGTATGCAGCCCTGACAAGACGCACGTGGAGAATGCGCAGCCCCGAAAATCGCTCATGCGCTGTGATCTGCCATATTCAAACTCCCTCTGCCGAAAATCGCAGGGCGGCTCTCCCGCGCGTGCGCTGTACGCTGCGTTTATCAAACGAAATGTAATGCATCAGTCACTGCGCAGTGACTATACGGCAGAGGGTCACTTGACCCTTCTGGAATCTGGACATAGGTTTTTTATTCATTACAGAATTGTTGTGAATTTGTAGAAAACAGCGTCTGCGACACTAATAAACTGCGGATATAGCGTTGCGGAACGCGACGGAGAATGCTAGTACTTTAGCACTCACGAGCGAGGTTGAACCACCTGAAGATGTGACAGTTACTCAGCGGAAATACTGTCGAATTTGCACTGATCCGGCGGCAAACCGGTGAAGACTAATTTTTGCTGTGCAGCTTCGTATTTTCACTGCCCAATGACTGATGCATTACATTTCGTATGTGCAGTCGCATAAAAACTTCGAGAATTTTAACGTATCTGTTTTTTTTTTATATAGTAAGCTTATTTCCTTTTTCTGTAATGCCTTGTATTGTGACAGGGCGGTAATCAGACGACAAGCTATATCGCCTACTTAATAAAATGCTTTTCCTTTGCTCTGTGTAATGACCGTACCAGAACTCACTATTACACCACACGGAAATCGTTACAGTCTTGAATCAAAGACGTCAAAGCATAATTAACCAATAGCCTCTGCTGGTTACGTCTCCATCAATTCTGTACTTCGCAGCGTCACTCGGTTGACATACAACAGGCTCTGTGTGTACTCCACGATCTGTTGTTAAGACTCTCCGCTTCCGTGTGTCTGAACTCAAATATTTGGTCTTTCTCGGTTCCAATCAAACAGTTTACAGTATGTCGTCATCTAACGGATTGTTACATCACCAAGTCACTGCTTTTATGTTAAGACTCCTTTTTTCTGCTAGATTCAAGTGTCTCCATGAAATTTATTTTTAAAGACAACAGCTGATACATAGTAACTTTATAGCGCTGCAAGAATTACTGTATGTCAGCAAAGAAAGAAGGGATCTTAAAGTTAAGGTTCTATCGAAGATGAGGTTATTACACACTGTCAGTCTTGGGGCTGTTGTCTTCCATCATTTCTTGCAGATAAGTAATGTCATATGGTCAGAGAATTTCTGTCAACTTTACAGTGGCAACATTGGACTTCTTGTCTTGCTGCAAGAATTTCTGTCGAAAATTCGTGTTAGAATGGATCAGGTGAGACGGTTACAGACAAGAAAGAGTTACGAGTAGCTTAAATTATTTTTGCTGTATTCTTCATAATGTATGGGAGCTAAGGCAGCCTTTCCTATTTTGCGGGACACTAATCCACAATATCGGACTATTACTGGAAATTGCCCTGACACACACGGGACATTGTTAGAACAGTATTAAAAACATCGAATCTAATCTCTCCCTCCGAACAGGCCTTGGAAGGCTCAAAGGTACCGAACGGCCGCCGTGTCATCCTCAGACCACATCCATGTTCGGACTGCATATTTTTACCTTCATCTTCCCATCATCTCAGCATTTTCTTAACACTTGGAGTTCAACAGATATGAATAACAAAACGTGGTACATGTAATAACTACAACTTCACGGGGGAATCTTTATATTCTATCTAAATGTACAATTCTGCTTATCGAAATAATACTTTTATAATCATAATTAGTACATTTTTAAAAAAATAAAAGAACTTAAGAAATAAAGTAGCTAGCTCAGTGCATCAGCAGCCAGTCCTTTTCTGTGTGCAACCTTAAACACAGCATGAATGGATGAAAACTTTAAAGTTATGGCACGGTACAGAGAAATGATAGGTATCTGCCAGCAATCGTTATCTGTATGTTATTGGCGCAAGAAGAAAGAGAATCTGTAGGAAGGGAGATTAGTAGCGTTTCTCAGTTTCTGTCGTGATATTACACTACTGGCCATTAAAGTTGCTACACCAAGACGAAATACACATGATAAACGGATATTCATTGGACATATATATTATACTAGAACTAACATGTGATTACATTTTCGTGCAATTTGGGTGCATAGATCCTGATAAATCAGTACCCAGATAACCACCTCTGGCCGTAATAACGGCCTTGATGCGCCTGGGCATTGTGTCAAACAGAGCTTGGCTGGCGTGTACATGTACAGCTGCCCATGCAGCTTCAACACGATACCACAGTTCATCAAAAGTAGTGACTGTGTCGAGCCAGTTGCTCGGCCACCATTGGCCAGACGTTTTTAATTGGTGAGAGATCTGGAGAATGTGCTGGCCAGAGCAGCAGTCGAACATTTTCTGTATCCAGAAAGGCCCGTAGAGGACCTGCAACATTCGGTCGTGCATTATCCTGCAGAAATGTAGGGTTTCGCAGGGATCGAATGAAGGGTAGAGCCACGGGTCGTAACACATCTGAAATGTAACGTCCACTGTTTCAAGTGCCGTCAATGCGAACAACAGGAGACCGAGACGTGTAACCAATGGCACCCCATACCATCACGCCGGGTGATACGCCAGTACGGCGATGACGAATACACGCTTCCAATGTGCGTTCACCGCGATGTCGCCAAGCCGCCAAACACGGATGCGACCATCATGATGCTGTAAACAGAACCTGGATTCATCCGAAAAAATGACGTTTCGCCATTCGTGTAGGCAGGTTCATCGTTGAGTACACCATCGCAGGCGCTCCTGTCTATGATGCAGCTTCAAGGGTAACCGCAGCCACGGTCACCGAACTGACAGTCCACGCTGCTGCAAACGTCGTCGAACTGTTCTTGCAGATGGTTGTTGTATTGCAAAGTTCCCCATCTGCTGACTCGGGATCGAGACGTGGCTGCACGATCCGTTACAGCCATGCGGATAAGATGCCTATCATCTCGACTGCGAGTGATACGAGGCCGTTGGGATCCAGCACGGCGTTCCGTATTACCCTCCTGAACCCACCTAATCCATATTTTGCTAACTGTCATTGGATCTCAACCAACGTGAGCAGCAATATCGCGATACGATAAACCGCAATCGCGATAAGCTACAATCTGACCTTTATCGAAGTCAGAAACGTGATGGTTCGCATTTCTCCTCCTTACACGAGGCATCACAACAACGTTTTACCAGGCAACGCCGGTCAACTGCTGTTTGTGTATGAGATATCGGTTGGAAACTTTCGTCATGTCAGCACGTTGTAGATGTCGCCACCGGCGCCAGCCTTTTATGAATGCTCTGAAAAGCTAATCATTTGCATATCACAGCATCTTCTTTCTGTCGGTTAAATTTTGCGTCTGTAGCACGTCATCTTCGTGGTGAAGCAATTTTAATGGCCATTTGCGTATAAAGGAAACTGTTGGATTGTAATCCGCAATCTAACTTCAGGTAACCTTTCGCGGTTGCTATTATACTTCGTAAACCCACCACAGTCCCACCATTGCGACTGCAGAAACGCTGCTCGCCTGATCACCTATGGCCGCTAAAAGTTCGTGTATATTTCCTTTTCTCTCAAATGTCGCACTGTTTCTGTATTTGTTGTCTCTCTCGTTACAGCTCGTGGCGTGAGACAGAGTTAAACGATTGCAGCCGGCCGGTGTGGCCGTGCGGTTCTAGGCGCTTCAGTTTGGAACCACGTGACCGCTACGGTCGCAGGTTCGAATCCTGCCTCGAGCATGGATGTGTGTGATGTCCTTAGGTTAGTTAGGTTTAAGTAGTTCTAAGTTCTAGGGGACTGATGACCACAGATGTTAGGTCCCATAGTGCTCAGAGCCATTTGAACCATTTAAACTATTGCAGGTGGCCCAGGGATCTGTGTATTTACCACGATGATTTCAGAAGCGGCGTTCGAGATCTAGAGACACACATCGACAACCTAAGGGGCGAATGTTACATTCAGATTGCAGAAGTGGGAAAAAAATCCCGATTTACAACTTTAATTTGTGGTCCTCGCATGACAGTACAATACAATGAAACTCACGACTACTTGAAAATTTTATAAAAATACGTGTAAATTTGAGAAAAAATATTCTTAATCATTTCACGGAAGAGTCTGGAGTGATACTGGCTGTCTATTCACATTACGTGCCTGTGAATTTCAGCTCTCGCATAAAAAGCAGTTGAATATTAGCTTCTGTTCAAGATCATACATAATAACTAACACCTTATCTGTTTTTACATGGAAACCTCGTCCATATGAAGATAACAAGTCGTCACCCTGAATTTGACTTTATAGATAAGGCAAACAGAGGAACTGTCACTCGATAAAATCTACAGAAATGTTAATAACTCTGTAGCAAATATTGATTTGAGCAAAACTTTCCCACGGCGTTTAATTATCTTATGCACCCTTTTCAAAGTTTTAGGCACTTTGGCTCGTACGTGCTGTTAAAGCTGATTGCCGTCATGAACGCTGTAAAACATCTAATTGTCACTTTCGCCAGTAGCGGAAGTGCTTGGTTGCATGTCATGTTGGCGATCGAACCTAATGCACTCTTAGTAAGAAAGCTTAAAGAGCCGAGCGGTCTAAGGCTCTGCAGTCATGGACTGTGCGGCTGGTCCCGGCGGACGTTCCAGTCCTCCCTCGGGCGCGTTTGTCACACACATTTGAACATTTTTGAACGCTTAACATTTCTTGCGCGCAGTTCTGTTGTACAGCTGATTAATAAATAATAGCTTGCCAAATGGAATAAGGGGTATATCATCTTCGTACATCTGCAAGAGCTTCATATTCCGCTTAATGGGATTGTAGTTTTGTGATTGTATTCTTGCTATTGTAATTTCGGCGTATTACCATTATCGGACACAAATAATTGGTGCTGGATCGTGAAATAGAGGCAGATTATAAATAATGATGTGTCCAATTTTACAGCAATAGAGGCGGCACCTGCGACCACTGACAATAGTTGATTAATTACTTCAGTCGTACTTGTTCTCAAACATGGCAAATAGCACGAGTGAATTAACTCCGTTATTTGAGAGGGCGTGATTGGTTATATTTTACTTGCTACTTACGTTAACAGTAGAGAAACTAAAATATTGTCAGATATTAGAGGAGATGAAGGGAGGGAACATGCCAGTGGAGGTGACGATTGACCTGTGATGAATGTTATAGTAATTGTTCCAACTTTGTTTTAAACTAAATAAGAAATTAGTCGACTGACGACCACATTAGGAGTCACTCTTCTGCCCTTTACTGTAAAGAAGACTTTTCTCACCTTCGACAGTCTTTCGATTACTTTATGCAAGAATTTTTGGTGAAACTAATTACTTTGCCTCACGAATACTTCTGAGCGGTGCAACCAAGGCAATAGCCTGTTAGTGGAAGGACTTAGCTGCAGAAGAGGTGCTAATGTTTTGTGTGTGTTTCAACACATCGTGAAAACGAATAAGATTATTCTTGAAAAATCCTGTGTTCTATAGGAAAAGTATTTTCATGAGTTTAGGGTAGAAACGGGTTCTCTTTTACGAAACGTCCGCATCCTTGTCTTGTACAGTGCCACTGAGTGCTCAGATTTTAATAAAAAATATGTCTCTTGGCCTGTAGTTTTAATGCTGATAGGAAGATCGCTTTTGAATGAATAACGTGATATCTACTAAGATGGGAAAGCGGTTTCCCGATATCGTGCCCACTTGTGAAACGCAGTCACGGTGGCACATAACTTATCTTCCATTTCGTGGTCCACAAATACATCAGATTTTAGTACCTCGTCGTTGTTTTGGTTGTTCTGTTCTTTCCCACGCGAGTGAACAGTAGACAGTCAGCATTTACCTTTGACCCTTGTTATACAATTTCGTTCGAAAGCTTCACAACTACCTACACGATCTCAAGAAAGCTCGTGATTCTCACTATACTTCGTCGTGTTGTACTTCTCCATGCAGTTTTCACTTGATGCTGTGCCAGGTGTACTACAGTCCCACAGATACTGAAGGTGTTTGCAGCTCCCCGTGCAAACATTAAGAGTTACTTCCAATTTCGTGGTAGTGTCGTCTGAATTCAATGATGCAAAAATCCGTCAGAAAGTAACAGATGACCTCTTGTATCCCGATAATTATTAACTTTAGAGGAATGAAATATTAAACGTATAATAATTGGTCCCATACCACCAAACGTAAAACTAACTTTCGCTTTCTGTTGTTTCAGGTAAACCACCATCGTTGGAAAACGTACTGTGATCGGATTCTTCTGTAATACCACGAACGACTCTGCAGTATTAATTCACGGTAAGTTACTGCCAATGGAGAGAGCACGACAAATCGCAGTAAGGTAAAGGGTCGTATACACGCAGATTGCAACAACCAGGATCAAGTAATCATCACCATCGACGGAAACATGTCGTTGATAAACTCATCAAATTTGTCAGATGTATCACCTCCAAACAGATCATGAAGCTCTTAGATGTGATAAAGGGCTTTGACAACGCTTATCCAACGACTTTGATATACATAATTTTGAGCTTCCTATCTACAGAGACTTTTGAATAGAGAGATGTAGCAATTCTTGAAAGGAACTTGCGACGATCTCCGCATGTGACGCCTTGACTGAATCATTTCGGCCCAAGTAACATTAGATATTTGACGGAACGGAGACATTCAGGATGATCGCGTCGAAAGCCGCGCAGTTTATACGATTACGTAAACAAATATTGACGGGGCAGTTATTTTTCGATCCAAGGAAAGAGGGTCATATATGACAGACCATCGGCGATATTGTTTCTCCTTCACAATGATACTGGAGACCAGAATCATAAGCGACAGATGTAACGTGGCACTGCTGTAACGCAAAACCGAATTTCGGTACAGGCGACATATTGGGCAGTAGCACCTGACCTCCCAGGCAGCTAGGTGTCCCGCCGTCCTGTTTCCATCTCGCTGGAAGGCTGAAGGCACATCTGTGTGGCATTAGATCTGACATGACGACGAGCTGACTGTGAATGAATGCGCAAAAGGAGAAGGAAGTTCAAAAATATAGAAAATTAATATTTGATCTCAGCAAGCTCTCTTTTTTTCGTTGACAATAGGATCACTCAACCTTAAGACGGAAGTCACTGGTGACAGCAGATTATGTACAATACTGTCAAAGGAATCATTAAGCAAATCGTTGAGTCTGTTAGCTTAGAATATTATTTGAACGTGCTGCGAAATATCTTTAGAACTATCTTCAAAAGCTGAAAAAAACTGCAGTTTGCTGAAATACATGGTTGAACATAATTGTACTTTACGCTAAACAAGTAACTGCGTTAAACTGTCCTATTGATTCTTGCCTCTCTTGAAACAAGTGCTGTATACATACACATATTTACCACACAATTCGAAACGTTACTTCCAATTCCACTATAAAGAGCGACTATGCAGAAAAATATTACAATTAATTACACTCGGAATTCAACTAAAGTTTCGTATTTGCTTTGTGTAGTTGCTTTTATTAGATTGTGAGATTTTCCCTATTTTAATATAATTCCATTTATTCGTAGCTGTATTTGTTATTTCAACTTTACACTGTCCACAATTTCAGAATGCTAATAACATTCAGCGACGTTGTAATTCAGTTAACAAATTTTCAGAAGTGCGGGCCTGTGTGGCCGAGAAGTTCTAGGCTTCAGTCTGGACCCGCGCGACCGCTACGGTCGCAGTTTCGAATCCTGTCTCGGGCATGGATGTGTGTGATGTTCTTATGTTAGCTAGGTTTAAGTAGTTCTAAGTTCTAGGGGACTTATGACCTCAGATGTTTCAGAAGTGTTCCGGTATTCTGAATCACATGATTTACAGAACTCCTGTATATTCTGTTAAAGAAATATAATTCTACACAGTTTATTTTCACTTTTCTGCTCTTTACTTGGAGCTAACAGAAATATGTGTAGCACTTGGTATTCATATGCATGCTTTTAATAGCATCGTCATAAATAGACAATTGCTAGGGCTGGGATGGCGTTAAAGGTGATGACATTCAAAATGAAATTTCCCAATCTCAGATTCCTTACCGTATATTAGCAAAACGTAAGTGAAATCTTGAATCGGAAACAGAACGAACCGTCTACAGTGACACGATGCACGTTACACCAGTCGTGATAAAATGTGAAGGCAAAGTTGATTGCCAGTAATGTGCGCCTGGACTCGGTGAGATTTAACGGGACCAGCTCTCTGCGAGGCGTTCGGTAGTTGGACTGTTGTCAGCAGTTTACTGCTAGATCGTTCTCCTTAACCTGTTCCTCAATTTTTTTGTACTATTTGGCAACTGATACATCTGCCGCTGTCATCGTAATGATTCAGAGTCGTTACTTATCAACGTAGTTACAATTCTGACAGTTTATCGTTTCACCTTCCACATCTCCGTCACAAAATACATTCCCTAGCATACACTAACGCGGTTTTATTAATCGCATGACTTTTAAACATACGTAGTAAGAACTTATAATTTTGAATTTTCATTTAACTTTATAGCTCTTGCAAACATTAATTTACTATATTAGATGTGACTGGACCGTATTCGATCACCCCAAGCTGTTACGTTCCAATCTTTGGGGTCTTCAAGTAGCTCTCAGCCCAATTTGTTTCTGATTTTCTGGTAACTTAAATCTCTGCCAGTACTCCCATTTGATAACTTTTTGCCTGCATATCTTTCTGTTGAAAATGTCTGATGAACCGGACCCCCTCTCGCCAATCCACCCAGCTTTAGTCTGAGACATCGCTTTATTCTGTATGTTGTGGAGAGGGCGCTTGCCGATCATTCCTACCGTCTCCCTGTGCTATTTTACAGTCTTCACACCACATCTCTCCCACAGTGTTTACATCCTTCATACTTCTCTCAGTAACAGAATACAGCAACACACATGGGTATAAGTCAGTCTAGTAATATTTCAAGTTTTATCAAAGCTGCATAAAGAACTCTTCCTGACTCATCTATCCAATCTAGTCCTCTGAAATCCATACATCTATGTTACCCCTCCATAGTTTCTATAGTCTCCTGCCATTCAGTCATCTTCTCAGCCTTCTCGTAACTCTTGATATACAGAAAAAAAGTTCTTAGCCGTCTACCATGTTCCACGTAACTTAATTTTTTTTATGACATTCAGAATTAAGTCTACTGCTCCAATCTTTCTCCTGGCCCTTTTGTTTTCTTCGTGGCTCTGCTGAACATTTCAGATATACTCTCATGCTCATAAACTAAGGACAATTGCAGAATGGGGAGCCACACAACGTGGCACTACACAAAACTGGCGCTAATAGCATAGGCACATAGGGAACACACACGACACAGATCTGTAAGTTCACGGTATTGGTGATAAGTTGAGAAAACCGTCACGAAACACATGTGCTACAAAACGCCACTGTTTCCTGTGCATGTACCCCGACATCAGTATGGGATATGATCACCATGCACACGTACACAGGCCGCACAACGAGTTGGCATGCTTTGGATCAGGTGGTCGAGCAGGTGCTGGGGTATAGCCTCCCATTCTTGTACCAGTGCATGTCGGAGCTTCTGAAGTGTCGTAGGTGTTTGAAGACGTGCAGCGATACGTCGACCGAGAGCATCCCTGCTCGTGGGGTTTAGGTCTGGACAACAGGCAGGCCTCTCCATTCGCTTGATGTCTTCAGTTTCAAGGTACACTTCCACGATGGCAGCTCGGTGGGGCCGTGCGTTATCATCCATCAGGAGGAAGGTGGGACCCACTGCACCCCCGAAAAGGCGGACATACTGCTGCAAAATGACGTCCCGATACAACTGACCTGTTACAGTTCCTCTCTCAAAGACATGCAGGGGTGTACGTGCACTAATCATAATCCCATCCCACACCATCAAACCACGACCTCCATATAGGTCCCTTTCAAGGACATTAAGGGGTTGATATCTGGTTCCTGCTTCAAACCAGATGAAAAAGAGGCGAGGATCACTGTTCAGACTATACCTGGATTCATCCGTGAACATAACCTGGGACTACTGTTCCAATGGCCATGTACTGTGTTCTTGACACCAGTCTTTGCGGGCTCTCCTGTGACCAGGGGTCAGTGGAATGCACCTTGCAGGTCTCCGGGCGAATAAACCATGTCTGTTCTGTAGACTGTGTGTCTGGAGACAACTGTTCCAATGGCTGCGGCAAGGTCCCAAGCAAGGCTACCTGCACCACTCCGTGGCCGTCTGCGGGCGCTGATGGTGAGATATCGGTCTTCTTGTGGTGTTGTACACTGTGGACGTCCCGTACTGCAGCGCTTGGTCACGTTTCCTGTCAGCCTGAATCTTTGCCATAATCTTGAGATCACACTTTGTGGCACACGGAGGTCCCGTGCTACGACCTGCTGTGTTTGACCAGCCTCCAGTCGCCCTAGTATTCTACCGCTCTAACGTCATCAATATGTGTTCTTTGAGCCATTTTCAACACACAGTCACCATTAGCATGTCTGAAAACGTCTGCATACTTACTCGCCGTACTCTATGACATACGCCAACAAACCTCTGCGTACGTGGGCTGCTGCCAGCGCCACCGTGCGACGACTGTAGGGCAAATGCACCACCTGGTCATACTCCAAGGTGATTTAAACCCGCAAACCGCCCACCAGAGCGTTCTTTCACCATGTATCAGCATTATCCTTAATTTATGAGCATGAGTGTACATCTTTCCATTGCTCATTTAGCAACGGTCTGTTTTCGGATGGTTTTCACTTAGAAAGTCCATCGCACTGCCCTAGGTCAGACAAGTAACACATTTCAATGATTTATAAACATACCGTTTCACACAAACAGGAAGCTCTCAAGGGAAAATAACGGTCTTGGAAATTCATATCGGGTTGAAACTTTGCAAGTTAGTAGTATACCTCAAGGGTGCCCGTCAATAAAACTTAAAGGGCACTAGTCGGAATATTCCGAGAAAAAGGGCTCTAAAGTTCTACGCGCAGCTCATACACCAGTCAGTTTATACGGTATGGTATCGCAGCGAAATGACTGCCCCTGTACAGGACTCTCTTGCCACGCAGGCGATCCACGTTTGATTCTACCTTCAGATAACTCTTTATTTTTATTGTTTAAGTTATAACAGCTTTTAAACGATATCAATAGAATCATAAGGAATTTATTGTGTCAATGAAATGGATATTACAGCTAATTAACATAAAATATGAATTGTAGTTATATTTTCGTTTTAAAAGTTGAATAATTTCAAATGCATTTTAACGGAGATAAATTAAAACTTTAGTTACTAATGTCATTAAAATGTGATTATAATTTTTACGGCATCATAAGCTCTGGAAATGTTAAAAATATTTGTTCTGAATTTGAGAAACGGGTTTCCACTTGGAAGAGTGTAGTTGTTGCCACTTGGAAGAGTGTAGTTGTTGCCCTATTGTATATACAGATAGTCACATGGTCAGGACCCTCACGGAACTAACCTGTCAGTGGTCCTTACCTGCTACAGTACGGTGTATACATCTGTACGACCCTCATTCCTCTAGAGACTCGAAGTAACATAACAGTTCATTCTTCACTTTCGTAGAGATTGGAGCTTTCCGTGCTGCGAACTATTATCGGAATTTTTAAAATATTGTGAATTAAAAATGTCTGCTAATGAACACATCGTGAAAGTATCAGAAGCTGCAAATGAAACCAGTCAAGATTCAATATGAAGCGAAATGCCGAGGGGTACGTTAACAGAAGCTGTCGCATATTGCGGAAGCTTGCTTGCTGTAATAATGAGATTACATCGGCATCTTCTGCATCAGTTTCTTGTGAAGCACGTTGGTGGGCGAAGAAATTTACGAACCTACTATGGACATGCTGGCTGAAAAATAGTTGCGCCTGACGATGAACTTGTTCATGAAAATGAAAACCGTGGCGAGGAACCTTTTGGAAAACTCGAAGACCATAGCTCATCAGATGAATATGAACCAGAATAAAAAAAGGAAATAGACCCGCTTTGTTTGGGTTACAAAATTAAAGCTGTTGATATCCCAAAGACTCACCTAGCGTGGGAACTACAAATACTGCAAGAAAGAGGATGCAGCACATTTAAAAAGAAGGAATATCTATCCCAATGATAAGAAGAAATTTAATAAAGGAGGAAATCAATTTGATCAATATGCAACAATCAATTTCTGGACATATGGTCGTTTCGTTATACCCTGAGAGAATTTTCAACAAGTGACGACTCGAAATTTACAACAGTGGGATTTAGCTACAGGACTACAATTTATAGATATTGAATTTAAACCTTCTGACAGCTAGGTTCATAAATTCAAAAGTAGAAATGGAATTCGTCAATGAAAAGTGACAAAATTTATTTCAGAAAAAGAAACAGTGTCGGCCGAAGAAACCTGGGCTTCTAAAGACACTTCGTGAACCCAGACGTTCAAAACGTTACCGAATTTCAACAAAGATTTTCTTATCAACATTGACCTGCTAGGTAGATGATTGCGAGTATTTACAAGTTCATTTTGTTCTGTATTTTTTCGACAGTCTGAAAAAATACATCAATTTCGATTATTTTCTGTTTCCAAAAGGTCAGTATCAGTCGGTGAGCAAAAGGACTATGATTGACAAAGGAAGCGAAACTATTTTCGTCGAAAGGCATGATATTAATAAAGTGACTCATACATATACCATTCACTATGTTCTCGCTCCGTCTGGAAAAGCCCTACAAATATTTGTTTGTTCACAAAAAAACAATCGGTAACTTTTCCCCCCTAGTTCAAAAAACAGTAAATGAATATGCGCAGCCGGCCGATGTGGCCGAGCGGTTCTAGGCGCTTCAGTCTGCAACCGCACGACCGCTACGGTCGGAGGTTCGAATCCTGCCTCGGGCATGGATGTGTGTGATGCCCTTAGGTTAGTTAGGTTTAAGTAGTTCTAAGTTCTAGGGAACTGATGACCTCAGATGTTAAGTCCCATAGTGCTCAGAGCCATTTGAAACATTTTCTGAATATGCGCAAAAATATAAAAATGTATTATAACAACTTCGAAATCAGGGAAGCTAACGACAGGACTGTATATTGACTTTCTCCACGGTGTTTAAAGCCTTATGTGGGAAAACAACAAATTCTATTGATTATTGACGATTTGTATGAACAATTAAAGCCTGAATTATGTGGCAAAATGTTTCAGAATGGGGAGACGACTGTACAATTTAAGTGATTCCAACCAAATGTACTCCTCTTGTTCCAACCTGAGACGCCTAATTTTTATATAAGATAAAAAATCTAATAAAGCGTATACAAAATTGCGGTGATCTGATTGACAATAATAGTAAGAAATTCCAATGAACACTGTAAAAAAGTGACATTAGCAGTGCGTCATCAACCGCCATCGCCAAATTTTAAGGAAAGGATGCGTATGCCTGGTACGCTTCCAGGCTTTCCCATGAAAGAGAAGTTTTCATGAATGTCTGCGATGTATGTTTTCCAAAATATCTTTTTAAAAGAAGGTTGTTTGTATATGAAGTCGTCCTATATAATTCGCGCAAGATATCAAAATATTTTTCGTTTTTAATGTTTTTAAGATAATTATCAGTCTGGTGCTGTATGTAAAATACGACATTGACGAGATTGTAAACGCTTTTATACGAATAAAGCCCTAGCAAAAATTTTGTTACAGTGGTAGTTACAGCTTTAATTACCTCCATTAAAAAAGCATTTCAAATTATTCGACTATCTGAAAAGATAATATTAATTGTAATTCACATTTCACGTCAATTAGCTTTAACAGTCATCTCATAAATAAAATAAAATTCATTCTCATTTAGTTGGTAATATTTTAAGTCATTAACTTAATTAAAGTTGATGTTATTTTTAAAACAACTAAAAATAAACTTTACCGGAAGGTAGGATCGATGCTGGATCGCCTGCTACAGGTGCAGCCAATTCACTGTGCTGCCACAGTTTATAAAATGGTCGGTATATGAGCTGCGCTAGAAATTTTAGAGCCCTTTTCCTCGGACCCTTTTGATTAGTACGCTTTACAATTTTTATAGGTGGACACCACTGAGGTATATTACTCACCTGTGAAGTCCTATGCCGAACTTAATTCCGACACCGTAAGGTCCCTTGTTGGTTTCGAACAGATTACGAAAATTCTCTGAGCCACTTTTACTCTTCATCAGCCTTTACATGTACATCTGTACTCCGGAATCCACGTAACGGTATGCGGCAGAGAGTACTTCGTGTACCAACTTCACCTCCCTGCTTTCCTTTTCCAGTTCTGGACGGTTCGCGGGATGAACGGTTGCTGGTATTCTTCCGTGTGAGCTCAAATCGCTCTAATTTTCCCCCATCGATCTTACAGCGAGATACGTGTAGGAGATGCAATACATACAGGGTTATTACAAATGATTGAAGCGATTTCACAGCTCTACAATAACTTTATTATTTGAGATATTTTCACAATGCTTTGCACACACATACAAAAACTCAAAAAGTTTTTTTAGGCATTCACAAATGTTCGATATGTGCCCCTTTAGTGATTCGGCAGACATCAAGCCGATAATCAAGTTCCTCCCACACTCGGCGCAGCATGTCCCCATCAATGAGTTCGAAAGCATCGTTGATGCGAGCTCGCAGTCCTGGCACGTTTCTTGGTAGAGGAGGTTTGAACACTGAATCTTTCACATAACCCCACAGAAAGAAATCGTATGGAGTTAAGTCGGGAGAGCGTGGAGGCCATGACATGAATTGCTGATCATGATCACCACCACGACCGATCCATCGGTTTTCCAATCTCCTGTTTAAGAAATGCCGAACGTCATGATGGAAATGCGGTGGAGCACCATCCTGTTGAAAGATGAAGTCGGCCCTGTCGGTCTCCAGTTGTGGCATGAGCCAATTTTCCAGCATGTCCAGATACACGTGTCCTGTAACGTTTTTTTCGCAGAAGAAAAAGGGGCCGTAAACTTTAAACTGTGAGATTGCACAAAACACGTTTGGTGAATTACGAATTTGCTGCACGAATGCGTGAGGATTCTCTACCACCCAGATTCGCACATTGTGTCTGTTCACTTCACCATTAAGAAAAAATGTTGCTTCATCACTGAAAACAAGTTTCGCACTGAACGCATCCTCTTCCATGAGCTGTTGCAACCGCGCCGAAAATTCAAAGCGTTTGACTTTGTCATCGGGTGTCAGGGCTTGTAGCAATTGTAAACGGTAAGGCTTCTGCTTTAGCCTTTTCCGTAAGATTTTCCAAACCGTCGGCTGTGGTACGTTTAGCTCCCTGCTTGCTTTATTCGTCAACTTCCGCGGGCTACGCGTGAAACTTGCCCGCACGCGTTCAACAGTTTCTTCGCTCGCTGCAGGCCGACCCGTTGATTTCCCCTTACAGAGGCATCCATAAGCTTTAAACTGCACATACCATCGCAGAGTGGAGTTAGCATTTGGTGGATCTTTGTTGAACTTCGTCCTGAAGTGTCGTTGCACTGTTATGACTGACTGATGTGAGTGCATTTCAAGCACGACATACGCTTTCTCGGCTCCTGTCGCCATTTTGTCTCACTGCGCTCTCGAGCGCTCTGGCGGCAGAAATCTGAAGTGCGGCTTCAGCCGAACAAAACTTTATGAGTTTTTCTACGTATCTGTAGTGTGTCGTGACCATATGTCAATGAATGGAGCTACAGTGAATTTATGAAATCGCTTCAATCATTTGTAATAGCCTTGTAGGTTAAAGTTTCTTGGAATGTACTCTTTCGAAATTTTAGCACCAAACCACAACGTGATGCAGGACGCCTCTCTTACAGCGTCTGCCACTAACTGTTTGAGCATCTCGGTGGCGCTTTCACGTTCACTAAACCAACCTGTAACGACATGTGTTGCTCTCCTTTGACTCTTCTCTTCTCGTATTTCCCCTGTCAACCCACTCTGTTACGGTCCCCAGGCTGATGAGGAACATTCAAGTACTGGTCGAACGAAGACGTAAGTTATCTCCTCCGTGGATGGACTACACTTTCGACGATTTTTCCAATGAATATCACTCTGGCACCCGTTTTATCTGCGAATAGTTTTTTGTGGTCGATCGACTTTATTCTTTTGTATATTTCATTTGATGACTAACCAGTCTTTTCCTTTCACTAGTCTAAATACACTACTGGTCATTAAAATTGCTACACCAAGAAGAAGTGCAGATGATAAACGGGTATTAATTTGACAAAGATACTAGAACTGACATGTGATTCCATTTTCACGCAATTTAGGTGCGTAGATCCTGAGAAATCAGTACCCAGAACAACCACCTCTGGCCGTAATACCGGCCTTGATACGCCTGGGCATTAACTCAAACAGAGCTTGGATGGCGTGTACAGGTACAGCTGCCCATGCAGCTTCAACACGACACCACAGTTCATCAAGAGTAATGACTGGCGTATTGTGACGAGCCAGTTGCTCGGCCACCATTGACCAGACGTTTTCAATTGTTGAGAGATCTGGAGAATTAGTCCATCCATACTTCTGCAAACGTCGTCGCACTGTTCGTGCAGATGGTTGTTGTCTTGCAAACGTCCCCATCTGTTGACTCAGGGATCGAGACGTGGCCGCACGATCCGTTACAGCCATGCGGATAAGATGCCTGTCATCTCAACTGCTAGTGATTCGATGCCGTTGGGATCCAGCACGGCGTTCCATATTACCCTCCTGAACCGACCGATTCCATATTCTGCTAATAGTCGCTGGATCTCGACCAACGCGAGCAGCAATGTCGCGCTACGATAAACCGCAATCGCGATAGGCTACAATCCGACCTTTATCAAAGTCGGAAACGTGATGGTACGCATGTCTCCTCCTTACACGAGGCATCACAACAACGTTTCACCAGGCAACGCCGGTCAACTGCTGTTTGTGTATGAGAAATCGGTTGGAAACTTCCCTCATGTCAGCACGTTGTAGGTGTCGCCACCGGCGCCAACCTTGTGTGAATGCTCTGAAAAGCTAATCATTTGCATATCACAGCATCTTCTTCCTGTCGGTTAAATTTCGCTTCTGTAGCACGTCATCTTCGTGGTGTAGCAGTTTTTATGACCAGTAGTGTAATAACGCAACAATTGTATTTATGACTTCATTCTTAATTTGTACTATAGCCATTCCTATATGTTGCTTGTATACTATTTTTGTGTTATTGCAATTCTCTTCAGGCCTATCTGCGAGCTTCGTAAGGTTCTTTCATTACATTAAATGCAAACAATATAGTGTCAACTATCCTCTCATCTCAGGCGACTGAGTACAGTGAAATACAGTGCTCTGGAAATTATAACGACAAGATAAGTTAATATATCGTATTAAGAACTCGGTGGAAAGGAATGAAAGTGCGGGGGTATCTTACCAGTGGTCGCCGAATCGTGCAGAGAAAGCTGGACATGGCGTGAGATCAACATAACTATAGCGTCAAATGGGGCTGTCCCCGCAACACGTGGCCGTTGGAGCAACTGAGGAAAATATTGTGATTAACTAGCGAGCAGTTATGGTCCACTGCAGTGGTATTCTTCATTACAACATGGCCCGGAGACAACATCTGCATGACTTGATACGGAGGAGAATCATCTGAAAACTGGAAGAAGGACGAAGTGTGACGAATGTACCCCAGGAATTTAATATTTCTTGCACCGTTGTTTCACGTGCGTCGGGAGCGTTCCGAACTATAGGCGCTGCTGCCTGGACGAGGGAAGGTGGTAGGTTATGGTCAACTACAGCAGCAGATGACGCCACACTGCACAATAGGCAGTCACGTCAAACAGTGCAGTTGGAAAAACAACAGTACCTCAAGACACGTAATCTCTTGGTGCACAGTGGGAGGGCGACTGCATGGGATGGTCTGTTTGTCTTACGACAATTTCGTTGTGTTCCGTTGACACCTACGCATTGGCGGCACCGTTTGCGATGGTGGCGTAGGAACGGAACAAACGAGAAGTTGTGACGTATGGTCTTGTCGGACGAGAGCAGGTTCAGTTAGAGTAGTGATTCTGGAGGTGACAGTCACACGGCAGCAGGTGGGAACACATAATGCACCCAGCGACATTATCGAACACGGTCGTTTCAGTGATCCAGTATTATGATGTGGGTAGGCATGATGATCCATGAGCGTACTTACTTCCGAATCTTTGCACACGGTAGAGTCACGGGACACTATACTCTTTTCTCATTTGCGTCTATTCGAGGGTGTGTTCGGAACTGACTTCATATTTATAGATAACAAATCGCGGCTGCATCGAATAGCTCAGTTGGAGAAGCTCTTCGAACGAGAGGATATTCGGCGAATGGACTACCTTGTCTTCGCCGCGACTTACATTCCATCTAGCCAGTGTGGAATGCTTTTTGGAGACGTATTGAAGAACTTCCACATGCACCAGATAGCATCCAGCAGGTGCTGTGTATGTGAAGGACTGGAACGACGCATCATAAGATCTTCTTACCAACCTAGTAGACAACACTGGAGCGCGATGCGGAGCGGGCGCTGCCATGCTTGGTGATCAGACACCCTATTAAGAACCATGTACCGTCTTTTGCATCTCTAGGTAACTATCAAAAATCGCAGTAACTTCAGTGTAACTATTGCGTTTGAATAAAATTGTCATTTCTGTCCGTCTCACTGTGTGCTTTTTCAGTTACTTTCTGTGCTGTACCGTAGCAGTCCATCATCTGCATTTTCTCTAATGATGTCCGTTTGGTTGCCCATCTTAAGGTGCGTGACATATTTTCTGGGTCAGTTTTAGTTTGCCATGCTGAATAACAACTCAGGTGTTCAAATGGTTCAAATGGCTCTGAGCACTATGGGACTTAACATCTATGGTCATCAGTCCCCTAGAACTTAGAACTACTTAAACCTAACTAACCTAAGGACAGCACACAACACCCAGCCATCACGAGGCAGAGAAAATCCCTGACCCCGCCGGGAATCGAACCCGGGAACCCGGGCGTGGGAAGCGAGAACGCTACCGCACGACCACGAGATGCGGGCAACTGAGGTGTCTTCGTCATTTATACAGGGTGGTCCATTGATTGTGACCGGGCCAAATATCTCACGAGACAAGCGTCAAACGAAAAAGCTACAAGGGTACATGTATCACATCGGAACACCCGAATTAAATTATTAAAACGTACCTACGTACTGTATTTTAATTTAAAGAACCTACCTACCTGTTCGTCTAAAATTGTGAGCCATATGTTTGTGACTATTACAGCGCCATCTATCACAAAGCGAACATGTAATAAAAAATGAGGGTTCCTATTAAAAAAAACACGCACACACAGTTGATATCCGTTTATCCGTTTGACCTATGGCAGCGCCATCTAGCGGGCCAACCATAGCGCCATCTGTTTTCCCCCTTCAAGCTACTCGAGTTTCGTTCTTTGTAGTTTTTTTGTTTGATGCTTATTTCGTGAGATATTTGGCCCGGTCACTGTCAATGGACCACTCTGTGTAAAACAACCAAAACAGAAATAATTTAATCGCATATCATTTGTCAGAACTACGACTGTGGAGGAGAGGCCGTAAAAATAGGAAGACACCTTGATAGAAGCAGTTGATGACTATGTATGTTTACTGGAAACAATAAGCGGGTAAATACAGAGATTATAAACATCGCCTTCACGAATGAAGGTCCAGTGTCTTATAGCTGCGTCTAATAAACTATGTGATGAAAAGTATCAGGACACCTGGCTGAAAACGACTTACAAGTTCGTGGCACTCTCCATCGGTAATGCTGGAGTTCAGTATGGTGTTGACCCACCCTTAGCCTTGATGACAGCTTCCACTCTTGCGCGCATACGTTCGGTCAGGTACAGGAAGGTTTGTTAGGGAATGGCAGCCCATTCTTCACAGAGTGCGGCACTGAGGAGAGGAATCGATGTCGGTCGATGAGGCCTGGCACAAAGTCGGCGTTCCAAAACATCTCAGAAGTGGTGTATAGAATTCAGGTCAGGACTCCGTGCAGACCAGTCCATTGCAGGGATGTTATTGTCGTGTAACCACTCCGTAACAGGCGGTTCACTATAACAGGTGCTCGATCGTGTTTCGAGATTCCCCGAATTGGTCTTCAACAGTGGGAAACAAGAAGGTGCTTAAAACGTCAATGTAGGCCTGTGCTGTGACGGTGCCACGCAAAACAACAAGGGGTGCAAGCCCCCTCCATGGAAAACACGACCACACCACAACACCACCGCCTCCGAACTTTACTGTTGGCACTACACACGTTAGAAGATGACGTTCACCGCGCATTCGCCATACCAACGCCCTGCCATCAGATTGTCACTATATACCATGATTCGCCATTCCACACAACGTTTTTCAATTGTTCAATCGTCCAGTGTTTACGCTCCTTACACCAAGCAAGGCGCAGTTTGGCATTTACCAGCGTGATGTGTGGCTTATGATCAGCCGCTCGACCATGAAACCCAAGTTTTCTCACCTCCCGGCTAAATGCCATTTTACTTGCAGTGGATTCTGATGCAGTTTGGAATTCCTATGTGATGGCCAGGATAAATGTCTGCCTCTTACATACTACGACCCTGTTCAAGTGTCGGCGGTATCTGTCAGTCAACAGGCGAGGTCGGCCTGTACACGTTTATGCTGTACGTGTCCCTTAACGTTTCCACTTCACTATCACATCAGAAACAGTCGACCTAAGGATGGAAATCTTGCGCACAGATCTGACCACGTTCGAAGTTCTTGACTTCCGCGGAGCGCCCAATTCTGCTCTCTCACGATGTCTAACGACTACTGTGGTCGCTGATATGGAGTACCTGGCAGTAGGTGGCAGCACAATGCACCTAATATGAAAAACGTATGTTTTTGGGGGTTTCCGGACACTTTTCATCACATAGTGTAACTCTGTACTGACAGTGGAATGTTGCATGTTGGGTATAACAAGAAACTACCCGAGCCAGAGTTGCGTAGTTATCAGCAGTTCGAGCGAAGAGCAGGGATGCGTAATTTTGTCGAGCATTTGAACGCTAGTTAAATATCATACAATTAACGATTATTTATTGGCGAGAGTTTTACAATCACTCCGTCTTCTTCCCCAAACTGATTAGCAGCAATCGCACTATCGAGTCTGCGTTGCGTGAAAGCGCGAGATGAGATACCAGCGACCGGCGAGGAGGTTGCTGAATACAGTTCCTGGGATTGTCTGTGGGTGGTCAGTGTTGCGGCCGAAAGGGGGATGAGTCGGCCGATGGGTCTCAGCGACCCAGCGTCGCTACGGACGTCTGTCGTAGCCTCAGCGCTATGAGTAAAGCTGCTCTTAGGCTCGATCCCATAATGCTGCATACCCCAGTAGTCGGTCGTGGAGACAGAAGATTCAACAACAACAACACGAAGGACAGTTCGAATGGTGGTCCCACTATAGAGCCGGCAAGGCCTTAACTGAACTGCCCCAGTAGCGACTACACAAAAAATGGCTCTAATCACTTTGGGACTTACCATCCGAGGTCATTAGTCCCCTGGACTTAGAACAACTTAAACCTCACGAACCTAAGGACAACACACACATCCATTCCCGAGGCAGGATTCGAACCTCCCACCGTAGCAGCCGCGTTGTTCCGGACTGAAGCGCTCAGAACCGCTCGGCCACAGCAGCCGGCAGCTACTACACAGACGCCCAGTGCCCAAGCTGGACAGTTCGCACGTGGGTAGATCTTTTCTTTATCGACGGAAGATCGGCCCCGCCACCACCCTCAGCCAGTCACCACTGTGACAGGCAAGGGTGCGGCTTGCAGATCAAAAGTTCTCTCCATGGCCACATGGTTGTGGATTTGTAGCAGTGGACTCCAGATTGGCGAGAGGCTGTAGACACTTGGGGCATCCTGTAACCGAGCCGGTATTACAACGGTAATCGTGATGCAGACGGTATGGCCTCACTCTGAGAACTTGGTTGACGAGGGCAGATGTTTTATAGATGGCGATAACGTGATTTCCCCCCCCCCCCCCAACACACACACACACACACACACACACACACACACACACACACACACACACACGCACTGCTGACCATGTATGCTACCGCTGTATGTCAGCGCTGTCTGCTGATCTAGTGTTTAGCTTCAGGGTTTCAGAACGTTCCTTTTGCGAAATTCACATCCTAAAAGGCGTCCTTATGACACCTGTGTTTGAAATTACTGCATTTATCCTCTTTACATTAGAGCCTCCAGTCTGCTCTGCACTTGTCAAAGTACTCATGGCGTCCCTCACGAATAATCTCATGAAACGAGTTCTTAGCTAGTTTGTATTTCAGTCTTCCCGTGTTGACATTCGTTAACCACACTTTTGTGTAGCTGACAGGACCGCCGCACTTAGCGACATCTCAGTCGGTTTCTAACAAAATTTCATTCCAGCACTTACTTGCTATTCTACTGTGCGATACAATGGATGAAAAAAAAAATGGGAGTTGAGGAAGTGACAGAGACTTGACCGAACTGAAATGGATAAGGGGTGGACATTCATCGACACGAGATGCTGGGAGCTGAATGCGGACATTTCGAGTGGCCATTCACTGCTCCCTCTAACTGCATTTCTCTGCAAAGAGAAAGGGCTTTTCAGTCTCCGGCCGGTGCTGAAAAACACTAGCCGTCCTGGGAAAATCGCTCACTCTCTAAAACAGCACCGTAGTAACCGACCATAGCCGAGTTATAAGGATTACGCTAATACCGACCCATCACCTGTAAAAATCCCTTCCCCACGTAGCGGAAACCGGCTTCAGTGTCCACAACTCGAGGACGAAATGGCTGGTGTGAAACGTAATCATGTCTTGCAGAGGACTAAGGAGGTTCTGTGTTGGATTTCTCATGATAAGAAAACGCTAGCTAATGGAATGTGAATTGATGACCTACAGAGGCAGGCAGGGCAGATTTGGATACAAAAAACTGAACATCGCTAATGTACAGAGGAGGAGGGAAGAGATCTATATCCGGCAATGGGAAATTCTGTGGTAGATTAACTTTTACACAGCTAAAATAGTGTTTTAAAATTGGATAAGTTCTTACGATTTCTGGTTACACTGCCTCTGACCAATTTTGTATGTCGCCGTTGCAGTTCTGGTTATGAACCTCGTGCCTGACATTATTCCAAACACTGCTTGTAAGTGTTATCGTAGCCAGCAAATTCTGTATGTGTACTTTGGTTATGCTTTTGCATCTGGGGCCTAAAGTGTTTTGTGTGATTTAAATCTTAAATGTAAAGGCCACGTTGTGCATTTCAAGTTATGGTTTAATTGCTTCCAGTTTGTTTTTTTGTTTTTTGCTGAAGGTTTAGGAGTTTCAATCTAGAACTCAGTTACTGCGTGGATCTTGTGATATGCGTTGAAGTGTATTCAGTTCTGTTATTGAGTTGCAGGTATTTGTTTTTCACTTACACAAGTTTCTGTTTTGCTCATTGTGAATTTATTAATGAGCGTCACTATCAAGATCACCATGATTACCATGCTCTTTTCAATGCAATAATTTGTCAGAATTTTTTTTACTATTTTTCACCGAGTTTAAGAGTTGCTACTAAATTGTGCGTTCTATTAAAATACGCATCCTCCACCGTTAAGAATGGGTTGAGACGGTGAGATCCACAGCGAATTTTAAAATTTTTTAGGCGAATTGAATATTCAAAGCCATGGGGGGTTGCCGTGCGGTCTAGGGCGCCTTGTCACGGTCCGCACAGCTCTCCCCGTCGGAGGTTCGAGTCCTCCCTCGGGCATGGGTGTGTGTGTCGTCCTTAGCGTAAGTTAGTTTGAGTTAGATTAAGTAGTTTGTAAGATTAGGGACCGATGACCTCAGCAGTTTGGTCCCACAGAACTTACCACATATTTCCGAATTTTTTGAATATTAAAACAAATATCAGCCTTATAGCCTGTTGCCGTTTAACACATTCCACGATATTTCAACAGGCCACCTGTCAATCATGGCTCACGTGACGATGACTAGCAGGAGCCTCGCTGAAATTTCGTGGGATTTGTTAAACGACGACCGGCTGCAAGGTCGAAATTTATTTTAACACAGGGCGTTCCTATGTCGCCAATTCCGTTCAGCATTGCGCTGAAAAAGGTAAGACGTGCAGCTGGCCATAATATGGTGATGGAGATGTTTGGAAGTGAGACGATCTTTGAATATGCAGATGATGTGGTGATTGTGGGCGAAACTCTGAATGAGGAGGCAACAGATATATCTCGATTCATGCTAGAAACTAGCAAGCTAAGATTACTGGTCAACGATGAGAAAACATAGTATATATCAGTTTCTCGTCGACAAGGCGATATGGATGCCATCAATATAGATAGTCATAATTTTGAGCGAGCGAGGTGGCGCAGTGGTTAGCACACTGGACTCGCATTCGGGAGGACGACGGTTCAATCCCGTCTCCGGCCATCCCGATTTAGGTTTTCCGTGATTTCCCTAAATCGTTTCAGGCAAATGCCGCGATGGTTCCTTTGAAAGGGCACGGCCGATTTCCTTCCCACTCCTTCCCTAACCCGAGCTTGCGCTCCGTCTCTAATGACCTCGTTGTCGACGGGACGCTAAACACTAACCACCACCACCACCACCATAATTTTGAAAGAGTCAAAATATTCAAGTATCGGGACAAATAGTGTACGATAAAAATGAGACAGAAAAGGAAAATCGACAAGGAATAGTAAATGCGAAGCCGGTGTTCTACAGTTTAAACCACCTATACATGTCACACACTGTTCCAGAGGAAAGCTTGATACAGCTGTACATGTCACTAACGCTACCAGTTATATTATATGGTTCTGAGACATGGGGAAGAACGCAAACAATGGAAGAGCGTATCCGTGCACTTGAGAGGAAGATTATAAGGTAAATTTACGGTCCGGTATGCAATATAGAAACTGGATGACGGGGAAGAAACCACAATGAAGAATATGTGACGCCATTTACAGAAAGCGGATACTGGGAGAGTGATTGTAAGAAGAAGACTATATGGGCACGACATGTTCCCCGAGCAGAGGGTACTATCCGTAACAGAGTGTTAGTACATTAGCCAACTAGTAAAATCTACTGTATTGTTCCTCCAATAACAGATAATTTATTCATGAGGTAACCTGATACACGAGTATAAGTGTAAATTTAAGACCTCCATGCCCATTGCTTCTTGTTGCAGAACAAGAATATAAAATCAAAGCCTGCCGGTGTGGCCGAGCGGTTCTAGGCGCTACGGTCGCAGGTTCGAATCCTGCCTCGGGCAGGTTCAAATGGCTCTGAGCACTATGGGACAACTTCTGAGGTCATCAGTCCCCTAGAACTTAGAACTACTTAAACCTAACTAACCTAAGGACATCACACACATCCATGCCCGAGGCAGGATTCGAACCTGCGACCGTAGCAGCCGCGCGGTTCCAGGTTGTAGCGCCTAGAACCGCTCGGCCACTCCGGCCGGCTCAGAAACAGTGGGTTATTAAGTTTATTAAGTGAGGATCCGAGTAAAAGAACATCCTCGGTACAAAAATTAGCATGTAATGTCTTCACTCATGTTGTTCCCCAAACTCATAACATTTCTCTTTCACCAGTTATCAAAAATGGTTCAAATGGCTCTGAGCACTATGGGACTCAACATCTGAGGTCATCAGTCCCCTAGAACTTAGAACTGCTTAAACCTAACTAACCTAAAGACATCACACACATCCATGCCCGAGGCAGGATTCGAACCTGCGACCGGAGTGGTCGCGTGGTTCCAGACTAAAGCGCCTAAAACCGCTCGGCCACACCAGCCAGCTCACCAGTTATCGACATTCTTCCACAGAAAAAGTCTGTTGTTAGTGGAATAACGAAATAGATAATGAAGTGTGCTATCGTTTGCCAAAAATCTCATTTAGATATCTTGAACCGTTTATGAAACATGATGAATGTCATGGATATTTCACTCTGGTTTTATCTCTGGCGCGGAGAGATCGCAAATGAGTGTGCTACCCCAGATCAATTTCTGGAAATCGGCAACAGATAGAGACCTCTACCCAAATCTAAAGAAAAATTCAGTACGTTAGCTGTATTTCATACACGGCAACATATTGTGTGATATGCACCAAATGCAAAATCATAGCGATCCCTATTTTACATTGGAAACTTCGTCGAACTGCGCGTAGTGTCCTACTTCCACGTAAATATCACAATAACTATGACCATTAACGAAATTATGGGCACACCATCATGAACCTCACATATAAAGCTACAAATGAAGCACAAACAAAATCCGCGATTTCCTCTCAGAAAGGGCACAGTTCGTAGTAAGTGACGGAACATTGTTGAGTAAAAGAGACGTAATACCTGGCGTTCCCTAAGAATGTGTTATAAGCCCTATTTATTTGTTTAATCGTATGGCTAGAGCCCCCCGTCGGGCAGGCCGTTCGCCGGGTGCCGGTCTTTCAATGTGCCGCCACTTCGGCGACCTGCAGTCGATGAGGACGATAGGATGATGATGAGGACAGCACAACACCCAGTCCCTGGGAGGAGAAAATTCCCCGACCCAGCCGGCAATCGAACCCAGGCCAAGACAATCCGTCACACTGACCATTTAGCTACCGGGGTGGCCGATAAGACCCATGATTTTCCTGATCTACTCTCTTAGACTGTTTGCAGATGACGATGTCATTTGCCGTCTTAAAAACTCATCACATGACCAAAACAGACGGTAAGACGATTTAAACAAGATATCTGTGTGGTGCAAAAAGTGGCAGTTGACACTAAATAATGAGAAGTGTGAAGTCATCCTTACGGGTACGAAATGAAATCAGCTAAGTTTCGGTTACATGATAAATCACAGAAATCTGAAACATGTAAATTACTATTACGAATAACTTAAGTTGGAACAATGACAGAGATAATATTGTGTGTAAATCAAACCAAAGACAACGGTTCATTGGCAGAACACTTAGAAAATACAACACGCTTATTAAAGAGACTCCTACAATACGCCTGTACGATTGTCTTCTGGAATACTGCTTGCGATGTAGGATCTGCATCAGGTAGGATCGACGAAGGCCATTGAAAAAGTTCAAACAAAGGCAACTCGTTTTGTACTATCGCTAAATAAGGGAGAGAGCGCCACGAACATGATACGCGAACTGCGTGGCAATCATTAAATCAAAGGCGTTTGGCGTTGCTACACGATCTTCTCATGAAATACCAATCATCAAATTTCTCCTCAGAGTGTGAAAATATTTTATTGACTACCCACCTACACAGGGAGGAATGATCATCATAAAAAATTAAGAGAACTCAGAGATCGCGCAGAAAGATTTAAGTGTTCGTTTTTCCCGCGTGTTGTTGGAGAGTGTATCAGGAGAGAAATAGCTGAAGGTGGCGAATTACAGAGTAATCATGCAGATGTAAAGTCAGTTCCGCAAGAAAGTGTACGCCGTTATCTGTATCAAATAAAAGAGACTATTTATTATAAGTATATGTTTACATGATAATACATGTTATTACTAATTGCACAATTACCTAATAGTTAATACAATCGCCGCCATTATCGATTACAGTTTCACACTTTTTTTGGCATGCTTTTCATGAGATTTTCTACATATTCTATCGGTAACGATATCCATTTCGTCCTGATTTTACATGGAAACTGCTTCGAAGTATATATTGGCATTTCTCTACTCTTCATCTTAATTTACGACCAAACATTTCCCATCGGATTTCATCGGGAGACATTGCAGATCAGTCCATCGTGGGCACCCCATTTTCTTGTTTCCAAGCTGTACAGAGACGGCTGCTTATCGGATCATTATCCTCTTGAAGCACCCAGTTTGCCTTGTTGGAACCAAATAGCTTCTTAACGGACCTCAGAAGGCATTTTTGATAAACACTGCACGTTTTTGGACTGCTCCGTGACGCTTCAGATACTGTGCAGTCGTTTCAAACTGCAACCGACAAGACAAAATATTCAACTCTCACACTGTTTATCTACACTGAAGAGGCAAAGAAACTGGTACACCCGCCTAATATCATATAAGGCCCTCGCGAGCACGCAGAAGTGCCACAACACGACGGGGCAAGGACTCGACTAATGTCTGAAGTTGTGCTGGAGGGAGTTGACGCCATGAGTCCTGCAGGGCTGTAGACAAACCTGTAGGAGTAGAAGAGCGTGAAGATCTCTTTTGAATAGCACGTTGCAAGGCATCTCAGGTATTGCCCAAGCCCGTCGGAATGCACAACGGACACTAATGGATGCAAGTGATCAGACTGGGTACGTGTCACCTGTCAGAATCGCATCTCGACCTATCAGGGGTCCCATATCACTCCAACCGCACACGCCCCACACCATTACACACCCTCCACCAGCTTGAATAGTCCCCTGCTGACATGCAGGGCCCATGGATTCATGAGGTTGTCTCCATACTAGTATACGTCCATCAGGTCGATACAATTTGAAACGAGACTCGTCGGACCAGGCAACATGTTTGCAGTCATCAACAGTCCAATGTCGGTATTGACGGCTCCAGGCGGGCGCAAAGCTTTGTGTCATGCAGTCATCAAGGGTACACGAATGGGCCTTCGACTCCGAAAGCCCATATCGATGAAGTTTAGTTGAATGGTTCGCACGTTGACCCTTTTTGATAGTCCAGCACTGAAATCTGCAGCAATTTGCGGAATGGTTGTACTTCTGTCATGTTGAACGATTCTCTTCAGTCATCGTAGGTCACGGTCTTGCGGGATCTTTTTCTGGCCGCACCGATGCCAGAGATGAAATGGTCGTATGGGAAAAGCCCAGTTCATCACAACCTCGGAGATGCTGTGTCCCATCGCTCGTGTGCCGACTGTAACAGCACGTTCAAAATCACTTAAATCTTGATAACTTGGCACTGTGACAGCAGTAACCGATCTAACAACTGCGCCATAGGCGTTGCCGGCCACAGCGCCGTATTCCGCCTGTTTACATACCTCTGTATTTGAATAAGCTTGCCTATACCAGTTTATTTGGCTCTTGAGTGTATATACTGTGCAATAGCGCATTGAGTGCAGATTCGAGATCACTGCCACAGATGTGGCTGCGGCGTTACATTTAAAATTATGGTGTACACTCTCTTGTAGGACTGACTGTAGATGTAGATTGTGGTGATATGTACGCGCCCCCACGATCCCCAGTTAGTCCTCAGCCTCTGCTCTTGCCGATCTAATGCACCAATCGTAAATGGGTGACAATGATGATTACGATGATAGTGTTCGCCGAATAGTATGAACGCCCCTTGCAAGTTTTCAGGTTTCACGTAGTATGAATGCTCGTGGCAGAGGGAGATTACCGGTCTTAGAAGCTACTTACGTCGCTTCGGAGAGCGGAGCCGTGTAGCTGGCGAGGCAAAGGGAGGTGGCGTCAGCGCGGACGCAACAGGCGGGCAGCCATCCGCAGCGACGGAGGGCCTCCGCCGCGAGCGGCGCTGCGCTCCGCCGATCTCCGCGGGCCGGCCGATCTAAAGATACCGGCAACCGCACAAAAAGCGGGCCCAGCGCGGCGTGGCGTGGCGCAGCGTCCACACATGTGGCGCACCTCCTACCCCCCCCCCCACCCCCCACTCCCCTGCCCACCCACTGTCTCCGTGCCCCACTCAGCATTCGTAGAAACGCTCCGTGCAACGGGAGGCGTTTTCATCAGTCGTGGCGCAGTTAAGGCCGGATTCTAGCGAACTCATCAACTCCGCGACCAGCGCTCCTGACGCAACAGCATTTCCGCTCGGCAGAAGTCTGACGAGCGACCGTGTCTACGGAGGGTTTTTTATTTTATTCATTTTTCTTATTGCATCCTCCTGCACCCCTCTGTGGGGCTGAGGGTGGGCTGGGGCTGTCGGTGGATACAATGTGCCAGTCTTCAGCCACAGGAATATATATATATATATATATATATATATATATATATATATATATATATATATATATATATATATATATTGTTGTTGTTGTGGTCTTCAGTCCTGAGACTGGTTTGATGCAGCTCTCCATGCTAATCTATCCTGTGCAAGCTCCTTCATCTCCCAGTACTTACTGCAACCAATGCCCTTCTGAATCTGCTTAGTGTATTCGTCTCTTGGTCTCCCTCTACGATTTTTACGCTCCATGCTGCCGTCTAATACTAAATTGGTGATCCCGCGATGTCTCAGAACATGTCCTACCAACCGATCCCTTCTTCTAGTCAAGTTGTGCCACAAGATCCTCTTCTCCCCAATTCTATTCAATACCTCCTCATTAGTTGTGTGATCTACCCATCTAATCTTCAGCATTCTTCTGTAGCACCACATTTCGAAAGCTTCTATTCTCTTCTTGTCTAAACTATTTATCGTCCACGTTTCATTTCCATACATGGCTACACTCCATACAAATACTTTCAGAAACGACTTCCTGACATTTAAATCTATACTCGATGTTAATAAATTTTTCTTCATCAGAAACGCTTTCCTTCCCATTGCCAGTCTACATTTTGTATCCTCTCTACTTCGAACATCATCAGTTATTTTGCTCCACAAATAGCAAAACTCCTTTACTACTTTAAGTGTCTCATTTCCTAATCTAATTCCCTTAGCATCACCCGACTTAATTCGACTGCATTCCATTATCTTCGTTTTGCTTTTGTTGATGTTTATCTTATACCCTCCTTTCAAGACACTGTCCATTCTGTTCAACAGCTCTTCCAAGTCCTTTGCTGTCTCTGACAGAATTACAATGTCATCGGCGAACCTCAAAGTTTTTATTTCTTCTCCATGGATTTTAATACCTACTCCGAACTTTTCTTTTGTTTCCTTTATTGCTTGTTCAATATACAGATTGAATAACATCGGGGATAGGCTACAACCCTGCCTCACTCCCTTCCCAACCACTGCTTCCCTTTCATGTCCCTCGACTCTTATAACTGCGATCTGCTTTCTGCACAAATTGTAAATACCCTTTCGCTCCTGTATTTTACCCCTGCCACCTTCAGAATTTGAAAGAGAGTATTCTAGTCAACATTTCAAAAGCTTTCTCTTAGTCTACAAATGCCTTTCCTTAATGTTTCTTCTAAGATAAGTCGCAGGTTCAGTATTGCCTCTCGTGTTAAAATGTAATAGGTTGATTTGGTGATTAATTAAGATACTGATAAAGATGAACGGAAAATGAGTGTCGCACACAAAGAGATAAAAACAGATAGACAGCAGCATAAAGTGAAATAGAAAGAAATTACGATGAAATGAATACCCGTAGCTGCATACAGGCGTTGATATAAGCCAAGGGAGACAATTGAAAATGTGTGCCCCGACCAGGAGTCGAACCCTCTCCTGCTTACATGGCATACTATCTATCCATCTGAGCCCCCGAGGACACAGAGGATACTGTGACTTCAGGGACTTATTTCTGGCACGCCTCCCGTGAGACCCACATTCTCAACTTATTGTCTCCCACTATATTCATAGTGCCCCTGCCCATTATACTCATTACTCGCGGCGTGTTGCCGATTCCCGTAATGAGTTCTAGCACTGTTTGTGCATCCGCACAGAAGAAGATGGTCAAATGGCCGGTGAGCCTTAACTATATATATTTGAAGATGTTCTTTCTGATATGTCCGAATGAACAGGTACCATCATATATATATATATATATATATATATATATATATATATATATATATATATATATATATATATAAAACAGATAGGCCGAGGTGTGACGTATTAGAAGACATACACGGAGAAATGAAGAGATGAATGGAAATAAGGGTGCCAGGGAGAAATCACAAGAACGTAGCATTTAAAGATAGTGTGTAGGAGGGGGTTTGTGTAGGTGAATGTTTGGAGAAAGAATGGGGGAAAAACGCACACCCGACCTAAGACTTGGGAAGTGGGGGGACGGGATAGGAGGGGAAGGCAACCCTGACGAGGATTGGGTGGTAGGGATGTCGTAGATCCGGTGGAATGGGTATGATGGTTGGATAAGGGACGGCGATTTAAGTTTCGCTGGGAGAGGATGTGGAGCGTATGGAGGTGTAGTGTTGGAGGAATGTGGTCATAGAGGCGCAGCGGAGTACCAGGACCAGTGAGCAGTTGGGAAACTAGGGAGTGGGTAATGTCGAGTTTACGGGTAACATAAGACATTCGGAGCTGTTGAAGATGGAAGAGTAGTCTGGGGAATTGGACGGTAAGCGGATCCGTAGACTAGGGGGAGTGCATAGAGTTTGAGGATCTGTTCGGCATGATAGAAAGAGGGAGGAGCGAAAGACCAATCCACATTGCCACACCAGAAGATGAGTCAGATTAGGACTTTATAGGTGTGGAGGGTGCAATCCCCAAGTTAGGTTGCTTAGTAGTTTTAGTAATGTTGGTCTGGCGTTGGCTCTCTGTTTAATCGTTGCTAGATGAGCCGTCCATGTTAGTCGATCGATCAAGTGTTTTCAGAGATATTTTAGTGTGTTAGTTAACTCGATAGAACGGTCGTACATAAGGTAAAAGTCATAGAGACGGAAGCTGCTGGTGGTTGGATCTATAATTATTGCCTGCGTTTTGGTAGGGTTGATTTTATGAAGTCATTGGTTGCACCAGGAGTTGAACTGATTGAGATGGATCTGGAGAGGTCGTTGGGATTCCATGGAGATGGCATGAAGGAAGAAGGAAGCGTGATTTGTAATCAACATATCATCCATATCAGTTACCACGTATAAAGCCTGGCCTTTAAGCCGTCTTCACACGGGTCGAGGGAGCTGACTTTGACGTGGGCGCGGATGGGACATCCGACCTCAAGAGAGAAACAGCGCGGTCGGCACACGGGACGAGCTGGTTAACGTGATCTGGGCTGTCAGCACTCTCCAGTGGCCGATGTCGTCTTTATGTGTCTAGCAAACCACGCGGTTTCTTAACGAAAACGCACGCGCGTAAAATAGCTGCGTTAACTGGGTTCGCGATCGTCGAGCAGAGGTAACTGCGAAAAATATTCTTCACTCGTCGATGGATTGAACAGAGAATTGCTGGAAGAGGAACACCACATGATGCTGTACAACGATTTGAGATATACACTAGAAGGAGCTGTTAGTTAACACAATTGAATTTTCATCCCATTTTCGAATATTGTAAAGGTATAGCGACTAATGTCAGTTTGCGTGTCCGTAATATCTATATTCTCGATGTTTCATCAACTACCGACACTATAAAACAACGTACTTCACGGCATAATTTCAAGATAAAGATTCGTTTCGTAACTTCATTCGAATGGAAGAGGAAATTTTTACGAAGCTGCTCACTATCACTGAAAATGCTATTTACCGGCAAGATAAAACTTTAGTTACTCCATTAACCCAGATTATATATATATATATATATATATATATATATATATATATATATATATTGTACAGAAAGTTTCTTGATAGCAAAAATAATTTCAGTGTGTAATTTGTTTTTGCTTCCAGACATACACTTGCAGTCACGATAAGATTTCTGGACACTGGGGAAACACTGCAGTCGTTGGCGTTTGTAACAAGAATTGCAACAAATGCATTATTTATAATAAATATCATGGACTTTTGAGATAATTAAAAAAACTCTGTCGAACAGGCCATTAAGGCCCAACGGTCGTCAGCCCACACGCGTCAGGATTCAGAGATAGAGGGGCATGTGGCCAGCTCAGCACACCACTCTCCGAGCCGTTTTCAGTTTGCTGACCGGAGCCGCTACTTTCCGATCAAGTAGCTCCTCAATTGGCCTCACAAGGGCTGAGTGCACCCCGCTTGCCAACAGCGTTCGGCAGACCAGATGGTCACCCATCCAAGTGCTAGTCCAGCCCGACAGCGCTTAACTTCTCTGATCTGACGCTAACCGGTGTTATCAGTGCTTCAAGACCCTCAGTCGTTTTGAAATAATACTTGTGTTTAATGAATAAGAGAGATCCAAACCCTCTTAGAAAAGAAACAGTGAAAAAAACTTTGGAAAAAAGCGGGAGTGAACCTGTTACATTGCTCAAACAACTCAGAGTTCACGACATTATCAACTGGCGCTACAACTTCGACGCAATATTTGCGTTTACGTATATGATCTACATCCTGTAAAGACTGTACCTACAAATTCATTATCTTATAATTAGTATGCAAATTATACTAGTCAGAAGCGCTTTTGATAGATCATCATTGTGACATAGCACTGAAACGGTATACTTTCGTAGCACCCAAGTTATAGCACTAAAAACATCAGCTACAAGGTAGTCTTTACCTACCGATATGTAGTTCCCTGTCATTTTATTATAACAAATCGTAGCCAAACGACGGGTTTTCGAGGGATCTTCAGTTTGCTGATGCTTTGAAACGGCTTCTATTCTACTATGTACGCAGTGAGAAAGAAAACCCACCAAATACGATGTTTTATGTCATGCAATACGTCGCATTTCGTTGACTGCGTTTCTCTCCACGAGGCTAAATTCTGACATGCCATATCCTTTATTTCACGCTCCGCACTGTAGTTGAACGTGGAATTTGACGCTGGGACGTCACAAGCTCCTCGCCCACGTGCCGTTTTCACGTCCCGTGAAAGTACGGCTTTACCAATCTCTGGCGAACCAGAGCGGCACAGACGACTCGGGGATGCCCCATCGTCCGAGACAGTTGTGGTTTTGGCCCCTACCAGTGAGCCTGCAGAGCGGTTTTCGGAAATTGGAGATTTGTGGTAAGGGCTATGGGACCAACTGTTGAGATCATCGGTCTCTAGGCTTACGCACTACTTAATCTAACTTTAATTTAATCTAAGGACAACACACACACCCATGCCTCAGGGAGGACTCGAACCTCCGACGTGAGGAGCGCGCGAACCGTGACAAGACGCCCCATCTGCAGGTGGTCGCTCATGTCGGCACCAATGACGTGTGTCGCTATGGATCGGAGGAAATCCTCTCTGGCTTCCGGCAGCTATCTGATTTCGTGAAGACTGCCAGTCTCGCTAGCGGGATGAAAGCAGAGCTCACCATCTGCAGCATCGTCGACAGGACTGACTGCGGACCTTTGGTACAGAGCCGAGTGGAGGATCTGAATCAAAGGCTGAGACGGTTCTGCGACCATGTGGGCTGCAGATTCCTCGACTTGCGCAATAGGGTGGTGGGGTTTCGGGTTCCGCTGGATAGGTCAGCAGTCCACTACACGCAACAAGCGGCTACACGGGTAGCAGGGGTTGTGTGGCGTGGGCTGGGCGGTTTTTTTAGGTTAGATGGCCTTGGGCAAGTACAGAAATGGCAACAGCCTCAACGGGTGCGGGGCAAAGTCAGGACATGCAGGGACCAAGCAGCAATCGGTATTGTAATTGTCAACTGTCTAAGCTGCATTGGTAAAGTACCGGAATTTCAAGCGCTGATAGAAAACACCGAAGCTGAAATCGTTATAAGTACAGAAAGTTGGCTTAAGCCAGAGATAAATTCTGCCGAAATTTTTACAAAGGTACAGACGGTGTTTAGAAAGGATAGATTGCATGCAACCGGTGGTGGAGTGTTCGTCGCTGTTAGTAGCAGTTTATCCTGTAGTGAAGTAGAAGTGGATAGTTCCTGTGAATTATTATGGGTGGAGGCTACACTCAACAACCGAGCTAGGTTAATAATTGGCTGCTTTTGCCTACCTCCCGACTCAGCAGCATTGGTGGCAGAACAACTGAGAGAAAATTTGGAATACATTTCACATAAATTTTCTCAGCATGTTATAGTCTTAGGTGGAGATTTCAATTTACCACATATAAACTGGGACACTCAGATGTTTAGGACGGGTGGTAGGGACAGAGCATCGAGTGGCATTATACTGAGTGCACTATCCGAAAATTACCTCGAGCAATTAAACAGAGAACCGACTCGTGGAGATAACATCTTGGACCTACTGATAACAAACAGACCCAAACTTTTCGACTCTGTATGTGCAGAACAGGGAATCAGTGATCATAAGGCCGTTGCAGCATCCCTGAATATGGAAGTTAATAGGAATATAAAAAAAGGGAGGAAGGTTTATCTGTTTAGCAAGAGTAATAGAAGGCAGATTTCAGACTACCTAACAGATGAAAACGAAAATTTCTGTTCCGACACTGACAATGTTGAGTGTTTATGGAAAAAGTTCAAGGCAATCGTAAAATGCGTTTTAGACAGATACGTGCCGAGTAAAACTGTGAGGGACGGGAAAAACCCACCGTGGTACAACAACAAAGTTAGGAAACTACTGCGAAAGCAAAGAGAGCTTCACTCCAAGTTTAAACGCAGCCAAAACCTCTCAGACAAACAGAAGCTAAACGATGTCAAAGTTAGCGGAAGGAGGGCTATGCGTGAAGCGTTCACTGAATTCGAAAGTAAAATTCTATGTACCGACTTAACAGAAAATCTTAGGAGGTTCTGGTCTTACGTTAAATCAGTAAGTGGCTCGAAATAGCATATCCAGACACTCCGGGATGATGATGGCATTGAAACAGAGGATGACACGCGTAAAGCTGAAATACTAAACACCTTTTTCCAAAGCTGTTTCACAGAGGAAGACCGCACTGCAATTCCTACTCTAAATCCTCGCACAAACGAAAAAATGGCTGACATCGAAATAAGTGTCCAAGGAATAGAAAAGCAACTGGAATCACTCAACAGAGGAAAGTCTACTGGACCTGACGGGATACCAATTCGATTCTACACAGAGTACGCGAAAGAACTTGCCCCCCTTCTAACAGCCGTGTACCGCAAGTCTCTAGAGGAACGGAGGGTTCCAAATGATTGGAAAAGAGCACAGGTAGCCCCAGTCTTCAAGAAGGGTCGTCGAGCAGATGCGCAAAACTATAGACCTATATCTCTGACGTCGATCTGTTGTAGAATTTTAGAACATGCTTTTTGCTCGCGTATCATGTCGTTTTTGGAAACCCAGAATCTACTATGTAGGAATCAACATGGATTCCGGAAACAGCGATCGTGTGAGACCCAACTCGATTTATTTGTTCATGAGACCCAGAAAATATTTGATACAGGCTCCCAGGTAGATGCTATTTTCCTTGACTTCCGGAAGGCGTTCGATACAGTTCCGCACTGTCGCCTGATAAACAAAGTAAGAGCCTACGGAATATCAGACCAGCTGTGTGGCTGGATTGAAGAGTTTTTAGCAAACAGAACTCAGCATGTTGTTATCAATGGAGAGACGTCTACAGACGTTAAAGTAACCTCTGGCGTACCACAGGGGAGTGTTATGGGACCATTGCTTTTCACAATATATATAAATGACCTAGTAGATAGTGTCGGAAGTTCCAGGAGGCTTTTCGCGGATGATGCTGTAGTATACAGAGAAGTTGCAGCATTAGAAAATTGTAGCGAAATGCAGGAAGATCTGCAGCGGATAGGCACTTGGTGCAGGGAGTGGCAACTGTCCCTTAACATAGACAAATGTAATGTATTGCGAATACATAGAAAGAAGGATCCTTTATTGTATGATTATATGATAGCGGAACAAACACTGGTAGCAGTTACTTCTGTAAAATATCTGGGAGTATGCGTGCGGAACGATTTGAAGTGGAATGATCATATAAAATTAATTGTTGGTAAGGCGGGTACCAGGTTGAGATTCATTGGGAGAGTGCTTAGAAAATGTAGTCCATCAACAAAGGAGGTGGCTTACAAAACACTCGTTCGACCTATACTTGAGTATTGCTCGTCAGTGTGGGATCCGTACCAGATCGGGTTGACGGAGGAGATAGAGAAGATCCAAAGAAGAGCGGCGCGTTTCGTCACAGGGTTATTTGGTTACCGTGATAGCGTTACGGAGATGTTTAATAAACTCAAGTGGCAGACTCTGCAAGAGAGGCGCTCTGCATCGCGGTGTAGCTTGCTCGCCAGGTTTCGAGAGGGTGCGTTTCTGGATGAGGTATCGAATATATTGCTTCCCCCTACTTATACCTCCCGAGGAGATCACGAATGTAAAATTAGAGAGATTAGAGCGCGCACGGAGGCTTTCAGACAGTCGAACCATACGCGACTGGAACAGGAAAGGGAGGTAATGACAGTGGCACGTAAAGTGCCCTCCGCCACACACCGTTGGGTGGCTTGCGGAGTATAAATGTAGATGTAGATGTAGACCGCACGGCAACACCGCGTGGCAGCGGTTTTCGGGCGTGCGTGATATGAGCTAGCAAAGTTTTAGGGGAAAAAATTAATATTCGTGCATTAAGCCTAGTTCCATACTAATCAGGACGGGATCGAGTATGTAGTTCGCATCGGGCATTCGGTATAGTCTAGTCGGTGGTGGCGTATCGAGCAGGACACATTGAAGATGATGTGTGCAGATCATGCGTCGTTGTGACGAAAGGAGCAAGCAGAATATTTTTACGGCGACCTTATCGAATCTGAAAGCTATGGCTAACTCATGTAGAACTGTAAAACTTTGTGAGGGATTAGTGTGTGAATGAACTTCAGATATCATATGGATATTTTCTCTGAACGTAGAGCATAATAGCCGGCCGGAGTGGCCGAGCGGTTCTAGGCGCTTCAGTCTGGAACCGCGCGACCGCGACGGTCGCAGGTTCGAATCCTGCCTCGGGCATGGATGTGTGTGATGTCCTTAGGTTAGTTAGGTTTAAGTAGTTCTAAGTTCTAGGGGACTGATGACCTCAGCAGTTAAGTCCCATAGTGCTCAGAGCCATTTGAACCTTTTTTTTAGAGCATAGTAAATTAATATTCATTCCAAACTCTTTGTAATTCCAACAGACCTTTATAATCGTTTCCTTTTATGTGTAACGAGGAGCAACTAGGATAGAAGTTCGCTAGGATCAGTATCGCTTAGGCACGCAATTAGAAACTTCTTTACTTTACTTTCGTGTACGGTGGCAGTAAATCTGTTCATCAGTGCTATCCATACAATCGTAGTCCGGTGCCGAACAAATAGGAGAGAAAAGAATGCAAGAACTGACTTCAAATACCAACTACCAGGAATGCAGCTTGTAACATACAATCGACGACGACGTCTTCACAGACGAAGAGAAGGATATTGGCTGTTTTCCTGTTATTATCGATTTGAAAAAACAACCAGAAGACCTAATTGTTTGTGACTGTACTGGGATCTGAAATACGCTTCTCGTTAATCAGACGCAAGTACTTCAAGCACTAGGTCACGTAAGGGCTTGAATATGGCAGCCACCTGGGAATTTTTCCATTCAGTAAGGTTCAAGAAGAGAAAATAAGTTCCAAACACTGATGTTTCCATGTCCAAAATCGGCGTACAGTAGGGAAAATAGCTCGTCAGAGAGGAAAAGAAGGGAAGTATATGTTTTACCTCATCCTGTCGTAGTAAATTAAGATGAAGCACGATCAATACAAGAGTTAAGAATGATTTTTCCTCATTTCATTGATCTTTAGTTTTATTGTAACATGATCCACTTCGAGGCTATTTCTACGATCTTCTGTTGTACTTAACACACATACATGTTTTCATGACTTCTTATGACCACGTCGTGCTGTCCTCAACTGAACAGCAACGTTTACTGTCTTATAGTGGATCACACAACACCATTCACGAAATGACACCCTCAGCTGTTAACCGCAGAATACGAGGCAAAACAGTTCTCACTCTCAATTTGTTATACAAATGCGTTCCCACGATTCCGTCAGCGACTGAAGGTTTAAATACTTTTAATACATTTGCCACTTTCCTCAAGAAGATGGCCGGTATCTTTGTCAGTCAGTTTTCTACACTTAGCACAAGAACTGAAGAAGATTATCTTGCTTTGGTCCTAAAATATTTAGGCGTTACTGGTAGTCACTGTAGTCAATTTTCGTGACGAACACCTTTAATAGCTCGAGACCTACCTAGGCACTGTTCTTCGAAATTAATAGCGCCCACCTTAGCCGACAACCAAATCCACAACTCCCGTAGGTATACCTATGTTAATCGGTTCAGGTACATTCAGGGTTTCAAGTCTACGCCTTCCTTTGATGTCTGAGATGATATTTAGAAAAAAAGCTTCGAAAAAGAAGTGTAGGAGTCATTGGTTATTATCAACATCTACCATCAACGGCTCCAATGTGGCTGCTATTAGCATTAACAACATACCTTTATGAAGAAGAAGACACCCCATCTGGAGTGACACTTGCCGTCGATCTACGGCTTCCTTCAGGCACTGCCAGTACTCTCCCAAACTCTCCCACATTCAGCTTCTTTTGTAATGACCGCTACTGATGTTATCCTTATGCCGTTACCAACGTTATACATCATTATTACAAAATATATTTCAATGCAAATTATCTTTTCACCAATTTAAGATTACGGTGAAGACCAGTTTTAGGGAAAATTTGAGTTCCCAGTAGATTATCGGTACCGTCGACGCAAATCATGTTTATAACATGCACATTCATCCGGTTTGACATAGGGATAGAAGAGCTAAAAATACTCAAAAACAAAAATTACAAGAAAAATGTAAAGATAAGAATGTAGGTCTCTAGAATAAGTTTCCAGAATTATGTACCTACGATGCGAAATCAGCTTAAATAAAGATAATGATGTACAGAATGAAATCAATAAATTTCAGCACACTTGTGGAACATAAATAAAACCTTAAAGGGTGTTACAAAAAGGTACGGCCAAACTGTCAGGAAACATTCCTCACACACAAATAAAGAAAAGATGTTATGTGTACATGTGTCCGGAAACGCTTAATTTCCATGTTAGAGCACATTTTAGTTTCGTCAGTATGTACTGCACTTCCTCGATTCACCGCCAGTTGGCCCAATTGAAGGAAGGTAATGCTGACTTCGGTGCTTGCGTTGACATGCGACTCATTGCTCTACAGTATTAGCATCAAGCACATCAGTACGTAGTATCAACACGTTAGTGTTCATCACGAACGTGGTTTTACAGTCAGTGCAATGTTTACAAATGCGGAGTTGGCAGATGCCCATTTGATGTATGGATTAGCACGGGGCAATAGCCGTGGCGCGGTACATTTGTATCGAAACAGATTTCCAGAACGAAGGTGTCCCGATAGGAAGACGTTCGAAGCAATTGATCGGCGTCTTAGGGAGCACGGAACATTCTAGCCTATGGCTCGCGACTGTGGAATACCTAGAACGACGAGAACACCTGCAATGAACGAGGCAATTCTTCGTGCAGTTGACGATAACCCTAATGTCAGCGTCAGAGAAGTTGCTGCTGTACAAGGTAACGTTGACCACATCACTGTATGGAGAGTGCTACGGGAGAACCAGTTGTTTCCGTACCGTGTACAGCGTGTGCAGGCACTATCAGCAGCTGATTGGCCTCCACGGGTACACTTCTGCGAATGGTTCATCCATCAATGTGTCAATCCTTATTTCAGTGCAAATGTTCTCTTTAGGGACGAGGCTTCATTCCAACGTGATCAAATTGTAAATTTTCACAATCAACATGTGTGGGCTGACGAGAAACCGCACGCAATTGTGCAATTACGTCATCAACACAGATTTTCTGTGAACTTTTGGGCAGGAATTGTTGGTGATGTATTGATTGGGCCCCATGTTCTTCCACCTACGCTCAATGGAGCACGTTATCATGATTTCATACGGGATACTCTACCTGTGCTGCTAGAACATGTGCCTTTATAAGAACGACACTACATGTGGTTCATGCACGATGGAGCTCCTGCACATTTCAGTCGAAGTGTTCGTACGCTTCTCAACAACAGATTCGGTGACCGGTGGATTGGTAGAGGCGGACCAATTCCATGGCCTCCACGCTCTCCTGACCTCAACCCTCTTGACTTTCATTTATGGGGGCATTTGAAAGCTCTTGTCTACGCAACCCCGGTACCAAATGTAGAGACTTTTCGTGCTCGTATTGTGGACGGCTGTGATACAATACGCCATTCTCCAGGGCTGAATCAGCGCATCAGGGATTCCATGCGACGGAGGGTGGATGCATGTATCCTCGATAACGGAGGACGTTTTGAACATTTCCTGTAACAAAGTGTTTGAAGTCACGCTGGTACGTTCTGTTGCTATGTGTGTCTCCATTCCGTGATTAATGTGATTTGAAGAGGAGTAATAAAATGAGCTCTAACATGGAAAGTAAGCGTTTCCGGACATATGTCCACATAACATATTTTCTTTCTTTGTGTGTAAGGAATGTTCCCTGAAAGTTTGGCAGTACCTTTTCGTAACACCATGTATAAAGCAGAGGAATGTAAGGAGACATGGTGGCAACATTTTAAATATATCGAAGGTGAGAGAAATCTGATCCTTGTACACAAGTACAAGGCCTCGGGAAAAGAGTGGAAGCCTGAGGAAAACATGGCCTCAAATATGTGAGGTCGGAGCAGGTATATGGTCTAAACCTTGAAGAGGAGGAAGAAGAGGCAGCGCGCGCTAGAGAGTTTGGTGGAGTGCCGTAAATGGTCTTGAGAACGTCCACTGCTTCAAACTTTTCTCTGGTATCATTCCAGGCCACAAACCTCACAAAATGACGTCTTCTCCTTTACATTTCCTCTTTCTGTCCCTAGCCAGTTAATAAATATTACATATCGTCGTTGAGAAATGATACGTTTCTAGGTTCTTCAGTCTAGAACCGCGCTGCTGCTACGGTCGCAGGTTTGAATCCTGCCTCGGGCATGGATGTGTGTCATGTCCTTAGGTTAGTTAAGTTTGTGCTCAGAGCCATTTGAACCATTTATCGGTGCTTTCCGCTGCAGCCTTCTGGCGTTGCAGCCTGCCTATAGACAACACCATCGTCTGCCAACAGCCCCACGGATCTGCCAACGCACCAATTACGAGGTATTCAGTGTTTAGCCGCTAACGGAATTTACGTTCTTTTTACCTTATCTTCCTTAAGCGGTATTGTTTCAGCTTCATTTGTATTATTCCGTGCCTCTCTCCGTAGAAACAGAACCCTTATACGATCGCTTTGTTGTCCGTCCTTCCGTCTGCTCGCCCGTTCGACTGTTGAGAGCTCTTTTTCTTAGGAACGAGTTGACGTACCCAGTTCAGACTTATTTCACATATTAAGGTCTGCGGTCATTTGGTGATTTAAAATTTTTACCCTTCTAAATCACTTCAATCAAAAGATTCTGTCATTTATGTCAGATATTTTGGTACTCGAATTGTCACTGATCGAAATCTGTAGCGTACTTCTCGATGCCCTAAAAGCATGAAATTCTTGAAGAAGCAAGGTTTCACAGTATAAGTAAAGTAAATATACGAAACTTGTTAACTTTTAATTACAACACATGAATAATATCTTTTGCCGTTCGAAGTTACATCGCATTCATCATCCTTCAAAAGCGTAATAGACGAACATTACTGCGTGAAAACGTAGAATATAAGTTATAGTCATGTTTTGGTAAATAAATAAAAAATGTTGATTAAGTCTTCTCTCTTTGCACATACAAACATAAATCGCCTGCTCGCTTCTTTTTATATCTCTGTGCTAGTGTCAGGAAATACTACACAGATTTTGATACGGACCCAGGGGCAATATCTTGCTAGTATCAATATCGATTGCAGGCAAAAATCGTGTAGATTCTCGATTCTCAAGTACCGAACCCTCAGAGGGCGGGTCCCACTCGCACTTGACCATTTTTTTTAAATTGTAAACACGTGAAAATTGGTCTTTACCGCAGTAAAAGCAGCTGCGTTCAATTAACTATGGCAATTGACCGAAATCCAGAATCTCTGTATTGTTTCTTCCACGACAATACGATGATCACACAGCAAAAGTTGCAAATAATTCCGTTGCTTTTCTTTGTATTTTATTCTAATCTGTATTGTCATTTCGCGTTATTTTTTAAGGTGCTATTATATCACTATCATTTTCATAAAAGTAAGACAACGCTGAAATTACAAAACTTTGTTTTCATGTTATACTAAGTACAACCATCTTCTTTTCCGTTCTCGACTCCAAGGGGTTACACAGACTGCTGGAGAGCCGGCCAATTAAACTACGTGTTTCTCATGATAAGTCGTCAAGCTAATTTTCTCTGGCGTTTCGGCAGATATATTGCAATTTCGTTTTTTCACTGTGTAGCTAGAGTCAACCCAAACAATTACTACTCGTGACGTCCTTCATGCGACGCCCAATGTCAACAGAAAGCGACGGTTTGTTTTCCATTACAGACAAAATTATTTTTAAATCGGAATTTTACGTGCCGATTCAATACAGTCCTCCCAGATTAGTGTAATCCGATGTTAGTTTTATCGATATGTTGTAAAAGGGGCAGGAAAACACGAGGAATAACCAGTACTCCAACAGCGACTCAGTAGCGCGCTACATGCTTGGCGGCAGCAATCAGCTCTGGCCAGGGTAATCCTGCCACTGCTCGGGCACTGTTTATTCTTCCAGCTTTACTGTCCTTTATAAAAAGTATCGCGCTACAGTTGTTCCGGCGTAAAGTCAAGCGCCGGCACGCCGGTCGGGAACGTTAGAGCAGAGACGGCTGCGAAGAAGACGTCAGCCAGTTGCACGCGGACTGACTCCTCCCCAGGACGACAACGTGACGATAGCGTCCTCTATACGTGGAGGACATAAGCGCCACGCCGCCTGGCCGCGGCCCAGTTCTGAGAGTTTCACGAGAAGCGTCAAGACCAGCGACCCGGATATAAGCATCCACTGTATTACTCGTATTACGAATTGCATATACTGAAGAAGTATCTTGTTTGTCTGCCGCCCTTTGCTCGCGACATATCTGTATTTTTCAAAGTTTAGTCATTTATTTTCTCCAGTAATATTCATTAATACGGCTTGCTTGAATTGTTGTCTATCAATCCGAGAAAGCAGGTGTCTTAGGCATTCCATATTTGCCGAGTAGGCAGGGTACAAAAGAGTAATCTGCCCATCTATCGAATGGGCACGTAAAATTCAGCTTTAAAAATAATTTTGTTCGTGACGGGAAACGAACCGGCGCTGCCATCGAAATTGGGCGTCGCATGAAAGACTTGGTGAGCAGCATTTGTTTCGGATGATTCCAGCTACACAATCCAAAAACTAAATAGCAAATATCTGCTGAAACACCAGAGGAGAAACGCCTGACGAGGGACACCCTGTAGAGTCGAGGTTCTTTTCAGCCGAATACTACACGAGCTGTATTGGGATACAGTGCCACCCAACCAAAAATAGGTAGCAGGGGATTTCCAGTGTAACAGTTTACTTATAATTAAGGGAAACGTCTTCATAATCCTAGATCGGAGCCGCGAGAAAGTAACTGTTTTTAACTTCTGTGACAATCCATCTTCCCGGACAAAAAAGGGTGTGTGTGTGTGTGTGTGTGCGTGTGTGTGTGTGTCGGTGTGTGTGTGTCTATGTTTGTGATTTGCGAAAAGAATCTTATAAACAATATATTTTAAGAAGGTGGTGTCCCCACACCTTGTAAACCTTTGAAAAACGTCAAGATTCACCGCCGTGAGCTGCCGATAAAAATTACTTTAGCATATAAGGAGTTTCGAACTGTACCACACGCCATCTGGTATAATAAAGCATTTACAACAGCCTACAAGGATATAAAGAATCAATGGCATCAAATAATATAAAATCCATAATTTGACAACAACGACGGGTGGATTTTGTGTGATTTGATGCCATTGGATTTATAACGCATTGTAAGCTTTTATAAATATTTTATGATATCTGATGATGGTCTAGGGAGCGAAACTGACTGAATAACGAAATAACGTTTTTTGTGACTTTTTCAGCCTTTTAAACATTTCCAAAGCTTTCACCGTGCCCATCCTAAGTGCGAATATGTAGAAGGAATGAGTCCGATACACTACTGGCCATTTAAATTGCTACACCAGGACGATGACATACCACAAACACGAAATTTAACTGACAGGGAGAAGATGCTGTGATATGCAAATGATTAGCTTTTCAGAGCATTCACACAAGGTTGGCGCCAGTGGCGACACCTACAACGTGCTGACATGAGGAAAGTTTCCAACCGATTTCTCATACACAAACAGCAGTTGACCGGCGTTGCCTAGTGAAATGTTGTTGTGATGCAACGTGGAAGGAGGAGAAATGCGTACCATCACGTTTCCGACTTTGATAAAGGTCGGATTGTAGACTATCGAGATTGCGGTTTATCGCGACATTGCTTCTCGCGTTGGTCGAGATCCAATGACTGTGAGCGGAATATGGAATCGGTGGGTTCAGGAGCGTAATACGGAACGCCGTGCTGGATCCCAACGGCTTCGTATCACTAGCAGTCGAGATGACAGGCATCTTATCCGCCTGGCTCTAACGGATCGTGCAGACACGTCTCGATCCCTGAGTCAACAGATGGGGACGTTTGCATGACAACAACCATCTGCACCAACAGTTCGACGACGTTTGCAGCAGCATCGACTATCAGCTCGGAGACCATGGCTGCCGTTACCCTTGACGCTGCATCACAGACGGGTGCGCCTGGGATGGTTTACTCGGCGACGAACCTGGGTGTACGAATGGCAAAACGTCATTTTTTCCGATGAATCCAGTTTCTGTTTACAGCATCATGATGGTCGCATCCGTGTTTGGAGACATCGCGGTGAACGCACATTGGAAGCGTGTATTCGTCATCGCCGTACTGGCGTATCACCCTGCGTGATGGTATAGGGTGCCATTGGTTACACGTCTCCGTCACAGAAAATGTTCGACTGCTGGCCTGGCCAGCACATTCTCTAGATCTCTCACCAATTGAAAATGTGTGGTCAATGGTGGCCGTGCAACTGGCTCGTCACAATACGTCAGTCACTACTCTTGATGAACTGTTGTATCGTGTTGAAGCTGCATGGGCAGCTGCACCTGTACACGCCATCCAAGCTCTGTTTGACTCAATGCCCAGGCGTATCAATGCCGTTATTACGGCCAGAGGTGGTTGTTCTGGGTACTGATTTCTCAAGATCTATGCACCCAAACTGCGTGAAAATGTAATCACATGCCAGTTCTAGTATAATATATTTGTCCAATGAATACCCGTTTATCATCTGCATTTCTTCTTGGTGTAGCAGTTTCAATGGTCATTAGTGTATTTTATGACGTCTGATGATGGTCTGTGGACCAAAACTGATTGTATAACGAAGTAACGTTTATTGTGACTTTTTCAGCCTTTCAAACGCTTCCAAAACTTTCATCGTCCCCATCCTAAGTACAAATGCGTAGAAGAAATCAGTCCGATATTACGAAGGTCCGAAATGCGCCGGACTCTTACGGTATCTGTAAAATACAGGTCGATGAGTGGCCGCCACAGACGGTTTTTGCCGTTTTGCTACATTCGAGCCGTTCTCTCGCGCCTTGGCGGCTGATTCCAAATCAAGTCCTGTTTATCAGCGGACAGTCGCCGCCGGAATGCCGGCCGGGCGCTCGCGTCTATTAAGACAAAGTGCTGAGAGGAGCCGCTAATGGGAGCCGCCGCAGCCACTGCCACGGCGCAGGGGGGCCGCTATTTAAAGTCTTTGGCGTCGCGCGCCGCGGGCGACGTCATCCTGACGTCAGCGTGACCCCGCAGCCGCGGGCAACCGGCCGCAGCCGCGCGCCAACGCTCCGTGAGCGGGGGACAGCGGGCGCCCTCAGCCCGCGTCTCGAGAAGAACTGCAACTGGCTCCAGGGTCTAACCGCGTCCTTCCGTACGAAAACATACTCACTTAAAGGTGGCTTTCCACGCTGTCCACTGTGTGGTGTTGTACAAAGACCACGCTGCAACATCGAAGTCGGCAACGCGCAGTGGTACCACAGACATTCGCGACGTCTCCCTGCAGTCCGTAAGACAATGAGAGAGGCTGGAATCAACACCCCACCTCACTCAGCACAACAGCGCCCTCGCACATAGGTCAATATAGAGCCCTGCTTGGAAACGCTCTGGTCTCAGCTGAAGCAGTCACCATTATCGAGTGGGACTAAGGAGCTATGCAGGTCTCAGATGGAAATGTATTTTTCTTAATGCTGAACATTGTACACTGTTGGCCATTAAAATTGCTACACCAAGAAGAAATGCAGGTGATAAACGGGTATTCATCGGACAAATATATTATACTAGAACTGACATGTGCTTACATTTTCACGCAATTTGAGTGCATAGATCCTGAGAAATCAGTACCCAGAACAACCACCTCTGGCCGTAATAACGGCCTTGATAGCGCCTGGGCATTGAGTCAAACAGAGCTTGGATGGCGTGTACAGGTACAGCTGCCCATGCAGCGTCAACACGATACCACAGCTCATCAAGAGTAGTGACTGGCGTATTGGGACGAGCCAGTTGCTCGGCCACCATTGACCAGACGTTTTCAATTGGTGAGAGATCTGGACAATGTGCTGGCCAGGGCAGCAGTCGAACATTTTCTGTATCGAGGCCCGTACAGGACCTGCAACATGCAGCCGTGCATTATCCTGCTGAAATGTAGGTTTTCGCAGGGATCGAATGAAGGGTAGAGCCACGGGTCGTAACACATCTGAAATGTAACGTCCACTGTTCAAAGTGCCGTCAATGCGAACAAGTGACCGAGACGTGTAACCAATGGCACCCCATACCATCATGCCGGGTGATACGCCAGTACGGCGATGACGAATACACGCTTCCAATGTGCGTTCACCGCGTCTGTAGCACTTCATCTTCGTGGTGTAGCAGTTTTAATGGCCAGTAGTGTACTTCAAGAGAACAGTTTTGTAATTAGTGCACCAAGTGTTGCTTTAATAGTCAATGTCAGTTGTAATTTATCAAGCACTGCTGTGGCAAAGAATTTTGCGAGGTGTGTGAGAAAAGTAGTGAGACCGAAAGTACTTGTGCAGACTAGTGTGTTCATCCCTTCCAGATGCTCAGTCCGAGTTTAAGCTCCGTACAGCCATAAGGTGATTTTTGAGAGCGCTATCAGCGAAGTTGTGTTACAAAAATGGAAGATGGGAATTTAGAGCACTATTATGTCATTAAGTTTTGTGTTAAACGTTGGTAATCCGCGAGTGTGATCACTGAAAAGTAGATGCAGGCCTATAACATTCCTCGTCAAGCCCACAAGTTTCTTGCTACTAGAAAACATTTTTGGAAGGCCGAGAATACGTTAAAGATGAACCTTGTTCACGGAGACCTTCTACTTCGAAAACGTCGAACGTTTGGGTACTCTTGTGAGATTGACCTTCGAGGACAGACTGTTAGCATAGTGTGTGTCACAAAGACATCCTTTAAATGCTCAGTAAAAGATACACTGCAGACAAGTCGATGCTGCATCATGAAAACGCTCCATCTCACACGCCCACTTCTATTCGAAATTTTTGACCTCAACAGGCATTCCTGTTGTACCACAAGCCCCCGTGTTCACATTATCTGGGTTATTGTGGAATTTTTCTTTTCCGAAAATTGAAAAAGGTCGTAAATGGACGTCATCTTGGGAATCTGTAGTACATTCAAAAGAACGTGACCAACACGTTAAAGGGCCCTACCAGATGAAGCCTTTCAGCGCTGCGAAAATGACGGAAAAACGACTCCGCCGATACATAGCTGGCCGAAGAGAGCAACTCTGAAGAGCACAATATTGCTGTCTGACAAAAATGAAAATTGTTGTTGATAAAAAAAATCAGTCTCATTACTTTTCTCACACACCTCCTATCAAGTCAACTAAATCTTTTTATTTGTTCATGTAACATATTATGTGTTGTAGCTTCGCTGAGCCATCTCCCCAAGCTGTCAAAGAGCCCACAGTTTTGAACTGATGATTGTAGTGCCATAACAGACTGTACACGACAAGTGTTTTTTTGATTTATTACACTGCTGGCCGTCAAAAAGTAGCAACACTAGGACGCAGAGCTTATGAAAGGTGCGGCAATCATGTTTGATACAATATTCCCGGCTATTATGCCATGGTCAGGTGAATTTCTTTTTGAAATCCAATGTTTCGTCCTCGTCTGCGGTGGACATCTTCTGGGCTCCTAAGGGGGGCTGTAGCTTCCTCGAAAGTCCGGTGCACGCCCTGACTCGCTACGGACTGAAGTCAAACTACGTTTCCACGTGCTGCTGCGCAGAGGCGTGACGTCACATGATTTGAAAAAAGCTAGTGCAACTGGCCGCTGTCAGCTATGTCGTCCGCAACTGTTATCACCCCATGCTGGAAGGATGCTATACATCGTTTTTAGGGTCGGAATCGAGACACCATTTAGTTTCACAACTTCTTCTTTCCTGTTAACACTTTTTGGGTGCATAGATATCTCCACGGCCTCCCTGTACACTCTTTCGTAATATCCGCTCGTGGCTGCCAATACGTGAGTCTCATAAAATCGCCGGCCGTGTGGCCGTGCGGTTCTAGGCGCTTCAGTCTGGAACCGCGTGACCCCTACGGTCGCAGGTTCGAATCCTGCCTCGGGCATGGATGTGTGTGATGTCCTTAGGTTAGTTAGGTTTAAGTAGTTTTAACATATTAAGCCCCATAGTGCTCAGAGCCATCTGAACCATCTGAATCTCATAAAATCGAATCCGATGGGCCCTTGGCTCTAGAAGATGTTCTGCGACAGCTTTCTGTTTCTCCCTTCTACATTTGCCCTTACGTTGTTCTACTCGTTTTTCGACCGTTATTTTAGTGATACGCACGTACGCGCCTCCACAAGTGCGCGGTATCCTATAAAACTGTGTGAATTCCAACGGGACCAAACTTCTGAGGTCATCTGCCTCATTTCTGTAGTTCCTATCCTTTTGGTGGGTTTGTAGATTACAGATCTTTCCTACGCAGTCAGTTGTGTCCTTAATGAACAACTGAGAAACCTTGGATTTACCTATTGTCTTTTCGTAGCTCTTTTTTTTTTATCTCAGCTGACGAATAGACATACTTCAACAATGCGCTCCTGAGATATTCCAACTCCGCGTCGAGTAACTCTGGTTTACAAATGTTCATCGCTCTATTCGATAACGTGTTTATAACAGCTCGGTTTGGTCGTGGATACTAATTTGAATCTTGCTGTAGGTAACGCTCCGTGTGCGTGGGTTTCCGAATATCGCATGACCCAAGCTACCACCTTCTTTCATGAAGACTAGCACATCAAGTAAATGTAACTTTCCATATACCTCTTCCTCCATAGCTCACTGAATCTTCGTATTAATCTCACTGAGATGTCCATGAAAATAATGTAGTTCCTCTCTGCCACGTCTCCACAATACAAACTTATCATCCTCCTACCGGGCCCATCTATCCGGACGTCTTAAGAAAATTCGCCGTCCTCGAAAACGTCCTTCGCAAACGGAGATGGAAACTTTGGGTTTCGGCAAGAAGCAAATCCGATCACGGCATAATACTCCGGGATATTTTAATACTTTTGTTGTTGTTGTGATCTTCAGTCCGAAGCTGTTTTGATGCAGCTTTCCATGCTACGCTATCCTTTGCAAGCCTCTTCATCTGCGAATAACTACAACAACATGCATCCTCCTGAATTTGCTTACTGTATTCATGTCTTAGTCTCCCTCTACTACTCTCGTGATGGCTGGGTGTTGTGTGCTGTCCTTAGGTTAGTTAGGTTTAAGTAGTTCTAAGTTCTAGGGGACTGATGACCATAGATGTTAAGTCCCATAGTGCTCAGAGCCATTTGAACCTCTACTACTGTTGTCTCCCTTGATGACTCAGAATGTGTCCTGCAAACCGACCCCTTCCTCTAGTCACACTGCATTAGTTTCGCTGGGAAACCCTTACAAATCCTTCACACTGTCCCGATCTCTCCCCATGCGGTCTCCACATTTCGCAGCCATGAAGAGAGAAATTTGTGGCCATCCATTTATTCGGTCAAAGAGGTGCACGCCTGCGTACTATCATGATTCCGTAAGCAATCGCAAACAGTTTTCCATGAAGGCACTGACAGTATTGTGTTATAGTGGGACAATCTTTTTTTTTAATGTGCACGCTAACGCATTTTGGCCACAGCTATATCAGAATCTGTCAGATAAAAAGAGTAAATCAGAAGTTATATTTCTACCACAAATACTTTAATACACTGCATAGAACTAAACGAAGACATGCAACATTTAAAACCTCCTATACAGTCGTATACTTACACCGCAACCGATGCCGTTCAGGAACGCATCCTATCTTTAGTTACAGTCTGTGGCCGTCAGGTGAACCTGAATATCACTGGACTCATCAACTAAAATTCAAATTAACTTCTAAAAATAAAGCATACATTCATTTATTAACGAAGTAGAAAGCAGCGTTTTTATTCAAATACAGCCGTATTTGACAAAGTCATTATTATAGTAGATACGTTGACCACGCCATACTGTTCTGTAATGGTGATACGGATCGAGGTTGCACTGTAGCCGAAAAGATGAATGGACTGCAATCAAAATTTAAATTTGCATCAATTTTTTTTTCGATCTGATAGCAAGCGTAAAACGCGGTCAACGTTTATTTGGAGTGTTCATGAAATTGGCGAACACAGATAGAACTATAAATATCGATTCTAGTCCGCCAAACAGATATAAAGAAGCTGTTTTAGATGAGCGATCCATAAGATCGTTAAGCATTCACTTGAAAATGACGAAATCGAGAAAGAAAGTGCCAAGGAGCAACGGATATAAAGCGAGTGGTGTGAAGTAAATGTTGAACTAGCCGAAAGAAAAAAAAGGAAAGTAATGACTGTAAAAGAGGGTCATCGTGATAGTAAGTAGGTAGCAATGAAATACATTGAGGCACACTCGGAACGAACAGCGAGTGCTTTTTAAAAATAACGTAGGGGTTCCACACTAAATGAATCTTGGAAGCCATCGAACCGGAAGACAAAAAAATGGTTCAAATGGCTCTGAGCACTACGAGTCTTAACATCTGAGGTCATCAGTCCCCTAGAACTTAGAACTACCTAAACCTAACTAACCTAAGGACATCACAGACATCCATGCCCGAGGCACGATTCGAACCTGCGGTCGTAGCGGTCGCGCGGTTCCAGACTGAAGCGCCTAGAAACGCTCGGCCACACCGACCGGCCCGGAAGACAAGCAATTAATTTGTATAATGTAGTGTGCCTAGGAAAGCTGCTTTCTCGGATCGGTAGGCAACAATTCGAGCAAATCGCGTATTAGTGGAGTTTATTACAAAAGGGAATGATTACAATATTTATCTTTGTGAGATATAGACGTGTCGCAAGCAAGGGGCTACAGACAAACATAAGCAAGCTCTTCCGTGTATACAATTCGTAATACAAGTGAACCATTACAGGTTCCCAGTCAGCACTGTAGCCTTCATAGGTCGGCTCGTCTTCAACTGCGGCCGCGGCTAGACGGCGCGGCACTTATATTCTGTTCGTGCAGAGGCCGCTGCTGTCTCGGTGTCGTCCTAGAGAGGGGTCGTTTAGCGTACTACTGGTTGACGTCGTCTCACAGCCCTTTCTGCTGTAACATTCCTGGCCGACGTGCCGGCGCTTGCCGTTACGCCGGAACATAATTAGTAGGTAGGGAGTTTATAAAATAAACTGCCAAGATCGTAGCAAATTTTATGTTGGCCAACGTGCAGGATCTTTGCAGTTACATTGAGAAATCACATACATGACCGGAACAAGAGTGCCCTCGGAAATCATGTGAACACCGCTAAACATAAAATATATGATTGTGTGGTGTCTGTTTTTTCGGACATGTCCGAAAGTACACACACTATGCAGAATCCGCAGCTGTGATACATGTTATGTAAATTGATGGTGGTTGGGACGGGAAGAAAGGAAAGGAAAGGGAAGGAATTCATGGTGTCAGCTCTATCGGGGCTCCGTATAAAGTCGCAACGCAACTCACATTATAAATTCCTTCCCTTTCCTTTCTCCTTTCCTTCTAGACCTTCAACTTACAAAAAAAAAAAGTAACATCTGTCACATGCAAGATAATCAGACATTTTACGCAAGGGGTTTACAAGCGATGCGCTAAAGGTATTAGAAGAAAGTATGATCTACCAAACCTATTAACTCACTTTATGTTAAGTATGATCGTTGGTTAAAAGAGTTTAGTTAAGTATATTTCCAATTAAGTTCTTCTTTAAGCCACTTCCCCTCACTGTACTCCTTCACCTTCGACGTCACTTTGCTTCTTACCTTAATGCTGACTTTAATAAATGGCGGTACCAACTTGGAAGTTATACATTTTTGATTAAACTTATTGCATGGGTACGTCTCATTAATTTTGATTTACCGGGCTGAAAGCCAAGAACCACCTTTATTGCCCAGTTAGGCAACAAATTTATGTATGTTTGTAAGTGACGATGTTAGCTGCCAGACACGGAAGTCTTTATTCACGGCAAAAAAGAATCACATCAACTGCTTCAAGACCAAAATTATTTCAGACTGAATTGGTACTTCCACGTCTTCCATGACTTACCTGTGTGGCAGTGGGGCGCGTGGATGTGGTTGGGCTGATGATAGTGCGTGCCTGAAGTCCATTGTGTGTGTGTGTGTGTGTGTGTGTGTGTGTGTGTGTGTGCACCGGTCCCGGGATGCGGCAGATACGGCCACGTATTGCAGTGTCAGCAACGCAAGTAAACACAACAGCCACGAGAGGCGTCGATACCAAGTCGACAGCTCCTATGTTACCACGTCAATGCCCTTGCGATATGTTTTCACGATAAAGAAAAGAAAGATCGTAATACAATATTACATAACTTATAGCGGATATCCACTTCTACATCTAGATGGATACTCTACAAATCACACTTAAGTGGCCGTCAGAGGGTTCATCGAACTGCCTTCACAATAATTATCTATTATTAGACTCTCTAACAGCGCGCCGAAGAAACGAACACCTATATCTTTCCGTGCCAGCGCTGATTTCTCTTTTTTTTATTATGTAGATCGTTGCTCCCTATGTAGGTCGGCGTCAACAAAACGTTTTCGCATTCGGAGGAGAAAGCTGGCGATTGAAATTTGTAAGGTGTCCGTATTTTACATACCTTACATGAGCTTGATCCATAACGACAGGACGATATCAACAAAAGGAAACTGCAGTTAATCTCATGTACCGAAAACGAACAAAACAATATCTGCCAATATATGGACTGGCATGAACAAAAAAGCTTAAGTGAAATGCATTTTGGAGATGAACCCATCAGGTGGTTAATGATATCGTGAAACTCCCATTTAGCAAGAGAACGGCGAGCTTCAGCGCAGAAAGGGATAAGTCCAGAACAATACATTATGCGTTTTAACTTAAATAAGGCTGGGACCAAGGGTAAGTGGCTGCACGTCATTATCAGGGCTAGGCGGTTACCCAGCAAGAAAAATAAAAATGTAGTCACCTCTAGCGAGAAAGTGAATGGCTGAAGCAATGCTTGGCGACGCAGACACGACACGGTGGGGAGATCCCCATTATATAAAAGCATTTTGAGACTTTAAATTTCTCTGTCTCTCTCTCGTCTCGCCGCAGACCGCACAAGTGTGTGGAAATTAGCGAGAGTGTTGAAAGTTTGCTTTCTGCGTAGTGAGGACAATGCGCTTCACATATCGTGGCGACAGATAGCAAAGCGGTAGTTAATTGTTGCTGCTGGAATTTTTGCGGGCAAGGTAATTGTGCACGTCGCTCCAACCCATGGCGAGTGAGTAATAGCCATTATTTCGACTAGAGAAATATTAACGTTCTACGTTGCGACTGAGTGAATTCAGTCAAGGCCAGAGGAGGGAATTAGCGTTTCATATCCATCATGGAGACAACGCCGTTGCAGATCCCACTTGGCAAAGGATCATTGCGCATTAGGCCACAGTAAATGTTGAGTCTAGATTTTGCTCACTCTAACTTGCGTACGCTTTGACCATTGAATGTCCAAAGCTAGGGTACTAACCTCACATTGTGTACATGAGAGGTTTTTTTTCATTAGTTCAAAAAGTAAATTTATTGTCTATCAACTCAGTGCATTGACCAGCTATAACAACGTAGATTTAAATGAGCTGATGAGGAATTTTAATAATCATTCTTTCTTGTGATGAAAAAATTTTCATGTGTAAAGAAAACGATTTGAATAATCGTCATTTCAATATGTCCAAGACTTAAATATTTTGTTACGAGTGTCAAAAGTAATTGAACATGATTGTTATTTATCACTTGACCTCTTAAAGCAACAGTTGATGAATGATATGCAGAATAAAAAAGGGAATAGCTGTGTTGTCTTCCTAGGATAGACCCCAAACTTTCTCTTTATTAAGTCATGTGTTTTAGGTAGGTGATAGCATTTCTAATGATTTTGCTTTAAATTCACACCTGCTATTAGCTGCCTTACAGTGCCAGGGTCATAATTATTTTAAAATGTCTGTTTGACACCCTGGGCTTGAGAAGACAGTTCAGATGTTTTGTCCATTTTCGCACTAAATGGTAAGCTAAATTTGCACACATTAGTTACCCTCAACCAATATTCTATGCTCAGTAGGAGTTTCATTCCATTTAAAAGGTTCTGTAACACTGCCTTACTTCCACAAACGCCATCAAAGGTATCATAGAATCTTATCATTGATATTCTTTCACCCTGAATTTTAATCCTATTCTCTTCTACTTCGTTCATTATTTCTTCGACACACTGGTTCAAGAGCAGAGGGCAAAGACTGCATCGCTGCATCATCCCATTCATAATCCCAATACTACACTCTTGATCTTCCATTCCTATCAACGTATCTCTCCACCCCCACCCTTCCCCAAAATTACTCTGACGAGGGCCTGAAACACACAGTGAAATGATTAGAACTTTTCTCACCAGCTTTACTGTACAATTCCGTTCCGCAGTAAAACAATTGTATCTGAAGTCGCGATAGCGCCTGTTGTGGCAACGGATTTAACAAGTAGAACAGCTACGTTCTCACAGCAAATGCTACACACTATCATGCTCTCTATATCGCACGAACACGCTAACAACTTTCGACAAGTTAATCAGTTGTGGCTTCACAAGGGAATGACACAGGAACGCCAGTAGTAATTTGACAACGTTAAAACGAAAACAGCGATAAATCGGCTGCATCTCTATAACTCGTTTAACGCTTCACGGAGAATTAACTGTCTGAATTTTCAGCACGTGCCGTTTGGTAGTTAGGTGATGTTATTGGCAACCTTTGTCTTCCTGTATCGAGGCCACACGGAAAAGTGACGCCAAACACACACAGCAATAGTGAACAATGCATTCGTTCACTGTGTTTAGAGCACACATAACGCGAGAAACTAACTTTATTTGCTCGTGTATATCTGTACAAACACGACAGTGTAATCTGCTTGTTGAAAAACTGTAGCTATTGCGAAATACCAATAGTTATTGCCTGAATGCGCAGAATTAAATAGAGCAGAAGCTTTTCCCGTTGTAACACAAAGCTGTGGAAGCAGCAGCAGCAGTTGGAATATAAATTTCAGGTAGTTCGAACAGGAAAAAAACAAGCATCGTGAATAATTTTGTAGGTGACGCAGACAGTTCAAACGAATGATCTGACGGTTCTTCGACAGGTATGATTTTACAGTGTCTGTGGTGCCGTACCAGTCGAATTAGCTAACCGAAATATCCACAGCATTGTTAATACCATCCGTTATTTTTCATACGGACAAAAATGTCGAAAAGTGAAACATAACGATTAAAGTGAAAAAATTTACAGGAGGGTAATAGGATAAGGTAATGTTTTATTAGAAACCATTTTAATGGTAAGAGAGTACGAAACACAAAGTCACAACAGTTATGAAATAGCAATTAAATCCAGAAAAAAGTTTTCCACATCAACAGTATAGCTGAAAGGAGACAGTGTGATCTCGTTTCATCATTTAAACATTAATTTCTATAAGATTGTTCTCTCTCTGAGCTACATTGGGCTATTCAATATAATTGTCCTTATTGATCGCCATTTACATTTTTATTTGTTTACTTCTTAAAGTGTTTTGGCCACAGCCATTATCAGAATCCGTCAGATAAACAGAGCATATCAGTTGCAATATTTCTATCATAAATGCAATAACACACTATACAGAAAAAAACGAAAACATACCACATTTAAAATCTCGATACACAGTGTTCCTGAAATGGTGAACAATGTTCTTAAAAGTACGACTCATTTTCTGCGAAATGTCTCATCCACGATTTTGAAAAGACACACCATACTCAGTTCGGCATATTTTTTGGGGTACTAAACGAATGACGACTGCAACACAGGCTGATGAAATAATAAATAGGGTGGAAACTTCAAAATTCTTAGGTGTCCACACTGATGAGAATTTACACTGGTAAAAGTACATTTTAGAATTCCTAAAACAACGTAGTTCAGCTACATTTCTACTTTGAATTGTTTCAGATCTCGGTAAGTTGACAGATTTGTGATATTTTCATTCAGTGATGTTATATGGAATAATGTTCTGAGGTAACTCATCTTTAACAAAGAAAGTCTGCGTTGCTCAAAAATGAGGCGTAAGAACCATATTTGGTGATCACCCACAATCATCTTTTACACATCTGTTTAAAGAATGCTAACTACTACTTTATGGTATATTTTTTCTCTCATGAAGTTATTTCTAAATAATCCATTACAGTTCAAAAGGGACTATAATGTACATAATATTACAATACCAGGAAGGAAAAAAAACGTTCATTACTCCAAGTAAAGGTTTGTCATTAGCAAAAAAGAAGTGTACAAAGATGCAACAAATTTGTTCATCACTTATCCAAAAGCTACGTAAAATTTGAAAATAAAATGAAAAAGTTGCTCGTCGGCAGCGCCTTCTATTCTGTAGAAGAATTTCTGTTATTGTAATGTGTAAAGGATGGTGGGCAGGAATTACTCACACTTGTACATTTAAAGAAATAAATAAAATTCAATTAAAGGAACTTATAAGTGTTCAGCATGTAGTCATATTTACGAATTAATATGCGATGTGAATGTAAAATGATTCGTTTCACATCATTAAGACTTATCGTCCAAAATGGTCCATGGAACATGAAATTAATCAGGTATTTCTTCAGTTCACCTGTACACCTGTGCCATGACTAGCTCTGTTTAGTGAGACAGGATATCTTAAATAACAGTCCGTGACCGTAGGTTATTGTTGAATACTTCTGGAATTGTCAACTAACATTGAAATTTACGTCTGCAAGTTGAACGCGCATTCATTCCATAAAAATAATCTATATAAATTAATTAAAATGGACGATTCTGTTGTTAAAAAAATTAACGTATGGGTTTGAAACAATACGACTCAGGGCTTAACGTGGCTTCATCTAGGAGACAATCTGAGCAGCCCTCTCTGGTTGTTTGTACATGATGCTGTCGTGTATCGTCAGAATCAAATAATACAACGATTTAGAAAAGATATCTGAATGGTGGAAGAATTGGCAATTGACCGTAAATAATGACAAGTGTGAGATGATGCACATGAGTGCTAAAAGGAATCCGTTAAACTTCGATTACACGATAAGTCAGTGTAATCTAAAGGCCGTACGTTGAACTAAATACCTTGGAGTTACAATTACGAATAGTTGAAATTGGAAAGAACACAAAGAAAACGTTTAGGGGAAGGAAAACCAAAGACTGCGTTTTGTTGGTAGAACACTTAGAAAACGTAACAGATCTATTAAAGAGACTGCCTACACTACGCGTGTCCGTCCTCTTTTGGAGTACTGCTGTGCGGTATGGGATCCTTAGCAGACAGAATTAACGGAGTTGAAATATTTAGGAGTAGTGTTAATGAGATGAACGTAGCCTGAAGAGTGTGGCTATGTAGTAAACGAAGTAAAAGAATTTTTGGCCTTGGAAGCAAAATAACTCATGATATACGAGGCAAGGAAGACATAAACACTAGATTAGCGCAGACAAAGAGGGAAGTCTGCGCAAAAACAGGTCTACTAGCCTCACATACAAATTCTGTAAAAAATTCTTAGAACATCCATGAGGAACATACCATTCCACAGATGTGAAAGATGGATTGTGGTGTTGTACATAAGAAGCTATAATTTTGTATTAAGTGAACTTACCAGGAACTGAACTGAATGTATGCGTAATCATAGTTCGTACCAGTATTCACATACTGAGTCCTCCAGAAATATTTATACACTCTTTGTCAGGCTCTATCAATATTATCGTTCGATCTGAGTTACGAGTGTCATGTACTATGGTGTTTGGCTCAACGGATGTTAGTCCTTTCATCTCGGTATTGAGAAAACAAGATGGCTGGAACACGCTTGACATTCGGGCAACGAAAACATATTGTGAAGTGATTTTTCAAGTTTGATAATGTCGTTGAAGTGCAACTTCAGTAGAGGCTGGAGTTCGAAACAGAAACGCCAATTCGCCTAACAATTAACCGCATCATTGACAACTTTGAATTGCATAGAACGATTTGTGATATTCACAAAGTAAGATCAGGAAGGCAGAGTACAGCTACAAGTCCTGCTTCGCCGGCTCTCGTGTTGGAAACGTCTGTTAATTCTCCACAGAAGTCTGCTAAGCATTGTACACTGGAATTGGTGATTAGCAGTACAAGTGTACGATCAAATCTGAAAGCTGCAAAGTGGAAAGTTCACGTTCCACAATTACTGCACACGATTAATGATGACGATCCTGATCGCCGAATGCAGTTTTGCGAATGGTATCAGCAAATGGTAACTGATGACGAACAATGTGTGACGGAGGTAGTGTGGAGTGACGAGGCACAATTTAAACTTAATGGAACCGTAAATCGGCATTACAGTGTGTACCGGGCACAGGAAAATCCGCATATTTATGAGGATAAAGCGGTCAATCTACCAGGGATTCATGTTTGGTGTGGACTATCATCTAGGGGCTTAGTAGAACCTTTTCTCTTTGATGCTACTGTCACTGGAGAATTTACGCACATCAATTTTGCCGTGTATACGTGCGCTTTGTGGTCCTGACGAAGAGGTCTTCTACCAGCAGGACGGGGTGCCACCACACTACCACCTAGCCATACGAGCTTTCCTGGATGATAATTTTCCGGGGCATTGGATTGGACGATGAGGGCCCATTGAGTTCCCTCCTCGGTCGCCAGACCTAACATCTATGGACTTTTACTCGTGGGGAACTGTGAAAGATAACAACGTCTATCGACGTAAGCCACGCACGCTGGATGAACTTCGTCAGGAGATTAGAGCGACATTTGCAGCGTTCTCCGCTGTAACATTGACTTACGTAGTTGCGGCGACCGGCAGTCGTTCTGTTATGTGTATAGCCGTCAACGGTGAACATTCTGAACATTTAAAGTAACCATTGCTAAACTGAAGGTTGTACAACAAGTGTGATCAATTATTAAACGTAAAATAAACACATAAGTAATACTTTTCGTTCCTTAAAGTGTGTATACATTTTCTGGCGGACTCCATATTAGCTTGAAATCACCGTTATAGTCAATTTATATGACTGCACTTCAGAATATATTTAAAAATATTCTAAATTTGTATCTATAGTTATACGTTCTATAGTTCCAACATTTTCTTAACTGTGGATGAATGATTATCACTTTTACAATAGGATAAATCCGGTAGAGATGCACACATTTACAAAATCGCATATGTGAAGTCCCGGTGCACATATAGTAAACTTGTTTTTGTACAAATAAACACAGCAGTTGTCTATGAAATACAATTTATTCTACTTTTTCAGTGTAATATTTAACCATAATATTTGATCATGAAAATATCTTTACATTGCGGCATAAGCAATGCTGTGGGTATTGCCGCATGCTACGAAAACCGCGAAACTACCCTGCTTTTTTAACTCTAACATATATGTGATTATAAATAGGTCCTGGGATGGAGAAAAAAATGATGAAGTGTTAACAATAGTTTTTTTAATGATTTCTTATTTATGTATCTAAGAAGTTCGTTGGTTTAGATAAATAGTTTACTTGCTGATTAAGTTGAAAATATAATTTTATATACAAAGGGTATTCTTATTTTGCCAGTAACTGGCAAATAAATTGTAGGTAATTGACACAATATATGTATTTGCGGATAATGAATAATATTGTGCATTGATCTTCATGAGACTTGGTGAATGCCCTGAAAATGCATGCTAAGTCATTTGAACGAAAATGAAAAAGAAATGTGTACATTTATTTAAAATGTCATTTGATTTTCACGGCAAGAATCCTTAACGGATTTTATTACGGCACGTATACCTATCTGTTGGGAAGAAACGCCGCAGCTTACAAATACATGATGGCTGGAATAGAATCGAAACATGCCCAACAGAACTTACTGCTAATACAAATACTCAAACATTTGGAAATATTTGACTACTTAGTGTACACTAAGAACTAATCGTGACGCTTAAAAAGGTAATGAATGGATGCGTATAGACAGACATTAGTTATTCCCCCAGGAATTAGATAAAATTTCCTCAATCGAGACGTGAACACTTTTATTACTGTCTGGCGTCCACTGAGCAACTCCAGTGCCGATACGCGCACACCGTGTCGATATTTGCCGAAACTACGAAGAGTGCTGAGCCTATACCGCATGTGGCGCCTCGCCTACTTTAGCCCTACGACTAAGAGTCAAAGTTGCAAACTAGCTCGTTTTATTACTCGATGAATAGTTTCGGATTTCTATTCATAACCCATTCTCAGATTATCCATCCAGTCAGAATAAATATTACTCCAAATAGCGAGAAATCATGGCATTTGTTATCCCAAGGAGTACAATGCAAATGATCATGAAACCGAAAACCAACAGAAACAGTTGTATCCGATTTCGTGATCACTTGCATTTGGATAACGAATGTCATGATTCTTTTGGTTTGTGGAGTAATATTTATTCTGACTGGATGGATGATTTGAGAATAGGTTATGAATAAAAACACAAAATTAATCATTATCAGATAATAAAAAGAGCTATTTTGTCAATAGTTCACGAGCTGCTGACCCTTCAACATCCCAGCTTTCTGCAAATCGGTAAATAATTTTTGTTTTCGTCTTATTAGCAGCTACACACCATATTTTACTTGAAGAATTTTTGCTCCTGTTTCTCATTAAATATATTTTATTGGGTCTTTTTGGGCATGTGCTTTTCCATATATGTGTTCTAGTAATGTTGCAGTGGATTTTAGGTATCTCTCTGCTGCACTTTGCCGCGCGGAGTGGCCGCGCGGTTAGAGGCGCCATGTCATGGATTGCGCGGCCCCTCCCGCCGGAGATTCGAGTCCTCCCTCGGGCATGTGTGTGTGTGTGTGTGTGTGTGTGTGTGTGTGTGTGTGTGTGTGTGTGTGTGTGTGTGTTGCTCTCAGCAAAAGTTAGTTTAAGTAGTGTGTAAGTCTAGGGACCGATGACCTCAGCAGTTTGCTCCCTTAGGAATTCACACACATTAGAACATTTTTCTGCTGCACTTTATGAAACAGGCTGAGGCTATAGCGCCGACCATTAGAAGTTCCGGTTCGTAGTTTAAACTCTACTGCTTTGACAGTAACAGGCGCTTGTGTCTACTTTCTTAAACTTGGCTCATATTGCAGCTTCTTAAAACTGTTGACGAACTTACTTAGTGGCTAGTTAGTTTCTCACCATTTTACTACTCATGTGAGAGTATGTCATTAAAGTGGTTATGATGTTTTCGAACTTTTTGTTTGTTTCCTTGTTTATTAAGGGTGAACGAGAATTTCTATGGTAGTCGTGACACAGAAACTGATTTTCCCACCTTTAAAACGATTTATGTTACCTTATTAAGGATCTAGTGCGAATAATTTCGATCGCTTTTGTGAACGCAGTCAGAATTTAGACAGTTACCTGTATACAAGATTACAGGAACTGGATTTTATAGGAATTGTCATTTATCGCAAACTAGGAGACTCCTAGTTCGTTACGCCTTTAACGGAGATTGCTCTGCCATCGGAGCTGTCCGCTCACGCCCCATGATCCGCGCTCACACTCCATTTCTGTTAGGCACGAGTTCCGGGCCGGGCATGATTTTAACCTGCCAGAACGTCGCAAAACAGCATAGTTACAGGGCAGCGTACAGTCCGCCGCAGAGTGAACGATTCATCCTCTTTTGCGATTGTTGTTAGTCTCAAGCCATTCCAGTGTCTGATGTGCATATGGCGTAAATGATGAGAGTTAAAAAGGATGTTGCCCTTAACCAATAAAATGTATTTAGCAATAATGTATTGGTTTTCATATATTGTCGACGTTGTTGTAAAACACTTCATACGTACAGAAGGACCTTTTCTTTGCAAATAAAGGTATCTCATCGGGGAAATAGTTATTCTATCCGGATTTAAATCTTACGGGTAATATTAAGTGCTTTACTGGCGGAGCTGCAGACCGTGGAGTAATTCTTGAGAATGGTGTGAGCTGTAGCAGTGTTCCTATGCTGCGTTCCGAACCCCACGTGAGCTAGGGTACTCCCTTTCAACATCTACTTCTACATCTACATACAGGGTGTTTCAAAAATGACCGGTATATTTGAAACGGCAATAAAAACTAAACGAGCAGCGATAGAAATACACCGTTTGTTGCAATATGCTTGGGACAACAGTACATTTTCAGGCGGACAAACTTTCGAAATTACAGTAGTTACAATTTTCAACAACAGATGGCGCTGCAAGTGATGTGAAAGATATAGAAGACAACGCAGTCTGTGGGTGCGCCATTCTGTACGTCGTCTTTCTGCTGTAAGCGTGTGCTGTTCACAACGTGCACGTGTGCTGTACACAACATGGTTTATTCCTTAGAACAGAGGATTTTTCTGGTGTTGGAATTCCACTGCTAGAACACAGTGTTGTTGCAACAAGACGAAGTTTTCAACGGAGGTTTAGTGTAACCGAAAAGCGATACAATAAAGGATCTGTTTGAAAAATTTCAACGGACTGGGAACGTGACGGATGAACGTGCTGGAAAGATAGGGCGACCGCGTACGGCAACCACAGAGGGCAACGCGCAGCTAGTGCAGCAGGTGATCCAACAGCGGCCTCGGGTTTCCGTTCGCCGTGTTGCAGCTGCGGTCCAAATGACGCCAACGTCCACGTATCGTCTCATGCGCCAGAGTTTACACCTCTATCCATACAAAATTCAAACGCGGCAACCCCTCAGCGCCGCTACCATTGCTGCACGAGAGACATTCGCTAACGATATAGTGCACAGGATTGATGACGGCGATATGCATGTGGGCAGCATTTGGTTTACTGACGAAGCTTATTTTTACCTGGACGGCTTCGTCAGAAAACAGAACTGGCGCATATGGGGAACCGAAAAGCCCCATGATGCAGTCCCATCGTCCCTGCATCCTCAAAAAGTACTGGTCTGGGCCGCCATTTCTTCCAAAGGAATCATTGGCCCATTTTTCAGATCCGAAACGATTACTGCATCACGCTATCTGGACATTCTTCGTGAATTTGTGGCGGTACAAACTGCCTTAGACGACACTGCGAACACCTCGTGGTTTATGCAAGATGGTGGCCGGCCACATCGCACGGCCGACGTCTTTAATTTCCTGAATGAATATTTCGATGATCGTGTAATTGCTTTGGGCTATCCGAAACATACAGGAGGTGGCGTGGATTGGCCTCCCTATTCGCCAGACATGAACCCCTGTGACTTCTTTCTGTGGGGACACTTGAAAGACCAGGTGTACCGCCAGAATCCAGAAACAATTGAACAGCTGAAGCAGAACATCTCATCTGCATGTGAAGCCATTCCGCCAGACACGTTGTCAAAGGTTTCGGGTAATTTCATTCAGAGACTACGCCATATTATTGCTACGCATGGTGGATATGTGGAAAATATCGTACTATAGAGTTTCCCAGACCGCAGCGCCATCTGTTGTTGAAAATTGTAACTACTGTAATTTCGAAAGTTTGTCCGCCTGAAAATGTACTGTTGTCCCAAGCGTATTGCGACAAACGGTGTATTTCTATCGCTGCTAGTTTAGTTTTTATTGGAGTTTCAAATAAACCGGTCATTTTTTAAACACCCTGTACATACTACACAAGGCACCGTAAGATACACTGTGCCACTTCTAGTTATTTCCTTTACTCCTCTCGCAAACAGACCGAAGGAAAAACGACTGCCTATATGCCTCTGTAAGAGCCCTAATTTATCTTGTCTTACCTTCGTGGCCTTTACGCGAAATGTACATTGGTGGCAGTAGAATCGTTCTGCATTCAGCTTCAGAGACTGGTTCTCTAAATTTTCTCAGTAGTGTAACTCTAAAAGAACGTTGACTGACCTCTGGGGATTTCCAGTTGGCTTCCCGAAGCATCTCGGTAATACTATGTATTCTTCGAACCTGCCACCTACCAATAACAAATATAGCAGCCCGCTTCTGAATCGCGCTTCGATGTCTTCCCTTAAACCGGCCTGGTACGGATCCCAAACACTGGAGCAGTACTCGAAAATACGTCGTACTAGTGACCTATATGCGGTCTCCTCTACAGATGAATCACACATTCCTAGAATTCTTCCAATAAACTTAACTCGACAATCCTAACATGCTCGTTGCATTTCATATCGCTTTTCAGATATTTAAACGACGTGACTGCCAGGCAGCAGCTACTAATGCTATATCCGAACATTCCGAGTTTGTTTCTCCTACTTATCCACATCAACTTACTTTTTTTTTTTTTTACATTTAGAGCTAGCTGTCAGTCATCGCACTAACTAGAAATTTTGATAAGTCGTCTCGTATCCTCCTTCAGTCACTCAATTTCGAAACTTTACCGTACACCATAGCATCAACAGCAAACTACCACATATTTATGCCCACACTGTCCCTCAAATCATTTATGTAAACAGAGAGTAATAGCGATCCAGTCACACTTGTTTGGGGTATTCCTGACGATACCCTTGTCTCTGATGAACATTCGCCGTCAAGGGAAACATACTGGGTTCTATAACTTAAGAAGTCTTCGAACCACTCACATATCTTTGGACCTATTCCATATGCTTGTACCTTCGAAAATATCTTGTTATGGGACACAGTGTCAAATTCTTTCTGGAAATCTAGAAATACGAAATCTACCTGTTTCCCTTCACCCATTGTTCACGCTATATCACCCGAGAAAAGGACAAGCTGAGTTTCGCACGAGCGATGCTATTTAAAACCATGCCGATTCGTGGATATAAGCTTCTCAGTCTCAAGAAAATTTATTCTATTCGAACCGGGAATATGTACAAGGGTGTTGTAGCAAACCGATGTGAGGGACATTGGTCTGTAATTTTATCGGTCAGTCCTTGTGCCCTTCTTATACACAAGGAGTACCTGCGCTTTCTGCCAGTGACCTAGGACTTTGTGCTGGGCGAGACGTTCGCGATAAAGCAAGTTAAGTCAGGGGCCTTTGCCCGTAGAGTACTCTCTGTAAAACCGAATTGAGATTCCATCTGGACCTGGTGACTTATTTGATTTAAACTCCTTCAGTTGTTTCTCTACGCGACGGATGCTTCGGAAGTCTCTTCGGTGGTCAAACGACGGTATGTTTGTACGATTCTCCTGCGTGAACGATTTCTTTAACGTGAAATTTAAAACTTCGACAGAAACTTTTCCATCTAGTAGAATTTTTTCGCTTTCAGCAAGATCTTTTGCTAAGGTATGATGGTGGCTATATACTTCGCCATTGATCATTTTACAGACGCACGAATATCTACTATCTTTTGCCTGTCGTCATCTACGCTTCCTCAGCATTTTCCGAATTTCGTTGTCAAACCACGGTGAGTCTTTTCCGTCCCTAATCCACTTCCTCAGCACATACTTCTCGAGAGCACGATTTACAGTTCGTTTAAACTTTGCTCATAATTCCTCTGTGTCCTTGATCATGGAATTAAATGATGGCCGCGAGCGGTAGCCACGCTGCCTGAGGCGTCTTGTCACGATCCGTGTGGCTCCCCCCGTTGGAGGTTCGAGTCCTCCCTCGGGCATGGGTGTGTGTGTTGTCCTTATCGTAAGTTAGTTTATATTAGATTAAGTAATGCACAAGCTAAGGGATCGACGACCTCAGCAGTTTGGTCCCATAAGGCCTTACCACAAATTTCCAATTAAATGATGTCATTTCCTCGTGTACGTGATATGCTAACAACTGCATGTCTCCTCTTTCTAGCACAAACATTTTCGCCTTCTTGACTGATTTATTATCTTTTGTAACCATTGTCTTTACGACGTCATCATGATCGCCAATGGCAGTCTCCATACTAGTACCATAGATAAGGTCAGGCCTGTTTGTAGTTTCCAGGTCTAAAATATTGTTACAGGGGAGTCGAATTAGCTGCTCAAGACAGTCTTCGGGAAACGTGTTCAAAATTGCTACGCAAAACTATCTGTGACACCGACAATTAGGGAACTGAAGGGGGAATGGAGAGGACGGGTCCTTCCGAAAGCCCGTAGAGTGCGATTCGGGAATATAACATAAGATAATCGTCGTTCCTCGACACCGAAGGGGCCTTCCCTCGTCATAACCTAGAAAGACGGCCATTTTGGAACGAGGGCCTTTCGTGTACCCAAGAACTGCTTCACACATACTTCTGTGATAACAGACATTCAGCCACGAGCGACACCTTTCTGCCACAACGAAGTGTCTTTGCCTGGAAGCCTATCTTACCGCGAGGACTGCTCCGGCAGATAAGAATGCTAGGCGGCATAATGTCGGTTCTATGGCCCCACGCTCTGCTGGAGAGACACCTGTTCCCTTTTATATGAAGATGGTATCTGTTCTTTCGAACATGTACGAAAGAATAGATACAATTGGTGATCTTGTAGCTTCCAAAGAATGTGGGGTGTCGCATTGCCCTGCTGGAATTGCAATGCAATTGCAATTGCAATGAAATCCAGACCATTAGCTGCTTACAGGCGTTGATAAATTTAAACGGGGACAGTTGAAAATGTGCTCCCCGACCGGGACTCGAACCCAGGATCTCCTGCTTACTTGGCAAACGCTCTATCCCGCTTAGCCTTCGAGGACACAGAGGATGGTGCGACTGCAGGGACTTATCTCTGGCACGCTCCCCTTGAGACCCACACTTCCAACTTACTGTCCACACACTACACCTGTAGTGCCCCTGCCCACTATACTCAATACTCGCCCCAGTCAACCTGCCGATTCCCGTAAGAATTTGAGCAATGTGAGTGTATCCGCACTGAAGAAGGTCATTGGCCCGTAAGCCTTGTCTATATACCGTTAAAGTTTAAGCGTTTCCGTGTGTTTTTGTATGCAGATTTCACCTCCAGAATGTCGGGCCCTTCTTTACATTTTTTACTTGGCACTCATCGCGTAGTGATCTGAGTCAAAAAAATGGTTCAAATGGCTCTGAGCACTATGGGACTTAACATCTATGGTCATCAGTCCCCTAGAACTTAGAACTACTTAAACCTAACTAACCTAAGGACATCACACAACACCCAGCCATCACGAGGCAGAGAAAATCCCTGACCCCGCCGGGAATCGAACCCGGGCGCGGGAAGCGAGAACGCTACCGCACGACCACGAGATGCGGGCGATCTGAGTCCGTCTCCACACTAGGCACCTGTCAATTGAAGTGACGAAAAAAGCAGCTTTTTACACTCAATACAAAGTTTTGAGAGGATATGTAATAACATTTCTTTTGTGAATCCGAGACGTTTTCGGAAGGGATGAGGTGCTCTTATTCTGTGTTCATTCGTCGCCACCATGGCGAAGTTGCCGAAGTAATCTGCTGGTAAATTTACCGTTCATGTATGGCATTTAGGATTAGCGAATGCGTTCTTTCATCTTTTATTGGTATTACCAGTTTCATCCAGGTGTATTTGCCTCCATTTCAGAGTTATCATGTATTTTCATGCGGTGGTAAGCATTGGATTCGATGCATGGTTGCATTGTGCGTCATTTACCTATTAGAATTTCTTGTTTTGTAAACGATTTTAAGCAAACAGGGGAAGTTGATGCCGCTGCAGTAACTTCGAGATTTCCTGCTGCTGAGGCTATGGAATTGTGAACAACTGAATGCTTAAGGTTACTGGGTAAAATAGGAAATAGGCGACGAAGAGATTTGCCCTTCCACAATTCGGATCTATAAGACATGATTTTATGTAGTTGGTATTTTTATGCACGTCTTAAGTAAGCTATATACTCTATTTCAAAGTACGAACACATCGCACAAACTAAATAAACTAAATAAATATTTTCTTTCTCTATCATTAAGTATAATATAATATGGTTTAGATTTTAGCCTCTTCAAAAAAGTGAATCCTTCTTTGCCCTCGAAATACACTCCTGGAAATGGAAAAAAGAACACATTGACACCGGTGTGTCAGACCCACCATACTTGCTCCGGACACTGCGAGAGGGCTGTACAAGCAATGATCACACGCACGGCACAGCGGACACACCAGGAACCGCGGTGTTGGCCGTCGAATGGCGCTAGCTGCGCAGCATTTGTGCACCGCCGCCGTCAGTGTCAGCCAGTTTGCCGTGGCATACGGAGCTCCATCGCAGTCTTTAACACTGGTAGCATGCCGCGACAGCGTGGACGTGAACCGTATGTGCAGTTGACGGACTTTGAGCGAGGGCGTATAGTGGGCATGCGGGAGGCCGGGTGGACGTACCGCCGAATTGCTCAACACGTGGGGCGTGAGGTCTCCACAGTACATCGATGTTGTCGCCAGTGGTCGGCGGAAGGTGCACGTGCCCGTCGACCTGGGACGGGACCGCAGCGACGCACGGATGCACGCCAAGACCGTAGGATCCTACGCAGTGCCGTCGGGGACCGCAACCGCCACTTCCCAGCAAATTAGGGACACTGTTGCTCCTGGGGTATCGGCGAGGACCATTCGCAACCGTCTCCATGAAGCTGGGCTACGGTCCCGCACACCGTTAGGCCGTCTTCCGCTCACGCCCCAACATCGTGCAGCCCGCCTCCAGTGGTGTCGCGACAGGCGTGAATGGAGGGACGAATGGAGACGTGTCGTCTTCAGCGATGAGAGTCGCTTCTGCCTTGGTGCCAATGATGGTCGTATGCGTGTTTGGCGCCGTGCAGGTGAGCGCCACAATCAGGACTGCATACGACCGAGGCACACAGGGCCAACACCCAGCATCATGGTGTGGGGAGCGATCTCCTACACTGGCTGTACACCACTGGTGATCGTCGAGGGGACACTGAATAGTGCACGGTACATCCAAACCGTCATCGAACCCATCGTTCTACCATTCCTAGACCGGCAAGGGAACTTGCTGTTCCAACAGGACAATGCACGTCCGCATGTATCCCGTGCCACCCAACGTGCTCTAGAAGGTGTAAGTCAACTACCCTGGCCAGCAAGATCTCCGGATCTGTCCCCCATTGAGCATGTTTGGGACTGGATGAAGCGTTGTCTCACGCGGTCTGCACGTCCAGCACGAACGCTGGTCCAACTGAGGCGCCAGGTGGAAATGGCATGGCAAGCCGTTCCACAGGACTACATCCAGCATCGCTACGATCGTCTCCATGGGAGAATAGCAGCCTGCATTGCTGCGAAAGGTGGATATACACTGCACTAGTGCCGAGCCGACATTGTGCATGCTCTGTTGCCTGTGTCTATGTGCCTGTGGTTCTGTCAGTGTGATCATGTGATGTATGTGACCCCAGGAATGTGTCAATAAAGTTTCCCCTTCCTGGGACAATGAATTCACGGTGTTCTTATTTCAATTTCCAGGAGTGTAGTTGCGCAAACTCCTGGCATTCTGAAGATGAGATTTTGTTCTGTTTTTGCAGCCGTTGCTGTCCAACACGTCTGCAAATTATTCCATAGATCTTCAACGTTAGTGGACCTCAGTTCTCTGAAGTCTCTGTCTACTTCACTCCATAGACGTTCAATGGGAATCAAATCCTTAACTTGGCCGAATCATATTCTACAGTTTCCCACATCCATTTTTTCTATTGACCCGCTCTACACAATTTAGAGCCGTGTTTGGGATCATTGTTATTCTGCAGAACAAACCCAAAACTAATGGTTCAAATGGCTCTGAGCACTATGGAACTTAACATCAATGGTCATCAGTCCCCTAGAACTTAGAACTACTTAAACCTAACTGACTTACGGACATCACACAACCCTCAGTCATCACGAGGCAGAGAAAATCCCTGACCCCGCCCGGAATCGAACCCGGGAACCCGGGCGCGGGAAGCGAGAACGCTACCGCACGACCACGAGCTGCGGACCCCAAAACTAATAAATCACTTGACAGATGGAAGTGCATTGTTGATCAGCATCCTGTGAATTCCTTCCTTTTTTAATGCTGAAGTAATTCTCAATGAATCACCGACTTTTCACTTCACACCATGACGGACACTCCACCATCCTTCACCGTTGGTGTCACACACTGATTTTTCGTACATTCTACACGAACTCGACATATAAACATTTGTCGATGGATCCAAATTCTCCAGACTTAGATTTGTCCCTGAATAAAACCTTGGAGAATGGCAGCACGCTCCAGCTTTTATGTCGCTTTGCCAATTGCAATGTTTTCATCTTATTTTGTTTGCATAATAAATGTCTTTTGCCCAGTATACATTCCTTTAAACCTTGTTCACGGACACGGCGTTACGCTGTTGAGAAGGACAATGGAGCTGTTCGCATACCACTTACTTCCTCGCTAATTTCAGGAGCAGTATGAGTCCCCTGACGTTTTCTCCGTACAAGTATTAACTAATCTGCGCCGTACGATGTTGCATTGGTACCAGTTTCTTTGAATCACTGAAAGCTCTACACCACTGTACATTGCGCTTCGCCAACTTTTGTTGCTATGGTCTTACTAGAATAGTTATCCTGATGCAGAGCTACAATTACAGCACGTTTATCATTTCTGATCTCAGCCTCCGTTCCATTTGGAGATAATATGGTATGAACATGATCAGGTATACAAACACTGGGCTAGATGTACACAATATACCGTAAACTAATGTGAACTGATTGCTACAAGGAATGAGATCTATTCGAATGGAACAGTTTTAGGTAAATGTACGTCAGTGTTGTCGTGGATACTCATCTGCGCCCTTCTAGCCGAATAACCAAATACCCAACAGAGGCTTTTAGTCTCTACTTGTTCATACCTGTTTTACTATCAGAAACGAAATCCCTATTTTAGAGACAAATTCATAGTTGTGACAAGTTATTGAAAACTTTTGACTGGCAGTGTATGTATGAAGACGCCTTGAGTTGCCCTCACGGTGACTCAATGTTTGTCCACTTCGCATCACTAAGACTGCCTGCATCTCTTTCTGCTCTGTCTTGAGAAATGGTTCTCACCAAAATAAGCTGAAAAATCAACGACATTAACATATGGGATTGGTACTGGGTCGCCATTTGACTTCGTCCGAAAATCGCTATTGTAAGAAAACTCGGTAAGCAGTTGAAGTATCCTTCGCCGAGAGCTGTACCAAAGTAGTGAATGATATGCTCGTGTTGAAATAACAACTGTTTTTTTTATTAACATTCATCTAATCTCTGTATGGCTTCAAAGGACGACAGTCCACATTTGAGTACGACTCTTGTGTAGCGGTTGCTCACTATGGCAGGGTCCACGATCATCAGGAGTGCTGATGAGCCAGGAGGTACCTTGGATGATCAGCGGCACTTTACCCCTCGATGCTGTGAGCTCATGTGCCGTCAAACGCAGGTCCAAGAGTGGTAGCGGCTGACAGTTATCCAGCGGTTGGTGATCCCGATGAAGGTGGTAGACGGCACAGTCTGATGGGTAGCAGCAGCGGCAGGCGTTGCGGTCCGAAGCATAGACTCAAGGTGGCTGACGGTCGGTCTGCAGCCCGGAGCCGAACTGGCTATCGGAAGGGCCTGAACGGCCACCTAAGTACCAGTCAGCGGAGGAATACGGGTGCCGTGTCATGTCAAAGTATGACCGTGCTGACGCTAGTAGGTGCCTGCGACTGCGGCGCTTTTTACCACTACCTGCACGCCACGTATGGGTCGGCTTGCAACTGCAGGACCTATGGCAGCTGGAGGCTTGAAGGTGAACAGTTGAACGATTCTTCTGTTGACAATCAAACTTCCTAAGTACTGCAGGAACCTGACGTAGCCTGTGAAGCACATCCGTGAATATGGTTGTCGAATATGCAGAGTCCCAGTCCTGCATGTACACTACTGACCATTGAAATTTCTACACCAAGAAGAAATGCAGATGATAAACGGGTATTCATTGGACAAATATATTATACAACAAGTGACATGTGTTTACACTTTCACGCAGTTTGGGTGCTTAGATCCTGAGAAATCAGTACCCAGAACAACCACCTCTGGCCGTAATAATGGCCGTGATACGCCTGGGCATTGAGTCAAACAGAGCTTGGATGGCGTGTACGGTTACAGCTGCCCATTCAGCTTCAACACTATACCACAGTTTCTCAAGAGTAGTGACTGGCGTATTGTGAGGAGCCAGTTGCTCGGCCACCATTGACCAGACGTTTTCAATTGGTGAGAGATCTGGAGAACGTGCTGGCCAGGGCAGCAAAAGAACATTTTCGGTATCCAGAAAGGCACGTAGAGGACCTGCAACATGTGGTCGGGCATTATTCTGCTGAAATATAGGGTTTCGCAGGGATCGAATGGAGGGTAGAGCCACGGGTCGTAACGTATCTGAAATGTAACATCCACTGTTCAAAGTGCCGTGAATGCGAACAAGAGGTGACCGAGACGTGTAACCAATGGCATCCCATACCATAACGCCGGGTGATACGCCAGTATGGCGATGACGAATACACGCTTCCCATGTGCGTTCACCGCGATGCGATGCGACCATCATGATGCTGTAAAGAGAACCTGGATTCAGCCGAAAAAATGAGTTTTTGTCATTCGTGCACCCAGGTTCGTCGTTGAGTGCACCATTGCAGGCACTCCTGTGATGCAGCGTCAAGGCTAACCGCAGCCATGGTCTCCGAGCTGATAGTCCATGCTGCTGCAAACGTCGTCGAACTGTTCGTGCACACGGTTGTTGTCTTGCAAACGTCCCCATCTGTTGACTCAGGGATCGAGACGTGGCTGCACGATCCCTTACAGCCATGCGGATAAGATGGCTGTCATCTCGACTGCTAGTGATACGAGGCCGTTGGGACCCAGCACGGCGTTCCATATCACCCTCCTGAACCCACCGATTCCATACTCTGCTAATAGTCATTGGATCTCGACCAACGAGAGCAGCAATGTCGCGATACGATAAACCGAAATCGCGATAGGGTACAATTCGACCTTTATCAAAGTCGGAAACGTGATGGTACGCATTTCTCCTCCTTACACGAGGCATCACAACAACGTTTCACCAGCAACGCCGGTCAACTGCTGTTTGTGTATGAGAAATCGGTTGGAAACTTTCCTCATATCAGCACGTTGTAGGAGTCGCCACTTGCGCCAACCTTGTGTGAATGCTCTGAAAAGCTAATCATTTACATGTAACAGCATCTTCTTCCTGTCGGTTAAATTTCGCGTCTGTATCACGTCATCTTCGTGGTGTAGCAGTTTTAATGGCCAGTAGTGTATTATCACAGTTGTAAAGGTAACTCATATTACTTAATATTTTCACAAGTTCTGTTTATTTCACCAACCGAACAACACAAATTATCATTTAACTTATACAGAATGATTCGGTGATAATGTTACAAACTTTCACACATTATGAAGAAGGGTAAATGTATCAATTTGAGGTTAGAGAGCCTTCTCCATAAATGACCGAATCGAAAATTATAAGCCAAAATCGGTCTGATATCTCTGCCTGTCTAGTATAAGTATCGGTACTATAGTCGCTAAGAATGTATGGTAGGCATATTTCAGATGTGGTGGTGTGGTCCAAAGTAAGAAAAAAGTCTGATAAATATGGGCTCTAAAATGTATACCTTAAGAGCTATGAGCACTTGTTCATCTCCGATATTGTCAAACACATCTCGTCTCCTGCAAGCTCTTTGGTTCCTATATATTTGAAGGAGGTAATATGAACCAAAACAAAAGAAGTCCAGTGAATACGAGGTCTAGAATGCTTACCTCAAGAGCTATGGGGACTTGTTCAGTAGAAGAGAAGTGTATCACTATGGGAAGATGAACAAATGCTCAAAGATCCGCAGACATGCATTTTAGATTCCATATTTACTGGGAATTTTCTTCTTGGTTTGGTCCATTCTACAACCTCTGAATGTTGCCTATTCTACAGCCTTAGCAACAACAGTACCGGTACGTGTACTCCACTGTCGTAGGTAGCAGAACGAGTTTCGCTTATAACTTTCGAGTCGGTCATTTTCGGACCAGGGTCCCTTAAACTGATACATTTACCCTTTTCCATCATCCATGAAGGTTTGTAACATCACCAATGAATCACTCTGAATACAATATATGTTACTCCAAACCAATGGTCCGCGGCTCGTGGTGTAGTGGTTAGAGTTGCTGCCCCTGGACCAAGAGGTCCCGGTTTCGATTCCCGACTGACCGCATTGGGAATTTTCTCTGCCCGTGGAGTGGGTGTTTGTGTTGTCCTCATCATTTCGTCATCAGTGACAGGACTGGAAATTTGTATGGACGCCCCACAAGCCAACATTATCTGTCATCATCCAAACCTATGTACTAATGCTGCACTAAGTATGGGCTGCTTGTAAAACTTCCAATCTTGCCTATCCACACTATACCACCTCATACACTACCAAGTGCTCCAAGCACGTCTACCTCTCAGCCTAGACCGTCAAAAAGTGGCCGAGATATTCCTCGTCTCTACTCAGTGTTAGAATGTGCGATGCTCCGGCCAATGACGAGCATAACATCAGTTTGGTGTTTGAATTTTGAGAATACTGCATCATGACTTGTGCAGAAGTTTGCTCGCAAACTTTCGTGTTCCTAGCAACGGTTGAGTCGAGTTACGTGAAATCACCAGCTTAATCACCTGTATTGTGTCACAGTTCTCTCTCTTTGTGAGATTTCATGTCGTCGAATATTTTGAAACTCAAAGCGCAGTAATCTGCTTACGTCACTGCTGCACTACATCTTTCCGCCACTTCTCCACCTGCCCCTTATATATCGCTCAATACTAATTACTTAATGTTAATTAAACTAGCTATGGGTGAAAATTGTAGAGGAAGACAGAGACTGGAAAACGTTCAACAAATAATGATGAACAGGTTGATACAGGAGAGGTATTCGTGGCGGGCCACATCAGACCAGACAGAAGAGTGATGACAAAAAAAGGGGGTCCCCCTAAACTTTCGAGTAATTTCCCCCTTCTCGATGCACTACCATCTCCATTCATTATCATAAGGGCATATGCGTTATGATTTGATCATATTTACTTTCTGGGGATACATTTCGGGGCATAAAGTGTGTTCATCGTTTTGCGAGAACAGTCGTAAATAGTCGGGATACGAAAGTGGCTTATTGCCTTAACATTCGATAACGAGTGTTGTATTATCTGCAGAGGATGCTCAATCCCTGAGAGTGCACGCGGGTGAGAAACAAGCCAAGTACTCAGCATCGACAACGTTGAATCGCAACGGTCTAAAATGTTTTACAACTTTCAGACGTGGAGAAATCGGAGGTGGATGCTGAACCTCGTGGACGATAGAAAGCAAGTTCAGCATCATCGGGACGCCTGTTTCGAGTATTGAAGACAACCTTCACCCCATTACAGCGCGATTTTACGGCTGCAGTTCTGTTGTAGTAACAGCAGCAGCAGTGGCTTTGCAAATCGATTCTTAAACTTTATAGCCAAATATGGCTGCATATTTGTGTGGGATTAGTGTACTAAAATGTATTGGTGAAGGAGATGGTCAATGAAACGGATTTGGCTACGGTATGGGATTAAGCTATATCTATTCCTCTGGAAACTGTTTCATTCTTTTTTTTTACCGCATATGTCCAAAGACCACTCCTGAGATATTTGTTTTAATTTGCTGTGTTGCCAGGAGCTAAAGTGGTTTGCGCTTATGAAGGAAGTAGAGAAAATTTCTTTGCCATGTTGGCATACAGAATTTTCGGTAAGTGATTTGTGTGTTATTGATGCTCCCTATAGCTGAGGTAAAGTATATATAACTAGCAGACGAACACGACGACATTAAACAGGTATTCATTTTGCCAATTATCTATTAGAAACAAAAAAAATGAATAGTGTTTGTAGTATAGTAGAGAAGAAAACGCCTTTCAAATTATCAAACAGTCGTACAAAGAAACATCCATAATGTGCAAATGTATAAGTACAGTATCCAATTTAAGAAGCATAGTTTCCGTACACCGGGCGCAGCTGCTTCTCCCGCCTGCAACACGATTTTGTCACCGTCTCTACGGCAACGCCTATTCATAGCTCTATAGACGGCTAATGTTTTCGACTACAGCCGTTCGCGCTTCGCAGTTGAAAGCTGTCAAAAGCGCTCCAGGTGTCAGAGATTTCCTTAAGTTGACTCGACTGTCGGGGCGTCTTAGTAGTAAATGTATTAAGACTTCGTGCATGATGCGGTAGTCTCTCACGCATTTCGGTGTATATGACGTCATGTCTCTTGACCTACACTACTGGACATTAAAATTGCTACACCACGAAGATGAACGTGCTACAGACGCGAAATTAAACCGACAGGAAGAAGATGCTGTGATATGCAAATTATTAGCTTTTCAGAGCAATCACACAAGGTTGGTGCCGGTAGCGACACCTACAACGTGCTGACATGAGGAAAGTTTCCAACCGATTTCTCATACACAAACAGCAGTTGACCGGCGTCGCCTGGTGAAACGTTGTTGTGATGCCTCATGTAAAGAGGAGAAATGCGTACCATCACGTTTCCGACTTTGATAAAGGCCGGATTGTAGCCTATCGCGATTCCTGTTTATCGTATCGCGACACTGCTGCTCGCGTTGGCCGTGATCCAATGAGTGTTAGCAGAATATGGAATCGGTGGGTTCAGGAGGGCAAAACGGAACGCCGTGCTGGATCCCAAGGGCCTCGTATCACTAGCAATCGAGACGACAGGCATCTTATCCACATGGCTGTAACGGATCGTGCAGCCACGTCTCGATCCCTGAGTCAACAGATGGGGACCTTTCCAAGACAACAACCACCTGCACGAACAGTTCGACGACGTTCGCAGCAGCATGGACTATCAGCTCGGAGACCATGGTTGCTGTTACCCTTGACGCTTCATCACAGACAGGAGCGCCTGCGATGGTGTATTCAACGACGAACCTGAATGCACGAATGGCAAAACGTCATTTTTTCGGATGAATCCAGGTTATGTTTCCAGCATCATGATGGTCGCATCCGTGTTTGGCGACATCGCGGTGAAGGCACATTGGAAGCGTGTATTCGTCATCGCCAAACTGGCGTATCACCCGGCGTGAAAGTATGGGGTGCCATTAGTTACACGTCTCGGTCACCTCTTGTTCGCATTCACGGCACTTTGAACAGTGGACGTTACATTTCAGATGTGTTATGACCCGTGGCTCTACCCTTCATTCGATCCCTGCGAAACCCTACATTTCAGCACGATAATTCACGACCGCATGTTGCAGGTCCTGTACGGGCCTTTCTGGATACAGTAAATGTTCGACTGCTGCCCTGGCCAGCACATTCTCCAGATCTCTCAGCAACTGAAAACGTCTGGTCAATGGTGGCCTAGCAACTGGCTCGTCACAATACGCCAGTCACTACTCTTGATGAACTGTGGTATCGTGTTGATACTGCAAGAGCAGCTGTACCTGTACACGCCATCCAAGCTCTGTTTGACTCAATGCCCAGGCGTATCAAGGCCGTTATTAGGGCCAGAGGTGGTTGTTCTGGGTACTGATTTCTCAGGATCTATGCACCCAAATTGCGTGAAAATGTAACCACATGTCAGTTCTAGTATAATAATTTTTCCAATGATTGCCCGTTTATCATCTGCATTTCTTCTTGGCGTAGCAGTTTTAATGGCCAGTAGTGTATATGTCATACAATAACGTAATTTTGTAGGTACATAGAGACACTTACGTGAATACTGTCTGCAAAATGTGTTGCTGTTTGATTTAGTAAAGAAGACGAAATAAATTTAAACGTCATGTGCGATGCTGCAGTTATCACGCATCTCGGTGTTTATGACGTCATATCTCCTGAACTATGTGTGATACCGTGATATAACTTTGCAGGTCCATTTAGTGACACATGCGTATACTGCCCCAGAAATTTATTGCGAATAGTGTTGGTGACACAGAAGTAATAAATTCAAACGGCATGCATGATGCGACAGTTTTTCACGTATCCCATTGTTTATGGCGTCATATCTCGTGAACATTGCTAGGTAGCACACACACACACACACACGCACACACACACACACACACACACACACACGCATTCGTATATCCGTATTTATATACGCATGGATACCGATAAACAGGATTTTCGATACATGTAAAGGCGATTCTTATTTGAAAAAAAAATTATGACATTTGATATAGAAATGTGCCGTTACTTAAATATGTTATATTAAATATGTTACATTAAAGGACTGTGATTCTCGAAAATACGTATTTTCTAGAAGCTTTGTTTTTATTGTTTACTGGAACATTTTCTTTGCTTTTAAAATAAACAGAATATAAAGATCTGGTTAATTACACTGGCATAATTAATTTATGTTCTGTAAGGAAACAGTTCTTTTAAATGAGAAATAGTAGTTGTAAACCCCCAGAATTAACCTATTTCCTGATTTACACCAAAAAGTGAACTATGCTCATCTGCCATCTTTAAGGCAGTCAGTTCAAGAAAGAAGTTTTATACATAATGTAAACCCTTTATAACTAGTGGTATCGCCACAGTCTCTTAGCTGGTACAGAAATCGTAACAACACCTAAATACCGTCTCCCTAAACAGTGTGTCGGGTACACATGTGTTAGGTTTCCACATGACTCTGAGGGATTAGATTTTTGACAGGAGTTGTCAAGTAGAAGAAAGTTTCTGCTAACACAAGGTTCGCGGGACAGGACACAGGCGGCCTCGTTCCCATGGTTGTGTTTACTGCGATCGATTCGTGATGTCATCATTTACTGAATTGGAACTATCTGTTAGTATTTCCCTTTCAGTCACTGACCCTGACAATGATCCTTTCCTGACAACACTGAAAATAAGTTTTTGATCTATTTTAGGCCAGTCGCTGATAAATTTTTGTTCAGAAAGGTTTGTTTCTTAACACTGGAACAGTAATCTTTGTCAGAGCAAGTAAATGTGATAACTTCCCTTAAATCTCATGCCAGTTCCTGCAGAAGAGCAAGTTTCAAGTTGTTGGTCAAACTTTATTTTAAAGAATATGCACATATTGACTAAACAGTTTAGAACTAAAATTACTGTACTTCCCCTGTCAAATGCTAATGATGAGGAGTTCTCTTCCTGAATACCTCAGCCGCATAGCACCAAGCTAGGTGGAGACTAGGGCGTAAAAGTCAGAATACCACTGACGTTGTTTGAAGAAAATGAAACTCGTTCCAAAATGTAAGATGCGGAATTCCTAGCGCACACAAGTTGACTGCAATTTTCAAATATTCTCCTTCACGAATTTCTCTAAATTTTTTGCTTTTGTGTCAGACTCGGACTTTTATGTCTCTGATCTTCTTTATTATGTGTCATATATAAATATGATACTACACACACTTCATGTTATACTACACACACTTCATGAACCTATATTTTTCTCAAGTTTAGATGACAGGATGTGCGTAAAACAGTGATTATTAACATCAAATGACAAGTAAAGTATGCCTAAAGCGCAGTTATGAAAGCCTGAACATCGCAATAATGTAGCTATATCGTCGATATATCGATAGTTGTAATTCTGCTGTATAAATAGCAATATTTTTCGAAATATCGCTATATTTCGTTGTCATGTGAAGTAGCATGACGCGTTCTGTGTCACGAACTTACTGTCTCTGTTCCACATCTCACCCTCCAGCTACTTACTCTCCTGGTTAACTGGCAGCGATGGGGTAGGCGTAACAATAAGTCATTGTTTCTGCTTCTTTCTCTCAAAAAATTATATACTCGGAAAAATATCACTGTTGCTTTGCTAACGTACCTGTAACTCTTAACGCAGTCCTTTACATCAGCTATACAGAACACTACAATGGCTGAAATCCCTCACCATACCTAGACTAACACGAATATGAATGGTAAAAGTTCTACGCTTACACTGAAGTATGTCCTACAGACAGATTCACCAGAATCGCTCTACAGCTTGGAGCGGTGGTCGTCAAACTGACTCCCGCAGGGCGCATGCGGCCCGAATCAAATATTCGTGCTGTCCACGGCTCTCAGCCGTATTTTAAAATAGTATACATCTTGCAGGAGTCATCCTCCGGATAGATCTCACCGTGAGGCGGTATGCAGATCAAGCATTATGTTAACTCAGAATTCTGCAAAGAATCCCCCTGACATGACTCTTATACGCAATATCTGACTTTTTTTTCAGTTTTCAATACGGACAGGCACCTCTCCTATTACTGACAGAACGCACATGAGTCTAGTTGATGTTCCTATCAACAAGAAAGTTATGGACATACAGAAGTGGTGGTGGTGGTTAGTGTTTAACGTCCCGTCGACAACGAGGTCGTTAGAGACGGAACGCTAGCTCGGGTTAGGGAAGGATTGGGAAGGAAATCGACCGTGCCCTTTCAAAGGAACCATCCCGGCATTTGCCTGAAACGATTTAGGGAAATCACGGAAAACCTAAATCAGGATGGCCGGAGACGGGATTGAACCGTCGTCCTCCCGAATGCGAGTCCAGTGTGCTAACCACTGCGCCACCTCGCTCGGTGGACATACAGAAGTAAACTACACTTTGAGCACGCACTACATTGCACATATGGCTCACAAAATCGCTCTGAGCACTATAGGCTTTAACTTCTGACGTCATCAGTACCCTAGAACTTAGAACTACTTAAACCTAACTAACCTAAGGACATCACACCCATCCATGCCCGAGGCAGGATTCGAACCTGCGACCATAGCGCGTAGAACCGCTCGACCTCCCCGCCGGCTATGGCTCACAACCAGCCCTTCTGTACCCATCTCGGCAAAAGCGAATTGAATACGGACGGATCTGCCGATATTTAACCTGTGATGTTCTCTAACGTCGAAACCACAGCAGGCGTCCCGTCGTGGTGGTGAGATGTGGCCCAGTGTCTTGTTGCAACTGTGAGTGCCTCATGCGATCATGTATGTGCAAAACTGATATCCGAACTGCCGGACGAAATACAAAGCTTTGCTATCACTCCGTCGCACGGATCGGAGCAAAACGACCGCTTCACTTCGAAGCCAAAATGCAAGTGTCTAATGTCTGTAGTTATCAGGTCAGTGTTGTCCGTCCAATAGCAACAATTTTCTTATGAGCTACCCAATCACCGTCACTGCCACTCTCTGTCTGGATGCCCAGCGGTTGTCCAGTCAGCGTTGGTTTCGGGAGGCGCCCGTTGTCTGAGGTCACTGACCCGAGCGCCACACTGGCGCCGTTTCCAGAATTCGCGGAAGGTCCCACTGTTGACCGGCAGCGCCGCCGCCATTGTCGACTTGCGTGGGCGTCCAGTCTAGGCTAAGATCAAAGCGACGCTTCCGCACAGGATGCCGACTTGGGCGACCACCTCGGTGGGTGTTATGAGACCCCCCCCCCCCCCAACCAGCTCAGTATCAATCTCACTTGCAATGGTTTCAGGGAGAAAACTCTGCTACGGGATAGTTCTGATATTTACTGCAATGCAGCCTGTGTTTATTGCGTGTTTAATAGACCTGTCATAGTTATAATTATGCGTGCGGAGCCCTTAACTTGATCTCCACACTTTGCTGGTTGGCATAACTATCCTCAGTTCAGTAATAAAAATGTAAACGGGGGGATAATAAGAGCCTTGCACTTGCAGTGCATTGCGCAGATAGGACACCACGTTACACTTGCAACTAACAATTGAATCTGGACAAGTCAGCAACTGTAATTAATCAATTAATAATCCACTCACGAAGACAACACAGCAACGCTCCGTCAGGCAGTTACAGTATCACAACTTAGTTGGCGTTGAGAGTATCAGCAATCTAAATGTGTGTATGTGTGTGTGTGTGTGTGTGTGTGTGTGTGTGAATTCCTACAGGACCAAACTGCTGACCTCATCGGTCCCTAGACTTACACAATCCTTAAACCAACTTACACTAACTTATGCAAAGAACAACACACGCCCATGCCCGAGGGAGGAATCGAACCTCCGGCGGGAGGGGCCGCGTAATCCGTGACATTGCCCCCTAGACCGCGCGGCAGCAATCTAAAGAAACTGTTCCAAATGGTGCTGACTTCTAACGATGAGTACATAGTGGCTGGCTGCCAATTTTTTCCGCGCATTCTGTGTATTGTCAACTGGGTGCTCATAACGCACTAATTTGTACACAGGTGGTGGACAAAATATGAAAACACCAAAACTCATCTCTTTGACGTGTCTAAAACTGTGTAGGAAGCCCTTTGGCATTCAAAACAATTCAAAAGAGCTTCCGCTCGTCACGCATTTGATACATACAGGTCCTGTATGATTTTCAAGGGAATCTTGTACCATTCTTCCTGCGAAACCGTGGCAAGTTCTGGTAACGACGATGGTGGAAAGCAATCACGTACCCTTTTCTCCAAGGTATACCACAAGGGCAAATACTGAGGTCTGATGAGTGTGGTGGTCAGGGGAGATGCGACATTTCATCCTCGTGCTCACAGAACCAGTTTTGGAAAATACTAGCTGTGTCAACAGGAGCCCTGTCGTCTGGGAACACAGCATCACTATTGGGAAGGAAACACTGTACCTTAAGATGCACCAGATCAACCAAAATGGTCAAGCAATCCTTGACAGTAATGCGACCTTGCAGAATAACCATGGGGCCCACAGACTATCGTGATATGCTTGTCCAAATCATCACCGAACCCCTTACATGTTTCACTCTTCGAAAGTAAACCAGACCAGAAGTTGCAAACAGCCTGCAACAGGATACATCCTACAAAATGCTGTCTTGCTTTACCCATAGTCCAGGTTAACCACGTGTTCCTGTTACGGGCATTTGCATCACTGATGAGTTGTTTTGGGATTCCAGCTCGCCCTACAATTCTCTGCTTCTGGAGCTTCCTTTTGAGGATGACAGAGTTCGTGAGGGCGACATTCAGTTCTGCACTGATTTTCGCAGCTGTCGTCCTCTTCTTTTTCTTCACAGTCCCCATCTATGACAGTCTGCCATAATGACTGTTCAAACAATATCGTTGACACTGCGACGTAGCGGACGATATTTTTCCAATTTCCCTGTAAGCTGTATAAATCTCTTATGCGGTTCCTCTTGAAACATCTATCATTTCAGCTACCTTGGTTACGTAAGTATCCACCATATGAGCATCAACCATTTACCTACTTTCGAATTCACTTAAGGCCGACAGAAAGCTCTCACAATTACACAGAACACTTTCATAATTTTTAACATTTTTATGCAGCGACAGCAACTGATTTTGTATATGTAAGAATATACAGCCTACAGTTGCAGGTTAACTTTAACGTTTACCTAGGTTTCAACGTTAGTAATAACGTCTTCTTCAGAACATTAAATAGTATTTAAATGTTTGCCTAAAACAGGTCATGTCCAAAGTCAACTTCATAAAACTTGATGCATAACCATAAGGTTTTGTCACTTCTATTAAACCAGCTGCAGAAAATTCACTTAAGAGACTCTAGTCACACGACGAGGCCCATACAACGGGCTTAAAGTGAATTTTCTACAGCTGGTTAAATAGAAGTGACAAAACCTTATGGTTATGCATCAAGTTTATGAAGTTGACTTTGGACATGGCCTGTTTTAGGCAAACATTTAAATAATATTTTATGTTCTGAAGAAGACGTTATTACTAACGTTGAAACCTAGGTAAACGTTAAAGTTAACCTGCAACTGTAGGCTGTATATTCTTCATACACAGATCACTGCTCTGGCCAAGAATGACATTTGTAATACATAGAGGACTTCGCACTGGTGCCGTTCGTGGTCAAACACAGCAGCGCCACCTGCAGGCTTTGGTAACAACTGCATTCATGTTCAAGCATGTATTTCTCATGGTGTTTCCATTTTTCTGTCCAACTCCCGTAGGTTACCAGTTAGGAATGAAATCGGTTCATGTTAGGAATGAAATCGGTTCATGTTCAAGCATGCCCTTCTCATGGTTCAAAACGGTTCAAATGGCTCTGAGCAGTATGGGACTTAAGTTCTGAGGTCATAAGTACCCTAGAACTTAGAACTACTTAAACCTAACTAACCTAAGGACATCACACACATCCATGCCCGAGGCAGGATTCGAACCTCCGACCGTAGCGGTCACGCAGTTCCAGGCTGTAGCGCCTATGGTGTTTCCATTTTTCTGTCCAACTCGCGTAGGTGTATCACACATTGTTAGTATTGGCTCTTTAACAAAAAAAGTTTGACGACCACTCTCTTGGAGGGGCTTGCTACTGTGTATCCCCCCACAACCCACGGTATGTGCATACCATTATAGTTTGTGGTTGATTGGATATTGTGAGCGACGTACGTCTCTTTTCCAGTGCTCGTTGTTGGAATTTATCTGTGGGTAATCGTGCAGCTGCAGGGCAGCGATAATTTTCGTCAAAATTTAACTGTTGAACGTTGTTGTAGCGACTTATGGAGAACTTAACAAAATTGCATCACTGAAATAGCCATTCAGTGAGTTGATCCCATTACAATTTTTTTGGCCGACAGCGATAAAATTATGTCGCATAATGGAGTCGTGCTGCAGGAACGACATGGAGCCCGTGGACACATTTGTAATTTATGATAACAAACAGAATTTTTCCAAGATGGAAAGGGACGGTGAAATACCCGAGAACGAGATTCGGGTAGACTGAATACATGAATGAGTTATAAATTTGATCTAAGATTAACTCAACAAAATCCACTTTTCAGAAATACTCTTTTTTCATTCTCAAAATCCGACATGTTAACCATGTGTATAAAAAGGAGTAAAAAGTTAAATAGCTATTATTCTCATCATAAAATTATTCTGAATGTGTCATGTACTTTTCCTCTAACTTTGTCACTGCCATTTCCTGCAGACGTAGTATAGGAAATGGCTTTGAGATGGTTTAGAAAACTATTATCTTATTTGCTAGATAATTTGACCATCTGTTGTGACAAGTGTGTCCTTGTTCATTACCATGAGATGATTCTACATGTGCTACTGTATGTAGGTCTTCATTCCGTTGCCACCCTTTCCTTGTGTGTCGCAGAGTTTAAAAGACTGCGTAAATAAACAATCCCTCCACATGTGGATTAACGGCGGTGCGAGCAATGGAGGGTAATATTTTATGGAAACTAGTACGTCACGTAACAGAACATACAATAAAAAAAGTGGCCTTCATAAATCAGCCCTGGGTGACGGTTCTCACAAAATCATTAACGATTAATAACTGCAGGGGGTCAACTATCTACTGAATTGAAAGTATTGGTCCAATATTGAACACTGAAACGATTTAACTGCATATTAGAGAGGGCTGACCAGGCACGGAAGGCATAGGTAAGATGTGAACGACCATCATCTCAACAAATCATTCTCTAACATTCATGATCACAGCTGAATGCACAGTAACAGCTCTGACAGTACGAGGAGATAAGATGTAGATTCCACAACAAATGCCTACACCCAATTGGCTATGAATGAGCCCTCAACTGTGAGATAGGTATTGAAATACGTAGTCTAACTATGTTAATATGAAACAAATCGAAGACCCCTACCCATAATCCACATATGATAATCCACCCTGCAAGCTGTTTTCACCAGAATCAACAACTCAGGGAGACAAGAGCTGCACCTATTGTGGCCTGCTAGCGGCACAACCCATCAGTAATGGTGGGATGACGTGCTTTTCGAGGTAACAGGCTGTGACTCTCACTGTGTTTCCCAACCAAGTTTGTCTTCTTTCACGTCTCCACTGAGGGTGTCCCAGAAATTTTACATTTCCCCTCTGCTCTGCACAAAATCCGCACAAATACTCTTCCATGAATGTAAATGGCTCTGTCAATGATTAACCCCAAGATTTCTGCAAATTATTGTCCAATGCACAACCTAGCAGATATTTTTAAGTCGCCCAATAAGTTGCCCTCCCACGTTGTGGGGGAGAAATATGCTGTCTACATGGAGTGGCATTTAGATGATGCCAGACCTCGCCCACAAAGAGGAGAAGAAAAAGTTTTAACAATAACCATCGCACAGCTTCCCATGTGAAAGCATCGAGATGACTATCTTTCCGCCAGCTTGGCTTCCTTAAGGTTCCTCGAAAGGCTAGGTCAGCGAAAAACATTCGCATCAGGACTTCGTTCGAGCAGATATACCGACTCGTAGATAATTTATTTTGCTCTGGCCCAGATGCGTGACATTGTGCCACAGATTAAGCTTTTTAGGACTCCCCGTTCACACATTGGGCTGCAGCTCTCGAGAATTTAGGTCGCACATGGCCTAGCTGTTACCATAGCAGACAATACAGCATATGTGGCACAGTTTACCTGCCAGCCAGAGGTGAGGCCCATGCCCTCTGCTCCAAATGTACCAACTCTTAAAGGTCTTCCTTTCACCTCAGGGACTCGACCTCTGTCCAAGAGCGTACTCCCTTTATTGCCTACTTGTCTCGCCCGTGACCGTCTACAGAGTCGCGCAACTCATTAAACAGAGAATGTGCAACCAAATATGCAGAATGTAAGTATGAACGGGGATATTATTAGCGGCACGATATTTGCAATCACTGACATTCCCCATGATATCAACGTATATATCTGTCAATAGGTGCAATTATCATAAAGATTTTAATAAATTGGTGTAATAGCAATGATGCATGAAACTTATCAGTACAAAATTGACTGAAGCGTTTCAGTAGTGGCAGTAAGTGTAGAGTACGAATGTTGTTGAATACTAAGTATGCATCCACCCGGAAATAGATAGGCATACGACAGCATACGTACGTAAAATGTTCCAAAACGCCGGGCACAAGAGCGGTATTTTTCGGTGTTCATATCTCTGGTTCTATTGGTGACAGAAATATAGCGTCAAGGGTTCTGAAAAGCCCTTGGGCTAGGTACTATTTGTATCCCAAACAGAAGGTTAATCTTAGTGTCACTTCAGTGCCGTGTCAATGTATGAATATTACACACTTTCTCTCGCTTAGGCAAATGGAGCAAATCGGTTGTTCCTTTTTGTATTTGATGTTGCTTACGGTGTGCTTGAAGGGACTTGCGGAGACACGGTTAGTTCATGGACGATTCCTCGAAAAACTCCACAAAATTGTTTCTTCAAATATGTCTTCTTCGTCGCCAGCGTACAAAAACACAGCCAATGGTTCCAAGACGGCTATGCACAGCAAATGGTTGAAATTTTTGCAGTTTATACCTAAGGTGTCGATATCGAATAATCTAGAAACTTTTCTTGATATTTTATCTGTTTCCAAGATTCAGATGATCAAAGTTACCGTATTTCTGCACCTAAAACCCGGTATGAGGCGAAATTTAAATAATAAATAACAACAGCAAATTCCTCAAACATCATCGGTATATTTTTCTAGACGTTTATATAGAGGAGTCATCTCCCCGTTTTCAAAAATCTGTACCCGTTATCGAGAAACACACCAAAAAAACTCATTTCTTGGGTACCAAAACCCAGCTGCGAATTCCGAGACGGCTACACAGCAAATGTCTGAATGTTTTACGATATATTCCTAAGACCCAGATCTCGAACAGCCTCGAAAATTGTCTACCTATCTTTGTCCGTTTCTGAGATACAGAGGTTCGAAGACACCTTACTTGTACTCGTAAAATACGCACGCGAAATCAGGTGTGAGGCGAAAACGTAATCTATAAAGTGAAGAAGCACGGAGAAATATGCGATAAAATGTCTCCGTTATCATCTGGAACACCATGTTGTAGTACTGAAGCTCATTCAAAAGTTTTGTTTCCACATAAAATCCAATCTGAGGTACAACATTAGTTTTGTATTATTTTAATTTCACATAAGAAGACTACTTAAATTTTACTGAGCAATACACTTCTTTTCCTTTGAGTTATATGCCCTGCTGCAGCAGGAAAATGAAGATAACATGTGGAACAATCTGTGGGAACACAAAAAATGCCAATATGTTTCTGTTTATTTAAAAGATTCTGACCGGAAAGTGGGATATCAGATGCCTCATTCTAACTTCCTCAGCATCTTTATAAATTTCCCCACAAATGATGGCATGAGAACTTATTCGCACTTTATTATGCAGAGATATAAGAAGACAGTGGCACTGGCAAAGACACGGAAAAGTAATAAATTCTGGAAGATAATAGAGAATGATTGTATTACAGAAAGAGCGAAGTGTGAGGAAAAGAGGGGGGGGGGGGGCAGTGGCAGTGGGAAATAGTTTGCAGAACCATGCTATGAAAAGAGTGAAGGAGACAGTGTCAGGGGAGGAGGAGTAAAGAGAAAAAGAAAGCGGAAGTGGATGAGAGCCAATGATAATTAGATTATATGACAATGACAATGAGGAAGAGAGAGACAGTCACAGTGAGAAGAGACAGCTACAGTAGGAAAGAAGGAATTATGTAGATATTAAGAGCAAGACGGAGACAGTAACAGTGAGAGAAAAATTGTGGCAGTAGGACAGAACGAAGAGGATTATGGCTGTGACACAGGAGACAATCAGAGACACACACAAAGACGTATTGAGAGGGGCTGAATGACTGAATGAGGAAGCGCAATTTGGAGTGGTGGGTATAAGCGACTTACAGCGGTGGTCAAGTGGGTGTGAGTTACAGTTAGCAGAGATGCTGAGGAAGGTAGAGTGAGGCAGCTGGTACCCCACTTTCCGGTCAGCCTTTCAAGTAAAGAGGAAAAATCCGAATTTTTGTGCTCCAGTAGAATCATTTTTCCGCAGTTGCTCTCAGTTACTCGAAGTGCACTGATACACTCAACTGATGCAGTTGTCAAAGTACACCGATACGCTCAACCCATGCAAATAGCGTAATATTGTAAATAAACCAGCAGTCAACACGTGTACACCACCTGCCAAGTCTGAACACCACTTTGCAAATAACGATACACACCTATGACAGGCTCATGCGCATCCCACATTATGGTGATTATAATGGTGGCTTCAGAACGTTATTTATTCATTATGCTAGAAATCAGAAAGTGCCAAACATAGGAAATGCACTGAACGAATGAGAGCAGGCGTATCTATATTTTAATAAGCAGCAGAAAAATTGTACGGAGGTCTGTGGAGCAAACACGTTTAGTTATTGGTACTGTTGCAGTGATAGTGTTGTCGTAGATTGATAAATTACAGTATTAAAGCAGGAACAACATTTATTTTAAAGACGGAACAGATGCCAAATCACTTTTGCAATTGAGAGACATAAAAAATATCCGTTTGGCTGCACCTTAACTCGCTTCAGGATTCCTAATAGTACGGTGAATGTGACGCCGGAATTTGGTATTTGTCGATTGAAACTAATGTCTCCAAATCTGTTACAGGTAATTAAAAAACACCTGTACTGTTACAGAACTCATCATATACTGATGTCGTGGCATTTCAGTTACAGAGCCTGCACAACTGAAAATGCGTCGCACTGACTTATTTATGGAGTATATTCGTCTATAGAATGTCCTACTCAGTTCAGTTCAATGAATGATACGACAAAGCCATTTGTACCTCATACGAATAATGCCCGCAACTCTGACACATTAATTATTCCGTAATCCTTACTCAAAACCATATTTTCTTGCGAGTAAGCGATTTTCAAGAATATCTGGACTCCCAGATCTCTGTGATAATTCGAAATATTCCTGGTGTCTAAAGGATTTTCCGACCATCCGTTAACCGTCGTTCATCAAGTGAGTGGTTTGCATCAACTAAATAATGAACTAAGCAGCCACAGGAACTGTAATTTTACAGCGTAAAGCGCTTTGTTGAAACCATATCATCAGCAACATATCACTAGCAATTTCACTATCTTCATAATGGTACGTTGGTCTATGTGCTCTTCGAAAATCACACATCGTTATCTAACACAAAGTGACATTAAAAATGAAAATTATTAACGAACAAGTAGCTGTACATATGCCTCAGTTTGAATAACATGACGAACTTTTTCGTTCTGGATATGGATTGAGATCCAATACTACGTGCATGATCGAGATTCCACCAAAACACTGATCGTATTTCTGACTAACCATAAAGAGAAGTGATCTAATACACTTGTAGCCAGTATCAGTTGGCAATTCTCAACTTTAAATTACATGACGAACGTTCCTGTATTGGTTTGGGACAACTATCCAGAAACCGCTGTCCCCGTCTATTGTCCCCATTAATTAACCACGAAAGATATTAAATATGGTTTTGTTCCCAAACAATAAACAGAAATGACGCAATGTATGTGTTCGGTAGCGATCCCACTGTTATGTAAGAAAAGGCAAAGGCCAGATATAGAATTTTCACAGCAGTAGCGACATGTTTGGAACTGCAGCGACGAGAGAGTTAATAATTTCTGCCTTCTCGGGATTCGAACCCGGCACTTATCGTCGTTGTTTTCTAGCCAATAAAGGACGTTAAATTTAGATTTCTTTCACCAGAAGCGAGATGTACGCATGTTTAAATTACAGGTGACGTCACGAAGAGTACAGTCATGACTGGAAATCGAGCTCCGCACGTATCGTTGTTGACTATACATGAAGAAACGGTGACTAATAGAATTATTTTCCACCAGTAGCTACGAGTGACATGTGTAAACTTGAAATGATGTGACGAAAAGATCTTTTCTCTGGGAGCTGAAATCTTCACATATCGTTAATGACAATGAATGAAGAGACGTCAAAAATCAAAATAAATTTCCATCAACAGTTAGGTGTGCTCATGCTATAGCCTGAACGGACATTATGAAAACTTTTGTGCCGATCCAGAATTTCAACCTTGACAAGCGTCTTACGTGGAGAACTTGAGAAGTTTGGAACCCCGAACAAACAACAAATTGATGTCAGAACGAGGTGATGGCGCTATGTCGTAGCGAAGGGATTAAATCCAGTGAAACTAAAACCAAGATATTCAACATCTCAAGCTGAGATAAAAGATAAAATGAATGTCCTATGATACTTACATACCGTTTGCCCCTTCAACTAAAAGAAAATACTAGTGTAAGAAAGGTTGCTGGTGACATAGTTTCTACATGCTGCCACTTATGCCTCTGTCATGGCCCAACCTAACGTGTAGACGGCATTGAAGGGACACAACGGTTAATGTGAATCTGGAACCACGGTGGAATCGTATGTTCTGCATTTGCTGTAATTAGGGGTAATAGGATCTACCAGCGCCTACTAAAACTTTCGCCTGAAGAGGGAATTCAACCCTGGCGCTATGGGTGCTAACCTAACATCAAGCCCCAATACAACATAATTCGACTGATGGCTGGAACACGATCTTGTCGTAGCACTGGTGCGCCATACCGGTTGACAGTCCTGACTTGGTGACACCCAGGAGTTGTAATCACTGAAATAAAATCACATGGTACTGGCAGTCTACACAAACTGCCAACACTATCAGATGCGGAAGTTTCCACAGGAAGTGTTGCTTCCACTTCTATAGCTACACCTACATCCATACTCCGCAAGAAAACCTGACGGTATATGACGGAGGGGACTTTGAGTACCTCTATCGTTTCTCCCTTCTATTCCAGTCTCGTATTGTTCGTGTGATGAAAGATTGTCGGTATGCGTCTGCGTGGGCTCTAATCTCTCTGATTTTATCCTCATGGTCTCTTCGCGAGATATACGTAGCAATATACTGCTTTACTCCTCGGTGAAGGTATGATGTCGAACAACAAAAGCCCGTACCGAGCTACTGAGCGTCTCTCCTGCAGAGTCTTCCACTAGAGTTTATGTATCATCTCTGTAACGCTTTCGCGATTAATAAATGATCCTGTAACGAAGCGCGCTGCTCACCGTTGAATCTTCTCTATTTCTTCAATTAACCCTATCTGGTACGGATCCCACACTGGTGAGCAATACTCAAGCAGTGGGCGAACAAGTGTACTGTAACCTACTTCCTTTGTTTTCGGATTGCGTTTCCTTAGGATTCTTCCAATGAATCTCAGTCTGGCATCTGCTTTACCGACGATCAACTTTATATGATCATTCCATTTTAAATCACTCCTAATGCCTACTCCCAGATAATTTATGGAACTAACTGCTTCCAGTTGCTGACCTGCTATATTGTAGCTAAATGATAAAGGATCTTTCTTTCTATGTATTCGCAGCACATTACACTTGTCTACATTGAGACTCAATTGCCATTCCCTGACTATGCGTCAATTCGTTACAGATCCTCCTGCATTTCAGTACAATTTTCCATTGTTACAACCTCTCGTTATACCACAGCATCAGCCGCAAAAAGCCTCAGTGAACTTCCGATGTTATCTACAAGGTCATCTATGTATATTGTGAATAGCAACGGTCCTACGACACTCCCCTGCGGCACACCTGAAATCACTCTTACTTCGGAAGACTTCTCTCCATTGAGAATGACATGCTGTGTTCTGTTACCTAGGAACTCTTCAATCCAATCACACAATTGGTCTGATAGTTCATATGCTCTTACTTTGTTCATTAAACGACTGTGGGGAACTGTGTCGAACACCTTGAGGAAGTCGAGAAACACGGTATCTATCTGCGAATCCGTGTCTATGGCCCTCTGAGTCTCGTGGACGAATAGCGCGAGCTACTGTCCATAGTAAACGTCACGCAGTGCAAAAGAGGAGCTGAGTTATTGTACCCGATTCATCTGTAATATTGTAATCTTAAATTCTTCAGCCTGCTTACAGTATCATTCTGTTGGAAACTCAGAAATTATTTACTTCATTTTATAACTGGCCAGTAAGAGCGAAACCTCTGGAAAACTTTTCCGTGAATTGGTCGTGGCTGCCTGTCCTGATCGAAACAATTTCTCCTTCACCGGCCACCTGAGGCTGCCCAGCGTCAGTCCAGGTGATCGTGATGGATCGCGTCTCGAGTCTATGATCTACAGCGGACTTTTGTACCCTGACATTGGCGAAAATAAGATTGTTTAATACTGTAGTTTCGTCTCCAGCGTGAAATAATTTCTATGAACAGTGTGTACACCGTGCAGTATAACAGCGTTGTAACCAGTATTCTCGCAGCATATGACATAAGGAATACAATGTAATCTACCACTGCGGGCAAAATTTCCCAGAAGAAAGGAGATAGCTGTATAGGTTTGTGGTGATTTTTGGACTAACAGAAGAGGACAGTCGAGAAGCTCGAACACCTGTGCCCTCTACGGAGTGAGTGCTATCGAAGAAATGAGGTCGAATAATAGCTTCCGGGATGTCACGTAGGTTGATTTTAACATGAAATATTTGCTACATTCAGCAAGCAGAACCGCTGTAACTCTGTCACGTAGGAGTAAAAATGTTAGTGTCCTCTGAAACTAGAACCAACACAACTTCCTACTGGGTGAGTGACGTCGTTTGCACTAATCTAGCCATCTACTACAGCATTACTGCTTCCTCTCAGTATCAGTGATGGCTAAGAGAGGTAATTCGCAATGAACGCGCAATTAATTGTAGTTTCTGAGTGACTCGTCGGGTAAGTACACTCCTGGAAATGGAAAAAAGAACACATTGACACCGGTGTGTCAGACCCACCATACTTGCTCCGGACACTGCGAGAGGGCTGTACAAGCAATGATCACACGCACGACACAGCGGACACACCAGGAACCGCGGTGTTGGCCGTCGAATGGCGCTAGCTGCGCAGCATTTGTGCACCGCCGCCGTCAGTGTCAGCCAGTTTGCCGTGGCATACGGAGCTCCATCGCAGTCTTTAACACTGGTAGCATGCCGCGACAGCGTGGACGTGAACCGTATGTGCAGTTGACGGACTTTGAGCGAGGGCGTATAGTGGGCTTGCGGGAGGCCGGGTGGACGTACCGCCGAATTGCTCAACACGTGGGGCGTGAGGTCTCCACAGTACATCGATGTTGTCGCCAGTGGTCGGCGGAAGGTGCACGTGCCCGTCGACCTGGGACCGGACCGCAGCGACGCACGGATGCACGCCAAGACCGTAGGATCCTACGCAGTGCCGTAGGGGACCGCACCGCCACTTCCCAGCAAATTAGGGACACTGTTGCTCCTGGGGTATCGGCGAGGACCATTCGCAACCGTCTCCATGAAGCTGGGCTACGGTCCCGCACACCGTTAGGCCGTCTTCCGCTCACGCCCCAACATCGTGCAGGCCGCCTCCAGTGGTGTTGCGACAGGCGTGAATGGAGGGACGAATGGAGACGTGTCGTCTTCAGCGATGAGAGTCGCTTCTGCCTTGGTGCCAATGATGGTCGTATGCGTGTTTGGCGCCGTGCAGGTGAGCGCCACAATCAGGACTGCATACGACCGAGGCACACAGGGCCAACACTCGGCATCATGGTGTGGGGAGCGATCTCCTACACTGGCCGTACACCACTGGTGATCGTCGAGGGGACACTGAATAGTGCACGGTACATCCAAACCGTCATCGAACCCATCGTTCTACCATTCCTAGACCGGCAAGGGAACTTGCTGTTCCAACAGGACAATGCACGTCCGCATGTATCCCGTGTCACCCAACGTGCTCTAGAAGGCGTAAGTCAACTACCCTGGCCAGCAAGATCTCCGGATCTGTCCCCCATTGAGCATGTTTGGGACTGGATGAAGCGTCGTCTCACGCGGTCTGCACGTCCAGCACGAACGCTGGTCCAACTGAGGCGCCAGGTGGAAATGGCATGGCAAGCCGTTCCACAGGACTACATCCAGCATCTCTACGATCGTCTCCATGGGAGAGCAGCAGCCTGCATTGCTGCGAAAGGTGGATATACACTGTACTAGTGCCGACATTGTGCATGCTCTGTTGCCTGTGTCTATGTGCCTGTGGTTCTGTCAGCGTGATCATGTGATGTATCTGACCCCAGGAATGTGTCAATAAAGTTTCCCCTTCCTGGGACAATGAATTCACGGTGTTCTTATTTCAATTTCCAGGAGTGTAGTAGTTAATACTGAGCACGTCTTTTTCAGTGCTTTGTTCGGTAGCTAACGATAATGGTCTCCTTATTTTATAAAATTTGCTTCTTTATGAGTTTCGGGCGTAGCCCATAATCACAACATCATTCAAAAGGATATTATATATAGTTCTCGTTTTGATATCGGCAGTAGCTGAAAAGAAATGAAGAATAATTATGTATACGAAGGACATTAAATAATTAAAGAGAAAAGTTGATGTAGGAATGAAGAAGTTTGCAGGAGTCTTTTGCTTTCATGACTTTCTATTTTTATCACTGGTTTGAGCTGAGAATCATTGTTATAGGACAAAACGGTTCACAAACGATGGAACCTCTGTAGGTGAGCAGCAACGCCCTGGCCGGTCAGCAGGAGTGTCAACCCCTTCGCTTGAAACCCGCATTGACGACATTTTTCGTGAAGATTGAAGTGTTACAGTCGAACATATAGCAAAATCAGTTCCAATAGGTGTTTGCATAGTCCATAATGTTAACAGTAACAATCTCAAGTACAGCAAAAGAATTGCAGGCCGGATCCCGAAAAAGTTAATGCAACAACACAAGGAATCAAGACTCAAAGCATTCAGACTTAAAAGAACGCAGTGGAAGAGAATGTGACCCTTTCCTAAACAAGATTTTAGCGCGTGATGAAACTCCGGTTCACTATTTTCAACCAGAGACCAAAAGACAAAGCAGAGAACAATGCCATGAGGGAAAGTGACTCAAGCAGCAATAAAAAGACTTCTTTGCATTAGGTACTCGTATAAAACAAGTATTTCATGATCGGGAGAAGTATATTAATATTTGTGAGGATTATATTGAGAAGCAGTAACTGTCCCGTTTTGTAAAAATGCACAATTTTTTCCTATATCAATATGTCTCTTTAATTATTGAATGTCTCTCGTTTAAAGGATCTAGACTGTTTTAATCACAAACGATAGGTTCGTGTCAGGTCATTTCAATCTTAATTGAACACTAATGTTAAGACTGAAATCATGTGGTACAGCACTTTGTATTAAGTCCCTTTATACGATGTTCTCATGGTGGATTATCCCCGTAACACGTAAACCAATAAATTTTTGAAAAGTAGACTGTCGTCAGCGACCGAATAAAGTAGTAAGAAGCTAATTTTTGTATTTATATACTAAATGCAAGGTTCCTCCGTGACTTCATGTCGCAACCGATACTCATGCTTGTTAATCACAACTGCATGCCGTTTGTTTCCAAACAAGATATGCAACGCATACTATCGAAATATGCACTATTGTGTAGTGACTGTTGTGCAACAGAGACAGGAAGATTAAAAGAAATAACAATAGAAAATAAATGAAATGCATTTACTCGGTAACGCTCAGAAATATCTTTGACACAGCTCCGAAATATTGTCATTGGAGTTCGGGTGCAATCTATATACACTACGTGACAAGAAAAGTGAAGCACCCGGCAGACATGGAAGGATGCCAACGTAACTTCGTTTCTAGATGGTCATTCTGTTAGTAAAAGGATGAATGACCTTTCAGACAATGATACACAAATTTTAACATTAAAAGCCTTTTGTAATCAAACAAATGTCACATATAATTACAAACTATGTAGGATAGTTAATCCAACAGCAATAGAAACATTTTTAAACCTTGTCACACAAGAAAAGTGGCAGGATGTTTATAGTGCCGATAACATAGATGATCAATATAATGCTTTCCGTAACATATTTCTAGTGCTCTTTGAGAGTTGTTTCCATTAGGACGTTCTAAACGGCGTACTAGCACTAGTAGGCAGCCGGGTGGCTGACTAGTGGGATAAGGATATCATGTAGAACAAAGCGGGAATTATATCGAAATGTTAGAAGTAGTCGCAATCAAGCTACAGTAGCCCATTGGAAACATTGCTGTAAGGTGCTTAAAATGTTATTAGGAAGGCAAAGAGTATGTGGTATACAAATAGAATAGTTAATTCACATGATAAAATTAAAACCATATGGTCAGTTGTGAAGGAAGTGTCTGGTCAGCAGCACAAGGGCGACGACATAAAGTCAATTCGTAATAAAAATATTTCTCTTACTGATAAATCAGATATATGCACAGTATTTGACAATCATTTTCCGAGAATTGCTGGTGAATTAAATAAAAATTTAGTTTCTGCAGGGAATCATATAACTTTCTTGTCAAATGCCTTCCCGAGATTTATATCTGAAATACTACTCTGTGATACTGACAAGGGGAGATTGAGTCAATAATTAAATCACTGAAGATTAAGGTCTCTCATGGTTATGATGGAGTGCCTAGAAGAATATTAAAGTACTGCGCTGCCTGCACATGCTAGCCCTGTATTTAGCCATATTTGTAATTTTTCCTTTAGGAACGGTCAGTTTCCTGAACGATTAAAGTACTCAGTAGTAAAATCACTTTATAAGAAGGGAGAAAGGTTCACATGGTTCAAATGGCTCTCAGCACTATGGGACTTAACAGCCGTGGTCATCAGTCCCCTAGAACTTAGAACTACTTACACCTAACTAACCTAAGAACATCACACACATCCATGCCCGAGGCAGGATTCGAACCTGCGACCGTAGCGGACACGTGGTTCCAGACTGAAGCGCCTAGAACCGCACGGTCACACCGGCCGGCAGGGAGAAAGGGATAACGTAGATAATTTTAGACCTATTTCTATGCCATCGAACTTAGAATCGAAATATTAGCGTCACGTGCAGTTTTAAGGTGTTATCAGATTGCACGGGAAATAGATGGAAAACCAAACCAAGGAAATTATGCCAACAGAATTCAGTAAACCATGACTTATAAAAACTGGTCAGGCGCGACTAGCACTCGCTCTCTGAGGGCTCCGTTCACACTTAATTATGTATACAGACAGTCCATCCATCCAAGAATTCGAAAAACTTGACGCTTTTTGCCTGTTACCGACGTTGATACTGGCACGATATCGGTCCCGGGAATGTCAAGATTTTCGAGAATGTTTTAATTTTAGGTTTGATATCAGACAACAAATTACAAACAAAATTTTCCATGTTATATACACTGGTGTCCAAAATTAAAGCAACAAACCGCTATTCCCCTGTGCTGTGTTCAATTCACGATGTAGTCACACAAACTGTCAACCAGATGTCCGTACGATCATATTCTGTACGGATTCCGATCAACGGACAACCATGCCAACGATGACGTCAGGACACCAATGAAACGAGGTAGTGTTTGCTGGGTAGCCCCACATCCACAAAACTCTCTGCGGTGGAGGGCCATAGAAAAGAAGCAGGACAGTCGCAAACTGATTTTTCCTGACGGCTTAACGTGAATCGTTCTGTTGTTTCTCGGATGTGGCGGCAGTCTAGAGAGACCGAAACAGTATGCCGAGGACCAGGGCAGGGCCGACAGCGTGTGGCATCAGAAGATCGTTATTTGGCTGTATGGGCACTAACATTACTGCCTTTGTACTTCATGGCAAGTGGCATGCGAGATCGCAGCACCCACTGGACGTATTGTATCGAGGCGAAAAGTGTGCAGAAGGCTTCGGCAGAGCAACCTTTACTGTTGGAGATATGGTGTATGTGTACCTCTGACGCATCTTCACAGAAGGGAACGTCTAGAGTAGAGTCATCAACGTGCCATATGGACGGTCGAACAGTGGGATAATGTTTTCACAGATGAGGCCCGATCTAGTGTGGAGAGTGATTCTCGACGGATTCGCATCTGTAGGTAGCGTGTAAACCGATTTGCGGGACAAAAATTGTGGAAAGAGAGAAAGACGAGGAGGATCCCTAATGATGTGAGCAGGAATTATGTTTACCACTCGCACCCCTCTTCATGAAATTGTATGGCTGAATCGGTAAGGTTTCGTGAATCGGCAAAGTATCGTGACGAGATCTTGGGACTTTATTTGCGGTTGTTGCGAGGTGCTATGGGCCCAGACGTCGTACTGATGGACGATAACTCTCGACCTCATACATCGAGGGTGGTTGATGTTTCCTTGGGAGCAGAAGATACTGCACGCATGGCGTGACCTGCTCGCTTTCCAGATTTGAATCCTATAGGGCATACGTGGGACGCACTAGGGAGACGGCTTGTATCGCGTCAGCATCCACCAAACACTTTCCAAGGACTACGAGCAGCTCTGAAGGAAGAATGGGCGTTACTGCCTCAACGTCACACCGATGACATCGTTTACAGCATGCCCCGTCGTTGTCAGACCTACATTGCTGCCAGAGGCGGTCACACCCCATACTGGGCACATTAACCGTTGTCTGAAAGTGTGTGCAAATCCGTTAAGTTGGAAAAAATGAAGAACATTTTTGTCTACCTTTGTGCGTGTTGCAGCTGTTTGCGTTCTGTTTTTTTAGATTGTTTCTCTCACCTGTTTATACTGTTTTGTGCCAAAATAAACGCAACATTGCAAAATTTCCTTTTGTTGCTTTAATTTTGGACACCAGTGTAGTTATCAGTTAAGACTTTACGGATGTTTTGCCTTTACGTGTACTGTGAAACCTTGCTTCTTGCCGAAATTGATGATTCTCGGTCAACGTGAAGTAACCTGTAAGTTTTGATGACTCAGTTTCCGAATAAAAATATCTGACATAAATGGCTGTGTCTTTTGACTGCATGGACTTACAAGCTTACGTTTTTTACACCGCTAAGGGATAATAAACGTTAGTATGTGACATATTTTTCAACATGATACGCCGACCCTTTCCTGGGAAAAAAGGGTGTTGACTGACTGACGAACACAAGGACTGTCGTACAACAAATGACAATTTTTTTTCGTTTGACGTAATTACAGATCCATTATTTTCAGATGTTTTCCTCTGCTTTTACTGCGAAATGTTGCTTCTTGGCTAATTTCATGATTTCAACGCGAAGTACCCTATAGGTTTTGATGAGTGAGCCTGAGAGTCTTAAAATATGTGATGTAAATGGCCGTATCTTTTCGTTGCATTGATTAGAGGCTTAAATTTTTTGTATCGCCTAGGGACCGTAGACTTATGTGACACAAATTTTAACTACATACGCCGACCTGGTCCTGAGAAAAACGGCTTTTATCGGTCGAACAGACAGACAGATGGTCAAAAAAGTGACCACATAAGCGTACCGATTTTATTGACTGAGCAACGGAACCCTACGAATAGGGTAGAAAGCAGCCATGGAAGCAAAAGAGAAGGAAAGACTGTATGGCACAGAATTTCGTGCTTGTCTCTTAACTCCTTATCTGAGGCAATGCGCAAAGGAAGGCGGACTGAGAGATGCAAGAGAGCAGCACTGAGACTCGGCTCGCACACAGCGAGAGCCAAGCGTGGTTCACTTTGTGGTAGCGCACACTGTCTCGAGTAGCGTTTGTTTATTTTTACTCTTGTTCTCAAAGCAAAGTGCTTCGCTGAAAGGCTGCAGCAGCGCGCCTCGTGGGCCCTCCTAAAGGGTTCGCTGACATGCCACCCCTCTTGTTTATTTCGCAAAACGATCCGCAAGTTCCCAGTCTGCAGTCGCATTGTACATGTCTGCCAACAGTCACTAAAATAAAATTATCAGCATACATCCTTGGTTAACGTAATTACGTAGTCATATGATCTTGGTCTCAGCTATGTTTCCTGTCTAACATTACGTCTACTAATGCTGGAGACATCCTTAGAGACTACTTCGTTAGCTGATTTTCTACGTGAGACAATCTCAGCAACGTAATGAAGCAACAGCCGTGTCGTGACGTCATCCCACCGACATAGCGGGGTCGCGCCGGCGTCTGTTACGGAGTCTATACTGCAGAACTGGTACTGTTTGCTATATTTAGTACTGAGGCACAAAACTTCACTAAGTACAGTAGTTCTTCTTTTAATTGAATTAGCTGTGGGTTCTTGGTGAAACATTGTAAATTAACAAAACAAACACTGTTTTTGGCCTTGTTTCACTATTTTACTATTGCACGACCTATGTTTCGGGTTACAAGCCCATTTTCAAGTACATTACTGATTATCATCTTTGGGAATCAGTAATGTATTTGAAAATGGGCTTATAAGCCGAAACCTAGGTCGTGCAATAATAAAGTTGTGAAACAAGGCCAAAAACAGTGTTTATTTAGTAGCTCTTCTTTTCTGATAAATTTGTTCTTGTTTTTCTGAATTTCTATGGCTTCTCTTTAGGTTCTAGCATAATAATGACTGCATCAATCAAAATATCCACTGTGTGATAATACTGGTGTTGTTAAAGACGATAGTGCCACTAAAGCAAAGTTACTAAACAGTTTTTCGAAATTCTTTCGCCAAAGAAGACGAAGTAAATATTCAAAAATTCGCATCAAAAACAACGGCAAACATGAGTGGCTTACAAATAGATGTCATCGGTGTAGTGGGGCAGCTTAAATCACTCAATAAAGGTAAGGCCTCCGGTCCAAATTGTATTCCAGTCAGGTTTCTTTCAAGGTACCCTGACACAATAGCTCCGTATTTCGGGATCAAAGACAACCGCTTGTTCGTCGAAATATCTGTACGTACCTAAGACTGGAAAATTGCACGAGTCAAACCAACACCCAAGATTGGAAACAGGAGTAATCCGCTGAATTACAGACCCACATCACTAATGTATTATGCTCAAAAATGATTATTTACGTCAACCAACACGGAATAAGAAAATACAGTTCTTCTAAAATACAATTAGCTCTTTATTCTCACCTGCTATCGACAGGGGAAGTCAAACTAAGTTTATATTTCTAGCTTTGCAGAAGGCTATTGACACTGTTCCTCACAATCGACTTCTGATCAAAATGCGTACCTGTGGATTGTTATATCAGTTGTGTGACTGGGTTTGGGATTTCGTGTCAGAAAGATCGCAGTCCGTAGTAACTGATGAAAAGCAATCGACTAAAACAGAAGAAACACCTGGCGTTGCCGAAGGAATTGATATATGCCCTCTGCTGTTCCTGATCTATATTAACGATTTAGGAGACAATCTGCGTCGGCCAGTTAGATTGTTCACAGATGATGCTATCATTTACCTTCCTGTGAAGTCATCGCATAATCAAAACCAACTGCGATATGTTTTAGACAAGGTACTATATGGTGGAAAAGGGCCATTTGACTCCAAATACTGAAAAGTGTGTAGTCATCTAGGAGAGTACTGAAAGGAATCCGCTAAATTTCGGTTACTGGATAAAACATACAAATCTAAAGGCTGTAAATTCATCTAAATACTTAGGGATTACCATTATGAATACCTTAAACGGGAGTGATCACATTTAGGATTGACAGAGAATCTCAAAACAGTTCAAAAATGGGCAGATCGTTTTGAACATGGGAGAGAATATCATGGATCTGATACGCTAACTGGAGCGGCAGTGATTAAAACAAAGGCGTTTTACATTGTGGCATGATATTCTCTTGAAATTTCAATCACCAGCTTTTCTCCTCCGAGTCTGAGAGTACTTTGTTGACGCCACCTCTGTAGGGAGAAGAGAACACCATAATAAAATAAGTGAAAGCAGATCTCGCACGGAAATATTTAAGTGTTCCTTCTTCTTCTGCGCTGTTCGAGAGTGGAACTATAGAAAAACAGCTTGAAGGTGGTTCGATGAATCTTCTGCCAGGGAATTCTCTGTGAATTGTGGGGTAGTCACGTAGATGTAGGTGTAGACTTTCGAAGACTAGAGTATCAGGGAATCTAATTTGGTGGTTCTCTAGCCTAAGTGCACGATCTGCCACCCCAGATTTATGCGTATATCCCAAATGGCAACTGCTCTTAAACTTGGTGTTAGTGGTTCTTCAACAAATAAATTACTCGTTATTATAGTCGGCTAAATAACTTTAACTAAATTCTACACAACAGTTCAAAATGACACAGATGGGAATGAAGTCCCATGCTTCTTTACAGAGCGTAGGGGAACGATGCGGGAGACCCGCACCGCCTTACTAGGCAAGGTCCTCATGGAGGTGGTTTGCCGTTGCCTTCCTCCGACCGTAATGGGAATGAATGACAATAATGAAGACGACACAACAACACCCAGTCATCTCGAGGCAGGAAAAATTCCTGACCCCGCCGGGAATCGAACCCGGAACCCAGTGCTCGGGAAGCGAGAACGCTACCGCGAGACCACGAGGGGCGGACTGATACAGACCAATAACCCTGCAGAATCCTTGAACATATTCTCCGAATATAATAAACTTTCTTGTGACTGGGAAGCTTACGACCACGAATCAACATGGTTTTAGAAAGCATCGCTCGTGCGAAAATCAGATTGTCCTTTTATGATACACTGAGCGCACTATGGATGAAGGGCAACAGGGACATCCCATATTTCTAAAGTTCCGGAAAGCATGTGACACGTGCCCAATTGCAGGTTGTTAGCGAAGGTACGAACATATAGAATAAATTCACAGATATCTGAGTCGGTCGAAGACTTCGTAAGTGACAGAACCCAGCATGTTGTCCTCGACGGCGAGTGTTCATCAAAGTGCCCCAGGGAAGTGTGACAGGATGGCTGTTGTTCTTTATACACATAAGGATTTGGCGAACAGGGTGGGCAGCAATCTACTGTTGTTTGCTGATAATGCCGTGGTGTACGGTAAGGTGTCGAAGCTGAGTGACTGTAAGAAGTTACAAGACGACTTACACAAAATTTCCAGTTGGTGAGATGAATGGCAGCTAGCCCTAAATGTGAAAAAAATGTACGTTAATGCGGTTGAGCAGGAAGATCAAACCTGGATACAGTATCACTGGTGTCCTGCTTGACATCGTCAAGTCGTTTGAATATCTGGGCGTAACGTAGCAAAGCGATATGAGGTGGCACGAGCGTGTGATAACTGTGGTGAGGAAGGCGAATGGACGACTTCCCTTAATGGGGAGAATTGCAGGAAAGATTGGTTCACCTGTAAAGGAGACCGCATACAGGGCGCCGGTGTGGCCTATTCCTGAGTGCTGCTCTAGTGCTTGGGATCGATACCGGGTCGGATTGGAGCAAGACATCGAAGCAATTCAGAGCTTGGCTGCTAGATTAGGAAGCGGTAAGTTCGAGCAACAAGTGTTACGGAGATGCTTCGGGATCTCAAATGGGAATACTTGAGAGGGAAGACCATGTTCTTTTCGATAAACACTATTGAGAAATTTAAAGAACCGGCGTTTGGAGCTGACTGCCGAACTATTGTACTGCAGCCAACATCTTCTGCGCATAAGGACCACGAAGATAAGATACGAGAAATTAGGGCTCATACGGAGGCGTACAGACAGTTGTTTTCTCCTCTCTCTATTTTCGAGTGAAAGAGGAGGGGAAAGGACAAGGTGTGGTACAGGGTACTCTCCGCCATGCACCGTACCGTGGCTTTCGGAATATCTATGTAGCTGTATCTACATCTGCATCCATACTCCGCAAGCCACCTGACGGCGTGTGGCGTCGGGTACCTTGAGTACCTCTATCGGTTCTCCGTTTTATTCCAGTCTCGTATTGTTCGTGGAAAGAAGGATTGTCGATATGCCTCTGTGTGGACTCTAATCTCTCTGATTTTATCCTCATGGTCTCTTCGCGAGATATACGTAGGAGGGAGCAATTTACAGCTTGACTTCTCGGTGAAGGTATGTTCTCGAAACTTCAACAAAAGCCCGTACCGAGCTACTGAGCGTAGATGTAGATGTATTATTTTTCAACATAGTGACTCTGTAAATAAGAGTTGCAGTGTTCTACCAGTGGGTCAGTTTCTCGACGGCAGAACTCCGCGTCTTGTTCACGGAGCCGTGCAAGAACCGCTGTGTGAACGTCGTCACTGTAGGACAATCTCTTCCACCAGATGTTCTTCCAGCTTGCCAAAAAGGTAGAACCACATTGTACAGGACCTGGAATTCCCAGACAACAGCACCCACGTCTGCGCGACCTTGGTCAATTTGTTGACACCTCTTCACTAAGGCAGGTGGCGACATTCCATTTGGTCCACATACCACAAGAATTTCATGGTGAATCTGTGTGCAATTTAGACGTATTGACCACAATAATAGTACTGTCGCCACGGAGCTGAACTTTGGAGTACGTTTCCAGTTGCCCTGCCATTTTAATCACACACTGTGATTCATCTGTTATCCGTGTCGCAGCACAACTGAGTCTGGAGGAAACCTAGAAGAGCGACATCATCGTTGCGTATTGGTCTTAGTGTGGGATGACACGTGCAATTTAGTTTTTTAAGTCCCTACTATTACTATTTCCTATATACTCGTACATTTGATTGCAAGTGCAAGGTATTTTGTATACTCAAAAAAAGCACTCAAATAATGTATAATGAACGTATGTAAAAGAGAATAGCGTAAAGTATCAGTATAGTCACAGACGCAGTTGATAGGATTTTGTATTTAAGACGACGAAATATAACTGCTACGTGCAAACGAAACAAACAGTAGAGAAGAATTTGTATGGAGCGCTTTTACTAACTCAGTCACAGTTTTCAAACCTTAACTTCTGTTGCATCTAAAAAGAAAGGTTAAGAACGGTGCAATAATGCGTTTCTGATCTTTGTAAAGGCAGGTGTGCTCAACAGTCAAAGACCAATTATTAGGAGAGAAAAGAAAAACAGAGGAAACAATCAACGTACTATATATCATAATAATTTTGTATCACTAATTTTTTCTTCCTTTTCTGCTTTTGTAAGATTCATTGATGGCATTGTTACCCTCAGTGAAAGGGAAAAAGCTTTGCCGGACCTGTTGAATGGAATGAACAGTCTAATGAGTAAAGAACATGGACTGAAAGTAAACTGAAGAAAGGCGAAAGTAACGAGAAGTAAAAGAAATAAGAATAGCCAGAAACTTAACATCAGAATTCAGGATCACAAAGTAGAGCATGTTAAGGAATTCTGTTACGTAGGCAGCAAAATAACCGATGATGCAAGAAGGACATCAAAAGCAGACCGCAATTGGAAAAAAGGCTATTCATGGGCAAGAGAAGTCTACTAATATCAAAAATAGGTCTTTATATGAGGAAGAAATTTCACAGAATGTACTTTTGATGCACAGCATTGTATGGAGGTATGGCTGTGGGAAAACAGAACACAGTAGCAGCATTTGGTATGTGGTGGCATGGAAGAATGTTGAAAGTTAGGTGGATTGATAAGATAAGGAATGAGGCAGTTCTCCACAGAATCGACGAGAATAGTAATATATGTAAAACACTCACAAGAAGAAGGCACAGGATGATAGGCCATGCGTTAAGACATCAGCGTACTACAGAAAGCTGTAGAGCGTAAAAACTGTAGGGGTGGACAAAGATTGGGATGCATACAGTAAATAATTGTGGATGTAGGTTGCAAGTACTACTCTGAAACGAAAAGTTTGGCGCAGGAGAGGAATTCGTGGCAGGCGCATCAAACCAGTCAGAAGAATGACTCAGAAAAAAAAAAACTAACTGCAATCACTTATTCAAGCGATATTGGTAAATAAACATGAAATCGACAGTAAAAGTTGACTCTTGCTCCACGTAGCAGAGGTAGACTGGAGCTGACAGTGAGAGTGATAGGAGCAGCAGCCCGCAGGCGGACGGCGGCGTGGCGTAGTCGTGTAGTGTGGGTCCAGGAAGCAGGGGCACAAGACAGGCAGGTCCCATGGTGCTGTTACATCACGGTAGCTGGTCTCCGCTCGGAAGCTTTAGAGGAAAAGCAGCGCTTGCTGCTCCTTCAGACCGCTGACACCTGACTCCACTTCACGTGCATATCAACCACCCTCTCCCCCACCCCTCTTTCTCCCAACAGCAGCAAGATAAATACCAGTTTTTGTGATACCCAAATCCGCAGTAAATTATAATATCGTACCTGCAAGCAGCAATTTCAAATATAGAGGTTCTCCTATTATTGTGCGTTACTACACTACTGGCCATTAAAATTGATACACCACGTAGATGATGTGCTACAGACGCGAAATTTAACCGACAGGAAGAAAATGCTGTGATATGCAAATGATTAGCTTTTCAGAGCATTCACACAAGGTTGGCGCCAAGGCGACACCTACAACGTGCTGACATGAGGAAAGTTTCCAACCGATTTCTCATACACAAACAGCAGTTGACCGGCGTTGCCTGGCGAAACGTTGTTGTGATGCCTCGTGCAAGGAGGAGAAATGCGTACCATCACGTTCCCGACTTTGATAAAGGTCGGATTGTAGCCTGTCGCGATTGCGGTTTATCGTATCGCGACATTGCTGCTCGCGTTGGTCGAGATCCAATGACTGTTAGCAGAATATGGGATCGGTGGGTTCAGGAGGGTAATACGGAACGCCGTGCTGGCCTCGTATCACTAGCAGTTGAGGTGACAGGCATATTCGCATGGCTGTAACGGTCGTGCAGCCACGAATCGATCCCTGAGTGAACAGATGGGGACGTTTGCAAGACAACAATCATCTGCACCAACAGTTCGATGACGTTCGCAGCAGCATGGACTATCAGCTCGGAGACCATGGCTACGGTTACCCTTGACGCTGCATCACAGACAGGAGCGCCTGCGATGGTGTACTCAACGACGAACCTGGGTGCACGAATGGCAAAACGTCATTTTTTCGGATGAATCCAGGTTCTGTTTACAGCATCATGATGGTCGCATCCGTGTTTGGCGACATCGCGGTGAACGCACATTGGAAGCGTGTATTCGTCACGCAGCCATTAAAATTGCTACACCAAGAAGAAATGCAGATGACAAACGGGTATGCATTGGACAGACATATTATACTAGAACTGACATGTGATTACATTTTCACGCAATTTGGGTGCATAGATCCTGAGAAATCAGTACCCAGAACAACCTCCTCTGGCCGTAATAACGGCCTTGATACGCCTGGGCATTGAGTCAAACCGAGCTTGGATGGCCAGTACAGGTACAGCTGCCCATTCAGCTTCAACGCAATACCACAGTTCAGGAGTAGTGACTGGCGTATTGTGACGAGCCAGTTGCTCGGCCACCATTGACCAGACGTTATCAATTGGTGAGAGATCTGGAGAATGTGCTGGCCAGAGCAGAGTCGAATATTTTCTGTATCCAGAAAGGCCCGTACAGGACATGCAACATGCGGTCGTGCATTATCCTGCTGAAATGTAGTGTTTCGCAGGGATCGAATGAAGGGTAGAGCCACGGGTAGTAACACATCTGAAATGTAACGTCCACTGTTCAAAGTGCCGTCAATGCGAACAAGAGGTGACCGAGACGTGTAACCAATGGCACCCCATACCATCACGTCGGGTGATACGCCAGTATGGCGATGACGAATACACGCTTCCAATGTGTGGTTACCGCGATGACGCCAAACACGGATGCGACCATCATGATGCTGTAAACAGTACCTGGATTCATCCGAAAAAATGAAGTTTTGCCATTCGTGCACCCAGGTTCGTTCTTGAGTACACCATCGCAGGCGCTCCTGTCTGTGATGCAGCGTCAAGGGTAACCGCAGCCATGGTCTCAGAGCTGATAGTCCATGCTGCTGCAAACGTCGTCGAACTGTTCGTGGAGATGGTTGTTGTCTTGCAAACGTCCCCATCTGTTGACTCAGGGATCGAGACGTGGTTGCATGATCCGTTACAGTCATGCGGATAAGATGCCTGTCATCTAGACTGCTAGTGATACGAGGCCGTTGGGATCCAGCACGGCGTTCCGTATTACCCTCCTGAACCCACCGATTCCATATTCTGCTAACAGTCATTGGGTCTCGACCAACAGCAATGTCGCGATGCGATAAACCGCCATCGCGATAGGCTACAATCCGACCTTTATCAAAGTCGGGAACGTGATGGTACGCATTTCTCCTCCTTACACGAGGCATCACAACAACGTTTCACCAGGCAACGCCGGTCAACTGCTGTTTGTGTATGAGAAATCGGTTGGAAACTTTCCTCATGTCAGCACGTTGTAGGTGTCGCCTTGGCGCCAGCCTTGTGTGACTGCTCTGAAAAGCTAATCATTTGCATATCACAGCATCTTCTTCCTGTCGGTTAAATTTCGCGTCTGCAGCACGTCATCTTCGCGGTGTAGCAATTTTAATGGCCGGTAGTGTAGAAGCTGATCTCACGGAAGATCAGTTTGGGTTCTATAGGAATGTAGAAACACTCAAGGCAGTATTCGGATCATATGAATTACCTTAGAAAATAGACTGAAGAAAGGCAAACCGCTGTATGAAATTTTATCTCATCTACCTGACGACTGATAAAAATAGAATATAAATTATTGTGTTCTAAGTTACAATTAAAATAATCGCTGGAAAATTCTCACGAAGTCGCAGGTTCACAAAGGTAATCAAAAGAATAATCAAACAATGACCGTTCTCCATTTAGGTGAGTTTTTGTCATCAGAGAGACACATTAATATCACACCATGCTAGTGTGAAACAGAAAATGAAAAATATGTCAAAATTAACAGTATTGCCTCTGTAAAGCCATAAGAACGTTAGTTAATTTAACTGGCACCTCAGTCTATATTAATAGTTTATTACTTCAGTGCACATTGTAACACGGCGCCTATAGACGCCGAGCATGCATTCGTCTGAGCTATCGAACTGTCCAACACAAAATGGAAATACTGATCCCTTCTCACAGTTTAAAGTGTGGTTTTCGTAATGCAGCAAGGAAAAAAGAAGGATGACAAAGATTCAAAACTCGCGTAGAGTAAAATATGGCCGTACGATCGGTACCTCAGGGATTGTTACTGTCACAGTGCCAGAGATCCTTCTCAAGTGATATTAAGACACCCTTATTCACAGCAAACGCAAAACTACATTTATTGCATTTGAAAATTTAGAGAAATCTTTTGATGATGGCGGCTTAAAATTGTTAAGGTATCAAGGATAAAATACGATCAAGTTGTTTACACCTTGTGCAACACAAGACTGGTTTTGAGCCGAAGGATATGAACGGAGGGCAATAGTTGAGAACGGAGTGAAACAGGGCTCTAGACCCTCCCCGATGTCATTCAGTCTGTGCACTGAATAAGCTCTAAAGAAAACCAAAGAGAAATTTGGAAAGGGAATTAATGTTCAGAGAGAATAAATAAAAACTTCAATTTTACGATGATATTGTAATTCTTTAAGAGACGGCGAAGGACTTGGAAGAACAAATTAAAGTAGAGGATGGTGTATTGAAGAGAGATGAACGTAAAAAAGTAAAACAATTATAATGGAATGTAGTCGATTTAAATCAGACACTGCTGAGGAGATTATACTAAAAGTAGTTGATGAGTTTTGATATTTGGACAGAAAAATAACTGATGATGGATGAGGTAGAAAGGTTATAAAATACGGACTGGCAGTACTAAGGATTTCTGAAAAGAGAGAAATTTGTTACCATCGAATACGAATTTAAATGTTAAGATGTCCTGTCAGAAGGTATTTGTGCGGAGTGTAACGTTTTACGGAAGCGGAATGGGGACGATAAACAGTTCAGACAAGAAGAGAACAGAAGCTATAGAAATGTGGCGCTGCAAATGAGTGCTGAAGATCAGATGGATGAACAGAACAACCAATGACGATGTCCTACTGAATCGAAATGGGGAAACAAAGGAACTTGTAGCGTACCATGACCAACAGAATGGATCGTTTGATAGGACCCATCCTAAAGCACAAATGAACCGTCAGTTTGATAGCGGAAAGAAGTATGGGAGACGAAAGCTTGAGCACAGTAAGTATATCCAGACGAATGTAGTGCGCTGTAGTTACGCAGAGATGAAAAGGCTTTCATGGGATAAGCGCGGAAGCTGCATTAACCGCGTCTTCGGCCTACAACAAGACATCATATTGTGAACGAGGGTCAGTCAAGTCAAAACCAAACACCCACCACAACGCCCCCGTGGAATGGTTCCATTCAAAAGTAATCGCCACACGCGTTAGGACATTCATCCCACTGGGGAATGCGACGACCCATTCCTCATTTGTAGAACGCGATCGGCCGCTCACCAATCCACAACCGCACTCACTCTTGCACTTCCTCGTCCGCTTCAAATCGACATCCACGCATGTCAACATACGTGGACATCGGTTTCAGGCGGACGACGAAGTGCAGCGATGGTTCGGTTGTGGATCCGTCAGCGTCCAACCGCGTTTTACGAAACGGGAATCGACTGTCTCGTCTGCCGGTGCGACGAGTTGTGGGACGGCGAGTAAGTTACTTCACTGGTTTAAAGTTTTGATGCCGTTTTTAATCGCGTGAGCCTGGCGACTAATTTGGTGGTCAGCCAGAAAGCGAAGGGAAACATACTGACCTTAATTTCCAGTCTGCACGGCCACATTCCGGTCCAGCCCACTGAACGAAAAGTGTCTATTTCCCATTTCTTTGCGGGATCAGTACTATGACTTCAGTAAAAGTTTAAAGTTCCACTCAAGATTTAGTTTAATTAAAGTTTCTCACAATCAACACTTAAAATTGCTTTATGTTCAATTGAAACCAAGTCTTTCTAATCTAACAGCACCTTTAGCAGTTCAGAGGCGGCCTCTACGGTAACTTCCTACCAGTTTGTTTTTCGCCCTGACTAACATCATTCAATTGAAATTTCGCAATAAATGTTCAAAAATTAATGCTCGCCATAAAAGGTGAAATAAATTCACCACTTGGCACGCGGAATTGAATTTCACACGGACGGCACACTAACAGTTATTTTACCGAATTCTAAACGATCCAGGACGGTGTACAGTCCTCGCGAGTTCACTATCCGTTTTCAGTGCCAAATACGCGCCTGTCACAGCTCGGCTCTGACGTCATCCGAGGCAGAGCGCGACCAGACGTTTAACTGGCGTGGACCTCACAGTGTCTGAGAGCGAAGTGAACCTTCCTACTGCTTCAGGGGCTGTATTTATAAGGTGCCGGTGCGGACTGCCGAGAAAACATCTGTTGTCTCTGTCTATTTGCATACGGCGGTAGTCTACAAACGACAGCTATCTCGGGCACATAATCCTAAATAATATAGTTACCAATTACTTCAGAATCTTCTTAATTTTTGCTGGTATGCAGATAAGCAGTTTGAAAGCACGTAGAAAGTTTCAGCTCGCTAGAATGAAAACTTTACTTAATAGAATTTATTTAGTGGAACTAATGGTAGATTGTTGCCTCTAAACCGTACCTTTGCTAAGACTTATATCAGTTGCTATTTATGTTACAAGTCTTAAACTTGGTGTAGCTCTATTATTTGATATATTTGATCATCTGGTTTAATCAAAATCCTGTATAATTAAAATTTAAAGTACTTAATCTACAACACTTAGGTACATTTTAGTTACAAAATTATTTTTTATTTAATTACTCAAAAACTACAACGCATAGATTAACGTGGACTCTCTGTTATTATTTTTGGGGTTTACTGAAGAATAAAACAAATTTTCAAGTTTCTAAGTCCATTATTTAGCGCCTCTGATTTTTCCGAAAAACGTGGATTGTGGCGTTAATTTTTGTTTCATAGTTTTGGAAACCAGCATCACTTATTTATAACTTCTAACTGCACCTTATGACCAAATTCTGGCTTCCTAGCGTCATTATTTAGCGCCTCTGATTTTTGTCTTCAAACGGCTTTTTTCCTAAACTATTAAGTTTAGGACATTAAGACGTGGTATTTGGAACATTATTACACTAAACTATAACTAAACAAAGTTTTAAACATAAATTTTGATTTTTAATTTCATACTAAATTGTGGTGCAATACTTGTGCGCTACACGCAGACGCGTTAAGGTGACGTGGCGCTACTAGCAGTGAACTGGGGTAAGTCCCGGCGCACTCGCTCGCCTCTGTATCTCACACATCATACAGCGCTTGGTTCAAATGGCTCTGAGCACTATGGGACTTAACTTCTGTGGTCATCAGTCCCCTAGAACTTAGAACTACATAAACCTAACCAACCTAAGAACGTCACACACATCCATGCCCGAGGCAGGATTCGAACCTGCGACCGTAGCAGTCCCGCGGTTCCGGACTGCGCGCCTAGAACCACTAGACCACCGCGGCCGGCATGCAGCGCTTGGTTTGCTTCAGAGTGTCTTAACGCTTGTGGTGCTTACTTATGAATGGAAGGATTTCATTATCCTGTTGTGGCTGGATTTCGGTTTCCACTGGACTGTTCTTTAGATTTTAAATTGAATCAGGAAGCATCTTGCCCGTGCCTCTCAGAGTCATTACAAAGTTTATCAATTATTACGTCGCTGATAGGTACTTCTTACAGTTTTGGAGCGGTTTTCTTCCGTTACAGTTTCTGCAGGTATGTTTAATAGCAACATTATGATATCATGCTGCCGGTAAATTTAACAGTAGGTTTGTTAGATTATGCTGATATCATGCACATGTTGCTGAATGGGTATCGTTTTGTATTCCAGATTACCGTTCTAACGCATACTCCTATTTTGGAGTCGGGTTTTATACACTATTGGCCATTAAAATTGCTACACCACGAAGATGGCGTCCTACAGACGCGAAATTTAACCGACAGGAAGGAGATGCTGTGATATGCAAATGATAAGCTTTTCAGAGCATTCACACAAGGTTGGCGCCAAAGGCGACACCTACAACGTGCTGTCATGAGGAAAGTTTCCAACCGATTTCTCATACACAAACAGCAGTTGACCGGCGTTGCCTGGTGAAACGTTGTTGTGATGCCTCGTGCAAGGAGGAGAAATGCGTACCATCACTTTTCCGACTTTGATAATGGTCGGATTGTAGCCTATCACGATTATTGTTTATGGTATCGCGACATTGCTGCTCGCGTTGGTCGAGAATATGGATTCGGTGCGTTCAGGAGGGTAATACAGAACGCCGTGCTGGATCCCAACGGCCTCGTATCACTAGCAGTCGAGATGACAGGCATCTTATCCGCATGGCTGGAACGGATCGTGCAGCCACGTTTTGATCCCTGAGTCAACAGTTGGGGACGTTTGCAAGACAACAACCATCTGCACCAACAGTTCGACGACGTTTGGAGCAGCATGGACTATCAGCTCGGAGACCATGGCTGCGGTTACTCTTGACGCTGCATCACAGACAGGAGCGCCTGCGATGGTTTACTGAACGACGAGCCTGGGTGCACGAATGGCAAAACGTAATTTTTTCGGATGAATCCAGGTTCTGTTTACAGTATCATGACGGTCGCATCAGTGTTTGGCGATCTTTCTGGATACAGAAAATGTTAGACTGCTGCCCTGGCCAGCACATTCTCCAGATCAATCACGAACTGAAAACGTCTGGTCAATGGTGGCCGAGAAACTGGCTCGTCACAATACGTCAGTCACTACTCTTGATGAACTTGGGTATCGTGTTGAAGCTGCATGGACAGCTGTATCTGTTCACGCCATCCAAACTCTGTTTGACTCAATGCCCAGGCGTATCAAGGCCGCTATTACGGCCAGAGGTGGTTGTTCTGGGTACTGATTTCTCAGGATCTATGCACCCAAATTGTGTGAAAATGTAATCACATGTCAGTTCTAGTATAATATATTTGTCCAATGAATACCCGTTTATCATATTGATTTCTTCTTGGTGTAACGATTTTAATGGCCAGTAGTGTAGTAGCTGAAAATTAAGCAAGCCCTACCCCTTTTTTGTGCGATCGGTGGGGTGTAATTTCACGGTCGTCTCCAGTGCGGGGAAATTCAGTGATTCCGATTGACCACCGTCAGTTAACAAAATTTATTCCAGCGGTTGCATCGTAACTGGAGCAGAAGAGGTAGTAATAAGCGCAATGAAAAGGAAATGGAGAGGGCCCAGAAATGTATCCAAGCGAAAGACTGGTGGATGGGCGAAGAAAGTCCTTCGCTGTATTACAAGAGGTAAGAAAAGGGCCAACTGGAATCTGGGTCGATGAGATTAGGAAACATACAGGAGAAACAGTATGTAACTGGTTGTAATTACGTCCACCGCTAGCACAAAGGTAACTCAGTAATTTATCATCTTGGCACGACAGAACTCATGGAAGAACAAGAAAACGCGTATTTAGCATTTACAGAAAAAATCTAAGCTACTGATACGGTAATCCCCACTAAGCTCTCAGCAGCCACACAGTCACAAACACTCAGCTTTTCATTCTAGTGGTGCGTCGCCTCATACCTGTTCCACTGTCCAAATCAACCTTTCGAACAGAACTACAAACCATCAAACAAATTCTTCCATCAATGGCTATAGCTCTGCCCTGATTGATAATATTCTAGGAAATAAGGAAATGGATAATTACACCACATATGTAAGCTGGCCAATAATTATCACTCATTAGTTTCAATGCCTGGTGCAATGTTCCATATTTTGGAAATATTTCAGACAATCTTGCAAAACAGTTAGTCTCGCAACTACAGGCCAGCATTTTATAACAACAATAACATATTAAAATTTTTATTCAATAGTAGAGCCAAAATGCAACCCTTGTTACAGAGTCGTGTATATAAAATCTCTTGCAAGCATTGCAGATAAGCGTATATTGTAAGTCAGACAGAGCTGTGACAGATTACGTGAACATGACAGAAGCTGGCCATTAAAGAAGAAAGATCATCTTCTAGCACTGAACCATCCATATGTAGTAGAAAGTTAACTTTTAAATTCTGTCCAAAAAAGCAGGAAGGTGACCCTACTGGAAATAATGGAAATCAACAAACACGTGACACAGAGTGCTAGCCAAGTACTAAATATCACACTCAGTTTCCATTTTCTCCCTTGTTAAATTAACTTTTTGGTCCAAATACAAGATTCAGACTGTAAATTCATTTTATTTCTCGTCGTTTGTCACATGCATCTCCACATACATTTTTTTTTGTTGAGCCACTTTTTTAGTTTATGTGATTATTGCAATATTTTTCTTATGTGTCCTATGTAAACACTTCGTCGTTTTTGCATTTCCTGTACAAATAATGTCTGTGAAAGTCGCACATCATGTTTATCTGTTTTTGTGACATTCAGTTGTCACCTGAAGATGGCCTGAGAAGCCGAAAGCCGGTACTCGAGAAAATAAAGTTTGCAGAACATTAGGAAGTTTTTTTCCTCATTAATATTAATAGAGAATTATTATGAAGGTGGTTCGACGAACCCTCCGCCAGACACTTAAGTGTGATTTGCAGAGTATCCAGGATGATGTAGATGTAGATGGCATCGTGGACGTATGCCATCTCATTATCGTATACATGTCTGCTGCAGCTACACAGGTGTGCAGAACTTAGGGACGAAAGTAACTTTCGCCTGATGTGTCAATGTAACGTAACATAACTCGATGAAACTTGAAATATACATAGAAAAAACTGCTTCTCTATAGTGAAGAAAAGCAATGAGATGAACAGAAATTACAATTGCATTCAAAGACAATAATTACACTGACGTCCCTGAGATTCTTGATGGTCCCCTGGATATTACAAAAGGAGAGATGTGAGGTCACCACTTGTACTGTGCTGGAATTGCTGCCTACGAGTGTACACGTATCTAGCCGTGATAAAACATTCTAGCGACACCACAACACAGTAAAAGAGGAAATCGAGAAAAAAAATTAAATATACACTCCTGGAAATTGAAATAAGAACACCGTGAATTCATTGTCCCAGGAAGGGGAAACTTTATTGACACATTCCTGGGGTCAGATACATCACATGATCACACTGACAGAACCACAGGCACATAGACACAGGCAACAGAGCATGCACAATGTCGGCACTAGTACAGTGTATATCCACCTTTCGCAGCAATGCAGGCTGCTATTCTCCCATGGAGACGATCGGAGAGATGCTGGATGTAGTCCTGAGGAACGGCTTGCCATGCCATTTCCACCTGGCGCCTCAGTTGGACCAGCGTTCGTGCTGGACGTGCAGACCGCGTGAGACGACGCTTCATCCAGTTCCAAACATGCTCAATGGGGGACAGATCCGGAGATCTTGCTGGCCAGGGTAGTTGACTTACACCTTCTAGAGCACGTTGGGTGGCACGGGATACATGCGGACGTGCATTGTCCTGTTGGAACAGCAAGTTCCCTTACCGGTCTAGGAATGGTAGAACGATGGGTTCGATGACGGTTTGGATGTACCATGCACTATTCAGTGTCTCCTCGACGATCACCAGTGGTGTACGGCCAGTGTAGGAGATCGCTCCCCACACCATGATGCCGGGTGTTGGCCCTGTGTGCCTCGGTCGTATGCAGTCCTGATTGTGGCGCTCACCTGCACGGCGCCAAACACGCATACGACCATCATTGGCACCAAGGCAGAAGCGACTCTCATCGCTGAAGACGACACGTCTCCATTCGTCCCTCCATTCACGCCTGTCGCGACACCACTGGAGGCGGGCTGCACGATGTTGGGGCGTGAGCGGAAGACGGCCTAACGGTGTGCGGGACCGTAGCCCAGCTTCATGGGGACGGTTGCGAATGGTCCTCGCCGATACCCCAGGAGCAACAGTGTCCCTAATTTGCTGGGAAGTGGCGGTGCGGTCCCCTACGGCACTGCGTAGGATCCTACGGTCTTGGCGTGCATCCGTGCGTCGCTGCGGTCCGGTCCCAGGTCGACGGGCACGTGCACCTTCCGCCGACCACTGGCGACAACATCGATGTACTGTGGAGACCTCACGCCCCACGTGTTGAGCAATTCGGCGGTACGTCCACCCGGCCTCCCGCATGCCCACTATACGCCCTCGCTCAAAGTCCGTCAACTGCACATACGGTTCACGTCCACGCTGTCGCGGCATGCTACCAGTGATAAAGACTGCGATGGAGCTCCGTATGCCACGGCAAACTGGCTGACACTGACGGCGGCGGTGCACAAATACTGCACAGCTAGCGCCATTCGACGGCCAACACCGCGGTTCCTGGTGTGTCCGCTGTGCCGTGCGTGTGATCATTGCTTGTACAGCCCTCTCGCAGTGTCCGGAGCAAGTATGGTGGGTCTGACACACCGGTGTCAATGTGTTCTTTTTTCCATTTCCAGGAGTGTACTTGCAATAAACTGCTACAAATGTGAGATGAGGCGCAATAGATCTCCATCTAACGTCTCAGAAGAGAACAGGTTCTTAAAAATACTGTATGAGCAATTCAGTAAACAATCACCACACATGTACGTGATCGAATTAGTAAGTAAGCTTTCCAACACTACAATTTTCTAATGATCCTATGGATCTTTTTGAGTTAAGCTCAAAAATCGTTATAGAGATCATCAACACACAACAATCGTGAGTACCGTACAAATCACTATTAATAAAAGTTATACGGGACAGTCGTAGTCTACTATGTAATACCGACACGACTTAAAACGTTGCTCAAAACGCTATACTTGCCATTAAACTATTTAGTTGATTAATCGTACTTTTTAATTACAGTACTTACGCATTCCAAAATGTATAAAAGGTTCTGCAGTTAATAATTTGTACAGACCAGTTGTTGTCTCAGGCCAAAGATGTATTGGTTACTATGGAAACAAACAACAGTTATTTACATCCTCTGATTAACGATACCTCTGCCAATAAAGTTTAAAAACAGTCCTCTGTATTAAAATAGAATTCTTTCTTAAGTAAATCTTTGCATATGGTTTATAACTATCAATATTTTTTAACTGTAGCTCGAATGTTATCTTTCACGACATTACGTAAATAGCAAACTTTGCGTCATTAAAGTATGATAAAATAATTCTCTGCTTTCTTTTTAAAGAATCGTCATTGATTTATTTATATTATATCACTGACTGGAGCGTGCTTGTTCCACTTTTTATTCGATAAATCGCTAAATTTTCAGCTGCACTATATCACATTGAAGCTCAACTTAAAACCGGATTTTCAAAACTCAGCCACTTCAGACGTTGGCTTCTCGCGTCCCCATTACAAAGCTAATTCAATGTCACTCGTCACTTAACCACTAGAATAATGGTAGCAGTTGGGTCTTCCGTCTTCAGATGGTTCAGCTAGGGCAAGGGAATCTCTATAATTGCGTCACTAACAATGAGGACAGGCTAAATACTCAGGTAATCACAATTCACTTTCTCTCCGTTTGTTGCTGTACTTGACCGATCAAGAAAAACTGGAGAACGACGCTCGATTAGTAAATAATCCCTAGTATATAACTAGTTACTACCTCGTAGTAACCCCTGTCCCCCAAAATCTTCAAGCTATACGCAAAACCCAAATTCTTTGGCGTGTGCAACAAACTATCTCAGGTAACAAAACCGGATCTCTTCAGACACAATGGCTCACATTAAAAGTTTCATTTGCGGTCGTGTCTACGACACACAAATACCAGTCTTCCAACTAACCCAGCGTGCGAGCAACGCTACACTAAGCCCGTCACTCTATATCGCTTGACCACATGTCAAATACAGAACAAAATTACTAGGAGCTACATTCCAATGAAATTCACCAAGCAGTTCCACTGATTGTGCCCTACTATCGTTAATGCATAATCTAACCTTGCATTTAAAAATCTAAATCCAGTCATTATAAGCTTCCGAAACCTTTCCAACAAAATTCACGAAAAATCTCCAACTGTCTTGATAGTCGATACCGAATTCTCATAGCAAAGTATCGATAGTGACACATGTAAACGTGTGTCGACCCACCTGCTATAACACAACAGTCGTCTTAGCGACTCAGAAACGTAGGGCGCTACAGGTATTCTTTAACAATCAATATATAATTTCTTGCGGCTGTCGTTTCCTTATATAGCGGCCACTTGGCCCAGGATGGTCTTTGGCGCTCGTTACTGCTGTCAGCCACCGCCGCATAGATGGTCTTTGCCGCTTGTATGTGAACACTTGTGCAGCTGGTAACAATACTGGTTTTCCTATAACATACAAAGTTACAAGAAATATAATATTCTTACACCCTTTATCTGATTTGTGCTGTCATAATAGACTGAAACGACCATGTTATTTACGTAATGACAAGAAACTGTTCCAAATTAATGTTGACACATTACACGCGGATGCCAGTGCATGCCCTGCCACGTGCTCCCATGTTGGTTACACGGTTGGTAAGGAGTTCGTGTAGTATGGCCTTTCATTCCTCAACCAGCGAGATTGATGACTTCAAATGGCTCTGAGCACTATGGGACTTCTAAGGTAATCAGTCCCCTAGAACTTAGAACTACTTAAGCCGAACTAACCTAAGGACATCACACACATCCATGTCCGAGGCAGGATTCGAACCTACAACCGTAGCAGTCGCGCGGTTCCAGACTGTAGTGCCTAGAACCGCTCGGCCACCCGGGCCGGCGGTTGATAACTGCTGGATGGTCACGGTTTCCACACTAGTTCGATGGGATTTAAGACGGGGGAACAGGCAGCCCGTCCGTTCGCCGACTATCCTCTACGACAAAGAGCTGCTCCACCTGCGCAGTTCGATGAGGTAGCGCATTGTCATCTACAAAAATGAACTCAGGACCGAATGCACTCCGGAAAAGACACGCATGGAGGAGGAGTACAGTGTCACAATAACGTTGAGCGGTGAGTGTACTGCGTTCAAAGTTTTGGACGTCATCAAGTCAATGTTACATTATTCCGCCCCACACGATGACACGTGGACCACCAAAACTATTATGTTCAACAGTGTACGTGGCTGCATCTCGGTTCGCTATACTGGAGCACGTCCAGTATAGCTGCACGCTCAGCAAGGGAACACATTGCAGAGTACCCACTGCCGCCCGTGGTCGTCAAACGCCCTATTAAGAACGATGTTCCACGTTGTGTAATGTCCAGAAGGCCATCATGAACCGCGGTGACATCATGTAATTATTGTTTGTGAATAAAAGTGCTATGTCTGTTTGTCTCATTGCGTGTTTCCTTCAATTACCTTCTGTACTAAACTGTAACATCTCTTTCTATGTATGGTCCAAGTTTCATCTAGCTATGCTACTTGGCAGTGATACATCATGAAGAGGTTTCTTTCCTCCTTCACTTTTGCGAGATAGTATATTTACGGGCCATTCTAGGTTTCCTCTTCGTGTCCAGTTCTCGTATCCACAGCGTCCAAAGTAAATAGCTATTGTAATGATGTGTGCATAATACAGATAATTGAACACGAGAGCAGTCACACTTAAAACACTAGCAAAATTGTAAGTACACTAACAACGATAAAACAGCCATGTCGTGGATAGAATACACGGAAACGTGAACCAGAAATTACGACGAGTTCGTAAACAGTACGTAGTGTTACTCGTAGTAAGAATGACTTCCTTGTGGCATTCGAATAATATCCCTCACCGTTGTACACGATTTCGGGCTGTGGAGCGAGACTGTGGGAATAATCATCCCCATACGTGATTTTTGTTAATATCGTAAGAAACCAATAAAGCTGCATTGATACACACGTATTATGTCATGACCGGTTTTGTTCGAGTTGTGGGAATACAATTGCTTAAGATTTCAAATGGTTCAAATGGCTCTCAGCACTATGGGACTTAACATCTGAGGTCATCAGTCCTCTAGAAACTACTTAAACCTAACTGACCTAAGGATACCACACACATCCATGCCCGAGGCAGGATCCAAACCTGGGACCGAAGCGGTCGCGCGGTTCCAGACTCAAGCGCCTAGAACCGCTCGGCCACAACAGCCGGCACAATGGCTTAAGAATTCCAGTTATCACATATAACGTAAAAATGCAAATTCTTACATGACGATTATATAAACACTCGTCAACCACCTGCCGGAAGCACGGCGAAGAGTAAGTACAACATGGCATGCTGTGTATGTTAGACTAGTGTTGCTGCAGGGAAATCGTATTGTATTTGCGCGTAGTGGTTAGAGTTTCGTTGCGATATGACGAGGGAAGTATCGAATTTCAGTGTTGGTAGGAAGCGCTGATAAACTGTGGAAGAGTAGAAGGTTTTATAATTGGAGAAGAAAGGATGGGATGGTTCTTATCAGGTAAGTGGGAAGTGCAGGAAATCTGGAAGTGTTCAATGTGATATGGAAGAGGGGGGGAGAAATTAGTAAGCTCAACAGGATTAGAGTGGATGAGACATGAGATTTAGGGAAAAAAAGTGGAATGCAATAGTTGATAGATCTGGGAGAACTAGAAGAGTTCTGTCTCGCCAAGGGCCTTGCCACAGTGGTAACACCGGTCCCCGTCAGATCACCGAAGTTAAATGCTGCCGGGCTTGGCTAACACTTGGATGAGTGATCGTCCGGTCTGCCGAGTACTGTTGGCAAGCGGGGTGCACTCAGCCGTTGTGAGGCAACTGAGGAGCTACTTGATGTAGAAGTAACGGCTCTGGACACGAAAACTGACACCAGTCTCCATATCCGCATCTAGTGACGCCGATGGGCTCAGGATGGCACGGTGTTCGGTCAGTACCGTTAGGGTCTTCCGACAGGTATTCGGACTCAGCATTCAAGAAGACTTTTGGTGGAAAAGAAATCCAGGAAGAATTAGCAACAGAGGGAACCGCCATTTAACGGACTGATAGTTTTGGTAGTTCGGCCTACACCCTGCGTCCTTTAATGCTCTGCAATTCAGTTGGTGGTTCTGCCTGACCAAAAGTGTCTAGTTATTACAATGAGCACGCCATTGGTGGAGGTAGAAGCACTGCGGCTAATGCTCGTTAACCATGGTGGGTTTCGAATTGTGACTACCTGAGAAGACCACAACAATAATCTCTGTGTCTTTCTGTGAAATGCAATTACAGTTCGAGGAGGAGAGATTAAAACTTTCTTTGGGTTAGTATAAGCAATTAAATGGAGTGGCTAGTGTCTTGAAAAGAGGTTGTAAGATAAACAGAAACAATAGTAAAAATATTAATGGAGTGTATTTGAAATTGCTTAAATGGGTGAATGTTGCAGTAGTTGCGCAAATACGAAAAGACAACAGTAATTAGAATAGCTTGGAGAGAGGCTTCAGATCAGTCTGCAGACTACAACAACATGAACGAAAGTATTCTTGGCGTGTATTTTACATTCTTCCTTTATTATATAGTGCTCCTACGTGGGATCCTACTTTTCCATTCTCAGAATGAAACCAGCGATGCTCTGCTGTACTGTAAAGCTATCTGGCACTCGCTAGGAACACAATATTTATGTAAAAAAATGCATTCTTCACTAGTTGACATTCATGTTGTCTAGTAAATGATCTAATTTTCGATTAGTTGCCACTCCGCAATGCCAATTATTGTCTCAGTTCCTGTTCGAAAAGTTTACGCAGTTTGGGCAAAAAAATTACACCGTTAAAAGAAATATTTTAGTTTGTTATTACTATTACTGTAATCGAAGTCTGCTCCCAACTAAAGGACCAGAAGTAGCATGCGTCTGGCTCCCCTCTCAATCCACGCTTCTTGTACCACACCCAAAACGCAGAAACTATGTCTCTGCAAACTGACAATAAATATACAAATTTCACACATTCTATCATTCTAAGATTGATTATAATCCTTTAAATTTGTAATATAACTTTTTCTAATAAAATATGTTTATTCTATTTTAATGAAATAGTTTATTGCGTTCTCCTTTACTTACAAGGTAGCATCCACTTCCGTAGTCGATATCGGTAACGTACACTCGCGCGGTCGCATTCGACTCGGATGTACGCCAGTTCGAATCCTAATGGTGGAATAACCAATCTTTGCCCTAATGTCTTATACCGAATTCCAAACCTCAAAAAAATGGCTCTGAGCACTATGGGACTTAACATCTGTGGTCATCAGTCCCCTAGAACTTAGAACTACTTAAACCTAACTAGCCTAAGGACAGTTGCAGGTCACTCGTTCGACCTAAACTTGAGTATTGCTCATCAGTGTGGGATCCGTACCAGATCGGTTTGACGGAGGAGATGGAGAAGATCCAAAGAAGAGCGGCGCGTTTCGTCACAGGGTTATTTGGTAACCGTGATAGCGTTACGGAGATGTTTGATAGGCTCAGGTGGCAGACTCTGCAAGAGAGGCGCTCTGCATCGCGGTGTAGATTGCTCGCCAGGTTTCGAGAGGGTGCGTTTCTGGATGAGGTATCGAATATATTGCTTCCCCCTACTTATACCTCCCGAGGAGATCACGAATGTAAAATTAGAGAGATTACAGCGCGCACGGAGGCTTTCAGACAGTCGTTCTTCCCGCGAACCATACGCGACTGGAACAGGAAAGGGAGGTAATGACAGTGGCACGTAAAGTGCCCTCCGCCACACACCGTTGGGTGGCTTGCGGAGTATAAATGTAGATGTAGATGTAGATCACACACATCCATGCCCGTGGCAGGATTCGAACCTGCGATCGTAGCAGTCGCGCGGTTCCGGACTGAGCGCCCAGAACCGCATGGCCACCGCGGCCGGCATTCCAAACCTCCTGTGACGCTGTCGATGGTGATTTGTTCGTTGGACGGGGACGTCACACTCGGCGGCCCCCCTTGGTACTATCCGAGAACGATAGGCTATGTGCTGTCACTGTGTTTCAGTCTCTTCCTCCCCCCACATCCAAAATAACACAGACTCAATACAACGCTCTATACTCTACATCACCGTCCTCTGCAGCTCACAGACACTTCATAACACGTCGGAGCAAGACCACGACTAATCAGTTCCACTAACACCAGGCAGAAAATGTCGGTGCAGGATTCCTGCAGCTGCTGTTCTACGCTCTTTCCCTGTGTATCGGACTACTTTGAATTGACTCATAGGTTTTAATTCTCCACGGTGTGTGGCATATGAGGTTTTGATGTATGTCATCTGTTACAGCAGCAGAGACTGCGACTCAACACTGTGAGAGATGCCACGGCCACAACCAGCTGCATCGCTGGTAGTTCACAGAAACACAGCTGCAGCTCCCACGGAAATCCACTTGCTGCGGAGAACACTGACTCACACGTCACCAGCAGTGGTCATAACCTTATTGCATCTCATAGGTCACGCACTTTGTGACACACTCCCGTTCAAAGGCAGAGCGCTGGATGCCATCTTGTCTTCAAGGTATTCACTTCGCGTGAATAACGTCGGTAGCTCCATGAAGCTGCTTGCAGGCGATGCGGTTGTCTCTGAAGATAGTAACGTCAGAAGAGTGTAGCGAACTGCGCGAAGACCTACAGACGACTGATGAATAGTGTAGGGTCTGGCAGTTGACCCTGAACGTAAATAAACGTTACATATTACGCAAATATGGCCGAAAAAATCCACTTATGTTCAACGACAATACTGGTGAATAATCTCTGCAAATGGAAACGTCCCTGTGATTGTCCACTTGCTACCTGCAACTGTCGTCCGATACACCAAGGGAGTCCAGGATCCGTTTACCTCAAGCCTTTCTTCCTTCTTGTTGGAGCTACATTGTTGTGAATTCCACGGCTTCCCTGAACAATTGAGCGTGGTAGCTCTTCTCCATAACAAGAACCTCCACATCGGCTGATTTTATTACACAGTCGGTCAAACGCAGCATGTGTTCCGTCACCCACGATTTCTCCCCAAGCACCAGCCTGAAATAACTTTGGTGTTTCGTGATATTGATACTGATGAACCATCAAGTTATTCCAACACAGACTTTTCAACGTGCACACGGTATGAATTATATTTCCAACATTGTGAGTGGCTCCGTATTGTCCCGTGCCAATCTGGTCAGTTTGTAAATAGCCTTTAAGTCGTGCTTGCACAATATACGGCCAATATGGCTGCCACACTCGGCACGTACGGCAGAAGGCCGTTCCCAATATTTACTCTTTCAAAATGTCATTCTGTAGTGTGTTAGGTTCAGTCGCATATCTTATTCAACTCGTGGAGTATACATTGCTTCTTAGAAGAAGGGCTGCATATAAAACATCGATATATCGACAGTCTCTCAATAAAATATCGACATTTGGCGGCGATATTTTATTCACTGATTATCGATATCGAAATGGCAATACAGGAGGTGATATTTTAGTTTTATATTACATTTTCTCGCAATTTCCGGTAAACATTTGAAGTTGTACTTTTGAAATTGTAGCAGAATATAATTATACTTTCACTGTGTGAAGTAATCTTACTACTTTTTGAGCTTTCGTCATGTCCAGTCTTTCTCTTTGACTGTGCGAAGCAAGTATAGGTGGCATACAGAAGAAATCCGATTGCACTGCGGGTGGCAGTGTGTCTGGAATAACAATTGTTAACTTGTGTGCTATTTCCTCACATCAGCTTTCTTCAAAAACAGTTGCTGAAACTGATGAACAAAAATCTAAATGACACGATTGGTGTTTGCGGTGGTCGGAGACGTGTGAGGGGAAATGCTAACGTAATCGGCGCTCGGCGCTACCAATAGAAACTGCAATTTTTTATTTCACCACGTAATTTTGACACTACAGCTGCTAGGTCACTGAATTTTGCAGAAATGAAAAAAAAACAAAAAAAAAAAACAGGGAAGTCGACATGAAATATTCCAGACAAATCCGATACATGACGAAAACGAATGATGGATCCATCGGACACCATTTATTGTGCCACTTACCTGCAGTTACTATTGTTAGCAAAGTGGAAATCGCCAAGCGTGAACGTGCGTCGTTTTTTCCTTTCAGTTCTTGCTCTAAGGGGGATATGCAGGCTTCTAGCTTGTTGATTTAAAGAATATCTAACAATAAATCAATACTTAGATATACAGCTCTAAAACTGTCAGTACATTTACAGTGTGCAGCCGATATTTCTTTTTCAGGTAGTCTACCATTCCTCCATCCATGTATCGATAACATGTATCGATACTTCGAGTGCAGGTATTTATGCTTTTTAAGTATTGATATATCGGATTCCCGATATTTTTAAAAATGTCAACAGTCCTACATAGAACCGAGCGAGGTGGCGCAGTGGCTAGACACTGGACTCGCATTCGGGAGGACGACGGTTCAATCCCGCGTCCGGCCATCCTGATTTAGGTTTCCCGTGATTTCCCTAAATCGCTCCAGGCACATGCCGGGATGGTTCCTTTCAAAGGGCACGGCCGACTTCCTTCCCCATCCTTCCCTCATCTGATGAGACCGATGACCTCGCTGTCTGGTCTCCTTCCCCCAACAAACCAACCAACCTACATAGAACTCATTCCCGGTGCTACGTTCTTTGTCCAAGGTACTACGCCTCTCGGATCGGTCTGCGTGCGTTGCAACCGTCTTCAGCAGTCCTCTTTCCAGCTCGGGAGATCATTTGACGGTATGTGCACGTATCGGTACGCATGTGTCGGTGTTTGATACACGCGGTGACCCAGGTTCTCAGCATTCCTTGCAATTAGCACATTACCGTCTCGTACGAAGAGTTCCTCCGCCTGCTCGTTCGATACGGTCACACGTTGTCGTACGTAAAAATAAAGTCAGGGCCAAATGCGCGGCTGAAAACACGCACGTGTGAAAAGAATACAGTGTCACAATTGCACTAATTAGTGCAAAAATTTAGAGATCAGTATACCTAGGCAACAATACGTCTGTCCTCTCCGTAACACCTATGACATCAAAGCGATCATGTTCGACTGTGTTGCTAGGTTTAAGTAAATGTTCCCACACTATATAAGGTGTGATGTACGTTTTGCATTTCTTGCTTTTATGTTTTCGTTTTCTTTACAGGCAAAGAGAAAAGGTGAAACGGTAGCCCAGCGTAGAACCTGGGCCTATCGTCATGTATTTTTGATTTTCAGATGTTAAAAAACGTAAGATGTTTCCCGATTCCTCAGTACGAGGAGGGATTCGCGCTCTGCTAGTGAAGGAAGGCAGACGCAAGTATCTAAGCGCGTAAACGAGCCAGCCATTTTAGGCGATATGTATGTATTTTCTGTGTGCATCGAACAGAAGAATATAATATTGTTTTATTAACCCAAAGATTGTATGAGTTATTGTTTCAACAAGTAATGTAATAAGAAGAACTGAAGCCCACCTGTGTACTTCGGAAAATTTACGAAGATCCGATTAACGCAACATGGACACGGTCAAGATTTTGTAGGGGGATACGGCGATCGGACATAATATTATTAATTGGTAAGCATAAATATACCACAAGAGAAAGACTATTTCATTTATGTGAAACTAATATGAAACAATTCTTTACCCGTTTACAGGCATAGCCCAGCTTATTGTGCTTGTCCCAGTGAGGAAAAAATTATCTCATTAATTCAATATACCTAAAAACCACACACTTTATTTTTTATTATTACATATTTATTTTATTATATTATAAAGGGTACTACCAGTGTTGTCTAACTTGATCGTTTTAGTGGCCCAGGTGTTATGGTGTGAGCAGCCACTTGTAACATGAGCGTACTGATCTTGAACATGGTACACTCACCTGTCACTGTCATTGTGATACCTTAACTCATTTATATGTGCGTCTTTTCAGATGTGGATTTGGCCCTGCCTCCATTTTTTATAGTTACCAACGAGTGACCGCATCGAACTGAGCGCGTTCAAGAGTACTTGTTACGAGAGTACATTCTGCGGATGACCAACGAGTTCCCATAAGTTAAATCCCGTCTAGCATGTATCGGAGGCGTTGGGTAGGCACCAAAGACCATCCAACAATTGTCAACCGCGTTGGTGAAGGAATGCGACGACCTACCGTAAGATCGCCGGCCGCGGTGGTCTAGCGGTTCTAGGCGCTCAGTCCGGAACAGCACGACTACTACGGTCGCAGGTTCGAATCCTGCCTCGGGCATGGATGTGTGTGATGTCCTTAGGTTAGGTTTAAGTAGTTCTAAGTTCTAGGGGACTGATGACCTTAGATGTTAAGTCCCATAGTGCTCAGAGCCATTTGATCCATTTTGAACCTACCGTAAGAACTCGTTGCCAACGTCGTGCCCAACCTAAGACCACGTTGGAGAACATTCACTGCTGCCCATGATGATCCCACATCCTATTAAGAAACATATTTTTGTAATGTACAAGACAACGTCATGAATCAAGGCGACTTCAGGATATTCACTGTCTTTAATAAAAGTGTCATTTCTGTTGGTTTCATTCTGTATTTTTTTCAGCCGACTTCTGCACTGTACTGAAGCAGTTCTTTCTACGTATTTTCTATGTATGGTCCTAGTTTCGTCGACCTTTGTTACTTGGCAGTGACACATCACATGCAAGTTATTTTCTTCCTTACATTTTGAACTCCATTGTACACACATCAAAAAAAGTTTTGCATCATCTCGGTTCGGAGGGTTGCGGAAACGGTACGGAAAACTGGAATAGAGATCAACATAAACATCATTTCCGCCCTTTTTATTGCTCATGGCAACTACACATTGCATGATGTACCACCATACTGTGAGACCTTCAGAGGTGGTGGTCCACATTGCTGTACACACCGGTACCTCTAATACTCAGTAGCACGTCCTCTTGCACTGATGCATAACTGTATTCGCCGTGACATACTATCCACAAGTTCATCAAGGCATGGTTGGTCCAGATTGTCCCACTCCTCAACGGCGATGCGGCGTAGATCCCTCTGAGTGGTTGGTGGGTCACGTTGTCCATTAAGAGCCTCTTTCAATCTATCCCAGGCATGTTAGATAGGGTTCATGGATGGAGAACATGCTGCCAACTCTAGTCTAGCGATGTCATTATCATGAAGGAAGTCATTCACAAGATGTGCACGATGGGGGCGCGAATTGGCTTCCCTGAAGACGAATGACTCGCTGATAGGCTGCCGATATGGTTGCACTATCGGCCGGAGGATGGTATTCATGTATCGTACAGCCGTTACGGCGCCTTCCGTGACCACCAGCGGTGTACGTCTGCCCCACGTAATGCCCCCACTCTGCTGCTCTCGCTGGAAAGTTCTTTAAATCGTTCAGACTGACCGGGTTGCCTCCAAACACGTCTCCGACGATTCTGTGGTTGAAGACATATGCGACACTGATCGGTGAAGAGAACGTGACGCCAATCCTTCCTGAGCGGTCCATTCGACATGTTGTTGGGCCCATCTGTACCGCGCTGATTGATGTCGTGGTAGCAAAGATGGACCTCGCCATGGACATCGGGAGTGATGTTGCGCATCATGCATCCTATTGCGCACAGTTTGAGTCGTAACACGATGGCATGTGGCTGCACGAATAGCATTATTCAAGTTGGTGGCGTTGCTGTCAGGGTTCCTCCGAACCATAATCTGTAGGTAGCGGTCATCCACTGCAGTAGTAGCCCTTGGGCGGCCTGAGCGATGCATGTCATCGACACTTCCTGTCGCTCTGTGTCTCCTCCATATCCGAACGACATCGCTTTGGTTCACTCCGAGACGCCTGGATACTTCCCTTGTTGAGAGCCCTTCCTGGCACAAAGTAACAATGCGGACGCGTTCTAACCGCGGTATTGACCGTTTAGGCATGGTTGAACTACAGACAACACGAGCCGTGTACCTCGTTCCTGGTAGAATGACTGGAACTGATTGTTGTTTACATCTCTGTGCGGGTTTAGTGACATTTCTGAGCAGTCAGAGGGACTGTGTCTGTGACACAATATCCACAGTCAACGTCTGTCTTTAGAAGTTCCGGGAACCTGACTGATGCAATACTTTTCTTATGTGTGTATTATGGTCCTCAACTGCACAAAGAACGGGAGAGAGAGCCTGGATTATCAAGTGTCAGCGCAAGTGGAACATATGTAGCGGATATCTAAGCGGCAGCTTGCTTTATCTCGAGGATTGACGATGGTAAACCGTTCGTGCTACCAGCGTTAAATTCTCAGGTGTACCACCAATAACAAGTAATAAAACGAACGAAATAATTGCTCGCCGAATTAGTAGCTGTTCTTCTGAGGATTCAACACTGAATGGATACTTAAACCAATACAGCGTCTGAATTTTAGGGCCAGTTAGCCTGACTGTGGATAATCCTGATTGCGGACACTTCTGTTGTCTTCTCCAAGTCATGCCGAAACTGTCTCTCTCTCTTTCTTTCTTTCCTATTTCTCTCTTTCTCTCTCTCTCTCTCTCTCTCTCTCTCTCTCTCTCTGTCTGTCTATCTCTCTCTCTCTGTCTCTGGTCCAGTCTCAAAACTCTTATCTATAGGAAAGCACTTGAATAATGGAAGAGCTACTTGCTACGACCAACATAACAATAACAGGTTGTACAGCCCTGACAGTTTCATCTTTCTGGTGAATCAGTGTTCGTGAAAGCAGTTACGTGACTACAAATAACCTCTTTTTAATGAAAATAAAAGCAGAAGATGACTGCAAATTAGCATTAAAATTTAATTATTAATTAACAAATTTTAATATACTTAATTTTAGCCCAGTTCCTTTGTTACGCTTGATTTTCCATGATCCTTAAATATAAATATTATATAGCCTTCCCCTGCACCGGGTTTCACCGTCTCCTTTGTCCCTCATCTTCATCAAGAACAAAATCATCACAGCAAACTCTACACGCACACGTTGCGTCTCCCACACTCAACAGGATTTCGAGATGAAATTGTGGACGAACTGCCAGAATATTTCCTGAATATTCCTGAGCTGCTTGGGAGCCATACCAAATACGACTAACAAGGGAAACGGGACGCATTCGAAGAAGGAAGCACGATTGGCCATAGGCGTTTTTGTGGCTCATGGGGGAGTTTCATCGAAATGTTAGAAAACGTTAATTGGCACCCGCTTCAAGAAGGAAGCTAGTTATTCCGTGAAAGCCTACTTAGAAAGTTGCGCCGGCCGCTGTGGCCGAGCGGTTCTAGGCGCTTCAGTCCGCAACCGCGCTGCTGCTGCGGTCGCAGGTTCGAATCCTGCCGCGGGCGTGGATGTGTGTGATGCCCTTAGGTTTAAGTAGTTCTAAGTTGAGGGGACTGATGACCTCAGGTGTTACGTCCCATAGTGCTTAGAGCCATTTGAACCATTTAGAAAGTTGCAAGAATCAGTATTAAGTGAAGGACCTAGAAATTGATTTCACAACATTAGGTATCGGTTCCGCAGGGGCTGCAAAGGAAAGGTTACACTAATTACAGCGAGTGCCAGACATTTAAGCAGTTATCATTCCAGTGATTCATTCGCGGCTGAAACTGGGAGAAAGCCTTGCATGTTGAATAAACCTAATTATCCTACACCATGCACTGCGCATCATTTAATGTACATGCAGAAAGGAATCCTTTCCAGTTAGAAGGCTCATGCTTCCCCTAGGGATCTCCCAAGCAAGTGAAGTAGTTTGTTGCTGGCCTACTACATAAAAGAAAGAGGACCTACGGATTCAGATTTACGTCTCAGCTAATTTCACATCCTTACTAGAGCGTTAAAAGGCCTTGTACAAACTAGAATACAAGGTCGAATGATTTTTGTACCTAGACACTGCCTGTGGACGATTGAGCGATTTTGTACATAGACAACTGAGAGACATTTCTTGTCTATAAACACTCTTTTGCAACAAAATCTCAGAAATTTTGACTCCCATCTGAAATAGGAGACATGAGACAACTGTCATACAACGTTGCGCAACACTTCGTAGTGCAGACGTGTGGGTACAAATGGCCCCCAGTTACTCTCTTTGCGGCGTGGAGAACACTTCGTCGGATTTTTATTACATCTACATCTACGTGATTACTCTGCAACTCACAATTAAGTGCCTGGCAGAGGGTTTATCGAACCACCTGCAAGATATTTCTCTACCGTTCCACTCTTTAACCTCGTGCCGGGAAAACGAGCACTGAAATCTTTCTGTACGAGCTCTGATTTCTCTTATTTTGTCAAGCTGCTCATTTCTCCGTAAGCAGGTGGGTACCAACAGAATATTTTCGCAGTCGTGGGAGGAAGCTGCTGATTGAAATTTCACGAGAAAATACTGTCGCAACAAAAACGCCTTTTTTAAATGATTTCCACCCCAGTTCACATATCATGTCGAGAAAATACTGTCGCAACGAAAAACGCCTTTTATTTTAATGATTTTTATTTTAATGATTTTAATTATTTCCACCCTAGGTGGCACTCTCTCCCCTATTTCGCGATAATACAGATTGTGCTGCCTCTGTCAGTCCCATCTGATGCAGATCGCACATCGTACGGCAATGTTCCAGGAATGGACGGACAAGCGTGGTGTAAGTGTTTTGCCAATAAACCTCAGACTTCGGTTTGCTTTCCTAACGACAGTATCTGTGTGCTCGTTCCAGTTTAAGATTTTGCTTTTATTATTGTTAAACATCACTTATCAAGATGTACTAATGGAGAAAGTGTTGCAGTTGATTGAAGATTTTCACATGGCATTGTGTTTGTGGGAAGTTAGCAATTGTGAAAATAAAACTCACAACAAGAGGAGTTATTCAAAAGCTGACCAAAAAATATTAAGTGTCAGTGAGTGATGTTAATTTTTACACCCGCCAGGGTAGCCGAGAGCGCTAACGCGCTGCTTCCTGGACTCAGGTAGGTGCGCCGGCCCCGGATCGAATCCGCCCGGCGGATTAACGACGAGGGCCGATGTGCTGGCCAGCCTGGATGTGGTTTTTAGGCGGTTTTCCACATCCCGCTAGGTGAATACCGGGCAGGTCCCCATGTTCCGCCTCAGTTCCACGGCTCGCAGACGTTTCAACACATTCGTACTATTCCATTGATTACACTCGATGCAGACAGTTGGCGTACACTAATTCCGTCGCGGAGGGTGGGAGGGGAGGGGGGGGGGGGTACGGGGTAGCGGCAGGAAGGGCATCCGGCCACCGCTTAAACATTAACATGCCCAATCCGATTAACGATGGCTGACCCTGCGTAACTGTGGGACAAGGCTCAAGTGATAAATAGATAGATAGATAGCGATGTTTATTTTTAACTTCTCGTGGCGTAAAGAATAATCCATTAAATTTCGGGCATGCAGTCGTGCAAATACTACTTCGTCAGTACTTCTTCAGTGCTGCAGTTCACGTTACCACCGACATCTCCTCTTTCGGTTTCTTTCAGTATCGGTGGCAGCTGTTGTATAAGAGCACAAGAGTATGTGAACGCCCTGACTATTAACACCTTGCAGATTTATTGATTATTTTCCAATGGGTGCTGTTAAACGTAATGTAGATGCAGTAATCTGAAACATACAGCACTAAATCTACCACGCTGTGCTACGTTACTACTCCTTTAGACTCCGTGGAACATCGCACCAGAGTCGCGAGCACACCTTCAGTTGTGCACGTTTTAAGGAATTTTTGCGCAAGCGCAGGTCGCGTGACGTAATTGCCTTACGGGTCAAATTTTGGGATTTGATAAACAAAATGCACGGTTCATGGCACGCACAGTTACCCCCTACAGCTCATCTTCAGGTTTACGTCAGTGTCATCAGATGGTAGCACACTGCAGCAGCCGGCCGCTGTGGCCGAGTGGCTCCAGTCGCTTCAGCCCGGAACCAAGCTGTTGCTGCGGTCGCAGATTCGAATCCTGCCTCGAGCATTGATGTGTGCGATGTCCTTAGGTTAGTTACGTTTAAGTAGTTCTAAGTCAAGGGGACTGATGACCTCAGATGTTACACCCCATAGTGCTTAGAGCCATTTGAACCACTTTGAAAACTTTTTTCCCCGTTCGCTTGGCATAAATTCCGCTAGGCGGTAGCACACTCATAGGATATGCCAATTCACTCACTATGCAGTAAAATTAGATCGGACATCAGTATATGTCATAGTTATACAGATAAAAAACTATTTTGTGGTCTTCCGAATGAAATATAGTGTATTAAGTTGTGGATTTTACCACACAGTAATCCATTTGAGCTGCTGAGAATTGTATTTAATTTTGTACAAAACAACAAAATTCCACAAAAACACTTTTGCTCTTTTTTTAGACAAGTTATGCGTATGATTTATTTATTTATTTACGTTGTTTAGACCCACAGAGGATCACATAAAGCAAATTATGACCTGTGGCTGTTATGTTTCTTGTCCTTCCAGAATTGTTTCATCATCTCGCTATGCTTAGCTCTACGTTCATCTGGCCACTTTCTCCTAGGTAACTTGGGTTTGTCTTCTGATGAAATTTCCCAGCTTAGACCTTATGTCTGAAGACGTTTCGATCTTCGATGTCTGTCAGTGAGATTTTGGCATTTTAGACCAATTTGGGCCTGTTTTATCCAGAGTGTTGTCGTTTACTGTTTCTGTAAGTGCTTCAAAATTTTCTTTCTTATTCGGTTGTCATCTAGTCACATAATGTTTCCGTAGAATTTCAGTCGTCGTTGCGGAAATCGGTTTCGATGTTGGAATATTTTTCTATGACTGTGTGTGATTGTAGATGGCAACCCTCGTCTGTGGGTTTTGCGCCAAGGATTTTTCGGATAATTTTTCTTTCAGCCTTTTTGATATTTTCGAGGAATCCTTTGTAATTTGTAGCGTCTCGCTGGCGTAGAGTGTTTCAGGTTTGATAACAGTGGTGTAGTGTCGAACTTTTGTGTTGATGTTTATGCATTTTTACTGTAGATGCTTTCCCATATGCTTTCCGCATATTCAGTTACAGTGCTTTTTGTGCTATTTTTCCTGTACCTGTACACTCCATAATTTCTCCCAAAAACTTGAAGTGGTTAACCTTGTATACTGCGCCATTTTTTGTGAATAAATTTTGTGTTTTGATGTGTTTTGTAGCGATGAATTCGATACAGAAAAAGAAATTTGCAGTCCAACTTTCTCGGCATGTTCTTCGAGTACTAATGGATTGCTGTTTGTTCATCACCAGAAAGGGTCGCGAAATCGTCAGCGCCCGCATCTCGTGGTCGTGCGGTAGCGTTCTCGCTTCCCACGCCCGGGTTCGATTCCCGGCGGGGTCAGGGATTTTCTCTGCCTCGTGATGGCTGGGTGTTGTGTGATGTCCTTAGGTTAGTTAGGTTTAAGTAGTCCTAAGTTCTAGGGGACTGATGACCATAGATGTTAAGTCCCATAGTGCTCAGAGCCATTTGAACCATTTTTTTTGAAGTCGTCAGCGAAGGCTAGGCATGTGACTTCGACGTTATACTTCCATTTTCCAAGCCTGGTGGGTCTCCAGATGTTTCGATTTTTCGGTTCTTGTTCGCATTCTTTGGTGATTTTGTCTAAAACTATGTTGAAAAGTAGTGGGGGGAGGCTATTGCCCTGCCGCACCCCAGTCTTCATGAAAAAAGGTTATCAGATTTCTCCGTTGAATTTGACTTCGCAAGTTGTGTCTATTCCGGCTTGTTGGATGAGCCGTTGTGTTTTTGGATCCAGATTGTTTTCTTTGAGTATATTATAAAGGACGGCGATGGAGTCGAAAGGTTTCTTGAAGTCAACAAATGTGCATCTCGTTGGGAGATTCCGTGTAGCTTGAATTTTCAGGATAGATTTATGTTGAAAATCTGTTTGGTGCCTGATCTGTGTGGTCTGAAACCTGCTTGATATTCACCTTTTAGAGTTGTAGTTGTTCTTGTGCGCGTTGCAAGAGGCAAGCGGAGAGAACTTAGTAAGGAATGGAAAGGAGGGAGATTCCTCTGTAGTTATTCACATCAGATTTGTCTCCTTTTTTGTGGAGTGGGTGGATGAGTGCATCTTTCCAGTCGTCTTGGAGTTCTTCACTTCGCCATATGTCCTGAATGACCTGTGTGGTTTCCTGTAATGGTCGTGTTCCGAGATTTTTCAGTAATTCGATGATTCCATCTTCTCCTGATGTCTTTCCGTTCATCAGTTTTTTGATGTGGTGTCACATTTCTTCTTGTGTCGGTGAATTGACGTCGGGTTTCATGTGAGTGGGGGATGTGTGCGGGAATCGTTCGGGTGGTTCAGGGCAGTTAAGAAGGTAGGAAAAGTAGTGAGTCAGTTCTTTGCAGTTTTCTTGATCGGCGAGTGCGAGTTTCCCATCTTTGTTCTTAAAGGTCAGATTCTGTGATGAGTAATGTTTAGTTCCGTTAGCGAAATCTCTATAGAAACTTCTGCTGTTGTAATTTCTGAAGTTGTCCTCGACTGATTTGAGCTGTTCGTTGATGCAGTTGCGTTTGGTTTTCCTGATTGTTCTGTTTGTCTTTTGCGAATATCGAGAAAATGTTGTAGGGTTTCCGGCGATTTGTTGCTGTTGTATTTTTGATAGGCTATGCATATAATTATAATAATAATAATTACTATTATTATTATTACTGTTATTATTGTTATTGATAGTGGCTGTAGCGGTACATATATACTGATAAGCATAACTGTTTACGGCAGGCCGGCCGGAGTGGCCGAGCGGTTCTAGGCGCTACAGTCTGGAACTGCGAGACCGCTACGATCGCACGTTCGAATCCTGCCTCTGGCATGGATGTGTGTGATGTCCTTAGGTTAGTTACGTTTAAGTAGTTCTAAGTTTTAGGGGAGTGATGACCTCAGATGTTAAGTGCTCAGAGCCATTTGACCTTTTTTTTTTTTAACTTATCTCAATCTAAAAATTGGTGAAATCCAAAATGTATACCCACGAGTCGCCGATGTTCACTTTTTTCACTTTCCATTATTGCCACTGCACAAGCTGAGATCCCAAGAGATGGGTCGCGTTTAGTAAATATCGAGTAACATTACATTCAAGTATGTACACGAGATAAAATATCTAGACTGTCTATATACATTGTCTAGCTACAGATCTACAGTCAGTCCCTCTACAATGTCTATAGGCAATCGCTCGACTTTGTTTACGAGTGTGTACTTACATACCTTTAGGCCAGCGGGCAGTTGAGAAATGGGTAACCTGTTTCTAGAACGGAAAAACTCCAAGGAGAGATGAGGTTTAGAAGTGTTACTAATTTAACCACAATGCTTTTTCCTAAAAGGTTCTATCTTTGTCTGAACGCGAGACTTGTAAATTAGTTCTGTTCCCGTGGGGAGAAAAAGAGGGGAAGGGAGTGAGGTGAATGAGTACGAGCGATATACGTCCGAAGCATATAAAGGTGCGCGCTATCCGCAATTGGGAATCCGAAAAAAAAAGAACGACTAGGGAATGAAACAGATTTATCGATCTGCACGGGCGATACGTGCCCTTCTTCATCTCCCAGGGGACGGAACGCGAGCTCCCGGATGGCGAGAATTATTCCGTGGGCGGTTCTGGTGCGGCCAGCGGCCGGACAAGTGAGTTTTAATTGCAAGGTGTCCACCAGGCGCGCTGTCAGCTGGAGAGACGTGACCGAAATACGGGCCCGTCAGCAGCGCCACCCCTCCCACCTCCCTACCCCTCTGCTGTCCTGCCCCATTCTACCGCCAGCTGTTCGACTCGCACAGTGCCGGGCGTGGAGGCCGTTTCGCGCCACCGTTGCGCCCCCTTTCGTCGCGCCGCGCTGCGTGCTGGCGGGCGCAGTGGGCGAGCGAGGATCCCCAATAAATGCTGGCGGTGCGATGTGCGAGACCGCGCGCGCCGGCGCCGTATTTAACCGCGCCGGGCGGCAGCGGCGGCGCATGTCTCGAATTCGTTACTGACAGCTATTGCCGCCGCCGCGGACACGGACCGTCCTCCGCGGTTGAAAATAGACGACACCCGTGCGCGTAAAACCGACGGCGCGACTGCGCAGTCGAGGACAGAGGCTGCCTTGCGGAAAAGTGGTGCACGAACCGAAACCCAGCCGAATAATGCACTCACCTTCAGGTTCCCGTGGGTAAAATACAGGCGGCAAAAGGTTGTCTGCAACTAGTTCGGAAACCGACCGGCACTTATATTTCAGCAGATTCATAAGTCGTAATTGATGTAGTATTTCGTGAATAAAACAACATTATGCACTTTTGATACGAGGGGCGTTCAGTAATTAATGCAACATATTTTTTTGGCCAGTTTCGGTTGAAAACAGCAGAATTTGTTGTGGGACATTGTGGAATATTCCCGCTTCATCCCCTATGGACTGTGGTTTCATTAAGTTCCGGTAGGTGGAGGCGCTATAGGAAGCCTTCAAAATGGCGTCACTGACAGAGGTGCGTTTCAAGGAGAGAGCTGTCACTGAGTTTCTTTTGGAGAAAATTCAGAGCATCCAAGCCAAAACGTCTGTCATCATCACAATAAGGTACAAACCTATCCGACCTCCCACATGCCGGCCGGTTACCCCGATATGTGACTCCTGCAATGTTCGAACGTGCGGACACTCTCACTCCCATTCAATGTGAGCGACGGATCGCAATCAAATACCTCGCTGCATAACTAGATGTCTCTGTTGGTAGTGCTGACACACCCGTCCGTCAGTTGGGATCTCAAGCGTGTGTGCTCGCTGCGATCATTGCCGTATAACACAAGAGCTTAAAGAGCAACGAAAAACTACCTGTGCGGATTTGCTTGCGCCTTACGATGCTGATTGTGTAGATTTCATTGATGCAATTAGACGTTGGCTCAGGCGCCGACCGATAGCCGACCGGTGTGGCCATGCGGTTCTAGGCGCTACAGTCTGGAACCGCGCGGCCGCTACTGTCGCAGTTTCGAATCCTGCCTCAGGCATGGGTCTCTGTGATGTCCTTAGGTTAGTTAGGATTAAGTAGTTCTGAGTTCTAGGGGACTGATGACCTAAGATGTTGAGTCCCATAGCGCTCAGAGCCATTTCAACCATTTTCGTCGACCGATAGAGTGGTCTCACAATAGTGGCGTAAGGCCGTTACGTTAAATGGAGATTACGTTGAAAAACAGGATTTTGTAACCACAAGTGAGAGGAGTATTAGAATCCTGAATGAAACCAACCTGCTTTCAGAAAAAGTGTGTTACATTACTTATTGAACGCCCTTCGCAAGCGCATCATTAGTATGGACCACATCCATTAGACTCTTATCAGCTGCCGTCCGGGGTGGCCGAGTGGTTTTAGGCGCTGCAGTCTCGAACCGCGCGACCGCTACGGTCGAAGGTTCGAATTCTGCCTCGGCCATGGATGTGTGTGATGTCCTTAGGTTAGTTAGGTTTAAGTAGTTCTAAGTTCTAGGGGACTGATGACCTCTGAAGTTAAGTCCTATAGTGCTCAGAGCCATTTGAACTATCTTATCAGCTCTGCAGTAGTCTAGTGTAAAAAGTCACACTGATCACATTATCCAGATTTTTGGCACGACGTATTCCACATCACTGGGTCTTACTTAGCGTTCAAACTGCACATTTTCTCCGTGATTACGAATGACGGTGACAGGTAATTTGTCTTCGTGTTGTTACTTCTCCACACCTTGCGTACAGTATGTAAGTAGGCTTGAGAGGTGGCATGAGCCCCCTCTCATATTTCTATCTTACGATTTTCGTCTCTAATTGCATGCGGTGAAAAGCTGCTATTCCTTCACACGCGGACTTCCCACGCAGCGTCTCTCGTCACCCAGGTGGTCCGGTGACAGGCGGGCTCTGTGGATCTCGAGAGGGTTAAGCCGACGTGTGTGAGGGAGTCGAGTGAATGCTTTCCAGACGCCGACATTGTCAAAAGACACGCCCGGAGGGGCCTGAAGTAGCGGTTGGGCTGGAGGTTCCGTTACTTCGCAGAAACTTAGCGAAAACACTTTCTGGCGGGCTACCAGCGAGGCGTGGGAATGACTTGTGTACCCAGGCAGTTGTGGCGGGAAAATTCCCGCGCTTTCTGCAAAATAGTAACTGTGATTGGCTTGTTCAGGGCTTAGCTCCGTGACGTAGCAAAATCAGCGCAGAAATTGACGCCAAGAATCTCCATTGGTGGAATGGTAGTGCTCCGGCAATGGAGTGGAATTTTCCGCCGGTTTTCGAGTTGCTGATTGGAACGTTTAACCACGGCCACTGTCGTGGGGGCGGCAATGTTGTGTGTTCGGCCTGTACGGGTGGTCTTGTGTGAGGCCGGCTCTCGCCTTTCAGTCAAGGACGTCGAAGCAACCAACCATCGCCTCAGGTACGCCAGATCGTGTTCTGGCAGTTAAGAAGACAGTTTGTTAATGTATGTCCACAGCACCGGCAGATAGGGATTTTCCTAGGTGATAATCAGAGCTCAGCAGAGCGCGCCTGTTTGTCTTTTTCTAACTTTGTTTTGTCTTGAGTAGCAGCAATTAATGTTGGGTTAGCTGTGTGTCTTTCTTAAGATTTGAGTGCCAAGGAATTGGCTCCACATACCACTTCGTCATAAACCTCACAATCTAGTTTAGGGACAACTTCACCTTCACAGCGTTTGTTTGAGTATCCAATTTGAGCCAATTTGATGTATTATAAATGTTTCATGTGTTTTTGTTTATTATTTTGTGTTTAGTCTTAATAAATTATATTGTTATTTTGGACAGAACTTTCATTGTGTTAATCGGTAGAGCAACCCTTCATTTCTCACTACGTTAATGAAATCTTCCCTTATTTAACTTATTTATCAAATTAAATTATTGCAGGTGCCAAACTCTTTTCTACTCCACTTGCAAGGTTGATTACAGTCAGTTCGCTTATATTTTTTAATCCATGTGCAACAATAAAAGTCGGAGTTACAATAGGGGGGGGGGGGGCTTAGAGCATCATTTACGTATGTAGATTCTAGAAGAATTTAGTGTTAAATACACTGCTTGCCCCGGCACCTCGCAGGCTGTTTAGGTTTTTATGTTGGTAACGTCACCTAGCGCTCTGTATGAAAATCAATGACTATGCTGTGTGCAGTCTGTGGCTGGTTTGCATTGTTGGAATATTCGCCATTCTAGTGTTGGGCTGTTGGATGTGAACAGCGCGTAGCGTTGCGCACTTGAAGGTTAGCCGCCAGCAGTGGTGGATGTGGGGAGAGAGATGGCAGAATTTTGAGAGCGGGACGATCTGTACGTGTGTCCATTAGAAAGAGTAAATTTCTAATATTGGATGTCATGAACTGATATATATGATGACTTTGGATCATTATTAAGGTAAATACATTGTTTGTTCCCTTATCAAAATCTTTCATTTGCTGACTATGCCTATCAGTAGTTAGTGCCTTCAGTAGTTAGAATCTTTTATTTAGCTGGCAGTATTGGCGCTCGCTGTATTGCAGTAGTTCGAGTAACGAAGATTTTTGCGAGGTGAGTGATTTATGAAAGTTATAGGTTATTGTCAATCAGGGCCATTTTTTTGTAGGCGTTGTTGAAACTTAGATTGCGTTGCGCTAAAAATATTGTGTTGTTGATCAGAATAAGTAAAGAGAGAAATGTCTAAGTACGTTCAGTTCTGCTCGGCTGTTTAAAAATCAAATAATGTAAGAGGTTTATCAGTACAGTCATTCATAAATTTTTCCAAGGGGACGCTTCATAAGCAAATGCATTCCCTTCTACAGGATGTTTATAAATTTGTGTCGATATATGTAGGGGCCTGTTGCTAACACCAAACACGACAAAAGTCAATATGAACATGGCTCCAAAATCCTTCATTAGCGAGTAACGAAAGGAGTTCCCTGGAGTGACACCTGAATATCCAATGCACTTGGCACATGCTTCTTTAGTTACATTCTTCTTTACAGTTGTTCTTGGCATTTGGTTTCAGCTTGTCTGATTTGCTTTTGTTCAGCATAAGTGTGCGGGGAGGCAACATTTATGTTCAACTTAGTAGTCCTTATTTCTTCCATTAAGGGAGAGCAGGCACTTTCGACGAAATTTGACATTTCATTTGGACCTCCAACCAAACTCCCCCGTGCCACTCCTCCATGACGCACTGACTACTGTGAGGCTTGATATCATTCTCATCCAATGGCTATGACAATAGCGTAACTGATTCACACAGTGCAGGCTGGAGCAGATCGTCTCGCAGTGACGTACAGCCCAGCTGATGCGCTTCGTGGATATACTGTAGCACGCAGGCATGGCAGCCGACTCTTGTTCAGGTAACACACACGTGTACCTGCTAACTTCCCCAGACACAACAGACATATTACTTTTCGTGATTGTCTTATAGTATCTATTCTAAAACTTCATCCGTATGTTCAGTCCTCTTTTGAAACTGAATACGATCTCTCACTACCCGTTCCCAAGCTCCGAGGCATGTTAACCCTCAACGACTCTACTGAAATGCTCATACGCTAATACTCTAGAGGGGGCTCGGAGAACCCCAATAAGTTAAACGAAACTGTAATTTAAAGAAATTTCATTTTGAATTGCACTTTTATCACAGAATATTATAAACATTTTTACGAATTTGAGATACGATTACAAACAATTTTGGCACACTGAAAATCTGTGATCGGGACAAACATGTTTTGAGCGTTTTTCACACACTGTTTTGGTTTTATTGACCGCATTTCTTGCACACATGTAGCATCTTGCTTTCCTTATGGGTTCTGGCTCAGAAAGATGTTGAGGCAAGAGGAGTACCACGAAGTTTAACAACAACGTCTCTCAGTTCACTAGAAGGGGGTAGAACGACTCGATGTTGTATATGAGGATTTACTAAATACATTCCAAGCCTCTGTAGCAATTATCTTCTTTTTAAATCATCAGTTTGATCAAGTTGTTTAGTGCAGTGAAGTAAAACACAGCATTGACTCCTACTGTTATTAAAATGGCACAAAATACAGACATTGGCCATCTGCGTGTTCGCCATGATACTGCATAGTTGGCGCACATTTGGTCCAGTGCGTCCACTCCTCTTTTTGTAGCATTGTGATCAATGGCCATTTCAGGTTTTCTCTTTTGAGTACTAATTTTCTGGTCGTGGTGCATAGATGAAAGCAACACAACAGCTCGAACTTCCCGAGGAAAATAAGAACAAATTGTTTTTCCTTCGTTATGCCCAAATAATGCACATTCTGCTGGGCGCTTTCTCTTTGAATTCTTCGGGTATCTGCTGTTTATTTAGCTTCAGAGTGCCTAAGACAGTTAGCTTTTTGGCTTTCAGCTGATCACAGAGTTCAAGTGATATGAACCAATTGTCTACTGTCATATTTCTATCGCTTCTCTCAGTTCGTGTTATTAATTTCAAAACATCCTGTGTTGGAATTGATAATACACTTTTATTTGTTCCTTTTCCTGTGTAGACAAATGCATTGCATAAATAGAATGTTCGTGAATCACAAAGGCGCATAACTTTGAGGCCGTATTTCGCTGGTATCCTAGGCATATACATGTGAAATCTGGACCTACCACGAAAGGGTACTAACATTTCATCGATTATCACGTTCGCTCCTGGAATATAATGCTTTTGACATTGGTCTATAAAGAATTACCAGCATCTCTAATAACCGCAAAAAAATGGCTCTGAGCACTATGGGACTTAACATCTGAGGTCATCAATCCCGTAGAACTTAGAACTACTTAAACCTAAGGACATCACACACAGCCATGCCCGAGGCAGGATTCGAACCTGCGACAGTAGCAGCAGCGCGGCTCCGGACTGAAGTGCCTAGAACCGCTCGGCCACTCCGGCCGGCTCTAATAGCTGCAATTCTGTCATCAGCCGTTCTAGGATCTCTTGTAGTGGCACAATCGACCATTAATAAAATTCTAACGCTCATAGTGGCTCGAATAACATCACAACAGTTCCATAATTATCAAAACGTCCATCAACATTTCCGTGATTAGATTTCATTACTCCAGATAAATAAAGCAGGCCTAGAAATGCTCTCAGTTCTATTATATCTAGCGGCTGATGCTGATTGAGGAGCTCTGTATTTGTTTGACATGTCATGTATCTTGCCGTTTCTATTGATGACTACTAGTCACAATTCACAATATACATAAATGACCTTGTGGATGACATCGGAAGTTCACTGAGGCTATTTGCGGATGATGCTGTGGTATATCGAGAGGTTGTAACAATGGAAAATTGTACTGAAATGCAGGAGGATCTGCAGCGAATTGATGCATGGTTCAGGGAATGGCAATAGAATTTCAATGTAGACAAGTGTAATGTGCTGCGAATACATAAAAAGAAAGATCCCTTATCATTTAGCTACAATATAGCAGGTCAGCAACTGGAAGCAGTTAATTGCATAAATTATCTGGGAGTACGCATTAGTAGTGATTTGAAATGGAATGATCATATAGAGTTGGTCGTCCGTAAAGCAGATGCCGGACTGAGATTCATTGGATGAATCCTAAGGAAATGCAATCCGAAAACAAAGGGAGTAGGTTACAGTACGCTTGTTCGCCCACTGCTTGAATATTGCTCAGCAGTGTGGGATCCGTACCAGATAGGGTTGATAGAAGAGATAGAGAAGATCCAACAGAGAGCATCGCGCTTCGTTACAGGATCATTTAGTAATCGCGAAAGCGTTACGCAGATGATAGATAAACTCCAGTGGAAGACTCTGTAGGAGAGACGCTCAGTAGCTCGGTACGCGCTTTTGTTGAAGTTTCAAGAACATACCTTCACCGACGAGTCAAGCAGTATATTGCTCCCTCCTACGTATATCTCACGAAGAGACCATGAGCCCGCGGAGTATGGATGTAGATGTAATGAATCTTCAGTAATGAACAATTCCCAAGCAGATAATATGCCAGGTGAATCAAGCGTTTTTGCCTCAGTTCTAGAGCCTAACAATATTGTGAGATCGGGTACGAGTTGTAGGTGGAGCTTCTTTTGAACACTTGTAGCACTGCTTTTTTCCAAAAAAATATTTGTCAGCGCCTCTTCATCTGATTCTTCACGACTACTCTCTGATGTAACTTCAGAGGTGGAATCATGATAGTATAAATTCATGCTCATTGCTGTGCTCCCCTCATCAGATTGCAAACACGCAGGATCATTCACTATTCTTTCCAACTCGTCATCTGTTGATGACTTCGATGATGCCATTCTGAAAAATAATGAATATATACTCACATAACCTTAAAAATTGACGTTATCATTGAAATTTTGCTCTTTTGAAAGTACTCTAAGACTTCAGTCACGTAAAAAACTAATTGAGATAATGAAAAGCAATTTACGTTAATACTCTGGTGTGGTATTCTGAGACCTCTTTCTCTTTACCTCACAAAATATTACCGGAAACACCGCATCCAACACTCCGCATCAAACGGCATAACTTCACTGAGGACTACCAAGAACACAGACGGCATTTGTTCTTCCGATCACGTACAATGTATTGTATTCATATCGCCCAGGGTTCTTCAGAACACCACTAGAGCAGTTAAGGGTTAATCGACATACGAAATTCCACGCAATAATTTTGTCTTTGGGAATCACACCTTTTTGGCTACCATTAAAGTTTTTCCCGTTGTGCACTTATCTCTTTGACTTCATTTTCCACAGCCACTTCCCAAAGCTACTCTTCAGTAGATATCATTTTATTAAAATATATGATTATTACCCTGCACCTTGCATCCAACAAGAAAGTTAATCGATCTATCACTTGATTCGGGTTATTCCAGTGGACACAGTCGATATGTGCTGTGGCTTTGTTGCAGGCCAGTTTTTAACAGAAAATTCGCTTTCAGTTATTGTTGGTTTCTCCGTCTTAACCTCAATGAAAATAATTAAAGGGAATTTGACTCTAGACGAGTTTCGCTTTTTTAAAAAAAGCATCTTCTGTTATCCCTCTGTAAATATTGATATGTATGTTTGTACATTTTTCGTTTAGATTAAAAAGAACATTTATTTTTAAAGCTGGCGTGCTGTTTGATTTCTGTGTTTCTGCTTCTCATTCACATATTCTACAAACCACTGCTTTTTCCTTAGCAGAGGTTGCACATACATACGTGTTTACTTTCGTTTCCTTTGTATCTGAGCACACAAATCTGAGTTTCAGCATTTGTCAAAGATAACTCAACACTGTTATCTATTGCAGGCTTAACGATTTTTGTAGACTTATAGGCTCTGTTGGAATTTCCTGATCTGCAAGGAAATTTGGAACTTTGTGGTAAGCTCCTATGGGACCAAACTGTTGAGGTCATCGGTCCCTAGGCTTACACAATACTTAATCTAATTTAAATTAACTTACGCTAAGGACAACACACACACACCCCTGCCCAAGGGAGGACTCGAACCTCCGACGGGGGGAGCGGCGCGAGCCGCGGCTAGGCGCCCTAGACCGTGCGGCTACCCCGAGTGGCAAGGGACAACTATTAGCATTGTTAGTCCCAAGAATTTTAGCGTAAATTTTAAGGTCTCCTGCTACCAAACTGTTATCATTGGTTTTAATTTTAATCAAGAGATTATATAATCATCTCATTCCTTGGAGTCTCACTCCGTGGGTTATTAAATCGTCTCCAGCGATCTATCATGCGCACTGTTGTTATCTGATCAAATTTAATGTCATACACCATATCATGCTTTTAGTCTAACGGTCCATTAAAAATGATGCTGTTATAATTTTCCTTCATTCTGCTTTATCTTCTTCGTTTCTTCCCCTTCGTCTTCTAGCTCATTGTTCTCAGCTTCTTCTTCATCTTCATCTACTTCTTCTACAAAATATCCACTTCCTTCTCCGCATTGTGCTTTCATCAATTCATCGTTTTCATAGGCTTTAATGTCTTGTTCTTCTTTATCTTTGTCCTCCTTCGCTTCGTGAAACAGTTTCTGTAGCGTTCGAGAACTGGGTTTAAATGCTTTCACCAGTCCACACTCAGCTTCCGTCTCCTTTTCTTGCATCAACGACAGCTTCTTGCAGATTTTTTCCGTGCGCAGAATGTGCCTAAACATGCGTGTGTTGAACTTGTGGACACTGTAAAGAGATAACTGCCTTGTTTCTTCTTTTGCCATTTTACGATGAAATAAGACTTGAAGTTACTATCAGTTCCACAGCTAAACCAAAAATGTGTTTTTCAGTTTGCTGTGTTTGAAGGTGAGTGTCAAATATTTCTGAGTAACATGGAAAATAGTTCGTTCACTTATTATATACTGTATTCCACTTAAAATGTGCTGAATTTTGTGATAATGTTTTTCTGTGACCTATAGGCTGCATCTGCTATTACAAATAGCGGTCAAGGAGAGGTGAGTGCTTCAGTCACCAACGTTTTTCACGAGGTTTTCAGTAATGGTCCTTTTCTCCAATCAACAGCTGTAGATGGCATTACGTTCTTATTGATACAGGACTCAATTCCACTTCCACAAACACGGGTAGTGTTTCGCGGATGTGACGTAATCTAATGATTTTATAACCGTGCATAAACATATTTTCTGCGCTGTTTCCATTAAATCTTAGAAATTTATCCAGTACTTTATTTTAGTTAGCCATGATGCTCTGAACACAGTTTATCATTAACAACAACTATATTCTGTCATTTGAAGTCTATAATGTTACGTATTTTATTTAACACAGTCAGGCTGTTGCTCAGTGCTCTATATCAAAATCCATAATCAGACTTCTCATCATCATCATATCATTGGCGAAATCTATTATTGTTAAAGAAAAAAAGAGGAGACGATTTATTAAATTTTTTATCTCAATTCGAATTCCAATCGTTTTACATTTGAAGGATCCGCTTGGAAATTTAGTTAAGGCAATCGGAATTTGCTTATAGAGGTCAGGTGCAGGTTAATACCGAAACGTTAAAAGCTGTTACCGATGGCTTGCAGCGGTACCGTTGTCCCTGTTTCAATTTAAATGTCGTTTGATTAGCCGTCATATTAATTAAGGTAATGAGTAGTGTGGAATGGTCAGTTCCTATAATCAAGAACACATCAAGTGCGTAATAAAGTTACTGTTCATTTGACATGCATGACACCTCATCCGAAAGAATTCAGGTTTGTCCTACCATTCCTTACTGTTATAGCATAAAATTTTTCAGTTGAAGTATTGTTTCTAAATGTGAAACAAATGATAATGACCTTATAATTTAGATTTTTCCCGAGACATTTAAGTCTCATCTTTATCTACGATAATGATGGAAGATGAAGAAATGAATTAAAATTTGTGCCGCGGTCGAGACTCGAATCCTAGTCTCCTCGCTTACTAATCAGAAACGCAATTTGACCATAGTTCTGCGGTGGTATAATGGTCAATATTTCTGCCTAGTAAAGAAGGAGACGGGGTTTCTTCAGCTTCCATCGTTATCGTGTAGTCTGTATAGGATAATGATTTACAAACTTTTGCTGAATGATGAAAGAAGGGTGGCAAGTGGGTATGAAATATCTGCATCCACGTTTTTGTAAAAGACTGCTTCACAAGATCGTCAACTAAGGGCTTCCGAGCTGTCAAGCAGCTTCTATCCCAGGAGAAAGAAGAAACCGGATCATCTGCGAAAACGACGTAGGCTCGGAACTCTCACCTAGCTGCATGAAGTTCACAATACGCGGCTGCTGTGCCCAGGACAAGACGAATCTGAGCATAAATGGAGATGTTAGCCGAGCCTGCAGGTTGCTGTGTTGCATTTGACCATGAACGGGACTTGCGCAATAACAGTGTGCAGTGTAATTATGAGTGTATTAAGTCGGAGCTCAGTGGCCCCTATAGCAGGTGCTATCTCAATCAACGTAGCCAAAGTGTTTGACGTTTAAAGAGGCATAATATCGAGTATTTGTAGCGTTTACAGGGAAATCAGTCGGAAAAACAAAATTAGCTAAGTTACAACGCGGGCGAAAATGTATGTTGAGCGATCGTTACTAACCGTCATTGTAGAAGATTGTGACGAAAAATAACACGATGACAGGTACAAAAGTCACAGCAATGTCGCAATGTCTCGCTTGCGCCAAAACAACGCAATGGAGCTCCAGAAACAGGGAATTTCAGGGCAGATGCAATCCAAAAACGAATCATCAGTGTTGCAAATGCACTTCACGTGGTGCCCAATCAGTAAAATCTGGACTGTTGAACGATAAAAAATTGTCATTTGTTGGAAGGAGTCTTGCTGCACACTATTTGCAACTTCTAAGCGAGTTTACGTCCCAGGAGTGAAACATGGCGGGGGTTCACTGATGATTCGGACAGGCGTACCGCGATATTCCATGGGACTCGTGATTATTTTGCATGGTCGCATTACTGCCAAGGATCGTGTGACCGTTTTGACTGATCAGGGCTATCCTGTGGTAACATGTTTCTTACCCAGTGGTGACGCTGTGTTCTTAGACGCCATGGCCCTTGTTCAAAATGCTCGCGTTGCCCAGGACTGAAATGTGAGCACGAGGATTAATTGTCTCATATCCGCTCGCCGCCACTGTCATCAGATCCCAACATCATTTAGACTTTGAGGTCTACTTTGAAGAGAAGCGTGATCGCTATCCACCTCCATCATCGTTAACTCATCTGTCCACTACTTTACAAAAACGGTAATGTAAGATTCGATTGAAAACCATACCGGATCTGTATTTATCCATTTCGAGACGACTGGAAGCTGTTTTGAAAGACAACCTTTTTCTTACAGCTCATTACACAAGGTAACGTGTTGTGTTTTTGGTGTTCCCGTATATTTTTGCACCCCTTGCATAGTGCGCCAGCTATTGTAGTTATTTTTAATTATTTCTAAAAAAGAGAGGCGATATTACTAGGCGCAGCGACTGTATTACTGTTTGCAGTATGTATCTTATCCTTTATCAGCATTTCATTGTTTTCTTTACGAACGAGTTGAAGTGGAAGGGAGATTTTTTATTTTCAACTTACTGTATTGCAGTTTTTTTATTCGCAACTGCTATGTTGAACTACGATGTTAATTTATTCTTAGTATTAACAGGGAATATTTTTTGCTTTTATGAGTCACGCCCGCAGCTGTGGAACTTGATTGCCGCAGTGAACTGAACTTTTCATTACGCAGTCAGGTTCATATTTTAGGACCCTAGTCATGGAACGGTAACATTTTCAGGGCAGTTTTATGTTAGGTCCCTAATACTGCAGGTTCACACAAGATGAACTTCTAAACTTTTACGATACGCTCGGTAACTGAAGACTGAGGTAGGGCTATTTTCTGATAAACTCGACCCTTCATACTAAGAAAAGGCACAACTTTCTCTGTAGTCAGCGTCATTTTGAATTACGGAAAAATCGAAACGAGTGTACTGTTCCTCTGGACTGAAATATGTAGTCCTACTACTAAACCCAGAGGATTTAGTGTAAACGTTGTAACAAATTAGGCTGCCATTTCTTACTATACAAGAGTTATTTTTAACCTGATTACTCCACTCAACCTTCATCACAGCGTTGCTTCTCAATAACTTCCTATCACGATCGCTTCACAGATATTAGGTATTAATTTCCTTTTCTTTTAGCATATTTCTCTGTTTGACCTATTAAATACACTGCCCTAACGTTTCATATCAGTTATTTCTTTACCCTGCACTGAAATCACAATGCACGACTCTAACCCGTACCTCACGCCTACTCTACGAATTCTTAACACCAAACAAATTAAACTGATGGAAAACACAAATCTTCAAAAGTACAATGCTCAGTGATTGTGTGTCTGGCAATCAAAGAACGTAGCCCTGGAAAATTGGTACAAATTGTCATTCAGTCCAAAATTCCCCCAAACTGTTACTATTAGGAAAAAATGAGACTGTAAATACCACGCAGACGGCTAGGAAATGCTAAGCACTTCTTTTTTTTTTTTCATTATTTCATCAAGGTCCATGACAGGTTTATTCAACTAGCCACAACTTTCACTGCTGTATCGGTCCGCTCATCTCAGAGTAGCACCTATAAATTTGGTTCTCACTTATTTTTTGGATCTTTCTAATGTCCACTTTTCGTACAGGATACCCCTCTATGTCCTTCTCTAGTACGATAGAAGTTACGTCTTAACACGTCCCTTATTCTAGTTAGCATGTTGCTCATATTCCTTTCTTCTCCTGTTCTGCAGAGAACCTACCCATTTCACACCAGTCTACCCAATTTCAGCACGCTTCCGTAACACCACATGTCCATTTTTTTCGAATCTGTTCCGGATTTCCCACCGCCCATGATTCAATATCTTTCTCAAAATAAACTCTGCTAGCAGAGGATTTGCTCGTATAACTTATCGCGCTCAACGCTGTGATTTACGAGACACAGAAGTCAGCAAGCCACAAATCGTATCCGCGCTGGGGATTACGTCAGTTGTCCGGATATGGCTATTACGAGGTTTTCCACGGTCATTTTGACAAATGCTGGAATGGTCCCCAATTACTTCCTTAGAAATTACGATACCGAAATTGTTACCAGACGACGACGCAGTAACATTTACACGGATTCACAGAGATGTGGGGCAAACGTTTGCCTTTCTTTAAGGGCCCTTATACGCTCAGTATTTATTGCGGATTAATATTGTTTCATCATATTGCACGAAATTACGAGGCCAAAAACGACACAGTTTTACTGCGTAATATTTATGCCCGGGATGCGTCACTTAGAACTTTGCCTTCGTAGCGAACATGTCGGCGATCGATGTTGTAGAACTTGCACATATTGCGTTTTTAATGGCTACGTGCTGCAAAAAGAAAAGCAAGAGAAGGCGGCGATGGACGTAAACGTGGCTTGGAAGGCGGTCATACTTAGACACTAAAAAACTTGCAGCAGACCCAAATGAATATCGGAATTTCAACGACTTGGTCAATTTCGTTACTCCTTTAGTACACAAAACGAATATTTTTCATTTCACTTTGCACAATGCTACAAACCACCAATAAACCTGATAAGGAAGATACATTATTGTAAAGGATCGGTAAGGCAGTGGTGTTATTCATTTCTGCAATATTAATTCAAGCTTCTGAAACGAACAAATAAGCGGTTGCATCGTTATTTCCCTCCACTTAAACACTTTTCTCGGATATTTCTACAGCTATTTACTGAATAAGTGTTAAATACGTAATCAAAATACTCCCCTGGATGCATTTCAACAGATGATTCGCTTTATGCCTTTCCTAATCTATTGATATTCACATGGCGTCGCTGTATCAGTTGTTGGCGTGTCCGCAAACCACGAGAGAGCTGCCGCGTATTGAACATTATCACCCTTACACAGTGCAATATATTGCTCAATGTACTGAGCGAGCGTCAATATTTTTAAAGCTCTGCAGTCTCCTTCAACAAACTGTGCAGGCCGTCAATACCACTCTCAGATGGTCAATATTACTGTGCAGTACTCAGTATTGCGCTTGTGAGGACCTCTTTAGTATAAGTGGTGACTGGAGACAGGAATGACATGCTGTCATAAAATTTGCCAAAGTAAGAAAAGAGCGTACCCCATCCAGCGAGATAAATACTAGGAAAGAAGACATTTGGATACTAGTAGATGTTTCTTGCCCAAAAATCTCTCTGCCTATCCTAGTCATCTCTTTATGACCATTTTGCGTCAAGGTCCAACGTTTATTCGGTTTCCTTCAATTAATATGCTACGTGGTTCCCAATTTTTACACTTCAGAGTTACCACCAATCTTAATTCTGCTGCTCCTCTACTCTTCCGTCTATCCCATCAGCAGATTGTCTATTTCATCCAGCAGCACGTATAACCCTCGGTCAATTTCACAGATGACAGCAATGTCATGATGACCGAATCTTTTTATACAGGCAAATATCCTTCCGTCTGTACTTTTAATCCAGTTTCTTAACGTCTCTGTGCTTTTGTACATCCCAGCCTTACTCCCCGTGTAACCCGAGCACTTCTGCCGATCGTAATGTGGGATTAGAAACAAAAGAAAGTAAAATATGAACGAGTAAGAGAGGAGAAAGAGGAGAGTAGATATGGCTTTATGGTACCCGTTCAAGTGATTTAGTATACTAGTGAAACTGAGAGACGCGATGAACATGTAGTGTCAACAGGTAGGCACTTAACGTGCAGATAGGCTTAGGGGCGGATTTGGGCGTGTAAGCGAGTGAGATGATTTACGACACACCAGCTGGGCGCCCACGCGCCTATCCCTGAGTATGACGGGCCGCGCTGACTCGCTGATGCAGCGACACACGTAGGCTGCTGCGTCACGTGACGCGTCGGATGGGTGAAGCAGCCGCGCTGTGAGCGGCTAGGGGGCATCCACAGAGCGTGGGTCGGCATTCCTCGATCACAGGAGGGGGGGGGGGGGGGGGGAGGAGGGGGATGACTATGCGCATTTCTCAGCCACCTGTTCCGCTGTCAGTGGGATGTCACGTAAGTGACTCTACGGTGTGTATCGTCAGTCTGGTCGTACTGCCTTTCCCCCCCCCCCCCCCCCCCTGTCTCATAAGCGAATGGCGTGTTGGACGAATTACTTCCCGCAACCCTTCTTCCGACGTCTAGTTTTGCTTATTTTATCGTTGTGGATATTTGACCAGACGTATGTGGGAAGAAGTGATACATTTGCCGACTCGTCACAGAACGTACTCTACAGGAATTTCAATACTAAACCATCTGTGATGCGTAACACCTCACTTTCAGTGCCTGACACAAGAGTTTATTGAATATTTGAAGACACAAGGGAATTAAGGATATTAACTGCTAGTTATCGTTGCTTTACATCAATGGAGCAAGATGGAAATTTGTGTAGCACCAGTATTCGGACCCGCGACTCCTACTTACAAGGCAGATGCGCTGATCACTATGCCGTTTGGTTCAAATGGATCAAATGGCTCTGAGCACTATGGGACTTAACATCTGAGGTCATCAGTCCCCTAGAACTTAGAACTACTTAAACCTAACTAACCTAAGGACATCACACACATCCATGCCTGAGGCAGGATTCGAACCTGCGACCGTAGCGGTCTCGCGGTTCTAGACTGTAGCGCCTAGAACCGCACGGCCATTGTTTTCATAAGAATACTATTAGCTTTAACATTTGGGGAGTGATTTTTATTCTTTTAAATTTTTTGCCTATTCCGTTTGGACAGAATGCTTACCACGACAGCAAGCACTTCCCTACCAAGCCTCCCGTCAGACCCAAATTCTCAAATTATACAACTACTGATGTAGCGTCCCTTCTCACTGGCCTCATTACTCGAGACATCTCGCCGATTCTCGTTAAGAGTTCAAACTTGACGCGCACCTGCTCGAAAAAATTACCAAACTATCAGTTTAATAAGTCACGACTGCAAAATACTAACACGAGTTCTTTACAGACCAATGGAAAAACTGGTAAAGCCGACCTTGGAGAATATCAGTTTGGATTACGTAGAAATGTTGGAACACACGAGGCAACACTCACCCTACGACTTATCTTACAAGGTAGATTAAGGAAAGGCAAACCACGTTTCTAGCGTTTGTAGGGGTAGAGAAAGCTTCTGACAGTGTTGACTGGAATACTCTCTTTCAAATTCTGAAGGTAGCAGGGGTAAAATACAGAGATCGAAAGGCTGTACGGAAACCAGATGGCAGTTATAAGAGTTGAGGGGCGCGAAAGAGAAGCAGTGGTTGCGAAGGGAGTGAGACAGGATTGTAGCCTATCACCGATGTTATTCAGTCTGCATATTGAGCAAGCAGTAAAGGAAACAAAAGAAAAATTTGGAGTAAGAATTACAATCCGTGGAGAACAAATAAAAACTTTGAGGTTTGTCGACGACATTGTAATTCTGGGGGAGAGACAACAAAGGACCTGGAAGGGCAGTTGAACGGAATGGAAAATGTCTTGAAAGGAGGATATAAGGTGAACATCAAGAAAAGCAAAACACGGATAATGGAATGTAGTGGAATTAAATCAGGTGATGCTGAAGGAATTAGACTAGGAAACGAGCCACTTAAAGTAGTAGATGAGTTTTGCTATTTTGGGAGTAAATAACTGATGATGGTCGAAGTAGACAGGACATAAAATGTAGTCGGGCTACGGCAAGGAAAGCGTTTCTGAAGAAAAGAAATTTGTTGACATCGAGTACAGATTGAAGTCTTTTCTGAAACTATTTGTATGGAGCATAGCCATGTATGGAATTGAGACATGGATGATAAATAGTTTGGAAAGGAAGAGAATAGAAGCTTTCGAAATGTGGTGCTACAGAAGAGTGCTGAAAATTAGATGAGTAGATCACGTAACTATTGAGGATGTGCTGAACAGAATTGTGGAGAAGAGGAATTTGTGGCACAACCAGACTAAAAGAAGGGATCGGTTGGTAGGACACGTTTTGAGGCAACATGGGATCACTAATTTAGTGTTGGAGGGAAGTGTGGAGGCTAAAAACCGTAGAGGGAGACCAAGAGATGAATACACTAAGCAGAAGGATGTAGGTTGCAGCAGTTACTCAGAGGTGAAGAAGCTTGCACAGAACAGAGTAGCATGGAGAGCTGTATCAAACCAGTCTCTGGACTGAAGACAACAACAATGAAATAAAATAGTCATAACTTTGGAACGGTTTGAGTTAGGAGGTTCCAACTGCATGGTTGGCTGCGAGGCATGGTGGGAATTAGTATGTGGTTTGGTTAAGCGACGAAGCCCACTTTGGGGGACTGAGAATCCGCACTTCACAATCGCGAAGTCTGTTCACCCAGTATGGTGTGCAATATCCAGTCACGAAATAATCGGTGCGATTTTCCTTGATGGCACGGTGATTACCGAGCGCTACGTGAAGGTTTTGAAAGATGATTTCATTCCTATTATCCAAACTGACCCTGCATTAGACAAGATGTGGTTCATGCAAGACGGAGACCGCCCCCATCGAAGCAGGAGAGTGATGTCCTGGAGGAACACTTTGGGGACCGCATTCTGGCTCTGGGGTACCGAGAGGCCACTGCCATGGGCCTCGATTGTCCATCTTATTCTCCGGATCTAAACATATGCGACTTCTTTTTATGGGGCTGTATTAAAGACATGATGTACAGTAACAACCACAAAACCACTGCAAAGCGAAAAACAGAAATTCAGGAGGTCACAGACAGCATCGATGTTCCGACATTTCAGCGGGTCATGCAGAATTTCGTTATTCGTCTGCTCCATATCATCGCCAACGATAGCAAGCATATCGAACATGTCATAACCTGTTCTGCCGGGGCCGGCCGCGGTGGTCTCGCGGTTCTAGGCGCGCAGTCCGGAACCGTGCGACTGCTACGGTCGCAGGTTCGAATCCTGCCTCGGGCATGGATATGTGTGATGTCCTTAGGTTAGTTAGGTTTAAGTAGTTCTAAGTTCTAGGATACTGATGACCACAGCAGTTGAGTTCCATAGTGCTTAGAGCCATTTGCTCTGCCAGGCACTTAAATGTGATTTGCAGAGTATCCATGTAGATGTAGATAACCTAAATCCGAATATCTGTAGTGACGTTTACATGTTGAATAAAGTGTGTACACGCCGTAGTTTGTAACTGATTTGTGTTTCTTTGTCATATAGTTCTATAATTGTCACCCTGTATGTGTAGTTTCTGTTCTTTCGAACATGTCTGATAGAATAAACATCACAGTGATATATTGAGTATTTTTGTGAGGGTGTCCCTCCGAATAAACGATCTCGTGATTAAACACACCGCTCTACTTTGGATGTTCTCTATCTATTTTCTTAATCCAACAAGGTAAGGTTCCCCAGTGTGATGAGCAGTACTCAGAAATCTATGAAACAAATGTTTTGTAAGGTAGTCTACTTTTTTGTAGATGAATTACGTGTCATTAACACTCTGCCAGTGAATTTGGCCTCTGCTTCTCCGAAATTTCGTATTATGCGATCATTCCACTCTAGGCCGCTATGGGCGGTTGCTCATAGGTATTCTACGATATTACTGTTTGCAGTCAGTGATTTGTTGCCAATAGTGTTATTTCGTAATAGTAGATCTTCGCCTGTTTATGCGCAATACATTACATTTATTGTACATCTTATTTCCTTCAAACAGCTTCATCGCCTCTGAACAGTCTCAGGTCTTCGACGCTACCCACTATGTCATTTACCTATATTGTACACACTGATGACACTATCACACTTCCTTAGGTCACTGCTGAAATTACTTTTACGCCTGCGATTAACGCGATTAAAAAGAAAAAAAGCGACACAACGCTAGCAACCTAACGTGACGTCAATGTTCAGAGAAACATGCACTCTGCGTATTCATTCCTAGCTCCGTGTTACCGCAGACAGCATGGAACTGCTGCCATAAGCACAGGGAATGCAGGTCATGTGAGGAGCCTGTTTGTATTCTGTCGCGTCAAAGCAGGCCATTGAAATTCTTTAACTGTCTATGCACCTAATACGAGGCGTGTTTTTTTAAGTAAGTACCGTTTTGAAATTAAAAAAAGACGTGCTAAGATATCTCAATAATTTTATTTTTACCTTAAAGCCCGTACCTTAGTCAAAGCACTGACGCCATTACAGTCTGATTCTTCCTTGCTTATGTTGTGTACTGAGTGTTTAAGATGTCTCCGATAATCGTGAGTCCCACCGACTGTGAAGTACGGGCTGTTGTAAGATTTCTTTGTGCTAAAGGCCTAAAAGCGATCGATATTCATCGTGAGATCTGTGCAGTTTACGGTGAAAACATTATGAGTGATGGAATGGTAAGAAAGTGGGTGAGAGCATTTAAAGATGGCCGCACAAATGTGCGTGATGAACAACGGAGTGGGCGTCCTTCGGTCGTTAATGAAAGTTTGGCACGGGAAGTGAACAATAAGGTGAGAGAAAACAGGCGCTTTACGATTTCCTCCTTGGGGAATGGCTTTCCTAATGTTTCTCGTAGTGTTTTGTATGGCGTTGTGACCGACCAGTTGAATTACCGAAAATTGTGCGCACGTTGGGTACCGAAAGTGCTGACGGGTGTGCACAAAACTAAACGTTTAGACAGTGCTTTGACTTTCCTTGAGCGGTAACACAACGACGGTGATGATTTCTTGAGTCAAATTGTTACGGGCGATGAAACATGGGTGGCCTACGTCACACCAGAATCAAAGCAACAGTCCATGGAATGACGACATTCAGATTCACACAGAGAAGTGAAGTTTAAGCAAACAATTTCTGCCCGGAAAATCATGTGCACAGTTTTTCGGGACAGGAGTATTGCTTGTGGAATTTCTGCCTGGTAATGAGACAATCAATGCAGCAGCTTACTGCAAGACATTGCACAGTCTGCGTCGTTCAATTCAGAGCAAAAGACGTGGCAAGTTGAGCAAGGGCGTCATTTCGCTGCAAGACAATGCCCGTCCGCGTGTGGCGAATCAGACCAAAGACCTCATCACATCTTTTCGATGGGAAACTCTAGATCATCCTCCGTACAGCCCAGATCTTGCGCACAGTGACTACCATCTGTTCCTGTACTTGAAGAAACACTTGGGCGTCTTCAAGACTATCACGATGTCAAAACAGAGGTGATACAGTGGTTAACAAGTCAGGCGGCACATCTCTATGAGGAGGGTATTAAAAACTGGTACAGCGTTATGACAAGTGCCTCAATATTGACGGAAATTATGTAGAAAAGTAGATTACGGTACAGGCTTTCATGTAAAAATAAAAATATTGAGATATCTTAGCACATCTTCTTTTAGTTTCGAAACGGTACCTATTTAAAAAACACGCCTCGTATCTTCTAAAGACGTCCTTGTCCTGCACAGAAGTTGGAAATAGGGTGGTCTTGATGTGGAACCGTGAAATTTACTAGTAAGCTGTCTAAGGCTCACCACGCTACAAAATGAATATACATAGTTAACTGGAATGCCAATGTCTTTTTCTTATTTTTTTATCACATATATAGTAGCTAAAGCCATAATCTGCTGACAAGGCATTTCACAAACATACCCTTGCGAAGTCACACATACGACAGTTCATATACATTACGATTCTAGTACATTAAATTCATCGTATAAATTACAGTTACAGATAAGTTTCTATACTCTGACCTCCTATGCTCGCAGACTCTCAATTATTTAAGGTCATTCTACACGGCGCGCAGCTCGCATCTTTAGACCCCCGTAAACGATCAAACATTTGGTCAAACTTAACTATGCTTGCCAAATATTTGACTGTGTACGGTGCTGATTGACGTGCTTGTCAAGCATAGATCATGTTTGACGCGTTTGCCAGAAATTTTGATTGACGTTAAGTTCGACAAAATGGCGGACGTAATTTGTGACGACGTTTCGCCGCATATGTTTAGTGAAAAATTGTTTTATTGCAATTAGTCTCATTATATCGTGAGTTTCCACAACCATGGAAAGTGCGGTCAAGTATAAAAATGAAATAGCACTGACAATTACCAAAATGGTAGAGATATAGCACCGTTCCTAGCCATATATTACGCATGAAAAGGTCATGAACAAAATCAGTATTTTACGCACACAACGATACACAAGGGACATCGGAGTTCACCGTTTCTTCTAGGGACGATGTGGGCTTTATGTCCCTACGTTGTGATATTTCAATGAACTGACTTAGAGGAATAAGCAGAAGAGAATATATTTTGGCATACTTGTGTACTTCTTTTCAATGTGAGAACGAAGTAACGCTAAACAAGTTACTCAACATTTCACAGTCCATCCGTGTAAAGTTTATGTAATCATCAGGTTCTGAATGTTGCATTTCCATTAACAGGTTTTCAGTAGTATATTTCTCTCACATTTTAAACCATTCCCTGCACCAGCGTCTTGTTTTCTTCTTCTTTGAACACAGGGCCAGAGACGTTGTTTTTGTGGTCTCCAGTCTGAAGAATGGTTTGACGCAGCTCTCCATGCTACTACAAATGCTTTATCTGCATTTATCTGCACTAGCGCCAAAATAAAGCATACACGAAAAGCTTCTGCTTCAAAAGTAAGGTTAAATTGACAAGCTTTCGTGGTACGTATACGGGCTTGTTTGACACATGCGTGGCTGGGTAAGAGTAACTCTACAGACAAGTTTGCTACTTTAGGAGGGCTTTAAAAAGATTTTAAAAATTTATTTCCGAATAGACGTTTCTGGACTACCCACAGGAAACGGCCAAATATCCATTCGAAGAAAGTTGATGTAATCATCGGATTCAGAGAATAATATTTCCTCTAGCAGATATTCATGAGCAAATCTCTCATTTAAGCCGTTCCCTGGATCACAGTCTTGTTTTCTTCTTCTTCTTTAAACACAGTGCCAAAGTCAATGCCAGGACTGGTTTGTCTGCATTTGTGACCGTTCTCACTACTGTCAAAGTAATTACGGACAGCGTCTGCTTCAAAGTGAGGTTAAACTGACAAACGTTGTTTGAATGTGGGCGGGCTTTCTTGGCAAATCCGTGGCTAGAAAAGAGCGATTTTGTCAAGCACGTTTGATCGTTTACGGGGTCCTTTAATCGTGCGGCTCCTAAAACCAGCTGTATGCTATGGCCGTTCTTTCCGAATGGACCTTTCTGCAGTACCCACAGGAAAAGCCCAAATCTTGTTAGTTCGAAACATAACAAAGGGAAAGTTACGAGACAAAGAGATGCTTGTTGCCTGTGCGCGACAACAGCCGGACTTTGGGCGGTTAAACACAACGTGAGAGGCTCCTGAACGCATCAGAGAAAAGTACTGAGCAGAGGCGGCAGGGTACCAACGGTCAGGAATAGCGATTGCACTATAAGGTGTGAAAACAAGACTGATATAATGACAGACAAAGAACGACGGTAAGAGAGGGATAAAGGGAATGAGTGTTTGAAAGGGGCACCCATACGTCATGAAGAGTCCTTAGTAAGCCTAAGGCATGATTTAACAACAGACGCCTTACTCCCTCCACTCAGCCTCCGAAAAAGAGTGCTTCGTTAGAGCCAATGAGATGATGAGGGCACTACGACAACACTTCATGTCAAGAACTGGCGGAGGCGAAGAGGAAAACTGAATGAATCTCGGAAGCAGGATGCTCCAAGAGGGCTATTGCAGTCGATTAGGAAGTTGGTAGTTATATCAGCAGAGGCAGCTAAAGAGAATATCGAGGCAGGACTAAGCAGAGTTACATGCAGTAGATGCAGCATAGCTGGTGCAATCCTAGTCTTTAGCTAGGGACTTCTGCATGTCGTGATGTGGGTGCAGGCTTACTTATTACCGACAGTTCCATTTTGAGTAGATGGGATGGTTCTAGTTAGTTACCGTCTGTGTGTAAAGACTTGGTCTCTTCGTGAGTACAATTCCTTTAGAACAGACATATCAGGAGTTGAACTTGTAAAGCACGCGTAGCGTTCGTCTTTTAAGTAGTCCCTATATCTCCTGTTGTTACAGCCAGTCAGGTTATATCTGACTACAAAACTGGCTCAATTTCTCACAGAATCAGTAGCCACTATACATCTCTCGACTGATGACCATATATGTTAAGTCCCATAGTGCTCAGAGCCATTTTATACATCTCTCCACTTCTTGTGCACCCATAGGGTGTATGAAGTATGAAGTATAAAGAGATGAATGGTGTTGGCCGGCCGCTGTGGCCGAGTGGTTCTAGGCGCTTCAGCCCTTAGGTTAGTTAGGTTTAAGTAGTTCTAAGTCTAGGAGACTGATGACCTCAGATTGTAAGTCTCATAGTGCTTAGAGCCATTTGAACCATTTTGAAGACTGGTGTTGAATATTCTGGCACCCAAGGCCATAAATGTTAAACGACATTGATTCGAGACGGCAGTATACGATTAAAGTATGCGCTATGTCCCGTTGGCGGGTTTGTAGTGTGTGGCGAAAGCGTTTTAGCCGAAATACACGAGTTAGGATGCGCCTGGAAAGAAGTCCAAGCACCATTAAGCAGTTCAGTTTTAGTACCAGCGTCATCTGATCATACAGCTGTGCACGAATTCAGACTGAAACCATAGAAAATAACGGTAGAGCAGCGACTGAGAAATTTAGATTCCGTCTGTAGACAGTAGTATTGCAACTGTCCATTGCGGCCTGTGCATGATAGTGACGTTCACCTCGAAATACCATTTTCTTATGAATTATGGTTGCATTAATGGGGATACGTGAACTCGACGAACAATGGTGAAAACTTAACCCTCATAAAATTCAGTCACATGAATGTATCACCAATTTCGCCTTCTGAAATTAAGAAAATTATAAATTCTCTCAAAAAGTAAACGCTCATCTGGTTTTGATGGTGTCTGCCATAGAGTATTAACGATTTGTTCCCCCATAATAAACCAGGTTTTATCTGAGATATGTAATGCATCACCAACTCAAGGCATTTTTCCGGAGAGACTGAACTATGCCACTGTTAAACGCATCTGTAAGAAAGGTGAAAATAGAGATGTAAACAACTACCGACCTGTTTCACAGCTGATATCTTTTTCAAAATCTTTGAAAAGGTGGTGTGTTCTAGAATAGTATCTCACATTAACAATAATATCTTCAGCAAATCACAGTTCGGGTTTCAGAAGAGCTGTTCTACTGAGAATGCCATTTAGATTTTCACTCTCCAAATTTTACAAGCATTAAGTAATTTTCTGTGAGCTATCTGAGTCAGTTGACTGTGTAAATCACAGGATTCTCGTAGATAAATTGATGTTCTATGATATTGATGGTATAGTCAACCAATGAGCAATGTCACATCTAAGCCAAAGAAAGCAGAAAGTTTAACTTAGCAATTCAGCCAACATAGTCCAGGGATGTAATTCTGACTGGGAATAAATCACGTGTGGGGTTCCTCAAGGCTCAGATCTACTACTGGTCCTCGTATATGTAAACGACTTTCTGTCCAATGTAGAGCAATCAGAATCAGTTATTTTTGCAGATGACACTATTGTTGAAATCAGTCCAAGCACGCATAGAGAAACAAAAGAAATTGTAAACAACGTTCTTAAAAGTATTACTGACTGGTGTCACCCTCATTTTTAAAAAGACACAATTTATTCAGCTGTGTATATCTAGGGGTACTACAGCAATGATAGGTGTAACGCATCGTGATGAAATAATAAATAGGATGGAAACTTCAAAATCCTTAGGTGTCCATATCGATGGGGATTCAAAGTGGAAAAAGCACATATTGGAACTTCTAAAACAACTTAGTGCAACCACATTTGCACTTAGAATCATTGAAAATACTGTGGAGAAACAAATCAGCAAGCTAACATATTTTCCATATTTTCATCAATAATGTCATATGGAATAATGCATTTCCAACATGCCACCGTACGGGGCGTTGCGAGGATACCTTTCACAACTACTAATCACTCCTTCTCCTGTTCAACTCCCAAATGGGTAGAGGAAAAAGTAGCTTTCTATTAGCCAGTGTACGTCATAATTTTCCTTATCTTTTAATTGGTGTACTTACGTAAGATGTACGTTCGTCGCTGTAGAATCGTTCTGCAATCAGTCGCAAATCTCAGTCCTCTTAAACTCTCCCAACAGCAATATGAGATTACCGCGCCTTGATAGAAAGGCTCTTTGGGTTTTTTTTTAATTCTCCAAACTAATTTCGCTGAAATACCGCCATTTCAATGGGTTTCCGTATTCTAAACACAAAAATTAACATCGTTACATTACATTACGGAAATCTTCAGTATGTTGTACCATTTGGTTCTCTTGCTGCTCACTAGACATTGTTAGGTGTGAAGGGGCCCACGATTACCCTCCTCCCCCCCCCCCCCAAAAAAAAAATGATCATACGTCCAATGAGCACAACTTGGTAGAATTCCCGTTACACCTTTTAACATTCTCAGGATACGCGGCACATCTCACGACACATGTGGTTCTTTTATGACTTTCGCAGCAACTGAATTTTACCAAGTAACGTGAGTACATGACAGAATAGGTTATAACCAAGTGTTCTGCAAAATTGTGTCACAATATAGGCGCAATTTCGATTTTAGTAACACAGGCGTTTTTAAGTTCACGGTTTAGTATTTGGTAACGACAGCTGCTGATACCTTTGCAGCTGGCATTCTGTATGCCCAAAAAGCGCAACAAACGTAGAAATATTCAATGACTATAAAATGAAACCATACTATAGAATTATTCGCACTTTTATCTGGAAGCAAACAGTATAACTTATAATAACGCTTTTCGTAATGTAATGTCACAGTGTTACTTTTCATATTTTCGAATAAAGAAACTCACTGATGGTGGTGGTATGTTGCCCAAAATAGTTTAAGAATTTTAAAAATTAAAAACAAGAAAACAAAAAGGGTTTCCATCAAGGGGGAGCTACTTTTCTACATTTTGTTACCCAGACATGGATCAACAACATAAGGTTTCAAGTGTACAGTGATTCTTTCCAACAGTGTTTCGCGAAAAGAGCGTCGCCTTTCCTCCACGGATTCCCATCTGAATTGACGTTGTATTTCAGCAATCTCGCGCGTTGATCGAACCTACCGGTAACAAGACGAGCAAAACACTTCTGAATTGGTTTGACGTCTTCCTTTACCCCGACGTCCGCTTTGGCACTTTGTTCTCTAGCGATGTCTATTAGTTGTTGGTTCTCACAAAAATAGTCACGGTATGTTGCTCATGTACAAAACACATGTTATGGCGTGGCAAAGAAATATCTGTCCACTGATTCGCGTTGCATTAACTGCAGACCACACTCAAGTTAACACGCCATGCAGACGCTCTTCATGTACCTCATGAGGATTTGCGACCTCACACAGGCCAACAAATGCCGCTCTGCTTCAGCAGTCAACCTCGTAACTACTGACAACTAGTGACCATTCCAGCTTTCATTGAGGGCGGTAAGCCGCTGGTGTTTTAAAAACATCCTCGATAGGTTTACAAAGAATTTTGACATAAAGTACTGGAAGAGTAGTTATTATTATGTAGTTTAACTTGCTGCCACTTTACTTTGTATGTTTTATAAAATAAAGTTGCTTCCCTTTCTTGTATACCATCATTACTGTTGAACCGGTGGCGGTTAGAAAATTTTACTGCGAACAGAGCTACAAAAGTGGGCGCTTGATAAAAAAAGGTTCACTACCCCTGCTTCAGCAGAAGAAAGAGTATTTAAGGATCAGGTCTCCGTGTTTCACAGATTGAGGGAGCCATTTGCATTATGTGAGTATTGTACCTCTTCATAATTTCGGATCTAATTATCCCTGTAATATAAATTTTTTTTCTTATGCTGTTTTTTATCTGATAGCGTTCACTCTTTGTGTATTGCAGAATTTTCTGAAATTACATAAATTTACCTACAAAAATATCTTTTTTCATATGTGATTAAATGTTCCAAGATACAACACGGTTATGTACCTAGGAAAAAATATTTAGTTCAAATTGAAAAGCGTTATAAACGAGAAAATCAATACTGCACTCAGTAGCCTATCTATTACATTATTACTCTGCTTCAAACTAATAATCAGTAACTTATATTAACTTAAGTAAAGTAGCATCACAGACATTTTATAGGGTAAACAGATTTTGAAATAGAAGCTATTGGAAAACAATACTAATTTCCATTTTCAAGACAGGTAAATTGTTAAGCATTAAAGAGACCCAGTCCATTTGCAAATAATACATGTTCCACGGTGGATAGCTCTCTTCCTTTTCAAGATATAATATCGTGCACGACAGATGAAGTATAACTTAGCTGTCTAAGGTTAGGTAACTAGTTTAAAAAATATATTGGATTTCACTTACGGCAAAATTCAGTTACTGAAGACTTAACAGTATCTTCAAGTATTTTTAAAATATTATACAACACTTAAATGTATAGAACCAATAATATTTACAAATGCTGCACAAAACACAACGTCATGTTTCACAACAACTAAAATAGTAGATAACGCTGGAAGCTGCGTATGGCTGTATCTAGTACGCATTCCTTAATCTCATTCTAAAATCGTTCGCTAGACTGAAACAAGGCCAGGAAAAATCGTCTGTTGCTAGGTACACTATCCTTCAGGTGCAACACTTTCCCCTACTAATGTCGAGCAACAACATCTGAATTGGCCAGTCGAGGCTTTCCCATTACCTTGTAGGGTTTCGGCTCGATATTCTGCACAGCGTTCTGAGGTGTCACTGACACTCCACTATGAAGTGCTAAATGGTGCAGCGATTTACCGAAAGCCGACCGCATTCGGTTTCAATGGGTACAACACTTCTCGTAGTCCGAGGAACGACCTGCAGTCAGATCCTGTCTCCGCTGACCTGGTTCCCACGCAACACAGGACACCGTGCACACGTCGCACGTAGAACACACCGTACTTCTATGCTACCTGCAATAATGCGACCCCTATCACTGGTTATGCCACTTACATTTTCTCTCTCCATTTCTTCTTCCAACTTTAGGGTAAAATGAAAAGACTGATACTTGCAAAGAAACTTCATTGCTGCAAAAGAAAAAGCACTCAACGATGTCCTTAACGTCGTTACGATACCAAACTTTGTGAATATTTCTCCAGTTTCCTTCCAGATCAAGAGTCTAAATTCCTTAGTGTTAAATAATTCATCGGCTCCTGGTACAATATCCGACGGAGAAGACGGAAATGTGTTTCCTGTACATTCCGCTAGTCGCCTTGCGGTATGTGGCGGAGGGTAGCATCAGTACCAATCTCGTTCCCCCCCTCACTGTGTTCCATTTTGGTGATGGTGCATGGGAAAAAAGTCGGTAAATCTCTGTTTCAATTACAATTTTTCTAATTATCTTGTTATGGTAAATTCACGAGGTATGCGTAGGAGGAAGAAATGTGCATTCTCATATTTTGATGACAACAGTTCTTCCTCTCGTTGTTAACGGAAGTTTCGTTCTCACTCCTCTGTTTTTTCGGATTTTATATGCACTTCAGTTTAACTTCATTAAACGTTGAGTTCTTCAAAAAAGAACAGCTGAAGCTACAATTGTTTTCTCTTGTTTTTCACCTGTTATTGTTTCTCTGCATATGCATTCGTTTTTCGCGTGTGTTTAAGTATTGCTACAACGGCGAAAGTAGTGTTTACAAGTGACGTGGTGTGTGTGTGTGTTTGTTTGTGTGTGTGTGTGTGTGTGTGTATTCCGTTCCTATGTGTGCGATACGAGAGTTGCGGCTACAGCAGAAAAGCGCGCTGGTACAGAATGGAAGTCCGTAGGGGAGAAGATTGTGAGGACACGGCGGGAGGGGGGGGGGGGGGGGGGGGGGGAAGGAAGCAGCAAATTTCATACAAATAATTAACAACCATTTATTCACGAACCACACGTAAATGTGAATGCATATGCTCAGGTGATAATTCCTGTCTCCCCACTCTCGTCCCCATCCATAATTACCTACGAAACAGACCATTTTCTTTGGGACAGCCTGTTTACTAACAGCGAGCTCTTGTAAATTATAATGACAATTAAAATGTTCTAATGCAATATCAGTCGGAGATTTTTGCCGCTCAGGGACTGGGTGTTGTGTTGTTCTAATCATCATTTCATCCCCATCGACGCGCAAGTCGCCGAAATGGCATCAAATCGAAAGACTTGCACCAGGCGAGCGGTCTCCCCGACGGGAGGCCCTGGTCACGTGACATCATATACACTAACGGTAAAACAGTCTCACCACCAAGACAGAGTGGTGCGACCTAAACAAAAATTGGTAGTCGTGTTTCTATGTCTGAAAGATTACGTCGATTCAGATTCCGCACCCGTAGCGTAAGACTGGCGCTAGTAGCACCACTAAAGGCTTCAGGTGAGGTTTGCTTTAAATACACGATCGCGAGCGTTAGTTACCTTTCAGATTGGACATGGTGAACTGATATTAGTCAAGAATGCCTTAAGGCTACAAAGATGCCGTTATCAGCATCTCACAGAGTTTAAACGAGGTGATGTAGTAGGGCTACGAGGAGTTGGTTCCTTTTTCTGTGATATTGCAGGAAGATTTGACAGAAATGCAACCACTGTACGTCACTGATGGCAGCGGTGTTCTCAAGAATACAGGGTCACAAGAATACCCGGCACTGGACGGCCACGTAACGCTACCGAGAGGAATGACCATCATGTTGCGCATAGGGCTCTGGCCCATTGTACTCTATCTGCAGCAGCAATTATGAACAGCAGGTGGCACTACAGTGAAATATGAATCGGTTACTTCAAGGTCGACTCCAAGACAGACGGCCTGTAGCGTGCATTCCACGGACACCAAACGACCGTCACTTGCGACTTAAGCAAGATGTCATTGGAGGGCAGGGTGGAGGTCTGTTATTTTTCTAATGAAAGCTGGTTTGCCTCTGTGCCAGTGAAGGTTGTATGTTGGTTAGGATGCCAGTTGAGGACCTGCATCAACCTGTCTGCAAAATGGTTCAAATGGCTCTCAGCACTAGGGGACTTAACTTCAGAGGTCATCAGTCCCCTACAACTTAAAACTACTTAAATCTAACTACCTAATCTGGCCGTAGTGGCCGAGCGGTTCCAGGTGCTACAGTCTGGAACCGCGCGACCGCTACGATCACAGGTTCGAATCCTGCCTCGGGCATGGATGTGTGTGATGTCCTTAGTTTATTTAGGTTTAAGTAGTTCAAAGTTCTAGGGGACTGATGACCTGAGAAGTTTAGTCCCATAGTGCTCACAGGCATTTCTGACTACCTAAGGACATCACACACCTCCATGCCCGAGGCAGGATTCGAACCTGCGACCGAAGCAATCGTGCGGTTCCGGACTGAAGCGCCTAGAACCGCTCGGCCACCGCGGCCGGCAACCTGTCTGTATGCTCGATACAGTGGACCTACATCTGGAGTTCCGGTCAGGGGTACGTTTCTTTATAACAGTGGGAACAGAGATGTGGTTATCCCATGCAGCCTGACTGTAAGTTTGTACGTTAGTCTAGTGATTCGATCTGTTGTGCTGCCATTCCTGAACAGCATTTCGTGAGTTTTCTTCCAAAAGATAACGCACGCACACGTGCCGTTGTTGATTTGTTGCCTTGATCTGCCAATGACCAGAGCAGCCCCCATTTGAGCGCCTATGGGACATCGTTAGGCGACAACACCAGCGTCATCCACAACCAACGTTAACCGTACCTGTATTGACCGACCAAGTGCAACAATCATGGAACTCCATCCCTCAAACTGATATCTTACACCTGTACGACTTAATGCATACACATCTGGGTGCTTATGTTCAACATTCTGGAAGCTACACTGGTTGTTAAAGTACCAGCATCTCACATTTGCAATGGCCTTTCTTGCGCTCTCGTTAATCATGTAAATATATTACCTAGATAAATGTATTCCCGAAATTTCACTATTCTACGGTAATTATTTTTGCCGTCAGTGTAATGACCGAGAGATGAAAATAAATAACAAATGATATCGTTTCATACAAATAATTAACAACCGTTTATTTATGGACCATAAGTTAATGTGGATGAATATGTGCAGGCGATTATTTCTGTCTCCCCATCCCCTCCCCCTCGATACCCACCTACACAACTGACCGTTCTCTTTCGTACGCCTGTTTACTAATCACGAGCTGTTACAGATTATAGTGACAATTAAAATGTTGAAATGCAGTATAAATTTCTCTTTGTAATTTAAGGCACTTAATGTTTTGTGATAGAGATTAAATAGAGTAACAGATTTTACCGGCGGATAATTGATCGAACGTTGTCGCTGAGCACCTCGTGTTATAAATACCTCTACAGCAGACAGCCTCTTTAGCGAGGGTGCCGACCGGCTGTTGCGTTGAGTGACATATGTTTGGGGTCTGCCTCTCTCGGATTAACTCCTCCTCTTTCAGCCGGAGGAGTAAATTTTACGAGCAGACCTGCCATGTAACCGAGACAGCTGACGACCGGCTTCAGCGTGTGTTTCTCGTGATGCGCCTTTTATATCGCAACGTTACTTCCAGTGAGCAAGAGTGGGATGTCAGACCAAGACAGTCTAGGAGGAAACCTTTTCTCTTTCCGTTCTGTGAATTATCGAGGTCTTTTACATGCATTGTTGCCAAATCTGATATATATATATATATATATATATATATATATATATATATATATATATATATATATATATATAATTAACGCAGAATAATACGCGACATGCACCAATTTCTCCACACTAACAACTTTGTTCGTACATAGCAAACGTAACAAACATATGTTAAGGAATATTACCGTTTTTCAAAACTGCTGTTAACGTAGAACATTGGACTTACTGTCTCATACAGACGCACACATACCAACACATACACTCACGCATTTTTAATTCTTGTGTCAAAAAAAAGTTAAGTAGTGCCAAAGTGACAGTCGATTAGGGTTTCGCGAGATTTCCCTTGCTTATCAGGTGAATGATGGAACTGGATATCTCCTCCCACTTATTTCCAGCTGGAATTTCTCTGCTCCATTTCTATCATGCCGCTGATATCGCCAGAACATAACAAAGTTCTACAACAGCCAGTCTCGCCCTACTGGACTGGGGACAAAAGACATGAAAAAGTAAAGAAACCGAAGAAGTGCGAGTAAGGCCCACGCTCTGAGAGTCCTGTAAATACTTAATTATGTATAAAGATAATGATAATAATAATAACAATAGTTTCGTGTGCCTCAGTGCCCTCGTGCAACTCTTTCTATTGGACGCCGCAACTTGCGTGCCCGTAAACTGCACCAGTTATCAAACCGGAAAAAGGGTATCTACAGTGTAACGTGGAATCCAAACCACGTGTTGATTCTGGTGTCTCATCACATTATTGGGAAGCGAAGACTAGGTTAAAACGAGGACTGGAAAATCCAATCCGAAGTCCGAACGTGACTCGATTCCACGACATTTCCAGACAATAGTTTTTACCGCTGGACCACCAGGACCGACATGTGTCTCCAGATAGCACATCTACAGGTTTTGATGAATGATTTTGCGAGTCTCAGAATAAGTGACATGTTGTTGTTGTTGTTGCGGCCTTCAGTCCAGAGACTGGTTTGATGCAGGTCTCCATACTACTCTATCCTGTGCAAGCTTCTTCATCTCCCAGTACCTACTGCAACCTACATCCTTCTGAATCTGCTTAGTGTATGTGACATATGTAACCGTAAGTTTGACTGCAGTGACTCACATGCTTAAATTATTTACAACGCCAGGGTATCGTAAACCTTTGCATTTAACATAAATTTCAACTTATTACCCCTGCCCATTCTCGAAGGGGTCTTAACAGACAGAAAGACTGACAACGAAGTGATCTTATAAGGGTCCCTATTTTATCGACTGAGGTGCGGAATCCCTAAAGAAAGAGAGCTAGTGAGTTAACTGATGACCACGAAGCTACAGTTTCAGAACGTGCGCCCGGAATGGTGTGTTTCTGGTACTTCGTAGGAGAATATGAGAATCTGGAGGAAACATCCATTTGATGAATTTATTGTTTATGAACGCACGTTACATTGGCTTTTGGCGGTTTCGCAATGCCGTTCTTTAAGTACGTTGAAGATATGGAGCAGTGTTTATGGGAAAAAAAAGATCAGACGAACTTTCACACTCTATGTTTATACTGTTGTTCACTTTACTTCTAAACAGTTTACAGGGATCTCAGACGTTGACGTAGTTCGATTAATGCAATGAAATGACGCTGGGCAAAGGACTAGAGATTTGGGAAGCCGGTATGAAATACGGAACAGTGAAAGGTATATATATATATATATATATATATATATATATATATATATATATATATATATATATATATATATATATACTTATCGCGAATGGACCCAGAAGGATCACGCAAAGCTTTCTGACGTCGTTTCTTCCATACTTCTTTCATTCGTTCTCCATGTTTTCTTTTTCTTTCTTCTGTCCGTTTTGTTCCTGGTCTCTTTAGTGCTTCCTTCTCCGACAATACAATCCACTTTTCCACCTTATTTCTAAAAGTTTTTCTATCTTTGACATCTTTAAGTTCAATATTTGCTTTTTGTAAATCTAATTTTACTTGGCTAATCCATGGTGTTGTTGATTTGACTTTTTCTATGTAAGTGAGAATTCTGTTGGTGAGTCGTGTGGGGGGAAGTCTAGTGAAATGTCCATAAAATTTTAATCTACGCCTTCTTATGTCTGCTGCCAGGTTTGATATCCTTTCTGTGGTTCTTCTTGATTGTATCCGGTATCCTTCTTCTGTTAATTTTGGACCTAAAATCTTTCTCATAATTTTGCGTTCTTCTTTTAGTATTTTTTCTAAATCACATTTTGTGTGGAGTGTGAGCGTTTCACTAGCATATAGTGCTGCTGGCTTAATTACTGCGCAGTAGTGTCTGATTTTTGTGTTCGAGGAGATGCATTTTTTATTGTATATTTCATGTGTCATACCATATGCTCTCTTCATTTTCTGTTGTCTGATCTTCTGTAATACTTTCCCTCCTCCGGTTGGCTCCAAAATTTCACCTAGGTATTTAAAATGTTTTACTCTATTTATTTTTCCATATTTTGTGTTCAAACTGTGTATATGGAATTTCGTACAGAAAAATTCTGTCTTTTGAAACGAAATTTGTAAACCTACTTTATCCGCGCATTCCTTAAGGATCCCTATTTGTTTGGTGGCGATTTCTTCATCATCTGCAAGTATGGCCAAGTCGTCCGCGAATGCTAAACAAGATATCTCCACGTTGTCTTTGGTTCTACCAAGATGGATTGGTTTCCAGTAGGATTGATTTTTTAATTCTTTTTCCCATTCCTTAATGACTTTATCCAGGACTATATTAAACAGAAGTGGAGATAGCCCGTCACCTCGACGTACTCCAGTTTTTATGAGAAAAGGTTCAGAGATTTCTCCCCTGAATTTAACTTTAGATACAGTGTCTGTCAGTGATTCTTTGATAAGCCTTAGTGTTTTGGAGTCAAGTCCAAGTTCCTCTAAAATGTTAAACAAAATATATATATATATATATATATACACTCCTGGAAATGGAAAAAAGAACACATTGACACCGGTGTGTCAGACCCACCATACTTGCTCCGGACACTGCGAGAGGGCTGTACAAGCAATGATCACACGCACGGCACAGCGGACACACCAGGAACCGCGGTGTTGGCCGTCGAATGGCGCTAGCTGCGCAGCATTTGTGCACCGCCGCCGTCAGTGTCAGCCAGTTTGCCGTGGCATACGGAGCTCCATCGCAGTCTTTATCACTGGTAGCATGCCGCGACAGCGTGGACGTGAACCGTATTTGCAGTTGACGGACTTTGTGCGAGGGCGTATAGTGGGCATGCGGGAGGCCGGGTGGACGTACCGCCGAATTGCTCAACACGTGGGGCGTGAGGTCTCCACAGTACATCGATGTTGTCGCCAGTGGTCGGCGGAAGGTGCACGTGCCCGTCGACCTGGGACCGGACCGCAGCGACGCACGGATGCACGCCAAGACCGTAGGATCCTACGCAGTGCCGTAGGGGACCGCACCGCCACTTCCCAGCAAATTAGGGACACTGTTGCTCCTGGGGTATCGGCGAGGACCTTTCGCAACCGTCTCCATGAAGCTGGGCTACGGTCCCGCACACCGTTAGGCCGTCTTCCGCTCACGCCCCAACATCGTGCAGCCCGCCTCCAGTGGTGTCGCGACAGGCGTGAATGGAGGGACGAATGGAGACGTGTCGTCTTCAGCGATGAGAGTCGCTTCTGCCTTGGTGCCAATGATGGTCGTATGCGTGTTTGGCGCCGTGCAGGTGAGCGCCACAATCAGGACTGCATACGACCGAGGCACACAGGGCCAACACCCGGCATCATGGTGTGGGGAGCGATCTCCTACACTGGCCGTACACCATTGGTGATCGGCGAGGGGACACTGAATAGTACACGGTACATCCAAACCGTCATCGAACCCATCGTTCTACCATTCCTAGACCGGCAAGGGAACTTGCTGTTCCAACAGGACAATGCACGTCCGCATGTATCCCGTGCCACCCAACGTGTTCTAGAAGGTGTAAGTCAACTACCCTGGCCAGCAAGATCTCCGGATCTGTCCCCCATTGAGCATGTTTGGGACTGGATGAAGCGTCGTCTCACGCGGTCTGCACGTCCAGCACGAACGCTGGTCCAACTGAGGCGCCAGGTGGAAATGGCATGGCAAGCCGTTCCACAGGACTACATCCAGCATCTCTACGATCGTCTCCATGGGAGAATAGCAGCCTGCATTGGTGCGAAAGGTGGATATACACTGTACTAGTGCCGACATTGTGCATGCTCTGTTGCCTGTGTCTATGTGCCTGTGGTTCTGTCAGTGTGATCATGTGATGTATCTGACCCCAGGAATGTGTCAATAAAGTTTCCCCTTCCTGGGACAATGAATTCACGGTGTTCTTATTTCAATTTCCAGGCGTATATATATATATATATATATATATATATTTTTGTCTACTGACTGGTTTGATGCGGCCCGCCACGAATTCCTTTCCTGTGCTAACCTCTTCATCTCAGAGTAGCACTTGCAACCTACGTCCTCAAATATGGTTCAAATGGCTCTGAGCACTATGGGACTTAACATCTATGGTCATCAGTCCCCTAGAACTTAGAACTACTTAAACCCAACTAACCTAAGGACAGCACACAACACCCAGCAATCACGAGGCAGAGAAAATCCCTGACCCCGCCGGGAATCGAACCTGGGAACCCGGGCGTGGGAATCGAGAACGCTACCGCACGACCACGAGATGCGGGCCCTACGACCTCAATTATTTGCTTGACGTATTCCAATCTCTGTCTTCCTCTACAGTTTTTGCCCTCTACAGCTCCCTCTAGTACCATGGAAGTCATTCCCTCATGTCTAAGCAGATGTCCTGTCATCCTGTCCCTTCTCCTTATCAGTGTTTTCCACATATTCCTTTCCTCTCCGATTCTGCGTAGACCCTCCTCATTCCTTACCTTATCAGTCCACCTAATTTTCAACATTCGTCAATAGCACCATATCTCAAATGCTTCGATTCTCTTCTATTCCGGTTTTCCCACAGTCCATGTTTCACTACCATACAATGCTGTACTCCAGACGTACATCCTCAGAAATTTCTTCCTCAAATTAAGGCCGGTATTTGATATTAGTAGACTTCTCTTGGCCAGAAATGCCTTTTTTGCCATAGCGATTCTGCTTTTGATGTCCTCCTTGCTCCGTCCGTCATTGGTTATTCTACTGCCTAGGTAGCAGAATTCCTTAACTTCATTGACTTCGTGACCATCAATCCTGATGATCAATCCTGATGTTAAGTTTCTCGCTGTTCTCATTTCTACTACTTCTCATTACCTTCTTCTTTTTCCGATTTACTCTCAAACCATACTGTGTACTCATTGGACTGTTCATTCCGTTCAGCAGGTCATTTAATTCTTCTTCACTTTCACTCAGGATAGCAATGTCATCAGCGAATCGTATCACTGATATCCTTTCACCTTGTATTTTAATTCCACTCCTGAACCTTTCTTTTATTTCCATCATTGCTTCCTCGATGTACAGATTGAAGAGTAGGGGCGAAAGGCTACAGCCTTGTCTTACACCCTTCTTAATACGAACACTTCGTTCTTGATCGTCCACTCTTATTATTCCCTCTTGGTTGTTGTACATATTGTATATGACCCGTCTCTCCCTATAGCTTACCCCTACTTTTTTCAGAATCTCGAACAGCTTGCACCATTTTATATTGTCGAACGCTTTTTCCAGGTCGACAAATCCTATGAAAGTGTCTTGATTTTTCTTTAGCCTTGCTTCCATTATTAGCCGTAACGTCAGAATTGCCTCTTTCGTCCCTTTACTTTTCCTAAAGCCAAACTGATCGTCACCTCGCGCATTCTCAATTTTCTTTTCCATTCTTCTGTATATTATTCTTGTAAGCAGCTTCGATGCATGAGCTGTTAAGCTGATTGTGCGATAATTCTCGCACTTGTCAGCTCTTGCCGTCTTCGGAATTGTGTGGATGATGCTTTTCCGAAAGTCAGATGGTATGTCGCCAGACTCACATATTCTACACACCAACGTGAATAGTCGTTTTGTTGCCACTTCCCCCAATGATTTTAGAAATTCTGATGGAATGTAATTGAATGTAAAATACGGAGAATACGTTTACTGAAAATGAAATATTTTGCATTTACGCCGCGCGGAGTGGTCGCGTGATTTAAGGCGCCATGCCACGGATTGCGCTGCCTCTCCCGCCGGAGGTTCAAGTCCTCCCTCGGGCGTGGGTGTGTATGTTGTTCTTGGCATAAGTTAGTTTAAGTTAGTTGGTCCCTTAGGACTTCACACACACTTTTTGCATCTACTTTCGTCAAAAGCAGCTGCCATTCTCGTAAAGAGTTACTATACAACATTTACAACAAAGTGAAATAAACCGGATCTACTGACTGCATTCATCATCATTAGGAAGGAAGCGATGGACAATTTGTGAGCCTTGTTTTTACGGCCAGACTAATCAGCGCGAGCCGCTTGTCAGTTTTTTAAATGAAACGACACGTGACAGGATTAAATGCTCGCCTGACGTCTCACGATGTAGGATATTATTCAATGTAGCGAAAGAAACCGAACCTGGTGAGAAGTGATAATTATCTTAGGTTCTTGCATTTAGAATATGAAATGGCTCTGAGCACTATGGGACTTAACATCAGAGGTCATCAGTCCCCTAGAACTTAGAACTACTTAAACCTAAATAACCTAAGGACATCACACATATCTATACGTGAGGCAGGATTCGAACCTGCGACCGTAGCAGTCCACTCACACGGTTCCGGACTGAAGTGCCTAGAACCGCTCGGCCACCGTGGCCGGCTCTTGCATTTAGAAAATATAAGTGAATGGTAATCACGAAGTTATTATTTCCTTGGAGTTAAGATGCTGTGTTAAACATTAATGGTAACTTGTAACTAGAATTCCACAGACGGTTTCCAGATTACTGAGTGACGTGATGCAGTGGCAAAGGTTTCATACGTAATAGGATCAGGTTTCATATCCCCGTTCTCCTGCTATGACTTCGGCTTTAAACTTCCTCGTTAAGTCACTTGAAACAAAAGCCAGACCGGCTTACTTAATGCGCGTGGCCTGCTAATCTACGGTATGATTTTTTTGTACCGCTCTTGAGTAAATGATGATCTGAGACGACGGGAAGCAACAATAACTTCACTATCCTGTGCATTGACCAGTGATTTACTTGCTTTTATCCACTGCCTGCCATCCATATGTAATGGCCTGTGAATATTTTTAAAAGTCTGAAGGAAACGAGGACATGTTCTCCATTGTTATGATAGGTTTCAGAAGCACTTCCTTCTGGTTACGTTATATTCTCCTTATCAGACTGAGTAATTGTTCTGTCTTCTTTGCCTGTAACAATCAAATCAACATAATGGACACTTTGTGCTGGTAAAATATTGATTCGTTTCCCAACTCTACAGCCGGCCGGAGTGGCCAAGCGGTTCTAGGCGCTACAGTCTGGAACCGCGCGACCGCTACGGTCCTGCCTCGGGCATGGATGTATGTGATGTCCTTAGGTTAGTTACGTTTAAGTAGTTCTTAGTTCTAGGGGACTGATGACCAAAGCAGTTAAGTCCCATAGTGCTCAGAGCCATTTCAACCATTTGAACCAACTCTACAACAGTCTGCTGATGTTTCATTCTCCCGGGTGTTCTGCAAGTGTTCAGTAAGTGAGTCTGTCCAAGACTGTTCCATATCTTCATGAGGAGTTCTACAGGTCTCAAGTAGCGTGACCAGAACTTTCTGTGGATTTAGAGGAACTATGGCACAAGTTCTGAAACCCGATTTCAAACTCTCTGCTGAAGTAGAATTTATGGCTTCGAATGCAGTTTTCAGCCATCTAGGAAATTCTGTTTTGGCAAGCGGCCCCCTGTTTTTTATGTTCCATTCACCAAGAACTTTTCGCCGCGCTCTTTTTAGAAGACGAAAATATGCCACATCTATAGGCTAGCATATGCGTTAAGTTAGCAGATATCTCACGTTAACCCTTTCGATTGATTTCTGTCTTCTGGAGTGTGGTGTCACCGCCAGACACCACACTTGCTAGGTGGTAGCCTTTAAATCGGCCGCGGTCCATTAGTATACGCCGGACCCGCGTGTCGCCACTGTCAGTGATAGCAGACCGAGCGCCACCACACGGCAGGTCTAGAGAGACGTACTAGCACTCGCCCCAGTTGTACAGCCGACTTTGCAAGGACCGGTTCACTGACAACTACGCTCTCATTTGCCGAGACGATAGTTAGCATAGCCTTCAGCTACATTTGCTACGACCTAGCAAGGCGCCATATTCAATTGATATTGAGACTCTATTAATGTATCATAAAGAGCGATGTTCTACAAATGTGTGTTAAAGTTAAGTATCCTGTTTCAGACCTCACGCCAACCTGCGTGAGTTTAAGCGCGTGCCTTTCGGCTTCCTCGCATTGTGTCTAGGCTGTCTTGTCTAGACACAACATGGAGGAGTTTATCACGAAGTTGGTGTGATGTGCTTCTGTATTAACGTCTTGAAAGACGCTTTAGGGCTCTGAGAGGATCTTGTTCCTGCGCTGTTCAGCCCTCAAGGCATCCTCGAAGCGACGAGAGCTGTGCGACATCCATACATGGTGGCGATCGCAAACTTGACTGATTAACTACCCTGTGGAATAAGGTTTATAATTTAAAACAGCAGCCAGCCACAATGGTGACTTAGAGAAAAGTTTATTTAAACCCGACCATTAGTGGTTTAGGATTTACTACAAACAAGTTTCAGATAGGAAACTTCCTGGCAGATTAAAACTGTGTGCCGGACCGAGACTCGAACTCGAAACCTTTGTCTTTCGCGAGCAAGTGCTCTACCGGCTGAGCTACCCAAGCACGACTCACGCTCCGTCCTCACAGCTTCACTTCTGTCAGTACCTCGTCTCCTATCTTCATTCTGGAATTTTCAGATAGCTCTTACAGATTTTATCCCTGCTGGAACGTTGCTATGTGACAGCAAGAGTGAGTGAGGGAGAATTTACTAGTGAGGTTGAGGATAGCATTTTTTTTACCACCAATAGCACAGTTTTCACAAAAAAGAACACATTTGTCACTCATGAGATGAGCACGTTCTCTGACGTCCTCGCTATTGAGCAGCCTATACATACCACCACCGCCACACCCTTGCCAGTCGGCGTTGTTTTTGTGCACAAGGTAAAGCAAATTATTTTCTTTTAAATTTCGTTACGAACGAGACATTCTTTGTTTTTCTTTCTAACCTTCACAGAAACATGTATGATACGTTTTAAAGTTAATAATACAGGTAATGTGCCTGAAAATTACATGGAATATATTTCTGTGCAACGAATTATCTGTGTATTTGTGTCATATACTTCAAAGTTTCCACATTTTGATACATACACTATGTGAGTGCTTTTAAATTCGCGGGAAATTACTTAAGCAAACCAGTATACGTTTTATAGCAACACACACGTTCTACGTTTAAGAAATACATCATATCTTCACATAACTAAGAAAAACACTCCTTTCAATGATGATGGGGTAGCAAAAATGTCAAGTTGTAGATGTGGTGTCACCGCCAGACACCACACTTGCTAGGTGGTAGCCTTTAAATCGGCCGCGGTCCGTTAGTATACGTCGGACCCGCGTGTCGCCACTTTCAGTGATTGCAGACCGAGCGCCGCCACACGGGAGGTCTAGAGAGACTTCCTAGCACTCGCCCCAGTTGTACAGTCGACTTTGCTAGCGATGGTTCACTGACAAAATACGCTCTCATTTGCCGAGACTATAGTTAGCATAGATTTCAGCTACGTCATTTGCTACGACCTAGCAAGGCGCCATTATCAATTGCTATTTATCTTGTGATGCATGTACCGTCAGACCGACGTTCACCAATTATGGATTAAAGTTAAGTATTCCAGAAGCTCCGTACTTTTGTTTATTAGACTCAACTCCTTTAACTGTTCCAGACCTCACGCCAGCTTGCGTGAGCTTAAACGCGTGCCTTTCGGCTATCTCAGAGTGGCTTGGATGTCTTGCCAAGTCACAACAGTAGATGTTACATAGAACATATGGACACAGTAGACTATATCTTTGCTAGAGCGACAAAATTAATTTAACGGCCGAAACGATAAGTAAAATTATGTACAATAAATCCTAATAGCCGGCCGAAGTGGCCGTGCGGTTAAAGGCTCTGCAGTCTGGAACCGCAAGACCGCTACGGTCGCAGGTTCGAAACCTGCCTCGGGCATGGATGTTTGTGATGTCTTAGGTTAGTTAGGTTTAATTAGATCTAAGTTCTAGGGGACTAATGACCTCAGCAGTTGAGTCCCATAGTGCTCAGAGCCATTTGAACCATTTTGAAATCCTAATATTCCGTTCTACTCAACTGCTAATATTACATAACTGAATTTTGGCATTAGATGACACAAACTGTGTAAAGTGCGTGAGCACTATAAAACATGGTGTAACAGTTATACAACTGCGTATATACGTAGACGTAATGTCTCCTTTCCAAAAGACAGCGCTCACTGCTTAAAACGGTTAGGCTACATACTTGAATTGTGTATTGTACCTGGCGGCTAGACACATTCCTGTGACCACCATCAAGCTACAGCCAAGATATGCTCTTGTGGGTGCACAAGCCCAGACATCATTTATGCACGTTCCATTTCTCGTGTACCCTTGCCCACTCCTTCCGCACAGCACGATGCTGGGTGGCCTGCGGTTATGTTGGTAGTTGACCATATTTAACGTGTGGATCCGGTTGCATATTAATCTGGGTCGACGCAGGTTTCTCAGACTTGTTTGATACATCTCTCCATGCTAGACTGTCCTATTCAACCTCTTCATCACTCTATAGATGTGGCAAACTATGAGGGCCGTTTAGTAATAATCCAACGATTTTTTTTTTTTCTGAAAGGAGTGGGCCGTGCGTGGCTCGTGTTTGTGCCATGTCTCATTTGACATCCTGTTTTTACTGTACTACCAGCTCGTTATGTTAATTTCAATTACTGGTGTCACTGAGTTGCCGCCTTGCCTGCCCGTGAGCGGCAGCAGCGGCGCATATCGATATAAGTCCTGGCGTATTATCTTTGCTAACTGCTGTTTCTTCTCGGTTGTCGTGTGTTCGGAGTTACTTCGGATCTGCCAGTGAGTTGGGAGGCTCTAGCAGTGCAGTTCGGACCTGGCAGTGTTTGACTTGGGACGCGGCAGAAGTTCAGTCGGGGCTCGTCTACAGTGTGGTCCGGACAGCCATGACTCGCCCGACAGTTGCCGGTACACATCACTCGAGTGCGGACCACCTTGGTTGTTAGTCTGTCGGTCGGTCTTGTCGCACGACGTGTATGTTGGCCGGCGATCGCTTATGGGTTGCCTGCGTGTGCCGACTCGTGATTCGTCCTTGTTATTGCACAGTCGCTGCCGTTAGTCTTGTCTAGTCTTCGTGCAAGTGTTCGTCAAGCTGTGTGCAGCTTGTGATGTCGACTGCTCAGTCATTTTAGTGCTGTCTCCGTGCTGATGTGTGGGAGACGGTCAGTTGTGGTGGATCAGCCAGGAAATCTCCGCGCGGCGCAATGGGCCGGGCCTACTGGCGGTCACTACACACAGTGTCAGGGTGTGTGGGAGCTGTTCCGATTGCTGCGAGATTCGTGGCTCACCGACGCAGCACATCAAAGTTGAATGGAGATTTAATTACCGAAGCCAGTCTGTTCACATTGTGCCATTGGTTTTCATGGATGGCTGTAGGGGGTATTCCCGTGAGCAACAGTGAATGTTCGAGTTGGCGAAAATTTGGCCACCATCCGGTGGAATTTAACTGTGTTTTGGTTATTTGAAGTCCAAGTGCACCAGCGGAATTTTCTGCCTTATGGCCGTTAGCGTTCCGATTACCTGTCCTGACCGCTGACGTAAAATTCAGGCAGTGTCCTTTCCTCACCGTGTTGTCGCTGTCCAACACGTATGTGTAGTTTTGACAGCTTATGCATACTTGGTTGTGGGAGGCTACGCCTTTTACGTTTTGGCTTTGGACTTCCTTGTGTACTGGTCGGGTGGAAAGCAAGTCGTCTTGTCGGTGGATCCGTTGACTGTCTCTGAGTTTGGTTGCCGGCGGACCGGATGTAGTTGGGCCGACTACCTGTCTCACCTAAGCGAACGTTAATACTTCAAGTGCAGACCGACCTCTGGAAACTTCTGAGCGCCGCTGGCTGTATTGCCTTTTCTTATTGGTGTTTGATTGTGTATTTTAATGGCTCACAGCCGATGGTTTGAATTTGTATGTTTTTAGTTGGGCTTTAAATAATGGGCCTTTAGCCGTTTTAAAATTAAAATTCCTTACTTGTTAAGTCTTAGATTGTTTGGGCCTTAAGCCTCATTTAAAATATTTTTGGATAAAGCTTTGGGCCTTCTGCCTTTTGAAATTTATTGTAGTTGTGTTTTTCAATCATGGGCTTTCAGCCGTCATAAAATTTAAATTCCTTACTTGTTAAATCTTAGAGTGCATGGCCTTCTGCCGTTTTAAAAGTAAAATTACTTATTGTTAAGTCTTAGATTGTTTTTTAAAATTATTTAAGGATAAAGATTTGGGCCTTCTACCTTTGAAAATTTATTGTAGGTGTGTTTTTAAATCATGGACCTTCAGCCGTTTTAAAAATTCAAAAGATTGTGCCCTTAAGCCATAAGATTTTGTGACATATTCAGTCGATAGTTAAGCTCGGAAATTTGCGCTGTAATGTTTGGGCAATTAAATAAAGTCATATGTGTTCGACTGTAACTGACACCCGCTCATTTTTGGCCCCTTTCCACAATTCCAACTACCTGTTCTGTTCTCTGGATTTAACCTAGCGTTTCAAGCAGGATGGTTTTTATATTGAATTCCAACACACAATTTTAATCCCCACTCACTGGTCGACGTCGAAGACAATGTGTTACTGCATCGATAGCCTCCCCATCGCCCATGTAGTGCTTCCTGCGGAGTGCATCTTTCATTGGGACAAACAGATAGAAGTCGAAAGTTGTGAGATCCAGGCTGTAGAGTTCATCAGGAGGAGCAATCGAATGAAGTTTTTTGAGCTGCTGTCGGGTGCACAGATCTGTGTGCGGCATTGAGTTGTCATGGAGAAGGAGAAGTTCGTTAGCATTTTTGTGGCGACGAATACGATGAAGTCGTTTCTTTAGTTTCCTGAGGGTAGCACAATACACTGCGGAGATGATCGTTGCACGATGAGAGAGAACATCAGACACAATAACCTCAAATACAATAACCCTTTCAGAGTCCCGAAAGGCCGTCGCAATGACTTAACCGAATTAGGAAGTTTTTTTTTCTTTTTTTTTCGATAGAGAGATGATGTGGCGCCACTCCATGGATTACATTTTGTTTCTGGATCGAAGTGATAAACCAAAGTTTCATCTTCCGTGACGATCTTTGACAAAAGAATGGCACAGTCAGCCTCGAAACCCACAAGCAATTCCGCACAAATGGTTCTCCAACGCTCTTTATGATATTCAGTTAGGCGGGCGAGGAACCAAACCGGCACACACGTCTGCTTATCCAACTGGTGGACGAGTGAGTCAGCACTAGAGATGGGCAAAACTGTTCTTTTCAGAGATTGGATCAGAACTGTTCACTCCCTGAAATGAATTAGCTCTTTTTCATGACTCACCACTCATTTACAATAGAAAATAAATGGAAGGCACATTGTCCTTTAAACTTGGTTTATTCCAGTACTACACCTGTATTTTGATCTTATTTGATCCTATTTTTAAGTAACACAGATAATAAGTAAGAATTTTGTATTGTTTATTGAAATTTCCACGATATGACAAAGTTTTTGATTATTGATTTATTTTGCACTATCGTGGTTTTTTGGGTGATCGGAAAATGTTGTAACTTGAGATTTACATTAACAATATATTTGGCTATAATGTATTAAAATTTCATTAACCTCATACAAATTCATCGCAAGCCATATATTTTTAAAGTGAACGTTTCCTTCCGAAGACGCCTAAAATCACAAAATCCGTACCAGAATAAGAAAAAAAAAATATAAATTTGACTGTAAAACGAAAGTGCTGCATATAGCCTTACGCAGAATAAAACAAGGAAAATATTGGTGTATCACATTTTGCGATACGTTTATCGGTTCGCTCGTAATTAAAGCGTAAATTCGAGTTTCCATAATAAAAATCCTATAGTAAGAGGAGTCATCAGGAACCTAATCTAATCAGTTTAAACAAATAAAAATAAAATAAAAACAATTGATGTATACATAACATAATAATGTAATATACATAGCGGTATTACTACGAAGAACAATATCCAGTAGGGACGAACTCCGATGCAGAGGCGCTGAGTCGAGCGGGTCGAGCCGCGAGCTGTATTACTGCGTGAGCTTAGACCGCAGAGAGCAGAGTGACACCTGAGTCGCTTTGCTCAACGCTCTGGCTAGAGTCGAGACGGTGGGGTGAGCGTTGAGCGGGCGAGTTCCGAGGGTGGGGGGAGCGGTGAACTCACCCGCTCCGAAACAAATCGTCTGTTCTCTTGCGAGCAGGTTGTTGCAAGTAGTTCCTATGTTATCCGCTAGGTGGCTCTCTGTCCTGTTGCTCGCATCAACTGCCCAGAGGGCAGGACGTGCGACTGAAACGAACGCCGACAGAGTGCGATGCGAAGTTAAGCTGCGCCAGACACTGCGCGCGGCAGACGACGCACATGGACGGCACGGCATATGTGAAACACAAAATCCAATGGGGCACTGCACAATGCAGGCAGCCAAGGTAGAAGCAGGGCAGAGGCCGGCGCTGGCTGTGTTGTGTGGCGTTCAGTGTGCTCTGACCAGCAAAGGCCCCGCTGATATGCTCCGCTCTCTCTCTCTCTCTCTCTCTCTCTCTCTCTCTCTCTGCTGTGAGAAACGTTTGGAGCTACCGTTCTTTTTTTCTGAATCACTGATTGTTCACTCCTTTGAAAGATTCAACTCTATGAATTAGTTCAAGAGCGCATCCCCCATCTCTAGTCAGCACTACTATCAGACACGTCCACTTGCGTAGCGATGTGTTTGGTTGTGATCCGTCTATCATCTCGAATAAGAGTGTCTGCACGTTCCAAGAAGTCACAGCTGTGTGCGGCCGGTCGGCACGCGTGATATCGGACAGGTTTGCGCTACGTTGTTGCTATGACAACAAAATGGTTCAGATGGCTCTGAGCACTACGGGACTTAACATCTGAGGTCATCAGTCCCCTAGACAAAGAACTACTTAAATCTAACTAACCTAAGGACATCACACACATCCATTCCCGAGGCAGGATTCGAACCTGCGACTGTAGCGGTCGCGCGGTTCCAGACTAGCGCCTAGACCGCTCGGATACTCCGGCCGGCCGCGATGACAGCAGACAGCACGCCCAACGATTCACCGCGCTTCTGTTCATTGCAAGGTTTCCGTAGACATCCCGTAGCCGCATGTGAATATCTGCGATGTTCTCGTTTTCCTCCAAAAGAAACGCAATGACAGCTCTCTGCTTTGAACGCATCCGGCCGCTGTGGCCGAGCGGTTCTAGGCGCTTCAGTCCGGAACCGCGCGACTGCTACGGTCTCAGATTCGAATCCTGCCACGGGCATGGATGTCTGATGTCCTTAGTTTTAAGTACACTACTGCCCATTAAAATTGCTACACGAAGAAGAAATGCAAATGATAAACGGGTATTCATTGGACAAATATATTGTACTGGAACTGACATGTGATTACATTTTCACACAATTTGGGTGCATAGATCCTGAGAAAGCAGTACTCAGAACAACCACCTCTGGCCCTAATAACGGCCTTGATACGCCTGGGCATTGCGTCAAACAGAGCTTGGATGGCGTGTACAGGTACAGCTGCCCATGCAGCTTCAACACGATACCACAGTTCATCAAGTCTAGTGACTGGCGTATTGTGTCGAGCCAGTTGCTCGGCCAGCATTGACCAAACGTTTTCAATTGGTGAGAGATCTGTAGAATGTGGTGGCCAGGGCAGCAGTAGAACATTTTCTGTATCCAGAAAGGCCCGTACAGGACCTGCAACATGCGGTCGTGCATTATCCTGCTGAAATGTAGGGTTTCACAGGGATCGACTGAAGGGTAGAGTCACGGGTCGTAACACATCTGAAATGTAACGTCCACTGTTCAAAGTGCCGTCAATGCGAACAAGAGGTGACCGAGACGTGTAGCTAATGGCACCCCATACCATCACGCCGGGTGATACGCCAGTATGGAGATGACGAATACACGCTTCCAATGTGCGATGTCGCCAAACACGAATGCGACCATTTAGTGTTTTTTCATTAGGAATTTATAGAAGTTTACAGCATGTCCGTGCAGGGCGCATTCCGTAATGGACTGGCTATCTGCACCGATGTTCGTCATGCTTATCTAATTCGTATGTTACCTTTTAAAAGTCAATCTTTAACAGATATTATTGCATTTATAAATGTCGGCGTGAATAAAGAAAGATTCGAGTACGGTCAGCTTGGTTTTGTAGTAAGTTACTTCTTGAATCTTATTGCTGGAAGTTATGCTTCATGGCGCCGGTTTTGTACGGGAGTTCCAAAGTCTCACGTTGTCAGAAACTTTCCCAACCTCCAGCTCCAGCTGACTTCACCATTATTCGTAGTGGAGTGGGTAATTTTCCTCGTGGCGACGGTGAAAGCACTTCTGTACAGACAGCAAATCATAACCCGTAATAGGGCATAAACCAAACACCGGCCATATAACACTCTCTTTGGATACTCCAGCACTAGTTTCTACATGTGACTATTTCACCTCATTAGGAACGACATGTTTATTTCTATCACCTACGATGTTCTGAATTCAGTCACAAAGTTATTAAGATAATCTGTAATCTCACATATTGTTCACTTGGTATCTGTATGGAACTGTATCGAAAACCTGCTGACAGTCAAGGAGCATAGGATCGGTCTAGACGCCGTTATCTGCAACTCTGTGTCTCTCCTCAACGAACAGATATACATAAACAACTTTTGCAATATAATTAGTTAATAGTGTATGTTCATGTTTTAAGGTCTCAAGAAATATAAGTATCCCAGCATTTCGTCAGAAGACGCAAAAGTTTAACTGGACATTGGAGAGCGACTACCATACAAAATCCAGAACTTGGCACTGTTCATTTCTTACTTAAAACTGATAAATACGAGTAGACAGTTGATTTTTGTGCGACGTTGAAACTCAGATCTGGATTTTAAATGGATCTAATGGCTCTGAGCACTATGAAACTTAACATCTGAGGTCATCAGTCCATTAGAACTACTTAAACCTAACTAACCTAAGGACATCACACTCATCCATGCCCGAGGCAGGATTCGAACCTGCGACTGTAGCGGTCGCGCGGTTCCAGACTGAAGCGCCTAGAACCGCTCGGCCACACCGGCCGGCCTAATCTGGATTTCGCGCTTAGCGCGAGCATTAGTCTTAACCATTTCTAATTCTTATTTTTTCGGCATCTACACAGGGCTAACAATTTCTCTGTCCTTAAGCTCACCTTGATCGCCTTCCTCGCTATTATACCTTTGGATATTAAGTTTCATCTTCTTGTATCCAACAGTAAGAATGGAAAAACTGAAATCTTCGTCCTTCTTTATACGGTGTGTTTCCATATGAAGAAATTGATTAATTAATCCTGTTGTTGACAACAAGGGAGAAATGTAACGGAACCGAAGGTTAAGTCTTCTTACTTTATTACTAAACTAAAAACGTTGTCCTCCGGAGTCACAACTCTAAATCAAGTTTCGTTTGGGAAACTTCCCTATCATACGATAGGGCCTTCAGCAAGAAATTTTGGTAGCTGTGCTGCACCAAGCAGATAAGAAAAATTCCGTCTTTTTTAAACTGAATTGATTTGCGTGTACCAAAGATGTTTCGACTGTTCTTGCTATGTATATCCTGTGGTCCACAACACAAAGAAAATTATTGGATTATAAATATTTTGATACAAATATTTAGTGATTGTTGGTACGCTGTTTGAATCTATTTCTGTTCACAGCCATATGGTTGCGTTTTTTGTATTTACATTCATTTGATCGCCTATTCATGCATCCGTTTTCCGTGTATGCTAGATGCACGTAATATGGATTTCTTCCAATTGATATGTCACAGCTCAGAACTGAGTTGCTCTGCACATGACCTATACTAGAACACACTGCACATGTTCTTGCTCACATGATTTAGGTCTGACAGAAGAATTTCGGGAGCTGTGGAGGGTGAGAGTGCAGTAGTGGAGTGTTGGTATGGGCACTGTGTGTGTGTATGTGTGTGTGTGTGTGTGTGTGTGTGTGTGCCCATTATTTTTATTTTTATTTATTCTTTTATGGTAAACTCTGAATTAATTTGAATATTATTTTTCTGTTATTTTTCTTTTTGTCATTGAGCACAGTTTCATTTTCATTTATGGCCTTCTGTATGAAATATTCTTTCTGTCCAGTTAGTATTCCCTTTCCTTTGTTGTTGTGCCACAAGTTTACGACGTGTGTTTTTATCTCAGACTGGTTTTGACTTCCTTTAATTATTTGTGGTAACCATAAAGCTATATGAACACGAATCTTGACTCAAAGTTGTAGTATCGTAGTATAATTGATGTTTCTATACGTAATTTTCAGAGCCATCTATCAGAAGTTCTCGCACGGAGTTCACGGGAAAGGGGAGAGGGCGAGAAAGCGAAAACTGACACGTACTGAACTATGAGGGAATAGAAGTAAGAACTGGTTAATTGAACGAACATTTGATGGCTGCGGGCCTAGTTGTGAAGAAAAAAACTCCAAAAGCGAAAACTTTGCAGTAAAAATCGGTCGGAAATCGCTCGGTAATTGCAAATGTGTGGTGTCCGGACGACCACTGATTTTAGCACGAAATGTTGTGCGAGTCAGTAGAAATGTGTATGAAGTGTAAACTTTTCGATGCTCAGGCTTCTATACTCAAACTGTACCCATAGTCTACCTGAAAAATGTATACAATACTGCTTCGCTACGTTATATTTTACAATATATGTACACTGAACTTGTTAAAGGGAGTGGTCCATGGGACATTCTTGAATTTGGATATAATATTTCACTCGTCTTCGCTGTGCCTTCTTGTGATCGTACAATGATCGAACAACTGGTGACCACCGCTGCCACCAATCAAGTACAGTGGCTACGGTGCTACCAAGTCTTTCTGCAGTATCGCAGAAGAAGCATCCGACTCCTCGTAGCCCCATTACATGACCTTGTTCAAACTCAGTGAGTGGCGTCTTTGTCTCCCTAAAGGCATTTTTGGCTAACATCGAGTCACCACGCCTAACCTCAAAGGCAAACAACGCTCACGAAAGTTACAGTGTGTGTTTAAAGCAAACCTGATTTGCGTCCTCACAAAGGCCCTACTAACACCTCTCTTCGCGATTGAGGTGAAATTTAGACTGACATAGTTTCAGATATAGAAACACGCCAACCAACTTCCGTTTATGTCGCACAACCCCTTCTTGGTGTTGCGATATTGTTTTTTTATTCCGTCGATGTACGTGAGAAACGTGACTCTCATATCTTGTAGCCAAAAATCCAAATAAACATTACCGAAAAGAAGTTTCGCAACCCTCAGCTGACCCTGGAAGCTGTCGTAAATCTCGGTTTGTGTGCAGTTTTAGGAAAATATGAAATTGTCTACTCGGATATCATGTACACTGATTTGAGACCCGTCAGTCCATTCATTTCATCTCAAGGCATTTCTTTAATTTCTGTAATATTTGATGTTATTTCGCCGTCTAATTATAACTGAAAGGCAATTATTCTTTAAGAAATGACTGCAAGAAAGTAATTTGTTGCAAGTCTGGGCGGTGTGGTGGGTTAATAAAAGCAGAGCCGGCAGTGGGTCGGCAGTCCTTTCTGGAACGATGTTTGTGGGTGCCACTCAGGGAGCCGGTAAGCCCTGACTCCATGCATAGCGCCACATTACCCGCGGGACACGGCGACAGCACTGAATTGCCCGCACGTCACATCTGTGGCGCGCACGCTTCGCCACCTCTTTCTGCCGTCGCTCGCAGCGGCCGACTTGTGAAAACACGCCGCTCGCGCGCGCGTGTGTGTGTGTCAGTGAGTGTGTGGTTGTGTCGAGTTCGCGCAGCACAACGAGACGGCTGTGAAATACTTCGTCTCTGTACTGCAGGCCCTGTGCCCGCACAAAACTGCAACGTTGCTGCACATAAGCCCGCTCTACTGTGAACGGTACGTCGGTGCAGGGACTGACTAGCATCGACACACATCTGCTATACTGGACGGAAGGAGATTAACCGTATAAGCTGGTCGACACTAGCAGTGTTCGTGAAATCGATACAAATATTCTTTGTGAAATCCGACAATACCTGCAGCTACAAAGCGTGGCGTCGTCCCAAACGAGACGATCAAATCAGCAGCAAAGAGGGACCGTATACAGCGAGTTATGACGTCGTCCAGCTGTTGTTCTTGAAATTAGTCGCTTAACGTGTCGCTGTTTCCGCTGTGAATGCAGATCTGACCTCCGCAGCGTTCAGAGACCAGTGATGTAGTCTTCGCCTCGACGAACAACTGCCTCGGACATCAAACAGCTTAACCGTACACGGTTGTCGGCACCAACACTACTCGTAAAACCGATTTTGTAAAATGTGACAGTACGAACAATTACAAAGCTTTGCCTCTTCGAAAACGTGACCCCAGTTAAGCATCAAGCAGCAAAGACCATTTATACAGTGAATTATTAGATTACCCGGACCAGTACGCAACTGCCGTTACCTGAAAGAAGGCACTTACCTGAGTGGCGCGATTTTTTTGTGTGAAATAAAAACTTTGGTTCATTTCGTTTGCTGTTAAGTAATCTCCTCGCTACCGCTCCCTCGGCGTTAACAAACAAATCGTAAAAAAATGTTACGCTTTGTACTTACTTCACGCTGCAGTGTGCAAAGAATACCATGTAAAAAGAGTCTAAGATCACGCTTTGGCACAACAGTCATAGAGTGTTTTTCGTGGGTTATAGAATTTCGTTTCTGTAATTGCTGACACTATGTTTACTATGGTCGATAGAACTTGGTGATGCAGTGGTATGACGTAAAACTAATGACATTGGGGGGGGGGGGGGGGGCGAGGTGGCTCATTAAGCTGTCCGATCACCCACATTTAGATTTTCAGCACTTTCCGTAAATCGATTAAAGCGAATACCGGGATGGCTCCTTTTGAAAGGACACAGTACGTTACCTCCTCCCTCCCTTTTCCCAATCAGACCTTGTGCTGAGTCAGTAATGACTTAGTCATCGACGGGTCGTTCAGTTCCAGTCGTCTCTCCTTCAAATGGTTCAAATGGCTCTGAGCACTATGGGACTTAACATCTATGGTCATCAGTCCCCTAGAACTTAGAACTACTTAAACCTAATTAACCTAAGGACATCACACAACACCCAGCCATCACGAGGCAGAGAAAATCCCTGACCCCGCCGGGAATCGAACCCGGGAACCCGGGCGTGGGAAGCGAGAACGCTACCGCACGACCGTCTCTCCTTCCTCCTGTAGTTATGCTACGTTAATATTACGATACCAAGTTGTTTACAGACTGCTGTGTGGATGACGATGTCCAGTGATAATATAATAATTTAACTTTTTCACTGTAACTGTTCGACATCTTTCAACCTCAAAAACCAATGAAAATGTTGTGAAAATTCGCGACTTAATGCGCTCTGATCGTAGACGTACAATTAGAGAGATTGCTGATGAACTTCATTTAAGTTTCTACGCAGTTAAGTCAATTTTAACTGAAGATCTGAACATGCATTGAGTGTCTTCAAAATTCATTCTTTGCGCAAGCGCTCAAGGACACATTCGTAGTATTCCTGGTTAACTGTCTGTCCTCCAGGGGTAAACTCATGAGGCACAATACCGGTAGAATCGGAAAAAATCACTAACATTGTCGTCACCTTCGCTTAATTTGCCGTGCTTTTTTCGATCGTGGTGAACCTGGAATCTTCCTCTGTGAAGACTGCACTTTGGTTTCAGGATCATATCCATATACCCACCATCCGTCACCTGTAATTACCCTATTAAACAAATCTGGGTCATTTTTAGTCCGATTAACCAGTTCTTGGTACACTTCAAGTCGCTATTGTCTCTGGTCACTTCACAACACTTTTAGATGCAGAACAAAAGGCTTGCATTGTGGAAACACAGGAGTTGGGTGCCACACCATGACAATGCTCTGGCTCATTGTGCCTTCTCCACGATTGAATTTTTGACTGAATTCTTAACACTTTCCAACTCACGTTGTACACATACACTCATCTCTTAGCTCATAAGTTCACTTAACTGTCTTTATGTAACAGCACGTCTCAAGGGCTCCAGTTGTAATGTTTTATGGTTTTCCCACTGTCCACGATTCACTTGAATATATGTCTATGCTCTAGACATTCGTTTTCAGAAGTTTCTTTGTCAATTTTAAAGCCCATTTACAATAATATGCGGCTAAAATCGTCTCCTGGTCAGCCAGTCCCAGTTGCAAGTTGCCTGTCTAACGACCTCCAAGGGCAACAAAATTCTGATTTTCAGTGTTTCATACAAGTACTGACCAGATTAAAAAAAATTAAAATGCTCTCTTAATCCAATGATTCAGATATATAATCTTACGTTACAGGTTTAACACAGTAAGTAAAGCTACGTTCTTATTGGCAGCCTCATTTTAATACCGGCTATAATACTACGCTGTGATTGGTTGGAGGCCAGAGGAGGAGGAACGAGAATAGTGAGGGGGAGAGGAGAGTGGTACCAAGTACAACTGGACTAATTCCGCCACCTTGCATTTGTTTAGAAATTTCCCTCCACACCACCATTTTGCGTTTTTCAGTTTCCCAATGTAGCCATCGTGGATTTTTTAAAATTTTCCAGCACCATCATTTTGAACTTTTCTAAATTTCTTGCCACTACCACGTTCTACTTTTGAATTTCTTACCAGCGCCATCTTGGATTTTTCGGCGACAGCGCTTACTAGCGGCGGAAACAAGAACTGTGTGCTGGAGGCTCCATAGATGTACTTCTGTTATGTTTAGCACAATAGGTCAGGTACTAAATTTCAGGAAACTCATGTCACAAAACTCCATTACAACAATTTGTTTAGCACCGGTTTCGGTCTAAAAATGGCAAACCACCTACGCTAGGACCTTGCCTAGTACGGCGCTGTGTGTTTCCTGCATCGTCCCCTACGCTCCTCGGAGTTTTTCAGATGATGGTCTTAGACGGACACCGATAATGAATAAATTGTGCTTATGCGCCTTTGTGTCAGGCCACGCAAATCATCATACTGTATTCAAAGACCATTGGAGATTGTGCCAGCCGACCGGTGTGATCGAGCGGTTCTAGGCGCTTCAGTATGGTACCGCGTGACCGCTACAGTCGCAGGTTCGAATCCTGCCTCGGGCATGGATGTGTTTGATGTCCTTAGGTTGGTTAGGTTTAACTAGTTCTAAGTTCTAGGGGACTGATGACCTCAGATGTTAAGTTCCGTAGTGCTCAGAGCCATTTGAACCATTTAGATTGTGACTTGCAACAAAATGACACATAATTTAAAACATTTTCGAAACTTTTTCTTGCTGGTACCACCCCACAAAGTAATGAATGGACAATTTTTTCACTACTCATCCAGTAGAACTTCAGCATCTGCTATGGCGTTTTAATTTATTACTTCTTTACTACTAACTCTACTCGCAACACGCTTGCAGACAGCATCGACATACGCCACTGCATGTACCTGCAAAATTATATCATTGTACGACAAACAGTTCAGGACATATGACGTCATAAAAATTGAGATGCGTGAAACAGATGTTTTATATACAGCAGTTCGATTCCTGAAAAAGGGGTGGGGGGGTGATTATTTGTAGCAGTTTTGCAGGGTTCGGGTCCCGATCCGATACAAAGTTTACATTCACCAGGAAGTTTCAATGCTTACTTTGTCTGTGCTGTTCGACTTCGTTCGACCCACCTGCTTTGCACGTCTTGCGTTATTTTTTTGCGTGGTACCACGAGTGGAATTGTGAAATACTTTCAGTTCGTCTATTGCATCGACCCCAAATTTTTATGCGAAGTTTGCCGCTAATGTATTTTTTGCCACTCCATAATACTTGCGATGCTCTCAGATTCATTTTCTTTCCATATCTTATTCCCAGTCTACTATACATTTCATTCAGTCCGTCCTTTAACTCTGCTCCGGTTTCAGGGAGGACAACAGAATCATCAGAAAATCATATCACTGAGGTCATATCACCGTGAAATCTCTGACCTTCTTTGTGTTCTTCACTGCTTCTTCGACGTACAAGTTAAACAAAATGGTTCAAATGGCTCTGAGCACTATGAGGCTTAACATCTTAGGTCATCAGTCCCCTAGAACTTAGAACTACTTAAACCTAACTAACCTAAGGACATCACACACATCCATGCCCGAGGCAGGATTCGAACCTGCGACCGTAGCAGTCACGCGGTTCCGGACTGAAGCGCCTAGAACCGCACGGCCACCGCGGCCGGCACAAGTTTAACAGCAGGATAGAATGACTGCATCACTGCCCTTGAACTTTCTAATCTCTTCTGTTATTATTATCTGTGGTATCTCCATTACTTTTAAATTCAGAAGCCAATGAATTTCCGTGGACTGGTCGTGTATCGAAATTCTTGTTTTTCACCTCCGGTCTCGCAAGTAGCATCATGAGCTGCTCAGACTTCTTAGATAAATCATCATTAATCGTTCTCCATCAGTTTCATCAGCTGAAGAAATTTTATATCTATCTCGGTGACAGCGCAGTCATTTGGACAGCGTCCACCTAGGATGCACTGCGGTAGGTAGAAGCGGCCAGCTGTACGCCAGAGGTTTGGCGCTCTTCTGAGCGTGCGTGCGTGTGTGTGTGTGTGTGTGTGTGTGTATCTTGGCAGCGCTCATGTTAAGAGAGCGGCGCGTATCGGCCTACCAGCGACAAGCTGTGCTCGCAGAGTAGAGAGGAGCGCAGCTGCAACTACCACCTGCAGCTACAACTGCAGCTACTGCGCACGCGCCTCGGTGTCAAGAGCAGGCGCGTCGCCGAGTTGAGATGCACGCAGCGCGCATCGCGGCCGCCGTGTTTAACGGTAATCTGCTGCAGCTCTGTGCCCTGGCAGAATGCCTTCCAGCATCTCTGCCGGCGCACTGTCTAGTAACTTCCACGTTCTCTCAACAGCAGCACGTTTGTGCGTGCTGTGAATTCTGTCTTCAGTGGCTCATCCTCTTGAACTGTATCGCATTGCAGGCAAGGAACACGGCATAATGGCGCCTTCAGGTCTCTCTTCGTTCAGGCTGTTTACTTTCAGTATTTATTTCCCGTTTTCCGTTTTATTTTTTTCTATGATTTTGCAAAAACCTTCACCTTGTTATGAGAATTCTGTAGCTTCACACGTCGTAGATAATCATATTCATTCCGTTCATTGTTGATTGTGATACATGTATCGCCAGTCATCAGCAACTATTGGTTAGCTGTGCCCACTAGCAAAAGAATACACTGGCCTACAGAATTTATGTACAGGATAGATACTAGAGTGGCGCCTTTGCTTTGCTCGCGTAGGCTATACGGTCCGCACAGATTTCTTTTTTTCTTTCTTGCTTTTTATCTTTAATCGAATTTTTACGTTATTTACAAATCGCAACAAAAAAATAGCTCTGAGCACTATGGGACTTAACATCTGAGGTCATCAGTCCCCTACAACTTAGAACTACTTAAACCTAAATAACCTAAGTACATCACACAAATCCATGCCTGAGGCAGGATTCGAACCTGCGACCGTAGCGGTCGTGCGGTTCCAGACTGTAGCGCCTAGAACCGCTCGGCCACTCCGGCCGGCCAAATCGCAACATATTCTAAACTTTTCATGCTAATTAAGCCCGTAGAAGCATGGTCTTTTCCAAGTGTACTTCTCATTAAAGAGTTATTCTGTTAACGGAGTTCTTTCTTAATCTTGCCTTCTAAGTTCTTGTGGTTATATATTCACAGAAACTTTCATTCCTTAACAAATATTTCCTTAGAAGTTCAATACAATTTTTTTTAGATTTAGCTTTACAATTGGTTTAAAATGCCGGTAATTTTATCCTCTGTTGAATTGCGAAAAAAAATTGAAACATCTGTTTTTGAATTTCCATCCGCGAAGCGAAGTACAAATTTTCTGAGAACTATTGTTATGAATGCTTTCGTAATGAGATATTTGCATAAAAACCTCCATACCCGTCTTTACTGCTACTAGTTGAATTTCCAAAAACATCGAAACACATACTTTTTTACCGAGAAGAAAAATAAAAAAATTCTTAGATTTAGCGTTAAAATACTTTCACAATGAAATATTTACATAAAGTATTTCAGCCCCTATTTTAACCCCCAAAGGTTTTATTTTCAGAAACACTGAAAAAAGTGGTGTTTTTATTTTCAACCGATAGGTCACATACCAATTTCTGTAGATGTACATTTAAAAATGTTTTAGTAGTTCCTAGAGATTTATTTCTAAAAAATTTCATGGCATCATGGATTGAATTTCCAAAATTGCTCAAACACGCATTACTTTAGGTAATGGAATTTAGGGAGTGGAATTTCGAAAAGGCCTTTGTTAAACGAAGTCTACAGTATAAGCTCAACGACGCCCATTCCAAATCTGAAGTTACTATCTTCAGCGGTTAGGGCTTGGCGATGATGATTCAGTCTGTCAGGACATATCTTTTTATACTATATACATATTAACAACTGGGTGGAAATGAATTAAAGTGCGATGGCTCGTTGCCACTGGTCTCAAAATCGCGCACAGAAAGCTGCACTTCACACGGTGCGATGACGGAGTAGTTATAGCGCCAAATGGGGCTGGCCCCGCAACACGAGGCAATTGAAGCAATGGGAAAAGACAGAGTGTGTCAGTCAGCGAGTACTTACTGTGCGCTATGGCAGCGTTCTTCATTACAACATGGCCTGAAGAGTACATCTGGATCACTTCACACGGAGATGAATCAACGGGAAACTCGAAGTAGGGCGAGTATAGCGCAACAGTTTTGTATCGCTCGCAGCACTGTTTCACGTGTATGCTGTGCGTTCCTAACCAAAGTTGCCGAAGGACCAAGGACTACAGCAGCAGAAGGCCGTTCCATTGTGCAAGAGAGAAGAAATGGCCTATGTCAAACAGCGGACTAATAAATGTAAATGTCGTGTGGCTAGGGGGCCTCCCGTCGGTAGAGCGTTCGCCGGGTGCAACTCTTTCGATTTGACGCCACTTCGGCGACTTGCACGTCGATGGGGATGAAATGATGATGATTAGGACAACACAACACCCAGTTCCTGAGCGGAGAAAATCTCCAACTCAGCCGGGAATCGAACCCGGACCTGTAGGATTTACATACTCTCGCGCTTACCACTCAGCTACCGGGGGCGAACGGCGGACCAATTACAACCACATTTAACAGAACAGGAAGGCATGCAATCTCACGCACCTCACTGGTACGACTGCAGTGGGGGTGGTCTCTTTGCCGAACTACACTCCTGGAAATTGAAATAAGAACACCGTGAATTCATTGTCCCAGGAAGGGGAAACTTTATTGACACATTCCTGAGGTCAGATACATCACATGATCACACTGACAGAACCAAGGGCACATAGACACAGGCAACAGAGCATGCACAATGTCGGCACTAGTACAGTGCATATCCACCTTTCGCAGCAACGCAGGCTGCTATTCTCCCATGGAGACGATCGTAGAGATGCTGGATGTAGTCCTGTGGAACGGCTTGCCATGCCATTTCCACCTGGCGCCTCAGGTGGACCAGCGTTCGTGCTGGACGTGCAGACCGCGTGAGACGACTCTTCATCCAGTCCCAAACATGCTCAGTGGGGGACAGATCCGGAGATCTTGCTGGCCAGGGTAGTTGACTTACACCTTCTAGAGCACGTTGGGTGGCACGGGATACATGCGGACGTGCATTGTCCTGTTGGAACAGCAAGTTCCCTTGCCGGTCTAGGAATGGTAGAACGATGGGTTCGATGGAGGTTTGGATGTACCGTGCACTATTCAGTGTCCCCTCGACGATCACCAGTGGTGTACGGCCAGTGAGATCGCTCCCCACACCATGATGCCGGGTGTTGGCCCTGTGTGCCTCGGTCGTATGCAGTCCTGATTGTGGCGCTCACCTGCACGGCGCCAAACACGCATACGACCATCATTGGCACCAAGGCAGAAGCGACTCTCATCGCTGAAGACGACACGTCTCCATTCGTCCCTCCATTCACGCCTGTCGCGACACCACTGGAAGCGGGCTGCACGATGTTGGGGCGTGAGCGGAAGACGGCCTAACGGTGTGCGACACCGTAGCCCAGCTTCATGGAGACGGTTGCGAATGGTCCTCGCCGATACCCCAGGAGCAACAGTGTCCCTAATTTGCTGGGAAGTGGCGGTGCGGTCCCCTACGGCACTGCGTAGGATCCTACGGTCTTGGCGTGCATCCGTGCGTCGCTGCGGTCCGGTCCCAGGTCGACGGGCACGTGCACCTTCCGCCGACCACTGGCGACAACATCGATGTACTGTGGAGACCTCACGCCCCACGTGTTGAGCAATTCGGCGGTACGTCCACCCGGCCTCCCGCATGCCCACTATACGCCCTCGCTCAAAGTCCGTCAACTGCACATACGGTTCACGTCCACGCTGTCGCGGCATGCTACCAGTGTTAAAGACTGCGATGGAGCTCCGTATGCCACGGCAAACTGGCTGACACTGACGGCGGCGGTGCACAAATGCTGCGCAGCTAGCGCCATTCGACGGCCAACACCGCGGTTCCTGGTGTGTCCGCTGTGCCGTGCGTGTGATCATTGCTTGTACAGCCCTCTCGCAGTGTCCGGAGCAAGTATGGTGGGTCTGACACACCGGTGTCAATGTGTTCTTTTTTCCATTTCCAGGAGTGTATAAGTACGTTGTACCTTTGTATGCGTACGTCGGCGGCACAGTTTTGGTTGGTGCCAAGAACATAGAGACTCGACCAACAAGTAACGGGGCCGCTCGCTTTTATTAGATGAGAGCAGTCTGACTAGTGATTCTGGACTTTCTCATACTCCGACAACGATACTTTTGGTGGTTTAATTGTTATGCTGTAGGGACGCATAATGTTGCATGGACGTACTGATCTCCAGATTTTGAAACATGATGCAGTAATTGGTCAGTGTTATTGTGACACCATACTCCCCATACAGAAGTATGTAGGTTGCAGTAGGTACTGGGAGATGAAGAAGCCTGCACAGGATCGAGTAGCATGGAGAGCTGCATCAAACCAGTCTCAGGACAGAAGACCACAACAACAACAACTCCCTCGCAATGTGCATCATATCATTGGTGCTTTCGTCCCAGCCACCGCATTGAAAAGCACTGGTGGGAGAGCTCTTGTAACAAGAGGATATTCGGCGAAGGGGCTGACCTCCCCATTCCCCGACCTAAATCCCGTCGATCACGTGTGATACTCGTTGGCGAGACGTATTGCAGCGCACCCACATGCACCAACACAACGACCATCCTGCAGTTAGCTGCGTTAGCGGAGGAACGAACGCCATACCACAGTAACTCCTAATCAGCCTTGTCGCCAGCATGGCAGTACGTTGAAGAGCATGCGTTGTCGTTCACGGTGATCACACATCCAATTAAAAACCGTTCGCCCCATTTTGAAATGTCCGGGAGACCATTATAAGTCGCGATGACTTCATTGTAACTATTGTCTTACACTGAAGCGCCAAAGAAACTGGTATAGGCTTGCGTATTCAAATACAAAGATATGTAAACAGTCAAAATAAGGCGCTGCGGTTGGCAACTCCTATATAAGACAAGTGTCCGTCGCAGTTGTTAGATCGGATACTGCAGGTTATCAGGATTTAAGTGAGTCTGAACATGGTGTTATAGTCGGCGCACGAGCGATGGGACGCAGCACCTCCGAAGTAGCATTGAAGTGGGGATTTTCCCGTGCGACCATTTCACGAGTGTACAGTGAATATCAGGAATCCGGTAAAACATCAAATCCCTGAAGCGTTTAAGTGGGGATTTTCCCGTAAGACCATTTCACGAGTGTACCGTGAATATCAGGAATCCGGTAAAACATCAAATCTCTGACATGCCTGCTGCCGGCAAAAGATCCTGCAAGAACGGGACCAACGACGACTGAAGAGAATCGTTGAACGTGACACAAGTGCAGCCCTTCTGCAGATTGCTACAGATTTCAGTAGCGGACCATCAACAAGTGCCAGCGTACGAACCACTCGACCGGCCGTTGTGACCGAGCGGTTGTAGGCCCTTCAGTCCAGAATCGCGCGACTGCTACGGTCGCAGGTTCGAATCCTGTCTCGGGCATGGATGTGTTTGATGTCCTTAGGTTAGCTAGGTTTAGGTAGTTCTAAGTTCTAGGAGACTGATGACCTCAGATGTTAAGTCCCATAGCGCTCAGAGCCATTTGAACCATTTTTGAACGAACCATTCAACGAAACATCATCGATATGGTCATTCGGAGCCGAAAGCCTACTCGTGTACCCCCGATGATAGCACGACACAACGCTTTACTTTTCGCCTGGGCCCGTCAACACCGACGTTGGACTGTTGACGACTGGAAATATGTTGCCTGGTCGGACGGGTCTCGTTTCAGTTTGTATGGAAGTGTACGGGTATGGAGACAACCTCATGAATCCAGACCCAGCATGTCAGCAGGGGACAGTTCAAGTTGGTGGAGGCTCTGTAATGGTGTGAGGCGTGAGCAGTTGGAGTTATATGGGACCTCTGACACGTCTAGATAAGACTCTGGCAGGTGACACGTACGTAAGCATCCTGACTGATCACCTATATCCGTTCATATGAAGGTGGCATCTGTTCTTTAGAACATGTCCGAAAGAATAGATACCATATTCATATAGATCAGGCACACCGGCCAATGATCTTCTTCAGTGCGGATGCACTCACATTGCCCGAACTCTTACGGGAATCGGTAGATTGACTGCCGCGAGTGATGAGTACAGTGGGGAAGGGCACTACAAATGTAGTGTGTAGAAAGTAAGTTGGAACTGTGGGTCCCACGGGGAGCGTGCCAGAGAAACGTCCTGCAGTCGCACTATTCTCTGTGTCCTCGATGGCTCAGACGGATAGAGCGTCTGCCATGAAAGCAGGAGATCCTGCGTTCGAGTCCCGGTCGGGACACACAGTTTCAACTGTCCCCGATGATACTTATAATGCCTGTAAACGGCTAAAGGTCTGGATTTCAATGTGATTTCATGCATCTATTAATGTCCATTGTGCATTCCGACGGACTTGGGCGATTCCAGCAGGACAATGCGACACGCCACACGTCCAGAATTGCTACAAACTGGTTTCAGTAGTAGTCTTCTGAGTTTAAACACTTCGGCTGGCCACCAAATTCCCCAGACATTATTTTGCATATCTGTGATGCCGTTCAGTTCCATTCATTCCGCCAGGAAGGAGGTACACAGCTTGTGTTGTCTGTAGTTGAACTATGCCTAGACGGTCAATACCGCGGTTCGATCCCGTCCGTATTGTTACTTTGTGCCAAGAAGGGCTCTCGACAAGGGAAGTGTCCAGGTGTCTTGGAGTGAACCAAAGCGATGTTGTCCGGACATGGGGGGCGGGGGGGGGGGGGTTACAGAGAGACAGGAACTGTTGATGACATGCCTCGTTTAGGCCGCTCAAGGGCTGTTACTGCAGTGGATGACACTACCTACGGATTATGGCTCGGAGAACCTTAACAGCTGTGCACCATGTCGAATAATACTTTTCGTGCAGCCAAAGGACGTCGTGTTACGACTCAAACTGTGTGCAATAGGCTGCATGATGCGGAACTTCACTCCCAGTGTCCATGGCGAGGTCCATGTTTCCAACCACGACACCATGTAGCGTGGTACAGATGGGGCCACCAACATGCCGAATGGACCGCTCAGGATTGGCATCACATTCTCTTCACCAATGAGTGTAGCATTTGCCTTCAACCAGACAATCGTCGGAGACGTGTTTGGAGGCAACCCGGTCAGGCTGAACGCCTTAGACACACTGTCACATTGTCCAGAGTGTGCAGCAAGGTGGAGGCTCCCTACTGTTTTGGGGAGCCATTATGTGGAGCCGACGTAAGCCGCTGGTGGTCGTCGAAGGCGCCGTGACGGCTATGCGATACGTGAACGCCATCCTCCGACCGATTGTGCAACCATACCGGCAGCATATTGGCAAGGCATTCGTCCTCATGGACGACAATTCGCGCCCCCATTGTGCACGTCTTGTAAATGACGTCCAGGATAACGACATTGCTCGACTAGAGTGGCCAGCATATTCTCCAGACATGAACCCTATCAAACATGCCTGGGATAGGTTGAAACGGGCTGTTTATGGACGACGTGACCCACCAACCACTCCTATGGATCTACGCCGAATCGCCATTGAGGAGTGGGACAATCTTGATCAACTTGTGGATAGTATGCCACGGCATATACAGGCATGCATCAATGCAAGAGGACGTGGTGCTGGGTAATAGGGGTACTGGTATGTAGAGCAATGTGGACCACCACCTGTGAAGATCTTGCTGTTTGACGGAACAACATGCATACAATAAGAAATGTGTGGTTTTCGTAAAAAAAAAAAAAAAAAAAAAAAAAAAAAAAAAAAAAAAAAAAAAAAGGGACGGAAATGATGTTTATGTTGATCTCTATTCCAGTTTTCTGTACAAGTTCCGGAACTCTCGGAACCGAGGTGATGCAAACCTCTTTTTTGATGTGTGTATGAAGCCGTGAATCTGCAACCTGCAACCATAGATAAGAAACTAATTCAAAATACGTATATACACAAGAGTCGCAGATTTAGGAATCTCTGTTATTAGCGAAGGCTCCAATTAATGGCATTCAAAATAAAGCACAGGGAGACTTCTAGTGTAGCACATGTTGGACAGGACAAGCGGTATCTGCGCAGTTTGTCGTGGGCAGATCACACTGGCCGGCCCATGGGACTCTCCAATTTCTGATTGAACGTGTGCCTGCGAGAGTGGAAGCTTTCTTCAAGGCTAAGAGTGGGCCAACACCATATTGAATTTCAGCATTGCCGATGGAGGGCGCCACGAACTTGTAAGCCATTTTCAGCCAGGTGTCCGGATACTTTTGATCACATAGTGTATTTGCTCACTCTTCTAGGAAAGTACGCTTTCGCCACTCAAACAATAAATCGCAGTGTGACACAGAATGCATCTCTTACAGCAGCTGCCACAGGAGTTGGTTGACCATCTCCATGGCGCTTTCGTGCTTACTAAATGAACCCGTAACGAAACGCACTGCTCTTCTTGGGATATTCTCCATTTCCTCTATCGATTCTGTCTGGTACGAATCTCATACCGATGTCCCATATTCAAACACTGGTCGAATGATGGTTTTGTAAGCTGCTCCTTTGTTGGTGGACTAATTTCCCGAGGATTCTTCCAATGAATCTCAGTCTGGCATCTGCCTCTCCGGCGATTAGTCGTACCATGTTAGATCGAATGGTTCAAATGGCTCTGAGCACTATAGGACTTAATTTCTGAGGTCATCAGTCCCCTATAACTTAGAACTACGTAAACCTAACTAACCTAAGGACATCACACACATCCATGCCCGAGGCAGGATTCCAACCTGCGACCGTAGCGGTCGCGCGGGTCCAGACTGTAGCGCCTAGAACCGCCCGGCCACCCCAGCCGGCCCATGTTAGATCGCTCCATATCCATACTCCTAGATATTTTGTCGAAGTTACTGCTCCCAGAGATTGTACTCCAGTTGGTACTGATACCATAATGCACCTGTCTGTCTATGTATACGCTGTACGTTACATCTAATGATACTGAGTATCAGCTGCCACTCCCTGTACCAAACGTCGTCCTCTACAGGTCTTCCCGCATTTGGCTATAATTTTGCCACTTCACCGTATAAAACAGCATCTTTTACAAAATCCTCATGGAAACTCCGATGTTGCCTACTGTGTATCGTGAAAAGTGACGGATCTGTCACATTCCCTTGGAGTAAACCAGAAGCTAATTTTACGCCTGAAGACTTCCCTTCATTGACAGTGAGATGCTATGGTTTTTTTCCCTAAAAACTCCCCAATCCAATTTTCACAGTTAGTCTGGTGTTCCGTATATTCGTACTTTATAGAGGTGTCACTGCGTCACGGCAGGCCGAAGTGCCGAGCGGTTCTAGGCGCTACAGTCTGGAGCCGCGCGACCGCTACAGTCACAGGTTCGAATCCTGCCTCGAGTATGGATGTGTGTATTGTCCTTAGGTTAGTTAGGTTTAAGTAGTTTTAAGTTCTAGGGAACTGATGACCTCAGCAGTTAAGTCCCATAGTGTTCAGAGCCATTTGAACCAACTTCGTCACGAGTGACTAAGAGTTCATGATTTGCGAAATACCGACGCACGTAGAGGCAGCTGTGATAGGCAACAACATATTGATAAGAAGGATCGCCTTCAACTATCGTAGCTTTTAACAGTGGACAATTCGCTAGGAGACTTTTTATGAATGAATTTTCACTTTGCAGCAGTTTTTGAACTTTTAGGTCGATTAAATCTGTGGGCTTTAGCGAGAATCGAACACGGAACTTACACTTGTGCGTGCATTTCTCATACTTATACACGCTGAGGGAAATATTACAAAACCAAAAAGTTATTAATGGAGGATAATGAAATTTCGAGAATACATTTTTCTAGGTACCACGTTTAACACTGCAGGAGATAAGATAAGCCACTGAAAATGTGAAGTGCTGGTATATTAATAACCGATGTAACCGTCACATGTTGAATGTAAGCATGCAAAAGAGCATGCTTTGCGCCGTAAAGGTGCCGGATGCCACTTTGTGGGATGAAGTCCAATGCCTGTTGCACTTGGACAGTCAGTACACCGACAGATAATGCTGGTTGTGGATGATGCTGGAGCTGTCCGATGAAGTCGCATATGTGCTCGACTGGAGGCAGATTTAGTGATAGAGCAGGGTAACGAAACATGTCGACAATCTATAGAGCATGTTGGGTTACAACAGCGGTATGTGGGGGAGTAGTATATTGTATTATACTGATGTTTATGAATGGCAGCACAACATGGCGAATCACCAGACTCACGTACAGTTTTGCATTCCTAGTGCGTGGGATAGCCACGAGAGTGCTCCTGCTCTCATACGAAACTGCACTCCAGACCATAACCCCAGGAGAAGCTCCAGTGTGTCTAGCACACAGACTGGTTGGCTGCAGGGCCACAACTGGCCTTCTTTTAACCAATCATCACTGACACCGGAGCAGAACCAGCTTCCATCAGAAAACACAACCTATTTACAATCTACCCTCCAATGAGCTCACGCTTGGCACCACTGCAAGAGGCGGTGGTGTGGTATTCAAAAATGGTTCAAATGGCTCTGGGCACTATGGGAGTTAACATCTATGGTCATCAGTCCCCTAAAACTTAGAACTACTTTTTTTTTAATGAAATATGCTTCTGAACTTTTTATAAAAATAAAAGGAGAAAGGAAAGGGTATAATACTTTATTGTATTTTATTTGTTCTTGTGTATTTATTTGGATTCGAAAGCAGGTCTCCTGCCCACTTTTTTTTTTTTAAAAAATCTTTTTTACGTATATAGATACCAATGTGCGAACAGTCATAGTTAATCAAGCCTGGAAAACTAAAACAGAATGAAGACACCATCGAAGATATGAAACATAATAACATGAAAAGAAAGCTTCCACATCGTAGTTAGGCTTCTCAGCGACTGCGCCCACTGATAAAGATTGTTCAGTATATGCTCGTTTGCAGTTCGTTCTGACCTCATCTGCCACTGCCTGGAACATTCCAGCTGCACGGCGGCCTGTGAAAGGCACTCCATAGGTAGTTTGCGAAGCACTGTCGATATCTGGTATGCCCGGAAATAGCATGATGTCTTTCTTGCAAATAGAGCCAGAAGTCAAGGAAATTCTTGTGTCCGTCACGACAGAGGTAATGGACCGCATGTCCACGTATCCAGGTGACGGAGTTGGTTCGAGTCTTGGGGTAAAATGTCTCATCCGGAAACAATAACGTGCGTGCAGAAATATGCTCCGGCCTAACCCGCAAGAGATAAGCCAGCATCTGCCGCACTAGGTGCCAAACCGGTTCCGCCTCCCCACAGCTGAGGTGGTGCTCGTCAGAATCTACAGTATTACAACCCACACAATTGGGAGATTCTGCCATGTGGATATTGTAGAGACGTTTTTGCGTCACCAGCTTCCCATTAACGACTACGTACCATTGGGAAACAACATCGGAATCAAGCATGGCATCGTGTACAGTCTTCCACACCACGCGCCACCGTACGTCAGGATATTTTAGTTCGACCACATTTAGGGGGCGGCGTTGCAGCATGTCATGATATAGGCGTCGAGTTGTGGCCATTTGTGGTGTCGTGAGCGCTACACTGCAATAACTTTGTTCTAAATAGAAACGTCCTATATAAAAGAGGGGCGCTGGGATGTCCTGTAGTGGCACCGGCGCTCTTAGTGAAGCAGGTCGTAGTGCCGTCAGAAGCAGACTCGTGAGGCTCGTAGGACAACGGCGCAGTAGACATAAATGTGAGCTAACATAGAGGGCAATGGCCCTATCATGGACGTTAACTAGGCCGAGACCACCTTTTTCCTTGGGGAGGATAAGAGATACGTATCTGATCTTCAGTAACATACCAGCGGTGACGAAGTACCCCAGGGCTGCCATAACGCTACGAGCCAAGGGTTGCGGAATGGGTAGCGTTTGGGCGACACGCAGTATGCGGGACGCAAGGTATACATTGGCATAATACGCCCGCTGAACGATGTTGAGGGATCGCAAGCGCTGATTTGCAATTCCGGCCCTAATTTTGTTAAGAAGGCGTCGATAATTGAGCGTCGTCGCGCGTCGCATGTCGTTCATGAAATCTAAGCCCAAGCAGCGGACAGTATCACTGAAGCGTAAGGGGGCAATGTGTTCCTGCGGTAGCCCAATCCCGATGCTCAAGGCGACAGACTTGTCAACGTTGATTTGGCTACCAGAAGCTGTACCGTAGGTTGCAATCCAGTCCAATGCCGCGGCCATATCGTCAGCTCCACGTATGACGATCATCAAATCATCCGCATATGCGGTGCAGCGATAGATGGAGCCGCCGAACTGTATCCCAGTGAGCCTGTCTCGGAGACCACACAACAAGGGTTCTAAGGCCAATGCAAATAACAATGTTGATAATGGACATCCCTGTCGTAAACCGTACAGTTCCGTGACCAACGCTGCCAGTAATCATGTACAGTGGCTATATTATTGCCAGATCCTCCTCTAACATCGCTGAACGAGCATCCAAATTCTTGTAGTCCTATTACACGACATCGTTTAAACTCAGTGAGGTGTTCATAATTGCATCTATGCTGCCTTAAAGGCATTTTTGACTCACTTCGTCCAGTCTCATAGGTAACTAACGCTCACGATCTTTATAGTGTGTAATTAAAGCCGGCCGGAGTGGCCAAGCGGTTCTAGGCGCCACAGTCTGGAGCCGCGCGACCGCTACGGTCGCCGGTTCGAATCCTGCCTCGGGCATGGATGTGTATAATGTCCTTAGGTTAGTTAGGTTTAAGTAGTTCTAAGTTCTAGGGGACTGACTACCGCAGCAGTTAAGCTATTAAGTCCCGTAGTGCTCAGAGCCATTGGAACCATTTTTTTTTTTTTTAATTACAGCAAACCTGATTTATTTCCTCATACTGCCGCTACTAGCGCCACTCTTGCACGACTGGTGCGAAACTGGAATAAAGTCATATTTCAGACCTAGAAACACGCCTACCAACTTTAGTTTATGTTACACAACTTCATCTTGGTCTTGCGATCTTTTTCCGTCAGTGTACAAGGGCTGTCAAGAAAGTAAGTTCCGATCTGTTGCCATGGAAACCACTGGGAAAATCCGCTAAAGCTTTTGACAGGTGTGTTGGGCAGTCTCTCTAGTATGCCCGTCGATAGTACAGCGTCGCTCTTTTCAGTTTTGAGTGAACAGGGAGTATGTAAAGATGTGCAGGGAATAACGTCTCCCGCCAATTATGAAGGCCTGGTTAGAGATTTCGTCTGTGTCACGCAGCCCACATAAAACAACTGTCGAGCAGTTCCTTCTTCATGCCAATTCTCGGCCGCACACTGCAGGGACAATGAAGACGCTCCTGCAGCGTTTCCGATGAGAAGTGTTTGATCACGCACAATAAAGTACGTAACTGGCTCCCCCTGAGCCTCATCTCTACTCACAAGAATAGCTGGCTATGAAGACAAATTTTTTCCACAGACAACGAGCTGCAGACCAGTGCAGGTAACTGGCTGAAAGCACAGGCGGCTGATTTCTATGACGAGGATATTGGAAAGCTGATACGACGCCATGACAAAACTCTGTTGGAGCGGCGACTATGTGGAGAAGTAGCTGGAAGGTGTACCTAACTGTTGCAAATAAAACGTTTCTAGTTTTCACTGTGGTTTCCATTTCGCGACCGATCGAAACTTACTTTCTGGACCATCCTCTTATCTAGACACGAGTCACAACCTCTAGTCGCTAGCTGTGCCACGCGTGATGTTTGTTGTGACGTTACCAAGAAATAGCCCGTTTTTTTTTTTTTTTTTTTTTTTTTTTTTTTTTTTTTTTTTTTTTTTTTCATCAGTCTACTGACTGGTTTGATGCGGCCCGAATTCCTTTCCTGTGCTAACCTTAGCACTTGCAACCTACATCCTCAATTATTTGCTTGACGTATTCCAATCTGTCTTCCTCTACAGTTTTTGCCCTCTACAGCTCCCTCTAGTACCATGGAAGTCATTCCCTCATGTCTTAGCAGATGTCCTATCATCTTGTCCCTTTTCCTTATCAATGTTTTCCACATATTCCTTTCCTCTCCGATTCTGCGTAGAACCTCCTCATTCCTTACCTTATCAGTCCACCTAATTTTCAACATTCGTCTATAGCACCACATCTCAAATGCTTCGATTCTCTTCTGTTCCGGTTTTCCCACAGTCCATGTTTCACTACCATACAATGCTGTACTCCAGACGTACATCCTCAGAAATTTCTTCCTCAAATTAAGGCCGGTATTTGATATTAGTAGACTTCTCTTGGCCAGAAATGCCTTTTTTGCCATAGCGAGCCTGCTTTTGATGTCCTCCTTGCTCCGTCCGTCATTGGTTATTTTACTGCCTAGGTAGCAGAATTCCTTAACTTCATTGACTTCGTGACCATCAATCCTGATGTTAAGTTTCTCGCTGTTCTCATTTCTACTACTTCTCATTACCTTCGTCTTTCTCCGATTTACTCTCAAACCATACTGTGTACTCATTAGACTGTTCATTCCGTTCAGCAGATCATTTAATTCTTCTTCACTTTCACTCACGATAGCAATGTCATCAGCGAATCGTATCATTGATATCCTTTCACCTTGTATTTTAATTCCACTCCTGAACCTTTCTTTTATTTCCATCATTGCTTCCTCGATGTACAGATTGAAGAGTAGGGGCGAAAGGCTACAGCCTTGTCTTACACCTTTCTTAATGCGAACACTTCGTTCTTGATCGTCCACTCTTATTATTCCCTCTTGGTTGTTGTACATATTGTATATGCCCCGTCTCTCCCTATAGCTTACCCCTACTTTTTTCAGAATCTCGAACAGCTTGCACCATTTTATATTGTCGAACGCTCTTTCCAGGTCGACAAATCCTATGAAAGTGTCTTGATTTTTCTTTAGCCTTGCTTCCATTATTAGCCGTAACGTCAGAATTGCCTCTCTCGTCCCTTCACTTTTCCTAAAGCCAAACTGATCGTCACCTAGCGCATTCTAAATTTTCTTTTCCATTCTTCTGTATGTTATTCTTGTAAGCAGCTTCGATGCATGAGCTGTTAAGCTGTTTGTGCGATAATTCTCGCACTTGTCAACTCTTGCCGTCTTCGGAATTGTGTGGATAATGCTTTTTCGAAAGTCAGATGGTATATCGCCAGACTCATATACTCTACACACCAACATGAATAGTCGTTTTGTTGCCACTTCCCCCAATGATTTTAGAAATTCTGATGGAATTTTATCTATCCCTTCTGCCTTATTTGACCGTAAGTCCTCCAAAGCTCTTTTAAATTCCGATTCTAATACTGGATCCCCTATCTCTTCTAAATCGTCTCCTGTTTCTTCTTCTATCACATCAGACAAATCTTCACCCTCATAGAGGCTTTCAATGTATTCTTTCCACCTATCTGCTCTCTCCTCTGCATTTAACAGTGGAATTCCCGTTGCACTCTTAATGTTACCACCGTTGCTTTTAATGTCACCAAAGGTTGTTTTGACTTTCCTGTATGCTGAGTCTGTCCTTCCGACAATCATATCTTTTTCGATGTCTTCACATTTTTCCTCCAGCCATTTTGTCTTAGCTTCCCTGAACTTCCTATTTATTTCATTCCTCAGCGACTTGTATTTCTGTATTCCTGATTTTCCCGGAACATGTTTGTACTTCCTCCTTTCATCAATCAACTGAAGTATTTCTTCTGTTACCCATGGTTTCTTCGCAGCTACCTTCTTTGTACCTATGTTTTCCTTCCCAACTTCTGTGATGGCTATAGCCAACAGATATAAAATCAACATTTCGCGACCGATCGAAACTTACTTTGTGGACAACCCTCGTATCTAGACACGAGCCACAACCTCTAGTCGATAGCTGTGCCAAGCCTGATGTTTGTTGTGACATTACCAAGAAATAGCCAACATATATAAAATCAACAGTATTACTGCGGAAAATATTTATCTATTAAGGTGTAGTGGTACACACTTTCCAAAGGTTTCCTCTGGCTGGCTTCCAAATTGTCATCGCAATTCGCATACCGGAGATAACCGGAGAGGGTGCCCTAGTCCGATACTCCAGTTTACTCGCCCGTGAACTGCATTCACTGACGAGCTCCGCTCGCTACTCAGGCACGGAAGCACCTCTTACCGGAGTGAAAGTACACGCGTCGAGGCTTCCGCGACTGCCACGCCGCCAGTAATTAGCCTCGGCGTGGGCAGTAGGTGGGCCCCGCTGGCGGCGGTGCTCGGCCCTCACAATGGCCGGCCACTGGCGGTAGTACGCTGGCACGGCGCCCGGGTGCTGGCGCGGCCGCCTGCAAAACCGGCGGCTTTAATCCCGGCCGCCTTATGAACGCCGCCGACGCGTGCCTCCGCACAGAGCACACTCCATTTGCGTGCATACGGCCCGGCTGCGCAAACCGATGTGGAATGCCGGACAGCTACAATTACTGCTGCGGTCCGATGCTGGGGAGGGGCGACAAAAAGAAGCAGCGTACAAGTGGTACCAAGTGAACCAAAATTGACAAAAAATTTAATTCTCGCTCGATAAAGTCCCGCATTACAGTTTTCATACTGCAGCCTACCACTATTCAATATTGGACAGAGACATTAAGGAAGGAAACAATTTAGAATACTTGGAAAACGGTGTCGATCTATTGGTATTTCATGAGGGGTGGGCTGTGATTTGAAGACGGTGGGGCGGACGGGGGGAGGTAGAGGGTCAGGTCTTTGTACTGATTGTGACTGCAGTAGGTGGTGTCGTGTCGTAGTTACCTGAGCACCGTCTGGAAAGTACACTACTGGCCATTAAAATTGCTACACCAAGAAGAAATGCAGATGATAAGCGGGTATTCATTGGACAATGATACTACGAGGGCAGTTCAATATGTAATGCAACACATTTTTTTTCTCGGCCAATTTTGGTTGAAAAAGCCGGAAATTTCTTGTGGAATATTTTCAAACATTACCGCTTCGTCTCGTATAGTTTCATTGACTTCCGACAAGTGGCAGCGCTGTACGGAGCTGTTAAAATGGCGTCTGTAACGGATGTGCGTTGCAAACAACGGGCAGTGATCGAGTTTCTTTTGGCGGAAAACCAGGGCATCTCAGATATTCATAGGCGCTTGCAGAATGTCTACGGTGATCTGGCAGTGGACAAAAGCGTGGTGAGTCGTTGGGCTAAGCGTGTGTCATCATCGCCGCAAGGTCAAGCAAGACTGTGTGATCTCCCGCGTGCGGGCCGGCCGTGCACAGCTGTGACTCCTGCAATGGCGGAGCGTGCGAACACACTCGTTCGAGATGATCGACGGATCACCATCAAACAACTCAGTGCTCAACTTGACATCTCTGTTGGTAGTGCTGTCACAATTGTTCACCAGTTGGGATATTCAAAGGTTTGTTCCCGCTGGGTCCCTCGTTGTCTAACCGAACACCATATAGAGCAAAGGAGAACCATCTGTGCGGAATTGCTTGCTCGTCAAGTGGCTGAGGGTGACAATTTCTTGTCAAAGATTGTTACAGGCGATGAAACATGGGTTCATCACTTCGAACCTGAAACAAAACGGCAATCAATGGAGTGGCGCCACACCCACTCCCCTACCAAGAAAAAGTTTAAAGCCATACCCTCAGCCGGTAAAGTCATGGTTACAGTCTTCTGGGACGCTGAAGGGGTTATTCTGTTCGATGTCCTTCCCCATGGTCAAACGATCAACTCTGAAGTGTATTGTGCTACTCTTCAGAAATTGAAGAAACGACTTCAGCTTGTTCGTAGGCACAAAAATCAGAACGAACTTCTCCTTCTTCATGACAACGCAAGACCTCACACAAGTCTTCGCACCCGAGAGGAGCTCACAAAACTTCAGTGGACTGTTCTTCCTCATGCACCCTACAGCCCCGATCTCGCACCGTCGGATTTCCATATGTTTGGCCCAATGAAGGACGCAATCCGTGGGAGGCACTACGCGGATGATGAAGAAGTTATTGATGCAGTACGACGTTGGCTCCGACATCGACCAGTGGAATGGTACCGTGCAGACGTACAGGCCCTCATTTCAAGGTGGCGTAAGGCCGTAGCATTGAATGAAGATTACGTTGAAAAATAGTGTTGTGTAGCTAAAAGATTGGGGAATAACCTGGTGTATTTCAATGCTGAATAAAACAACCACTGTTTCAGAAAAAAAATGTGTTGCATTACTTATTGAACTGCCCTCGTAGAATTGACATGTGATTTCATTTTCACGCAATTTGCGTGCATAGATCCTGAGAAATCAGTACCCAGAACAATCACCTCTGCCCGTGAGAACGGGTTTGATACGCCTGGGCATTGAGTCAGAGCTTGGATGGCGTGTACAGGTACAGCTGCCCATGCATACCACAATTCATCAAGAGTAGTGATTCGCGTATTGTGACGAGCCAGTTACTCGGCCACCATTGACCAGACGTTTTCAATTGGTGAGAGAATTGGAGAATGTGCTGGCCAGAGCAGCAGTCGAACATTTTCTGTATCCAGAAACGCCCGTACAGGACCTGCAACATGCGGTCGTGCATATCTTGCTGAAATGTAGGGTTTCGCAGGGATCGAATGAAGGTTAGAGCCACGGGTCAAATGGTTCAAATGGCTCTGAGAACTATAGGACTTAACATCTGAGCTCATCAGTCCCCTAGAACTTAGAACTACTTAAACCTAACTAACCTAAGGACATCACACACATCCATGCCCGAGGCAGGATTCGAACCTGCGACCGTAGAGGTCATGCGGTTCCAGACTAAAGCGCCTACAACCGCTCGGCCACACCGGCCGGCAGAGCCACGGGTCGTAACACATCTGAAATGTAACGTCCACTGTTCAAAGTGCCGTCAATGCGAACAAGAGGTGACCGAGACGTGTAACCAATGGCATCCCATATCATCACGTCGGGTGATACGCCAGTATGGCGATGACGAATACTTCCAGTGTGTGTTCACCGCGATGTCGCCATACACGGATGCGACCATCATGATGCTGTAAACAGAACTTGGATTCTTCCCAAAAAATGACGTTTTGCCATTCGTGCACCCAACTTCGTTGTTGAGTACACCATCGCAGAAACTCCTGTCTGTGATGCAGCGTCAAGGGTAACCGCAGCCATAGTCTCCTAGGTGATAGTCCATGCTGCTGCAAACGTCGTCTAACTGTTCGTGCAGATGGTTGTTGTCTTGCAAACGTCACCATCTATTGACTCGGGGATGAGACGTGGCTGCACGATCCTTTACAGCCATGCGGATAAGATGCCTGTCATCTCGACTGCTAGTGATACGAGGCCGTTGGAATTCAGCACGACGTTCCGTATTACCCTCCTGAACCCACCGATTCCATATTCTGCTAACAGTCATTCGATATCGACCAACGCGAGCAGAAATGTCGCGATACGATAAACCGCAATTGCGATTAGGCTACAATCCGACCTGTGTCCAAGTCGGAAACGTGATGGTACGCATTTCTCCTCCTTACACGAGGCATCGCAACAACGTTTCACCAGGCAACGCCGGTCAACTGCTGTTTGTGTATGAGAAATCGGTTGGGAACTTTCCACATGTCAGCACGTTGTAGGTGTCGCCACGGGCGCCAACCTTGTGTGAATGCTCTGAAAAGTTAATCATTGGCATATCATAGCATCTTCTACCCGTCGGTTAAATTTCAAGTCTGCAGCACGTCATCTTCGTGCTGTAGCAATTTTAATGGCCAATAGTGTAAATGCCCGCAGTTATAAGACTCACGCAACGATCCATCCTTTATATCCTAAACACAGTCGACGTCACACAGTAACCCCTACAGTGTATCTGTTCCACATGCTGCCGGCACCACCTTTCATTCAGCTCGCTCTACCCTCCATTCAGCCTAACAAATCCTCACACACCATCCCGAAAACTCCACCCCCAGTTTAACTATAGGTACATCTCCATCGAGCCCGCGAAAACCTAGCTAGAAGTTATATGAAAAACCATCCGAACATTCCATCCAAGAGACGTTTAGCCCACCGAACTAGGTGTGATGCAGTTAATTAAAACACTAAACTACCTTCGACTAATCCGATGACAAACTCATATCGAATTTCCACATACAAGATACGCAAACAATCCACAACCGTCCAAATAAAACACAAAATTACCTTCGACTAAGTTGAACAAAAGCTAAACCTGGAATCTTCGCCTACAAGCTATCCAAAACGAAGCCAATAATAAACTACAAACCGCTGCCATGGGGATTAAATACTGCGGTAATCCGTGCACACCAAATCCTCTCCGTCCCATCCTTATGTTTGCCAATGTACCATGGACTTCAACTACTTCCGAGTTTTATCACTCCCTCCAAATCCTGGGACGACAATCACTCAGACTTGCTTTATCTGACAACCTCCTCCAACTCGTACATTGTACCATTTCATGAAAATCCGACACTTCCTGAAACTCTTAGGACACCTTCGCCTCTCCTTCATCTCCTGCAAACTTCAGTCCAAACGCACTATCGTCTCTCCTTTGTACCTCCCTTGAGAACACCTTCTGTTTATCTCCAAACACTCAACTTCCCTCCCAGGTGGTAAACGCATCCCTGAAATCTCCCTATTTTCCTACAATAAGGTACTTTACTCATCTCACTGCACTGCAAATTAAAGCTCGAACCCATCCTTGCTTTGCTCATCTCGGATTATACTCATTTAAGCCGGCCGCGGTGGCCGTGCGGCTCTGGCTCTCCAGTCCGGAACCGCGGGACTGCTACGGTCGCAGGTTCGAATCCTGCCTCGGGCATGGGTGTGTGTGTTGTCCTTAGGTTAGTTAGGTTTAAGTAGTTCTAAGTTCTAGGGGACTTATGACCTAAGGTGTTGAGTCCCATAGTGCTCAGAGCCATTTGAACCATTTTGAACTCATTTAATGTGTACATAGTATAAGTTTCCTATATTTTTTACCATAAATCTTCTTCACTATCTCTCACATCCGGATCCCTCCAACTGAATGTTACCAACCCCCCTCCCCCGTCATATCATCCTCATAAAGAAGAGAACGTACATCGCAACATCATCATCATCATGTCATGAATATCAGCTATATTTATTCCTTCTCTCTTTTCATATTTAAATTGAAATTTATGTAATGCAATGGTTGATACTGGGCTATCTGACCGCTTCCAGCCCCCCCTCCCCGTCCAGTAGGGGTACGGTAAATGACATTCTCAAAATCCACGCTGCACAGGCGCCCACCACGATCGTCACATTTCGTAACGGCAGTAAAGACAGCCCTTACAGATGCGGTAGCATAGGTAGGTGCAAATGCAGCTGCAGATGTTATTCGAAACCGGTTACTAACAGATCGGACTACTCACGTCAGAATGGTATAGTAAGAATGTCACTTGGAAGATGAAATGACGCAGCATGGTGTTCAGTGATGTCTCGAAGATTGCATTTCACTAACATACAGAGATCTCAACCTGAAGCTTATGAAGTTACGTGTAGCAACAATGCTCCCTCACCTTTGGTGTATGCAAAAAGACGCTGACCAACGCTCAGTATGTATAGAAGGTTGTTTTGCAAATTCTGCCGTTCTTACAGTAGGATGGTAATTCACTTTTCCTACAGGATATCGCTCGCCCAGACACTACCCATGAAATGCATACTGCTCTGAAAAACATACAGTGACGTACCTGATCAGCGTGATAGCCAGACTTGTCTCCAGTCGAGCGTCTATGGGACATACAAGGACGACGACTGACTCGCGTCACCCGTCTACACGCATCTTACGTGGCTCCCATAGACAAGCGGACCAATCAGGCGACTTTGTCGCCGACCGTCTCTCCTCCGATGATGATGATGATGATGATGAAGTTTGGTTTGTGGGGCGCTCGACTGCGCGGTCATCAGCGCCTGTACAAAGTCCAATTTTAGCCACGTTCATAAGTGCTGATGGCGGTGAAATACACTCCTGGAAATTGAAATAAGAACACCGTGAATTCATTGTCCCAGGAAGGGGAAACTTTATTGACACATTCCTGGGGTCAGATACATCACATGATCACACTGACAGAACCACAGGCACATAGACACAGGCAACAGAGCATGCACAATGTTGGCACTAGTACAGTGTATATCCACCTTTCGCAGCAATGCAGGCTGCTATTCTCCCATGGAGACGATCGTAGAGATGCTGGATGTAGTCCTGTGGAACGGCTTGCCATGCCATTTCCACCTGGCGCCTCAGTTGGACCAGCGTTCGTGCTGGACGTGCAGACCGCGTGAGACGCCGCTTCATCCAGTCCCAAACGTGCTCAATGGGGGACAGATCCGGAGATCTTGCTGGCCAGGGTAGTTGACTTACACCTTCTAGAGCACGTTGGGTGGCACGGGATACATGCGGACGTGCATTGTCCTGTTGGAACAGCAAGTTCCCTTGCCGGTCTAGGAATGGTAGAACGATGGGTTCGATGACGGTTTGGATGTACCGTGCACTATTCAGTGTCCCCTCGACGATCACCAGTGGTGTACGGCCAGTGTAGGAGATCGCTCCCCACACCATGATGCCGGGTGTTGGCCCTGTGTGCCTCGGTCGTATGCAGTCCCGATTGTGGCGCTCACCTGCACGGCGCCAAACACGCATACGACCATCATTGGCACCAAGGCAGAAGCGACTCTCATCGCTGAAGACGACACGTCTCCATTCGTCCCTCCATTCACGCCTCTCGCGACACCACTGGAGGCGGGCTGCACGATGTTGGGGCGTGAGCGGAAGACGGCCTAACGGTGTGCAGGACCGTAGCCCAGCTTCATAGAGACGGTTGCGAATGGTCCTCGCCGATACCCCAGGTGCAACAGTGTCCCTAATTTGCTGGGAAGTGGCGGTGCGGTCCCCTACGGCACTGCGTAGGATCCTACGGTCTTGGCGTGCATCCGTGCGTCGCTGCGGTCCGGTCCCAGGTCGACGGGCACGTGCACCTTCCGCCGACCACTGGCGACAACATCGATGTACTGTGGAGACCTCAAGCCCCACGTGTTGAGCAATTCGGCGGTACGTCCACCCAGCCTCCCGCGTGCCCACTATACGCCCTCGCATAAAGTCCGTCAACTGCACATACAGTTCACGTCCACGCTGTCGCGGCATGCTACCAGTGTTAAAGACTGCGATGGAGCACCGTATGCCACGGCAAACTGGCTGACACTGACGGCGGCGGTGCACAAATGCTGCGCAGCTAGCGCCATTCGACGGCCAACACCGCGGTTCCTGGTGTGTCCGCTGTGCCGTGCGTGTGATCATTGCTTGTACAGCCCTCTCGCAGTGTCCGGAGCAAGTATGGTGGGTCTGACACACCGGTGTCAATGTGTTCTTTTTTCCATTTCCAGGAGTGTAGTAACGACAACACAAACACCCAATCCACAGGCAGACAAAATGCCCTACCCGCCCGGGAATCGAACCTGAGACCACGAGCTGCGGACGGTCTGCCCCGATGCATGTGTATGAGACGATGGTCCCAGTGCGTTGGTTTGAACGCTGCCTGCCAGACCACACTCCTTCACTGTGGACAGACAGGGAACGCCAAGCAGTCCCCGTGGTCCACACACAGTCGGACAGGTAGGCAAAGGTTCAGCGAGCGAGTCGGCAGACCGGTCGGGCTCTGCATGGGCAGCTTTGCAGGGCTACGACGATAAACCATGCAGATGTGCAATAACGTATCGCAAGACAGTATTCACCACCTGTATGGTCGATTGCGTGCCTTCAGTGCCTGTACTGACACCCACAGTGGCTACGCCATTTCTAAATATGGCTATTTTAATATGGATCCGTATCTGCAAGCTCTGAACTTCCTGAGTCATTCATCTGAAAATTTAATCGTTCCATTTACGCTATATGTATTGTTCTCGCAATGAATTTCGGTTGAGCAGGAAAATTCCCAGTGGTTATTCTTTTCTTCTTCAAACAAAATCTTCGGGCATGATCATGCCTTCGTCTGATATTTTGCTTGCTGAACACGCAGCCATTGACAAGGTTTATCGTTCACTGCGTAATGAGACAATTAAAAAGCAAGTGTCTTCTCTATTTAAAGTAAATTCAAAGTGGGTGCTATGAAATTTGATTGGTCTGCATAGGTGTGTGCAGCGTTTAGCCCAAAACAGCTTTCGCTAGGTGTTATACTTCCGCGGAGCGTTAGGTACCGTAGCGATTTTGAATGGAACTGGAGGACTGTGAAAGAGGTCAGGCACGTGACGGTCTGTAACACAAAGGCAGCACAAAGAGTGAAGTGTTCTGTACTCAGAGTCCAGTCCGTTTTTACTGTACATACTGAACTACAAGCGAGAAGTGTCAGTTGGATTTAAGATGATAAATTACACTACTGGCCATTAAAATTTCTACACCAAGAAGAAATGCAGATGATAAACGGGTATTCATTGGACAAATGTATTATATTGGAACTGACATGTGATTACATTTTCACGCAATTTGGGTGCATACATCCTGAGCAGTCAGTACCCAGAACAACCACCTCTGGCCGTAATAAAGGCCCTGATACGCCTGGGCATTGACTCGAACAGTGCTTGGATGGCGTGTACAGGTACAGCTGCCCATGTAGCCCATGCACGATACCACAGTTCATCGAGAGTAGTGACTGGCGTGTTGTGACGAGCCAGCTGCTCTGCCATCATGGACCAGACATTTTCAATTGGCGAGATCTGGAGAATGTGCTGGCCAGGGCAGCAGTCTAACATTTTCTGTATCCAGAAAGGCCCATACAGGACCTGCAACATTCGGTCGTGCATTATCCTGCTGAAATGTGGCGCTTCGCAGGGATCAAATGAAGGGTAGAGCCACGCGTCGTAACACATCTGAAATGTAACGTCCACTGTTCAAAGTGCCGTCAATGCGAACAAGAGGTGACCGAGACGTGTAACCAATGGCACCCCATTTCATCAAGTCAGGTGATACGCCAGTATGGCGATGACGAATACACGCTTCCAATGTGCGTTCACCTGGATTCATCCCAAAAAATGACGTTTTGCCTCTCGTGCACCTAGGTTCGTCGTTGAGTATACCTTCGCAGGCGCTCCTGTCTGGGACGCAGCGTCAAGGGTAACCGCAGCCATCGTCTCCGAGCTGATAGTCCCTGATGCTGCAAACGTCGTCGAACTGTTTGTGCAGATGGTTCTTGTCTTGCAAACGTCCCCATCTGCTGACTCAGGGATCGAGACGTGGCTGCTCGAGACCGTTAGAGCCAGGCGGATAAGATGCCTGTCATCTCGACTGCTAGTGATACGATGCCGTTGGGATCCAGCACGGCGTCCCGTATTACCCTCCTGAACCCACCGATTCCATATTCTGCTAACAGTCATTGGATCTCGACCAACGCGAGCAGCAATGTCGCGATACGATAAACCACAATCGCGATAGGCTACAATCCGACCTTTAACGAAGTCGGAAACGTGATGGTACGCATTTCTCCTCCTTACACGAGGCATCACAACAACGTTAGCCGCGCGGGATCAGCCGAGAGGTCTCAGGCGCTGCAGTCTTAGACTGTGCGGCTGGTCCTGGCGGAGGTTCGAGTCCTCCCTCGGACATGGATGCTTGTGTTTGTCCTTAGGATAATTTAGGTTAAGTATAGTGTAAGCTTAGGGACTGAAGACCTTAGCAGTTAAGTCCCATAAGATTTCACACACGTTTGAATTTTTTGAAGAACAACGTTTCACCAGGCAACGCCGGTCAACTGCTGTTTGTGTATGACAAATCGGTTGGAAACTTTCCTCGTGTCAGCACGTTGTATGTTTCACCACCGGCGACAAGCTTGTGTGAATGCCCTGAAAAGCTAATCATTTGCATATTACAGCATCTTCTTCCTGCCGGTTAAATTTCGCGTCTGTAGCACGTCATATTCGTGGTGTAGCAATTTTAATGGCCAGTAGTGTAACCCTACACTACCTAGAGTGTGCAAACAGCCTTGTCTGAAAACGAACACCTTGACATACGTCAAAGAAACAAAATAATGATTTTAACTTCTTTATATATGTTTTTTTCTCGTTGTAGCAATATAATTAACCAAATAAGAACTACGAAGTTTAAGAAACAGAATAAAAAGCAGAATGCCCTACTAAGACATAAGCTTTTCATAGCTATTTCAACACTGCACTTTAGAAACAGAAAAGTACCATATGTCTCGGCATAGCATGTAGTGCTCGAGGGAGATTGCACCTGCCCACAGGGCGCCATCATGGCTGTTCCACAATGTTATCGCATCTCTTCATCTAACCACTACCTTCCTGAATCGAATCAGTGACAGCGATTCCATAGTTTTTGATTTGCGGAAAGCCATTGACACGGTGCCCCATTTCAGGCTGTTAATGAAGGTACAAGTGTATGGAAATAGTTCGCACATGTGTGAGTGGCTCGAAGACTTCTTATGTAATAGAATCCAGTATTTTGTCCCCGACAGCGAGTGTTCATCAGAGACAAGGATATCGTCAGGAAAGCCCCAGGGAAGTATGATATTACCGCTATTATTGTCTGTATACATAGGTGGCCCAGAGGACAGGATGGGCTAGAATCTGCGGTTGTTTACTGATGATGCTGCGGTGATCGGCAAGGTGTCGAAGTTGAGTGACTGTAGGAAGATACAAAACGACTTAGACCAAATTTATAGTTGGTGTCATGAACGACAGTAGCACTAAATGTGGAAAAATGTAAGTTAATGCGGATGAGTAGGAAGAACTCACTTGCAATGTTAGAATAAAGTATTGGTAGTGTTCTGCTTGACACAGTCAAGTCGTTTAAATATCTGGACGTAACATTGCAGAGCGATATGAAATGGGACATGTGAGAACTGTGGTAGGGAAGGCGAATGGTCGACTATCATTTGTTGCGAGTGTTTTGAGAAAGTGTGGTTTACCTGTAAAGGAGATCGCATATAGGGCGATTGTGCGACCTTTCCTTGAGTACTGCTCGAGCGTTCCACACCAGGTCGGATTGAAGGAAGACATCGAAGCAGTTCAGAGGCGGACTGCTACATATATTACCGGTAGATTCGAACACGTAAGTGTTACGTAGATGATTCGGGAATTGAAATGGGAATACCTGGAGCAAAGGAGACGTTGTTTTCGAGAAACACTATTGAGAAAATTTAGAGACCCGGCATTTGAAGCTGAGTGCCAAACGACTCTACTGCCACCAGCATATCCTGCACGAAGGTACGAGAAATTAGGCCTCATACAGAGGCATAGAGACAGTCGTTTTTCTCTCTCTCTGTTTGCGAGTGGAACAGGAAAGGAAGTAATGGTACAGGGTACCCTCCCCCTTGCACCGTACGCTGACTTTCAGAGTATATATGTAGATGCACTAGCGAGATTGAATACTTTTATCTTAGAAGTATCTCCATTCATAAGAGTATGAATCGTAATGTTGGATGTTTCCAGTAGCGTCATTCCCCCTCTATGCTGTGTTGTCTTTGCCGTAGTAGAGACCAGGATTTGAGGCGACTAGTGTGTACCACATCCCCGTGTATAGCAAGTTCAGCACTGTTCTTACTGTTTTGTATTCATAATTTTTTATTTGTCTTCATCGCGAACTGAATAGCAGAACAAGATCTGTGGCCAAGATAAACTAATTTGAAACTATGAATAATCTCCGCCAACTTGAGATTACCGCTGCACTGCACTGTTTCACACGACAGAATATGCTGGTTTTCTTAAATAGAAATGTTGTTGCAAGTTCCTTCTTTTCTGCTACTTCACTTTCCTCTCCCTTCTACTTTCATTTTTATTCCTTATTATTCTAATCACAATAATTATTGTAAGATTGGGGACAAACCAATATACATATTCTCGAGGCTTATTCCGTCTTGTTCCTAATTCTAGAGCCATTACAATGTACTCAATTACCCATTTTTGTAATCAGTTTTTATTTTAGAACGTTTTTTCAAAATCCTGACCATTTTAAACTGCTAAGAAACATATTTCTGAGACAGTTAAATATTAAAAAATTGCTTGCTAATATGCAACTGAGAATACCTTAAACAACTACACTTTGAAATGAACCTTGGTTTAGTTAGTTTGTACAATTATATGTACATTATGCATTCATCAACGATATCTAGGATAACTTTGCATCTTATAAACAAGCATTTGAAGCATGCATAGCCGTTTTGACTCAGTGTTACAGGGCTACACTGCAATATCACATTTTATTATGAATACCGTAAAATACAATAAAAAGAACAATATAATCAGTTGTTTCAGTGCAGCCGAATGATAGGTATATCGTGTTTATATTTTCTGCTCTTTATTATCAATCTCTTAATGTAGTAGATAGTAATGTCTCCATTTACCTCTACTGTAGGTTCTGAAGATGGTTACTGTATAGCCCAAACTGGTAATACCGTTCAAATAGCTTTGCAGTCAAGACAGTTAAATAAAAAATTATGTCCAGCATCTCTCTCCAAACTGCCATTTTATGTCAAATTTTATTGTTCTTGTAGTCGTTAGCAGCCCCTCTGAGGAGGGCACAACTGATTTACATCCTCTTTCTTGTTAGATTCAAATTTAGCTCCACATTTACCGGACGTTAACTTCTAATTTTGCTTTTTGTGTAAGAAATATATTACGCATTGTATATCAGTGACGCAGCGGTCTTCTTCAGCTGAAAACTGTGCGGTGCATGTTTAACGTATCTGTACAGACTAATCTGTGAATTTTGGTAACGGTAAAATTTTGAGACTGTGCGGAAAAAAGCGATAGAGCACATAACAGCAGGTAGCATAAAACTCAGATTTATAGTTATGCTTGAGCTGATACCTTGAACCCGTTCCACCTCTATTCCATAGTGTATAAATTTTCGTTCTGACTCTGCAGTGTTTGGCAATGTTAATGGCCAGAAAACAATCATTACGGATTTGCACGTACTACGCACCTACCGTTTTTGACTGCCGTCAGTGCTTACTGCTTGATATGCAGGACTTCTTAGTTCAATCACGGTGGCGTGTCATTGAATAACTGTCATTGAATAAACCCGGCACTGTATGGTACACAGAAGTCACCCATCAACATTAGTTGGTTTGTTACCAAAATATCGCGAAAAGAACGACTAAACCGTGAACGGAAGTAAAGGGCTAAGATTTTAAACTGTTTAGGTCATAATCCTGGGTGGCTGTACCCACCTCTGTCAAAGAGGCGGAGGGAATTTGTAGTGAATTCAGCAGCTAACTGCGTGCTCCAGTAGTGGCAGATAATTGGTCACAGTACACGAGTGCCGCGTTTTATCATCTTACATGGACGACAAGTTCCTGAAAATAGGTAGCTACATTACTCTGATTGTCAATTGAAGTTGTTTCAGAAAAGCTGATTTAGATGTAATGTGATAATTCGTGTAATCATCTCCCAACTTTCACAGCAAGAGACGAGCAACTGCTGCAGTAGTTTGTGGGTGTAAGACAAAACGGTCTAATACTTTGTAAATATTGGGGGCCTAAGTTCACAGCGCTGGCCGACGCACTCTCCCCATAACCGCAGGTTCTCGGATATCGCGTTCCGCCCACAAGACGGTGGCGGTGGCTACGTCCAGGCGATTGCTGCTAAGAGCCCAGAGGTTAATGGCCCGTGAAGCGCTTTGTAACGGGAAATCGTAATTAAAATAATTGCCTGAGCTCATAACTGTCTGAAGATATTACCGAGCCGATAGCAATTACCAAAGTTTCCGATGTTAAACCTGTACCACCGGCTCCTGTGACCTTCATACTCTCTGGCTGCCTTTATCTGGAGGTTTCAGAATGTGTTACGTGAGAAAGGAGGGTTATAATATTTAATTTGTATTAATTTTCGACATTCATTTCCAAAGTAAAACATGCAACAGCACACTTGGCATCAGATCATATCGTGCTTCCTCAGCTAACTGTGTTGAACTTAAGTCTTACACATTTTTGTCCCAATACATTGCCGAAACTAAACTAACGTCCTGCAACAGTAGGCGCATGTATTCGCCAAGGATAAAGTAAACTGCAAATACAGTGTGAATCACCTAAAACTTGCATCACAGATATTGCGGAAATGAATGGCGCTATTGATGTGCAGTTTTCACAGAATGAATTAGTAATCACGGGCTCGTATTGTTGGCCAATAAACAGATATTAGTAATACGTAGAAAGCCGGCCGCAGTGGCCGAGCGGCTCTAAAAATGGTAGTTCAAATGGCTCTAAGCACTATGGAACTTAACATCTGAGGTCATCAGTCCCGTAGACTTAGAACTGCTTAAGCCTAACTAACCTAAGGATATCACACACATCCATCCTCGAGGCAGAATTCGAACCTGCGACTGTAGCAGCCGCGTGGTACCGGACTGAAGCGTCTAGAACCGCTCGGCCACAGCGCCCGGCCTACCTACGCCCACCTTAGCAGACAACAAAATTAAATGTTAATTGATGCAGGTACATTCAGGGCTTCAAGTCTACGCTTTAGTTTTATGTCTGACATGATATTTAACTTCGAAAAAGAAGTGTAAGAGTTAATGGTTATTATCAACATCTAGCACCAACACAACCATCTACCTCAACGGCTCCAATGCGGCTGCTATTAGCATTGCCAACATACTTACCAATATACCATACTGTGCTTAGCAAAGTGCACAATGATTTAAAAACGGTACAATGTTAACAGAGAACTTCTACAAAAACCAAACGGCCAAATCAATATATTAATGCATGACGCAGGGAAGTGGAGTTGTCTTTCTCTTAGCTCAGTTCTGAGCAAGTAAATAAAGTTAACTAACTGACAATAATCATTCTGACATTCTACCTGCGCAGTGCTACAGCCTTACCTCAGACTACTTCTCTTCAAAAAATTATTCAAAATTTATATTCTTTTCGCCTTTCAATATATACGTCATATTCATTTTCGCTATCCTTCACAGTAAATCTTTCTTCATCTAACGGATACAACCACAAGTCAACACAGCACTATGGAGCCGGCCGGAATGGCCGAGCGGTTCTAGGCGCTTCAGTCTGTAACCGCGCGACCGCCACTGTCGTAGGTCGAATCCTGCCTCGGGCATGGTTGTGTGTGAGGTCCTTAGCTTAGTTTAAGCAGTTCTAATTTCTAGGGGAGTGATGACCTCAGCTGTTAAGTCCCATAGTGCTCAGAGCCATTTGAACCATTTTGAATACGTAGAAAGCGTACTTTTTTAATGAAACATTCCACTTTTTAAACGGAACAATGCTTAATGACGTTAATGAACTGAAAGTAGGGTAAACCAAAATGTCAGTGGTGCTGTTGTAGGAGTCTAGTGCGAGTCGTTTACGAGATAACGCATTGTTTACAGTTTCACCACAGACACTTGTGCATGCCATTCAACCTGCGTAGTTACTAGATACAATAATGTTAGCTTGCAGTTTGCTTGTGTGTTCCTAGAGTGCATCGCAACTTGCTATGCAGTTAAAGTGTGGCAGTCCAAGCAGTAGGTCGTGAATGGGCGATGGTATTTACCAGTGCAAAAATTGGAAATTTGTGATAAGGTGTTATGGGACCAAACTGCTGAGGCCATCGGTCCCCAAGCTTATACAGTACTTAAACTAACTTACGCTAAGAACAAAACACACACCCGTGCCCGAGGGAGGACTCGAACCTCCGACGGGGGGAGCTGCGCTGACCGTGACAAGGCGCCCTACACCGATCGGCTACCTCGCGCTGCTTTAGCTCATGGTGCATGGGGAGTGTAGGTAGAATGCTGCTAAAGTTGACCCGCACGTTAGCTCCTGCGCAATCGCACGAGGAAGCGGCATGAGTCACGTATCCTACACACTCCCCATCGACATCAGTTCCATCCGCATCATCCGACAACCAGGAGTGCCGTGTCATTCCATAGCTGGACCCCTGTGGTTGTTATCAGTGGCACCCCTACGGCACAGCGGTACGTCGAAGATATTCTACGCTCCTTTTTGTTGCCTTTCATTGCAAGTCATTCTGGGCTTACATTTCAGAAAAATAACGCCCGCAACTTCTAATGCTTCTTTTCGTGCTTGTCAAACGTTACCTTTGCCAGTAAGGTCGCCGGATCTCCTCAGCTGGAGCTTTTATGGACAGGGCCTTCTAACAGTCTCGGGATTTTGACTATCTAACGCGCCAACTGGAGATAATTTGGCACGATAGCCCTCCGGCGGTCAACTATCATCTCTGTCCATCAGTGCTAAGCTGAATAACTGCTAGCACAGGGGCCAGATGTGGGCCAACACTTTTTTTGACTTGCTCAATTTGTGAAGATCTTTCTCGTGAATAAATAATCCATTTTTTCTGAAGTAGTGAGCATGTTTTTTATCTGTGCATGTACTCTGCATCTATAGATTTCTGTCCCATTCAGATAATTCCCTCGTGGTACGTTTTTTGTTTTTTTTGTTTTTGCCTTAGACTGTATGACGATAGAAACACAGTATAAGCCGACTGAAGCGCCCACACTCCCTCGTGCAATAGTATTATGGTCGAGTAGTATACTGCCGGCCGGGGTGGCTGAGCGGTTCTAGGCGCTACAGTCTGGAACCGCGCGACCGCTACGGTCGCAGATTCGAATCCTGCCTCGGGCATGGATGTATGTGATGTCCTTAGATTAGTTAGGCTTTAGTTTTAAGTTCTAGGGGACTTATGACCTCAGAAGTTAACTCCCATAGTGCTCAGAGCCATCTGAACCTTTTTTTTTTTTTTTAGTAATATACTGTAGTGTTATGTTGTGCTGCAAGATCATGACGATGGTGAGAGAAGGGAGAGGGTGAAACCCGGTGCTAGCACAAGGTCTTGTTATCTCGAATAGCACCAAGGGGGTCGCCGAGCTTAACGTCACCATCCGACTGACGAGTCACCATGAACAGTGTCACATTCCCCTTCTTGATGGGACACTTCCTCTTCTCCCTTTGCCGGCCAAATACTGGCAGTGAAGATTTCATCCAACACCAGGATTCGAATCGGTGTACCTCCAAGTCGATCGCCACCGCACAGGCCTGCGCCACTGACTTCGGATACCGATGCGGTTAAGTGTTGTGACCCGACTAAACTACTCTCTAGGAGAAGGCTCATCTAGGACAACACCCTTTTGGAACAGGAGAAGCTTTGCCTGCAAATTTGCACAAAAATGCCTCAGATGAAGACTGCAAACGGCTTACGGCAAAGATGCGAGTTGTTGGGCTACTGTATGTAAAACTGAACTACTCCAAGAAGAGAAATTGAGCCCACACAGCAAGACACTTGCAGGCCGTACTGTGGGAGTGGAGCCGCTGTAATTGCTCACCACTTTCAAGCCTAAAACCACTAGATAAGATATTTTTTTGTATTGTACTTTTGTACAGCGTGAACCATTAACATAAACTGTGAATAATCATTTCTGAACTTTAAAGAAACTGGTTCACCCTGTTATTTCATCCTAATCGTACGCCTATACAGGGCTCCTTCCTTCTATTTGATTAATCCAAGTATTCTGTTTTACAGACTTATGAAGTGCCAAGTTAATATAAAGAAGCACAATTTAAATTGTTTTTGTATAAATAACGAGAGAGTTTTCTTAAATATTGCAAAGTGTTATAGTAAAAGTTTCCTTACGTGAAATTCAGTCAGAGTGAAGCAAACTTACTATAATCTATTAAAAGAATATACCGAGTTAATTCAAAGAGTAATAGCTTTTGAAAGTAAATTCCAAAGAGAAAGAGGTTTTCTTGAAGTGAAATGTTCAGTATAAAAAGTGTGTGCCTTAGTATCTAAGTATTTTAGTATTTAAGTTACTTCATTATGGAAAGTGCTTTTCTATTGGTCCCCCCTGGCCACATTTTTTTAGCTTCTTTGAAGTTATCTACAGGGCTTTTTCTCTTTTAAAAACTTAATGTATAAGGGTTGAGTCCAACATTGTTTAAGTGGAGTAATATTTATTTTAAGAAGCAACTTAAGCAGTAGCATGAAAGTAGGCAAAATTCATAGTTCTGCTTTTCCGATACTTTACTGTTTCATTGCCTGGATATGCTGGTGACCGATAGTACATATTTTAAATCACTATGTGAACTTGGAACTGAGTTGTCCTAGCTTCAATATAATACTATTCATAATGCGTTTGTTTCAAACCGCTGGGTAAGATCTTAGGAAAAGAATTGAATAGTCTTAATTATCCATTAGACACAACATTCGGTTAAGTACTGTAAAAAGGGTAACCCCATTGATTGACTTTTCCTATTAACAGGACTATCCTCCCATAGTGTACTTTATTTCGAAATTAAACTAAATTTAGTAATAGGGCTATAAGTGGCAATATAGAGAGAGAGTTTTCTGTTATTTAGGTAAAAGCATACTAAATTACTATAGTACTGGTAGTGTTATAACTTCTTTGCCACAGGCGTACAGGATAATTTACGTGTGTCATGGACTAGCAAAGCATTACTTAATGAACTCATTAAGCTCATTAACAAACTGCTCTCTTGAAGTACAATGTTCGACATCAACAACGGTACAACTTCATCTGAAACTTTAACTACTTGTTGGTCCTAGGCGATAACGCTGACTGTTGTAATTGAGGTCTCGAACTGGACTGAGCTCTTGCAAGATCGACGCTATGTTGACCTCAGTGTCACGTCGCTGCTATGCTGAAAGAGAGACGAGGTCTTTAGGAGCGCCTCCCATACGTCGTTGCGAATTGTAGCGAGCGCTCGCTTATGAGTGTAGTATAGAACTGTGTTGCCGACATTGGTGTGCAACAGTAGGCGCGTGTATTAAGCAAGGGTAATGTAAAATGCAACTACAGGGCGAATCACCTAAAACTTTCACCACAAATATTGGGGAAATGAAAAGTACTGCCGATGTGTGGCACCACGATCTCTGGAAGATACCATACAAGGAATATCTAATTTTGTAACGGAGGAAATATATGGGGGTGGAGAGGGGCAGGGAGGAATTGCAGAAGGAGCCCGAAGAGTGAATATATTTCATGCGTCTGTAGGGTACAGTAGATGTACAGATAATCCAAGTGTTGCACAAGATAGTGTAACGTGGAGGGCTGAATCTAAACTGTTCAGTTTGATATTATCACTTGATTTTACAGCCGAATGTGACTCCTGTAAATCGCAAATTTAGCTTATTCTGGCATCCCAAAATGAGCACGATGGAAGAGAGCATGGTTTTAATTATCGCTGCACAACTTAGGTTTTCTCTGCTGCCACGCTTTTGACGGGAAATAAATACCCTTTCCTGCTGTCCAGCAACTCTTCGCGTCCTGTATGATAGTAGAGCCGGGTGCTAATCTTAGCAGGACAGTGCTGAGTGGTGGTTCTGTTCTTTCTGTCGTTACTATATCTAGTCATATCATGCTACAGAATGGGGTAGATGATCGCTTTCTCTCCGCCATTATCGTGATGTACGTGGGCATGTTATACTGTAGGTGTGCTTATTAAGATAGAAAGCTCTTCGAAATCACCAAGAATGTTGAAGTTAAGCTATGTTTTCGTGTAGTGTTTTGTACGAATGGTTTTTACTTTTTTTCTCTCAGGAAAATCAGTTCCTGCACTACGCTCCAAATTAAACGTACGTGTTCCGATTCTTTCAACGTACCTACAGTGTTTTATTCACGTAGTCAATTATGTTCATTTTCTCTATATAGTAGATTAGCTTTAATGATTCACTGTAAAATAACTCTCTTTGTGATGCCATATCACAATTTTTTCTATCTGTATTTCGTGAAGTATTGATAATTTCGTTGAATAAATGGAGAATTTACTTACTTAGGAATATAATCTCACATTATAAATTTCAAAAGAGTGCCAAATTTGTATTAATTTTAATATATACTAATGAAATGGTGCTTATATTTGATGACTCGAGTTAATGTATTCATAATTAATATTCAGCTGTTGTCAGTACTCTAGATTACGTAAGTTTTGTATCTATTGAAAAATACTTTTTATGGAATGTTACGTCTCTTCATGCATACCTGCTCAAATAAGACAATTTAGAGTCCTGTCACTTTTGGAGCCCTCTTGATCGACTGACAAATATAACTCATTGTGAAAGGAGGTAGTCTATTTTAGGCAATATATATGGCGAACTATAACTGTTGTCTGGAGAGGGTTACCTGTATGTCATGCCGTCAGTATTAATCGATGATGAGTTCTTTCTAATAGACGATTCATACGTTGCGGGTTTCACATTTCCTTCCAGCACTAAAATCCACATTTTACGTCCTTCCATTAAACTCTTCACGTGGCTGCAACGATAATTTCTTTTACAAGGACAGTTACAATTTCCAACTACATAGTCCGTCAGTTGAGATGACCTTAATCTTCTTTTGTTTCTTTTTGTTTTCCTTTTACTGCCCATCTAAGGGCTTTTTACTTCATTATACGCCTATTTCCTCGTTCTTTCGAACATTATGTATGTACGTAAATTTAACGTTCTTCTGCTCTGTGGCCCCTCTCCTGCTTAGTTTAATCAGTTTTCTTATGGTTTCCTCTAGATAGTTCGTGGTAATCGAACGTACAGATTAAGAAGACAGGTTTAAATCTGGCAATGGCAGATTTATCTTTAGGGATTAATTGATCTGTCATTTACACTTGTCCCTAATCAGCAATGCTCTGTATTAACACTTCGTATTTCTCGTGTGATTCTATGTCGACGTGGGTGTTTGTTTCTTTCGTTCTTGCTTACCTGCGACTTATTATCTGTTGGTGTACTGAATACAAATTCGTTGTTAGGAAATTTTTCAAGCGTAATTAATAATCACTGTGTGGCGGTAACGTCATGTTTCAGTATACATTGTCCTCGCGTTTTTATTCCAGATCTGACTTTTTTCACTTCGCTCATTATATATACGTATGACATGAATTAACAAGGCAGTATCTATCTTACACTTTCTTCACTACATACTTTTTCCATTATACTTTTCTTCGATGCATCTTAGTTTTTGAGGTATTGTGAATCGATCTCCATGTCTTAACCTTTCGGAATCCTCAGCGTCGTTTTCTACACTAAGCTTTATGGAAATTTTAAATTATGCGAATGCATGACGGTCTTATTTAATACTTTCTTCTCTGAATAAATGTAAAATGTAGATTGTACACATCTAGTTTCAGAGAAACTTATCATCAACTAGTACTTGTTCTCCGTTTCATTGTTGTATTGTAGTCAACAGCGAAAAAATATTTGATTTTCGACTGAACGTCTTTTACACTGCACATTTGGACTGAAATCAGTTCTTTTCTTGCGAATTTGCTTTTGCTTCTCCCGTATCATAAATTTTGCAAGCCAGATTCAATTACCATCTGGCTTCTGAGTTTTCCACAGAGCTGTATTATCACATTTTGCTTTCAATAAGAAACTCTTGTGCTCCTTTTCGCCCTACTACACAATTACTTTACTACTTTTCGCTCGTTTCAATTCTGTATGACGGAATCATCTCTTCAGCTGCTTGCTGCTGTGTTATTCGACAGTGATTGATATGACGGAAATTAATTTATGCACTGGAGCCATTAGTTCTTCACATTCGAGTCCACACAACTAACTTCTGTTTCTTGTTGTTTCAGGTAACCTACTATGGATGATCAACGAGACACCTCACTACTTCAGCGTACTCCACTACAGCGTACAGTTCCTCAACACAATCGGCGGTAGCTCGGCAATATCGGTTCACAGTAAGTTGTTATCGATGAAATGGAGTGTAATAAATCGATGTACTCTTGGAATATCAGAGACTTGCTCACTGCAGCATTCTAATAGAAAGCCAACTTCCATAACTTTTGAAATTTCGTTACCCATTGATGAACTACTTCTGAATGAGAAAGGTCCATAGACGTCCGCAAGAAGCAAGAGATATTTTCCCCTTTTGGATTCCGCAGACATAGTTTATTTATTACAGAATTACCACGAATTTCTCCTTCATCGAGCTGCAAAAAGAAAGTGGTCTAATATACTGTCGTGTCGGTTCCAGCTCCAGTTACCAGAATACATATCGCAACAGCATTACTTTCAATTCCCGTAGAGTGTTGTAGAGATCTGAGTTGTCTGATTAATCCTTATGTAACTGTGACTTTACAGAGACAGATGTGAACAAATCACTGTAAAAGTGTAGTTGGTTTATGAACTGCACTTTTATTTTATTGTTATGTAATGAATAATATACAATAAACTAATTGTAAAGTCTTAGTTCTTCCACAGTATGTGAGAACTTATTGTTATGAGAGGCATAAAATTCTGTCAAAGAAATGTGGACGCCACTAGATCTCAGGAGGGCCAATCTTTTCACTGTCGTTTCGTTTTGTGAATACCTTTTCTACACTGGAAAATGCACCGTAAGCAGACCCTGCGGACTGCAAAGAGAGAGGGTTTACAGGGAGCCTTGCCGTTTTCCTTTTTTGTGAACGCCTTTTATGTAGAACGAAGTACACCACAGACGGACTCAACTCCGGAAGTAGTCTGCCAGCAATGTTACAGTGGATCATGTAACGATGGACGTCGCAAGACCTTAAATAGTATACTTGTGATAACATTGTCACCAATTACGGAAGAAGGCTATGATTAGCACTTCTGCATTAGTAAATCCTCTTACGCAAATCGTAGGCGCGGATGCAAGACTTTTTCAGGCTAAAATATGGTTTTGTAGAAATTGCGCCACTTTTCTTAAAGAATTTTCTCAAAGGTAGGTTTTATGGAGTGCGTTCTACCTAATTAATAATACACGTGAAGAATTGATGGAATTGTATTTGCACCACATTCTCAACATCACTGCGTCTAATGAGGCAAGCTACAGGCAATTTATTTCATTATTTATGTACAGAAAAGCTAGACTGTGCAGACATAGACTGTGTTGAAAAATGCTTCTGGTTCAGTATACTGACGATTTAAATCAGTTTACCCTCTTATTTCTAGAATCTATCATTACTTTCAGTAAACCTATCATTACTTTCTGTAAGGTAGATTCTATCTTAAAGTAATGTTTGTTGTGTGTGTAAAGTAACAACGATGTACTCTATGCCACGTTTGTATGGTTTATTAATCTAAAACCACAACTTTCATGTGGCATTTTCCATTTGCTAAAAGTCTCTAGATTTAAGTAACTTTAGTCTAATGAAAATTGCTAAATCCGCTTTTTTTTGCAAAGTTCTTAGAGTAACGTTTAAAAAGGCAGTCATTAAAGATTCTGGTAGTTTCCTTCTGGTATACAAAGCAATAATTAGATTTCAGAAACTATAAATTCTTTACTTTTTCTAAGGTGAATGAACAGGCTTACTTCAAAATCATTACCTTCGGGACGTGTTGACCGGTATCAGGAATCAGAATAATCGACTTTCAGGAGTGAAACTGTCAAGGTGAGCTAGCACTGGACGATGGTAGTGTGCTGAATGGTATTACTTTACATAAGTGGGAAACATTAACTATCAGAATTATACTTACGGATGATAGTGAAATAAAGTGTATATACTGATCAGCCAGAACATTATGACAACCGTCTTACTATTGATATAAACCCGTTCAGGCAACAGCAGGGTCGCCTGGCGTGAAACGATCACTAGTCAGACACAAACACGTTGCATGTAGTATCAGTCAGCGCACTGACTCTACGTAGAATGGCGAAGGCGCGCTATCTACGTGGCCGAGGACGGGCATATTGGACCGGAGGCTCGGCACGATCGTTTCGGAAACTGCGCGATTTGGCGGGTGTTCGAGAAGTGTTGCGGTGAATGTCTTCAACACTTGGTGAAACCAAGGTGAAAACACGTCCAGACGTCTTGGGGTTGGACGGCCACCCCTCGTTACAGATATCAGACGCCGCAAGTTGGGCAGACTGGTAAAGCAGAACAGGCGGCAATCTGTGACGGAATTAACATCATACTTTAATATAGGACAGATTACAAGTGATTATGAACTCACAGTGCACCGACACACTCATAATGAAGGGCCTCCGCAGCCGACGACACAGTCGTCTGCTAATGTTAACACCACGACATGATCAACTATGAATGAAATGGGCACGTGACCATCGACACTGGACGTTGGCACAGTGTCAGAGCGTTGCATGGTCTGAAGAATCACGATGACTTCTTCATCATGCCGACGGGAAGGCGCGAATCGGTCGTCTTCCAGGGGAATAGCTCCTTGACACACGTACAGCGGGACTGAGACAAGCTGAAGGCGGCTTCGTTGTGCTCTGGGGAACATTCAAGAGGGCTTCCATGGATCCAGTGGACCTCTTACAAGGCACCATGACGCCCGAGAAGATCACACACTGGTTGCAAACCACGTATAGCCCTTCATGACGATCATAGTTCCCGATAACAGTGGCATTTTTCAGCAAGATAGTGCGCCCTCTCACAAGAAGTGTGATGCGATGATTCGAGGAACACAGCAGCGAGTTCCAAGTGATGTGCTGGCCGCCAAACTTGCCAGATCTGAACTCGATCGAACACATCAGGGATGTGATTAAACGTGGCGTCAGAGGTCATCGTCCTCCTCCTCAGAGTTTACGGTGACATACCAAGGCGCCATTGCTTCCATGCCATGACGCGTCGCCGCTGTTATCGGTACCAGAGGTGGTCATACTGAGCATTAGACAGATGGCTATAATTTTCTGGCTTATCAGTTTACATCGTTTCTGGTTACAACAGCCCAGTAGTCCGCCCAATAAACGATCCGGAAGCCTAATTAATATTCAGGCAGGTACAACGTGATTAACATTGGTAAGAGACTTCCGGTTGAAGTAGTGTTCAAATGGTTAATACTGTTGTCCTTAGCGGCTTGGCCGAAGTTATACATTACGATAGACAATCAAGGTGTTAGCATGGTCACACAACTTAACAACCGGTATCTCTCGATCGAAATAAAACCCAATAAGAGAACACTATCATTACCAATGGAATATAGGTGAGATGGTTGTTATAAACAACGTAAATATGGTAGCTGGGCACCTGCTCGACAACCGTCGGCAATTACCAGAAGTATGCCCCCTCCCATTTTTGCACAGAGTATTACGATAGTACTTCACCGTTCATCTGTGGACGAAGAAGACATTGCTGATTACAGATTCAATTTTGCAGGCGCAGCTGTTGTTGCGGACTGTGAATACCGTGCTCATTGAATACCGTACTCATTTTATATCTATACTTAATATTTCGAGTCAAATACATCAGTCGAAGGAAAAACAACTTTTTTAGTGCCACAAGGAAAGAGGGTGGGAAATTTTAAGGTTGGAAAGAGGTGCTCTTCAGAAATTGAAATCTTCGCGAACTCAATGGGGTGCCAGATAGTGCCGCTTGCAGTAATAGAGCTACGAAATCAGCAGTGTCGCAGGAATATCTACATAATAATATGACAGACTGAGAGACGGGGACTACCTTGGTTCAGTCATAAACGTTAAACCTCGGTTCACCGCAAGTTTGAGGGTTGTTTCTAGACGGTTCTGATACTCATCAAGCCGTATACTGGTCATTACTTGCTCTTTACCCAAGCAAGCCAAAAAATTTAGATTTAGAAACACATTTCGTTCAACTTTAGGCAAATAGTTCAACTATTTTGACACATAACTAATAATTATGACGAACTGTAACGTGCGATTTGAACAGAGATGACAGAGACACACATAACGTGCACACATTTACATCACAGTAAGTCGAAACAACAAGCTGTGTACTTAATTTGAGAAGATAGACAGAATACAATGGACAGTGGTGCTACAACTATCAGACAGTTCCAAGCGAATGCCGTCTGGATTCTGCTCTCCAAAATAAAAAATAAGTTTAAAAATATCAATATCTTCCCGAAAAACCTTTGTTTTGAGTAATTTATTAATATCTACGTTAAATTCAGCAACTTTTATTACTTACAAAATTAATATTGTTAGACGTGGCTATGAAGCCGTTCGCGACGGAGCTAAGTAGGACACTTCTTGATCACGAACGACGTGTAACTATGGGAACATGTTTTACTTTGACCTTTTTGTACAGTTTAGGATAGTCTGTGTAGAATGTTTCATGTGTGTAAAAGATGAGTTTCCCGCGTACTGCCACTTTCGGAAGCTTCGTTTGAATACGTGTAACCGCTTATGAAATATTGCGGGTGTCTAAGTTATGTGGTTTAAATTACCTATGAGGTAAGTAAACGAGGTAAATCTTTTCTGCTCTGTTCAGTTAAAGCATTTACTAAATGTGTCATTTTCCCTGTCATAGAATTATTACTCTTTTTAAAACGACGTAACACAAAAGTCTGTTGGCACTAGCTGATGATACTCGGTACAGTTCTCCTAGTTAAATTCGGTCCCTTACATTTGACTTAACAGGCCAACGTGATTATACCGATGGCGGATCTTGTTGAACAAGGTCGACGTTGTTCAGTTGAATACGTTGCTGAAGGAGATCCACAAGTAATTTTAAACTGTTTTTAAGCCACAAAAAGCTCTCCATGTGCTTCAAATCAATGTTTCCTTTCACAAACAGGTGTGTGACACTGTGACTCTTATGAGAAATACGGGTAGTATGAGGTGTCCATTTACCATATTTGACTAGAGAGTAGGCGCATGGTGTTTGCCTTTAAGGAATATCGTGTTTTGCTATCAGATATTTTTCTGGAGAATATGTAGTTTAAATTCATCTCGGGTGTTCAGCCCGATATAGTCGATGATATTGCACGAATTTCAGCAAAGAGACTTCATGTCGTTATCAGACGACTGTTGTGCAAAGAGTGGGTGGTCCATTGCTGTGTCCCTTGTATAAAAAAGGAAGTCATATGTTGCTGGAAATTCATGCAGTATCAATGAATATACAAAACTGAACACCCAAACGCACATAAATTGCTTCTTGTTTTCTCCAAAAAAGTCGTATGGTGAGCATACCTTACTTTCTGTATCTTCCTGTATCATGCATATTAGCATTTTTTTAACTCAGTACTGTTCAGTCATCCGTAAATCATACAAAGTGGTGCTCAGTGCACAATGATTATTATACAGCGTAAGTGCAGACGACGTACTGAAGACACTGACAATGTGATAAAATAACTGTAGCCATCTGCAGACGACGTATTTGTCCGAAATCAGTAATGACGCTGAAGCAAAAGCTCTATATAATTATTGGCAGAACACATGTCAAGCCTGTTTTTAAAATAAGTGGTAAATTGTAAATAAAAAGCAGAATAATCATACTAATAGCGTACGAACACATTCCCTCTAAAGTCTAGCTAGTATACACCTGGCACAATACGTTCTTCCGATTATAGCAGGAGTGATAGGCATTCAGCGGATGCGTGGCCTCGAAATTGTTACAAAGTTGTCATCCGTAATAGTGGTAGGATTTCTTTCTCTGTTTTGCTCATCTGAGTTATTCCTATCATCTTTTCTGCTCTTTCCTTTCGTTCGCAACATCACTTTGTTTCACCCTAATCTTATATAATAAGAAAACTGCACCCACAAAGCTAAAATAAAATTACAGAACTAGCATTCTACACAGAAATGGCCTCTTTACACTTAGCGGGAGCGCTAACTTCTCGATAACTTTCTTACACCTCCGTTCTTCGCAATATGGATATAGGTTGTAGCCTACGCTAACGATGGGCCAACACACAAGCTCCAAAGGGGACGATTAAATACACATTTGTTAAGTTTAAGAGACTTTTCAGGTTTCTTTTTATTCACACATTCGTATCCTGGAAGACAGACTGAAGAAAGGCACATCTACATTTGTAGCTTTTGTAGATGTAGAGAAAGCTATTGACAATGGTGATTGGATGAACTCTGGATACATTCTGAAGGTAGCACGAATTAAACACATGGAGCGAAAGGTCGTTACAACTTGTACGTAAACCAGACTGCAGTTATAAGAAGCCAGACTGCAGACTGCAATTATAAGAAGCGAATGATGAAAGGGAATCATTGGTCGAGAAGGTAATTAGGAATGGTTGTAGCCGATCCCCGATGTTACTCAATCTGTACATTGAGAAAGCAGCGAAGGAAACCAAGGTCAACATCAGTCAGGGAATTAAATTTCAGGCAGAAGAAATAAACATTTTTAAGATTGCTGCCGGCCGGTGTGGCCGAGTGGTTCTAGGTGCTACAGTCTGAAACCGCGTGACCGCTACGGTCGCAGGTTCGAATCCTGCCTCGGGCATGGATGTGTGTGATGTCCTTAGGTTAGTTAGGTTTAAGTAGTTCTAATTTCTAGCGGACTGAAGATCTGAGAAGTTAAGTCTCATAGTGCTCAGAGCCATTTCAACCATTTTTTTAAGCTTTCTGATGACATTCTAATTATGTCAGTGACACCGTAGGACCCTGAAGAACACTTGAACAGAATGGAGTGAGTGCTGAATAGTGGTCATAAGATAAACATCAACATAGTAAAACAGGAATAATAGAATGTTGTCGAATTACATCGGACGATGCAGAAGCAATTACGAGGAGCAATACTTCTTTTTAAATCTGCAAGCAGATTGGTTTCATTCAGGATTCCAATAAACGATATTATTCCTTCTCTTTTACTTAAAAAATTAGGTTTTCCAACATAATCTTCATTCAATGCGGCGGCCTTACGCCATCTTACTGGCGGATCTCAGTAGCCTGCATGGCACCAATCTACTGGTCAACATCGAAGCCAACGTCTTGTTGCATGAGTAAATTACCCATCATCCATGTACTGCTTCCCACGGAACACATCCTTCATTGGGCCAAACAGATGAAAGTCGATAGGTGTGAGATCTGGGCTGTAGGGTTTCCGGAGACATGTCCACATAACATACTTTCTTTCTTTGTGTGTGAGGAATGTTTCCTGAATGTTTGGCCGTACCTTTTTGTAACACCCTGTATATGGCCGTCAGTCTTGTGACTCACTCTGAGGATGGCCGGACGATACGCGGCCGAAATATCGGTGGAGGAAATTTTATTTGCGCGGCTGCATGCCCGAAGTTTAATAGATTATGACAATATGCAATTTAACTGCAATACCGCATTGGAGATCTCAAATAAACGCGTCGGTTGTGGTACGACGCTTTTCCGCGACAGTGAAGAGAAATGTAACATGCGGCATACACTGGATACAGACGGCGACAGTATGATGGAGCTGCAGGTCAGGTACAAGGGACGCGTCGCTGCGAGTGGCTGGCAGGTATCCGCACAGTGGCGGCAGTGCATTTCGACGCAGGCCCAGCATTCCGGCCGCCTTCCGGCGCGTCGCGGCCCGCCACGCCCGGATTCCAGGGCGGCTTTTGTGGCGGCGTCCGCCCGGCCTGTGAATGCCGTGGGAGCCGGCGCCTCCTTTTGTGTCGCGGCGGTGTCGCCGGCAAGGCGAGGGCGCGGGGGCGGAGGTGGGGGCGGAGGCGACTTGCCTGCTGCCCACCGACACCGACACCGACACTGATACGGTCGGAGCAGCGTGCCGCCGCTTCCAAAGGCCTCTGAGGGCTGCCGACATGCTAGGGGACACCGACCCATTTTTATTTCGCCAAGCCAGAACACATTGCTCCAAACGTATACATCTACACACACAAGGTACTTAAAATCAAGTTGCTAATATTCCTGTTCCTGATCTATATAAATGACCTGGGTGACAATCTGAGCAGTTCTCTTAGGTTGTTCGCAGATGATGCTGTAATTTACCGTATAGTAAGGTCATCCGAAGACCAGTATCAGTTGCAAAGCGATTTAGGAAAGATTGCTGTATGGTGGGGCAGGTGGCAGTTGACGCTAAATAACGAAAAAGTGTGAGGTGATCCACATGATTTCCAAAAGAAATCCGTTGGAATTCGATTACTCGATAAATAGTACAATTCTTAAGGCTGTCAATTCAACTAAGTACCTGGGTGTAAAAATTACGAACAACTTCAGTTGGAAAGACCACATAGATAATATTGTGGGGAAGGCGAGCCAAAGATTGCGTTTCATTGGGAGGACACATAGAAGATGCAACAAGTCCACTAAAGAGACAGCTTACACTACACTTGTTCGTCCTCTGTTAGAATATTGCTGCGCGGTGTGGGATCCTTACCAGGTGGGATTGACGGAGGACATCGAAAGAGTGCAAAAAAGGGCAGCTCGTTTTGTATTATCGCGTAATAGGAGAGAGAGTGTGGTAGATATGATACGCGAGTTGGGATGGAAGTCATTAAAGCAAAGACGTTCTTCGTCGCGGCGAGATCTATTTACGAAATTTTAGTCACCAACTTTCTCTTCGGAATGTGAAAATATTTTGTTGAACCCAACCTACATAGGTAGGAATGATGATCAAAATAAAATAAGAGAAATCAGAGCTCGAACAGAAAAGTTTAGGTGTTCGTTTTTCCCGCGCGCTGTTCGGGAGTGGATTGGTAGGGAGATAGTATGATTGTGGTTCGATGAACCCTCTGCCAAGCACTTAAATGTGAATTGCAGAGTAATCATGTAGATGTAGATGAAGTAGTAGAGGTTAAAACTAGAAGATAAATTCATATAATGTTATGCCCGGAAACCAATATCTGTTGGTTGCAGGCCGTTAAAGGATCGCGGTTCACAGACTGGCATTTCAGCATTTTATTTAACCATCCTGGTGCTGGGGCGTGTATATAATTCCCTCCACGCCGTTCCCCAGTTGCTGTGGACATGTATAAAGGGTGAGTGGAGTAAGACATAACAGCCCCATTATTCCGGGGGCGATTGCGCGTATCGACAAGCGGTGTTCGGCGAATCATAGCCGACTATGGGGCACATACTTTGGTACATGCACAATAATCACGTTTATATTTACCGAGATAATGAGGCAAGCACATGTTTTTTTTTTTTTTTTAAATGGGACGCTATACTTTTTTACCATCATTCGAACGCTCTGGAAAAGACGCGTATAGTGATGTAACTCATGTTGCTATTGTGATTCAAACTTCGCTTAAAAGGCGCTGGGAAATATTGTACGAGTGAGGGTCGAGGCGGTCGAAAGCGGCTGCAGGCTGTAAAAACGCCTCGCGCGACCCGCAGGCCGAGTTGCCGTGCTCTATGCAGCATGCACGGCCTACGCTACGAAGGTAAATCCTCATCCGCCGTCTTTTAAGCAAAGTTTGAATCACAATAGCAACATGCGTTACATCACTATACGCGTCTTTTCCAGAGCGTTCGAATGATGGTAAAAAAAGTATAACGTCCCATTTAAAAAACAAGTACTTGCCTCATTATCTCGGTCAATATAAACATTGTGATTATTGTGCATGTACCAACATATGTGCCCCATAGTCGGCTATAATTCGCCGAAAACCGCATGCCGATACTTGCAATCACCCCTGGAATAAAGGGGGTGTTACGTCTTACGCGACTCACCCTGTATACGCGCCAATCGGATTGTCCTTCATTGCTATGGATGTCTATATGCGTTTTGAGCCACTGACCCCTCGCTGTTGCGAAAGAGCTACTTTCATATCTAAGTGAATAAAAAGGTTTCGAGTAATTATCATGCAACATATGTGCCTCACTGCGTACTATCATTTGCAAAAATCCTCGTTTCGATATCTTGAATCGTTTATTACATATGACCACATGATTAGCGATACGCAAGGACGCGAATGGGCGTGTTGCGCCATCATCCTTCGGATATGAAACCCAATAGCTCGAGAACGAAATGAGATATCGTTCTGTTCTCAGTTTCAGATGAAGTTTAAATATCTTATCCAGATTTCATTCCGAGCGATGAATGAGCTAAAATGAACGATACAAGAAGCTCACAAAATGCGTTTCTATCTCTGCAAAATCTTAAAATGTCGCGCGATGTTTTACTTAATTAGATGCAGTGCAGTAACTGTGGCATAGAGCGAAAAGAAATTCAGCTCTTTATCGAGTGAAGAAATCAGAGCGTAAGATGTGCAAAAATCAAATTTTTACACATAATATAGGCCGGAATTCCATCTCTCAACACAGGCACCAGCATTTGGAGAGCAGAACAGCTGCCTCAGAATTGAATGCAGAGAACACCTCTGTAGCAGCGAAAGAGTTAATTTTGAGGGAGGATTCGCAAGTGACAGCATTGTACATTATGACAATAGGCACATGTGGGCAGACGAAAATCCTGGAGCAATCAAAATGATGAGGCTGCAGGATTGCATGGGAACCAATACATTAGCAGGAATTGTCGGCGACAATTTCATAGCCCATACACTTTATCAAACAAATTAACAAGGTGCCTTATATGTACATATGAAAATTGCACCCGTGAAATTTGCACCCAACCAGAGATCTACAAACTCGGTACGCAGTTTACCTGAAAACTATCCGCTCGCTACGTCACAGCCTACCTGCATCCCGAATCGTCGCTCGCCCAACCACTCAGGCAACACTGAGTTGGTGCTCCACCGCGTCTTTGCCACGTCGACGCCGCCATGCAAATGACCAACGCGAAAAAATATCCTACTGCCGGAGGAAGAGCCAGAGCGCCATCAATTGTCTGCATAACGCTCTACAATATTTCCTCTTACATACGCAAATGACACTCGTTCTACGTGTTTTACCGTTTATATCCTACTTTTCCTTCTTTTGTAATGAATATCTAGATGACTACTCTGCAATTCAGATTTACGTGAGTGGCCGATGGTTCGCCGGAGTGGCCGAGCGGTTCTAGGCGCTACAGTCTGGAATCGCGCGACCGCTACGGTCGCAGGTTCGAATCCTGCCTCGGGCATGGGTGTATGTGGTGTCCTTAGGTTAGTTAGGTTTAAGTAGTTCTAAGTTCTAGGGGACTGATGACCTCAAAAGTTAAGTCCCATAGTGCTCAGAGCCATTTGAACCGATGGTTCATCTACCCACTTCCACACTATTTTTCTAGCGTTTCACCCTCTAACAGCGCGCACGGAAAACGAACACCTAAGTCTTTCCGTACGTGCTTTGATTTCTCTTACTTTATTACGATGATCATTCCTCCCTAAGCAGGCAGATGTCAACCAAATAATTTCACATTCAGGGGACAAAGCTGTATATCGACATTTCGCAATAAGATCTCCCCGCAACGAAGAAGGTCTTTGTTTTAATGATTGCCACCCCAGCTAGCGTATCATATCCGTCACACCTTCTTCCGTATTTCGCGATAATGCAAACCGAGATGCCCTTCTTTAGACTTCTTCCGCGTCCTCCGTCAGTCCTACCTGGTAAGATTCCCATACTGCACCGCATCTTCTGTGTCCTCCGTCTATCACATCTGTTAAGGATCCTATACAGCACAGCAATACTCTAGCAGAGGACGGGCAAGCGAAATGCTGGGAGTCTCTTTATTAGACTCTGTTGCATCTTTTGTCCATAAAATACAGTCGTTGGTTTGCCTTTCCCACAACATTACCTACATGATCTTTCCATTTAAATCTGTTCGTAGCTCTTATCCCTAGATACCTAGTTGAATTGTGTCATCTGTCGTGCAACCGAAATTGAACGGATTGCTTTTAGTACTCATGTGGATGACTTCTCACTTTTAATTATTTAGGGTCACAATTGACTCTTTTAGCAGCATACCAATATTTCGTCTAAATAATTTTGCAATTGGTTTTGATATTCTGATGATTTTACCAGACGATGAATGACAGCATCATATGCAAATAATTTAAAATGGCAGCTAAGTCTGTCTCCTAAATCATTTATGTAGATTAGAAACAGGGCCTTCAATAGTTTCTTGGGGAACTGCTTTGCATGATGACTCACCGTCAATTACTACGAACTGTGACCTTTGTGACAGAAAGGCACAAATCCAGTCACAGAACTAAGATGATACTCTATAGGCATGCAATTTGATTAGAAGTCGATTGCGAGGAACGGTGTCAAAAGCCTTCTGGAAATGGAACCAGTTTATGACCCCCTGTCTATAGCACTCATTACTTGATGAGCATTCAAGAGATAGTTGTGTTTCACACAGACGATTATATTGAGTCCTTGCTGATGGTGTGTCGATGAGTCTTGGCAGAGAGCGTATTGGAAAGTTGTTCCGACGCTACGACAAATGTCACATTCGGAGCGACAACTATCTATAGAAGTAGCTGGCAGGTGTGGCTAAATGTTGTGAATAAAACATTTTTGATTTTCATTTTGGTTTCCATTTCGCGGCCGATGGGACTTTTTTAAATGAAGACTGGAGGCTCTGTATCATGAATATTCGCTTCTGCAACAAACAGTTTAAATGTTTGCGGTTGTAAATGGCATAGTTACGACCATCATACCCGACGATTAATTCAAAACTCGTGATTTAAGAAAGTAAACCAAGCACGATGTACAAAACGAGCATTACGTAAGAACTGCTTGATTAAGTTGTTTTCTCTTCGACATTTTGTATCTTCCTCTCCCCTTTAATGAAGTTTACTGGTTAATGGGTCAACCACTGAATGACGAAATGCTTCTTCTGGAAAAAAGGGTTGTTAATTTGCCACTGTTTTTCAAGACCCGTCATTCTCACCAAAAGTACACCAATAAACATAAGTGATGCTAATTTCTGCTGTGCGTGTACAGAGAGTAGCCAATAGCCGTGGGAATGACAATGGATGTGATGTTAACAGAGAGGCACACATCCGTCTCCCAACATACATTCATCCAAAGAGCGTGATCGTGTCGCGTTGACCTGTTTAAACACGTCCTCTCTATCAGGGTACTCTGATACCTTGCAGATGGTCTGCAAGAATGTCCACATAAAATGTACATGTTATTCGTCTCCTCATTTGGACAGTGGGACATGGAACAAACACACCTCAGACTATAACCGAGCCACCTGCTGCCTGGACACTACTTTCTTGACATGTACTAACCATAGAGTTTGAGCCGACCTTACAAGGAACGAGAAAGCATTCGTGGATGAAAGGGTCGAGTGGAGTTTCACGTTCCACAACATTCTGTAGTGTGGAAAACTGAGCAAGACAAATCAGATTTTTCCTTCGTAGAATGGAACGTGAGCAATGAGATGCAAAATCACAGTTTATGTCACAAGTGGAACTTGCGAGACGCCATTTTGAATTTCGTCGTTTTCTGTTGGAATCCCGTATTTGGTGGGTTTTATATTACAGTTACACGGTGTTTCAGAGCACCAGCGCACTGAGGGTCTTTCGAAAACGCTTCGTTATTGGTACGATTTACTGTAGTAAAATGAAGGGAAATGAGATACTGATGTTTAAAGAATTTTCGTAGTTGGCTGTTTTGTTGTTATAGCTTGTGTGTTATCAAAGTGTTCCGTTTGAACGCAACAGTACAATGAAGTTTATAAAAACGTGTTGTTCTAGGCGCCATTTATTGAAATTTAATCGCAGGTGATAACATATCGGCAATTATAACCTTGAGGATATTCTAGTCTGTTCCAAAAGTGCAATGTGGTGTAGTGGATAGAAGTGCAGAGCTACGAAGTCAAGTGAAGTTACTTCGCACCCTGCTACATCAAAATATTTTCTTCTTCCCCTATTGGGCTTTCTATGTGTCTGGGCTTTCTTGCAAATTTAATAGAAGTTTGTTCTGTAGTGTTCGATGTCACGCACATAAAGGAGCGCTCTCTCTCAGGAATGAGTTTGTTCTATTTTGTGAATCTGCCAGGGAAAATGGAACAATGAACTGTAAGATTGCTTTCTATGTCTCTGTCTGATGCACGCACACACACACACACACACACACACACACACATACACACACACATTTATGTGAAGTACAGAAAAGTAACAGTAATATGGCAGTAAGTAACCGATTTGACAACAAGAGAGGTTGCGCTCCTTGCAGTAGGATATTTTGCAGTTTCTTGTTTCCACTATTGTACTTCACGTGTTCTAAAATCTAATCTCCTTAACAGAAGCGGTTATTTAGTAAGAATGACCTTACGCATTTCCTAAAAAATGAGAAGGATGAAACGATTTCATCTTACGTGCAAGACTATTTTTAATTTGAATGTCACTGTTTGTAATGCCTCTTCATAAGATGATTTCGTTAATGACTGGACATGGAACTTTTCTCTTTGACTTATGACTTATTCATGAATACTGAAGTCCTCGTTTACCTATAGAACATACAGAACCACATAACTAGCAGTGAAGGAGGGAGGAAATGTGCGTTTTAATAAAGCTAATGTAGAAATTTTGTGCCTGTTGATTTTCGTAAATAAACTGTCTAATTTGCGACTCAGATATAGCCGATAACTGCCGATGGAGATCGCTGCTGTCGCATATCGTAATGAGAATACATTCCGTGTTATGCACCCGTTCGCTTCTAAGTGTGTACCAACCACAATGTAAACCACATATGACGTGTTTTAACGACGAGAAACACGTTCTGTGTAGGCCAGCTTTATGCCAGTCTTTCATGCGACCACCAGCTCGATACATCAGAAACTGGAAATGATCGGACCACAATATTCGCCGGCTGTTTAGTATCCACAGAGAAAAAGACCAAATCTTGTAAACAAAAAGTAAGTCAGATTCAATGCAGTAGTGGGAATTGGAAGGATGCCAGGCATCACACGGTGGCGAGTACACAACCGGAGCCAGGATGGTGGCGGCCGCCAGGTGGTATGTGAACACAACAGCATTGCATTGTATTCTTGCAAAGTGTACACAGTACGCAGCTAGCTCAAAATAAGGGAATGGAGTGGCTTCAGTATACAGACAGCATAGGGCATAGTGGACAGAGAGAGGGGTTTTGGAAAAGGAGCCCATACATCATGCAAAGCCTCTAATAGGCTCGGAAACACGGTATGTGGAGACTGTGCTCGTCCGTCTAGCCGCGCGTTCTAACGTGCTGCTTCCCAAGCGAGAATGTGTACTGGTCCATGGCACGAATCCGCCCGGCGGATTAATGTCGAGGTCCGGTGTGCGGGCCAGGCTACTTCAGCGAATGTGGGCTGGTTCCCCTTGTTCCGCCTCAGTTACACACATTTCAACTGTTTGTTGCAGAAGCGACTGTTCATGATATAGAGCCTCCAGTCCTCAATAAGAACATAAGTCCCATCGGCCGCGAAATGGAAACCAAACTGAAAATAAAAAATGTTTTATTTACAACATTTAGCAACACCTGCCAGCTACTTCTCTAGATAGTTGTCGCTCCGAATGTGACATTTGTCGTAGCGTCGAAACAACTTTCCAATACGCTCCATGCCAATTCTCTACGATGATCTGGAGCTCTTTGTTTATGCGAAAATGTCGTCCTCGTAGTCATCAGTTCATGCGATTAAAGATATGAAAACCAGAGGCAGCCAATTCCGGGCTTGGTGATATGTGATCAAACACTTCCCATCGAAAACTCTGCAGGAGCGTCATTGTTGCAACTGCAGTGTGGGCCAAGCAAAGTCATGAAGAAATTCAGTGCCTGGTAAGAACATTCATCTACGCTTTTCTGAATTTCAGTTCATAGACGATTTTATCGAATCACCTATTGCACTCGCTGAACAGGACCGTTGGTTGACGTTCGCTTCCTCCCCTCGCTTCCTGCATCATTAACGTACGCGTACACTGTAATTACTCTACCACGCAAACATTTGGGGCTACATTCGTCTGGTATGAGACGTTCCCAGGGGTAGGGAAGGGGGGGGGGGGGGGGGAGGTGCCAAACCGCACAATAACCCTGCTTTCGGTGTGGGGCGGCGGTGGGGTGGGTGGACTGCTGTGGCCTGTTGTGGGGTTGTGAACCACTGGGGGTTACAGCGGGAAGAAGCTTCTCCATCGTTTGTAGGTCCCCAGTTTAATAAATACGTACATATATACATACATACATGTGGAGACTTCTCTCCCCGTCTATCCAGCCTAGAGAATGTTACTAAGGACGAGTGGAAATTAGAGCCATTGAGAAGACAACACGCCTTCAGCATCATCTATCATAGAAAGACGGGAATGAACGGAAAAAACTGAACAAAACTAGGGAGTATGGCGCTCCTCTAAAGAGTCTAAGAGAAATAGAGAGTTAAAGGCGAACGGACAAAGCTGCCGGAAGCTCAAAAATGCAGTACTATTGGGGAACTCTGTCGCAAAGTTGATACAGTACCAGTTAATAGTCATATTCAGTATAGAGGGAACAATACCATCAAATCACCGTCTCCGTGTAAAGACTTGATCTATTTGTGGGTACGAAGCCCAACCAATAAGAGTACAAGAAAAGAAGCCATTTTAGGAAATAAACTACGAATTGTAACGCAATTCTTGTTGAGATCGATTCAAGCTACCTCCCTGTCCTTATCCCGCTTTGCAACGAGGTGTACCTAGGTCAACACTCGCTCTCAGAGAGATCATCTGGCTCATTCACTCCTAGGTGTCTCTTGTCGCTGAATTCCCGACAACACTCATATTTGGGAGGCGACAGGTGTTCAGTGTTTCAGTGACGATGTTTGCGGGCCCCTGCCAGTCGTGGAGCTCTGTATCAAGGTGTCAGTAAAGGGTCAAGAGTCGTTGGCTGTTAAAGCCTACGTAACGCATTTGTCTTCGTACAGTCGTGGTAGGAAAGGGTTCCTGAAGCCGCAGATCAAATAGGCGGCGATCTGAATCATAGATCGACTATCACACCCTGTGGATTTGTGGAGGAGACGAGATAACCATTCGTCGCATTCTTGTGGTCGGCCTGTGGAATGATTTAAGCATGTCATAGCATTAGCCACGTGACATTGTGAATCACGCTAGAGACAGTTAATCTCGAAAATCCGATCTCTTCTGCATTCTCCATTAGGGGACCTATTATCGCCCCTCGTACAAAGTCGGTAAAGGAGGGACATATAACTAGCGAAACTTTTATTGTTTGAGTGATAATTGAACCAAACTCTGCAGACGTTATTATTATGTTATTGGCTAAAACCTGGATTTTTTTCAATTTTTTGTGAGGTAATTTGACCAATCAACAAATTTGAAAACCATAAAGCACCAGGATCAGATTGCATAACTGCAGAATTAGTTAAAAATGGGGGACAGAGATTGGTGGAAGTAGTTCAAAAAGTGATAACTAAAGTATGGAACTCAGAGATGTACCTGAAGAGTGGCAGGAGTCGATTCTGATCCCAATTTTTAAGAAGGGCCACAAAATGGATTGTAGTAATTATAGAGGGATATCGCTATTACCAGTATGTTCCAAAATTTTCTCGAATATTCTGCTAAGCAGGCTTACACCATATGCAGATGAAATTGTGGGGGATTACCAAGCTGGCTTTCGGAGGAACAGATCAACTATAGACCAAATATTCATCCTGCTTCAAATTTTGGAAAAGAAATGGGAATACAATAAACCAGTTCATAATCTTTTCATAGGTTTTACAAAAGCATATGATTCAGTATTGCAATCAAAATTGTACAGAATTCTTTTGGAACTTGGGATACCAAAGAAGTATGTTAGACTTACAGAAGCGTGTTTGAAAAACACAAAAGGTAGAGTACGCGTGGGTAAATTGGAGTCAGAAGAATCTGTAATAAAGAACGGACTTAAGCAGTGAGATGCCCTGTCTCCGATAGCTCTTAATTTAGTCCTAGAATATATTTTACGAATGGCAGCAGATAATTCAGAGGGTGTGGAGTTAAATGGAAATATTAAGATATTAGGGTATGCAGATGATCTAAACATCATTAGCGATAGGAAAGAATCTGTAACAGCAAATGCGAATGCGTTAATCAAGGCTAGTGAAGATGTAGGTCTAAAGATAAGTGAAGACAAAACTAAATACCTGGTTACTAATAGAATGCCAACAGCATTAGATCAGGAAATGGTAAGAGCTGGAGACATGCAGTTTGAAAAAGTGAACACATTTAAGTATCTAGGCGTGGACGTCACTTCGAGAAATGAGATTGAATCCGAACTGAAGAAGAGATTACGGGTGGGAAATGCGTGCTACTTCTCACTGAATAGATTACTTTCATCACGGGTATTGTCTAGGAATTTAAAGAATAGAATATACAAAACTATTGTTCTACCAGTTATGCTGTATGGGTGTGAGACTTAGTCTCACACTGTGCAAAATGAAAAGCCGTTTCGAGTATTTGAAAACAAAATTTTGAGGAAAATTTTCGGAGCAAAAAGGGATGATATTAGCGGAGAGTGGCGAAAACTGCATAACGAAGAGGTTCACGAACTCTATTTAAGCCCTGACATAATCAGTATTATTAAATCACGTATGCTGCGATGGGCGGGTCACGTAGCTCGAATGGATGAGGGCAGGGCAGCGCGCAGAGTACTGGTAGGGCACTAAGAGGGAAAACGTCCTGTGGGGAGACCGAGGCGTAGAAGGGAGGACAATGTGAAGGCTGATTTGAGGAGTCTAGGTATTGAAGGTGAATGCAAGGAAATAACCCAAGACAGGGAGAGATGGCAAAAATACGTTGCTGCGGTAATGGACTCTCGATTCCGGTATGACCAGTGAATGAGTGTAATTTGACCAGAACGTTGCTGGGTACTTTTAGAATATATACTGCCACTTGAGGAAAATTTTTCAAACATTACTTTACTTATCACTTTTAAAATGTGGTAAGTTATTCTCAGTAATTAGATAAACAAATCTGTGGACCAGTTTTTTTTAATATTATACTTAGAACTCTCGTAACATTTTTTTTTAATTTTACGTTTTTGGTAAAAACAAATTTTTATTACAGAAAAAATTTAAATAAACTTGACAGCAACGAAGTTTGGAATAATTTTGTACCACGAAAAGTTGTATTGTGGTATGTACAAAGTCAGTAGCAAATTTTATCTTATGTGCAATGGTTCAGCAGAAAACGCTCCGTACACACTGAAAAATGGAAATTGCGGAAAATTCAGGAAAAATATTTTATTAGCATTCATGCCAGAAACAAGTATCTTAATGTTGACCATAACAACACATTTTGTCTTTTTGGTCTACATGTAGCTCTTTTCTTATCGTCTGATTCTTCCGGCGTGACGTTTTGGCAATATCCTTGTATGGAAGTTCGGAACTACAATAGCAGTCTCCTTCAATAAGCTTTCAGTGAAGGAAGCTGTATCTAATCCTAAACTCAAAATGTTCTGATCCTTGCGCTGTTGCAATCACTGAATGCCAAACAAGCATCGTATGAGGAAATTTTAACAGAAGTAGATGAGCAAAATGTTGTCTTTGGACGTCTCTTTTAAATGGGGCTATTAAAGCTTTCCTTCGGATTTTATGTTGCACCATGTGTGCATTTCTTTAACGAAACGTAATTAATCGCATCGTAAATGGGCTGACAGTCTTCTATATTCTACAGACGCCTTCTCTGGTGGCAGGAAATAATAAAATATCGAAAACAAGGACACAGTCACGTAGAAAAGGAGGCCTGGAATTGCACGTTGCTTGAAACAAGTTAGCTTTTACATCATTTGTAGCACCAATTAAACTCTAAAAATTACAGACAATATTTGTGACATGCTACGGAACTATTTTGTGGCAAAAAAGATTTCGACATTTTTGACGAATTTCACATACATTCCCCACTTGAATTCGGGACGCGGTAATATGGCGACTACACACGTGTCATTACCGGACTGCTGAGATACGATGTCCGCATTAAAGCCATAGGCCGCAAGTATCCGCAACAATCGGGCACCACACAGGGCCCATCTTCAGTCGGGAAATGCCTTCCCGCTACATTCGGCCACCGAGTTTATTTCACTGCCCTACATATGCTACAGAGATTTATTTGGTAAACTCCTGTTGGGTGTTAAGTTAATTAGACAATTTGCAGCCCATGTGCGAGCTAAACAAATATGTTATGTAGAGACCCGCACCGATAAATCTCGGGTGGCGCGACAGAATGCGTGTCGCGTCGGCAGCGGAGGTGGCGCAGGCGCCACGTATTAATAACCGGGTTGACGCGCCCGGAGCTGGCTCGCGACGATGCCAGGTGTATATGCGTCCCGCTCTGGCGTCCCGACTGTTTCAGAATGGAGGAAGACGCACTGTGCGTTGTTCTGAACACGATTAATTCCAACAGCCCATGTTTTCTAAGCCTTGCGAGGCCGCGCGTCTGAATTAAGGCTTCTCGGTTTTCGAGAAGCGTCTTTGCCGATAAAATTCTCGAAGCGTTTGATCATGCAGTGAAATTCTCTCACCGCCGGTATTAACGTTATTAGTGATCGCAGTTACACGGACGTTAGGCCGCTGTTGGGGGCATGTATAGGAGCCCGACGTTTCGGCTTCTAATCCAGGAGACATCATCAGAGGCTAAGACTTCATTAGTTGAATTTCAACTGAAACAAGCACAGCAAGCCGAATTATTTATCAGGAACCTGTGCCATTGGCAGAGCTACCGAAGCTGCGCTCCCATAATTCCCCCATCCCTTTCCTGACCCCATGCAACTACCTTCATGCCATTTTTTCGTCACAAATTCAGCAAATTTTATGATTGTGGAAACTGTGTTCATAAGATACTGCAATCAATGGCATTCTCATTCATATACGCTAAGACCTCTGGCCTTTATCAAGCAGCTATTTGGCTTGGCACTGATTGATAGAGTTGTTGGATCTCTTCCTGAGGGATATCGTACCAAATTCTGTCCATTGGTGGGTTAAACTGTCAAAAAGTCCTGTACATAATGCTCCAAACGTTCTCCAGTTGGGAGAGATCCGCTGAACTTGCTGGCAAAGTTAGGCCTGGTAAGCACGAAGACAAGCAGTAGAAGTTCACACTGTGAGCCATGAATGGCAACAAAACGGGGCTTAGAGTATCGTCGACGTACCGCTGTGCTGTAACAATGCCGCGAATGACTACCAGAGGGGACTTCTAAGAAATGAAATGGCATTCCGGACCATGCAACCTTGTTGTTGGGCCTATGTAGGGGGACAGTTAGGCTGGTATCCAACCACTGTCTTGGGCGTCTCCAGATGCGTCTTCGGTCTGGAATATCGTTCACTGGAGTAGAATTGTGTACAGTGACCATCGTGACCATCGAATAGGTGTCTGAAGACGACCGGACATTCGGTGGCGTACCACCTGACTCTTCGCCCGTCATGCGGCCCAAGAACCAGGAGTGATCGTGCGGGGTGCCGTTTCCTTTCATTGCTGAACGGCTTTGGTTGTCATCCGTGGAATCGTTACTGCACAGTGGTACGTAACGGTAATCTGCGACTCGTTTTGTTGCCCTTAATTTCCGGAAGCACGCAGTGTCAATTTCTAATGTTTGTCTTCGTGCTTGCCAATCCTTACCTTGGCCAGCAAGATCGTCATATCTCTCCCTAACTAAGAACTTTTCCAGCATCCAACAACCATATCAGTCAGTGCCTAGCCGAGAAACTGTTAAGGTTGGCCGAACACATTATTTACTTGCTTAATTTGTGAAGCTCTTTCTCTTGAATAAATCATCCACTTTGTCCGAAACTGCAAACATTTGTCTGTCTGTACATGTATATCACATCCACCCATTCGCGTAATTCCTTTGTCGTGCGTCTTTTTTTAATAACGACAAAGAACGTATCGTTTAACCTATTTAGATGTCTGAATAGCGTAATTCCGGGAGAGTAGGACCAGCGTAAAATTTGTATATTTTTAATTTTTTTGTTTTCTGGCAGCGTATTCGTATAGTGTGTCATATAAACTTATTGGTGGCACACTGCCGCTTTGAATACAAGAGATATGATAAAATGAAAATACACATTAATAGTCCATCTCGCCCAGATGTGTGTGGGTGAGATGGACCAGTGTACTAGGTGAGACGGACCATGTAAAAAGCAGCTATACATGAAGAAAAGAGTCAATTAAAACTACATGTTTCTATGTGGAATGTGTTGTCATGAGTCTAGAATTACACTATCAAATATTTTATCCCAAAATAATTTTATCAGCTTATTATAAAGCTTCGCTGAACATTTGCTTTTATAATTAATTGTTATTTTCGCTCAAACATTAGCCTACCTTTCTCTTAGCACAGCAGTTACACTTAATGACAAATGTTGAACAACCTTAGTGGGACCTTCGGGACCACAATAGGTTTCACTATGCCCAACACATACATCTTCACAGCATTCATCAGAGCTGCAAAGTCTAAAAAGTTCTGCATCTGCTGAGCATGGTGAGTTATTCGCAGTATTTTTCCTTTTTATTTTTCTTCGATCTCTTTTTCTCTTCACTAGGAATTTGTGTCGGTGATCCTTTTTGTTTGTATTTTGTTTTCCCTCCCTATTTTTAGCCCTCTTTTTCCCTACTGTTTCAATATTTTTAGCAGAGTTTGGCGGTTTGGATACAATTCTTGCCTTCTTCTTAAAATTCGTGATTGTATCAACAGAAGGAAGAAGTGATATTTCTCCCAAACGTCTTGCAGGGGTTGACTTAGGAAAAGTCAGCCAGTTTTGAAGAGTTAATCTTGGAAGTTTTAAGTTTAGTAGGAGTGGAGTTCGACGTCGTGTCAATGAAGGAATTTGACTTGTGCAGATAACTCTGTTCTCTTGATGGAATCACTAGGTCTTTTGAAGAGCTTTGAAATGGATCGTTGGCATGTGTGTTTCGACTCGTTCTTTCGTTGGCATATATGCCTTTTCCGAATAGTAAGCATGGTCTGAGACTGCGGCCATATCCAGTAGTATTGTTCCATTTCCCTTGAAGCCACGTGTTTCATTTTCAACGATGGCTAATGTAGACCGTGATGAGCTGAACAGTTTTCCAAACTGAAGACGGTTATTTCTCCTGGCTGGATTGTACATAATGGAAGTGCTGCAGGCGTTGTAAAAACGACTTTTTAATTATTTGAAAAATGAGCGGTCCAGAGAAAGACTGATTAAATTTATCCCGTGTTCGTCTGCCAAAGCTGACGTTTCCAAAAAGATTGTGTGAGACACGTGTCCATCAAATACAAGCAATACTTTTCCAACTGGTTTCCTGGGCGTTTCTAACCAATATCAAGTATGAAAAAGCACATGCTATTTACTCCTTTCCAAAATATAAATGAGACTTCCATCATCACCTTAGCTAAATTTAATTGTGACCCAGCTCCCTCACATTTGAAACACGTGGTTCATCTCTCCCAAATAACAATGGTCTAGCCGGCCGTTGTGGCCGGTTCGAATCCTACCTGGGGCATGGATGTGTGTGATGTCCTTAGGTTAGTTAGGTTCAAAATGGTTCAAATGGCTCTGAGCACTATGCGACTTAACTTCTGAGGTCATCAGTCGCCTAGAACTTAGAACTAATTAAACCTAACTAACCTAAGGACATCACACACATCCATGCCCGAGGCAGGATTCGATCCTGCGACCGTAGCGGTCGCTCGGTTCCAGACTGCAGGGCCTAGAACCGCACGGCCACGCCGGCCGTCAGGTTAGTTAGGGACTATGGGATTGATGACCTCAGATGTTAAGTCCCATAGTGCTCATAGCCATCTGAACCATTTGAACAATGGTCTATCTCTCCCGATTGTCCAGAAGAGATCGACAGCATTGACTTCTATATGCAGTTAGTGATCTAGGTGGTCATTTCAGGTTAGTTTCATGCTTACTCATTTGTCAAGCTCTCGGTAAAATGAATTGCATCGATATTGTGCAAATCAACCTTTACAATTAAAATTATGTAACTACACGAAAAAACTTTTCGGGTTACGAGAACATAAAACCTGATTTTTCACGAGAACTAATGCGAAAATGACCGCAACACGTTTGCACCACATCGTTCACAGAAGAGATTCCTCAAAAATAGAGGGACTTACTCACTGCGGCGCATTCGTGAAATACGCAATTGGTCCGTCTCATTCAGATGTCCGAGTCCCCAGGACTTGTCGTAAGCATCTCTCAAGGCGCCCTCACATGCTCATCAATGCTTATTGCACAATACTTAGTAATTAAATCATTCTTCTGAATCGACATCAACGGATGATTTCTTTTATCTTTTTTTCCTGAGGTACTCATATTCATATGACGTCGCTGAATGGTTTAAGTGTCTGCAAATCACAAAGTCTCGGCAGCTACACCAGTGTATTACGCACTATCACCTTTACACAGTATAGTGTGGTACGCAATACATCGATGCCGGATCAGTATATAGCGTAACATGTGACACCGTGTAAAGGTGATATTAGTCAATACAAGGATGTTCCTGCAGAGACTTTGTGATTTGTGGACGTTTAAACAACGGATACAGTGACGCCAAATTAATATGGACACATCAGGAAAGAAGGATGAATGGTATCACTCGATGAAGTGGATTGAGGAAAGCAATTTGAATTCATACTTCATAAGTACACTACTGGCAATTAAAATTGCTACACCAAGAAGAAATACAGATGATAAACGGGTATTCATTGGACACATATACTAGAACTGACATGTGATTTCATTTTCACGTAATTTGCGTGCATAGATCCTGAGAAATCAGTACCCAGAACAACAGCCTCTGGCCGTAATAACGGCCTTGATACGCCTTTGTATTGAGTCAAACAGAGCTTGGATGGCGTGTACAGGTACAGCTACCCATGCAGCTTCAACACGATACCACAGTTCATCAAGAGTAGTGACTGGCGTATTGTGACGAGCCAGTTGCTCGGCCACCATTGACCAGACGTTTTCAATTGGTGAGAGATCTGGAGAATGTGCTGGCCAGGGCAGCAGTCGAACATTTTCTGTTTCCATTTTCTGTATCCAGAAAGGACCTGCAACACGCGGTCGTGCATTATCCTGCTGAAATGTAGGGTTTCGCAGGGATCGGATGAAGGGTAGAGCCACGGGTCGTAACACATCTGAAATGTAACGTCCACTGTTCAAAGTACCGTCAATTCGAACAAGAGGTGACCGAGACGTGTAACAAATGGCACCCCAAACCATCACGCCGGGTGATACGCCAGTATGGCGATGACGAATACACGCTTCCAATGTGCGTTCACCGCGATGTCACCAAACACGGATGCGACCATCATGATGCTGTAAACAGAACCTGGATTCATTCGAAAAAATGACTTTTTGCCATTCTTGCACCAAGGTTCGTCGTTTAGTATACCATCGCAGGTGTTCTTGTCTGTGATGCAGCGTCAAGGGTAACCGCAGCCATCGTCTCCTAGCCGATAGTTCATGCTACTGCAAACGTCGTCGAACTGTTCGTGCAGATGGTTGTTGTCTTGCAAACGTCATCTGTTGACTCAGGGATCGAGACATTGCTGCACGATCCGTTACAGCCACGCGGATAAGATGCCTGTCATCTCGATTGCTAGTGATAAGAGGTCGTTGGGATCCAGCACGGGGTTCCGTATTACCCTCCTGAACCCACCGATTCCATAGTCTGCTGACAGTCATAGGATCTCGACCAACGCGAGCAGCAATGTCGTTACACGAGACATCACAACAACAAGGCAACGCCGGTCAACTGCTGTTTGTGTATGAGAAATCGGTTGGAAACTTTCCTCATGTCGGCACGTTGTAGGTGTCGCCACCGGCGCCAAATTTCTGAAAAGCTAATCATATGCATATCACAGCATCTTCTTCCTGTCGGTTAAATTTCGCGTCTGTAGCACGTCATCTTCGTGGTGTAGCAATTTTAATGGCCAGTAGTGTAATTACCTCCAGAAACATTCGAAAAAAGTGTTTAATTTCAGGAAAATAAGACTGCAACTGCTTACTTGTTCTTTTCATTTCAGAAGCTTGTATTATTTGCAGAAACATCTGATAGCACCACCTACCTTTACTCTACAACACAATACTTTACTCTTTTCAGCTTTATACACTTCCTCCTTCTGTCAGGCGTAGTGCAGCAACTCGACGTGACGTGGACGCAGCAAGTCGCTGAAAGTCCCATGCAGAAATGTTGAGACATCCTGTATCTATAGCGGTCGATAATTGAGAAAGTGTGGCCTGTGCAGGATGATGTACACGAGCTGACCTCTCGACTGTGTCCCATAAATTTTCGACGAGATTAATATCCAGCGATCTAGGTGGTCATATCATTGGCTCGATTGTCCAGAATGTTCTTCAAATCGATCGTAAGCAATTGTGGATGGGTGACGTGACGCAATATCATCTATAAAAAGTACGTCGTTGTTTGGAAATATGAAGCCCATAAACGGCTGTATAGAGTCTCGAAGTAGCCGAACAGAATCAATTCCAGTAAAAGGTCGGTTCTGTTTGACCAGAGGACCGAGCCCATTTCATGTAAACAGAGCGCACACCATTATGGAGCCACTGCCAGCACGCAGAATGCCTTGTTGACAACTTGGATCAATCGCTTCATGTGGTCTGATATCTACACACTTGAAATCTACCATCAGCTCTTATCAGTTGGCATTGGGACTCTACTGACAAGGCCACGGTTTCCAGTCGCCTAGGGTCCAAACGATATGGTCACGAGTGCAGGAGAGGTGCTGCAGGCGATGTGCTGTTATCAAAAGCACTGGCGTCAGTCGTATCATGCCGTTGCTTACTGACGTCATTTTTCACTGCACTGTCCTAACCGATACGCTCGTCGTATGTCCCACATTGATTTCTGCGGTTATTTCACGTAGTGATGCTTGTCTGTTAGCACTCACAACCCTACGCGAACGCCACTGCTCTCGGTCGTTAAGTGATGGCCTTCGACAACCGCCTTGTACGTAGTGGGAGCTAATGCCTGAAATGTGGTATTCTCGGCGCACCCTTGACACTGTGGATCTCGCAGTAATGAATTCCCTAACGATTTCCGACGTGGTATGTCCTAAACGTCTAGTTCCAGGTACCATTCCTCGTTCAACGCCTGTTAATTCCCCTCGAGTGACCATAATCACGTCGAAAACCTCATCACATGAACCACCAGAGTGCAAATGACAGCTCCAACAGTGCAATGCCCTTTATACCTTGTGTAGGCGATGCTACCGTCATCTATATATGTTCAATTGCCATCCTCAGTTGTCACCTCAGTGAAGATCACTTCCAGCTTTGTAAAATGTGAAATCCGGCAAGTCTATGAACAATATCCTGTGCACATAAGGTTTAACGAAGTTCACTAATTCGTTGGAAAATTTCTCGCTCATCCTTCAATTATTGCGATTGTCATCTGGCTCTACTGCAAGTTTTCTTAGCATGTTAGTATGGCCTTCCAAGGCACTTTTTCGGCCTCCACCGCTTCATTCCAGCTTTTATTTTTGCAGCATCTAGTGACTGCAGTCGCAATAGTCCACATCCAAACCCGACATATTTGCTATGAAGGCAGAGTTCTAACTGTGGATTCCGGGCGTAATACTGTGCAATAATATCGTGCCACGCTAGGCATCCTACTTTAGTGTATTATATTGACAAATTATTATTGCGCAATAAATACTGAAAGTGTAGAGGTTCCTTTAGGCCATCCTCTAAGAAATTGAAATGGAAAGCCATGTTAATGCTCTCCAGCACTTCTTGAACACAGGGTTTGAAGGCAGCTACTTCGTCAACTAACTCCGCTGAATCAATTTACACTCTAAGACAAAGAAAAAACGACGCACCACGAGGGATTATCCGAATGGGTCGGAAATCGGTAGATGTGATGTACATGTACAGCCAAACGATTACAATTTCAGAAAAATTGGACTTTTTATTCAAAAGAAACAGCTTCATACATTGGTCCACGTCTGCCCCGTATACGAGCAGCTGATTAACAGAGTTGTATGTACCCATGAGGGATATCGTCCTAAATTCTGCCCAATTGGCGCACTAGATCGTCAAAATACCAAGTCGGTTGAAGGCCCCTGCTCATAATGCTTCTGACGTTTTAAACTGGGGAGAGATCCGGCAACCTTGCTGGCCAAGGCAGGATTTGGTAAACACGAAGGCAAACAGTAGAAACCCTCGCCCTGTGCGGGCAGGCATTATCTTCCTTAAATGTAAGCCTGGGATGGGCTGCCATGAAGGGCAGCAAACGGGGTGTAGAATACCGTCGACGTACCGCTGTGCTATAAGAACGCCGCGGATGAAAACCAAAGAGGCCTTGCTATGACATGAAATGGCACCCCACACCATCACTCGTGGTTGTCGGCCGTATGTCAGGCGACAGTCAGGTTGGTACCCCCACCGCCGACCAGGGCGTCTCGAGACACATATGCGCTGGTTATCGGGACTCGGTTCGAAACGGGACACATCACTGGAGACAGTTGTTATCCAGGCATTGAGATTCCATACCGAATGTGCCTGACAGCTTTGCAAACGCTCATGTTGGTGTACAGAGCTCAGTAGTAGTTGGCGGACGCCGTGCCGTGAGCTCAGCTCCCTTTCTGTGAACCGCCTACTAATAATCTTTGTGGTCACTTAAGCACCAGTTGCACATGCGATCGATGAATCCGGGGCTCCGAGTGCCTCTCTGGTGTTTATTCCGTCCTCGCCTTCTGTCGTATCTCTAAATGGACCGCTTCTTTACCGACGCTGTGTACGGCTTTGGTTCGCTCATTTCTACCAAAATCGAATAGTGGCATTGAACCTGTTCAAATGAAGGGCGATTCGCCCATACCTCCAACTGGCTTCCTTAAGTCCAACTGCACGTCCTCTCTCAAATTATGCAGTTTGCGTATATTTTTCACGTGCCTGCCTGGGAGGCATAGTTACTGTCCAACTGAGTACAGGGAATGAAATTCACAAACACTTTATACGCTCTTTACTATCCTTGCCAGATACGCAGCAAATCGTGCTACAGCGTCACAGAGCCATTCACCGGCCGTGAAAGATTACAATTATGCATTTTCCATCAATAACTGTATGAATATCTGTGATGTCGTCTGTCATACAATCACACCGCCGCCTGAGAGATCGATCCACCGGATGCGATTCTCTCGATAAACGGAACAGGAAAACGGCTGTGTTAGCCAATAAGTACACAGCCAATGGCAGTACTTACGCTCGCCGCGAGGCGCCGCTAGGACACTTCATGTGCAGCAGGAGAGCAGAGCAGTTGTGCCAGTGTACAGTTCGTAGCCGCGCTCAGTGGTCAGCCAGCCCAGATGTTAGTCATCGTCTGCAGCTCAGTCATTGCTGCCATCAAGTCTCTGTAGCTCCGTTACAAGTTAGTCTTCAAATTCACCAGATTCCACTTTCAAGGTTACGAGAGATTAATTCGTCGCTGCAAGATTTGTGACTTGTACGTTATGTCATTCTACAGACGCTTGGTCTAGTCGCGTCTTCTACAACTGTCAACCAGCTGATCATGGACTACAGCAAAGTTAAGTAATAAATACTTTCTTATTTTGTACTCCTGCTAATTAATTGTGTTTTCCTGTTGTAGCTACCAAGCAGTCTTGGCATAGTAGAACCCACGTTTCCACCTCCTTGCCTACCTCATATTTGCCACCTCATGTAGATGGAGTCGATTATGGTGAAGATCGAGAGCCATCAATATCAATTTGTGACTAATTTACGTAACTCCTTCGTGGTGTGCCGATTTTTTTTCTTTTTGTGTGTGTGCTACAACTTGGACCAAAATCAGCTACACATTTTCAAGGTACAATACAGAGCACGCTTTTACGACGTTTCCTTAAAGGAAGTTTCTCGTATGAAAGGTTGGGACTGTTTTAGTTCTGTTTGGCATTTCATTTGTTATTCTGTTAAATACTTCAAATGCTCCAACTCAGTTTATCCTCCTCGTGCGTAGTCCCATACTGTTCCGAAATTAATGTTACAGTCTTGTGAAGGCGCAACGCAGGCGCGGCTCGGCGATGATGAAACGTACCCATTACTTACCGACGCATTTAACCTCCAACAGTGCTACCCACATCGCTGCGGTTCGCTCGAATACGCGCATACGAACGATACGTCGATATGGGGAACGACTGGGAGGGAAAGCGAAATTATTGTTCATTGAGATTTGATACAAGGACTAAACGGCTTAAACATTTAGCTCAGTGAATAGCTAAGAAACCTTAGACCTTCAATGCCTTAATGTGTATCACACTTCCATTCGCACTAGAAAAAAAAAACAAACAAACAAACAAAAACAGGAGATTACATACTGCCGGAAAAAAAGTTAAGTTCACCACCTAACATCAATTACCTCAAACTGCCGTTGCACTGACCTATAATTTACTTTGTTGTAAAATTTGTTTTATTCTGCCTTGTTTGCGAAACATTTTGCAAAAAGAAACAATTCCCTCACTCAAAGGCTTAGAAGCTATTTATTTTTTGCGGTCTCAAAAATGACAATCACCACTTAATTTGTAAGGGGAAAACAGTATATCTCCAAAGCGACTCATCATAGGACTCATAGGGAGTATACAAAGCTTCTTGCACATGCGGTCATGTGCACGTAGGAACTACGAAGAGAAGGATAAACACCTGACATAGAAGTAACAAATTTGCAGACTCAGCTAGTTCGCTATGTCAGCTAGTTTTGCGAAATTGAATAACAGGCATTCTTACAGGGTTGAGAGATTATGCCCACTATCTAACAGTAACTGATCACGTGAGGCATTGATCACATAATCGTGGCGATCTTTATATCAAACTGAGTCCTGTCTGTATGCTTTTACCTATTTTAGAATGACGACTTATAATTTGCTGAAATGGAACGTTCGTAATTTCTGAAGATACGAATCGGCGTTATTAGCTGAGATGCGAGAGAGAGAGGGAGGTTTATTGCCCATGTTATGAAGTCTCTGCACAGAGCAAGCAGTGGCGAAGACAAAGAATAGATATGTAAAAAGATTTAAAATTCAGGAGAAAAGGAAGACATCTGTACGGTTTACCGGTGAGTATATAGTTTTGCCACAGGTGACAAAGAACTAGGAAGAACAGTTGCAAGGAATGGATAGCATCTTGAATATAAAGTAAACAAAACAAAAACGGGGGGGGGGCATATATAAGGCTACGAGTGTGTCCAGACCTATGTAATCATACTATGTACATATTTGCAGTTATCATAGTCTATGGACATGTAACGGCAAGACAAGTTAAGAAGGCATACAGGGAATATAACCTGTAGACACACGAAGCACTGAAGGAATCCAAACATATTATAAAAATGGAAGTATGTACATATGTATGTAAGTATGTATGTTCCCCGTCCCTTCCTAAGCCACTGGACCGCTTTCAGCCAAACTTGGTACACTTATCACCTACTGTCGGGAAAGAATCGCTGTTGGGATTGGAAGGGGGTGAGATTGGGGATGAAGAGGAAGTGTAGCTCAAGACGTGTGAATACCCATACCCTTTTCATCCAGGATTTGAGAATGAGAAAATTAGTGACTTGAAACAAGCTTTACTCATGATATCAAAGCTTTAACAGCTTTTTCTAGCTGACAACGTCCAGAAAAAGATGAAAAGAAATTTTTTTTCGCTTACTGCATTTTCGCTGTCATGCAATAAAACTGTGGCATGAGGCACGACATTACAGTTTATTACTTCTTCAGCACTAAATTTATTCGAAACACACTTCCCTGACAGTTATAAGAATGAATGTACCTGCAAAATTATATCACTGGACGACACATGGTTCAAGAGATATAACGTCATAAACATTGAGCTATGTGAAAACCAACTGCAGGGCGAAATTCGTCTACATGTACCTGTGAAATACGTCAAATATATATGAAATGTATGTGACATAATCATATGTGGGCAAAGACGCGGACAGCAGCTCCTCCTAAGCCCTTAGATCGATTTGAATCATAATTGGTACACGTACTACTTACTGTCTGGTGACACATACTATGAGGATAAGAGCCATCAACCTCCTATTGTGGTGGGGGTAATCGTGGAGAGAGAATGGGAGGAAATGGACAGCAGATCTAAGGCTTCCATTCAGTCCCTTGTTGCTCACTTTGGTGTGGCAGTTGAGGATAGATAAAACTAAAAAGCCGAAGTTTTAAATTTCATGTTCAAGAAATTATTGACACAGGAGAATCGTACATACATATCGTCATCCAACCGTTGGACAGTCACGTATGGACGACATACTACAGAGTAAAGGTACCAATGAATGTGCAGTTCCAATGAAGGCGCAGCTTGTGTTTCTGACAGTTGGCTAAACTGATCAGCTCGCCACTGACGCAGTTGTGTTCAGAGTGGTATTACATACTCCTAGTGGAAGTTGTGTGAAAAAATCATGTGTTTCCGAATTGAAACAGGTAAAAATCACTTTGCAGCTTTCTTGATGTAATTCTGGTACTGTAATAAATAAGTTATCTACAGAATTTACGAGCAGTGGCCTTTAACTCTTGACTGCATTTTGAAAAGCTGGCTCTCAGTCCACCGTACTGCATCCACATATTTTGCAAATGTGACGTTTGCTTCCATCTATTGACTTCGCTCGGAATCATTGTTTCTGTACGAAAGAACGCGCATATAACGTCCCTAAAAATTGCGTTCTCTTCAGGACACAACAGCAAATTTGTACCTCTTGAGTATGTTCTGGAGCCGTTTTGTTTCTGAATGACTTCAGATCAGGTTGCTGCTGTTTGTGGTACCAAGGAGTCTAAGGAAAAGACTGAAAGCTGTGAATACAGAACACAGAGTTTGGCGTTTCCAGAGGACTGGATCCAGTGCATTAAGCGTGTGAGATGGTGGCATGAACAGTGCTCTCCGTGTGCTGGTGAGACCTATTCTTGAGTACTCCTCGAGTGTTTGGAATCCGTACCAGATAGGACTGAAGGAAGACATCGAAGCAATTCAGAGGCGGGCTGCTAGATTTCTCAGCGGTAGGTTCAAACAACACGTAAGTGTTACAGAGAAGCTTCAGGAACTCAAGTGGGAATCTCTGAATGGAAGGCGGCTTTCTTTTCGAGAAACACTACTGAGAAAATTTAGAGAGCCGGCATTTGAAGTTGGTTGCAGAACGTTTCTACTGCCGCCATCATACACTGCGCGTAAGGAGCACGAAGATAAAATTCGAGAAATCGGGGCTCATTCAGAGGCATATACAGTAGATAGTCGTTTTTCCCTCGTTCCATTTGCGAGTGGAACAGGAAAGGAAGTGACTATTAGTACAGTAGCTTGCGGATTATCTGTGCAGATTTACATGTAGCTGACAGTGAACGGGATGGAGGAGATAAACATTGATGTGGGAAAGGAGGAGAGGGACAGAGGAAGGAAAGAGAAGGAGACGGACAGAACAATGAAAGAGGAGATGGATAGAGGAAGGGGGAGGAAATGGATTGAGAGAGAAGGAGGAGGTGGACAGAAAGATGGGAAGGGGGAAACAGAGAGATGAGACGGAGGTGAGGAGAAGATAAACAGAGTAAGGGAAAAGGACCGAGATGGACAGAGGGGGGAGAAGCAGATGGAGATAGAGGAGAGATGAACAGAAAGAGTGAGGAGGAGCATTGGACAGAGAGAGGGGGGTCATCGGATGGAGAGGGACAAGAGGAAATGGGAAGTGTGTGCAGGGCAGAGAAGGTGGACACAGAGAGGGAGAGAAAAAGATGGTCAGAAAGGGGATGGAGGGGGGGGGGGGGCGGGGAAGGAGGAGGTCGACTAATAGAACAGGAATAAATACATACCTGGGTAACACCGGATAGTCAGCTAGTCCAAGAATAAACATATGCAAAGAATTAAAAAGCAGTGAAAATAAAAAAAAATCATTATGCCAATGAGAATATAATTCAGTCAGAAATAGTAAAGCACTGTTTTTTGTAGGAAGCACAGCTGAACGAAAGGGATAATATCTCGAAAATAGGTTGCAGCTTGATGATAAACAAAACTATAATAAATGTGGTAAAATTAAGTCAGGTGGTGCAATTCCTAATATAAATTTAAGTGTTAGGGGAAGTCTTTTCTGAAACTATTTGAGCGGCGTTTTGTATGTAAGGGAAAGTTGGACGATAAAAAATATAGACACGAAGAGAACTGAAATTTTAAAAAAGGGGATAGATCAGGTAACTTGTAGAAAGATACTGTACAGAAGAAATTTATGCCACTATTTCACTAAAAGAAGAAACAGGTTGAAAGGACGCATTCTGAGGCATCAAGGAATATTTAATTTGGTAATGGAGGAAACTATGGGAGTACGAGTTTCAGTGCGAGACCAAAGCTTGATTACAGTAAGTACAAGTGGGTATAGTTTGCAATAGCTATTCCGAGATAAACAGACTTGAATTTGATAGACAAGCGTTAAAGTTGCAGCAAAACAGTTTAAGAATTGAAGGAAAGAACAGCAACATATTTTTCCTAACCCATTATGTTGTCCAATTTATCCTACGCGTTGTAGATAGAGAGACCCACCCCTTCTGCCTAGCTCTGAAATATCCATTTTTCCTAGCCAGAGAACATATATTAACGGTCAGGTTTATTAATACAACCACTGCGCGTCTGATGATTTCGCAGTACAGAATAAGCTTTTGCATTGCAGTGTCTCCAGTGTAGGTTCCGAGAGCGTAGTGAGTCTTGGTAGCGTCCACCTCCTGTGTCCTGGACGGGCGACGATTATTTCTCCTGTTCAGTTCTTATTGAATCTGCTACTGTGCGACCACGAAGTTCTCATACTTCACCATCGACAGCAAGCAAAGGTTCATTGTACCACTCTTGAATGGTACTAGTCTGCTCTCTGTGCACCTGTATTGCGGTCAGCCAAGGTATTATCACTTGCACCTATTGAGAGCATTTTTACACCTATAACGGATGTACATTTGAGCGCTAAATGTTTGATGATGTAACCGTTCATTGCGAATAAGTACCCACTTTGCATTTTGGCTAAATATTTAGGCTATGGAAACATCTCCATTTGCGGATTAGTTATACATCCAAATTTTTGAACTATAATTGCTATTATTTTCCGTGCTTGGTTATTATTATCTCAAACGCGATAGTTGTTACCAATTTACGTTGATGTTCATCGTGTACTCTGAAATGCTAAGTTATGGAATACCATCGTACTGCCTAGGGTATATATCTGTCACTTGTGGGACTATGATGTAGAATCCAGCATTTTAGTTGATTTTTTGTGGGTGCGCGTGGAATAAACAAAAGAATAGGGAGGGAGCTGCTGACGGTACACAGTCTAGTCTTCGCACGTAACACCATTGGACCGCTAGAATCTATCAACAGCGTCATACGCTGTGACTCAGTGACAGCTTGTGGAGTGGTTTTGGATCTCACTTCGGTCATCAATTTTTGCGACAAGAAATACACTGCCCTCTCATTGCCATTCAGCGCTGATGATGAACCTCTTTTCCACGGCCGAAATTCGAAACATTAGCCTCCGCACTGAACGCTTTTCCAGCAACATGCTTTAACGAACTAGGTTGCGAAGCAGGAGCTACAATGTATCAATACATCTCGAAACGGATGGGCTTGTACCTTGAAGTTCATCCGTCATCAGTGGTCAGATAGCACAGATCCGATCAAGATTTGTTTGCACTATTAAAATGCCTTCCATACACGCTGTAGTAATTTTATTGTTTTAATGATCCATATGTAGCTTAAAAAGATCACTATAAATGTAATGCAAAACTAAATTACTTGGATGTACTGCGCCAGAAAATTTATACGAACCACCTCCGTTGCACAGTTCTTGCATGAGAAGTAGCGGCTCCAATGTTTGAAAAGTGAACAATGGTCGGGAGATCGCTATACTGACCCCATGCCTCTCCATACTGCATCCGAAAGACGGCATACGGCAGAGTATGACAGGCGACCGGCCCTTTGTCTTCCATTTTTGTTATTTATACAACATTCAAACTAGATGATTTCAGATCATTTCTCAAGTTTTACTAAAATTAGAAAACTGTGAAATAATATGCACATTTTAACAATGTTTTCGAACACACTCGGTAGCAGCACGTTTATGAGAGATCACTGGTGTAATTTATTATTTGACATTGTTTCTGATGATCCATTTGGTAAAATCTGTACATTCAATTCTGCTTTATAACTCCTTTTTGACGAAGACGTGGCTGAGAGGTTCTAGGCGCTTCAGTCTGGAGCCGCGTTGCTGCTGCGGTCGCAGGTTCGCATCCTGCCTTGGACATGGATGTGTGTGATGTCCTTAGGTTAGACAGAGTTACTTAGTTCTAAGTCTAGGGGACTGATGACCTCAGATGTCAAGTTACATAGTGCTCAAAGCCATTTTTTTGTGACGAAGATGGATACAAAATATTACTCTGCAAAATAACACAAAACATTACAAGTAACATGTTTTCGCATAGTAGAGATATTCTGAGTCATAATCACTCCCCTAACGATGGTCGAATACTACCTTGATCTTACTTTATTCACTGAAAAGTCTTTATCATTCATGGTTCCATTAACCGACGTGCTAAACACACAAAGAAATGGCTTTTATGTGTCATTGACTCACAGTTGTAGAGGCCAAATTATGTCCAGTTCTGTTGCTTTTGACCTGGCAATCAACTTTGTGATATTGGTGTATGATCTGATCTTCAACAGTGGGAAGCAAAAAGGTGCTTAGAACATCAATGTAGACCTTTGCTGTGATGGTGACGCGCGAAACAACAAAGGGTGCAACCCCCCTCCATGAAAAACACCACACTATAACACCACAGGCTCTGAATTTTAGTGTTAGCACTACACACGCTGGCAGATGACGTTCACCGGGCATTCGCCATACACACACCCACACACCCTGCCATCGGATCGCCACGTTGTGTACCGTGATTCGTCACTCCACACAACGTTTTTCCACCGTTCAATCGTCCAATGTTTACGCTCCTTACACCAAGTGAGGCGTCGTTAGCATTTACCGGCGTGATGTGTGGCTTATGAGCAGCCACCCGACCATTAAAGACAAGTTTTCTCTCCTCCCGCCTGACTGTCACAGTACTTGCAGTGGATCCTAACGCAGTTTGGAATTCCTGTATGATGGTCTGGACAGTTGTCTGCCTATTACACATTACGACCCTCTTCAACTGTCGGCGGTCTCTGTCAGTCAACAGAACGGCCTGTACACTCTTTGACATAAAACTCGACCGGCGGCCGGCCGCTTCAGAGGCTAAGTCCGCGCCGATCGCGACATGGGACAATAAAACTGGCCAACTCGCGAATTTTCTAAGTCCGGTTATCTGCATAATCTGGCAACACTGCAGACTGCGGCACTTTCTGGAGGAAAACTTGTCCCATGATAGAGAAACACTAGGCTGATTACGCCTGTGGTCTAGCGGTAGCGTGCGTTGTTTCTGTTCGTAATGTCAGTAGATCGAGAGCAGCTGATATCAAATATTTTTATAGCCTCTTCTGTCTGAATGCTGAAGACGTGAATGTAATGGTAGCGCAGATTCAATCTATTCCGCTTTCTGACACACCGATATAAAAATTTTATCCAGTAACGATTTTGCGGCAGATTTCCTGCAGACTGTCCTCCTCTGGACGCCGTATGCGGCAAAGCTCCGGGATCCATTTGCTGGCTACCGGCAGCGGCCGTGGCGACAGCAGCGGCGCTGCACTCCCCCGTTCTTTATCGAAAGCGCCTGCTCCCGCTCATCGCTTTTGATGATTTCAAACGCTTTATTATTAAATGTTGCTCCACAGAAAATTTCTACGATTTCCATTCACGCTCAAAAGCAACGAGACAGACGCCCTGATTAGTAGGCGGGTATTATATTACATTAATCGGCAAGAGCTGAGTATGGCCCGAAATTAATTTTATAGACTGGGACGAAATTAAACCACCTCGCTACATTCGATGAATTTATAAATGCTTCATACCTCGTTTCTTTTCCTTTCAAACTCAATTATTTGTGCAACTTTTGGTCAATGTTCGGATGTTTTCGTCAAGCCGGGGTGAGCGTCTGTGGTGTAAAGTGTATTACAGTTCTTGTTTCATTCCTTATGGTAACTCTATGCGATAAACTGTGTGAATACCTTGCAATGCATGCTCTGTAGCAGTTCAGGAACACTGCACATTTGGAGTTCCATGTATGGGTTCATGAAGTTTAAAGGCATTCTTCAGATTTCGTATAAAGAATTTTTACTAGCCGTTTGCAACTCCATTAATTAAAATGGAAAATAAAAGGTTGTAGTCAGCGGCTTCCACCGAGATTGGAACTGCTATGTCATACAGTACGACCACCGCAACGAACAAGGGAACCTCTTTTTTTTTAATTTTGCTTTTTGTCTTTTACGTTTTTTGACGATTACCCCTTTTTTTCTCTCTTATTTTAAAGCCCCTTAGGAAAATGGCAATAAAAAAAGAAACTAAGTGCCACCGCCACTTTTCACCCTATAACAAAAAAAAAATCTGGTCCACTTCAGGCGTTGGCTCCTGACTAAACCTACCCCAAGAGCTGCCTATATACCAGGGGAAATACGGGAATTCAAGGTTAGGGCTATCATTACAAACAAAACAAAATCTTCCTTTTTCTGAAATTTATTTTTATTTTGATTTTTGTTTTGTTGATTTTTGTTGTGTAATTGATCAGACGCCTTCTGCGCCCCGCTGGTAATATGTTGAGTCACGTCTTCTCGAAATTGGTGTGTTCCGTTCAGTAGTTCAGAAATGTTCATTGGTTCAATCTGGAAACCTTCTTCACTCTTGACTTAACACATTCCAGCTGCGAGGCGGGTCGTGGAAAGCACTCCCAAGGAAATTCGAGAAAAATTGTCTGTATTTTGGATGGCGGACAACGACATAATGACGGTCGTTGAGGTATGTCCAAAAATCGAGTACAGAGTCTACAGTTTGTCCAACTAGGTAGTGATTGGCATGTCCGCGAATCCAATTCACAGCATTGGTCTTTGTCCGAGGAAAATAGTCACGTCCCGGAACTAATAATCAAAGGGGAATATTCCGATTCAGAATGTCCCGCGTTAGAAAAGCCACAATATGACGAATAACCTCTGAGCTAACGACACACTGGCGACCACAGACGGACTATAGCCACTGCAATGTTGCCTGAGCCTCAAAACGCAACCTTAAAACACACAAACAGGTGTTACTTATGTGAAGAACGCCGTTCTTGGAGTCCAGATATCAATTATACTTTCTAAGTGTCTCATCTTACAGTGGATTCTATCGTACGAGTCTTCGATGTGGAAAACGAATGTCAAGTAACGCCGGCCTACACCCGGACAAGTTGACAAATACTTGCTACGACGCTGCCATTTCTCGGTTCTCTTACGAGGCAGCTCTTCAGCGAAATGCTTGCCGTGATTCTCCGATACGGTCCTTCAGAGTGGAGACGCGCGCGCACGTTTGGTTTTTATGCGGCGTTCTCCCCTGACGGTTTCTGACGTGGGCTATGTCTACATTTGAGACATTCAATTATCATTAATCCAGAATGATACAAGTTTCAGCTTCCGGCGTGGAAGAAGGCTGTTGACGCCGACATTATATCATTTCAACGTAGGGAAAGCAAAACGGGTCATTCAATGTTTCTCATTCAACATAAAGCGTGTGAGATAATTTTCCGTACGTTCAAGTAAGTAAAAATACATCTGAAGCTTATTCGAATTGAATATAATGTAAGATACCAAACGCTTTGCACCTCGATGTCGAATTTGTCCACGTGCAATCTTTTGCAGCATACAAAAAGAATGTCATGATTACCACGAGAATGAAGAAATATGTTGGTACGGATGGAAGCAAGGAGAGACGCAGTCAACAAATATTCGATTCCTCATGGCATTCATTTCATTTGAGACGTAAGAAGAGTTAAAGCGGGATATTACTTTCGTTAACACGAAAGATATGCCGCACATATTGATAACAAGGAAGTCTGCGTCTTCATACGTTTCCTCCTTGAAATCTGTATGCTCTCTTATATACTAAGTAGCCTGATCATTGTTTCAGTACTGTTACCCTCTTGTTTGACCCCGTAACGATGAACAGATTCCAAATGCATGTCTCTGCATGAAAGTAGCTGTTCGAACCCTTCCTGGGTTGCTTTTTGTGTTTTATTGCTTGGAATTCCTGAAGCAGACCACTGTGCTTTCTCCCCTTGTGGGTTAGGTCTCAAAACTAAACCACTTTTTATCCAATGGCATAATTTATTCAGACAGCATCAGCACAAGACTGTCAAACAAAGCCTTCCATTTACAGTTGCAACACTCTAACCAGCACTGACCGAAGTGTAATCCACGGTCATGGTCCGAAATTAGCAGCTGTCTGCTACTGTGACAAAGTCCGTACTACACTTTCGATTCCGCAGCACCATTTTATCTGGTAACACTGTGTAGTTGCAGAGTTGTGCCAGCATGTCTGTCCTCACACTGTCAACTTTATGTATCTCACTTCTCCTGTAGCGTTGATCACGAGGAGCAGAAGTAAATGAGTGTATTCTGCATGACGTAACATTCAGTATTCCCTTCTTTCATAGCCACTCTTCATGTGCATCGATACCAAATAGGAATGTGAAAACTCTTGCGAGTGAGAGAATGACAATAACAATCGTAACAAGAACACTCAAATAATGAATGATGTTTATTCCAACGCAGAACGAGAATGGCTTTAAATATAAAAATCTATATCTATATCCATATCTATTGATCTTTGAGTTGGCACAATGCAAATATATTCTTAGCATTTAGTTACTGAATTTAGTTCGGGATGTTTGCAGAGAAAAGGAAAAGTCGGTACTTCTCGCTAGTGTAATATAATGTGAACCAGCAACTACCCTTTCCTTAGAACACGACTCAAGCAGGTCCCCAAGTAGGTACCAAGGCACTGCTGCATTCTGTTCCCTGACATTGCTCTGATGACGGTTAATGCAGATAGTTCCGATTATGAAATACAAAACGTATTGCAGGTTAGTTCCTAGGATAGTAACATTAAATTTGCGTTGTAGACGGCACATGAACGTGACGACTATCCATATTACTCATCAATATAAAAAGACAATATTATGGGAATTTAGCAGGATTACTCAACATGAATTCTGAAATTGGTTGACTGACCGCACAGGTGCTAAACTTCGTCAAGAGTATACGATGTCCTAATCACATTAGGAATACGAAGATCGTCTTCGACAGCTCGCAACTTTCACATTGCTATCTCCACCCTACTCCAGACAGCCCTCGGTGGAGTTGCACTAAGATGCCGATGCAATGTAAGGCCTTCAAACCGACAACAGACCACATATTGAAAAATACAAGCGAGTTCTCTTGCAGCGTAAGCTTATTGTAACTAATCTAAAAATTATTGGACAGGAACATTGTCCTATTCAAAAAAAGCTGTCCAGCAGGTCCTCTAATCGCTCCTTGGTACAGTCGTTTGACTATTGAAAATGGTTCCAACAAGTCACCACTAGAAAACACTGCTCTGTACCGCAATAACTCAAGATGTAAAGTAATACCACGGTACTACAAATATCAGGGAACACCTTATCACAGATAAGACTGTCCTTAAGGCATGTAAGCTCACATTTATTACAATAAATGACATACCTGAAATGTTACCACTCTCATTATTACGTCAGATTGGTAATGCACGTAGAAAGTTCGTCGTATTCATGATTTCCCCTTCAAAGTAACATACCGTACTTATTATTTAACACAAAATGACATTAAAAATTTAAGTTATTCACGAGCAGCTAGTTGAGAATATGTATGAACTTCAAATGACACGACGAACCGTCTTGTTCCGCATATGGATTCAAACCCAGCTCATGCAGACTAAGCAAATATTTCGTTACTGACGGAAACTAACAGTCATTCCTGATTAAGCATACAGAGAGTGATATACCTCGATTTTAGACAGATTCAGTTAGCAAATATCAACTTTAAATTGCATAACGCAAACATGTTTAACAGACGCGAATTCCTACCCATCATCTATTGTCCCTGTTAACGAACTACGAGAGATGTTAAATATTGCTTCTTCACAAGTAACTTACTTGAAATGCCGTGAGGTAAAGCTTTGTGTTGGACACGGATTCGAAACCAGAACCTAATCGGATTGCTATCGAAGCATAGTCAAATGTGACATATCGGATTTTCGCGGCAGTAGCTAGATGTTTTAACTGAAATGACGAGACGAAACATTAATTTTTTCCTTCCCAGGACTCCTACCCGGCACCTATCGCTGTTATATTCTAGAGAAAACGAACGTTAAATATGAGTTTGTTGCGCCAGCAGTGATATGTGAGCATGTTTGAACTAGAAATAATATGACGAAGAGTTCAGCGCTCACTGGGAATAGAGCCCCACATATATCGTTGTTGACTAAACACAAAGAGACGTCAGCTACCGAATTTTTCTCCACCAGCTGCTCAGAATAACATCTTGAACTTACAGTCATCTCGCAAATAGTTCTGTGTCTCACTGGGAGTTAAAAACGTCAAATATCGTTAGTGTTGACAACGAATGAAAATACATTAGAAATCAAAATTCTTATCCACCAGCAGATAGGTGTTCTCATGCTAGAGCTTGATAATACATAATTAAATCTTTAGTGCCGGGCCAGGATTCGATCCCATTCACGCGTAATATGTGGAGATGTTGAGGAATCTGCAGTTTTGAACAAACAACAAATTGTAGCCGAGCTGTATTGTCACGAAGGGATCAAATTCCGCGTTAAGGGCGGTCTGAGTTGCATTCTCAGTTCAGAACCAATCTTATCGACATACAGAAGCTCAGATAAAAGATGGAATAAGTGTCCTGTGACCATACATAGAGTTTGTTTCGTCACTTGAAATAAATAACTAGTATAAGAAAGGTTACTGGTGATAGAGTTTCTACATGTCGCCACTCCAGACTTTATTGTGGTTCAACGTACCGTCTACTTGGTAGAGAAGGAAAATCATCTATAATGTGAATTTTCAGACCACACTGCCATTACACCTTCTTCACTTGGTGTAGCCAGGAGAGAATTGACTCTGTCTCTCCCTATCTAAAATCATTGACAGAAGTGGGAATCCAACCCAGACCATAGGTATAACAATCTACCATCCGTCCAACAGACCACGAAATCCTCTTCTCTCTTTTTTCTGTCGTAACGCCGTTGCGCCACACTGGATGAGAATTCTGACACACAGGCGTCCTGTAGTAATTTGCACCATGTTCAGTAAATTCATTTACTTGGTTGACCGAATCACCATGAACTAGCTGCCTCGGCTACCCAGTGCATACATTCCACTCTATATTTTGTAATCACCGAAATAAAATCACGTAACTGCCACCTACACAGAACTGCCAACAGTGTAGGATGCAGAAGTTTAAATTGGAAGTGTTCCTTTCCACTTGAGCTATTCTATTGCGCTATCTGTTTGTAGAAAACGTCGTTCAGTAAAAAAAAAGAAAAGCTGTAACTGTTTGTCTCTCAGAAGTCAAGACCTGGCCATAAGCATAATCTGACAGTGCTGTGGAATCCAAAAGTTCTGGAGGAATAGTTGTCGAGCTCTGGAGCTGTTGTAGCTACGTGTCAGCTAGTAGCGTAGATAAGATGTCGCGAGTTCGAATACATTCAGTGCTACATTTTTTAAAACGCAATTCTGCTGTCTGCTGAAGTTGTCAATCTAATGGAACTTTGAACATACTTCCCTTCACTTCTCAAAGTAGTCGCATGTGGAAAAAGGGCTAACTACTGTGACATTTTGTTCTGTTCAGGTTTAATAGACAGCAGGCAGCAGATGCCTCTCGAAGATGTGTAGGGAGAGCGCATCGTGCCATAATATGTCAGAAAAGTATTTTCTACATTATATGTCGTGTGGTAGCGAGATTTTATTCTTCTTCAATCTTTGTTTGACAGCTTTAACTCAGAACAAGTACGGTATGTTACTTTGAAGAGGAAATCATGGATACGACGAACTTTCTACGTGCATTACCAATCTGACGTAATAATGAGAGTGGTAACATTTCAGGTATGTCATTTATTGTAATAAATGTGAGCTTACATGCCTTAAGGACAGTCTTATCTGTGATAAGGTGTTCCCTGATATTTGTAGTACCGTGGTATTACTTTACATCTTGAGTTATTGCGGTACAGAGCAGTGTTTTCTAGTGGTGACTTGTTGGAACCATTTTCAATAGTCAAACGACTGTACCAAGTTGCGAGCTGTCGAAGACGATCTTCATATTCCTAATGCGATCAGGACATCGTATACACTTGACGACGTTTAGCACCTGTGCGGTCAGTCAACCAATTTCAGAATTCATGTTGAGTAATCCTGCTAAATTCCCATAATATTGTCTTTTTATATTGATGAGTAATATGGATAGTCGTCACGTTCATGTGCCGTCTACAACGCAAATTTAATGTTACTATCCTAGGAACTAACCTGCAATACGTTTTGTATTTCATAATCGGAACTATCTGCATTAACCGTCATCAGAGCAATGTCAGGGAACAGAATGCAGCAGTGCCTTGGTACCTACTTGGGGACCTGCTTGAGTCGTGTTCTAAGGAAAGGGTAGTTGCTGGTTCACATTATATTACACTAGCGAGAAGTACCGACTTTTCCTTTTCTCTGCAAACATCCCGAACTAAATTCAGTAACTAAATGCTAAGAATATATTTGCATTGTGCCAACTCAAAGATCAATAGATATGGATATAGATATAGATTTTTATATTTAAAGCCATTCTCGTTCTGCGTTGGAATAAACATCATTCATTATTTGAGTGTTCTTGTTACGATTGTTATTGTCATTCTCTCACTCGCAAGAGTTTTCACATTCCTATTTGGTATCGATGCACATGAAGAGTGGCTATGAAAGAAGGGAATACTGAATGTTACGTCATGCAGAATACACTCATTTACTTCTGCTCCTCGTGATCAACGCTACAGGAGAAGTGAGATACATAAAGTTGACAGTGTGAGGACAGACATGCTGGCACAACTCTGCAACTACACAGTGTTACCAGATAAAATGGTGCTGCGGAATCGAAAGTGTAGTACGGACTTTGTCACAGTAGCAGACATCTGCTAATTTCGGACCATGACCGTGGATTACACTTCGGTCAGTGCTGGTTAGAGTGTTGCAACTGTAAATGGAAGGCTTCGTTTGACAGTCTTGTGCTGATGCTGTCTGAATAAATTATGCCATTGGATAAAAAGTGGTTTAGTTTTTAGACCTAACCCACAAGGGGAGAAGGCACAGTGGTCTGCTTCAGGAATTCCAAGCAATAAAACACAAAAAGCAACCCAGGAAGGGTTCGAACAGCTACTTTCATGCAGAGACATGCATTTGGAATCTGTTCATTGTTACGGGGTCAAACAAGAGGGTAACATTACTGAAACAATGATCAGGCTACTTAGTATATAAGAGAGCATACAGATTTTAAGGAGGAAACGTATAAAGACGCAGACTTCCTCGTCATCAATATGTGCGGGATATCTTTCGTGTTAACGAAAGTAATATCCCGCTTTAACTCTTCTTACGTCTCAAATGAAATGAATGCCATGAGGAATCGAATATTTGTTGACTGCATCTCTCCTTGCTTCCATCCGTACCAACATATTTCTTCATTCTTTTTGTATGCTGCAAAAGGTTGCACGTGGACAAATTCGACAACGAGGTGCAAAGCGTTTGGTATCTTATATTATATACAATTCGAATAAGCTTCAGATGTATTTTTACTTCGTTTGTATTTTTAGATGATTATGAATGTTACGGAAAATTATCTCACATGCTTTATGTCGAATGAGAAACATTGAATGACCCGTTTTGCTTTCCCTACGTTGAAGTGATATAATGTCGGCGTCAACAGCCTTCTTCCACGCCGGAAGCTGAAACTTGTATCATTCTGGATTAATGATAATTGAATGTCTCAAATGTAGACATAGCCCACAACGCGACGTCAGAAACCATCAGGGGAGAACGCCGCATAAAAACCAAACGTGCGCGCGCGTCTCCACTCTGAAGGACCGTATCGGAGAATGACGGCAAGCATTTCGCTGAAGAGCTGCCTCGTAAGAGAACCGAGAAATGGCAGCGTCGTTGCAAGTATTTGTCAACACTCTGATAGTGCATTTACTACCGGGTGTAGGCCGGCGTTACCTCGCTAAATTCACTTGACATTCGTTTTCCACATCGAAGACTCGTACGATAGAATCCACTGTAAGATGAGACACTTAGAAAGTATAATTAATTTCTGGACTCCAAGAATGGCGTTCTTCACATAAGTAACACCTGTTTGTGTGTTTTAAGGTTGCGTTTTGAGGCTCAGGCAACATCGCAGTGACTATAGTCCGTCTGTGGTCGCCAGTGTGTCGTTAGCTCAGAGGTTATTCGTCATATTGTGGCTTTTCTAACGCGGGACATTCTGAATCGGAATACTCCCCTTTCATTATTAGTTCCGGGACGTGACTATTTTCCTCGGACAAAGACCAATGCTGTGAATTGGATTCGCGGACATGCCATTCACTACCTATTTGGACAAACTGTAGACTCTGTATTCGATTTTTGGACATATCTCAACGACCGTCATTATGTCGTTGTCCGCCACCCAAAATACAGACAATTTTTCTCGAACTTCCTTGGGAGTGCTTTCCACGACCCGCCTCGCAGCTGGAATGTGTTAAGCCAAGAGTGAAGAAGGTTTCCAGTTTGAACCAATGAACACTTCTGAACTACTGAACGGAACACACCAATTTCGAGAAGACGTGACTCAACATATTACCAGCGGGGCGCAGAAGGCGTCTGATCAATTACACAACAAAAATAAACAAAACAAAAATCAAAATAAATACAAAATTCAGAAAAAGGAAGATTTTGTTTTGTTTGTAATGATAGCCCTAACGATGAATTCCTATATTTCCCCTGGTATATAGGCAGCTCTTGGGGTAGGTTTAGTCAGGAGCCAACGCCTGAAGTGGACCAGATTTTTTTTTTTTTTTTTTTTGTTATAGGATGAAAAGTGGCGGTGGCACTTAGTTTCTTTTTTTATTGCCATTTTCCTAAGGGGCTTTAAAATGAGAGAGAAAAAAGGGGTAATCGTCAAAAAAAGTAAAAGAAAAAAAGCAAAATTAAAAAAAAAGAGGCTCCCTTGTGCGTCGCGGTGGTCGTACTGTATGACATAGCAGTTCCAATCTCGGTGGAAGCCGCTGACTACAACCTTTTATTTTCCATTTTAATTAATGAAGTTGCAAACGGCTAGTAAAAATTCTTTATACGAAATCTGAAGAATGCCTTTAAACATCAATCTTCGTCCGATTCGACTTAGTAAATTAAGTTAATATCATGGATGTGTGCTTTGCAAATGCCAAGGCGCTTCACTGTAAAATAGATTCTGAAAAGATTCAAAGCGACTGTCAACATGTCAGAAGGTTGTTTATGAAGTGCACATGTTGATTAATATAGTTCCCCTCTTCTAAATTTTTGCAATAGCATTTAACTGTAGACGTTTTCTAACACCGGCGTTAGCAATTCCTTTCCGTTCTCTGAAACCTCCAAAACGACAAATTTTTCTGGTCTAAATCTGATGACCTTAACTATCACTTCCGATCAACATTAAATACTTCATGAACCCATACATGGAACTCCAAATGTGCAGTGTTCCTGCACTGCTACAGAGCATGCATTGCAAGTTATTCACACAGTTCATCGCATAGAGTTACCCTAAGGAAAGAAACAAGAACTGTAATACACTTTACACCACAGACGCTCACCCCGGCTTGACGAAAACATCCGAACATTGACCAAAAGTTGCACAAATAATTGAGTTTGAAAGGAAAAGAAACGAGGTATGAAGCGTTTATAAATTCATCGAATGTAGCGAGGTGGTTTAATTTCGTCCCAGTCTATAAAATTAATTTCGGGCCATACTCAGCTCTTGCCGATTAATGTAATATAATACCCGCCTACTAATCAGGGCATCTGTCTCCGTTGCTTTTGAGCGTGAATGGAAATCGTAGAAATTTTCTGTGGAGCAACATTTAATAATAAAGCGTTTTAAATCATCAAAAGCGATGAGCGGGAGCAGGCGCTTTCGATAAAGAACGGGGGAGTGCAGCGCCGCTGCTGTCGCCACGGCCGCTGCCGGTAGCCAGCAAATGGATCCCGGAGCTTTGCCGCATACGGTGTCCAGAGGAGGACAGTCTGCAGGAAATCTGCCGCAAAATCGTTACTGGATAAAATTTTTATATCGGTGTGTCAGAAAGCGGAATAGATTGAATCTGCGCTACCATTACATTCACGTCTTCAGCATTCAGACAGAAGAGGCTATAAAAATATTTTATACCAGCTGCTCTCGATCTACTGACATTACGAACAGAAACAACGCACGCTACCGCTAGACCACAGGCGTAATCAGCCTAGCGTTTCTCTATCATGGGACAAGTTTTCCTCCAGGAAGTGCCGCAGTCTGCAGTGTTGCCAGATTGTGCAGATAACCGGACTTAGAAAATTAGCGAGTTGGCCAGTTTTATTGTCCCATGTCGCGATCGGCGCGGACTTAGCCTCTGAATATTTTAGAAAATTCTTATGGGAATTTGCATATGCACTACCCCTCCCCCCCCCCTCCATAAATTTGGAAACACCATGATGCGTATAATAACCGAGCAAGATGGAAATGATATATGAGTGTTGTTGTTTAGAATACAGGGTAGTATGCTCGAATAATGGTTAATAATGACGCTTGCAGCATTGCACAGACAATTGTTGTACATGTACATACATTTTGGTATTGCTCATTTTTAGGTAAACTGACATTACATGTCCAAGCAGTTCTACTAAACACGGCTGGTGGCACCAGTAGGCGGCACGTTTGTGTAGAGGTACGATGTTAACAGTTGTGTTCAGTTGTAGTTTGTGTGAAAGGAGAACACGCCGTGAAAGAAGGTAGTACACGCAGCGAAAGTAACTGAAAAACCCACAAAGTGCAAGATTAATTATGATTCACGGGTAAAAATAGTCACTTTGTACCAAGATGGCAGCAGTCCATTAGCGGCATCGAGATACAGGCTCATATTATAGGTAGGCTGTTTATGCGTTTGTATGTTGGTAGCGCTATGTAGCGCTTTGCATTTATAACTCTGACAGCGCTGTGCGCACTCTGTAAGAGACTCTTTGCTGGTCGGACTCAGCAGTTGAAGGTGAATCACCAGCAGTGATGGAAGTTGGAGGTGAGCAGCTAGCAGTGATGGAAGTTAGATGTGAATAGTAAGCATTGATGGAGATTAGAAGTTTGAAGTGTTAGCGCGAGCGATCTGGACGTGTGTACGTCATGGAAATTTAATTTGTCGATGATTACATAATTTTTGGAACTGGATGTCATGGACGATTACATAATTTTTCAACTGGTTGTCACATTCTTAAGGTAAATACACTGCTCTGCAACAATTTCTTTCCTTTACTAACCACATGCCTATTAGTTGTTAGAGCCTACAATAGTTAGACTCTTTTATTTAGCTGGCTGTATTGGCGCTTGCTGTATTGCAGTAGTTAGTGTGATGAAGAATTTTGTAAGGTAAGTGACTTATGAAATGTATAGGTTATTGTTAGGATTTCCTCTAATGCGAAGCCATTCTTTCCTATTAATTGTCTGAAGTCAGATTATCATCAGTCACATTGTGTTGCGCTTGGATATTGTGGGTCAGTGTTGAGATGATAAAGAATAGTAAAGAGACAGTATGGTCAATTTCAGTCAGCAGTTTAGGTAAAAAAATTTATTAAGAAGTTTCAAAGTGATTATCATCCTCGCCCAGGAGTGTAAAGGAAAATATCAGAACGCTGGGAAAAGTATTTGGTAGTGACCAATAAACTTAATAGATTCGAGACAGTCCTTGAGTTGACTGCGGAACTAAATACATCTAGGGATACCCCAGTGAGTGGGTCAACAGGCAGACGTCACCTGGCACCTGCGAGAAAACTACCTCGAGGGTTATGTAGCAGCAGCAAAACCGGAGTTGCGACCTAACAACGAGAGAAGGCTCCAATAGGCTACGACACATCAGCGTTGGACATCGGAGGATTGGGAAAGAGTCTTGTTCACTGATGAATCCAAGTTTGAAATATCTGTAAGTAAATGCCACCACATCATACACCGTTTAGCCAGTGAATGCATGAATACTCAATTCCAATTGTGAAGCATGGAGGGCACTCTTTCATGGTACGCAGATCTGTTGTAGGGAATAAAGTCGAACATTTTATGAAAGCAGATGTAAAAATGGTCCAAAAGGATAATCATGCCCTTCTCCAGCGACATGTCAAGACATCTGGTTTGCATCTGACTGGGAAAGGATTTGTCTTGCAGCAAGACAACGACCCAAAACGTTCATCCCGCATGTATCAGAACTATGTGAACTATTTGAAAAACGTAGAATAGCCTCTTCAGGCTCCTGATTGTAACCTAATCGAGCTGCTGTAGCATGAGTTGAACAGGAGAATCATGAATGGTATACGCTTGTGGGATGTCCTGGAACGAGGAGACTAATTCCAGCTGAAAACCTGGAAAAATTGACCCACTTCATGCCTTTGGTTAAAGCAAAAGGTGGCTATATAGAGGAATCTAAAATTTCATAGCTGCATTTACCTATGTATTGTTTTAACTTCATAAACACTTAGAAAACATTACAATGCAATTTTATAATGTGTTTCTTTTTCCTTGTCCATAATCACTTCGTGTTTCCATACATATGAAGGGTAGTGTAGTCGCTGGGGGCTTTCGACATTGTAAGGAGTACGACAAGTAATTTGCCTCTCCCTGAGGAACGCTTCAAAGTCTCCTACGAGACGCTTACCACAAAGAGTGCCCGAGGTGTGACGTGGAGCAGCGGCGCACGCGGTGACAGCGGCCGTTTAGTACTGTGCAAAATTAGAGACGGTGTTTACTGGCGGAGACAGTGCGACGCCACCCAAAAGTTCCCACCGCGTGTGTTTACTCAGCTGCTGCGGAGCAAACAAGAAGCCACCGGGATAAGTGGCCCGCTCAGACCCTTCCAAACACCGTTGGAAAGCACTTCTCGCAGTCGTCGCCGCTGGGCGCTGCGGACAGTGTGGCCAGCAAAAAGGTCGTGAGCGGCGGGGAGGGGAACAAGCGTTCCTAATTTTGCGGACTCAGCCACCCCACACCCTCTCCTCCAGCCTTCCTCCTCTTAAACCTCTCCGGTTCGCTAGACTCGGCTCCTCTCCTTCTCACCGCATGTTACAGTCAATTCTTACTCTCCTATTACCACCATTTATCTTACAAGGTGACAGTTATCGAACTACATGAAAACAAACGTAAATTAGTTACAAACTACTGCGTGCACACATTTTATTCAACATATAAACGTCACTACAGTTATTCGGATTCAGTTTATGAGATGTTAGATATGTCTGCCACCATTGGCGATGATGTGGTGGAGACGAGTAGCGAAATTCTGCATGACGCACTGAGGTATGGTAACATCGATGCTGTCGATGACCTCTTGAAGTGCTGTTTTCAGCTCAGCAGTGGTTTTGTGGTTATTGCTGTACACCTTGCCTTTAATGGAACGCCAAAAAAAGGAGTCGCATGTGTTCTGATCCGGAGAATATGGCGGCCAATCTGGGCCCATGCCAGTGGTATCTGGGGGGTCAACGGAATCGTCCGATTCCAACTGTCGGCTTTGACCCGTGACGTGACGTAAGGCTGTTGTGGTTGGTGTAGAGGCGTGTGTTTATATGTAGTTTGTATCCACACAAAAACTCCCAATTTCCCTTGCTTGTCCCGTTAGTTTCATTATATTTTTGGAGGAATATCTGTTTGCTGGTTTTTTCGATCTATTTTCGTGTTTGTTGTCATGTTTACGTGATGACGTCATAGGAGCGGTATGGGAGTTGTTGTGAATGGTCGTTTCCGCCATATTGATCAAAGTAGAGGGATGGAATCGGACGCTTCCTTTATCTCTCTCTGGGTACCCCAGAGCCAGAATGCATTACCCAAAGTGCTCCTCCAGGATATGAAGCACTCTCCTGCTTCGGTGGGGCCGAGCTCTGTCTTGCATGAACCACATCTTGTCCAAATCCAAATCACGATCACATTTCATAATGGGGATGAAATCATCTTCCAAAACCTCCTCATACCGTTCGGTAGTCACCGATTATTCCGTGACTGGATGTTCATTGCAGGACCCAAAGTCACCTGTCGAGGGTGAAGAGACTCCTCGATCGCGAAATGCAGATTCTCAGTCTCCCAAATGCGCCAATTTTGCTTATTGATGAACCGGTTCAAATGAAAGTGAGCTTCGCCGCTAAAGCAAACTATTCATGCGCATTCTAATTCCCATAATGCCCCGCGGCCAACCGTGGAGTTCGAAAATCCTAATGCAAACCGTTCAGAAGTTATGACGATTTTATTTCATACAGTTCAACAATTGCCATCCTCTGTCTTTTCTATTGAGAACCAGTTAATAATTTCCTTTCTTTCTTACACATATTAGTATACCTGGTCTTCTTAACACACCGAGCGACGTGGCACAGTTGTTCGCACACAGGTCTCGCATTCGGAAAGATCCAGACTAGCGTTTTCTGTGATTTCTGTAAACCAGGATCTATGCACCGAAATTGCTTGAAAATGTAATCACACGTCAGTTCTAGTATAATACAGGGTGATTCAAAAAGAATACCACAACTTTAAAAATGTGTATTTAATGAAAAAACGTAATATAACCTTCTGTTATACATCATTACAAAGAGTATTTAAAAAGGTTTTTTTTCACTCAAAAACAAGTTCAGAGATGTTCAATATGGCCCCCTCCAGACATACGAGCAATATCAACCCGATACTCCAACTCGTTCCACACTCTCTGTAGCATATCAGGCGTAACAGTTTGGATAGCTGCTGTTATTTCTCGTTTCAAATCATCAATGGTGGCTGGGAGAGGTGGCCGAAACACCATATCCTTAACATACCCCCATAAGAAAAAATCGCAGGGGGTAAGATCAGGGCTTCTTGGAGGCCAGTGATGAAGTGCTCTGTCACGGGCTGCCTCGGGTAGTTTGGTTTTCAGCCTAGTCAACAGCGCCTCAAGCGAACAAATGTACAACTAAATGAAACTTTATAGCTCCCTTAATTCGCCGACAGATAGTGCTTAGCTCTGCCTTTTGTCGTTGCAGAGTTTTAAATTCCTAAAGTTGTGGTATTCTTTTTGAATCACCCTGTATATTTGTCCAATGAATACCCGTTTATCATCTGCATTTCTTCTTGGTGTAGCAATTTTAATGGCCAGTAGTGTACAATGGAGGATGCCATATTGTGAACCAAGTACTTCCTAATTCCTACATATCTGGGCCTGCTCTCCAGGAACAAGTAATGGACTATCTGCAGCATTCTGTACCATAGTGCACCATTCGTTGAAGAATAGCAGCAGCTCGACTAGGGAGATGCCTTACCACGGACGGGCTGCCGTAAGCACCACATCACAAACGGCTGCGACCAGGATGCATGCCTGGCTACGCGTTGTGTTCAGCTATGAATCGCTGTTCTGTCCTACTCTGGATTACAATCATGGCGAGCATGGTGGCGATGTGACGAGAGGTGCCATTAATCCAATTTTTTTGAAATGTACAGCAGTGTTAGCCCTGACGTCACTGTGTGGAGAGCCTTGGGTATGACTTCAGGTCGTGGCTGGTAGTGACTGAGAGAACTCTGACAGCACAGTGATACATAATGGACAACTTGTTTTACCTGTCATGTGATAGAATGGTGGTGCCATATTTCAACAGAATAATGCTCGTCCTCATATGGTACTGGACTTCACGAACTATGTGCGTGACGTTGAGGTACTCTCGTGGCAAGCAAGATCCCCAGACCGTTCCGCGGTAGGACATGTGCCGGAGCAGAACACACAGCAACTCCGTAACACTGACAGCATCCAAGATAACAAGTACGAGTTACAAAAGCTGTCAGTTAGCTTACCTCAGTAGAGGATACAAAAGCTTTAAGACGGCGTTCCCAACAGAGGATGTGTATCCATCCAGCCCAGAAGTGATGCAACGCGTGATAAGTCGGCTCATTTAGACGAGGTCATTGTAAATTTGACTCGATTTTGTAATCAGTGAAATAATATCACATACTCTGTCACCGTTATGATGGGAATCAACAAGTCTATAATTCCTTAGGAAAAATGGTTATGGAAAGATAATAGGTAGCGAATCTGAAACGATGGAAACAGGAACAATAACTACGACTTCTTTTTTACCGACAGAAAATGCGGGCTAGATTTAAGGCATCTGAACTCCCCGAGAGTACTTGCCCATTTTGAGACGAAGTGGTTGATTTCCCGCGGTAAGATTAGACACTTGTCACCAGTAATGATGACAGCGTATCACTCGCCAAGGCGCACTGAGGGCTAGGCCACAGCGGGGACTATCTTGGTCATGTAACTAGGTAAAATCACGTCTCAATTCGAAGCTCGCAGCGCAAGTCTGGGAAGTGATCGTCGGAAGTGACTTCGCAGGCAGTCTCGACAGCTTTTTGCCTAAATGTCAATAAATTTATTAATGGGAACGTCGGTGATGTGCAAAACTTAAGGTGGAATGTAACTTTCGCATGGTATGTCGCAGAAAACGAACGTAGTTCGATGTAATTTGGACCATGCATAGAAAGAATTACTAAAGTATTGTACAGAAGGTAAGTGAAAGAAGCACTTAATGGGACGAACAGAAATGACACTATAATAATTACACTGAAGTCACCGTGCTTTATGGTCGTCTCACTGCGTATTTCTTTTAGTTACCTTCCTTCAGCCAACTGGACTAAAAGTAAACTTGCAAAAAAGTATTAATTGCCTGGTTCAGCGAAAGCTATAACCGAAATTTGAGAACAAAGAAAAACCATCTTTTAGAAATCTTCAAAACCTCTGTGACAAAGAACTGGATTGAATGCTAGCAAGGAAAACAGAGTAAAATGGTTCTACACTGACGGCAAAAATCTCAACACCAGCACAGAGTTGTGCGACATAAACGAAAGTTTACATCTACATCTGAAAGATGCTGTCTACTACAATTTCTCGTTAGTCGTATAAGAGTGGCCATAGTAGCGCCACTATGAGGATGCAAATCAGATTTTCTCTAAGTACACGCCGTAACTGTTGTGGGCGTTAGTTGCCTTTGAGACTGGGCGTGGTGAATTGATGGTACTCAAGAATGCCTTTAAGGCTACAAAGACGCCATTATCAGCATCACACTAGGTTGAACGAGGTCGTGTAATAAGGCTAAGAGACGGTAGTTGCTTCTTCTGGGATATTGCAGAAAGACTTGGCAGGAATGTTGCCATTGTACATGACTGCTGGCAGTGGTGGTCGCGAGAACATACGGCTACAAGAAGACCGGGCACGGACAGCCCCATGACACTACCGAGAGAAGACCATCGTGTTCGACGTATGGCTCTGGCCCATTGTACTCTATCTGGAGCAGCAATTATGACCACGTGACACACAAATCGGTTAAGGATAGCTCCCAGCCAAACGCCCTGCGGCGTGCATTTCGCTAACGCCAAACAACTACCATTTGCTGCTTCAGTGGTGCCAAGCGAGAGCTCATTGGAGGACAGGGTAGAGATCTGCTGTGTTTTCTGAAGAAACCTGGTTCTGCTTCGGTGCCAGTGATAGTCGAGTGTTGTTTAGAAAGAGGTCATTTGAGGGCCTGCAACCAATCTGTCTGCTTGCTTAACACTCTGGACCTACACCCGAAATTATTGTGTGGGGTGCGATTTCGTATGACAGCGGGAACGCTCTCGTTGTTATCCGACGCACCCTGACTGCATATCTGTACGCCAGTCTGGCGATTCGACCTGTTGTGCTGCCATTCATGACCAATATTCTAGTGGGTGTTTTCCTACATGATAACGCTCGTCCACATACCGCTGTTGCAAACGATGGTGCTCTACAGGGTCTTAAGAAAAATATTTGACAGAATTGAAGCGTATCAGCTGCATCAGCAGCATAGAACTTTTTCTCGCAGTTCCAATTTACAATCATAGAATATAATTAGAAATGTGTGTGCACTGTACAATAGTGAATTAACTTTGCTGTAGATCTCCACACTCACATAGAACATCGTATCGTTGGTAGTAGTGTGTAATTGTTATAATTTACGTGTGTTTACGTGTTTCATGAAATAGTGAACAGATATTACAGAATAGAGATGGGCAAACTGAAACACGTAACTGTTTCGAAACTAATGAAACAGTACGATGTAATGTTTCGATACACTGTTTCGAAACAGTGAAACAGTTTGTGTTTTGTAATCTAATAAATCTACACATTTTATCATCTTGAATGTCTACTGTATAAGTATGTCCACATAAACATAAATGAGGTGCGAGAGCGCTAATCATATCGTAGAAAGTATGAAACTATCACTTAGGCGTCTTGGAAGTTTCGTATTTCCTTCAGCAAATGCGCTGCTTTCGTGTCGTGTGACTTTCATACTTTTCAATTGGCTGAGGACAGCCATAGCTGAAGGCAGAAGAACCACCACGAACGGAACTGGAGGTGGGAGCAAACTGCAGAAACAACGGATATGCTACTGGGATTCCCACATTCCATTAGTATGGCTAATATACCCATCCTACTAATTTCCATGCACACAAAGGGAATCATTGTGGATAAAACACACAGTGACTATAGACTCACAAATAACACCAAATAATTCGAATAAATAACAAAATATAACAGAAAAAAAATTTTGTGTTTCAAGGTGTTCCGAACCGTTACTATAAATTTACGATGCTTCCCGTTCACCATTACACTATCAGTGATATGTCAAACAGATTGCTTGCAATTATACCTACACCAAATTTATGTACATGTCTAATAACTGTCACTCTACACCTTTTTTTATTTAAGATGTTGTAGTCTTACTTGCATTTCTTAATATGATTTCTGTACATGACCAGAGAAGCGTATGTTATAAAAAAAGTGTAATTTAACTGAATGATTTTCACATATTTATTATTTTGAATGTGAATAGTATGCGTTGTTTTATTGTTTGGTTAATGTTTATAAAGCAGATGTTACGCCATTTCGGAATAGGACAGTCAGCTAGAAACGAAGCTTTATTTTCGAATATCTTAAGCTTCATGCTATTGCTTGTCAAAAGATTTCGACACTCTTGAAAGTGTTTCATGAAGTGGTATGTTGTGTTTCAGTACCTGTGCCGAGCCCGAATCTCGTCCGACACAGAGCGGAATGAAACATCACTGTTTCGATACAATTAGTCCGTTCCAGGCACAGGTGGGCTGAAACAGTCTCATTCTGAAACAACGATACAGTTTCTGTGTCTGGCTCGAGATCCGAGACAGGGGCGGAATGAAACACCACTGTTTCGAAACAGTGAACCATAGCCGTTCCGAAACACTGAAACAGTTCCACGTATCGATGCACTGTATCGAAACATAGAAACAGTGGCCATGTCTATTACAGAATAGTAACATGCATCTATTCATTTACTCTTTGAATAATACTACGCCGAGGATAATTGACATACTTGACCTCATACCCATTTCAGTAGCAAACAGCTAATTTCACACCATTTATTATCGTGACAGATCTGCGATAATTGTTTGCTATTCAAACGGCTGTGAGTTGAAGTACCGGGTGATAAAGATGTCAGTATAAATTTGAAAACTTAATATACGACGGAATAATGTAGATAGAGAGGTAAAAATTGACACACATGCTTGGGATGACATGGGGTTTTATTAGAACAAAAAAAAGTATTGCTAGAAGCGTGAAATATCTCTTGCGCGCGTCGTTTGGTGATGATCGTGTGCTCAGCCGCCACTTTCATCATGCTTGGCCTCCCAGGTCCCCAAACTTCAGTCCCTGCGATTATTGGCTATGGGGTTACCTGAAGTCGCAGGTGGATCGTGATCGACCGACATCTCTAGGGATGCTGAAAGACAACATCCGACGCCAATGCCTCACCATAACTCCGGACATGCTTTTACAGTGCTGTTCACAACATTATTCCTCGACTACACTTTTGTATTTTTTTGGTTCTAATAAAACCCCATGTCATTCCAAACATGTGTGTCAATTTGTTCCTCTCTATCTACATTATTCCGTGATTTATTCAGTTTTCAAATTTATACTGACTTTTTTTTCACCCGGTACTTTAACTCACAGCCGTTTGAATAGCAAACAATTATCGCAGATCTGTCACGATAATAAATGGTGTGAAATTAGCTGTTTGCTACTGAAATGGGTATGAGGTCAAGTATGTCAATTATCCTCGGCGTAGTATTATTCAAAGACTAAATGAATAGATGCATGCTACTGTTCTGTAATATTTGTTCACTATTTCATGAAACACGTAAACACACGTAAATTATAACATTTACACACTGCTACCAACAATACGACGTTCTATGTGAGTGTGGAGATCTACAGCAGAGTTCATTCTCCATTGTACAGTGCACACACATTTCTAATTATATTCTATGATTGTAAATTGGAACTGCGAGAAAAAGTTCTATGCTGCTTATGCAGCTGATATGCTTCAATTCTGTCAAATATTTTTCTTCAGAAATGATAACTTTGCTCTTCTGACTTGGTTCACGTTTACTTAATGGTTTGTTAAAGACACTGTTCATCAAACAACGTAGAACAAAGACAATAGCTGGCTGACAATCTATGTAAGGCGGATATGGCTTACCTTGCGTTATAATATCACGAGTCGTAATACCATCCGTGCTCCTAATTTCGTCACCCTAGAAATTTCTGGTTTCCACAACTGATAAAAAGTATTTGACTGCGCGTGCATGCGTGACCTCAGTCCATAATTTTGCTGAGAGAGTCTAATGTGTATAACGCGTCTAACTTCCGAGTACGAGGGAACTCATTATTTTACACTCAGGCATTAGTGCAGCAGTCAGATCAACACTCCTAGTGTCTGCGCTGTTCTGTATGCAAATATTGGACTTCATTTCAGTCGCTTTTGACAACGATTTGGCCTATTTTGCTCTAGCGGCCATTATATTAAGACTGGGGAAGTTCGTAATTTTCTTCCTGGCGACGAAATTTTGAACTGTTATTAAAAACTCATGTTATTTGTTATTTATAGATATTATTTTACTTTTTGCTATGGAGAAAGGCAAGCGGAGATAAATCCATTCTTTGCACAAAATGCTTGATTTGTTATAACGAAACACACACTTAATCTACCCAGATATACAACTTCATGTGTGACACATCTCTAGAAAGGTGAAGGGAACATGAAAATATTGTTCACTGACAGTCTTTAAGTGATTTGTAGACAAAGTTATCGGTAATATTATAACGGAAAAATATACTTTAATTAATTTTATTTTTGATAGTTTTTATAATGGACGAAATTGGGAACATTTCTTTGTGTTAATGCTTTTGCAGCATTAACATTTATGTCAAGTACTGGATTTATTATGTTATAACAAGTCAACTGTAAGTTACCTACAAGTGGAGAATAAATTCAGAAATGTATATCCTAACTTTTAGTCTTTTTCATAGCCTTATAGGGCTTATACAGGTTCTAACCTACTAAGGTGCCGAAATTTTGGCCGCTATCATACCAACAGAGGGAAAAATATGGGGAGATGCCGCCACGGACTTAGCGCTGTAAGTTGTTCTGAAGCTGGCGCGGCCGTGTTAGATGCCCCGAAATATTAACAGACTACTGTTTGCACGGAGATCGTTTAAGAATGATTTCTGTTTATAATTTCTGTCGTGTGCACGTGACAGTTATTTTAAATAGTAAATATTACAGTCCTTGCGCTAATAACATAGTGTCAGAAAGGCGTTTTCAGACCTTTTTCTGGTCTTAAATGCGTATATCATCCAGTAATACAACGCATTTGTCCACGTGAATGAAGCTTTCTTTCTCTTTATACGTTTCAAACAACCAAGAAGAGAAGTTTGTGAAGCGAAAAGGACAGTTCTGCAATCCATTTAAAACCTATTTTGCTGTACTTGCGTCCGCAACTGGTGAAGTGCTTGTTTGCTTAATGGTACTGATTCTTCCTCGTTACATTTTCAATTTTCACATAATATGCACATGTTTAATGCTAACGTCTGCAGAAAAGTTACCTACGTTTTCTTTGGTTCCCTGTGAAATTGTACAATGTAGGAAGAAGTAAGCAAAGCATGCTATCATGTCTTGCGTATGTCAACGAAATGATTCTTGAAACGTCGAAGAAACAGAACAACATGGGAGTGTACCTTCAAGCAGAATTGAATTCTTGTTTTATTTGGCTGTCAGGGCCGACCGAGATGGCCGAGCGGTTCTAGGCGCTTCAGTCTGGAACCGCGCGACCACTACGGTCGCAGGTTCGAATACTGCCTCGGGCGTGGATGTGTGTAATGTCCTTAGGTTAGTTAGGTATAAGTAGTTCTAAGTTCTAGGGGACTGATGGCCTCAGATGGTTAAGTCACATAGTGCGCAGAGCCATTCATTAGGCTGTCAGGGCGTCACTGTCATTGTACACTGAAGAGCCAAAGAAACTGGTACACCTGCCTAATATTGTGTAGGGCTCCCGCGAGCACGCAGAAGTGCCACAACACGACGTGGCATGGACTCGACTAATGTATGGGGGAGCTGAAACCATGAATCCTGCAGGGCTGCCCATAAATCCGTAAGAGTACGACGGGCTGGAGATCTCGACTAAACATACGCTGCAAGGTATCCCAGATATGCTCAATAATGTACACGTCTGGGGAGTTTGGTGGCCAGTGGAAGTATTTAAACTCAGAACAATGTTCCTGGTGCGACTCTGTGGCAATTCTGGAAGTGTGGGATGTCGCATTGTCCTGCTGGAATTCCCAAATCCGTCGGAATGCACAATAGACATGAATGGATGCAGGTGATCATACAGGATACTTACGTACGTGTCACCTGTCAGAGTCGTATCTAGACGTATCAGGGGTCCCATATCACTCCAACTGCACACACCTCACGCCATCATACTATGAATTCATGAGGTCGTCCCCGTAACTGTATACGTCCATCCACCCGATACAATTTGAAACGAGACTCGCCCGACTAGGCAACATGTTTCCAGTCATCAACAGTTCAATGTCGGTGTTGACGGGCCCAGGTGAGGCATGAAGCTTTGAGTCGTGCAGTCATCAAGGGTTTACGAGTGGGCCTACGGCTCCGAAAGCTCATATTGATAAAGTTTCATGAATGGTTCGCACGCTGACACTTGCTGATGTCTCAGCATTGAAATCTGTAACAATTTGCGGAAGGGTTGTACTTCTGTCACGTCGAACGATTCTCTTCAGTCGTAGTTCGTCCCGTTGTTGCAGGATCTTTTTCCGGCCGCAGCGATGTCAGAGATTTGATGTTTTACCGGATTCCTGATATTCACGGTACACTCGTGAAATGGTCGTCGCAGCGATGTCGGAGATTTGATGTTTTACCGGATTCCTGATATTCACGGTACACTCGTGAAATAGTCGTATAGGAAAATCTCCACTTCATCGCTACCTTGGAAATGCTGTGTCCCATTGCTCGTTCGCTGAGTATAACACTAAGTTACGTTCCAACTCACTTAAATCTTGGTAACCTGTAATTGCAGCAGCAGTAACCGATCTGCGTCAGACACTTATCTTAAGTACACGTTGCCGACCGAAGCGCCATATTATGCCAGTTAACATACCTCTGTATTTGAACACTCATGCCCATACCAGTTCATTTGTCGCTTATAGTTCCTATAGTATAGTATACACATAGTACCTATAGCACATCCATCTTCTCGCCTTGAAGTGTCATTCACCGTTGATCAGCCATAACAAAAAACGGTAAATTCATTTTTAAGGCATGGTCCAGCAATTTTAAATTTATATATACAGGGTGGTCCATTGATCGTGACCGGGCCAAATATCTCACGAAATAAGCGTCAAACGAAAAAACTACAAAGAACGAAACTTGTCTAGCTTGAAGGGTAAAACCAGATGGCGCACTGGTTGGCCCGGTAGATGGCGGTGCCATAGGTCAAACAGATATCAACTGCATTTTTTAAATAGGAACCGCCATTTTTATTACATATTTGTGAAGTACGTAAAGAAATATGAATGTTTTAGCTGGACCACCTTTTTCGCTTTGTGATAGATGGCGCTATAATAGTCACACACATACGGCTCAAAATTTTAGACGAACAGTTGGTAACAGGTAGGTTTTTTTAAATTAAAATACAGAACGCAGGTACTTTTGAACATTTTATTTCGGTTGTTCCATTGTGATACACGTACCTTTGTGAACTTACCATTTCTGAGAATGCATGCTGTTACAGCGTTATTACGTGTAAATATCACATTAATGCAATAAATGCTCAAAATGATGTTCGTCAACCTCAATGCATTTGGCAATACGTGTAACGACATTCCTCTCAACAGCGAGCAGTTCGCCTTCCGTCATGTTCGCACATGCATTGACAATGCGCTGACACCCGTTGTCAGGCGTTGTCGGTGGATCACGATAGCAAATATCCTTCAACTTTCCCGACAGAAAGAAATCCGGGGACGTCAGATGCCGTGAACGACCAATCCCCCTGTCATGAAATATGCTACTCAATACCACTTCAACCGCACGCATGCTATGTGCCGGACGTCCATCATGTTGGAAGTACATTGCCATTCTGTCATGCAGTGAAACATCTTGTAGTAACATCGGTAGAACATTACGTAGGAAATCAGCATACATTGCACCATTTAGATTGCCATCGATAAAATGGGGGCCAATTATTCTTCCTCCCATAATGCCGCACCAAACATTAACCCGCCAAGGTCGCTGATGTTTCACTTGTCGCAGTCATTGTGGATTTTCCGCTGCCGAATAGTGCATATTATGCCGGTTTACGTTACCGCTGTTGGTGAATGACGCATCGTCGCTAAATTGAACGCGTGCAAAAAATCTGTCATCGCCCCGTAATTTGTCTTGTGCCCAGTGTCAGAACTGTACACGACGTTCAAAGTCGTCGCCATGCAATCCCTGGTGCATAGAAATATGGTACGGGTGCAATCGATGTTGATGTAGCATTCTCAACACCGACGTTTTTGAGATTCCCGATTATCGCCCAATTTGTCTACTACTGATGTGCGGATTAGCCGCGACAGCAGCTAAAACACCTACTTGGGCATCATCATTTGTTGCAGGTCGTGGTTGACGTTTCACATGTGGCTCAACACTTCCTGTTTCCTTAAGTAACGTAACTATCCAGTGAACGGTCCGCACACTTGGATGTTGTCGTCCAGGATACCGAGCAGCATACATAGCACACGCCCGTTGGGCATTTTGGTCACAGTAGCCATACATCAACACGATTTCGACATTTTCCGCAATTGGTAAACGGTCCATTTTAACACGGGTAATGTATCACGAAGCTAATACCGTCCGCACTGGCGGAATGTTACGTGATACCACGTACTTATACGTTTGTGACTATTACAGCGCCATCTATCACAAAGCGTACTACACGAATATGTAATAAAAAATGGTGGTTCCTATTTTTTAAAAAAACCAGTTGATATCCGTTTGACCTATGGCAGCGCCATCTAGCGGGCCAAACATAGCGCCATCTGGTTTCCCCCTTCAAGCTAGACGAGTTTCGTTCTTTGTAGTTTTTTCGTTTGATGCTTATATCGTGAGATATTTGGCCCGGTCTCTATCAATGGACCACCCTGTGTACTTGATGTATGATCTTTCGGACATGCCCGAAAGGACAGAAACCATGTTGACCCTAGCAGCCATTACGAATTAAGACCCGAAGTAATTGCAGGCATTGGCTGCGAGTGTGTCTGATGGGAGGCGTCCTAAGGCAGTCTGTACTGCGATGATGAGCACTGTGTCCGAATGGCTCAGTGCTCAGAGCATCCGTCTAACAAGCATAGGATCCGCATTCAGATCACGATTCTGAACAAATTTTCAATTTAAATCAATGCCCACTCGCAGCCAGTGTCTATAATTCCTTTGCATCTTAATTTGGAATTTAATAAATGTCACCTGTAGGCAGTTCTGAGGGTATTAACGAGATTTTAGACTAACAGCTCCTACTTTACTTAGTGAAAAACACCGCACTGTGAATAAAGGAATGGTCTCAGTATCCTAGACCATGCAAAACTGATATTAAACTTCATCAAGAGTTCATTGTATTTCTGAATTTTATTTTTAGGTTTTCAAAACACTTAAGCTTGCACCAAGTTTCATGATAAACCAATAATAATATTAGGATGCTATGCAGCTACTGTTTTTATTTATTCATTCATTCGTCATACAGGAGATCAAATCTGGTTCAGTGTATTTGTCACATACAATTACGAACAAAAGTGTGCATAATAAGTTGTGTATAAGAAGGGTACACGGGAATAAAGACCAAGATCCACAAAAAAAATTTAATTTAGTTTATAATGCCATCTTTGAAAGGACCGGATGTACTCTTAATGCGGCAAGCTTTGTTTGTTTATTTTTTTATTTTATTTTTTAACTATGAAGGTGATCGAAAATCTGTGTACAAGTTTTGATTTACTTGAGAAAAACGATCAAGGTCCACTCGATTTGAAGGAGAACGATCGAGATCCATTTTCTATTCAGAGATTTTTTCCCCTTTCATGTTTCATCTTACAATGCTGCTGATTCATGTTACTGGCTTTCCAACAGTTCTTAACCGTCACGAGATGTGCTCACATTCCGCCTTTAACTGCCCATGCTTGCCTGTTAGCCAGCACTGTAGCGCGTTAGCAGGCTGCTTCACTCCCATTTAAGCCAAGCTATGCCCAACCCAAGAAGGCTACAGGAGTCTTGCTTGCCTGCTCGTCTTCCTGCTGTGCTGGACGCTTTTGTTGTAGTGTCATGAATATTGTTCGGAAGTTCTTGAGAAGTCTGTTTTTCTCCGAGTATCACAAGATGAAATGAAATATATGTTCATGTAGGGTTACTGTAGCCAACAAAATGGTGAACTTTATTTGACCTTTTTTCTTTTGGCGTATTTCGGCCTTATTCAATTATTTCGATATCAAGATTTTCTTTATAGCTTCACCATCATTCGACTAATACTGGCTATTCTCAATTCGAACCATCATTATCTCACAACTAATAAGTATTTTTGTAGTAAGAGAGCCATCTCTGATAGTCGAGATCATTGGCACCTACGAAGCTGAATAGGCCTTTTATACGGCAAGGCCAACTGAAGTTTTGTATGTCTAGTTTCAGTAACCCTAGGGCGTTTCAGCAATATGTTACCCTCGTTATACCAGCTTTAATTACTTTTTCCAGTATTTCTATTGTGGGTTCACTAAGTGCAAAATAGTTCATTCTAAATTCCACAAATTCATTTTAGCAACACGAAGTTAGTTTCCATATTACGTTAATCTAGAAAGTATATGTATGAAAGAAGAAGCTTCTCTTTCATACTAAACTATCTTCGCATTTAATACCACGTGGTTTTTAATATCGGCTGAGCCATATTTTTTTCTTATTTCTTTGCCCAAACTTAGAAGAGCTATATTCTGCCAAATAGCCTCAAGTCCTTAGCACACATTTCCTCAAAAGTTTCAGCGTCAGGACTTCACCGTTTCAAAATATTATGGAGTGAGTAACCGCTGTTCAAAATTACAAACATGTCATAACACATTCGAGTTTCCTGGATTTTTACAAAATTTACGTTGCGAGGCACCTACTGATTTATTTCAAGCTTCCTCATAAACACACGAAAACGTTTTCCATGCTGGACTTGAGCTCTGTTTCGTGACTGTCACACATTCCCCAATTCATATTTTCTCCTCAACCGCCTTTCTTTAAGGTTGAGTTGTTCATTTTACAGCTCCCATCGTTGTGGTAAATAAGCTGCAGTTAAATTACCTACGAAAACGCAGATCTCGCTAGTCACGCTGAACTGATAACACAGTCTCTTGTCAGGGGCAGCAGGCTGAACGAGTCCCGTAAACCTTGCCACGCTTGCGGAAACCCGAGCTGTCCTGCGCTAACCACTGTCTCCTTTGCGGCAGGTTCAGCTGCTTTACTGGTTGCGGAAGAGATAGGGGCAGGCAGACTGGCGGAGAATTTGTACACCTCTGCTAGTCACGAACATTCCAGTTCTGTGCAGAATACAAGTATAAGTAAAAGAAAAGTGTTGGTTATTATTTCTGATTCCTCAAAAAGATTACGGGTCCTGAGTCACGTTACACGTGACATCTGTAAGGCTTACGATTGAGATATTTTAACAATATTTTATTTATGGAAAGGAGTAGATTAATGAGGGAATTCCATCTAATGGCTTCCTACGATAAAAAAAAAATAAAAAAAATAAAAAAATAACTGATTAGACTGGACTTAAAAGTCACAACGAAATTGCAAATCACGATTTTTTCTATGTCTATAAGGTGCTTGTTAACAGCGATGGATAAGTAAGGATATTGAGTTATGTCAACTAGCAGTCTTGGCAATGCATGTCATCGCCAACAGACCCCTTAAAAGGTATTGGTTCCTACAGGGAAAGCAATATAACACAAGGCCAAACAAACGTTAAGGAGCAACCGTGTCTTAAGTGCATTAACGTATATAGTCACAGAGGCGCCCAAGATCACATTAGAATTCATGAGAAGAATTTAATATCCGAAAATTACACTTGTATATTCTGAAAAAAATCCTCCAAACCCTGTTGAGGCGTCAGGTCAGGGGTGTTCTGAACACAATTTCGACAAAGCAGCTCAATAGGCTGTGGAGTGGAAGGGGTAGGCTAGCAATAGAACAGTGCATCACCATTGACTAGACACTCATTTATTGAACACATAAGTAAGGTACTACCCAAAAGGAACAATCAATAGAAATTACAAAATAATATTCTTTTCCCTTAAGTCACTCAAACATTTAAACAGGCAAATAGCAATCATTTAACTGAAAGCCTTTTAAGAAAGCAAGACTAGAAAATTTGAATGATGATTTAAAATCATATTTAAATAAACTCTGACCGAGCACATATTTGAAAACGAAATACTTCCTTTAAGGAACCAGCGATCAAAATTAATTACATAATCCTCAACAACCATATTACATCCAAGACATTTAAGATTAAACAGTAATATATAACATCAGAGAGCTGCAGTCCCAAGTTTTAAGCAGCACGCTTCTGATGGACTGCACTGCAACAGTCCCTCAGAGGATCTCCTCACACAGGAAGTTATTGCCGCAATCGACAAAATATCAACATCATTCCATGTACAGACCTAAAAGAAACTAAAAGCTCTCTTAAGTTTGGTACAGTTAATTCCCTTTCAACATAACATCCATCACAAGTCTAGCCCTAGGACGGCACCGACACCCCGCAATTTAGCACGTATCCTTACAAAATCAAAGAACAGAGAGCCGGCTCCCCAAAAGCGGAACATTCAACCACGCGCAGCGCGTGGGTTTGCGGGATGCTGATCTCGCCCTTAACCTCACCACCAGTTCAAATATTAGTCAGCCTACAATCTTGAACCACCATACACATTCCTTCAGTTACTGCATAGAAAGCCAATGTGATAGGCAAACAGACCAGCATATGATAGAGGCTTAAGCAATTTCCTTACTAGACAACCCTTATGAATAGTAGCCGTAATTTTTTTTAAACGTGAGCACACCCACAATCTAAAGACAAACAACGTCACTCATAAGGACAGTAGCACATAAGCAAGTAGCTATGGTAACTTCTGCTTGGATTGGCTACAAATCAGCGCGTGATTTAACACACCAGAGTACAGTCTTTACAACATAACCATCAGTACAATAGCAAATTACTCACACGTGTACTCCCCCACGATTTCGATTCGAAAAGCCATAGACAAAACGTGGAGAACGTATCACTTAGAGCAACATAATGGTGCTCCCTCAGTTACCCCAAATAACTGACTCCCTTAGTTGCACAGCAAAGAACCAGACCTAATGAAACCACCACAGTTTTCGCCTCTAAATTGTCACAGTACAAGTGAGACTCAATCACAAATGTAATGTTACATCGCCAGTTCCCGTATAGTCAATACAAGCGCCTGATTTTTCACCCGTTTATAACGGCAGGCAGCAACATCGTACGGAAAAGAGCGTAGACTGAAGCTCTTACCAATTCTCTTCTCCGAAAGCAGCCACCACAACTCTCGGGAACCACTGGGACATCCAATGGAAAAATCGTTACTCCTTCACACAAATTACAGGACGCCCGCTTCCCGCTACTTGCTACGGCGCCTTCCGTTCAGAGCCAACTTGTATATCTCCATGCGATAGGTCCGGTCCCACACTCGCTGCTTCAACCCGACAACCGTCTTCCACCACGTCCCGGAGCACACCCCCCGCAGGACCTCGCCTCGTTACTCCTTGCGTAGGCCCCAGAGGGCGCTGCTTACCGCCCTGACCGTGGCAGAAAAGATAAACTGCCAGAGCGGCACTATCGATATGAGCCGCCACGGCTCACCTGTGTCATACGAACAATTTCGACAGATCTTTGTGGCTAACTACAGTATAAATTTTGGATACCCCAGAGCTGACACGTGTTCAGTACTTGACAATTTTGGAGTTTCGAGCGGTTGTAGGCGCTTCAGTCCGCAACCACGCGGCTGCTACGGTCGCAGGTTCGTATCCAGCCTCAGGCATTGACGTGTGTGATGTCCTTCGATTAGTTAGGTTTAAGTAGTTTATGGTACTGATGACCTCAGATGTTAAGTCGCATAGTGCTTAGAGCCATTTGAACCATTATTTGAATTTTGGAGCTGACTGTTGAAAACTAGATTTACAGACAAACAACGAGAAAGATACAGCTCAGATACAAACTTTGATTAAGCAGAGACAACATGTAACGACTTAAAATAAATTACAGAAGAAGAAATCTTTCACTTCTTAATATTTCAACCAACGAAGCGTATTATCACAAGCAGCTGTCATGTTATTCATTCAATGTTCGTATGTTTTCGTCTGGGAAATCTGCACTTAATACGTATGACGACTCGAAACAAAGAAAATACCTGTAAAAACTGCTTTGGGGCAACTAAGATGTCGGATGTGGGCCTCAATTGTTTAACGTTATGATAACTAGTAATTTTTCTTTTCTTCAGTGCCCTTCAACTCTTGAGAAATTCTCTTCTGCGTCGACTTTTGGACAACAGATTCTTTTCGAAATATTGGTACGTTATTGCAAAAATAAGTGAGGCAATCTCTTTCCAAAATGGAGTTCTTCTCATCCCTCCATATGAATTACTGCGTTCTCCGTCACTACACGCTGTCCGTCAAAACTTCGAAACATCTCCCATCTCCACCACTACTAAAAACTGTTCTGCGTTACCCAGACCAAATAATTAAATTTCCACTAATTATCAGACGCGCCTGAACACCTAAGTCCCACCGTAAACCATTGCTCATCAACCGTTACTTCCGCAATGATAGATTTCAATTTCATGCAGATATAATGTTTCATACCGGACGAAAGCTGTGAAGGATACACAGAGGTTACAAAAACACTTTGTTAAAAGCCGTTGGATAAAGATATCCACGACGGCGGTAGAATCGCGTACACAAGGTATAAAAGGGCAGTATATTGGCGGAGCTGTCATTTGTACTCAGGTGGTTCATGTGTAACGGTTTCCAACGTGATTATGGCCGCACGACTCGAATTAACAGACTTCGAACGCGGAATGTTAGTTAGATATAGACCAACTGTTTCCAACCTTCCCACGACTATTAACCCTGAGTGCAATCAGATATTGGCTACAACCCCCTCCCCCCTCCCCCCTCCCCCCTCCCCCCTCCCGCCGCGCCCCCCCCCCCCCATCAACAACCACACTAACGCCTAACTGAATTAGAATGAGAAAGAACTTTATTTAAACGCATTTTCTATTAAAGGAAGGAAGATAAATTATCTTTAGTTTCTGTAGGTGTCTTGTTAAAAGCCGAAACAATGATTCAATGAGGCAATTAGTACCCCTTAGTTCTAATAACATTTTACTTACGTTTATACGAATAAGAAGAAATGGGACGTACGACGAACATATGCGTCAGAAAAGTGGGGCGAAAAGTGGCGTTAACGGGCTATGGCAGCGGAAGAGCTTCGCGAGTGCCTTTGTTAACAACATAAATAGCCTGCAGCGCATCTCCTGGATTCGTGACCATATCGGGTGGACCCTGAACGACTGGAAAACCTTGGCCTGGTCAGATGAGTCCCACCTTCAGTTGGTAAGAGAGCGGCGGAGACTCCACGAAGCTTGCCAACAAGACATTGTCTAACTGAACCGATCATTGACTAAAAATGGTTATGTTTGGCTCCTCGGAGAGCATTTGCAGCAATTCATGTACTTCATGTCTCCAAACGACGAGGGAATTTTTATGGATAACAACGCGTCATGTCATCGGGGAAAAATTGTTTGCGTCTTCTAAATAACTCGCTATATGCTGACACTGCAGCGATATTAGCAGATAAAGTAGAGAACCTTCAGAAACGGAAGTTACTTATTGAAACAAATAAGTGTGAAATTTGACCTGGTGATCTCCACAGAAAAAAAGGCTAAGATAATAGCCTGCATAGAGGAAGAACACATCAGAACCAAAATAGTGAATGATCAGAAGATTTTAAAAAAGTCAACCACTTCCGCCATCTAGGATGTGAGATGAGATGTGACTACAGCGAAGATATAGAAATTAATCTTAGTAAATTCACTGAGTTGCGTAAGACAATTAATAGACATCTTAAGAACTAAACTGGAAAAGATACTCAGATTACATTCTACAACGCTGTTACAGTTCCCGCACTGCTCCATGGAAACGAGACATGGTAGATTACCAAAAAGCAAAAAAGCCATCTTCAGGACAAGAAACGGCAGCCCTGAGTGCAGTTAAAAGTCGCACAACTCAAAGGAATCAAGATATTAGAGCACAACTAACAGAAGAAAATAGAACGAACTCCTACAAAGAATGGAGATTAAGGGATTCCCGTAGAGGCTACAAATTGTAAGTACCATCGAAGAAGAGATAGAGGAGAAGGTGGGTATAGAAATTATAAGTGCGATCGAGGAGGAGAGAGACGAAAGAGCCCGGCAAAGATAGGTACTACAGCAGGCAAATTTGACCCGAAAATCATCAGAAGAACAAATAAAAGAAATATTAATAATATACATACAACTTTACATACATTCCAGTAAGATATTCATTCGGTGTAAGAATGTTGTGTAACTACAGAGGAAGCTGAAAATATGCCCTGTAGAGTAACCGTTGACTTGTCTCCAAATTGGTAATAAATTATTACAGCTAATAGTGGAAATTGTACTACTGAAATCTTATACAGTGTAGACATCGGTATATAACGAAATTTCGGTACATGCTCCACTTGACTACGGCATACAGAAAAACGTCGCCTACGGCAGAGATTGAGCCCACTGCCGTATCGGAATGCCTTAGACATTAAAGTACATAATACGTAAACTTTAAGAAAATGAGTTGAAACGTCACAAACAAACAAATGGTACCGAAACATTGTGCCTGAACTCAATGTAAAAGGAACATAGAATCACAAAAACAGCGCTGAATGAGGTAGATGATCGCTAACTACAATTCAAACGAGTAGTTGCCAGAGCGGGTTACAGTGTCCTGAGGGTGGCTATACCCACAAAAAAACTTTTTGGCGAGTTTTATGAACAATGTAAATTAAATAACAAATAGGCAATATTGTGGCGAAAGTTTGTAGTGCTACACACCAGGCTATAATGGAATAGAAAATATATATGAAACTCTTGTGTCACTTAGTAATACCGAAAATGTCGTTAAATAAAATAGAATTACTTTTCATACAGCATTTATTAGCACATCTGTCACAGGGGCAGTACATATGTTTGTCGACTAGTTTCGAAGCAGCTTCTCATGCCTGACCAACTGGGGCTGCACTAAAAGTGCCTGATCATAGCAACGAAGTAGCCGCAGGTGACAATCGCATTCAACATGTGCCTGTTTAACAATTCAGATGTTCTGACTTGCTAAGTAGACGCATATTGGTTGTGATTGTCATATACGATTACTTTGTAAATCATTTATTGCCATTGTGATGTTTCTTTACAAAGGAATACCCAGGAGAATAGCCCCTATTTAATCCTCGTACCGCTGAAAAGGTGAATGAAAGAAGTATTAATGTCAGTGGTGTTGAGAAACAGCTGAAATAATTAAAAGCGAACAAAGCTCCATGGCCCGATGGAAACCCTGTCAGATTCTGCACTGAATTTTCTGCTACGTTAACCCCTTTTCTAACTATAATCTATCGTAGATCTCCGGAATAAAAACCGTACCCCGTTGTAGGAAAAATTCACACGTCACACCCGTCTACCACAAAGGAAGTATAAATGATCCAGAAAACTACCATTCAGTATCCGTGAGATCGATTTGTTATAGAATCTTAGTAAGTATTTTGAGCTGAAACATAATGACATATCGTGAACGGAATGACCTCCTCAATATCAACCAGCATGCATTCCGCAAACATCGATCATGTGAAACCCAATTTGCACTTTTCTCACATGACGTACTGAAAGCTTTCGATCGAAGCAGTCAGGTAGATGCAGTATTTCTGGATTTCCGATAAGCATTTGACCGAGTATTATGATTATAATCGTCAAAAGTACGACCATATGAGGTATCAGGTGAAATTTGTGGCCGGACTGAGCACTTTTTGGTAGGGAGGACGCAGCGTATTTTCTTGGATGGAGAGTCATCGTCAGATGTAGAAGTAATTTCAGTTGTTCCTGAAGGAAGTGTGTGAGACAATTGCTGTTCATGGTGTATACTAATGATCCTACATTTAATATTAATAGTAATTGCAGACTTTTTGCAGATGATGCAGTTATCTATAATGAAGTGCTATCTGAAAGAAGATGCTTAAGTATTCAGTCAGATCTTGATAAGACGTCAAAGTGATGAAAAGATCTGCAACTTGCTTTAAAGTTCAGAAATGTAAACAAAAAAACGTTGTATCCTATAACAGCAATGAGGCAATGAGTCGTTGTTGGAATCGGCCAGAAGTATGTGTAACGATGGTAACTTACCAATGAAGAAACCACCCCATGAACACAAATATGATCTCTTTATAATACTGTGAGCACGCGCTGTAATGCCGGCAACTAGACTGCCAAGCAAGGGTCAAGGCCCCCGTGGGCCCAACTGAGAAAAGGCTCTCAAAGTGGCGCGCTAAAAGTTAACTAACTATGGCTAAGCTTAAATAGGCTTTCGCACACCATGGATGTAAGCGAGGGATTAATAATGGAGACTACACTGTTTCTTCGTTCATCACACAAACGGTTCGCCAACTGACTAACCGCTGTGGTAACACCGGTTCCCGTCAGATCATCGAAGTCAAGCGCTGTCGGACTTGGCTAGCACTTGGATGGGTCACCGATCAGGTCTGACAAGTGGGATGCACTCAGCCCATGTGAGCACAACTGAAGAACTCCTTGATTCAGAAGTGGCGGCACCCGTCATGAAAACTGACAACCGCCGGGAGAGTCGTGTGTTGACCACATGCATCTCCGTCTCTGCATCCGATGACGCCTTAGTGCTGACGACGTTGGCCCTCCACATCCTGTTCGAACGGTGTTTGTTTGTACATAAACGGTTCACCGGCGAAGTGCTGTAAGTATTTTTATGTGCTACAAGGCCCAGATTATCTAATTCCTTGTAGATGTGTGAACTCCCTCTCTCTGACGGCGATATCAATGAAGAAATAGACACTGTGCGCTCTGTAGCACATAAAAATGGTCACGACCCTTCGCTGGTGAACCGTTTATATGATGAACGAAAAAACGCTATAGTCTCCACTATTAATTCCTTGCTTATAACCGCGTTGTCCGTAAGCACACGTGTGACTATTCCATGTCTTACGTCGTTTTCGTACATCTTTGTTTAGCTATTTCGGCATACTAATGTTAAAGTTGTTTTCTCCAAGAGTTCCCTCGTAACAATCAACTTGTCAAAAATTTGCTCTCTAAATCACGGGTCTGCAAAATTATGTGCACAGAATGAAACTTCCTGGCGGATTAACACTGTGTGCCGGACTGAGACTCGAACTCGGGACCTTTGCCTTGGCAGAGCACTTGCCCGCGAAAGGCAAAGGACCGGATTTCGAGTTTCGGTCCGGCACAAAGTTTCAATCTGCCAAGAAGTTTCATATCAGTGCACACTCCCTGTAGAGTGAAAATCTCATTCTAGGTGCACAGAATGTTCCGCCGAGTAAATCGGGCTAACATAGAGAGATTTCGCTGTTAGGTTTGCGAGCTAACATCCCAAAGATGTTCGGGCTGACATGCGGTTCCTCTTCGTCCAAATGCCTTGGCTCAAACTCGTCTAGGGGTTGAACCGCACGTGTCGCATTACACGTCGGCCGCTGTGGACGAGCGGTTCTATTCGCTTCAGTCCGGAACCACGCTGCTGTTACGGTCGCAGGCTCGAATCCTGCCTCGGGCATGAATATGTGTGATGTCCTTACGTTAGTTAGGTTTAAGTAGGGGACTGATGATCTCAGATCTTAAGTCCCAAAGTGCTTCGAGCCATTTGAACAATTTTTTTCGCAATACACGCCCCAAACTAGACACTTGGACACTTCGGTTAAATTGTCTGGCTGATAACATGTTTGCGAATACAAAGTTGACATAACATATAGTAACAGTAATAACAATATCGGGAACTAAATTAACGACCCATAAATGACGTAGACCACACAGTTGCGATTTGGTTTGAATAATGTTTATTCAGAAAGCAAATTACTAGCGAAAGTGGTCATATTTAGAGTTACTATCACACTCGAGCGCATATCCATTTGACACAGTTCGATCGTTCACAATCTCATCGCGAAATACAAGTTATCTACGCGAAAAGTTAGAGTTCCCACCAGGCGCGCGATTGCTTACTGCTCAGCGACTACGTCCCTAGATACCACACAACGCGAAATTTTGTAAGTCGTTTCACTTTCTAGGTGCCTAAAGACAGATTGTCCGCCTTCGCGTCTCAATCCGAACTGTGCCCTCTGATGTCTCCAGTCGAATCGTCCGCTTTCGCGTCTGCACCAGCATTCCCTCTGTGGTGTCTCCACCAGCACTGTCCCTCTCTGCCCGTCTCCGGCCGCGTTTTCCCGCGCGCCGAACATCGTCATTCAGCTGACCAGGGCAGTTCCCTTGCCTGAAGCCGTCCGTCTGATTGGCTAAAGCTTATTCTACATTACTTTACATTTTAACATATTTAAATAATCAAAGCTTGACCACTTTCACGTTCTAAACAATAATATCCACTACATAATAAACGTTAAATTTTTTTACATAAAATCAATACAATTTCTTTCTTAGCTTTGAATGTCACGGCTAGCAGCCTCTCACCAATGTGCTTTCTGATAAATAAATAAAGAACAGAAGTAACTATTACGCACTAAACTTTACAACAAATTATCCATTACCTAATGACTCAATAATGTGTCATGCTGTCATCGTTCAATGTGTTTTGTGTGGAGGAAATGGTGAACTGATGCTTAACTGAAAATACTGATAATTTAAATTTTATATCTTTTAAACAAATTAAGTTACAGAGATGATATTAACAACCGTTGTCATTTTAATGATGCAGTTCTATATGAAATGTCGATCGTTAAGATCGACCAAAGCGTTCAGTTTTTAGCATTCAGGTCTGTGTTGCAAAACTTGTTAACTTCACTTTAACAGTAAATCCTAAACAATTATAGATATGATGAATATTCAAGTTTTATTGGGATTACCATGAAAATTTATGGAGGATGGCACATTCAAATTACTGTGGCTTTATTCCCTGCATTACTACAGAATTAAATAGTTTTCATAAATGTTTCTCTTATGGCCGATCTTAAGTGCCATATTTAACACTGCTACAAACGGATTCTACTGGGTTTCCCTATGACGTAGGTTCTCGTCTGTCTCAGTCGCATACTACAGCGCTTAGGCCTCAATGGACAATAGACGCCTGTGAATTTCCCCATCTCGTGGTGAATCTTCGCCCATTGTGGCACACGGTCCTGGACGGAAGGGTTCGTTTCACAATTCCTGTAGGCTGACTGTTTCGGCCCATATTTAAATGAGAGAGCAATGCTCGTTGACTCACAGGTTTAACGATCATCTACAGACACAAAAAAGGCCCCATGAAAAAATTTTCCCACTTTCCACAGCATCTCACATCTTCTGCCCATCGGACCCAGAGTCAGAAAACTTTAAAATCCTTTACGTGGCCAACAAAGGCTAGAAACTGAATTTACTGGATTTCTAGGCATATCTTTTTCAAATGTCAAAGTCTAATAAATGAGTATGTCCTTTCGAAACATCAAATATTAATTGATATTATGATGTGTGTCTTTAAATGATGACTGGGACCCGTGTTACTAATTGACTATTTTATTTAGGCCCCACCCATCAGTTAGTTAAGTTTTAGGGCCGCGTTTTGTGAACCTTTACTCATTCTGCTCCATGGAACCTTGGCAGTCTAGCTGCCGGCATGACAGCATGTGCTCACAATATTGTAAACAGACCATATTTGTGTTCTTGGGTAAGCTATCATCGTTAACTTAATTTTCAGGGTTAGCGTTGCTTCCGGCATCATTGTTTCATATTTTTACTAAAAATTTTGCTGTTCTTTTATTGATATTAGTGCCGTCTCATTTGCCAAAGGTATATTAGCGTAGCCATTATATGGGTGTATTTTGCACTTGTGTGTTTTTTTGCTCAGTGAATGTGCCTATTTGCCTGAGGTACCCACTGCATGCTTTACTAGCGTTCTTTTCCTATTATCATTACCTTCTTTTCGCGTTACTTCTAGAAGATATAATAAAGCACTGACAGTGACGATTAGCAAGAATTTTTATCGGTAATCTCAGTTACGGTGCACTTTTTTATGAGTTGAAATTTATATCTTTCACTAGCACCTGAAATACTACTGTGGCTCTGCGCTCCATTGTCCAATCGATGTATGTCTTCCTCTTGGTAATTTTAATTTATTCATTTATTATTGCCTTTAATAGCAATTTTCTACGTACATCAGTTTGTAGCTGTCCCAGATTGTCTGATGATGCCTAGAACTGGCTGAACGCGTAACATGTGAAGATTAAATAAAGTAACCAAGACTGGTTTTTTGTTCGTTTTAAAGACCTGTCAAGGTTGGTGCACCAGAACGACTATGGTCGTCTTACAGTACAGAAATTTTAATGGGATTATAATATGCATTACTCTCGGTATCACAAACATCGTTAGAGAATAATGACTTTCGATGTACTTCGCAAATGAAAATGACGTGAATGCTCACTGATACGAGGTCTCTTACCGCACAGAAGAGCCAAAGAAACTGGTAGACCTGGGCGCCCGCGAGCATGCAGAAGTGGCGCAACACGTCGTGGCATGGACTCGACTGATGTCTGAAGTAGTGCTGGAGGGAACTGATACCATGAAACCTGCAGGGCGCTCCATAAATCCGTCAGAGTGCGAGCGGGTGCAGATCTCTTCTGAACAGCACGTTGCAAAGCATCCCAGATATGCTCAATAATATTCATCTCTGGGGAGTTTGTCGGCCAGCGGAAGTGTTTAAACTCAGATGAGTGTTTCTTGAGCCACTCTGTAGCAATTCTAGACGTCTGGAGTGTCGCATTGTCCTGCTGGAATTTCCCAAGTCCGTCGGAATGCACACTGGACCTGAATGGATGCAGGTGATCAGACAGGATGCTTACGTACGTGTCACCTGTCAGAACCGCATCTAGACGTATCAGGGGTCACGTATCACTCCAACTGCACACCCCCCACACCATTACAGAGCCTCCTACAGCACGAACAGTCCCCTTTTGACATGCAGGGTCCATGGATTCATGAGGCTGTCTTCATATCCGTACACGTCCATCCACTCGATACAATTTGAAATGAAAGGCGTCCAACCACGTGACATGTTTACAGTCATCAACAGTCCAATGTCGGTGTTGACGGGTCCGGGAGAGGCGTAAAGCTTTGTGTTGTGCAGTCATCAAGGCTCCGAAAGTCCATATCGATGATGTTTCGTTGAATAGCTCGCAGGCTGACACTTGGTGATGGCCCAGCATCGAAATCTGCAACAAGGGTTGCACTTGTGTCACGTGGAACGTTTCTGTTCAGTCGTCGTTGGTCCCGTTCCTGCAAGATCTTTTTGCGGCCGCAGTGATGTCGGAGATTTGATGTTTTAGCGGATTACTGATATTCACTGCACACTCGTGAAATGATCGTACAGGAAAATCCCCACTTAATAGCTACCTCGGAGGCGCTGTGTCCCATCGCTCATACGCCGAGCGTAACACGATGTTCAAACTCACTTAAATCTTCATAACCTGTCATTGTAGTAGCAGTAACATATCTACCATCTGCATCAGACACTTGTTGTCTTATACAGGCGTTGCCGACCGCAGCGCCGTATGCTGTCTGCTTACTTATCTCTGTATTTGAATACGCATTACTTTACCACTTTCTTTGGCGCGTCAGTGGTAGTTTTTACTTTTGATAGCGTTAGAACTGAAATTTTGAGGTGAAACCTCAGTGTAACAATTTTGTCAAATGTTATTCCCCTGCTCGAGGGGGGTCAAGGAAACGAAATGGAACTTAATGGTTGAGAGTATGTGATGTCATTCCGGTGATGACAATCTTGAGTAAAATTTACAAACAACTTGGCAGTATGCGCCCACTTATCAACATTACGTGGGACGCTCTCTCGCCCCGATAAATTCACTGATTCGGTTGGAAGGGCTGTTATAAAAAATTGTATTCTCTCCTGAGGGAAGTTGGCTTGCACCTCTCGCAACTGGTCCTTGACATCCTGGATACTGGCTGTCGTCCGAGCTAGTCCCACACAAGTCGTATTGGAGAAAGATCTGGCGATCTTCCCGGCCACGGGAGTACCTTTACGCCACGTACAGCGTTGATAGCGACACGTGCGACGGGTGGTCGAAGTTTGTCGCGTTGAAAAATGGAACCACGATATTGTGAAGACGCAGGATGATCGTGATATACCATTATGCCGTCAGAGTTTCCTCACAACTACCAGCCGTCAGCTTAAGTTACCTCCTGAAGGCTTCCCTCACCATCTACATCTACATCCATACTCCGCAAGCCACCTGACGGCGTGTGACGGAGAGTACTTTGAGTACCTCTATCGGTTCCCCATTCTATTCCAGTCTCGTATTGTTCGTGTATAGAAAGATCGTCGGTATGCCTCTGTGTGGGCTCTAATCTCTCTGATTTTATCCTCGTGGTTTTTTCGCGAGATATACGTAGGAGGGAGCAATATACTGCTTGACTCCTCGGTGAAGGTATGTTCTCGAAATTTCAACAAAAGCCCGTACCGAGCTACTGAGCGTCTCTTTTGCAGAGTCTTCCACTGGAGTTTATTTATCATCTCCGTAACGCTTTCGCGATTACTAAATGATCCTGTAACGAACAGCGCTGTTCTTCGTTGGATCTTCTCTATCTCTTCTATCAACCCTATCTGGTACGGATGCCACACCGGTGGGCGAACAAGTGTACTGTAACCTACTTCCTTTGTTTTCGGACTGCATTTCCTTAGGATTCTTCCAATGAATCTCAGTCTGGCATCTGCTTTACCGACGGTTGATTTTATATGGTCATTCCATTTTAAATCACTCCTAATGCCTACTCCCAGATAATTTATAGAATTAACTGCTTCTAGTTACTGACCTGCTATACTGTAGCTAAATGATAAAGGATCTTTCTTTCTATGTATTCACAGCACATTACACTTGTCTACATTGAGATTCAGTTGCCATTCCCTGCACCATGCGTCAGTTCGTTGCAGATCCTCCTGCATGTCAGTAAAATTTTCCATTGTTACAACCTTTCGATATACTACAGCATCATCAACAAAAAGCATCAGTGAACTTCCGATGTTATCCACAAGGTCATTTATGTATATTGTGAGTAGCAAAGGTCCTATGACACTCCCCTGCGGCATCATGATGCCAAGAGTAACACCACTCTACCTCTCCTAAACATAGGGATGTTAGGACCATGCCCCTATGTTGCTACCACACGATGGTCATGGTTGGGGTACTGCAGAACGGTGATGAACATAATATGACGCCATTCGTCAGTAGATCAGGATTAACCATAAACAATACACGGTTAAAAAATCAATTTACAGGTATATTTATTAGGGTAAGCTTAGCATTTTTCCCTCGACTCTTGGCCGCGGTACCTCTCCAGGCGCAGCCATTTGTGTTGTAGACAGTCGAAATGGAAAGGCCGTGTGGCTAGGGCCGCCCGTCGGGTAGATCGTTCGCCTGTTGCGAGTTGATGCCACTTCGGTGACTTGCGTGTTGATGAAGATGAAATGATGATGATAAGGACAGCATAACACCCATCCCTGAGCGGAGAAAATCTCCGACCTAGCCGGGAATCGAACCCGGGCCGTTAGGTGTGACATTCCGTCGCGCTGACCACGCAGCTACCAGGGACGGACAAAATCAGTCGAGACACGGGATGACTGTTCCATAGTCCGACCAAAAGTGCAGGATGCCACAGAATGCTGCAGGAAATCCGTTTCTTGTTCTCGGAAGGCAGAAATGGATGTGAAGGGTTTACGATGTTTTGGTGCACAATACGGCGATCCTTCGATGTGGTTGTCATAAGTGGCCTACCGGAACCTTGAGGACGAGTGTTTCCGCTGTCACATTTCCCTCCAGTCCAACATCGAGCCGCTGTCACATCCAAATGCTCCAGAAGTCTGGATGGTGCACTATGCGACCAGCCGGACAAATGGAGACCCACTATAGGGTCCCTTTCAGACTCTCTCAGGTGCTGATAACTGTGTCTCATACGAGTACGCGACAGCCGCTTGTCCTTCACAGTGATCTCTCAACATCTGACGCTGTTCACGTCCGTTATACACGCTGCCAGGCCTTGTAAAAACACTAAACAACGCTCTGAACATGGTGGCTGGTTGATTTGGGGGAAGTGACCAATGAGTGAGGTCATCGGTCCCATCAGATTGGGGAAGGGCGGGGTAGGAAGCCCACTGTACCCTTTCAAAGGAATCATCCCGGCATTTGCCTGAAACGATTTTGGGAAATCACGGGAAATCTAAATCAGAATGGCCGGACGCGGATTTGAATCGTCGTCCTATCGAATCCGAGGTCAGTCTGCTACCCACTGCGCCACCTCGCTCGGTGAACATAGTGGCCTACTTGTTACAGACGCCTGCAACTGTTTTCATTTACATACCCATCGTTGGTATGTACGTGTAAGTTGGTACCTTAACAGCCGATCATGTCTTCTTGGTACTTAATATTTTCGTCAGGCAGTATACATTCATTTGAATTTGCAGCTCTCATACGGACTATTTTATATGAAGGAAAGACGCCTGTACCTTACAGTAACCAGTTATTATTTTTGTAAAAGTTTTCGTTTCCTAGCGTCAAGTTTCAGGAGAGGGTCTGTAAGCTTAAAGCCCCGACGGCGTAGTTTCAGTCTCGAGGTTTGGTCAAGTTATACCACATGTATCTGAGATCCGCCAGTTCGTCCACGTCACTTCGTGTAATAAGCTCACCATATTGGACTGCATTTGTACTGCATATTTATAGAGCTTGCTAAACAGCAATTGCAGCTTGCATAAAACTAATACGAGGATACCGTTTAAATATTCAACAGCCTCATTTCAAAGGCTAAACAGTTAATGCAACCCATTCCGGAATTGAAATGGCAGAATATATCACACTAAATATAAACAAACAAGAATCCTCTGAAAAAATGCATAATTGCTTCAAAAAATACAGAGTTCTACTCGTCTGGCGGACATGTAACGTGCTGTTATTGGAGAACTGTCGCTATTTTGTTCAAGTGAATTAATCTAACTTTGGGCCGAACGTACTTCGTACCTTCTACCTTCTTGTAAGAAACATCGTACCTGCCCTTCAGTTCTTAATCTGTTCGAAAGGTACTTAATATTTGCCCCCATCATTCTGTATCTGAAACGTGGGAGAAGTAGCTAGACACACACATAATAATTCTGTAAAATAATGATAATTATAATTATAATAATAAACGATTAATATTTACGGTCTCTTCGACGACGAGGTCATTACAGATAAGCTGAAGTTTTAACTGACAGTAGTTTATTCGAAATGGATTTTCTAGGATAACGTATACCTTAATACAATATTCCCTACTATTGTACTGCCTGGATATGGCATCAAAATCTGTTCCTCATACCACACACTTTCCTAATTTTCACCTTATCTTTGTTGACGTATAATGATCTAAATTTATGGCTGACACTCGTTGCTCTTCTTGCAAAATGTTTCACTTTTAAGTTTTTATTCGTTTGCCTCTTTTCTTATACTAATGTTAGTCCCAACTCAGAGTCCCTTAACTCACATTAATGCTTTCATCCTTGTACATCGTCTCTTAAGGCTTTTTATCATCATCATCATCATCACGGAAACACACTGTTAACACTCTTTGTCGATTTTCCGTCTACAGCCGCTTCCTCAAAAATGGCCTACAATAATGGATTTATTCACACAATTTTGAAGCATCAACACCATAACTAAAACAATGCCATTCCATGAGCAAAGTACTATAACATTATGTGTATGTTTACACGAGAACAAACTCTACGTTTTCTTTGGCTGTCTGACACCCATAAATACTACAATCCTTTAACGACAACTTGTGAAGCTTGGTCATCGGTCCGTCCGTGTGTGTGTGTGTGTGTGTGTGTGTGTGTGTGAGAGAGAGAGAGAGAGAGAGAGCAAACATTATTCTAACAATAATTTTCTATCAACACCTGTATATTTTATTTGTGAATGAGCTGGCTGTATGGTGAAAGCTAAAGGCTAATTAATTAAATTCATAAAATGTTCCACGTTGTGAATATTATTTCTCGTTCGACACTGCGCTGTCGGAAACACGCCAGCTAACTCTTCAAGAATTTGTGGCTCGCTTAGAAGAACTCTGGGACGACCAACTGAAATATAAAATTTTATAAATGGTTGGCTCTGAGCACTACGGGACTTAACATCGGAGGTCATCAGTCCCCTAGAACTTAGAACTACTTAAACCTAACTAACCTAAGGACATCACACACATCCATGCCCAAGGCAGGATTCGAACCTGCGACCATAGCGGTCACGCGGTTCCAGACTGAAGCGCCTAGAACCACTCGGCCACTCCAGCCGGCTTTTATAAATAGTCATCATATTTACCATGTTGTGTAATAGTGAAATCTTTGTAAGAAAATCAAAGACAGGAGAATAATCTACGTAAATGTAACGAAAGTGCCAAAAACAGTTAATGGACGGTGACTATATATTCCAACGGTAATGACACAGTCTGCTAGGACTAGAAGATCCTTGTGGAGAATCAAAAAATTGAAAACAACAAACGAACAAAACTAACTCACATTACGAACGGAAGTCTATCAGTTGCCAGTGTCAGCTTTCCATACCAAACTCACGGCAGGGAAAGTGGAATGACTAACGAGAAGACCGAATGAGCAGAACTTGAAGCTATGCCTGCTCTTCGACGGAAATGATGACAGGGATGTACTGAAAAATGAGTGAGTAACTGTAGCAGATATTCAATTCTTTTATTTAACAAACCACTTTGATATATTCTGCCAGAACAGTAAGTCTGTTGAATAATTATATGGTATGGCATGAGTGTTGACCGTCGTTATCGTAAGATCTAAAGATGGGGGTGTTCTACAAACAGAAACAGGTTATATCAAAGAAAATAATGTATTTACGATCGTAGCAGATAACGGACATTCCATTGAAACAGAAGTTCCCTTGTGTTGTATAAAGGAGGGAAAATTCTTGTGGCGCCTGCATTACCGCTACCCCACCTCATCACTTCCCCAAACGTCTGACTGTTCTTCTCCGGGGCAGAGCTTTTAAGCTGGTGGTGCGTGCGGCGTGGAAGCTTGTCACAATATTGTTGTTATTCCTGTGGCGGGATCCCGTCGCTGACACGCGCAGCGCACGCAGACAGCTGGAGACGCGTGCCGCCTCCCCCCACCACCGCCCGCGCCGCCCACACATGTTGCGTGTCGCATCTTTCACGGCTGGCGCCCCCGCCTTCTCGTCTTCGCCGCAGAACGAGCAGTAGGACGTCACTCGGGACGCCGAGCCATCACACACTCCTCACTGCAGCAACAAAAAAAGGACGGCCTGACTGCTGAGGGAATAATAATAATAAAAAAGAAGCATCGAGGAAGAGGGAGGATGAAAGTAGGCGCTGTTTGAAGAACAGAACTGATATCATTTCCTTTGTTACTTTTTTTCCGTTCTTCCAGATGGCTACCAACTGTATGCCACACGTACTCTAGAATTCTCCTCGTAGCTACCGGAAACTCGTTGTTATCTGCGCACGAATCATGTGCGAGTTCTTGGCATCGCCGAGTGTTCTCGTCTGCTCCACTCTCGGAAGCATACTGTTTCCTCTTTGATTAATTTGACGTACAGTTATCTGTCACAACGGTGAATTTAAATCAATACACGCGAATTGTAATAAACACCACCTTCAGTAATAAATGTTCATGTTCTACGTTATAAAATTATGCACGTATGGATGCACTCATATGGCCCGAAGTGTGTACGACACCAAAGTATGTAAAGAGAAAGCTCAACACATCTCACTCCCCCCTCCTTCCTTTCTCTCTCTCTATCTCTCTCTCTCTCTCTCTCTCTCTCTCTCTCTCTCTCTCTCTCTCTCTCTCCTCCTCCCCCCTTCTCACCATATAACATGTGTGCGACTGCAAGTGTGAGTGTGGCCTCATGCATACACCGTTAATGCTACAGTTGAGCAGTTTTGTGTCAGTGACCTAGGTGATCATAACCAGTATTATACAAGCCAGTAATACATCGGCAGACTCACGACCTTTCAAATGTAGACACTGTAGTCCCCGTGGTTAATTTACATGCTTCATTGTCTCACAACTATGATAAATGTATATGGACATGCTGGTTGATTTATTATATTGTAAACCACGCCACTGTCCGCCGCCGGTAGCTGAGTGGTCAATCCCAAGGCTCAAAAATGGCTCTGAGCACTATGGGACTCAACTGCTGTGGTCATCAGTCCCCTAGAACTTAGAATTAATTAAACCTAACTAACCTAAGGACATCACACACATCCATGCCCGAGGCAGGATTCGAACCTGCGACCGTCAATCCCAACGTCCCGGGTTCGATAGCCCGGTTGGGTCGGAGATTTTCTGCGCTCAGAGACTGGGTGTTGTGTTGTCCTAATCATCATTTCATCCCCATCGAAGCGCAAGTCGCCGACGTGGCGTCAAATCAAAAGACTTGTATCCGGCGAACGGTCTACCCGATGGGAGGCCCTAGTCACACGACATTTACATTTAACCACGCCACTACTGACCCATTACTAAGGATTAGTCTTACCGTCGTTCTAAAAGAATGAAATTCGCTTTCCGTAACCGGGTTGCAACTGGTTTCGGTTCCCTTTATTGATGCTTGCTTTCTGTGGTAGAGCCACGTAAACGGCCGTTAGCACTTGTAGTGTATTTTATCAACTACTCTAATTCACTATTGGTATTCCGACCAGATAAAGATGATCGTGATGGCATACATTTGTTGATTTGTGTGTAAGAAAGGAGCCTATACTGTGCGCCTCGGTCCGCGTTTGTATAGAGGGTGCAAGGACAGCGGTGACCAGTTGACACGCGGTGTTCACTTGTTGTACGGACTACATGTATGCTTTGACACTCCTAGTTGACCGTATCATGAACGGCTCGGTATAAGGGAACCTCCGACAAATTCCAATGGGAGCCCAAAACAAATGAATCACTTTTATGTTAATAAAGGAACTTTAACGTACGGCCTAGAGGCCACATCAGAGTGTGTTAATGTTCAGTCAAACTATTTTGAGTTACAGCCATTGGGACCTCTCAATGTGGCACTTGAAGACTTTAAATACAAAGGAACGCAAATGAAAGTTCGGAGTTTATTTAGTAGCTCGAAGTCATCATGACCCAGCAAGGATCGAAGTCCACAAGAAAAGGGAGTTCGTACACGGTGGTGGGATGGAGTAGCTGGACCACCAGAACAATTTCTAGAGGCCACCGTTCAGCAGTGAGGTTTATAATAGATAACTGACAGATGCGGCACGGCGAAAACGTACCAAGTGCAGACAACAACTGAAGTACGCCACTGCAAACCCATCTTTTTCGGCGTACACTGTTCCTGTGACGGCAGGACTTAACTCACAGCTCTGAAACAGAATGGAGGCAATGTGTTAAAGAGCGTTATTTTGAAATAGGACTGCTTATGGCGTATCACCTTTACTTGATGTTTGTTTATGACGTTCAAATGGCTCTGAGCGCTATGGGACTTAACTTCTGAGGTCATGAGTCCCCTAGAACTTAGAAATACTTACACCTAACTAACCTAAGGACATCACACACATGCATGCCCGAGGCAGCATTCGAACCTGCGGCCGTAGCAGTCGCGCGGTTCCAGACTGTAGCGCCTAGAACCGCTCGGCCACTCCGGCCGGCTTACTACAACCGTAATTGATGACTTAGATATATGTCTGCTTCTGTTATCGGCAATGTTCTTTCTAGAGTGTTTGATGTCACGGCACTAATAGTTGAACAACAAAAAAGTGGAGTTATTTAGATGTTTCGTGTAACATCAACACGGCACAGCAGTTTCTGCTGTCTGGTAGCAATTGTACCCAAAGCTGTTCGCTGTTAAAAATATTTCGCCGTCAACAGTAAATCTCATCAGAACACACGGCACAGACTGGTAAAAGCTCCCCGTAGCGCTCTATTTTCAGTCAGCGCTGTTTTTTTTCTCGCGTTACTAGCCCGCTACAATGAATGTAAATCTAAAAGTATGTTAGAATGCTATCTGTATCTGCTTAATTAATAAATAATATGTATAAGTCTCATACAAGCTGTTGGTACATTGTAGGTACGCCATAACTCACATTTATGGAAAATTCGGTCGGTACTTGGAGGATCACAGACACATTAAAAATTGAAGTACTTAGTTTTGATATTCCATAAATATTTCTGCAATTTTCCAAGGGTCTTATCAGATGCGCTCACGTACCTCAATTATTTGAAACAGCCTTTTCAGGCGGATATCAGCATGTATACATTTTAAGAAATGCGTAACACGAATGCAGACTTGTATTTTTTTCACGAACCGATTTCAGTGAAAGACCATCTTCATGGTACTATACGAGATACAAAATTAGGATGTAACATTCGTAAGACGAACCTTAAATTATTATCCCTGTTTGCGATATCTTTATAATGTTGTTTGACCATAATGGTAGTGAACGTCTGTGATACTGCAGGAAATATATTCACAATTGCGAACACGAACTACAATCAGCTGTGTGTTATCACGATGACAGTGAAAATTTGTGCCGGACAGGTATTCGAAACTGGATTTCCCGCTTTACTCGAGCCGTCGCCTTAACCGCTTCGGCGATCCGTGTGCGAATCGCTGTCAGATCTAAACTTCCACATGCATCGTTCTTGTGTCGCAACTTGAACCCGTACGTCACTTATATTCCCAACCAGGAAGGACGTATTTATTGAGAATCGAGAGCCTGGTATTGGTGAATAAATACGAAATATCAGTGCCTTTGTTATTGAGGAGTACGATGCAATGTTCCTTCGGACAAGGATGCATGTCAGAAGGAACAAGGCACCATACTTCTTAATAACACAGGTACAGCTATTTCGCATATGTGATTTTGTTGTTGGTTCTCCGAACCGTATTATTGTTTTTATTTGGACTTACAAGCGCTCGCTTCTCACACAGTCTGTATGTAGTGAATCTGTACTATTTGAATTTAATGATGAGTTTTGAGTTTTCTTAAAATGTGTGACATGTAGTGATGATGTTGTAACAACGTTTTGATGTAAGTATCATCTTACATTTGTTGAATCCTAATTTTTGACGTTGCAGATAATGTTTGTGTTTGCATTTCATTTCAGAAACTCAACAAAGCGGGTTTTAAATCGAAAAATCGTTCCAGGCATTCCCCTTGACATAACCATCGTTCTTTGAAGAAATATATAAAGTTTACGTACGCATCGTTCAATTCGACCAAAAAGTGTTGCGCCGGCCGCGGTGGTCTAGCGGTTCTAGGCGCTTAGTCCGGAACCGCGCGACTGCTACGGTCGCAGGTTCGAATCCTGCCTCGGGCATGGATGTGTGTGATGTCCTTAGGTTAGTTAGGTTTAAGTAGTTCTAAGTTCTAGGAGACTGATGACCACAGATGTTAAGTCCCCTAGTGCTCAGAGCCATGTGAACCATTTGAAAAAGTGTTGCAACTAATGATGCGTGCGACTTCAGAAAATTACTATTCGCACCACCAGTTTCATCACGTGCTCCATACCTGTTGATTTAGCACAAATTGCTTCTTCATATGAAGAACAATCAATCCCGTACAAATCCTGTGTCGATCATCGCAGGTTCGAGTCCTCCCTCGGGCATGAGTCTGTGTGTTGTCCTTAGCGTAAGTTAGTTTAAGTTGGATTAAGTAGTGTGTTAGACTAGGGACATATGACCTCAACAGTTTGGTCCCATAGTACGAGGGTGAGTGAAATGAAACTCTTAAATGTGTAATAACAAATTGAAATTTCCCGCCGTTATCCTGTAAGTTGGTAAGCGTGCTACAAACAGCTTGCAGAATGGCCTGTAGGTGGCAGCACAGTGCAGATGCACACATACCGTCCCAGTATCAGTATAACGATGGCCGCCCCACTTGCGACTTGCACCAGGGAAGAACAGCGTTCTGTTATTCGGTTTTTGCGTAGTGAAGGTGCGAAACTTATTGAAATTCATCGACGAATGAAGGTTCAGTACGGTGATGCATGTTTGTCACAACAGCAAGTCTACGAATGGAGTAGGAAGTTCTCAAATGGTGTGACTTCGGTGGAAGATGCTCCTCGTCTAGGTCAGGCATAACGAGTTGTGACTCCACGGAACATTGCAGAAGTTGCAGCCATAGTGAAGGAAAATCGCGGAGTGACACTGAATGACATTGCAGCATGTTTACAGGTTAGTCATGGGTCAGCACACCACATTGTGCATGATGTGCTCCAGTTTCACAAAGTGTCTGCAAGATGGGTGCCACGGCAGCTGACTTCTAAAATGAGAGAACGACGTGTTGATGCTTGTGAAGAACTTCTTCGGCGCTTTGAACGAGAAGGTGATGGCTTCCTTGCAAGAATCGTTACTGGGGACGAAACCTGGGTTCACTTCCACCAACCGTAAATGAAGAGAGCAAGCAAGGAATGGCGCCATTCCTCATCTCCAAAACCGAAGAAGTTTCGAACAGAACCATCAGCAGGGAAGGTTATGCTGACTCTCTTTTGGGACGAAAACGGCGTCATTTTGTAGCATTACATGCCTAGAGAGACCACTGTCACCAGATCTCCTAAAAAATCATCTGCGGTCTGCAATCAAATAAAAGCGACGTGGATTCCTGTCAGCAGGTGTCCTTTTACAACATGACAATGCAAGGTCCCACACTGCCCGTACAACAGTTGCAACAATCACAGACATGCATTTTGAATGTCTTCCTCATCCACCATACTCACAGACCTTGCCCCAAGTGATTTCCATCTTTGGACCACTCAAAGACGCAATGGGAGGAAATAAGTTCCGTACTGATGAAGAGGTACGGCACGCGGTACATGAGTGGTTGCGTGGACTACCAAAAGAATTTTTTTCTAAGGGAATTTATGCAGTTTGTAAGCGCTGGAGGACTTGCATTGAGCGTGGGGGAGATTATGTTGAAAAATGATACAGCTTTGTACCACTTCTGCACAATAAATAGTATTTAAAAAAATATTTAAGATTTTCATTTGACTCACCCTCGTTCCTTACCACAAATTTCCAAAAATTGCAATTTTTTTGCTCTGTCATTGTCAACTAAATCCTTAAATTCCTTCTGCAAGGCCTTGTAATGCCGTTCCATTACAGCTTTGCAGTACCCGTTTGTGATTCCTATTTGGTCTTGAAAGTTCGGACGACATATCGCTCGATTGCTTTTTTGGGGAAAACAACCACTGGGCCTATGAACTTCCTTTATACCACGAATAAGTAGCGAAGGACAAACAGCTCTGACAACACGATCTTGCACAACTGAAGAAAGTCGTCCCAATCGCACAATGCCGCACCAAAAGCCGGAATAAACAGCTACGCGTTGCGCTGCGAAAGGAAATATGGCGGTATAGTGAGTAGTTCCGAGAAGGATCTATAACTCTGAGACAGGCCGACCGTCGGACCGCACGCGTGCAGCATATCGTGAACGCGTTAAGTTTTGGATGCAGTGGCCGCTCCTGATGACGTGTGTTGCTTCGCTGTCTTGTAAGCAAATGTCACAATGAGCATTGTTGTTCCCAGACTCTTTGGTGGACATCAGTGTACATCGGGAGCATATATTCCAAAGTTCTCTGTAAGGCCATTCGTCTGCGGGTGGTAGGCACTTGTTACGGCGTGAAGTCAAGCGCCGGCACGCCAGTCGGGAACGATAGAGCAGATAGGCCTGTGAAGGAGACGTCAGCCAACTGCACGCTGACCGACCCCTCTTCAGGACGACAACACGACAGCAGCGGCTTCTATGCGAAGAGAAGTGCCGCTCCCGACTGGCCGCGACCCAGCTCTACAGAAGCTTCACGACTAGCGACCTGGATAGAAGAGTCAACTATATTACTTCACTTGTATTAGGAATTGTATACACTGAAGAGGTTTCTTAATTGCATGTCCCCCTTTGCTTGCGACACTTATGTGTTATTGTCAAAGTTAGTTATTGTCATTGTTAATTTCGTAATTAAACTGATTAACACGATTTTTATGAATGTTGTCTAGTGATCCGAGAAGGCAGGCTTCCTAGACCCAACATATTTGATGTCGAGGCAGGGTTCAACACTTATCGCCGGCCGGTGTGGCCGTGCGGTTCTAGGCGCTTCAGTCAGGAACCGCGTGACCGCTACGGTCGCAGGTTCGAATCCTGCCTCGGGCATGGATGTGTGTGATGTTCTTAGGTTAGTTAGGTTTAAGTAGTTCTAAGTTCTAGGAGACTGATGACCACAGATGTTAAGTCCCCTAGTGCTCAGAGCCAGCCAACACTTATCCTGAGGTCGATGACGCAGTGTGAAATTACCTCTGAAAAGAAACCTTTCCACGGTCAGACATAATTACACATGGTGCTCCATGCTTAAAGTGGCGTCCTCTACTATGAGTTTTGCAATTTCTGGAGCTTCAGCATTCTGCAGTGCTTTTGTGACATTGTAGCTGGTGAGATAGTCAGTGCTGACCACTATCCATCGATTCCCGTTTGTCCACTTCGGGAATATCCCCAGTTCGGTGGAATAGTGTTGCTACAGTCCGGATATAACTGCAATACGTGCTTCTGTCTATAGCATTCCGATCTAATGGATCGACAGAGAACTGGCCAATGATACCTGCATGTTGTTCTGTCTAGTCAACAAGAATCCCACGTGACCAGACGTTGGAACTTCTTGGCAATACTTCAGGACAGCTAGTCTCAGACAACTTGGGATTTCGAGCAACCATTTCTGCCCCACTGGATCATAATTCCTTCTACACCATCCCTGTTTATTAATTGAAATTCTCATTCTGTCGGTTTCTCCTTCTTCGAGGCTTCTAGAGTTTCCAGCAACGTTGGATCTTCAGCAACAGTGTCATTTAATGCAACGTAAACTAAGATTTGATCCACGCTGCTGTGTTCCACTAACGGATTTCTTGAAAAACAGTCCACTCTCTTGCATTTGCGTTCCCTTTTATATACCACCGTGAAGCAGCCCTCCTGAAACGTCAGTGCCTATCTCGGCCATCGACCCGATGGATCCTTCCGCTAGTTAGCCACGTAAGACAATCGTATTCCGTCTCAACCATGAATGATTTGTCAAATAAATACGACCAAAACTTACTGCGCGCACAACAGCAAGGAACATTTTATCGTTTATAGAGCAGTTCATCTCAGACTTGGAGAGTACTCTGGAAGCATGAGCTATCACTTTCTCAGAACCTTCCAGTAGAACTGAACCTTTGCCATAACTGCTAGCGTATGTGTGAAGTTCTGTCTCGGAAAAAATTACATATAGTGCCAGGATCGGAGAAGACGTTTGCTCCCCCTTATGGGCAACGAAAGATGTTTTATACCTCGTTCCGAGATAATTTTGCATCTATAATGTGGCGTATCCCTGCAATAATTTTTGGAAGTGACATGCCTTTGTACAGAAGTCTTTTATGGAATAGGTGATAGCTCGAGGACATTACGAGAAGACATCTCACATCACGAATGTTTCGAGAAATCGGGAAATTTGTGACAGCCCCTTATTTTGCTTGCATCGGGATGGGCACCATCGCTATTTGCAAGAAGCCCTAGATTTTTAATTCTTCGCCGACTAGGAGGCACTTCTTCAGACTCACACGGAAATCTGCAGTTTGAACACATTTCAGCATGGCTGCTAGGGGCCTTAGATATTCTTCAAATGTTCTAGAAGAAATGGCATTGTCGTCATCCACATAGCAAAGACACATCGTCCGTATAAGGTTGTCGATCTTACGTTCGAAGGTAGATTGAGCGTTACATAGTCCAAACGGAGTAAGTTTTACCTCATAGAGGCCGTCGAGGGTTACGAAGGCGGTCTTCTCTAGGGCAGCCACGTTAGCCTCGATTTGCCAGTACCCGTCTGCACGCACATAGTTGAGAAATAAATTGCTCCTCTCTAGCAGTCTAGGGCATCATCAGTGCATCAATGCGAGGCAACGGATAGACATCTTTCTTCGTGGTTTTGTTCAGTCGTCGGTAATCAACGCAGAAACGCCATATGCCCTTCGTCTCTTTCACAAAGACCACAGACAAGGACTCTCTGTGTTCAATGATATCATCCTGCAGCATCTTCTCCACTTCCTCCTGAATTACCAGCTGTTCAGCTGGTGATTTCCTATACTTCCTCTGACTAACAGATGGATGGTGTGGATGGTGGTGATAAGATGTTTTACCATAGGCAGCGTGGTCTGTCTTTTCTCCATTCCTGATTTGAAATTACCCAATACAGAAACACTATCATTTACCGCTCAGTCCACAACCTATTGCCGGCTCAACATTAAATTCCTTCCCTTGGTTGTCTGTAGTGGTGACACAGCAACATTCTTTGTTGATGACACTAAGACAAGCCTCCTGGACTGGTTTGGCCATCCATACGCACATGCCTTTAGGTATGCATTGTGACTGCTCGCGATAATTAGTGCTCCAAAGGTCTCTTCGACAATGCTTATGATCGTTGCTGCGATGCAGATTTTTTTACGTGAGACCAAGTTATTCTTTCAATCGACAGAACCTTCATTGTTTAACAGAGCATCTAGAACGACGATTTCAATTCGTCTTGTTGATGATGGCATGATATCAATATATTTCACAGAAAATAACTGCCCGCAGCAATCATTGTTATGTCTGCTTGTTGGAATAGCTTCGTCAAGCTGGAGCTCTGTTCTTCACAGTAAAAGACTGCGTATGATCAAGAAGTTCATTCTGAGAATAGCATTATGGCTACATTCAGTCAAAACGGCAACTCCGGAGCGCTGTGTGCTGTCATTGATAGTTTATTCTTACATGTTCTTGTCGGCTGGGGGTATTTCCCATTTACGATTTTCCGTACAGTTGCTTTCGTATCACGGAACATGGTCGTCGTTACCTGAAGACGATAAATATCCGACATGGGAGAAAATAAAGCTCTTGAGTCGACTAGCCCCCAGACAAGTTGGCCGTCAATGATGACGTCAATGAGATTTCGACACTTTGTGGCTGTCTTCCACAGAGGATTTGTATCTGTGGTGGCCTCACCTCCATATATGGTCACCTGGTTTAGTTTTCCTGAAGCTGGCAGGCTAGGCCCATTGCTGCAACCTGTGTATAGCAACAGGGAACGGCTACGATCTCGTCTAGGGAATGGCAATGAGATTCGTCCCATAGGCCGACCTAAACATCTGCAGCTGATTGGTGTGAACAGGATTGTCGTTATAGTTGACGCCTGGCGCAGCAGCAGTCGCCAGAAACACGTCTTCTTTCTTTGAACTAGCGTAGAACGTGTTGTCCTGTTTCCTCTAAATGTCTGCTCTTCTATTCTTCCACGGGACGCCACATTTGGCAGAAGAGCCGATTATAGCTACCTGCGTTGGTCGGTAGCTGGGTTGTCGTTTGATGGCTGTGGCATGAGTAGACATTCTTTCTGGCACGTTCACCTCGTAGCGGACACTGGCGTTAAGGTTCAATATACCTCTTCTTTAACACAGTCTGTTACCTCCTAACACACTGGGTCGACCTTCATGGCCAATATTTGTTGTTTACTCGGTCTGACAGTAGCTATAAAATTCAGTCTCTCTTTTGTCACTATTTGGCTCAAGACAGAGGTGAAATCGTCGTGATCGTCTATTGCCGGCATAGTGACAACATTCAGAAGTCGGTCATACTTCTTTCGACCGATTCAGTTCTATTGCATTTCCCCGATGCGCTGGCACCTCTTGATGAATTCCTCAGTTGTTGGAACATCCTTTACTAAAAGAGCTTGGTAAATATCTTCTGTGAATCCTTTCAAGTGTGAGATTTTGCCACCTCTTTTTATCTTTGGGTTCTCAAAGTGACATATGGCCAATACATTTTGTATGTAGGACTGAGTCCTTCCCGTATAACGTTGGACGCTGTTCTTCAGCTGTCTTTTCGCTAAGCGGTCTTGCTGCCGTTGTCGCCATATCTTTTCTTCAGGTACACCTGGAATTTATCCCAGTATTTGAGCTTCTTTCCGTTGTTCTCAAACCACAATTGGGCTGCGCAGTCCAAGTAAAAGTACACATTTTCCAAACACAGATCATCCGACCTGTTGTATTTGATGACTTGGTTGGATCCTTTCAGCCATTTCATCGGGTCCTGAGCAGCATCTTCCGAAAACACTGTTGGATGCCTGATGTGCAGCTGACCTATTACTGGTTTGGAATCGATTGGTCTCCTAAATATACCGACCATCGGAACGACTTACTGCTTGTGTTGTGGGGTTCCTGTCCGTGTAGGCAACGGGTTTTAAGTTGACTAATTGTAGCAACGGAGATGTAGATGCTTTGAAGCACCGCGTGTCTCGACCAAGCAGTGTACGTCCTAACCACAAACAAGTCCAAATCAGAAAGCATGGTTGTCAAAGATGTGCAACACTCAGCACTGAATGCCCGCTTATTACACAAACGGACGTACCGTCCGAACAGAACTGAACTCGAGGACAGGAACGCTATTATTTGTAGGAACAACGAATATTCCAGAATGCTGCTGTTTCTATAAACATCGACTATTGCAAAATACACAAACATAAGATACTTCTAGGAACTACCATAAACGATAAATATTATGTAACAGTTTGAACTGGCGACCCGCAGCACAGACAGCGACGCTAAGAACTAGGTCACACTGCACGTACCAAAGCTCGCCGCTATATGTATCTTATATCTGTAATTTGATAACATTTCAGAGAATTTTGTGGAGCGTTTTTGTGAACAATAGAATATATATATATATATATATATATATATATATATATATATATATATATACTGTATTCTTTATTCCATATTTATTATTATGTACTTTTTTTGTTAAGAGACGTAGTCGGATGGAGAAAATCAGGCGGTTTGGTTCGAAAAATTTTGTTCTGAACAATTGCGTTTTACAAAACATTAGCGGAATTTTGAAGTATAACGAAATGTAGCTACCCGGAATATATTATATTGTAAGTAGGCTGTTTAGGTTTTTTTATTGGTAACGCCACCTCTGTATGAAAATCACTGGCTGTGCTGTGGGCAGTCTGTCTCTGCTTTGCATTGTTGTAATACTCGCCATTGTAGTGTTGGGCAGCGGCAGCTGGATGTGAACAGCGCGTAGCGTTGCGCAGTTGGAGGTGAGCCGCCAGCAGTGGTGGATGTGGGGAGAGAGATGGCGGAGTTTTGTAATTTGTCATGAACTGCTGTATTTATATATGATGATATCAAGGTAAATACATTGTTTGTTCTCTATTAATATCTTTCATTTGCTAACTATCCCTATCAGTAGTTAGTGCCTTCCATAGTTTGAATCTTTCATTTAGCTGGCAGTAGTGGCGCTCGCTGTATTGCAGTAGCTTGAGCAGCGAAGATTTTTGTGAGGTAAGTGATTTGTGAAAGGTATAGTTTAATGTTAGTCAGGGCCATTCTTTTGTAGGGAATTTTGAAAGTCAGATTGCGTTGCGCTAACAAAATATTGTGTGTCAGTTTAAGCACAGTCATGTATAATTGTTCAAAGGGGACGTTTCATATGGCGACCCTTAGCCGAGGATACCTCACTGGAATCTTCTGATTTTTTTCTTGTAGTTTGTGTAATTAGTGTAGATTTTACTTATTGCTAGCGCGTAATTATAGAGAGAATTTCCTTTGTAGTTGTAGTTTTTCATTGTTGTACAGTAAAACAGTTGTGGCATGCATGTAGATTTGCAGCAAGTTTTTCGCAGCTGCGCTTGCAATTAACTAAATATTATTTTCAGTGCTATGTTAATGTGTTCTCTTATTTTTGCTCTTCAAATTGTGTTTTTCTGTGTTGTCGTGTGAAATACTGTGACAATAATGGCGTGTGAAAAACGTAATACTAGGCTCCAAAGTAAACTGAGAAATTGACAGTGAAGACGAAAGCAGTGTGTTAGCGCCGCAGAGTAATGAATTAACTAATGTTCAAAGTAGTAATTTGGTAATTGCGCATAGGGAAATGGAGCGGGCGGCAAACAATGGTGTAGACAGTGAAACAGGTAGTGAACAGGGAAGCGTTATCGATCGATTGGTCGGAAACAGCTCGCCTCAGGAATCGGGAATGACAGAACACAATATTGCAAATACTGCAGACTCAGGTTTTGGGTTCTCACCGTTCTCTCAAATGAGTCAAGACACATTTTCCGCTTGTCAAAATGTGAATGTTGCCGGTGTAACTTCACTGCCGAAAAGCACTGAGGAACATGTTTCAGACACCAGTGCATTGTTATTACAATTAATGCAACAAATGGGACAAAAGCTTGAAAAGTTAGACACAATGGAACAACACCAGAGACGAACACAGCAACAGTTAGACACAGTGAAACAAAATCTTAAAAAGTTAGACACAACGGAACAACACCAGAGACAAACACAGCAACAGTTAGACGCAATGGAACAAAATCTTCAAAAGTTAGACACCACACTTGAACAAACACGCGAAGATTTAACTACTGAGTTACATAACATTGAATCGAAATGTCAAAAAGTCTGTAATGACGTAAAAACACAAATTTGTGAGCATTTTCAACCTATTTTTTCGCGGCATGGAAATGCACTACAGAATCACGAAGCAGCCATAAAAGAACTGCAAACTATTGTTCATGAAAATCATGAGACCTTGCAAGCAAAATTTGACTCAGTTGCATCTACCGAAACGGTTATGCAACTTGCAAAAACTCAGGAAAACTTAAAGGTCACAGTAGACACGATTTCAACACAAATGGACACTCAGAAACTTGGTTCAGAAAAACATACAGAGGAAATGATTTCACTATCGGATAAAGTAGCCGAACTTTCAGATCAGTTCACTAACTTATCTACAAAGGTAGATGATGATCTGAATGACACAACACCTGTAGCCTTCATGGACACTGAAGAGTATGAACAAATTAGAAAATTCAAACAAAATCAAAATCAAATCAATACACAGTACAAAAGAGAAATCCGGGAAGTGCAAGATCAGTTGGCACAAGTAGTACAAGAATTACGTATTTCAGAGGACACTCGCGCCCCAATACGGGAAGAGGGACATACAAATACGGAACAGACACAAAATAACAACACAGGGCACTTCGGAAATTGTGAAAGAAGTTGGCAAGGTACACCGAATTTTGAGATGGAACCGCCGAAACGACGTAACAATGACCGACATGCGACTTGCCGACATGATGATTTTGACTATAAGCTGTTCATTACTACACGTAAATTCAAAACATTTAAGAATTCTGGCAACGACATTCATCCACAAGCATGGCTCCATCAATTCTCTCATTGTTTTCCTCCCAACTGGTCATTAGAGCACAGATTAGAATTTATGTGTGGCTACTTAGAGAATGAACCAGCTGTAAGAATGCGATCGGTCATTCACGATTGCCACAGTGAAGGAGAATTTTATCATGCCTTCCTCTCAGCATATTGGTCTCAAGCCACACAAGACCGCATAAAACATGGCATCATAATGATGAAACATTTCGAACAATCTGTATTCTCCAGTCTTGTGAAATATTTTGAAGACATGTTGCACAAGAATCAGTACCTGACAAACCCATACAGCCCCTCAGAACTCATCCGCATTTGCTTAATCAAATTACCTGAACATTTACGACATATTATTTTGGCAGGACGTTGCAAAGACGACATTGAAGCTTTTCAGGGACTGTTACAAGAACTGGAAAGTGACACTGACAATCGCGGAACGCGAAAACAAGGACACAACAATTACAGGTCACATCCGTCACAATTCCGTGACGACAGAAACAATAACCGGACACGACTGGTCTATTCTTACAACGCAAATCGTGACCAAAATAGACACCACCCGTACGACAACCGTTGGCAGAGTAAAGGCAGAATAACTTCAGACGCAACAGTTCGGCGCAGAGTTACGATTCAGGGAGAAATTCTCCACCACATGACCGACAAACAAGAAACTATGTAAACTACCGACAAAACGACAGACGTGAATTTCATCAGAACTGGCGGGATTCTAACAGAGCTGGGTCCTCTCGGCAAGGCGAATTTGTAGAAGTTAGGTCTCCTAATCCCAATAACAACGCGCGCCAACAAAGAGACAGACAATGACTCGCGCCGCAGGCAGCCACCTGCGCCGGCTGGCTCAGAGAAAAATAACATAGACGCTAACCTTGTGAAAAAATTCCAGTATTCTTTACCGACGTATACTGCATGATAATTGCGTTCAAGCTGAAATTCTGAGTACCTTGAAGAGTAAAAGATTGTACCACATTTCACATGTAAAACCGATTATTGAAAGATAATCTGCTTTTTAACTTTGTCTTTGCCATAAAACTTTTCACTTCACATTTCTAGTATGCTTTGTCAGATTTAGAATCTGTTAACTTGTAACAATGTTTGAAGTGAAATATCCAGTCAAGAACCAAGAGAACTTATTTAAACAGAAATTACGAATGCATTGTTATAATGAACAGATGACACAGTGTTGTTAGTTGTACATTCTTGCTTGTTAGTTGCACGATTACGTAACGACTATCAGGCTTACATACTTAGGACACATACTGGTACTGCTAATGAGATTTTAATGCAACATTTTGGTTTACTTGAAAATACATTCTGGGTTTAAAGTACTTTCTGTGAGATACCAGACGACACAGTGGTTAGTTTATGTGACAGCTACACGATGTTATCACGACGCTACTAATGAGTGACAATTTACAATGTTGCTTTTGCAGTGTATCTGTTTTATATCTGCACAGTTTTCTGAATTCTTCTAGGAAGAAAAACATGTTTTAGTAGTAACTTTTGTAGTATAGCTACAATGAGACAGGGTTTTCCGTAGCACAACAATACGTTACAGTACAGTACGTTCTTCACCACAACAATAAGCGTAATAACTAAGATATCTATACGCAAAGCATTTCACTTTCGTTTATCATGAGGTAAGTACATTGTCTTCTGCAGAACTTAGCTTTCGGAGGACGATAACTACGACACTTCCACAGAATTATCTTACAGCAAGACGCACATTTAGCGCTACAGGACACGCATTTGAGAGATTAATTTTGTACTTAAGCCATTTATTTTTAAAGATTTTTGAATTACAAAGAAGGTTTTCCGTGATACATTTCATTCCATTGCAATAATCTATAACACCTGAGGGTATAATTACATTAATCCTCAGGGGGGTACACGCCTGCTTTGTGTACCATGTGTTTGGCAAGCACAAGGAACCCTAGCTAATATGGTATTTGCTTATACAACTTTACACATCGGTACCATATTTCTCTAAAACATAAATTACACAGCTATCTGATCATTTAACTGAGAGATAAACATTTTTTTACTACATCAGTGACACATGTTTACGCAATACACAGTTGGATAACTTCACACTTACGAAATTGTATTTTGTCTGTACTTTGTGAAATGCTCATATTTTTTCAGAACCATTGTGATACTATGAGAGCTTTGAATGATGTATTTGGTAAAGGGATTATGATTTTTAAAGTACGTTTGAGGCAGATGACACTTTTGACATGAGCAGAGAATTTTTTTTAATTATTGGAGGAAGCTACGACGATTTTGAGATTTGACTGAGGTGTTATGATATTATTTTTACGACGACGATGTGTATTATGCTGCTGAGGTATGTTTATGATTAATAGGCTGATGCTATATGAGTTATTTGATTATGATACTTATCTGTTATGATGCAATATTGAAGAAGTGTCGACGAATAAGGTAAGGAGTAATGAATAGTGGTTAGGGACGCTGACTTGTGAAAAAGGATGTTGGAAACCGAGAATCGTACTTTAAGAGTTATGAAATGTGCGTAAATGCGTGACTGTATCACAATACTGACGAATATTTTATTTGGACACTTATATTTATAGGATTTTCTTTCTACAGATTTGCAATGCTAATTCTTGACCTGTGAAATATTTTTATGTGAGACTGTCACTGTAGCGGAAACTGGTGTCGTAAATATTTCCGTAAGAAAGTTAAGTGACCACCTGCACGTAATGCGTTGTGGGCACGCAGCTGTGTCAAACACCTGGAGAACAAGCCATTAGGGTGTGCCTTTCAGAGCACAGGAAAAAAAAGGGAGGCCATTATCCTGGCCATTGTCATTCCTTTGTAGAAAGCATCGCAAATATTACACGCTCATTACCTGAAAACATATGATTACTCGTACTTTGTGCTAATTACTGCAATGCTTATGAATTGATGGGAAATATTCGTACATCTGCACACCTGATTATGACAAGTGTCTTTCTATGAGAGTTGAGAGCTACTAACTTGTGAAATGTCACATGACTATTGAATGATATTTTTATGCTTTGGTTTGCGTAATTGCTTATTTCATTTGATACCTGTTTTCCAGCTGTGTTACAGCATTAGTTTTATAAAATAAACTTAGATGCATTTGCTAATGTGAACACTTTCTGTCAACAGATCTATTAAATGATAATTTTGTAATCCACATTCTTTAAAAAAAGGAGCACTTGGAAAGGAAAGAACAATAAGAAGGAACTAGTAACAGTAACACATAATTTTCTTATCAAGTACATGGTAATATTTCTTTTTACAATCAGTTGTTGTGGTGCACCACTTTAATTACATAGATATTAAGATGTGAATATACATTTCCCTCATCTGCATTGTTGTTTTTACTGTAAATACAGAAAGCATGCTTAGATAGAATTTTTTTGGTGGAAACAAAGGATGAAATAAGAGGAAAGGTATATGAGGTTTTGGGTTGGACTGCAGTACCAAATGTTACACTGAAAACGAACCCTGTCCTTTCCTATCGGTGTTATCCCACTATATGTATATGTACCCTTGTGTATTTGTCTTTTTCCTGTCTTTATGTGTTTAGCTAGTAAGATTTATGTTGTAGAATTTTTCAAATACTATGTTATTTTCTTTGTAAAGATGTTTAGACATTATTTATTCTGTTCTGATTTAATGCTCATGTGTGAAATTAATGTTTCGAAAACTATTCTCATTATTTTATATATTCACTTATGTCATAATTCCTGTAACACTGATGTATATGTTATTTCGATTCTTTTGTAAAGTTTGTTACTACAAATGTTATCTGAATTGTTATGTTCTTTAATGATGTATTTTGTACCTTTGTAATTGTATTCTTATGTTATAAAATTGTAATTGACACCGGTTCATCATATTATTAACTTGTAAGTTCCATTTCACTGCACACGTTTCTGTTGGTCATAGTATATGGACAATATGTGAGAAGTTGGGACTGTTAGTGTTTGCACGTGTGTTACTAATTCAGCAAGGGACTGGATAACAGCATTGCTGGTTCTAAGGACAATTTTAAAAACTTTGTGAGTGCACAAGTGGTGGTTTATGGACTTGCTATATTGTCCGCAAGACTCTTCAGTGGTGATTGTGCACCTGCACAGTCACAACAGATGGCTGCTGGTCATCTCTACCAGGACTACAGTGGGCCTGTCCACAATTTCTACAAGGACTGCAGTGGGTCTGCACCTCTGGTGGCCCACCAATACCATACTCTCTACCAGGACTACAGTGGGTCTGCTCTGTGATGACCTACCTGCCAATATTCTTCAAAACTTCGAATGACTCTGCTGTGGGTTTGCTCTGTTGTGACCCATTACTTGTCTGCATGTCGAGAGTCGGCACTGTCTTTCCGTTGGAAGGACAACACTACTTCTTCAAGACTGCATGGAAATCCACTACTTCCGTGTGCATTTTCTTCTACGGCTCAGACCTTGACAAAACCACTACTATTTTACCGTAATGAACGATCAGGACTGTCTTTATGGACTGTGAGAAACTTTGAGCTTTTGACCAACATTGTATCAATAAGTGTGTGCATTCTGTGAGAAAATTTGAGCTTTTGACCAACATTGTATCAATAAGTGTGTGCATTCTGTGAGAAAATTTGAGCTTTTGACCAACATTGTATCAATAAGTGTGTGCATTTTGATTTCTTTGTTATTGTAATTATGAAAAATTTTATCAAATCATTATTGGCCACTGCCCAAAAAAAAATTTGTAAAATTTTTTGTGGGGAGCATGGGGGCTATGTAAGTAGGCTGTTTAGGTTTTTTTATTGGTAACGCCACCTCTGTATGAAAATCACTGGCTGTGCTGTGGGCAGTCTGTGTCTGCTTTGCATTGTTGTAATACTCGCCATTGTAGTGTTGGGCAGCGGCAGCTGGATGTGAACAGCGCGTAGCGTTGCGCAGTTGGAGGTGAGCCGCCAGCAGTGGTGGATGTGGGGAGAGAGATGGCGGAGTTTTGTAATTTGTCATGAACTGCTGCATTTATATATGATGATATCAAGGTAAATACATTGTTTGTTCTCTATTAATATCTTTCATTTGCTAACTATCCCTATCAGTAGTTAGTGCCTTCCATAGTTTGAATCTTTCATTTAGCTGGCAGTAGTGGCGCTCGCTGTATTGCAGTAGCTTGAGCAGCGAAGATTTTTGTGAGGTAAGTGATTTGTGAAAGGTATAGTTTAATGTTAGTCAGGGCCATTCTTTTGTAGGGAATTTTGAAAGTCAGATTGCGTTGCGCTAACAAAATATTGTGTGTCAGTTTAAGCACAGTCGTGTATAATTGTACAAAGGGGACGTTTCAATATATATATATATTATAACAAGGAAATTGAACGTAAAGATTGCAACGCTGTATTAATTATATTCCTCTTTTGTTTCCCTTTCACTTCTTTTATCACGAACTTTCCCCATAATAAAACGGTAAGACTCAACTGTACTCATGTGCTGCGTCCAAAAATTCGCACTGCTATGTACGGTACATAAGCTCTCCAAATAATTTCATGTTCTTGTTACTGCCATACCGTTAGTCCAAAAAGCCATTCAATTCTTTTAAGAAAACTTCTCCTTGTCCCCTTTTTAATATTTTTTTAATTTACCACTGAAATACTTACCAAAATTCTTCTCGTCATTACCACTCCGCGGAGTTCACATACAACAGTATTAGTTTTAAAGTTTCTAACCCGTCAGTGTTAGACACTTCTTTGCTCCAAGTGGTAAACTTCGCAGTAATAACCGTGATAACTATCTTTCCCGTTTCCAAACGAGGAGATAATACTTTTATTCATTTTTGATTAACTCTTACATGTCTCATTCTGGAAAATCCCATAGGCTGTGGCTAAGCGATGTCTTCGCAATATCCTTTCTTTCAGGAGTGCTAGTTCTGCAAGTTTCGCAGGAGAGCTTCTGTTAAGTTTTGGAAGATTGAAGACGAGATACTGGCAGAAGTAAAGCTGTGAGGACTGGGCGAGAGTCGTGTTTGGGTAGCTCAGCTAACAGTCGTCGTGCTCCGGCACTCGGCCAGTGCACATCGCGCGGTGACGGGCGGTAGCGCGGGCCAGTGTTTACGTCGCGAGCAGTGCTGCGGTGGCGAGCTGCGCAGCGTGTGCGAGCGCTGTTAACGTTTGTTTCTGTACCACTGTTGTAAGTAAGATGTCGACAATTAACAGAGCGAACAGCGTTCAGTGTGTTTTCGATCGTGCTGCCTTGCGACTGACGGCTTTCGAAATCCATGAGTGGATTTTTGAGGATCTGAAATTGCCGGAAGATATAGTCGACACGTTCCAGTTGGACTTTGTGCAGTACTCGTTATTTATCAAATTTATTTCGAGTGACACTTATGAGAAATTCGTTGAGGAGCATGCTGGTGTGAGACCATTTCGTCATAATGATGGCAGTATTAGCAATGTCCAAATCGTGCATTCGGGATACGGAGTGAGAACCGTCAGGGTATTTAATGTGCCACCTGAGTGCCCTAATGACCTGATAGCACGTTCTCTGTCACTGTACGGCGTTGTTTTGTCGGTTACCAATGAAAAATGGTCGAGTGCATATCGCTACCAAGTTAACAGCGGGGTGCGAAGTGTACGCGTGGACTTAAAAAAGCATATACCTTCGTATGTTACCATTGGCGGCTGTCGTGCACAGGTAACTTACATTGGACAACCCCCTACCTGTTCGATCTGCCATTCAACAGAACATCTGCGGATGAACTGTACACGTCGACGTCCATTTCAACTTCCACGGGAACGTCCTGCAGACGGTAGTGAAAAGCTTGTTCCGCTATTGAGTGAGGTAGTCGCGGGGACGGTACCACCACCTCGGCAGCCGGAACGTGTTAGCGAGGCGGAGATGCCAGTTCAGGTGGAATGCAGTGCCCAAGACATTTGCGGTAGGACGGACGTCGATCCGGCACCGTCATCCTCACCGGGGCAGTTACCGCTGGATAAGAACGATGCGCCAGCCACCTCTGAAACTAAGCCGTGTGAGATACAGGAGCGGGTGCAGATCAGTTTGCCTGAACCGCCCCTATCGGTAGAGACTGCAGCAGACACGAAGAAAGGCCGCCGAAGGAGAAGCAAAGGGAATAGTAGCAAAGAGGAAAAGTCGGATGATTTGAGACCCGTACACATGTCAGAAAGTGGCAGCGAGACTGAACCTCAATCTTCTTGCTCCGTGCGCTGCGAGGACACCGCGAGGCAAGAACGCATTCGTGAACAGACCAAACACCTGAAGGCACTACTGAGCGCTGAGAGGGAACAGAGCACCGTAACGGCTAAGAGGAAGAGCGAGCAGAGCAGCGAGCAGCTGCAGCAGCGCTCCCGCAGGAACTCGCTGACGTCAGTCGCAGCCCCGCGTGTTGGTCAGGCGAATGCGACCACGTTGACAGACTCAGCCGGCGGTGGCGGGCAGGGCGGCGCGCGCACCGCGCAGCACCCCGACAGCAATGAGCCGTGGTGGCAGCAGGACGAGGAGATGCAGCAGTAGCTGCTCTCGCGCATGACCATCGCGCTGCGACATTTCCACTCTCTGAGTACTCCAGACGTTCCCAACGAGTTTGATTCAAAGACGTCGAGAAGGACGATCCAACACAGAGCTCATTGTCCTCTGAACCACCATGTGCGATAGCCAAACCTACAACGTTACCACACTTAACGTCAATAGAATTCACAGTGCGGTGAAACTCCGTTCGCTAACTGATTTCTTGTATGGTACCAGCGTTGACATTGCCCTCCTACAGGAGGTAATCACAGTCTTAGAAGTGCCCGGTTACGTTCTCATTGATAACATCAATCTCCAGGATGCTGTAGGCACTGCCATACTTCTGCCATTTACGGATGTGCAGCGGCTGCCTAGTGGTCGTGGCATTTCTCTTCGAGTGAATGGTGTGCAGATTGTTAACGTGTACGCTCCCTCAGGTAGCACTCATAAGAGAGATCGCTCAACATTTTATAAAAACGAGGTTCCCATTCTTCTTAGCGCTTATCGTGCACATCTCATCCTCGGTGGTGACTTCAATTGTGTGCTTAACGACAGAGACCAAACTCCTCACACGAACAGATGTATCGAACTTGAACATTTAATTCATGGCATGCGTCTTCACGATACATGGCAACAACTGCACGGTGAACGGGTAGCGTACACCTTCGTAACTAGTCATTCTGCCAGTCGGTTGGATAGGATCTATGTGTCCGAGGCCCTCCAGCAACACGCTGTGAACTGTGACATAGCTCCTGTCAACATCTCCGACCATTGTGCGTATCAGTGTTACCTTAACCTACGCCGCCAGCAAATATACCGCGGGAAAGGCTACTGGAAATTGAATGTCAGCCTTCTGCAGGATGCCCAACTTGAAGAGGAGGTGAACATGACGTGGCAACAGCTCCAGCGGCAACGACGTCGTTACGATAGCGCTCTCCAGTGGTGGACTCAGTGTGCTAAGCCTAAATTACGCCTCACCCTCATGAGTTACGCCCGACAAAAAAGCTTTTGGCAGAAACAGACTATTGAGTTTTATTATCGCTGTTTGAGAGAACTGTACAGTCGCGCTAACAATCCTTCTGGCGATATCGACATAAAGATCAAACGATATAAAGTGAAAATCACGGCGATACAACGCCAACGAATGCAAGGCATCATCGTGCGAGCCCACCCCAAGGACGTTGCCGCCGAAGAACGGGCCTCTCTGTACCACATCCTGAGAACGACGAAACGGTGTAAAGCCATGTTGATTGAAGCCGTTGTTGATGACGCTGAGAATGCCATCACGAAGCAACGTGACATCATCTCGCACGTCTACGACTATTATAGTCAACTTTACAAGAAGCAAGCCGTTGATGAACACTCGTGCGACGATTTTCTTAGGACCTTGAGCTGTCGCTTGTCGCAACAGGATACTGCAAATCTGGAATCTCTTTTCACAGAGGACGAAATCCGACTGGCGGTCCACAGTGCAAAGAAAGGGAAGTCACCAGGACCCGACGGTCTCAGCGCTGAGTTTTACCAGCGTTACTGGAACCTCCTCGGTCCGACGCTCCTCGAGATCGCGAATGAACTCTGGCACCTGGAAGTTATACCCAAGGCATTTACGGAAGGTATCATCCTGCCCCTACCGAAAAAAGGGAACAGCAGGAAGGTCGAAAACATGCGACCCATCACACTCCTGAATGCCGACTTCAAAATCATCACCAGATCGATTAAGCTAAGGATGCAAACCGTTATGTACAAGGTTTTGGGCAGTTACCAGTACAGTGCAGTGCAAGGCCGAAGTGCAATCTCAGCAGCCTGCGATTTGAGGGACATCATCTGTTCGTATGCTGAAACCAAAGGACAGGGCGCTCTGATCTTTCTAGATTTTGAGAAGGCTTATGACCGTGTACGTCATGACTTCCTCTTTAAAAGCATGAAGAAACTAGGTTTTGGACTTCATCTCATAGAATTAATTCGCAAACTTACTACAAACGCCTCTTCACGGATTCTCATTAATGGCCATTTTACAAAAGAAGTTTCCATTGAGCAATCCGTCCGCCAAGGATGTCCTCTGTCAGTGATTTTGTACGCCATTGCAGTGGAGCCGCTACTGAACAACTTGGCGCATAGCGGGATCGGACTTAGCGTCGAGTCTGTCACTATCCCATGCATTGCGTATGCTGACGATGTATGCGTAACTGTGTCATCATCGCAACAACTTCTGTCAGCGGAAACTCTTTTACAAAAATTCACGTTTCTTTCAGGAGCAATACTCAATAGAACTAAAACCACAGCTTTGCAGATCGGTGGCGGTATCGGAGACATATCCCATGTTACCTGGTGCAAGGTCAAGGATTCTCACACAACCCTCGGTGTTACTTTTGAGGCCAAACCAGACAAATTCCTGACGAAGAACTGGTCACACATGCTTAATAAATTACGTGCTGCTTTGATACTTCACTCCGACCGTGACTTGAACATACTACAGAAAGTTAAGACCATCGAGATCGCCATTACGAGCAAGATGACTTATTTGGCGCAAATTCTTCCCATCTCCGACCATCTAGCCAAGAGTATACAACAAGCGTTATGTTGGTTTCTTTTTAGGGGGCACATTTTCAAAGTTCAATTCGATACCTTAACCTTACCTTCGTTCAAAGGTGGCCTTAACCTCATTAAAGTACACAAAAAATGTGTCACCCTGCTCCTAAATCGCATCAGGAAGGAGTTCCGTACCCGGAGGACCAGTATCATCACAAACCTCATTCAGCGGTGGCAGCCTCATAGCCTTGACCCACCCGTTAATATCGCCGGCATTCCACTTGCTTACCGACATGTGCGACTGTACTACATGGAAATGAGCTACATTCGACACAACATCGTCGATAACGGAAGCCTGACGAACAGGAAGCTTTATGGCCTTCTCACGACAACAAACCACAGGAATCGTCTCGAAGAAAAACATCCACATACACATTGGAGTATAGTATGGCGGAATGTGCACAGCGACGTGTTACCGTCACGCGTCATAGCCGACTGGTATCTAACAGTCAACGATAAAGTAGCAACGAATGAAAAGCTACATAAAATTGGCCTTCATCCAACGCCCAACTGTGACGCATGCGGAAGGGTCGATACGCTTCTTCATAGGTTCACGTGCGGACATGCAGAAGAAATTACTACATTTCTTCGTCAACGATTGTCGGTGATAGACCGTACGACGCCCTGTGGTGTAGATCTTTTAGAGATCATTCAGCCACAAAAACTGAGATATCCACGAGCAAAAAACAACGCTGCAACGTGGATCATGGGCCACACAGCATCGTTTATTATGCAGAATAGGCATGCTACTTTCCTCGACTATTATTCTTACATAGAGATTGAACACTTTAAAATGAGACAGCACTGTGACTACAGGAGGATATTTGGAAATATGCTGAACATCATAATTAACGGTTAAATGCTTCAAATACAATCTTTCGGATCGCAGAGGTTGCCAGTGACCTGTATGTATGACTCCCATTTGCTTCCTGGGACTTTAGCACTTGCCGCAATTTTACGATACTATTCAGATGCTCACCAATGCAGAAGGCATTTTTTCTTTCCCATTTTTGCTTTCACATTTCCCTTCTCTCGCGGAGCGAGGGGAGCAACCTTCCTTCAATTATGAAGTGATAGTCTTTTGTGCACCATAACAACTTCTGTTTACCACTTGGCAAAAAAAAAAAACGAAAAAAAAAAAAATCCTCAAGAAGACATTTCATTTCTTATATTGCGCTACAGCAGCCTAGCAATGATATACACTTTGTTCATTCTTTCTTATTACAAATTGGCGCAAATGTTAAAAAAAAATAAAAAAAATAAAAAAAAAAAAAGATGGATAAAGCGTCTGCCATGTAAAAAAAAAAAAAGTTGGTAGAGCACTTGCCCGCAAAAGCCGAAGGTCCGAGTTCGAGTCTCGGTCCAGCACACTCTTTTAATCTGCCAGGAAGTTTCAACTCTTAGATGTCTTTGTGGAGGAGAAAGAGCGAGAGAGAACGAGGGACACTTACAGCCATGTCTGAGAAAACAGATACATTTAGCTATATACAGCTGTACGAAATAATTCGAAATTAATTAGCTGAAGGCGAATTCCTCGACATCAGATGTAATAGTTATAAATCTACTAACTAATAATGACATATGGAAGTTTGAGCCAGACCGATCCTCGATCTCGGACTTCCCGCTTATTGCAAATGGTTGCTTTAACGACTTCGGCTATCCGTGCACCATTCCTGACCGTGGCCGAACTCCCATGTCACACAGTCTACGTCCTTCTATCGTAGTCCACTGAATTCATCATCTATTGTTCGTAACATTACTTGGATTCCCGCAACAGGGATGGAGAGACAATGAGGAATTGACACCATTGTTGTTATTGTCGTGTGTCCGTCTACTCTTGTAATTCTTACATGCATGTCTCAAAGAATACTGTTACCGATTCACACCTGTCCGGAGTAATTCGAAATTAATTCGCCGAATACGAATTCCTTCATATCAGATTTATTAGGTGTAGATTTACTACCCAATAACGACACATGAACGTTTGTACCGGATTGGGGCTCGAACCCGGATTTCCCGTTTTCGGCACAAATTCTCGAATGTCATTATTGGGTAGTAGATCTATATTTAATGTAGTTAATGTCGTGGGGTTCATGTTTATCGAACAAATTTCAGATTAGACACACACACACACACACACACACACACACACACACACACACACAGAGAGAGAGAGAGAGAGAGAGAGAGAGAGATGGTTAATAAGGAACTAAGAGTGGAATTAGACCTCCTGAATTTCGCTTAGCAACTAAAATACGACTGGCGATGGTTGATAACATGTCACTATTAGAGAACGCTAATGTGCTGAGAGTGCAGTACGTATTGCGGAAGCCAGACAAGTCGATTTCTGATTTTCAGTTTCGGGCGATAGGCACGAAGCAGCTGGCCTCTTGCTGTAAACAGGGTATTGTATAGCGGTAGGCCCAGCTCTAAACACGTCACTCCCACCTTGTTGCCAGCTGGTAGCCGCTGTAAACATCTGCCTCGTAAACAGAACACGGGCCCGCCTCGTCGGCCTGGCGGCCGAATGTATGAAACACGCGAACTAAGCCGTAGGCTAGGAAGTTTTTTGAGAACGAACGAAATTCCTCAGAGCCATTTGTAACAGTTGATGGCCGATTAAGAAGCACGTATAGTAGTTGTAACCGACTGAGATGTGTCTTTAATATCCGTGTTATTATCTTTATATTTACATTCAGGTAAACGCATGTGTTGTGGGCTGGTGATTATAATTGAAGCAAATCGGGAAAATCACGGGTACCTAAGTCCTGCAGAATGTGAGTCCAGTTTCTTAATCATTGCGCTACCTTGTTTTCGCTTTTTTTTTCCAGTGAAAGAAAGTTGACTAGAATTATGTTTCTCTAACGCGTAAAGGTAGAATAAATCACTGTTACGGAGATTATGTCGTTTATTCGGGGTCTTTCACAATTCCTATTACAGGCTTCTAGAGGTTCTAGAAGGGGAATTAGAGTACTGAATAGGTACCTGTATACGGAAATGTAGTTTTGGATGTATAGTAAGTTTGAAGATAGGATTACTTTAAAATCTCTCCTTTCTCTGTACACACACACACACACACACACACACACACATATGGAGCAGACAATGAGCTCTGACCTCTGTTCTCGACAAGAGCCCGTGGCATGGGCAATGTTTCGAGTAATCGTTGTCGGGCTCCATTCTGTGTGACGAAGGACGTGGTCTTCCAAGTTTAAAGTGCAGCGCGTCCATGGACACCACAGCCAGTGATCCTATTTGCGAACATAAAAGTTTATTGTAGCCGTTGTTGTTATCGGACAAAAATTGCGGGCTATCTAGTATCATAAAATTGGGACTGATGAGGGAAACCTATTTCCATTCTGTGTGCGCATCGTGAAGTGGGAGATTTGGAAGCAATCTGATCATTTAACTCATTTCATGTGCAAACGGGGCAGTTCCGGACATGGTTTCCTTATCATCAAAACTAGCTACTAAGTCCCCCTTACAGCCTGCAGAAGTCTGTAATAGGAATTGGGAAACGCCGAGTATATTACCGTAACCTCGGCGTGTATGATATATATTGGACAGTAGTTTTGACAAAAGTCAGTTTCGCTGGACAGGTGCTCCTAATACAAACGGAAACTGTGAGGCTGGTCCCGGCGGAGGTTCGAGTCCTCCCTCGGGCATGGATGTGTGTCCTTCGGATAATTTAAGTAGTGTGTAAGCTTAGGGACTGATGACCTTAGCAGTTAAGTCCCATAAGATGTCACACACATTTGAACATTTCTGAACAAACGGAAAATAATTGAGACCTCATCAACGTCAGATGAGGCTGAAAGTACCTCTTACTTGATACTTAAATCACAGTATGTGGAACCGTCTTTATAACAGCTTAGTTACGGTTACTGATGCTACATGTATGTAAACATTTCATCGAAAAATAGGTTCTCCAATTTAACATTTGATACGAATGTAATGACCGTGGTACACTTAGAGGAAGATTAGTAAATTATCTTGCACCATGGTAGTCCTAGAAGCAATACACAAAAAATGGTTCAAATGGCTCTAAGCACTATGGGACTTAACACTGAGGTCATCAGTCCCCTAGACTTAGAACTACGTAAACCTAACTAACCTAAGGGCATCACACACATCCATGCCCGAGGTACGATTCTAACCTGCGACCGCAGCACCGCGTGGTTCCGGATTGAAACACCTAGAACCGCTCGACAGGCAATACACATTACAGTATCACTTACCTTCAGAAGCCTCTGTAAGACGTTTACCATTAAAGTGTCTCTAAACAGAAGCTTAGAAACCGGAATTCGACACATCCCGGAGACGCAGGCCGACCGGCCGATGGCGTCAACGGTAAGTCGCCAAAATTATGGAAAGACAACAGCTATGGACAGCAATGAAGACGACAACAACAGCTACGGATGAATTCGACAGAACGGCAAGTCCGAGCCGTAAACCAAATCGACAGCCTAGACGTAGCAAGAGCAGGAACCGAACAACGATGGGTACGATGAATGACACTAGACCGCAGTCGGAACACGACTGACTCCTGAGCTAGCTCGCTCGCTCGCTCGAAGTGCTGGCTTCATCAGCCAGGTGTGTGGGCAGGGTAAGCAGCCTAGTTGCTGTTCCTGCGTGGACCTATGGGTTGTCGAGTTCGCCCAACACTCTTAGTTGGCCTCTGTGAGCGTCTCGTGCCGTAAAGACGCTATTGTTGTGTACATCGGCACTGCGGGGGTTCTACTCCCGAAATGGGTGGGGAAAATGAGTTGCCGGCCTGTGGTAGATCTGGCAGCCAAGCCCACGAATTAAACGGCTGCCAGAGTGTTACGCGTTGTTGTAGAACACCCTGGCCGTATGGCGGAAGCGATCCTGCAGGAGGGGGATGGCTGCTTCCCCGTGCAGCAGCCTCGTTGAATAATGAGTCGGCTTATGGAGCACGAGTAGCAGCGCCCAGTTTTGGACGCGATAGAGCGTCGCAGTGGGCGTCGCAGCTGCATATTCCAGCACCGGCCGAAGGAGGGCCAAGTACACGGCGAGGGCGTGGCGTGGAAGGAGGATGGATGAGGGAATGAGCAGCGGGTAGAGCGCACGAGGAGCGCTACTGCTCGGTCTCTGACGTCACAGATGTGAGGCAGCCTGGTCAGATGCCTGTCCAGCGTCAACCCGAGGTGTTTGGCGGTCCGCAACCGTGGGATGGGGACCCCCCTGATAGTTACCGGCTGCAGGTCCGGAGGCAGCTTCTTCCTAGAGTAGACGACGGCCTATTTGTTCGCGCCATTCAATTTCAGGCACCATTTGGTGGGCCAGGCATCCAGGACGTCACGTACGAGCTGGAGGCGGCGGCGCGTCTCCGCCGCATTCATACTGTGGGTGAACAACTTTGTGTCGTCAGCATAGAGTGCTAACTCCACGAGCGCCACCGGCGAAGTGTCGACTGCGTAAAGGGAGTACAGCAGGTGGCCGAGAAGCGACCTGCCGCGCGGGATTAGCCGAGCGGTCTTAGGCGCTGCAGTCATGGACTGTGCGGCTGGTCCCGACGGAGGTTCGAATGCTCCCTCGGGCATGGGTGTATGTGTTTGTCCTTAGGATAATTTAGGATAAGTAGTGTGTAAGCTTAGGGACTGATGACCTTAGCAGTTAAGTCCCATAAGACTTCACACACATTTGAACATTTGAGAACCGACCCCTGCGGTAATTCCGCACGAATCTGCCGGTCGGTGGATTCCTCCATCTGCTCGGACGCGGTATGTGCGTCCCGAGAGATACGAGATCAGCAGGACCACGTGCGACGGGGGTACCCCGTGTACAAAGGCCTTGGAGACGTCGAGAAGCACTGCCCCTAGGTACTCCCGCGTCTCTAGCGCTCGCGTCCCCTGCTCCACCAGGTGCAATAGCTGCTGGGTTGTCGAAGGCCGTTCCGTAACCCAAACTGCTCCTCAGGGACTACTGTTGTTCCGTCACGTAGCAGGTCGACGACCACGGTAGTGATCGGCTCGATCACGTCGTGGCTCCGGAGCCCCTGCGCTGCCGGCTTTATAGGACCCCATGAGCACCGATAGGCCGAGGCAGCGGGCTCGCACATGCACAGCGCTGAGGCGGCGGCAGCAGTGCTCGCAGATTATAGAAGCGCCGCCTAGCGGCTGTCGGACCGAGATACCAGAAGAAGGATACAGACCTGCTACGGAAACGGATGATTGATAGTTCCATAGATAAAGAGGTACGTGCTTGTCATAAATTAATGCGCTGTGGTAAGTCTAATAAAGAGAACCCATTACGTTGTTCTCGACGACGAGAGTCGTCGGTAGTGCCCCAGGGAAGTGTGATAGGACGGCTGCTATTTTCTGTATATGTTATAGATCTGGCAGACAGAGAGAGCACCAATCTGCGATTGATTCTTAATTATGCTATGGTGTATGGGAAAGTGTCATCGTTGATTGACTGTAGAAAGATACAAGACTATTTAGACACAAATTGTAATTGGTATAATGAATAACTGCTAGTTCTAAATGTAGAAAAATGTAAGTTAATGGAGATGAGTAGGAAAAAACAATACCGTAGTGTTCGAATACAGCATTAGCAGTGTGCTGCATGACACAGTCATGTGGATTAAATATCTAGGCGTAAACGCTGCAAAGCGATATTAAATGGAACGAACATGTAAAGACTGAAGTCGGAAAGGTGAACGATCGACCTCCGTTTATTGGGAGAAATGTAGGAAAGTGTGATTGAACGAGACTACATGTAGGACACTGGTGTGTCCCATTCTTGAGTACTGCATCAGTGTCTGGGATTCGCACCACGTCGTATTAAAGGAAGACATCGAATCATTTGAGAGGCGGGCTGTCACATTTGTTAACGGTAGGTGCGAGGAACATACATAACGCAAATGCTTCGGGAACGCTAATAGGAATTCCTGGAGGGAAGACGACTTTCTTTTCGAGGAACGCTGCTGATAAAATTTAGAAAAACGACATTGGAAGCTAACTGCAGATAGGTTCTATTGACGCCGACGTACATTTCGCGTGATCCAAGAAGATAAGATAAGAGGAATTAAGGATCGTGCGGAGACATATAGACGGTCGTTTTTATCTTGTTCTATTTGCGAGTCTAACAGGAAAGGAAACGGCTAGTAGTGATACAACGTAACCTCCGCCACGAACCATAGGGTGGCTTGTGCTGTATGCACGTAGATGTAGAAGGAGATGTAAATAACACGTAAGAGTGGCAGCAACAATGCTTTCGTAACTGATGAACTCCTTGACATATTAACTATTGCACAATAAGGGAGAGTGCTGTACTTGGACGGTAGTCTATCTATAATCACGTGTTCTAGTGATTGATTTTAGAATCACGTGAAGGAATGTGCAGGAAAAACCACGATAAGCAGTTTCTGGTATTTTCTGCTGTTTTCGTTGTTGCGAGTAATGAAGTTGTACCTTTTTTTTGCAACCTTTGTAATTATTGACTCCAATTCATCACGGTTCAAGCCACAATTGTGTGTATTATGTATATGCCGAATGTTGCGTTGCTTGAACTTTATAATGGGCTGCCATACTATTCACAGCCGGCCAGTGTGGCCGAGCGGTTCTAGGCGCTTCAGTCTGGAACCACGCGACCGCTACGGTCCTGCCTCGGGCATGGAGGTGTGTGATGTCCTTAGGTTAGTTAGGTTTAAGTAGTTATAAGTTCTGGGCGACTGATGACCTCAGATGTTAAGTCCCATAGTGCTCGCAACAACATATACACGTAGGTTGGCCCTTAATAGTGGCAACACTGCTGTGGAGACACTATGCAATGGAATCTACTATTATCGCTGATAGCACACGTTGTTGACATACCTACTTTATCTCTGAGCAAATGGACTCGCCTGTCCCACGTCACCGGCGTGCGCACAATCGAAGGAAACACAGTCACTTGTGAGCGAGCGGTCTATCGTAACGGTGTGACTATGTTTTCGAAACAGGAACAACGGAGTTGGATCAAGAGTGAATGCGCCAGAGGTCGTACAGCACGACAGAGTCATCAAGGTCTTCAAGAGGCGTGCGGGGAATCGGCATTGCCGTACAGAACGGTGGCGCGTTGGGTAAAAGCCTTCAACGAATGTCAGCAAACTGTGGCAGACATGCATCCGGCAGGCTGTCCGAGCGTCTCTGAAGAAGAAGTGCCCGCTGTTGCCGCGTTAGTGGACAGTGATCGACGCCATACGATTCGTGAGCTCGCCCACGAAACCGGATTAGCGCATCAACGGCGCTTCGCATCCTGAAGGAACGTCTCGGCATGCGATGGGTTTCGCATGACCTGACGGAAATGCAGAAATGGATGCGTTACGGCGCTGCTCAGATGCACTTGGAGTGTTATGAGCGCGAAGGAGAGGCTTTCTTACGCCGTACTGTAACACTGGATGAGACATGTGCCACATCGTACGAGCCAAAAGCGAAACGCCAATCCAACGAATGGCGTCATTATGGGTCGCCGTGAAAGTCTGGGTTGGAGCCCCAGTATGGTGAAAGTTATGGTGATTCTCGTGTACGACTGTGATGGTGTTATCTTAACGCATTACGTCCCTCCACGGCAGACGGTCAATGCACAGTATTACTGTTCGTCTTTGGAGCATCACCTGCGACCAGCTTTGCGAAAGAAGCGGCGACACTTTCTGCGCAACCCACCCATCATTTTGCACGACAATGTGCTGGCGTATACAGCGCAAGCTGTGGCTGCTCTGTTCGGTCGATGGGACTGGGAAGTACTGTGCCATCCACCATACTCCCCGGATTTAAGTCCTTCTGACTTCTAATTGATTCCGAAGATGAAGGAACCACTTCGTGGGATTCGCTTCAGAACTGTTCCAGAGATTCGACAGGCAATAGACCGCTCCATTCGCACTATCAACAGAACGGGCTCTGCTGACGATATACTACGGCTTCCACATCGCTGGCAACGGGTTCTACACAACGGTGGTGACTACTTTGAAGGACAGTAACAGGTGCAAACATGTAACTGTTTTGTATCGGTTGTGAATAAATAGTTGCCACTATTTAAGTGCCAACTCTTGTATGATTGTCACGAAATGGTGTAAATAATGATTGTGTCAGTTACTGAGTTGTAATGGCATTAACGCCTTTGTTTAATGACCATGGTTCAATCACACTGGCCATGAACGATGAGAAGCTGTTTTTAATTATGTCGTGTATGGATGTTGTCATTTTAAGACAGATTTTAACCACCTATGAAGCCGTAATGGCAACAACACTAATCAAAATGTTTTATGATCTGAAGATGAACAGATTGTTAGCCCCAAGTAATACTCAATGCAAATAAAGAAGATTTCATGTGCAATCGTGACTTCATGGGTTTTCAGTCCCTGACATAATTATAATTTTTCAACAGATCGCGTATCTTCTGGTTGACAGTATCAACAAACCTGAGATCCGAGTTTCGTCTGTGAGCAATCAATCCTGGGATGTCCATTCAGAATGAGTTCCTTGTTAATCTGTAAGGGAGTCCACAGTGTTCGTACTGTGCGACGTGGTGCTCGCCATGGTCATCGGGAATCCTCTCTTAACAGTTTGATGCGGTTCATGGTGTCTCATAAAACTAAAACTAAACTCCTCCCGAACAGGTCATGAAGGCCCAACGGTACCGACCGGCCGTCGTGTCATCCTCAGCCCATAGGCGTCACTGGATGCGAATATGTAGGGGCATGTGGTCAGCACACCACTCTCCCGGCCGCATGTCACGTTTCCGAGACCGGAGCCGCTACTTCTCAATCAAGTAGCTCCTCAGTTTGCCTCACAAGGGCTGAGTGTACCCCGCTTGGCAAAAGCGCTCGGCAGACCGGATGGTCACCCATCCAAGTGCTAGACCAGTCCAAGAGCGCCCAACTTCGGCGATCTGTCGGAAACCGGTGTTACCACTGCGGCAAGGCCGTTGGCCCCATGGTGCTTCATAGCCTCTTCAGACTCTGGATTCAGTTATGGAGAAATCAGCCCACGATTCCTTTGGCTCAGAAGTCGTAGATATCGATCGTCATGTGTACCTGTCGATCGTGCACAGCGTATGCTGCGTAAATCCTCAACGCTACCGATTCCATGTCTGCATCACACCGCCATGACTCCGATGCACACATCGGGCAACTTCGCTGGTTGACAAGCCTTCAGCTCGTGACGTTATGATGCGGACCCGGTCATTGGAGCTGATTGTCTTCGTAACAAGATGGGTGTTTATTGCTCAAATGGTTCAAATACCTCTGAGCACCATGGGATTTAACATCTTAACATCAGTCCCCTAGAACTTAGAACTAAATAAACCTAACTAACCTAAGGACATCACACACATCCATGCCCGAGGCAGCATTCGAGCCTGCGTCTGTAACGGTCGCGCGGTTCCAGACTGGAACGCCTAGGACCGCTCCTCTATTGCTCCTCAGATGTCTCTGTTGCATCTGTACTGGTGGTTTACTTTCAAGTGAAATGCTGCTATCCATTCGACAGCGGCCTGCCACCAGTAGGTAGCACTCATGACAACTGATGGCAACTGAATGAATGTTCACGAGCAACGTCAGGGGTGACCTTACGATCAGTACAGGAACACCGACAATAGCAACACACTTGGGTGACATACTGTGGTGATGCAACACTATTGTCGATGTGTGAATTAGCAACTCTGACTGCAAACACCAGCACGTCCGCTTCCTGCACGTACTCCCTTCAGATTCCCGCGTACTCACAGAGTAGCTCAACGCTTTGAATTGACTACAGAGCGGCTCATAATAACAAGCAATTAACTCCACCCGTGACAGCCAGCCTGCCAATGTTCCATTTGTCTCACAATAAAAATAACTAAAACATAGGAGATGGTCCAATTTCATTGACTTATTGGTCATTTTATTATTTGCCTATTTTAATCCCATTGATGGAATTTTTTTTTTTGTGGTGTTTTGTGACGAGTAACTGAAATTATTTAGCCGTGGTCCAAAACAGAACTTTTAAAACATAACATTTTATGAAACTATAACGTTTATAACTTACCCTATTTATATTCCTGTAGCTGGTGCAGTTAATTCCCCTATTTATTAAAATAACTGCGATTGCCACAATCAAGTGCTATTATATTATAACTGCTAACTGCAATTAACATCAACTGTATTTCACAAAAGCGAACCCTAAACTAAAAATCCATCAGTGCACTAGTCTGTTTTCATGCAGCAGCAATATGCTATTCGTACTTTCATCATCACATTTAGGAAGTAATGGCGATTTATCCGGCGTGGCTCATGTACAGAAAGTTTTCTGTTGCCATTTTTCCTTGTTTATTTTTAGATGTACAGGGTGAGTCACCTAACGTTACCGCTGGATATATTTCGTAAGCCACATCAAATACTGACGAACCGATTCCACAGACCGAACGCGAGGAGAGGGGCTAGTGTAATTGTTTAATACAAACCATACAAAAATGAACGGAAGTATGTTTTTAACACAAACCTACGTTTTTTTAAATGGAACCCCGTTAGTTTTGTTAGCACATCTGAACATATAAACAAATACGTAATCAGTGCCGTTTGTTGCATTGTAAAATGTTAATTAAATCCGGAGATATTGTAACCTAAAGTTGACGCTTGAGTACCACTCCTCCGCTGTTCGATCGTGTGTATCGGAGAGCACCGAATTACGTAGGGATCCAAAGGGAACGGTGATGGACCTTAGGTACAGAAGAGACTGGAACAGCACGTTACGTCCACATGCTAACATCTTTTTATTGGTCTTTTTCACTGACGCATATGTGCATTACCATGACGTGGAGGACGTATAAATTGGCCAGCCCGTTCTCCTGATCTTACACCTCTGGACTTCTTTCTGTGGGGTACGTTAAAGCAGAATGTGTACCGTGATGTGCCTACAACCCCAGAGGACATGAAACAACGTATTGTAGCAGCCTGCGGCGACATTACACCAGATGTACTGCGAAGTGTACGACATTCATTACGCCAGAGATTGCAATTGTGTGCAGCAAATGATGGCCACCACATTGAACATCTATTGGCTTGACATGTCGGGACACACCCTATTCCACTCCGTAATTGAAAACGGAAACCACGTGTGTACGTGTACCTCACCCCTCATGGTAATGTACATGTGCGTCAGTGAAAAAGACCAATAAAAAGACGTTAGCATGTGGACGTAATGTGCTGTTCCAGTCTCTTCTGTACTTAAGGTCCATCACCGTTCCCTTTGGATCCCTACGTAATTCGTTGCTCTCCGATACACACGATCGAACAGCGGAGGAGTGGTACTCAAGCGTCAACTTTAGGTTACAATATCGCCCGATGTAATTAACATTTTACAATGCAACAAACGGCACTGATTACGTATTTGTTTATATGTTCAGATGTGCTAGCAAAAATAACGGGGTTCCATTTAAAAAAACGTAGGTTTGTGTTAAAAAACATACTTCCGTGCATTTTTGTATGGTTTGTATTAACCAATTACACTAGCCCGTCTCCTCACGTTCGGTCTGTGGAATCGATTCGTCAGTATTTGATGTGGTTTACGAAATATATCCCGCGGTAATGTTATGTGACTCACTCTGTATTTCGACAATCACTTTAATAGACGATGGTCAAATTTAACTGCTGATGGTCTTGCACCGGAAAATGGGATCATAATGTGGAAGATGCGACAGCATACTGTCTGTGGAAGAAAGAAAGCACATCAGATGGTTTTTCTTGTGGGAAAGATGCATCATGGCACGTCCTGTGATAGCTCTAGCGCTTAAAGGTTTGAAGCGCCAATATTTGAGACAGAATCTGCCCTCTACGTAATCCTCGTGAAGTCGTAGCCGAGACAGTGGCAAGTCGGGAAGCGTACAGGGTTTCCGAAAATGGTTCAAATGAGTCTAAGCACTGTGGGACTTAACATCTGAGGTCATCAGTCCCCTAGACTTAAAACTACTTAAACCTAACTAACTCTAGGACACCACACACAGCCATGCCCGAGGCAGGATTCGAACCTGCGACCGTAGCAGCAGCGTGGTTCCGGAATGAAGTGCCTAGAACCACTCGGCAACAAGGGCCGGCCAATGTTTCCGAGATCCATACAGTACTGTGGGGGATAAGTGTACGAGGCAGTTTCCACTCCACTGTCTCTCTACTGTGGCTTCGAATTACTTCAGATGCCTTAGATCCATCTAAATAACAACTACAAAATTGCGTATATATCTTACAATATGTGCGCCGTTTCACTGGATCAAAACACAGCCAGTGGACTGGAATCGAACATAAATGTTCCTCTTACAGAGAGACGTGTTGTCTGAATATCCATTTGGCAGCAGGTTTTTTGTTTTCGGGGCTGGTGTTTTTGGCCAATTTTGGTCTTACGTATCTAGAGCTGGTCGAGGTGTCTGGGTGAGAGATAAGAAATTATACACACAAACCATCTTAAAAAAAAAGTGTTCAAATGTGTGTGAAATCTGATGGGACTTAACTGCTACGGTCATCAGTCCCTAAGCTTACACACTACTTAACCTAAATTATCCTAAGGACAAACACACACACCCATGCCCGATGGAGGACTCGAACCTCCGCCGGGACTGCAGCGCCCCAGACCGCACGGCTAATCCCGCGCGGCAAAACAATCTTCGTGTATCAGTCCACTTATCAGTGAAAACCGTATAAAGATCCTTACACTAGTTCCTGAAATTAGGCTAAAATTACAGACAGAAACAGCAGCGGGGTACTTCATAATATGTGTAGATGCAGACGATTTAAGGAAATATTTTCTCCAGTACCTTGAAATCTCTTAGATTTCGATAGCTGCACTCTGCTCACAGTTTCTGCTTTCGTGTTGCTGCTAGTCCCATTGAACACGTTGCGGCATAAAATTTTGGGTGATATCTGAAGCAGTGTAAGAAATTTCTTGTCAACGCAGCACTATACTGAGCAAAATATTGAAAAAGCGAGCGCGCTTATGGCTTACATCCGCTCGACATGGCAGGTATCAGAATAGAAGGAGAGCTGGCTAAATTTTTGTTTCGCTTATGCTGTATCTGTCAAATTAAAATGAATCAGCTGCCAAGCTATATTTGTTCAAGAGAGCCCGTAATCGATATGAAAAGAAGAAAGAACGGAAAAACAAGAAGGGAAGTGCCACATCACAATCACGAAAGTAAACGGAATGCGTTATGTGCTTGTTCTGTAATATTACTTTTCAAAGTGGTTTCGAAATGTTAAATGGCTTATGCTGTCTTTCCACATCCTGATATTTTCCTTGTACTTGGAGCCAAAGATTCTGCAAGTAATCCCGACGCAGATTCGGTCACAGTCCCTATAGTTGGGCAAATAGGTATCGGTATAAAATAATCGTAGAAATCGTATGTAATTTTACAGCAATCACAGGCGCCTTTGTCAAATAATTGAAGAATGTACATTGAGGTAGCTGGAAAGTTTTACACAGTGAATCACCAGTCTGATATCTATCAAACTTTGTGGAGATGTTCATCACATAAACTTCTGGTGTATTCGTAACAGATATTCATATATCGGTATGAGATGGGACACCCAGGGGCGTGGAACCAAACAAAGATCATCTTGAGGACTTTCGTGCCATGCCTGAAACTCTTGTCAGTTTTTGAAGATTGCTCGCTGGATGCTCGTATGGAAGTATACGATTTCTCCTCATCTCCCAGATAAGTTGGCGCGTGATGAATCTTGGGCCCATAAAGGATGTGTACTGCTCTCTAGGTGACCTCGGTGTGAACGCAGGGTCGGGTCGTGCATTATCTGCGTATACCATTTGGTGTCCTGATCATAAACGGCATGCGAACAGAGTTTACGATTCTTGGCACATTCTGGCGAGCATTCAGTTTCTCTTCAACAATCTTCAAAAGTGTCCTGTTGTCAAATTCAATAGCTCTTCGCAACTTGATTCCAGGAGTTGGGGTGTTATGGGTCTTGGGAGTTGTTGCTTCCTGCGATTTATCACCATATCGTCTACAGACCTGCTGGCGTTGACCTCACGGCCACAAACAGACTCATCGCTGAACACCACAGAATACTACTTAATGTGCCAATGGACTGTTGTTCTCTGTGATGCGAGTCTCCTTCGTCTGTGGCATGGTGCCAACGGTAAACGATGCATAACTCCTGGAGTTATCACTTCAGATTACAGTAATCCCTTCATGATGGTTCGTGGTGTCAGTTTGCCTGTAACACCTTTAATGCCACTGGGCATATAAAGGGAGCTCTGGATATACACCGCTGAAAGGAAAAAAATAGTCCACCCTTTTCGAGGTTTCTAATTCACTTAAGATGTATAGATGCAACAGTGGATATGGAGTACATGAAATGATTACATTTACAGATCATTAGCACAAACATTTCGGAAGTACCAGATATCGATCGATGTTGAAACACCCATGTTAGTACGTACGGGGGGCGATGCCGGTGTTCTCTCTGGCATCCAGTCGATTGTACAGATGACGGATACTCTCCTGGGATACATTATTCCACGCCTGCTTGACCTGTTCACATAGCTTTGAAAGAGCTGTTGGTTGACGAGTCGCACGAGTCACTTCTCGTCGCATCACATCCCACTCGTGCTCGGTTGGAGACAAATCGAGAGATCTTGCTGACCAGAGAAGTTGTTGCACATCTTGCAGAGGACGCTGAGATTCACGGGCAGTGTGGGGGTGAACATTATCCTGTTGCAACAACACATCACCTTCCTGTTGTAAGAGCTGGCCGGTGTGGCCGAGTGGTTCTAGGCGCTTCAGTCTGGAACCGCGTGACGACTACGGTCGCAGATTCCAATCCTACCTTGGGCATGGATGTGTGTGATGTCCTTACGTTAGTTAGGTTTAAGTAGTTCTAAGTCTACGGGACTGATGACCTCAGACGTTAAGCCCCTTAGTGCTTAGAGCCATTTTAACCAACCTCATTACGTACAAAGCTGGGGTGTTATTCCAGTATCAGAGAGCCTCTGCAATACTGACCCCTCCGTAGATTTGATCATAATAGTAGTTCGTCTTCTGTTCACTTAAATGCGAAACGTAACCGCTTGGGCCGCTGGCATCGCTACAGTGTGTTTGTAAACATGGCTACAAAGTTTAGTTTTTAATAAACTTGCTTCGACTGGGGTGGGGACGAGCAAGTGGCACAATGCAAGCTTGTTAATCGTATACTGATGTACATGTGGGATATGTTGCAGGCAACTTCAAATCCACAATCACGGCAACAGCCTTACACCTCTATATCTTTAAACATCCAGCTTTCCAGCAAGCCGGAATAAAGGACGACACATTCTAAACAAAAAATTTCTTAGCTCTCCATGCCACTTTGTCTATTTTTGAACTCTGGAAGCCAAAAGCTAAAAAGTGCTTTATCTTTTCGTACTTTATATTAATTTAGTAGTTGTTGCAATACTAATTCTATTAATTAAATTATTCAAAAATAGAACTAGCTTCTAGTGCCCATATAGCGTACTAAACATTTATTTATGTTCAGATATTCCTCCTTTAGAGCTTTACAAATCTGGAACTGTTTTGGTTAATGTGCACTGTGGTATTCGAATGCAATATTGTAAGCTAGAGTAGCTCTCTCCTGTAGCAAGAAATTACAATGTTATGGTGCGCCTATTTTCTGCACATATAGCATTTCTCAAGTGAGTATTCTGGTTTGTAATATGAGGAACCATTTTACTGAGCAAATACTGAAATGCTTTCTCTTCCTTTCTTAAGGCATTTAAACAAAATTTGACGGCTCTCATTGCAGCCCTCATAACAAATTTTAGTGAATTCTTTTGCTATCTCGAGGTAAAGCCCACGGGTTCACATATGTATATTTACTCTTCTTCCGCCGCTTCTCTTCCAAATGCATGCACAACGCATTTGTGGTACAAGCAACTGCAGCGCTTAATAACAAGTTGTTGTTGACCGCCATCTTGAACCTTGACGAATAATAACATGACAGTCTAATTTGACGAATATTTGATCATATTTTTTTGTGAAAGAAATACGATAGTGTAGTACCGGTCTATGAACCGGGACTGTTTTACTCTCTCCCTTCACTCATCAGCATCATCCAACACAAACATAGCACCACACCACACACGCGGCCGCTACACTCATGTGCACTCCATACACATACGACACATCTTTCACACATCCACAAGGAAAGAGCCACTGTGCGCGGAAGATTTTCAACCCACTCCCACTCGTCGGCTACACCTACCCCCTGTGGTCTCCCAGCCAACAATGGCATACGGCTTTACTTTTTTTGCAGTCATTGGACTACACCCAATTGGGATCCGTGGGTATGAGCCTCCCCTGACCCTCATGCTAATAATTTGACAGTTTTTAATCTCCGAAGGATGGCGGTCATGTACAACTGCACGTCCTGTGGCCATGCTATGTTGCGATTTTTTTCTGAAAACTTCCGTTACTTTAGAAACACCCAGAAGCCGTATTGTACTCATGATATTGTTTTTCTGCAGGGACGAATGTTTCTTCTCGGAAAATACTGATAATACATTCTTGTGAGTATAGAACGTAAAGGAACATATCCTGCAGGTATGGAAACACAAGAGTATCAATTCAGAAGGGTCTGCTCAAGGCGTTCACGGTGTGACATTTTTCATTTCCGTCGGTGTTTGCAGCTTTAGACAAATAAACATAAACAACGTAAACACTGTGTTTGCGTGCGTGAAGAGGCTTTTTAAGGTACTGTGCCTTTGTACGTTAGAGGCGTTGTATTCCCTCGAAGCCACTTCTCGCTGCGGCATCCCAGAGACAATAGAACTCGCCGGCCTCGAGGGCTCTTCGCAGAGATAAAAGCGGTTCTATTTTCGCCGGAGCAGAACTATTTGTAAACAGAAGGCGAGTGGCGGCCGTACTGCACAACGCAACGACCCGCGGAATGCGTAGCGGCCGAATGTCTGGGCTGCCGATGGCCGCGCTGTGTAGGGGCAAGGCCCAGAATACGCATCTGCCCCGCTGCGAGGGGTGAATCAGCTGCCGGGTCAGCGCCTGGGCTCGCATCGCGGCCTTCTGCCAAGGTCTGCGCTGCTGCCAACCTCGTGGGCCAGCCGCCAGCCCGCCCGCTGGCACTCGCTCCCTCCCTCGCTAGCTTCCTCTGTTGGCAAAACTGCCGCAAAGTGCTAATTTCCTCGCCACCGCTACGAGCCTCGAGCCGGCCGACCAGATGGTCCGTTCAGCTGCCGCCGCGTGGGTTAGATTTCTATTATTCCAGGAATACACACGACCACAGTCACATAAGCCCGCACGTACCTCGCATGCGCACATGCACAAGTACGTGCTTTTGTACACACACACACACACACACAAACATAAGAATTAGTTGTACGAATTGGTTGACATGCATTTTCAATCAACATGATTACTGCCAAACGTGCTACACGCTCAAGAAAAAAAAAAAAAAAAAAAGTACCACAAAAGAATTATCCGGATGGGACAGAAATCGATAGATGTTGTTACCTGTACAGACAAACAGATGATTACAATTTCAGAAAAATTGGGTGATTTTTTCAAGAGGGAGAGCTTCACAACAGAGCAAGTCAATAATGCATTCGTCCGCCTCTGGCCGTTTTACAAGCAGGTATTCAGCTTGGAATTGATTGACAGAGTTGTTGGATGTTCTCCTGATCGATATCGTGCGAAATTATGTTTAACTGGAGCGTTACATCATTAATATCCCGATATAGTTGGAGGGCCCTGCCGAAAATGCTCCAACCATTTCAGTTGGGGAGCGAGATTGCGGCCTTCCTGCCAAAGTAGGGTTTGCCAAGCAGAATAAATTCCTACCGCGTGAGGTTGGGTATTACCTTGCGGAAATGTAAACCGAGGATGGCTTGCCATGAAGGGCAACGAAACGAGGCTTAGAACGTTGTCGACGTACCGCTGTGCTGTAAGGGCGGCGCGAATAACAACCAAAGGTTGTAAGGTGCGAACGGTCTTGCATCTTACATGAGTCCATCTAACGTGACTGTAATCACTTTGCGAGCACTTTAGGTCAATAAAAACGACTGACAGCGTCGCAATCGCTTTGTAGATAAGTAATTGTTGTTTGTTGGAGTAATTAAATTACGGCGTAGGAAATCTATGTGGAAACGTATCGGCACACGCTGGCTAGGTAATACAGAGAGAATTCCGCGATTTTGTAATTATAAGATTTTGGAAGTGAGACAGACCTCGGCTACCTCCCCAGCTAGTCGCCGAAGGCCACAGCCTAACGACATGAATGGTGAAATGGGGAAGTTCTGTAATCCGTTTGGAGAGGCCACAGCGGCCACCCAACAGAGCAGTGGATAGATGGACAGGCTTTCCTGTGCGTGCTCTCGCCTATGTCCCACTAACTTTATGCCTAGTGATGTGATTCGCTCGGAAAAAGTTGTGGTGGGAAAATAGAGGTGAAGAGCGATCTTGCTTGCCTCTCGGAAGAGGTCTTCCGTTCTGGGCTCCCATACTGAGAGGACGTTAGCCAAGTCGTCTCCCGTCTTGCTCTTTCGTTCTGAGAGGACGTTATCCGCGCCAGCTCTTTGCTGCCGGGAAGATCGTTGCAAACAGAGAAGTTTACGGACAGTAGTCTGTTGTCCGAGTAGTGTAGGAGTGTACTTTCCGAGACGCCACACGCCAACCGCACAGCCGCGCCGTCGCCGTCGGAGACCGCGGCTGCAACAGAAATATTACAGTGAGATCGCTCCCGCTTCGGCCTGTATTAGGATTAACGTTAAATAGTTGGATCACGTGCAATTGCTGTTTCCACAAAGGTTTCATGGTACTTTGTTGTGTAGTGGTTCTTCGTATTTTAGGTTTTGTGTCGATGTCAGTCGGTCAGCCAAGTTATAAGAGTTCGCGTTTTGGACCGATTTTAACACAGTTCACTGCCAATGCCAGTTAGGAGGATAATTTTCAAATTGTTCATTGTGTTTTATTCAGCATTGATCTAAAGGTTATAATAAAATCATTGTGATTCAGTAGAGCCTTTACTTTCAGTAGTTGATCTTGAATTCACCCTTTTGCTTTATTTTATTTTTGTGTATGTGTTTGATATCATTGAACACCCTAAGTGTTCGTGATCGTTCATGTTTGGAAGTAAAAATAGGTGTATCGTCAACACTACCACCACAGATTAATTAGGGGTGACAGGGTCACAATTAAATCTAACATTATAGATTTTTGCTTACAGTTCCACTCCCAATTTCTCTGTAAGTTGTTTGTCAGGGGCGAACACAGGCAAAAATCGGACAAGCAACGGGTGGGGTGTTACAAGGTGTTTTGTGATGAAAAAAGTGGCACTCCAGACAGCTATTCCTAGGAAAAATGGTTAACGATGTATGGAAGTTGCGTCTGGCCGTGAATCGTTTTCGGATACCTAGTGGTAAGCAGACCGCTCACGACAATGAAGAAATCCGGAATCGAGTCACGGCCCGGCACAAATTTTCATTATCGTCATGTAATTACACAGCTTGTGCTTGTCCATATTCGCATGCTTGCCTGTCCGCGGGAACACACCTACTGCAAGGGCGTATCATTCCTGGTTGTCGCGCCATATGGCGGCCGACAGTCGGATTGGTAGCTCACAACTGTCCTGGGCGTCTCCAAATATGTATTTGGTCTGCAATCTAAATGACTAGAGTAGAACTGTCTTCAGTGAGAGTCCTGCTTCGAACTGAGCCCAGATGATCAGCGAAGACGTGTCTGGTGACGCCCCGGGAGGCGTGGGACGTCAATCTGAACTAGATTAGATTAGATTTACTTTCATTCCAATTGATCCGTAGTGAGGAGGTCCTCCAGGATGTAGAACATGTCAGAAAAACAACGATACATGACAAATATTTACAACTAAATCAAATAAGCTAATGTACCATTCCACATATCCCAAGTGGAATGATCGTCATTTTTTAATGAACACTATATGAAAGAGTAATTTTACAAATACTAATGCACTGAATTGAAAATAAAAAAGTTTTTTTATTTATTTATAAGGTAATAAACGTGTAATACAACTAGTATAATACTTATTTACAATGAACACATTACTGCACTGAAATTGTGCAGAAGGTATATATATATATCAGTTGGTTTTACTGAGAAATTCATCATTAGAGTTGAAGGAATTGGCCACCAATAAATCCTTTACGCTTCCCTTAAACTGAAATTCATTGGTTGTTAAGCTTTTTATGGCTGCTGGAAAGTTACTGAAAATGTGTGTTCCTGAATAATGCACGCCATTTTGTACAAGACTGAGTGACTTTAAATCTTTGTAAAGATTATTCTTATTTCTAGTGTTGATTCCATGAATTGAGCTATCGGTTTGAAAAAGTGAATGCCACTCGACAACCAGGAGCGATGAGTTGGGATGGCATTTCTTTTATTAGCAGGAACTCTTTGGTTATCATTCGCGGTACCCTTACGGCACAGCGATACGTCGACGATATTCTATACCCCGTTTTGTCAGCCTTCTTGGCAAGCCATCATCGGCTTATATTTTAGCAAGATAATGCCCTCCCGCACACGGCATGAGTCTTCGTGCTTGCCAAATCCTATCTTGGCCAGCAAGGTCGCCGTCTCTCTCTCCAGTTCAGAACGTTTGGAACATTAGGGGCAGTTCCCTCCAACCAGCTCGGCATTTTGACGACTCTACTTGCCAGTTGTACAGAATTTGACACGATATCCCTCAGCTGGGCTTCCAGCAACTCTATCAATCAATACCTGCTTGCAGAAGGATCAGAGGTGAACCAACTCGCTATTGACTTGCTCAAAAATGGCTGGTTCAAATGGCTCTGAGCACTATGGGACTTAACTTCTGAGGTCATCAGCCCCATAGAACTTAGAACTACTTCAACCTAACTAACCTAAGGGCTTCACACACATCCATGCCCGAGGCAGGATTCGAACCTGCGACCGTACATGAAATCATGCCAAACTCCACTGGCTAATCAATATGATTTCTGGAAACAGTTCTCTGGGCTGTGGCTAAGGTACTGTTCTGCAATATCGTTTATTCTAAGAGAGCCAGTCCCGCAAAGTATGCAGGACAATTTCTGTGAAATTTGAAAGAAAGAGATACTTGTGGAAGGAAAGATGTGAGAAAGGGTCGTGAGGTGCTTGGATAGCAGTCGGTGAACACTTGCCCGTGAAAAACAAAGATCGCAGGCTCGATCCCGACCTGGCAGACAGATGTAATCTACCAAGAAGTTTCTCTGGTCTCCTTAATTTATAATTTATCCGTTATAATGGTGACTTACCTGCGTGGTACTTGAACAAATTACTTAAAAAAATACAGCAAACAGCCCTTTTTATACAATTTTAATTTGTGCAAAGACATGTTTCGGATTTTCATCTATCTTAAACAGGCATAACATTTCTTTTCTGCGCAACAACATTTTTGTCGATCGTATCTCAAACGCTGTGGCTGCCGTTCATACTGTAACTTGTAGCTCCTTGTTTGCACTTATACGAATAATCAGACGTTTTAGCCGGCCGCGGTGGCCGAGCGGTTCTAGGTGCTACAGTCTGGAACCGCGCGACCGCTACGGTCGCATGTTCGAATCCTGCCTCGGGCATGGATGTGTGTGATGTCCTTAGGTTAGTTAGGTTTAAGTACACTGCTGGCCACCGTAAATGCAACACCAAGAAAGACAAGAGGTAGCACAACAAAATTTATTTTGTAGATAACATGTTGACCAAGTATCAAATGATTACGTTTACAGACGTCTGTGACAAGTGGTTCCTGCCAGAATCAGTAGCCAGAGTAGCCGCCATTGTTGGAGATCACCGCTGCCACACGTCTCGGCATTGAGTCAAAGAGACGTTGGATGTGTTCCTGGGGTACAGCAGCCCAAGCAGCTTCCACACGTTGCCAAATACCATCTGGTGTGGCAGATGGGGATGTAATCTGGGTCACTCGTTGAGCAACCATGGACCACATGATTTCTGTCGGCGAAAGATCCGGAGAGCGAGCCGGCCAGGGAAGCACTTCAATCTGGTTATTGACGAAGAACCTTTGGACAATGCGTGCCACGTGTGGTCGCGCATTATCCTGTTGAAATATGGCTGTGGCCGAGCCCTGAAGGTAAGGAAGGACAACTGGCTCCAGCACCTCGGATATGTAGCGCCGGCTATTTAAAGTACCGGCAATGCGTACTAGAGGCGTGCGAGAGTAATATCCAATACCGCCACATACCATAATACCCGGTGCAAGACCAGTGTAGCGGTGCATAATGCAGCTGTCCAGCATCCTCTCTCCACGGTGTCTCCACACTCGAATCCGACCATCGTGGTGCTGCAGACAGAAGCGTGCCTCGTCAGTAAAGACAACGTCATTCCATTCTGCCGTCCACATCCGTCTGTCATCACACCATTGGCGACGGAGACGTCTGTGGTTCTGCGTCAATGGTAGACGAAGCAATGAACGTCTTGTGGACAGACCCTCTGCTGTAAACGGCATCGAATGGTACGCGCAGACACTGGATGATGCATTACAGACGCAATGTGCTGTGCTATGGTTCGGGATGTCACTGAGCGATCCGCCACTGCCATGCGCACAATTTGCCTATCAGCACGTGCAGTGGTGCACCGAGGTGAATGCGATCGACCACGTCGGTCCGTCGTACCCTCCTGCATCCAACGGTCACATATCCGCATTACAGTTGTTTGGTTTCGTCCAACACGACTAGTGATTTCTCTGTATGATAATCCACAATCTCGGTAAGCCACTATCCTTCCTCTGTCGAACTCGGATACTTGATCAAACGATGTTCGCTGTTGTCTACGAGGCATAACTGATCGTCTTGTGAAACAACCACAAGGTAAACACACGTGCCGAACGTACACTCGTCGAAATCGCCAAGCCTTAAATGGCGCTATGAGGTGGCGCCACAGGCGCGCGTGATGTGCGCCTGCGCTGAAATTCTAATCAGTTGCATATCTTATCGCTGCAAACCCATGGTGTAAATTTCACTTGATTCGGATGCTTCCTTCAGGGTGTGGCATTTACGGTGGCCAGCAGTGTAGTTCTAAGTTCTAGGGGACTATTGACAACTGGTAACATTAGTGCTCAGAGCCATTTGAACCATTTTTTTGAATCAGACGTTTTAGCTTCACTAAATCAGAGCAGCATTCACCACATGGTAGACTTATGCGTCTGTTTGTGATAAGCAGTGCCTTCATTCCCTTAGACAGTGAGAAGCGATGTAGAATTCGTCGTACGATGTTTTGCCGCCTGGTGATCAGATACTGTACCCTAAAGTCTGTTGTCCTATTCCTGGCAAAATATTCGTCCAAAATATTCGTGTATCATATATCTCCTGGGACCTAATACGCGCGTGTTACTGAGTTCGCCCATGGAGGTGGCTGTCCCGAATATGATGAGATGTAAAAGTGGCGGGTGCCTCATTTTACGACATACAGATTTGCCCCAACGTGGTGGCCCAAAAGGAGGAAGACAGCATTACTAATTGCTGACGGAACAGTTTTTTACTGCGATCCAAATGATGCTTTACGGGACGGTAGGGGAAGGGACCATGTATACGGATAGAACATGGATTGGTGGGTCCCGTTGTGGAGGGGCGTGAGGAGGGGTTGAGGGACGGGTGGGGGACGGAGGAAAGGAGGGGAAGGTGGAGCGGAGAGGGAGGACACCGGCAGGAGGTGCGTGGCGGAGCGAAGGGTTGGGCCCCGAGCCACGCAGCGATCCGCGTTCCGCGCGATGCGTACCCTCGGATTCCAGGGTGCCGAGTCAGGCGGTCAGGCTGCAGTGGCAGCTGCCCGCCGCCGAACTAAATACGGGCCGGCATGCCAGCCCGCATCACGACGAGGATTCGCCTGCCTGCCGGGCCAGATGCGCCTTCCCCCACCCTGAGTACTTGCCGCACACTGGGGCAGCAACTACTGCAAGACCACCCACCGTCAATTACTCCCCATCGTAGACGGGCTAGGTATGGGGCCCGGGAACAGATATAGATTGTACCAGTGATATTCATAAATTACGAAGTATCACGTAGAAAAAATCGAGCAAAGATAATTAAATTTGCAAATAGAATGAGTGCCAGACGTCATGTCGACTGCTCCAAGACTTCCTTTGGCCGATTCATGAACAGCTCTCACTATAATGAGGGGCTGAGAGTACAATGGTACAAGTGCTTGCTGAAGCATAGAAAGTAAATGACTGCCAAAGTTAATGTGAATTACTATCAAAACATTAGATACTGTTTCCTAATGGTCATTTAGTCTATTTATTTTCGTAGTGCCCCTGCATTACTTTTTATAATGTATTAAAAATACATATACTCCTTAAGTCTTAGAACTTTTCAGTGAAAAACAGGTACAGTTGCAAAAATATGTTCATTCATTACACACTGAAAAGCCAAAGAAACTGGTACACCTGCCTGATATTTTGTAGGTTCTACGCGAGCGTCGATGTACCGCAACACGACCTGGCATGGACTCGACTAATTCCTGAACTAGTGTTGGAGGGAATCGACACCATGAATCCTGCAGGGCTGTCCATAAATCCGTAAGTGTACGACGGGGTGGAGATCTCTCTTGAACAGCACGTTACAAGGCATCCCAGATATGCTCAATAATGTTCACGTCAAGGGAGTTTGGTAACCAGCGGAAGTGTTTAAACTCAAAATAGTGTTCCTTCAGCCCTACGTAACAATTCTGTACGTGTAGGGTGTCGCATTGTCCTGCTATAATTGCCGAAGTACGTTGAAATGGACAATGGACGTGGATGGAAGCAGGTAATCAGACAGCATGCTTACGTACGTGTCACCTGTCAGAGTCGTATCTAGACCTGTCAGGTTGAAAAATGGTTCAAATGGCTCTGAGCACTATGAGACTTAATATCTGTGGCCATCAGTCCCCTAGAACCTAGAACTACTTAAACCTAACTAACCTAAGGACATCACACACATCCATGCCCGAGGCAGGATTCGAACCAGCGACCGTAGCGGTCACGCGGTTCCAGACTGAAGGTCCTAGTAAACGATAAGGGCTGTCTTTATGGACTGTGAGAAAATTTTAGCTTTTGACCAACATTGTGTCAATAAGTGTGTGCATTTGATATCTTTGTTATTGTAATTATGAAAAATTTTATCAAATCATTATTGGCCACTGCCCAAAACAATTTGTAAATTTTTTTGTAGGGAGCATGGGGGCTATGTAAGTAGGCTGTTTAGGTTTTTGTATTGGTAACGCCACGTAGCGCTCTGTATGAAAATCACTGGATGTGCTGTGTGCAGTCTGTGGCTGATTGGCATTGTTGAAAAGCTCTCTATTTTAGTGGGCAGCTGGATGTGAACAGCGCGTAGCGCTGCGCAGTTGGAGGTGAGCCGCCAGCAGTGGTGGATGTGGGGAGAGAGATGATCTGGACGTGTGTCCATCAGAGACAGTAAATTTGTAAGAGTGGATGTCATGAACTGCTATATATTATGACTTTTCAACACTATTAAGGTAAATACATTGTTTGTTCTCTATTAAAATCTTTCATTTGCTAACTATGACTATCAGTAGTTAGTGCCTTCAGTAGCTGAATCTTTTATTTAGCTGGCAGTAGTGGCGCTCGCTGTGTTGCAGTAGTTCGAGAAACGAAGATTTTTGTGAGGTAAGTGATTCGTGAAAGGTATAGGTTAATGTCAGTCAGGGCCATTTTTTTGTGGGGATTATTGAAAGCCGGCCGAAGTGGCCGTGCGGTTAAAGGCGCTGCAGTCTGGAACCGCAAGACCGCTACGGTCGCAGGTTCGATTCCTGCCTCGGGCATGGATGTTTGTGATGTCCTTAGGTTAGTTAGGTTTAACTAGTTCTAAGTTCTAGGGGACCTCAGCAGTTGAGTCCCATAGTGCTCAGAGCCATTTGAACCATTTTTGATTATTGAAAGTCAGATTGCGTTGCGCTAAAAATATTGGCTGTCAGTTTACTGTTGATCAGAGTAGGTAAAGAGCGAAATGTCTGAGTACGTTCAGTTCTGCTCAGCTGTTTGAAAATCAAATAACGTAAGGGGTTTACCAGCACAGTAATTCAATAGTTTTTCTAAGGGGACGTTTCACTAGAACCGCACAGCCACTAGACCCGTCAGGGGTCCCATATCACTCCAACTGCACACGCCGAACACCATTATGCAGCCTCCACCAGCTCGAACAGTCCCCTGCTGACCTGCAGGGTACATGGATTCATGAGGTTGTCTCCATCCGGTCGATACAATTTGAAACGAGACTCGTCCGACTAGGCAACATGTTTCCAGTCATCAGTAACCTGGACGAGGCGTAAAGGTTTGCGTCGTACAGTCATCAAGGGTACACGGGTGGGCCTTCGGCTCCGAAAGCCCATTCGAAGATGTTTCGTGGAATGGTTCACACGCTGACACTTGTTGATGGCCAAGCATTGAAATCTGCAACAATTCGCGGAAGGGTTGCACTTCTGTCACGTTGAAGCCGGCACCCTGCACACGGTCTGCCCGACGGGAGGCCCTAGCCATACGATAAAATAAAATAAATAAATTTCGATCGTAATCGCTATTTACAATTAATACATTTATTCCAATGTGAGACCAGACGGTTCAAGCCTTCGTGAAAAAATGCTTTTGATAGCCTCAGGTGTGCACAACATCGCCCGAAGCAAAGCGACGGCCACGAATTTCACTCTTCAAGGCTTCAAAAATATGGAAATCGCATTGGGAGAGATTGGGACTGTGTGGAGTATGTATGAGAGCTTCCCTGTGAAACTTCTGTAGCGTACTCGGAACAACGTTGGTAACTTGTGGGCGGGTATTATTCTGCAACAGAATGACGCCGTCCATCAACATCCCTGGGCGTTTTGACTACGCTGCAGAAGTTTCGATGGGAAACTCTTACATGTCCTCCATACAGTACCGATCTCTCCGCGTGGGGTTTCAGTACTTTTGGAGCCCTCAAGAAAGGCACTCGTGTTAGGTAGATTTGCTTCGGACGAAGAGGTGCACGACTGGGCACAACCATGGTTCTCAAGAGGACCACAAGGCACTGAACGTCTTGTCTCACGCTCGGATAAATGTCTGAATAGTTAAGCGATTAATATTTGAAATAATAAACAGTGTACTTAATTTTCCATCTGCCTCGTTTTCGTCTGACTGTCCCCATATCTGTGACAGTCAGTTGTTTTGCTACCCGAGCAGCAAACGACGTTCGTAATCTATTTCCCTCATCACCGCTTTATTTAATTCGGCTACACTTCACTGCCCATTACCTCTTTTCAAGCCACTGTCCGTTCCGCTTGTCTGATTTTCCAAATCCGTTGTCGCCGCTGACAGATTTACCGTATCATTGGCAAACCCTAAAGCTCTTTGTTTATTACTAATAAAAAAGTCTCGATCGCACAGTCATTACTAAAAATATGTCACGTTTCAGCCTCTAATAATAGGCCAGCTTCAAATAATGCGCCATCTGGCTGCGTTTCTGCGGCTTGGGTCAGCACTGCTGTCCCCGTCGTCGTCATCGTCAGCCACATATTGCATTACCTGGAGATGGCCTACTACTAGAGGGCGGAACCGGTCATATTTTTAATAATGACTGTGCGATCGGGACCTGCTTTTTATTCCTTTTACGTTCATGACAGGACGCTGTTCCCAATAATGCTATCGGAAACTCAGAACTTTTGTTTCTTTTCTCTGAATTTTGATTCCTTTCTCAATTTTCCTCTTGCTTTCCTTTGCTGCTTGTTCTATTTATACGCTGAATAACAGCGGATGGGCTGCGCCACTCCCTTCTCTAGTGCCACATGTTGTGACTTGGCAAGACAGCCAAGCCACTAGGAGATAGCCGAAAGGCACGCGTTTAAGCTCACGCAGGCTGGCGTGAGGTCTGGAACAGTTAAAGAAATTGAGCCTAGCAAAAAAGGTACGTAGCTGCTGGAATACTTAACTTTAATCCATAATTGGTGAACATCGGTCTGACGGTACATGCATCACAAGATAAATAGCAAATGCTAATGGCGCCTTGCTAGGTCGTAGCAAATGACGTAGCTGAAGGCTATGCTAACTATCGTCTCGGCAAATGAGAGCGTAATTTGTCAGTGAACCATCGCTAGCAAAGTCGGCTGTACAACTGGGGCGAGTGCTAGGACGTCTCTCTAGACCTGCCGTGTGGCGGCGCTCGGTCTGCAATCACTGACAGTGGCGACACGTGGGTCCGACGTATACTAGCGGACAGCGGCCGATTTAAAGCTTATCACCTAGCAAGAGTGGTGTCTGGCGGTGACACCACACCACATCTCTTTCATGTCCTTCACCTTACATAACTGCAGTTTAGTTTCCGTGCAAATTGTGTATATCCTCTCATTCTTTTAATTACATCCCTGCTAATTTCAAAATTTCATGCAGAGTCTTCCATTAAACACTGTCAGAAACTATTTCTCGCCGGGCAGTGTGGCCGAGCGGTTCTAGACGCTTAAGTCCGGAATTTAAGAGTTAAACCTCGGATGAAGGCCACACACCATGCAGAAAACAATTCTACGGCTTAAGGGGAGATTTACTATCTTTGTCCCGAAAAAAGCATGTTCTCTGAGAATTTTTTTCTAGGGATGTGTTGTAGATATCAATGTCAAATTTGGTGGAAATGTTTATTGATATTTCCTCTAAAAACTAGAATTTTTTTGACCGGAAATGTCGAAGAGCAAAGGCGGAAGTGCCGTCGGAACGAAACAATATTTCGATGTAGACCTCCATGCGCGGTATGTCACAGGTCAGCCAGCTCGTCTGAAATCAAAATTGAGTTGACGTTAGCGAAGTATATAAGATTATTTAGGAGTTGTACCTCGCTTAAGTTATTTGGACCATAGGAAACAAAATAGGGTTTTTTCACCGATTTTTCGACTTGTCGGCCAAGTAAAAATATTTATAGTTGATGGATCGGAAAAAAGTGGTACAACTCCTAGACAATTTAGTTAGCTTTGTCGGAAACAAACAATCATGCCAATCGGTTCAGTAGATTTGAAGTTACCATACCGTGCGATAAAAAAAAGTCATTTCGAGATATACGCGTTTGAAGTTTTCACTACATATAAATGCAATATTACGCAATGCACGTTCAATCTGCTATTCCGGGTCCATAAACTAGTCCCCCCTTTTCCTCAAGAGCGCGTTCTGCTTGATCTGGGCCATCCTGCGCTGCTCCAGAGCCGCTCGTACAGTCGGTGACAAACGGTTTTCGGCCACTTGAAACCGGTGGTCGTTCGAATGCTTGGTGAACTGCGTCGAATAGAGTCCCAGAGTGACGTCCACCGTTGTCATGGTCTTCAGAATTGCTGAATACCCTTCGTTGAAGCTGCTCACTGCCAGGAAAGTCGCAATCTCCACAGCCTTCGTACCAGAATGCAAATGCTTGGGGGCTGACTTCCAAACACACGCCTTCAAACTTTCATTTGAATTTTGTGTGTTTCCTCCCAAGCACCGGTACAATAACTCGTCCTCCGAAAGGGCCTCGTAGATCGGATGAATCACTTTTTTAACTTCTTTGGAGAGCGGCTGGTCGTGTTGATATTCGTCCAGATGTCCGGTAGCCTCTGCAATGCGCCACTTGCACCAACTAGTTTCCACAGCCGGACAATTTTGGTGTTGTGGGTGGTCATCCGTCGAACGCTTGTAGAAGTACGTTGCCCAAATTGACTTCTTCATCTGTTCCACCGAATTGGAATACCATCGGATTGCCAAGCCGTAGTACGTCGTAAGCTCGTTGTTCACTTTATCAGTTTTAGTCATGGGCAAGCACGGAGAATAATGTTTCGCGACTACAAAGTCGAAATTCCCGAAAAAAACTGGTGTGTGAAAAAGGCCGATTTCAGGCAGGTGCGTTTTTTTGTTCAATCGTGAATAACAAACATTTTCGTTCCGTATTCGGGAAAAGGTTCAGGGGTAGATTCTAAGCACTTCTATGGATCCAAAAATGCAATTAAAAAATCGATTGTTTGAACCAAAAGATAGTAGACCTCCCCTTAAAACCTAAAGGGAAGAGCTTCTAAATTTTAACTAAAATATGTTAAAGGTTTTATCCTAAAACGCTTCACATAAAACTCGGCTGAAAGCCACATACGAAACCCAAACAATCTCAGGGTTTAAAGCCCAGACAAAAAATTCGAATTTTTGATTTAAGCTGGAAAACTCGGCTGAAGGCCACATACAGACTAGGAAATATTTCTTACGGGCTAAGGCCTAGACAAAATTTTTTAACTTTTGATTCTGAAAAGGCTAAAAACTCGGCTGAAGGCCACATAGAAAACAAGAAACAATTTTTGTATTGATTAAGGCCTAAGAAGAAAAGACGGAATTTTAATAAGCAAAAACTCAGCTGAAGAACACACACAGAATACTTAACACTAGAAAGGAAATCACTACGTATAACACAAGGAGCGGCGCTGAGAAGGTTCCAAGGGTCGGCCTGGGGAGGTATCACTAAAGCACGTTTAGGTGAGACAGGCAGCCAGACCGACAACCTCTTAATCGGAAGGCAACCCAACCGAAAGCCAGTCGACGGACCAACCAACAAGATCAGTTCTGCTCCACCCGACCAGCAAAACGACAATAAGATGTCAATAGCACAACGTTCTAGATCCTGGTACCCAGTCCAGCCAAGTCAGAATAAACGCCCAAAACTACCAACAACACCTCAACTGTCAAACTACACGCCATGCTAGACAGCATCAACGAGGAAAATATACTGCCGAAAACTACGTCAACGATAAGGGCAGGTAGCCGGAACGTCAACGGCCACAAGGCAGAAGATACCGCTGGTGCACTTCATTAATGAAGGAATGAATTAAACTAAGCTAAACACCACACATGAAGACGGCTGCAATTCTAGCTGACTTTAATGCACACACGTTGTTGGTTGCAGGAATCTCCCAGAAGGTGACAAACAGAATCAAATGAAGAGATGTGACAGCAGTTGAGGCTTGACAATAAGCTAAGTGAGCACTCATCTTTAGTGTCCAGGATCGGTGGGCGACGAACTTGGTAGCCCTCGCAAGAAGCGCCTCACAACTCCAACCGCGTGTGCACATCGCCAGCAGCTCCAGCCTGACCACGCGCCACGGAGACTTCCTCGCTGCTCTGCGTCAACCGACCAACTGCCCAACACCCGGAAACGGTTCAAAATGGTTCAAATGGCTCTGAGCACTATGGGACTCAACTTCTGAGGTCATTAGTCCCGTAGAACTCAGAAATAGTTAAACCTACCTAACCTAAGGACGTCACACACATCCATTCGCGAGGCAGGATTCGAACCTGCGACCGTAGCGGTCTCGCGGTTCTAGACTGCAGCGCCTAGAACCGCACGGCCACTTCGGCCGGCCCGGAAACGGTCAAAAGATCAAATACACGTCGGCCGATAATATGACCGACCGAACGACCAACCAACGGTCGTTTCCCCTCCAATCTCCTTCCATCGGACAGTACATATGTGTCAGCACTGGCTGTCAGCGCCTCACCGGCGCTCCGTCCGCGACTTCACTGCTGCTGCGTCCCGACTGAGCTCCCAACTGCACTCCAGACACAAGACGACCCGGAAATACTATCGGTCGCTCCAGAGATGGTACAACAGTGCACTTATCGATAAACGCTACTGCTAACACTCACGGGCAGGTAAGGCAGGAAGCTAGTGACGCCAATAAAAAGAATAAGGAAACGAGGCGGCAGTACCGTAAGAGAAGGTGACAAAGAATAAACGACGTGAACACGTGCTGTGCACGGTTCGCTAAGTAAGGACCAGACACCATAGGTAGAGGCACAATAGCCATTGCAATTTGATCAATGATACATGAATGAACGACCTCGCTCGACCTTTGCAGGACCAGTTGCAACTTATATTTATAACAATACATAATTTAATGTGAATTTTGTGTAATATTTCAGCGTACAACTTAAGTACCTGCAGTAGTAAAAAATGTTTCTTCCCTTAAAGATGTTTGGCTACACATGCTAGTCTATGTAATGTGTACATTTTGTGATCTCTTGGAACAAGTTCATCTGTAAATAAAAGTTAACTGCGATTTTTAAATCCTGTTTTATATTAGTGATGGCAACTCACATAAGCTCAATGGAACGAACATAAATGCAGTCATAACAATCCCTCTCTAAAATATATGTTCAGTGTTACATTTCTCAGACAAAATATGTCTCTCATCCACGAGGATCATTTCAGTAAGGATGTGAAACTTCATACCATACTACAAGTCTTCCCTACGGTAGTACAGAAGCCAGAAAAAATTTGTTGTTGATTACCTCAAAATCGCTGACAGGTCGTGCCTGTTACGCAATCAATACTGTACCTTCCACATGCAGCTGTTACGCTTCTGGTAAAAAGCTGAGGTATTGCAGAATTCATGCGCGCGTATTATAGAGAGTTAGTTCGCAGCTCTGATTAGAGCTCCTAGAGAAATCCAGCGGAACAGACACGAGAGACTACTCGGTTTTCATACGCGCGTGTGCCTCACTAATAATGGCCGGAATATTGCAGATGCGTGGATTGCGTCGTTGGTTTGCACTTTTCTCCCTGCCGCGTCCCCGTCATTCCTCCAGCTCCCGTGCAATCCATATTCAAAAGCTGAGGGGGGAAAATGGAGGAATGGTGCGCTTTCACAGAGGCGGTGAACTGCGCGCATCAGAGCAGCCAGTCCATAATGGCCTGCGGCTGTGATCGAAAGCGTCCGTGCAGACCGATGGCCAGAGACGATTTCTTTGTGCGCCACTTCCTCTTTTATTGCAGTTGTGATAACTTCCGCGTGCCCAATGCCGTAATTCGCTCACTGATTTCTGCATTCTAGGCTTATCGTTAAAATTTCACAGCCATGCAAACTGTGTGGTCCCAAAAGATTAATTTCTGTGTGTCTTCATCTCGTGCGGCCCGATTTGAAGAGAGGAGTTGTTCCGGAAACGACAGGTGAATTTCTGCTTACAGCCCTGTTTCATAAAAAGTAGCTTCACTCTACTAAGTGCTAACAATGTTTGAAACATAGATTTTATCTTTCTGTGCATTTCGCATTATAACCCGGATTCTTAAGCGAATAAACTAGGTATTTACGTTTTTTTGGTTATTGTTGGGAAACATTCTACAACGCCACTTGAGCTGTTTACAATGACCATTTCGTATTCAAAGGAATGAATAGTCGCACGGGCTATAGTCAATTGGATTTGTTTAAAATGTGTTGGGGTCCCATCATCCATCTCTAGTAGCATTAGGCATATGTTTTGTAACAAATCTGACTGAGTATCCTCCGTATAGATACTTTAAACGTGATATAGAAGGTGTGTTGAGGATAATAACGAAGCTACGCAAGTCAGTAACAAATATACTGCTGCGACAAGTGTAAACATGTCTTCATTGCGTCACGCCACTATCTATGATGAAACGTGGTTATGAGCAAGGAGAATGACAGCAGGTTAAGTAACATTTCACCAGTAACCAAAAAAGACATACTTTATCATGCCCTTTCCGCTTGTTTTGATGTTATGGTCCCTTAGTAAACTTTGTTTATATGTTTACTACAGTATATGCTACGTGTTAAAGACATAAGACATTGTGATTCCAATACTGCATCAGTTTTATTTACAGCGCAGAATACACAATATTGTCAGAAATTCTTAGGTCGAGATTATCAAAACGCTTTACCCACACTGCGATGGGTGGGTTTTAACTTCTGATCGCTATGTGACATTACAGTCCACTCACCTCGGTAAGCTTCTTCTTGTCTTTCCCCTTCACTCTGACTTGATAGGCACTGTTTCAGTCGATAAAAGCAGCATTCAAGAATCAAAGGTCGCGTAACTCGAGCTTGGAGGCAGCACCTGTATGTTCGTAAATATTTCATGAGTGCAGGATATTAAATAACTAACTTTAAAATGTTTAAAATTCAAGTTATTAGCGTTTATTGCCTCCAAAACATGTTTTACATGCCTACCAAGTCCGTAGTTACTGTTAAATATGAAAACAGCCAGGAGGTTATCAGTCCGACCTGAATAATTTTAACGTTCAATACATTTACTGGCCAACAGCTATTCGCAAGTTACTAGATTGTCACCGGCCGGTGTGGCCGTGCGGTTCTAGGCGCTTCAGTCTGGAAGCGCGTTACCGCTACGGTCGCAGGTTCGAATCTTGCCTCGGGCATGGATGTGTGTGATGTCCTTAGGTTAGTAAGGTTTAAGTAAATAAAATGGCTCCGAGCACTATGGGACTCAACTGCTGTGGTCATAAGTCCCCTAGAACGTAGAACTACTTAAACCTAACTAACCTAAGGACATCACACACATCCATGCCCGAGGCAGGATTCGAACCTGCGACCGTAGCGGTCGTGCGGTTCCAGACTGTAGCGCCTTTAACCGCTCGGCCACTCCGGCCGGCCTAAGGTTTAAGTAGTTCTAAGTTCTATGGGACTGATGACCACAGATGTTAAGTCCCATAGTGCTCAGAGCCATTTGAACCAACTAGATTGTCATTCAGTAGTCTTCCTAGGAAGAAGAGTTCGCCAAAATGTTCCGAGATATTGACGAAACATTCCACGTGGAGGTCAAGTACGACAAGAAAGTTCACAAGCAAGTAACTCCCAAACAAACCCTCTTAAAATTTCAAGACTTTCACGATAATCTTCAAAGCTAAAGTCCCTTCACAACTCCGATAACATAACCGACAGAACGTAAGATTTTTTTCATGTAAACAAAGATTCGTGTGGCGCGGCCCCACATTGAACTGTACCCTAAGACAATTCCCAAGCGACTCCCAGAGACTCAGAACAGTATCACGAAGCACTATGCAAAGCGCGAAACTCGCTTATTTCCTATCGGCTGATGATTTAGGGAGCCAGTCAGAAAAGCTCCGGTTCTCCAATACTTGCTGTAATTCCTAAGTAACCCAATAGAACTACAGAATGCAATTTATAAAAGAAACAAAATACGAATTATACATAGAAATGATATACAAATTGATTTGACATCTAACTTTTCTTCTGGCTGCTCTTTTTTTCCCACAAAAGCATGCGCACTATGACATACGTCACATTATTCATGATTCCACAAGGACTTTTCCACACATTAACGCATCCATACTTACATATGCCCTCCATACATTCTATCACTCTCTCCACAACATACACACAGCAAAATACAGGGTGATTCAAAAAGAATACCACAACTTTAAAAATGTGTATTTAATGAATGAAACATAATATAAACCTTCTGTTATACATCATTACAAAGAGTATTTAAAAAGGTTTTTTTTTCACTCAAAAACAAGTTCAGAGATGTTCAATATGGCCCCCTCCAGACACACGAGCAATATCAACCCGGTACTCCAACTCGTTCCACACTCTCTGTAGCATATCAGGCGTAACAGTTTGGATAGCTGCTGTTATTTTTCGTTTCAAATCATCAATGGTGGCTGGGAGAGGTGGCCGAAACACCATATCCTTAACATACCCTCATAAGAAAAAATCGCAGGGGGTAAGATCAGGGCTTCTTGGAGGCCAGTGATGACGTGCTCTGTCACGGGCTGCCTGGCGGCCGATCCATCGCCTCGGGTAGTTGACGTTCAGGTAGTTACGGACAGATAAGTGCCAATGTGGTGGCGCTCCATCCTGCTGAAATATGAATTGTTGTGCTTCTTGTTGGAGCTGAGGGAACAGCCAATTCTCTAACATCTCCAGATACTGTAGTCCAGTTACAGTAGCACCTTCGAAGAAAAAGGGACCAAAAACTTTATTGGCTGAAATGGCGAACAAATGTACAACTAAATGAAACTTTATAGCTCCCTTAATTCGCCGACAGATAGTGCTTAGCTCTGCCTTTTGTCGTTGCAGAATTTTAAATTCCTAAAGTTGTGGTATTCTTTTTGAATCACCCTGTATAATTAAATAATAATTCTGAAAGTAGGTAACTATTACGTCAGCAGCTATTGGAATGAAAGCAAGAAAATTCTAGAAAAAACAATTTATATGAACCATATCTTTTCATATATAGTTTCAGATGAGGTTATAAGTGAATATGTTATACGTTTTTACTCTGTTTTGTAATGCCAAAAGAATCATAATGATTTTTAAATAAAATTTTATGTCTCTGAAACTATTGTAGATAATTAGCTGAGATTTCTACAATATAGATGTATTGTCAATATAAGTCGGTATACAGAGTATGAAAAATATAAAATAAAATTTATGCTATTTCTTTAGATTCGTAGGGAGTGTGTATAATGAGATCACACGCATGTTATACAGCTCACGCATCCCCAGCGGCCAGCAACTGCTGTAGTGATGTGAGAACAAAATAACCTGTTGCCCTCCTTTCTACATGGCAAGACACTTCCGCTGTAACGTGTAAAAGATTCGAAATAATTTTCTACATTAAAACACCATCATAGACAACAGTAGGTTATGGTGAAGTGGGTAGCCACTGTACTCGTATTAAGGACGTCTTGAGTCAAATCCCCACTTCGACATCCAGATAAGCGGTTTTTCTAAGTCACTTAAGACCACTGTTAAGGACACAGCCGACGTCGTCATCTATCTTTGTCGAAAATGAGGCTGTGCTCCGTCTCCGATGATATCGTCGTCGAAAGGTCGTTAAACACAACTCTTTCTTCCTTGATTCCTTCCGGAACCTCTATAATGGCGATCAGCTAACACTGACTTTGAACTGTAGATCCCACTGTAGTTAAACACCATGTCTTCCTTCAGGAAATTTTTAACGGAGGTCCGAGCATACCGAATAGGTTACCATGTGTGTGATTCGAAGCAATAGAACCCAGTAACCCATGAGGGTTTCATTGCGTTCAGGTCGATACTGGGCCATACCAATCCATTTCAAAATGTTACTGTCAAACTACTGCCTTACACTTACTGCTGTATGATAGACTGCTTTGTCATGCTAATTCGGTCATCGTCACCGAACTGTTTCTCTACTGTACGGAGTACACAGTTAAATGTAAGCGTAGGCTTCCGCGGCCGTTTTCTTCTTCAATAAAATTCTTCAGGGTATCAGACCGCATCGTCATAATTTAAAATGCGCCAACGTTTCGGCCAGCGTTGCAGCTAGCCTTCATCAGGGCCTTACGTAAGGCCCTGATGAAGACTAGCTGCAACGCTGGCCGAAACGTTGGCGCATTTTAAATTATGACGATGCGGTCTGATACCCTGAAGAATTTTATTGAAGGAGTACACTGTGTTATAAAACGAGTTCTTGTCCTCAAACATTTAGCACTGTGGGGGATAAGACCTTTTTTTTTTTTTCTTTTTGGTCATCAGTCTACTGACTGGTTTGATGCGGCCCGCCACGAATTCCTTTCATCTCAGAGTAGCACTTGCAACCTACGTCCTCAATTATTTGCTTGACGTATTCCAATCTCTGTCTTCCTCTACAGTTTTTGCCCTCTACAGCTCCCTCTAGTACCATGGAAGTCATTCCCTCGTCTTATCAGATGTCCTACCATCCTGTCCCTTCTCCTTATCAGTGTTTTCCACATACTCCTTTCCTCTCCGATTCTGCGTAGAACTTCCTCATTCCTTACCTTATCAGTCCACCTAATTTTCAACATTCGTCTGTAGCACCACATCTCAAATGCTTCGATTCTCTTCTGTTCCGGTTTTCCCACAGTCCATGTTTCACTACCATACAATGCTGTACTCCAGACGTACATCCTCAGAAATTTCTTCCTCAAATTAAGGCCTGTATTTGATATTAGTAGACTTCTCTTGGCCAGAAATGCCTTTTTTGCCATAGCGAGTCTGCTTTTGATGTCCTCCTTGCTCCGTCCGTTATTGGTTATTTTACTGCCTAGGTAGCACAATCATGAAACAAGGTTGAATACCTGGAAGAATCCTGGAGATACTAAAAGGTATCAGATAGATTACATAATGGTAAGACAGAGATTTAGGAACCAGGTTTTAAATTGTAAGACATTGCCAGGGGCAGATGTGGATTCTGACCACAATCTATTGGTTATGAACTGCAGACTGAAACTGAAGAAACTGCTAAAAGTCGGGAATTTAAGGAGATGGGACTTTGATAAACTGAAAGAATCAGAGGTTGTAGAGAGTCTCAGGGAGAGCATAAGGGAACAATTGACAGGAATGGGGGAAAGAAATACAGTAGAAGAAGAATGGGTAGCTCTGAAGGATGAAGTAGTGAAGGCAGCAGAGGATCAAGTAGGTAAAAAGACGAGGGCTAATAGAAATCCTTGGGTAACAGAAGAAATATTGAATTTAATTGATGAAAGGAGAAAATATAAAAATGCAGTAAATGAAGCAGGCAAAAAGGAATACAAACGTCTCAAAAATGAGATTGACAGGAAGTGCAAAATGGCTAAGCAGGGATGGCTAGAGTACAAATGTAAGGATGTAGAGGCTTGTCTCACTAGGGGTAAGATAGATACTGCCTACAGGAAAATTAAAGAGGCCTTTGGAGAGAAGAGAACCACTTGTATGAATATCAAGAGCTCAGATGGCAACCCAGTTCTAAGCAAAGAAAGGAAGGCAGAAAGGTGGAAGGAGTATATAGAGGGTTTATACAAGGGCGATGTACTTGAGGACAATATTATGGAAATGGAAGAGGATGTAGATGAAGATGAAATGGGAGATAAGATACTGCGTGAAGAGTTTGATAGAGCACTGAAAGACCTGAGTCGAAACAAGGCCCCGGGAGTAGACAACATTCCATTAGAACTACTGATGGCCTTGGGAGAGCCAGTCATGACAAAACTCTGCCATCTGGTGAGCAAGATGTATGACACAAGCGAAATACCCTCAGACTTCAAGGAGAATACAATAATTCCAATCCCAAAGAAAGCAGGTGTTGACAGATGTGAAAATTACAGAACTATCAGTTTAATAAGTCACAGCTGCAAAATACTAACGCGAATTCTTTACAGACGAATGGAAAAACTGGTAGAAGCGGACCTCGGGGAGAATCAGTTTGGATTCCGTAGAAATGTTGGTACACGTGAGGCAATACTAACCTTACGACTTATCTTAGAAGAAAGATTAAGAAAAGGCAAACCTACATTTCTAGCGTTTGTAGACTTAGAGAAAGCTTTTGACAACGTTAACTGGAATACTCTCTTTCAAATTCTGAAGGTGGCAGGGGTAAAATACAGGGAGCGAATGGCTATTTACAATTTGTACAGAAACCAGATGGCAGTTATAAGAGTTGAGGGGCATGAAAGGGAAGCAGTGGTTGGGAAAGGAGTGAGACAGGGTTGTAGCCTCTCCCCGATGTTATTCAATCTGTATATTGAGCAAGCAGTAAAGGAAACAAAAGAAAAATTCGGAGTAGGTATTAAAATTCATGGAGAAGAAGTAAAAACTTTGAGGTTTGCCGATGACATTGTAATTCTGTCAGAGACAGCAAAGGACTTGGAAGAGCAGTTGAACGGAATGGACAGTGTCTTGAAAGGAGGATATAAGATGAACATCAAATCGAGGATAATGGAATGTAGTCAAATTAAATCGGGTGATGCTGAGGGGATTAGATTAGGAAATGAGACACTTAAAGTAGTAAAGGAGTTTTGCTATTTAGGGAGTAAAATAACTGATGATGGTCGAAGTAGAGAGGATATAAAATGTAGACTGGCAATGGCAAGGAAATCGTTTCTTAAGAAGAGAAATTTGTTAACATCGAGTATAGATTTAAGTGTCAGGAAGTCGTTTCTGAAAGCATTTGTATGGAGTGTAGCCATGTATGGAAGTGAAACATGGACGATAACCAGTTTGGACAAGAAGAGAATATAAGCTTTCGAAATCTGGTGCTACAGAAGAATGCTGAAGATAAGGTGGGTAGATCACGTAACTAATGAGGAGGTATTGAATAGGATTGGGGAGAAGAGAATTTTGTGGCACAACTTGACTAGAAGAAGGGATCGGTTGGTAGGACATGTTTTGAGGCATCAAGGGATCACAAATTTAGCATTGGAGGGCAGAGTGGAGGGTAAAAATCGTAGAGGGAGACCAAGAGATCAATACACTAAGCAGATTCAGATGGATGTAGGTTGCAGTAAGTACTGGGAGATGAAGAAGCTTGCACAGGATAGAGTAGCATGGAGAGCTGCATCAAACCAGTCTCAGGACTGAAGACCACAACAACAACAGGTAGCAGAATTCCTTAACTTCATTGACTTCGTGACCATCAATCCTGATGTTAAGTTTCTCGCTGTTCTCATTTCTACTACTCCTCATTATCTTCGTCTTTCTCCGATTTACTCTCAAACCATGCTGTGTACTCATTAGACTGTTCATTCCGTTCAGCAGATCATTTAATTCTTCTTCACTTTCACTCAGGATAGCAATGTCATCAGCGAATCGTATCATTGATATCCTTTCACCTTGTATTTTTATTCCACTCCTGAACCTTCCTTTTATTTCCATCATTGCTTCCTCGATGTACAGATTGAAGAGTAGGGGCGAAAGGCTACAGCCTTGTCTTACACCCTTCTTAATACGAGCACTTCGTTCTTGATCGTCCACTCTTATTATTCCCTCTTGTTTGTTGTACATATTGTATATGATCCGTCTCTCCCTATAGCTTACCCCTACTTTTTTCAGAATCTCAAACAGCTTACACCATTTTATATTGTCGAACGCTTTTTCCAGGTCGACAAATCCTATGAAAGTGTCTTGATTTTTCTTTAGCCTTGCTTCCATTATTAGCTGTAACGTCAGAATTGCCTCTCTCGTCCCTTTACTTTTCCTAAAGCCAAACAGATCGTCACCTAGCTCATTCTCAATTTTCTTTTCCATTCTTCTGTATGTTATTCTTGTAAGCAGCTTCGAGGCATGAGCTGTTAAGCTGATTGTGCGATAATTCTCGCACTTGTCAGCTCTTGCCGTCTTCGGAATTGTGTGGATGATGCTTTTCCGAAAGTCAGATGGTATGTCGCCAGACTCATATATTCTACACACCAACGTGAATAGTCGTTTTGTTGCCACTTCCCCTCATGACTTTAGAAATTCTGATGGAATGTTATCTATTCCTTCTGCCTTATTTGACCGTAAGTCCTCCAAAGCTCTTTTAAATTCCGATTCTAATAATGGATCCCCTATCTCTTCTAAATCGACTCCTGTTTCCTCTTCTATCACATCAGACAAATCTTCACCCTCATACAGGCTTTCAACGTATTCTTTCCACCTATCTGCTGTCTCCTCTGCATTTAACAGTGGAATTCTCGTTGCACTCTTAATGTTACCACCGTTGCTTTTAATGTCACCAAAGGTTGTTTTGACTTTCCTGTATGCTGAGTCTGTCCTTCCGACAATCATATCTTTTTCGATGTCTTCACATTTTTCCAGCAGCCATGTCGTCTTAGCTTCCCTGCACTTCCTATTTATTTCATTCCTCAGCGACTTGTATTTCTGTATTCCTGATTTTCCCGGAACATGTTTGTACTTCCTCCTTTCATCAATCAACCGAAGTATTTCTTCTGTTACCCATGGTTTCTTCGCAGCTACCTTCTTTGTACCTATGTTTTCCTTTCCAACTTCTGTGATGGCCCTTTTTAGCGATGTCCATTCCTCTTCAACTGTACTGCCTACTGCGCTATTCCTTATTGCTGTATCTATAGCGTTAGAGAACTTCAAACGTATCTCCTCATTCCTTAGTACTTCCGTATCCCACTTCTTTGCGTATTGATTCTTCCTGACTAATGTCTTGAACCTCAGCCTACTCTTCATCACTACTATATTGTGATTTGAGTCTATATCTGCTCCTGGGTACGCCTTACAATTCAGTATCTGATTGCGGAATCTCTGTCTGACCATGATGTAATCTAATTGAAATCTTCCCGTATCTCTCGGCTTTTTCCAAGTATACCTCATTCTCTTGTGATACTTGAACAGGGTATTCGCTATTACTAGCTGAAACTTGTTACAGAACTCAATTAGTCTTTCTCCTCTTTCATTCCTTGTCCCAAGCCCATATTCTCCTGTAACCTTTTCTTCTACTCCTTCCCGTACAACTGCATTCCAGTCGCCCATGACTATTAGATTTTCGTCCCCCTTTACATACTGCATTACCCTTTCAATATCCTGATATACTTTCTCTATCTGTTCATCTTCAGCTTGCGACGTCGGCATGTATACCTAAACTATCGTTGTCGGTGTTGGTCTGCTGTCGATTCTGATTAGAACAACCCGGTCACTGAACTGTTCACAATAACACACCCTCTGCCCTACCTTCCTATTCATAACGAATCCTACACCCGTTATACCATTTTCTGCTATTGTTGATATTACCCGATACTCATCTGACCAGAAATCCTTGTCTTCCTTCCACTTCACTTCACTGACCCCTACTATATCTAGATTGAGCCTTTGCATTTCCCTTTTCAGATTTTCTAGTTTCCCTACCACGTTCAAGCTTCTGACATTCCACGCCCCGACTCGTAGAGCGTTATCCCTTCGTTGATTATTCAATCTTTTTCTCATGGTAATCTCCCCCTTGGCAGTCCCCTCCCGGAGATCCGAATGGGGGACTATTCCGGAATTTTTTGCCAATGGAGAGATCATCATGACACTTCTTCAATTACAGGCCACATGTCTTGTGGATACACGTTACGTGTCTTTAACGCAGTGGTTTCCATTGCCTTCTCCATTCTCATGTCGTTGATCATTGCTGATTCTTCCGCCTTTATGGGGCAATTTCCCACCCCTAGGACAAGAGAGTGCCCTGAACCTCTATCCGCTCTTCCGCCCTCTTTGACAAGGCCGTTGGCAGAATGAGACTGACTTCTTATGCTGGAAGTCTTCGGCCGCCAATGCTGATTATTTATCAAAATTTAGGCAGTGGCGGGGATCGAACCCGGGACCCAAGACGTTTTTGATTGTGAATCAAAGACGCTACCCCTAGACCACGCGAAAAACACCTCCCGAGCTGTAACATCACTTCCTCCGTACTTGCTTGGTGACACTGCACATGATGGCAGGTGGGGTTCTTCAGGCAGTCGCAAACCAAAACCCTTCCACCGGACTGCGCAGGGCATAACGTGATCCATTATTCCAAATCACTCGTTTCCAACCATCCACTGTTCAGTGACGTCACCCTTCACGCCATCTAACGTTTCACTCAGTACTGACTACATAAATATGTGGCTTAGAGCTACTCCATCATTGTACCACATTCTTTTTAACTGTCTACACACAGTCATTCAGTCATTGTGCTAGCTGGACTGATGGTAGCTACCTGGAACTCTCTAATGATTCCAGCCTCTTATTTGATGCCGTTTCTTGTAATCAGTATCCATAATGCTCGACAGTCTCTTCCCGTTAATACTTGACATATGTCTGGTTTTGGTTTAACTGTGGTTATTCATTCGCGGCTCCACTTCTCAGTCGTATCACCAACAGTGGCCTTGGGCAGATCCAGAACAGCTGAAATTTCTCTGAAGGATTTGTTACTCAGGTGACATCCAATAACTAGACCACGTTCGAAGTCTGTGAGCGGGATTTTCTGACGTGATTATGGTTGCAAAACGGGAATTAACAGACTTCGAACACGGAATGTTCAAGGCAGTCGCTGACACTCTTCACTTCACGACCGAGAGCAACGGCGTTTGCGTAGAGTTGTCAGTCCTAACATGCAACCACCACTGCGTGATATAACCGCAGAAATCAATGTAGTACGCATGACGAATGTATCCCTTTGGACACTGCGGCGAAATTTGGCGCTAATGGGCTAAAACAGCAGACGACCGACGCGAATGCCTTTGCTAAGAGCACGACATCGCCAGCAGCGCCTCTCCTGGGCTCGTGACCACAACGGTTGCACCCTTGACGACTGTAAAACCGTGGGCCGGTCAGATAAGTTCCCATTTCAGCTGGTAAGAACTGATGATAGAGTCCGAATGTGGCGCAGATCCCACGAAACCATGGACCCAAGTTCTCAACAAGGCACTGTATAAGTTGATAGTGGCTCCATAGTAGTGTCGGCTCTGTTTACATGGAATGGACAGGTTCCTTTGGTGGAAATGGTTATGTTTGGGAACTTGGAGACCATTTGCATCCATTCATGGACTTCATGTTCCTAAGCAACGATGGAATTTTTATGGATGCCATGCGCCATTTCACTGGGCCACGGTCGTTCGCGACTGGTTTGAAGAACATTCTGGACAGTTCGAGCGAATGATCTGGCGACCCAGATCGCCCCACTTGAATCCCATCAAAAATAATCGAGAGGTCGTGCAGAAAATGCTGTACCGGCAACTCTTTCGCAGTTGTGGCCGACTATAGAGGCACCATGGCTCAAGTTTTCTGCAGGGGACTTCCAACGACTTGTTGAGTCCACGCTACGTCGAGTTGCTGCACTACGCCGTGCAAAAGGCGTTCCGACATGATAGTAGGAGATATCCCATGAATTTTGTCACCTCATTGTATTCTGCTGTTGCTGTTTATCTGCTGACAATATTCAGCGCCTCTTTTTGTACTTGGGGGGTGGGGGGTACGCCTTTCGTGACACTTAGTGGTCAGTTCTGCATCACACAGAGACTTTCAAATATGGTTCAAATGGATCTAAGCACTATGGGACTTAACATCTGAGGTCATCAGTCCCCTAACTTACAACTACTTAAACCTACCTAACCTAAGGACATCAGACACATTGAAAGGTCCCTGTTGGATTCATTTCATGTTAATTTCTTAAATCTGTTGTCATTTACGGCATACATTCCACTTCTAAATTTACTGTGGTGTTTCTATCTGGGAGGAGACTGAGCAGTGGAACATGCTACTTTTGCACAAAACCAAGAAAGATCTGTCACACTACTATACTTTAAAACACAGTTTATATGTAATTCATGTCACACAGTCTCATATGGGACCTACATCCGCTTTCTTTTATGTACTGTATATGATAAGATACTGTCATCCCCCTTCCCTTCTGTGTGAAAGGATGAATGAGCAAATGTATTTCTAGTTGCATGCTCGATGGTAGCAGACAAGCCGGTCTGCTAGAGAACAGTAGGGGCAACGTCGGAACAGGTAGCTATGCTTTCTAAAAGCAAAGAGGTTTCTGTTCTTGGTATGGTCCTGTCTGTCCCATGTCATGTTGGCATAGGAAGTTGCCTCTCAGGTCACTTCCGTTTGTAGCTGTGAAGCACCCTTGGTAGGGGCCCACGCCAGTCTGTCTGCAGCGAGCGTCTGAAGTGGTAAGATCTCCGGCTAAGCGCGTCTTTGCTAAGTCCGTAGGACAATGGATTTCTTAAGTTCAGCCTAACTGAAAATTTAATCACCTTTATTTCAGGTTTATATCTAAAATATCTTACGTTATCTTAAATTGCAACGCAGTGTAATTCGAGTGTGAAGTTCAGAATATCTTCCAGTAGTTGCTTTCTCAGTACTTTGTGAGTAAAGTGGAACCACGTGTTGATGATCCGTAACTCTAACTAAGATCATCGATCTTAAATGTGAATGTGCGTGAGATTATAACGTCTCGTCTTGACAATATTTTTCAATATAGTAACTTTTCTCTATGTTCAACCCACGTGGGGTGTACTTTGCGAGACCAGTACCACGTGCTTATACAATTGTTTGACCCATCAAGTTAATAGTAAGACGATAGTAACCAGTTCGAGATTTTTCTTTTGTAAATTGCGTTTCAATGTAATTTATTCTAATTATCAAAATTGTGAGTTACACTCTTTGTGTAAACCAAGTTGACCAGGTGAAGCATGTGGTGTAAGCATCAAAGTAGTCCTCAGCTACTCTTTTTGGGAAGATGTCACAGAGTTTGTATGAATTTAGTATACCAGTGCGTGGAAATTTCATGACAGACAGGATTACGCTACGAACGTAACTTCTTTGGGTGAAAATTGAATCGGTTGGTTGTGGTTAATTTCCTCTTGCATATGTTTCAACGTTCTTCGTCTCCCAATCTTGGCTCCATATATGATGTGTTCCGTAAGATTACAAACTCATATTTTCGCAATCCTAAATAAGGCACCAGTTTAGTCATGAATCAAGTTTAATATGCTGAAATTTTAACGGAACAATGATCAATGTTAAAATAAATGTCCAAATATAAACTGATTTATTTCTTTTTATTTAAATTCTCTTTATATATATATATATATATATATATATATATATATATATATATATATATATACAAGGTGTCCCAGCTATCTCGTCCACCCAAAATATCTCTGGAACAATAACAGCTATTGGAAAACGACTTTCACCGGTATCAATGTAGGGCTGGGGCCCATGAACGTACATATTTGGAAACATTCTAACACGAAAGCATATGTGTTTTTTACACAACCTTATGTTTTTTTTAAATGGACCTCCTATATTTTTTCTTCAGCAATCCATACCATGACAAAGCACATGTACAATGGCGTTGATTACATCGCAATATTCCCATTACATCCCGAGATATTAAGACGCGAAGTCGACGCTTGAAACACTAGCAGCGCATGTCGGGTGTTTCAAGCGTCAACTTCGCGTCTTAATATCTCGGGATGTAATGGGAATATTGCGATGCAATCAACGCCATTGTGTATGTGCTTTGTCATACTATAGATTGCTGAAGAAAAAATATAGGAGGTCCATTTAAAAAAAACATAAGTTTGTGTTAAAAAAACACATATGCTTTCGTTTTAGAATGTTTCCAAATATGTACATTCATGGGCCCCAGCCCTACATTGATACCGGTGAAAGTCTTTCTCCAATAGCTGTTATTGTTCCAGAGATATTTTGGGTGGACATGGTAGCTGGGACACCCTATATATATATATATATATATATATATATATATATATATATATATATATATCACTGGTTGTCGTAAGATGACTATTAAAAGATTATAATTTATGTTAGTCTGGTTGAGAATTTGGCAAGCTAGACTGGATACCTGGTGAAACAGTTGCTCAGTAATTCAAGGTTAACTTCCCCAGATGGCTCACAGCTTTTAACCTGCTTTTATTGTTTTGAATATCAGCACCGCTTTCAAAACAACTTAATGCATCAACGTTACAACATGCATGCCCGAGGCAGGATTTGAACCTGCGACCGTAGCTTCAGCGCGGTTCCGGACTAAACCTCCTAGAACCGCTCAGCCACAGCGGCCGGCCGCAGAGACGTCCGTAAGTTTTTAATCAGATAGTATAGCCACGCGTAGAATGAGCTTGCTTATATCCGAAAGCTTAATGCTCCGTTTCACCGCAGTGCTATTGCCCAGGATACCATGTAATGCCTGCAGAGTATAAATGGCAGACTGCATACGAGGCGCGCGCTCCCCTCGCGCGGACAGCGCCAGAAGCGCAGCCGTGGTCCTTACGTAGAGTTAACAGCACAGCGGCGCGCAAGAGCCCCGGTGCGGAACGAGCGAAAGTTGCGCCAGAGCGAGCCGCGCCCCGCACCCAGCGCGGCCGAACTTGGCGTCCTTTGAAGCCGCGCCGTGAAATGTGTCCCACATGCGGCCGGCCCGCATCCCGCAGCCGTAAGGTTACCGCAGCCGCCGCCGCCAGCGCTGGCCACCAGCCCGCCACACACACGTTTCTTCTCTGCAGCAACTAACAGTTCTCTGTGTGTTTACGACAATCGCCTCTATAAGTCTAGAATTGCTCTAATGATGTATTTTAACGTTTAATAGCTTGTAGCAAAATACACTACTGGCCATTAAAAGATGACGTGCTACAGACACGAAATTTAACCGACGGGAAGAAGATACTGTGCTATACAAATGATTAGCTTTTCAGAGCATTCACACAAGGTTAGCGCCGGTGGCGACACCTACAACGTGCTGACATGAGGAAACTTTCTAACCGATTTCTCCATACACAAGCAGCCCTTGACCGGCGTTGCCTGGTGAAACGTTGTTGTGATGCCTCGTGTGAGGAAGAGAAATGCGTACCATCACGTTTCCGACTCGGATTGTAGTCTATCGCGATTGCGGTTTATCGTATGGCGACATTGCTGCTCGCGTTGGTCAAAATCCAATGACTGTTAGCAGAATATGGAATCGGTGGGTTCAGGAGGGTAACACGGAATGCCGTGCTGGATCCCAACGGCCTCGTATCACTAGCAGTCGAGATGACATGCATCTTATCCGCATGGCTGTAACGGATCGTGCAGCCACGTCTCGATCCCTGACTCAACAGATGGGGACGTTTGCAAGACAATAACCATCTGCACGAACAGTTCGACGATGTTTGCAGCAGCATGGACTATCAGCTCGGTGACCATGGCTGCGGTTACCCTTGACGCTGCATCACAGACAGGATGGCTGTGATGGTGTACTGAACGACGAACGTGGGTGCACGAATGGCAAAACGTCAGTTTTTCGGATGAATCCAGATTCTGTTTAAAGCATCACGATGGTCGCATCCGTGTTTGGCGGCATCGCGGTAAACGCACATTGGAAGCGTGTACTCGTCATCGCCATAATGGCGTATTACCCGGCGTGATGGTATTTGGTGCCATTGGTTACACGTCTCGGTCACCTCTTGTTCGCATTGACGGCACTTTGAACAGTGGACGTTACATTTCACATGTGTTACGACCCGTGGCTCTACCCTTCAATCGATCCCTGCGAAACCCTACATTTTAGCAGGATAATGCACGACCCCATGTTGCAGGTCCTGTACGGACCTTTCTGGGTACAGAAAATGTTCGACTGCTGCCCTGGCCAGCACATTCTCCAGATCTCTCAGCAGTTGAAAACGTCTGGTCAATGGTGGCTGAGCAACTGGCTCGTCACAATACGCCAGTCACTACTCTTGATGAACTGTGGTATCGTGTTCAAGCTGCGTGGGCAGCTGTACCTGTACACGCCATCCAAGCTAAGTTTGACTCAATGCCCAGGCGTATCAAGGCAGTTATTACGGCCAGAGGTGGTTGTTCTGGGTACTGATTTTTCAGGATCTATGCTCCCAAATTGCGTGAAAATGTAATCACAAGTTAGTTCTAGTATAATATATTTGTCCAATGAATACCCATTTATCATCTGTATTTCTTCTTGGTGTAGCAATTTTAAGGGCCCATAGTCTAGTATCACTTATTCTAAGTCATGGACTCTATTACCGAAAGCACATACCATCCGCTATACAAATTTTTGACCCATTCATGAAAAGTTTTTTCCTCTTCATCTTCCTATAGAGGGTTTACAAAAATGTGTGAGAAATTTGAGTGAAGTGATGAATGAAGTGCATTAACCAAGAGGAAAAGGTAATCGCGTGTTCTCTAGTCTGAACAATTTATTCAAATCACGACTGATATTATACAATGAAGAGCCAACGGAACTGGTACACCTGCCTAATATCATGTATGGCCTCAGTGAGCGCGCAAATGTGCCGCAGCACGACGTGGCATGGACTCTACTAATGTCTCAAGTAGTGCTGCAGAGAACTGACATCATGAATCCTGCACGGCTGTCCAGAAATCCGTAAGAGTACGGGGCAGTGGAGATCTCTTCTGAACAGCACGTTGCAAAGCATCCCAGAAACGCTCAGTAATGTTCATGTCTGGAGAGTTTGGTGGACAACGGAAGTGTTTAAACTCAGAAGAGTGTTCCTGGAGCCACTCTGTAGCAATTCTAGAAGGGTGGGATGTCGCAGTGTCCTACTGCAATCGCCCAAGTGCGTTGGAATGCACAATGGACATGAATGGATGCAGGTGATCAGACAGGATGCTTATGTACGTTTCACCTGTCAGAGTCGTATCTAGATGTATCAGGGGTCGCATATCACTCCAACTGCACACACCCAACACCATTACAGAGTCTCTACCAGCTTGAACAGTCCCCTGCTGACATGCAGTGCCCACGGATTCATGAGGCTATCTCCATACCCTCACACATCCATCCACTCGATACAATTTAAAACGAGACTCGTCTGACCAGGCAACATGTTTACAGTCATCAACGTCCAATGTCTGTATTGACAGGCCCAGGTGAGGCATAAAGCTTTTTGTCGTGCAGTCATGAAGGGTGCACGAGTAGGCCTTCGTCACCGAAAGCCCACATCGATGATGTTTCGTTGAATGGTTCGCACGCTGACACTTGTTGATGGCCCCGAACTGAAATCTGCAGCAATTTGCGAAAGGGTTGCACTTCTGTCACGTTGAACGATGCTTTTCAGTCGTCGTTGGTCCCGTTCCTGCAGGATCTCTTTCCGTTTGCAGAGATGTCGGAGATTTGGTGTTTTACCGGATTCCTAATATTCTTGGTACACTCATGAACTGATCGTGCAGGAAAATCCCCACTTCAGTGGTACCTCGGAGATGTTGTGTCCCATCGTTCGAGCGTCGACTGTAACACCACGTTCAAACTCACTTAAATCTTGATAACCTGCCATTGTAGCAGCAGTAACCGGTCTAACAACTGCGCCAGACACTTGTGTTATATAGGTGTTGTCGACCACAGCTCCATGTTCTGCCTCTTTACATATCCGTGCATTTGAATACGCATGCCTATACCAGTTTTCTTGCCGCTTCAGTGTAGAAGTGAAAATTCTGCCGTGTATCACACCAGTGCGGCCGGTACGTAATTCGAGAAATATGTGGGTCTGCCTACAGTACACACGATAGGTGAGTATGCAGATGATTAAAACTGTAATTCTGTGTTCCAGGTAGAATGGATGGCCACCAGAGTGCGTTAATGTCGTTCGTGGCCGCGCGGAGTGGCTGCGCGGTTAGAGGCGCCATGTCACTAACTGCGTTAGCGTCCTCCCTCTGGCATGGGTGTGTGTGTTGTTATTAGCATAAGTTAGTTTAACTTAGTTTAAGTAGTGCGTAAGTCTAGTGACCGATGACCTCAGCAGTTTGTCCCTTAGGAATTTACACACATTTGAACATTTGTTGTTCGTGTTTAGTGCGGTTAGCAGGAGTGGTAGGGTAAACAGCGTCAGATGTTGAGTGATCACTGTGAAGGGCACGGAGATGCTATGTAGTTGTGTGAGACAGCGTCAGCAGCTGACAGGGTTAGAAAGGGGCCTCATTGTAGGTTTCCATTTATCCAGCTGATCGAATCGTGCGATATCCAGAGTTGTGGCGTCTCCAGATGTGACAGTGGTCGGATACTGGACAATGAAGTAAGTCGTACTCTTTGTCAAGATTACGTTCGACCTCGCACTGTATACCAGGCACATCAGAACCCCTTCACATCAGCGCCTGTCATCCGAGAACAGGTAATGGACTGCGTGCAGCATTTTGTGTCATCGCGTGCCATTGTTCAGAGACTAGCAGCAGACGGACTAAGGAACTGCGTAGGCTGCCGTTAATACCACAACGCAAACGGCTGCGTTTGGAGTTTTGCCGTGGCTGCCAAGCACAGAATTCTGATGAATGGCGTCACGTTGTGCTGAGCGATGAATCGCGGTTCTGCACTACCTCGGATGATCACCGTCGGCGATAATGGCGGCGGACTGATGACTGGTCCGACTCTCCCAATGTCTTGGAGAGACATAGCGATGAAACTCCTGGAGTCGCGGCATGAGGGACCATAGTGTATGACTTCATATAGCAGCTGAAAGTAATAAAGGGAATTCTGACGGTACGTCACAGATATACTGCATCCCCGTGTGCTACCTCTAAATCGGTAGTCCCGTGGTGACGTTATTGAACAGAACGATGCTCACTTACACGTGGCACGTGTCTGCTAATCGTCCGCGTGATGTTGAAGTACTCCCGCTGTCAGCAAGGTCCCCGATAGGACGTATGAGACCTGCTCCAATATCAACTCCGTCACAGTGTCAGCATCCAAGATCTCAAGGATCAGTGACAATAGTTGTGGATCAGCTTATCTCTGGAGAGAATACAATGGCTTTATGGCACCCTTCCCAACCGAATCAGTGCACGCTAGCAGGCCAGTGGGAGTGCAGCGTGTCACGTATGTAAGTTGAAATGCATAAGATGAACCCGTAGGAAGCAACCTAACGGCAGCCAGGGCGCCGTGAAGCAGGAGAGGCTGCGTTTTTGTAGCAAGGGACGCTGGAGCTTCGTGACTAGCTACGACAGAATGTTCTAGAAGGGTGACAGGACAGGGGAGAAGCGCGTGATCGCGGGGGATTGCATCACAAGAGCCTATATAAGCAGGGCCGCTGGTGTTGCTAGAAGATTCCTTCGACAGTTGCCTCAGACGCTTGACCTGAGTTACTCTGCCCTCGGGACGGGGCACTTAGCTATGCAGGGTAAATGCAGGATTGCACAACTTGCATTCAATGGTTTGTGCCTCTTAGGGTTCGACAGTGGTCTTATCCTACCTCATGTTTCGTCTCAGTTATTTCATCAGAAGTATACGTCCTTTATCCCACCGTGTTCCCTTATCTGCAAATAATTTCCAGCTTGTTTTCCAGCACCAGGACTTCGAGTTGGACGAGACACCTCATTACTGGATTCCTATCCTGATCCGCTCGCAGGAAACTACAGGCGCGACAAGCGTCTTACTGAGAAGTGGGATCATACTGCTACTTTATAAACTTTACTCGCTTTAGTAATCACATCACACCACGCACGCTAAACGCCCGTGAAGTTTGGTTTCCATTCTCCTTCACTTCTGGGTGCTTCACTCTTTTTGTCAGGCAGAGTATTTCCATTAACTCATCGTCTTCCTCTCTTTTAGAGTTACACAGGGTGTAACAAAAATATACAGAACAAATTGCAGGACTCATTCCTCACACATAGACGAAGAAATTATGTCATATGAACATAGGTCTGGAAACGCTTTGTTTCCATGTTGCAACTCATTTTCTGTAACTCCTTAATTATGGGAAACACACACGAACAGAACGCACCAGCATACCACATGGAACTTTTTCTCGCTGGAGATATTCAATATGCTCTCCGTGGGCATTGATACAGGCATCAACTTGCCGTCGTGGTGAATCTCGGATGCACTGATGTATTCCGGGAGTATTCCATATGGTTTCGCAGCGTTCCCTAATACGCGCATGGGAACTCTGCGCATATTGTACTGTCGTACCGTACACAAGAGCTTTCAAATGTCTCCACAAATAAAAGTCCAGTGGTTTTAGGTCCGGAGGGCGTGGAGGCCAGGCGATTGGTCCATCTCTGCCTAGCCCTCTGTCATCGAAACTGTTATGTAGCGGGAACGCCATTGCCGTCAGGTAATCCATAGGTCAAATCGACACCTGCAATCTCTGCATTTGTGTACACTGCTACTGTCTGTGCTTAACTCCGCGAAGAAACCCGAGTGCTTGCAAAGGTAGTACTGATCGCTGGAAAACTTGATGTTAGCTGTTCAAAATGGTTCAAATGGCTCTGAGCTCTATGGGACTTAGAACTACTTAAACCTAACTAACCTAAGGACATCACACACCTCCATGCCCGAGGCAGGATTCGAACCTGCGACCCCAGCAGCAGCGCGGTTCCTGACTGAAGCGCCTAGAACCGCTCGGCTACTGCGGCCGGATGATGTTATCTGTAAACAAGCAATGGCGTACGTCGCATGGCAACAGGAAGACCAGACGTAACCAAGGATCCATGTTCGCCATGAGCCTAACTGATGTGACTTGGCAAGACAGCCAAGCCATTAGGAGGTAGCCGAAAGGCACGCGTTTAAGCTCACGCAGGCTGGCGTGAGGTCTGGAACAGTTAAAGAAGTTGAGTCTAGTAAAAAAAGTACGTAGCTTCTGGAATACTTAACTTTAATCCATAATTGGTGAACATCGCTCTTGATGATACATGAATTACAAGATCAATAGCAACTGATAATGGCGCCTTGCTAGGTCGTAGCAAATGACGTAGCTGAAGGCTATGCTACTATTGTCTCGGCAAATGAGAGCGTAATTTGTCAGTGAACCATCGCTAGCAAAGTCGGCTGTACAACTGGGGCGAGTGCTAGGAAGTCTCTCTAGACCTGCCGTGTGGCGGCGCTCGGTCTGCAATCACTGATACTGGCGACACGAGGGTCCGACGTATACTACCGGACCGCGGCCGATTTAAAGGCTATCACCTAGCAAGTGTGGTGTCTGGCGGTGACACCACACTAACGTTCTGTTTTTGCTTGTTTCCCATGATTAATGAGTTGGAGAAAACGAGTTGTAACATGGAAACAAAGTGTTCACAGATCTGTGTTCATATAACATAATTTCTTCGTCTACATGTGAGGATTATGTCCTGCAATTTGTGTCGTACATTTATGTTACACCCTGTATTTGCTAGTTATAAGTAAGCATATTATGGCATGCTGCTGCATCTCTCGCACAATAGAGTCCCAGATGCATCTGTTGCGCATCTATTCGATATAGAGTAACAGAGGCAAAATCTAATTCACACGTAATTTTGTATCAAGTCATTAAGTGGAACAAATACCCCTCATTGTCATAAATAGACTAAATTCGCTTTCTTTCTTAATTATAATGCGTACTAGTTGGGGTATTTTAGATTCCCAATTGTCCCTCCTAAGAGCCGTCAGGCCTTTTTCTCTGGTTTTCCGGTGGATATCTGCAACTTCCTCTTTGCGATGTGTAGCTGGAGTCACCTCAAACAAATACTGCTCATCATGCTGTTCATGCAACGCCCAGTGTCGACGGACCGCATGGCGGTAGCAGTCAGTCAGCGCAGGCAAGGGCGCGGCTCAGTCGCTGCTAGAGTACTGGTTATTCTTCGTGTTTTATTGTACCTATTAATACATATCGGTAAAAGATTTTTTTACTCTAGACTGATTTGGAAACTGGAATTACATATTCCTGGAGACGTATGAGTTTCAGCTTTATTTGCGATAAGGACGGAACCTGAAGCAATGTACTAAAATTTGTGCCATGGCTGGGATTTGAACCCATATCTCCTGCTTGTTAGGCAGATGTGCTAACCACTACGCAATTGTTTTATTCTTTTTTATTTTCTTCGTTGTTGTTCGTTGCATTTGGTCGAGGAAGACGTCACATGACACCTATTTAAGTTCAACGTTGATCCCTTTACTCAGTTTTTTTTATTTTTTTTTATTACAGAGCCCTCTGACCGAACACACTGAGCAACTGTACAGGCAGACATCATATTAGCATTGTGGCTAGCACTGATGCATAAGCAACCCTACTCCTGTGCCCTCCCTAACAAATGTTCTGTTCACACCTTCAGTCCATTTTCCCGTTCTTAAATCGTCAGTATTGCATAGGCTCTCCGATACTGGAAGAGTAGTCCGCCCCCGGTAGCTGAACTGTAGCCGGCACGGTAGCTCAGCGTGTTCTGACAGAGGGCTGCGTGCTCTCTGTAAAATAAAACTGAGTCAAAGAATCAACGATCAACTTGAACGGATATCTTGTGACGTCCGCCCAGACCAAACACAACTAACTATATCAAACAAACAAAAAATGGTCACTGCGGCGGAATGTCAATCCTAAGGCCCCAGCTTCGATTCCCGGCTGGGTCGGAGATTTTCTCCGCTCGGGGTCTGGGTATTGTGTTGTCCTAATCATCATCATTTTATTCCCATCGACGCGCAAGTCGCCGAAGTAGCGTAAAATCGAAAGACTTGCACCAGGCGAACGGTCTACCCGACAGGAGCCTCTAGTCACACGACATTTACATTTACTCGAATAGCACCCCAGCTTTGTACGTAATGACGAAATCCTCCCTGTACCTCATGTGTAGGCGATCTATTGATCCGATGGAATTATATTTTCCTGGACACAATGAGTCGCAACCTTATCTTCGAAGAGGATAGGAGCTGAACCAATGAATTAAAATTTGTGTCACAGCAGGGACTTGAATTCGGGTCTACTGGTTATTAGGCGGATGTACAAACTACTACATCATTATTTCAGTGCTGCAGCTGCTGCCCTTATCGAAGGTGTCAGCTAGGGTACTCCGTGCAGCTATGGTTGATACGGTGCTACGATACTGCAGAGATTAGCACATATGCCTCATAAGCGGAAATCCTAGATTCAAGTCCAGGTTGTGGCACAAATTTCAGTTCATTGATTCAGTTTCTATGCTTAATTTGGAACATCTCTATAAAATCAAATTCACACGTAATTTCGATTTAGGAATCATTTCGTTTTTAGCGGGAACAAAGTACAATTTCGCACGGATTCGCCCTGAAGTCAGTGAAGTGAGTCTGCTCATAATAATGTGAGGTGGACATATCATTTTGATTTTTATAAGTTGTCGATGGGCACGTCAAAGAGAGAGCAAGTTATGTTAATGTTCAACAATCTTTCATCTTGTTGTGGCCCAGTCTTTGCCTCTGAACAGCCTGATACGTTCTTAGTTTAAGTGTGGTGGGTAATGGAAGTATTCCGTAGTGCTTAAACAAAAGGCTCAGCGCTATGGGACTTCTGAGGTCATCAGTCCCCTAGAACTTAGAACTACTTAAACCTAACTAACCTAAGGACATCACACACATCCATGCCTGAGGCAGGATTCGAACTTGCAACCGTAGCAGTCGTGCGGTTCCAGACTGAAGCGCCTAGAACCGCTCGGTCACTCCGGCCGGCTCCGTAGTGCTGTGTTGACTTGTGGTCGTATCCGTTAGAAGAAGAAAGATTTACTGTGAAGGATAGCGAGAATGAATATGACGTATATATTGAAAGGCGAAAAGAATATAAATTTTGAATATTTTTTTGAAGAGAAGTAGTTTGAGGTAAGGCAGTAGCACTGCGCAGGTAGAATGTTGGAATGATTATTGTCAGCTAGTTAACTTCATTTATTTGCTCAGAACTGAGCTAAGGGAAAGACAACTCCACTTCCCTAAGTCATGCATTAATATATTGATTGGGTTGTTTCGTTTTTATAGAAGTTCTCTGTTAACATTGTACCCTTTTAAATCATTATTCACTTTGCTAAGCACAGTATTCTTCAGACCAATGTTATGTGTGAAGATCATGCAAAGTTTTACTGTGTCTTTTTGAATACATACGTCATTCTAAACTCGTTGTCTTGGGTTATCATTTCATAGGAATAGTTACTCTACCCACCTCACTGTTTAAAGCTTTATCTTTAAGCATTACCTCACTGGTATGCAACGGTTTTAATATTGTTTGGAAATTTTATTTAAAAATAGTCGCTGCCTTCTAGCTGTCTGCTATTGTGCTTTCGAGAAATCTGCACCAATGTTCTCAAAACGCGAAGCATGTGGAAAGTTTGATTAGTGCCAGATAATTGTTTTGCTCGAGTTGCGCTTTTAAAATAAAGACGAGTTGTATTCAGACCCGTTACATTTCTATTCAAATTTGGTTGTGTTTAGTAAGGGTTTAAGTTAACTAGCTGAAAATAATCATTCCGACATTTTATCTGCGCAGTGCTACAGCCTTATCTCAAAGGTTTAAATTGGGCAACAGTCTGCGGCTACATAGTTTTGGTAATACGTAGATTGTAAGGTAAAGCTGAGCTAAATTTCATACAGAAGCACATAGTGGGGAACTTACAATAAACTGCAAATCGGTGAACCAGTGGTCATGATTAAATGCAAACAGGCCACATTTCGCATGATAGTGAGTGCAGGTCTGACTGGACACATGCATCTTTGTTATATACAGTCAGATGTCAGTAGAGGAAGTAATAAAAGACTTAACAAACTTGCAATGTTCGCTTCTGCGTATTAACATCGATTTAAAAAAAAATTGAAGACGTATTCAGTAAAAGTTTATTTGTATCTTTGCGTTAATATGAAGTTAAGCCATACTCCTGTATTGAAAAGCAACCAGTCGCAAGCAAGAAAGACTTCTTATCATACTAGCGCAGTCTGGAAGAACTGTGCTAAGAATTTTATAGTACCTTTATGCACAGCTACAATCTGTGATTAACGATCTAAGAATAAGTTGTAGGCGTCATCTTGTGGCTATCATAGCTGGACGGTTATTGCAGAACTGTAATAGGCTCTTATACACGGAGAACAAAACTGGCTGAAGACGACGACTGGGCCGGCAAAGGAAGTAGCTGGATAAATTATACGTCGTTTCTAATTCTGAATAAAGTTTCTTTCCCATAACTGACGATCGTTGTTACTCCGTCATTCTATAGTAAACATAAATAAGAATTATTCAATATTCATTTTTGTTTATTTATTTATCATAGTCCACTTTTTTATTACAACAGTGGACCATTACATATAAAATTACATACTCGTGGATTTTCTTGATATCTACTTATTTTTTTATCCCTTTCTTTTGTTCTGAAGGTGAATTAAGTTTACATTGTCGGTTATACTGTTTTTCCATGTTTTATTTTTTTCTCCTACTGTCACTCTAACATTTATATGGCTTCCTATCGTTTTCCTGTAGCATCTCCGCCCGCATCTCGTGGTCGTGCGGTAGCGTTCTCGCTTCCGACGCCCGGGTTCCCGGGTTCGATTCCCGGCGGGGTCAGGGATTTTCTCTGCCTCGTGATGGCTGGGTGTTGTGTGCTGTCCTTAGGTTAGTTAGGTTTAATTAGTTCTAAGTTCTAGGGGACTGATGACCACAGTAGTTAAGTCCCATAGTGCTCAGAGCCATTGTAGCATCTCCATCCAACCCCAATCGGATGTTCTTTTACTTTAATAGAAAAAGTGCCATAGCTTTTCATTACATCAAATTACCTTGACTAATTTACATTTATCGTTATACATTTTGTTACTACTACTGGTACCACGTCATATACTACTGCTACAATAACAAACAATACAACTATAACAGTTTCAAAACAAGTCGCTAATACAACTACCAAGACCTAGGTTTTTATTTATACATTTATTTATTTATTTTTTTAAGTAAGTGCTACAACTATTTAAAATTATGTTACTACTACTATCTCTAATATTTCGATATTTCTGCTATGATTACAGATAATTAATATTTGTCCTTATTATAATCTGAGATGGACACACACTCACATACTACTTAGTTCTATCGAAATGTATCTAGTTCCGTACCAGATCGACTACCCAGCACCACCACACAACATGGTGAAGACCGCAGCGTATAAGTTATACTTAGCTGGCGCGCGAGCGCGCACGCGCGCGCACACACACACACACACACACACACACACACACACACACACACACACGATTTTCTGTAAGCGTCTCTATTCACTCATTTCGTTGTAGACTCATGTGATCCTGGAGCTATCGGGCATCATTCACGTCCCATAGGATCGTATACACGCCTCACTCGTGCCTGCTGTGGTGTCTGTCGGCTATAGATACGCCTCGCTTTTTCAGAGACTGCATCAGTTGGAAAATTTAAGGTATGAAATTTCTTTTTTACTCTAAGTATGGCATAAACAGTTTTACCTCCTAACGCCTGCCTAACAGTCCTTACTACAGCATCAACAATGGGACATGCCCATGGAACATCATCTGGTGAGCCGATTTCGCAACAGTTACAGATTTACCAATTCTATTTAGATGTATAGGTTATGGTCCATGTGTTATCTGAAACCTCTCAGGTTGAAGAAATTGATACGTTCTCCTTCCAGGCTCTGAGGAGTACCACATCTGCTGTCATTCTACAAATATTAAATTATTTTTTACTCTTAGATTTGCTGCCGGTTCTCCGAGAAGGTTCATGGGACATACGCCCATTAATGTAGATAGAACGTCCGTAGATGTGATGCTGAGGGATCCGCAGCATCGAAGCAGAATTCCTCGATGTACATTTCTTATTGCATCGGCAGGTTTGACCAGTCGTAACCTGTCTGCCCAAACACTGGCACCGTAGTCCACAATTACAATTAACACAGACTCGTGGTGCAGTCTAATTACACTCTACGGCAAACTAAACTTTATTTATCCCATATTAATAATTTTGTTCACTATAAATAAATGTCGTGTGACTGGGGCCTCCCGTCGGGTAGACCGCTTGCCGGGTGCAAGTCTTTCGATTTGACGCCACTCCGGCGACGCGCGTCGATGGGGATGAAATGATGATGATTAGGACAACACAACACCTAGTCCCTGAGCGCATAAAATCTCGGACCCAGCCGGGAATCGAATCCAGGCCCTTAGGACTGACATCTGTCGTGCTGAACACTCAGCTAACGGGAGCGGACACCATTCTATTCATTACAGAATTCCCTTTTCTTGTTATTATTTTCACCTGGGCGCTGAATATCTAGTGTTCGTCCAGGTGCACACCTAGATCCCAGTTAGCTGTATGCCTTCTACTAATTTATTGTAATCGATGGATCCCTAACACGTCTTCCTTTCCGTAGCATACAGTGTGGTCAGAAGCTATTGAAAAGCTTGTAAGTGTGTTGCAGGGTAGTTTGTGCTGAGAAATAATGGTTAAGGAAAAACAATTCGGTAAGTTGAGCCCTTTACGATTTGATTAGCATTGAAGTTAGTCAAGCTGTTACCCATAAAAATTCAAGTGGTCCCCCAGAGACGTCGTCCTTCATTTGGTTTCCCAAAACCGACCAAGAGCACGATACGAAAACTGGATATGGGACGGTAGTAAGGATCTAATTCGAGCCACAAGCTGGGTAGACTCGCGCCCTATCATCTCTCAGCACAGCCTACCCTCCAACACCCTTACAAGTTTTCAGACTGTTTCTGACTACACTGTGCATGTCGACTGTTGTGTAACTACCTTGATTCGCACCTGCGAACACCGCTCACACAAATTCCAAGGAATTTTGCGCATTTTATTTTCTAACATATCTCAGCTGTTGGCGGGCACTAAAAGTAACAAATCAGCATATGCAACAAGAATTAAGTAAGAATAAATAATATGGAGACGTTTTACACTTCTCTTAAACGATGTATGCGATTATGAAGTGGAATTCTGCAGTTCGTGCCTATGCCGGAAAATTTGTAATGGTCAGCGGGTTAAAAACATGAAACGGAACCACTGACTTCATCATGTGACACACAGAGAAATAAATAAACAAGACTTTTTGATCACTGTTTCAAACGCAGATGTAATGACAGTTTGCCAACGAAAAAGTTAGCAGTATACTCGGCTAAATCACAGATGAATCTTGCTGTATTTACATTAGCAGTAAATGTATTGAAAACTGAATCTGCCAACACGCGCTCCACTAAACACTGTTGAGTTTTACGACGGAGGTTTAGCAGTACTTATTATTCCCGTATTATGATCGCTAGTATTACTGAAATTTAATTCCATTTCAATTACGAGTTTAGATACAGTGCTTATATCAGGAGGTTATTAGAAGGATTTGGAGAACGTGGCATACCACAAAAAGTTCGAATCACATAGGGATTAGTTTTCCCGCCAAACATTTTACGACATTTGACACAGTGACATAAATTCGAAAATCAGCGTACAGTACTAGTACTTATGATCCTTGGCATTCTCATTATGTTACGCTATACACTCACACGTTGTTATTACTGTTGGCGTTGCACTGAATATTATGCCACTTCGTTCTGCTTCTCCTAGCCTTTCTGTTATCCATACCGCTCTCAAAGTCGTTAAACGGATTCCTAATTTTACACTGCGAATGACAATATTCGTGTCAAGCTGAACATTCATACATTTACCAGCAGTGGATCGTCAGTACTTAAGTTTCAGCATCTGTGTTACAGTATTTCGTTCGGCTTCCTTGGTTCTCACTGACGTTTTGTTTGATTGACTCAGCGATTTCGATGTTTTACGATTTACGAGAAGTACTTTAGGGATACTAACGTTTTTACTTTAATATTTTCAACAAATCGTAGCCACTCTAGCGAAAATAACAGAAATATTTCACATGCTTCTTATATTGTTACAGAGTAGTTGTTAACTCTGAAGCTGGTGAATTGCGTCTTCGTGACTTATGCCCACCCTGATAGCAAGATTCGGGGGTAAGCGCTGCTGTATCTGCTACTAATTTGTTTTGTCCAAACTAAAAATGTCATTTTACGATCTATGACCTCGCGATGCTTGTAAAATCAACATTATGAACAACGCTATGAGCATGATTGTGTCTGCCAATGAAGTTGCTCTGTTCACAGCCATGGAATGAATACACCATGTTACGAAGCCATGTGCACTGTGCATGGCGTCGCTGTCATTATCATAAGTGGCTCGGTGAAACAAGTATCCTGTGCACACAATTTTTTCGAAACGCGCGTAATTTTCTCCCATTGCAACGCAAAAGTTTCCAATTTAGCTCAAATGTGGCTACAACCTTGCTCTGTAATGGTGCAAAAGTATGGCGCCCGCCGACGTCACTCTTAGGCTCGCCACGCTTCAAACAGCAAGGTGTCGTCAACACATACGAAGAAAGGCCAGAGCTCAGAAGTTCATGTGCGGTGTAACGTGGATAAAGGATGTCACATTGGCAGCAAATTTCACCACAATTCCTCCGAACGCCACAGTGGACTTGTCACACGATGGGAACGTCCTCACGCTCCCCTCTTACTGACACTTTGAAACGGAACTTGTTGTCCCGTTCCATATTTTTCCAATAAATTCCGGTACAGGAGAACAATAGCCACAGTGTTTTGACTCCGCAGAAGTGGATTCCGTGTGTAACAAACAGAAGAGAATGGACCAAGTGGTGTTTATTTATTTATTCATTCATTTTATTTAATGTGTGCCACGTTTCCTTGCATCCTTCCCCTTATGCGACCTGGAATGTACGAATGAGATAGTATGTGATGTAGCAGAAAGCTCTGGTCATAGGTTGTAGCATTGCATGTGTAGAGTCGATCTGTGGTAGGATAGTACCAACCCCTAAACGTGGACAGGTTTGGCAAAGATGGTGGCGAATCAGGTCAGAGAGGTCACGAAGGCACGAGTATTGGCTCTGTTAGGTTGGCGAACCATCCTCTCCACCGTCTTTTGAACGAAGAACGGCTAGGCGAGGTGTCCGGAAGTCCACTTGTTCCCTGGTCGCGGCGCTGGACAGACTTGGATACGCAGCTCTCCATTTTGGTGATGTTAACAAAGGTATCAGACTGTCTGAAACCTGCTCTGTAATGATGTCCAGATGTTGCAATCAGATGTGAGGTTACCACTAAAGCCCCATAAGGGAATTTATTTTCATAATTTATTCAAATTTCAGTAGTTGTGCCTTGGTCAGGCCACGCACCATGGGTCTTAAGCTCACGGTCATATTATTGCTCTGTGCTTAACGGAAATTCACTCATTAAATGTACTTTAAACTGCTCTTTCATTTACACTAATATTTTGGGGGATTTTTATTTATTTTCTACGTTTCCTTTGTGAACTTGCTTTCGCGCTACGTTGTAGGTTGGTGGAACCGCTATATTGATAAATTGTAGTGTCGGTCTGAAAATGTATTGTACACGATGAAAAATCATACGATAGTGTGCGAGTGTAAAATAGGGAAGGAATAATCTTGTGTGTCGGTATTTTTCTGGAGTTCTGTTGGCTACCGAAACTTGGCCACGTGTGTTGAATGGCACTGAAGTGATGATGTTTCTTATGCTCCCCCATAACTATTTGATTTGTTGACAATGTTGTGCGTTAAGTAAAATACATGTTTTAAACTCGTGCCACTAGGAAAAGTATCAGATTTTAATGCCCACTGATTGTTAAAGACTTGCGAAATACTCTTCCGCCCTGACCTGGTTTGCTTGTAGTGTCTTGTTCTGAGTCACCTACAGCAACTGAATGTAATAACATGGGTTTAGGTATAATTGTGTGTTTGTATAAAATTACATTGAAACCAGGAATGTGCTCCCCAGCCCCATTCCATAATTACATGGCGAAACTGAACAATGTTAACTAGAGAGACCAGTTGTGATGATGTACGAGTATATTGCAAGAGAAACACAGATAGTTGTTGAAATGCCATCGGTACTGAATAAATATCATTTAATCCATACCCTCGTCTTATTATCTGCCCCCTCCATCATAAATAATAAGTGAAAGTCAGTACCTCAGTCGAATCCTGGGTCATGAAAGCAAATAAAAGCTAAATACTGCGTATTAATCCCTGTATAGGTGCCTTCTGTAGTGGGTAAAAAAAAATGCGTTATCCGTTGCGTTCAAATTTTTACCGGTTGGTTGAAACCTCCGGCTAGAAATTATTAATACCTGGCAACAACTCGCAGGGGTCGGTAATTTCGTGGTCCACACGAATTTAAGAAACCATTTACTACAGATGGTAGCTTGCAGGAGCTGTAAGACATGACAAACCGACGGTAATCTTCCTACTTGGGTACAGTTTTACCACCACCTGTACTGGAAGGTCACGTTGCAACTTCACCCCTCCTCTTGACGCCTCTGCGATAGAGGTCAAAACCGTGACACCCAACAGTGACATCACGCGATATTCATATTGGTGATGGGTGACCGAAGAAAATATTTTAGACACATAGCTGCTTACAGTAGGCTCAGAAAGGCCTCAGGAGGTAGCATAAAAGGCGTCAATGAAATCATCCCTTCCCTTGGGGCATTGATTGCCACATATTTAGCGGCCGAAAACGACAGGTCGCACTGGGAAGGTCAACAAGACGACGTTCTTGGGAACCTCTGACACCGCCGGAAACCCCCCCCCCCCTCCCCCCAACCCCAAGCGATTAAATCCTTCTCCAAGGATATCGTACGGCTGCGACCCTATTCATCTACATCTACATCTGCATCTACATGGATACTCTGTAAATCACACTCAAGTTCTTGCCACAGGGTTCATCGAAACACCTTCACAATAATTTTCTGTTACTCCAATCTCGAACAGCGCGCGAAAAAGAAACGAACATCTATGTCATTCCATGCGGGTTCTGATTTCCCTTATGATTGTTTCTCCCTATGTAGTAGTAATACTAGTATTAGACGGAAAGTCATCTAGTAAAACAGAAGTAATATCCGGCGTTCCCCAAGGAAGTGTTATAGGCCCGCTATTGTTCCTGATCTACGTATATTAACGACATAGGAGACATCTGAGTAGTCCTATTAGATTGTTTGCAGATGATGCTGTCATTTACCGTCTTGTAAAGTCATCAGATGACCAAAATGAATTGCAAAATGATTTGGATATCTGTATGGTGCGAAAAGTGGCAATTGACCCTGAACAAAGAAAAGTGTGAAGTTATTCACATGAGTACTAAAAGAAATCTGCCAAATTTCGATCACTCTATAAGTCACTCAGATCTGAAGGCTGTAAATTCAACTAAATACTTAGGATTTACGATTACAAATAACCTAAACTGGAACGATAACATAGATAAGGTTCTGGGTAGAGCAAACCAGAGTCTGCGATTCATTGGCAGAACTCTTAGAAGGTGCAACAGGTCTACTAAAGAGATTACTTACACTACGCTTATCCACCTTATTCTGGAGTATAGTTGTGCGGTATGGGATCCGTATCAGGTGGGACTGACGGGTGACACGGAAAAAGTTCAAAGAATGTCGGGTCGTTTTGTATTATCGCGAAATAGGGGAGATAGTGCCACAGACATGATACGTGAATTGGAGCGGTAATCATTAAAACAAAGGCGTTTTATGTTGCGCTGGGTCTTCTCATAAAATTTCAATCAACAGTTTCCTCCACTGATTCCGAAAACATTCTGTTGGCATCCACCTACATAAGGAGGAAATGATCATGACCATAAAATAAGAGAAATCAGGGTTCGCACAGAAAAATTTAAGTGCTTGTTTCTCCCGCGCGCCGTTCGAGAGTGGGACGGTAGAGAGAGAGGTTCAAATGGCTCTGAGCAATATGGGACTCAACATCTGAGGTCATCAGTCCCCTAGAACTTAGAACTACTTAAACCTAACTAACCTAAGGACATCACACACATCCATGCCCGAGGCAGGATTCGAACCTGCGACCGTAGCGGTCGCGCGGTACCAGACTGAAGCGTCTAGAACCGCTCGGCCACACAGGCCAGCTAATGATGATTTTAATAGACGATAAACGACAGCATCATCTGTAAACAACGGATGGCTGCTCATATTGTCTCGTAAATAGTTTATACAAGTAAGGTACAACAGAGGGCCAATAACACTACCTTGGGTAACGCCAAAAATCACTTGTGTTTTAATCGATGATTTTCTGCCAAATAGTACTAAGTGTGACCTTTCTGTCAGGAAGTCACAGATCTAGTCACATAATTGAGACGATGTTTCATAAGCACGCAATTTCACTATAATCCGGTTGCGTCGTTCACTGACGCTAGTGATCTGACGGCATTGGAATGTAGTATGAATCAGTTTTTGGTCTGGTATACAGGGTGGAAGTACTAAGAGCCTTCCAAAACCATTCGACGAAATTTGAACGTGATACGAAGCAGCTAAGAGTGTTTGTGCTTTCTGAGCCCCCTGTTTCGCGCCTTCTTGTCAGTCGATCAGAGGGGAGGGGAGGGGGGCGAGAACAAACCGGCAAAGGGTACTTCTAAGGTACCCCAGTTTGTCAACGCCCTTGGTAATACTCGTGCGCCTGTGTTGAGCACTTTAAAAATGTCCCTATACAGAAATAGTCATTCACTGATTATTGGGAGCCCGTTTGACTATCTCCAACTGGCCACATGCAAAGGGTTGTCGAAATGGATTCCCGCAATCCAGTACCTAGGAATCAGTGAACGGCTGTCTCTCTCTAGGAACGCTTGTAGTGTCCAAGAAAGGCGGCGTGTGGCACCAAGTGAGCTGCTAAACTGGGCGATCTTAGAGGGATCAGCTGTCGCTTTATTCACGAACGTGTCACTGTCGCAGCCTTTCGTGATCACGCCACGGGCGGGTGCCGTACAAGAGGGCTGAAAAAGCGTGAACACCCTTTTCTGCTTGGAATTACGTTCCAATTCCGTCGAATAGTTTTGAAATGCCATTCCTTACACCAGTGCAGAAACTGTGGTCTCGCTACATTCCAAAGGGATAAGACCACTTTTAATGTGGCTGTAGCTACATGATGTCCTTAGAGAACGGCTGAGTCAGCTGTGTTGAAGGTTGTCAAAAGATTAGCCCTGTTCTCCACTGCACCGCGAATTGTCGTCTTCGACCGCGAAATATGTGGGAATCAGTGCCCCAAATGATGGGATGATTTCATTGACGCCCCATGAGGCCTATTCGTGTCTATTCTGAGTGTCCACGTGACTCAAATGTTTTCCACGGCTATCCATACGAACACGGTATGATTTGAAAGTTGGGTATCCCGGTTCTCATCTCCATCGCAGAGGCGTCGAAGGAAGGGGTGAAACGTGGATAAGAGGTGGTGCGACGACTTTCTCACAGTGTAATATTTTCACGGTGGCGTTGGGCGGAATTGTGGTGAAATGTGGTGCCAATGTGATGTCATCAACCCACGTTATACCTCACACGAACTGCTGAGCTGCTGCCGTTTTACGCGTGTGTCGAAACAAGTGCTGTTTGACGCGTAACCGAGCCCGCGGGTGACGTCGGATGACGCCATGCTTCTGCATCGTTACAGAAGAGGATTGTAGTCATCTTTGAGTCAGATTTCAAAAATCTGTTCAAATTCAAATGGTTCAAATGGCTCTGAGCACTATGGGGCTCAACTTCTGAGGTCATTAGTCCCCTAGAACTTAGAACTAGTTAAACCTAACTAACCTAAGGACATCACATACATCCATGCCCTAGGCAGGATTCGAACCTGCGACCGTAGCGGTCTCGCGGTTCCAGACTGCAGCGCCTAGAACCGCACGGCCACTTCGGCCGGCTCAAAAATCTGTGTCGCAATGGGAGAAAACTACACTCCTGGAAATGGAAATAAGAACACCGTCAATTCATTGTCCCAGGAAGGGGAAACTTTATTGACACATTCCTGGGGTCAGATACATCACATGATCACACTGACAGAACCACAGGCACATAGACACAGGCAACAGAGCATGCACAATGTCGGCACTAGTACAGTGTATATCCACCTTTCGCAGCAATGCAGGCTGCTATTCTCCCATGGAGACGATCGTAGAGATGCTGGATGTAGTCCTGTGGAACGGCTTGCCATGCCATTTCCACCTGGCGCCTCAGTTGGACCAGCGTTCGTGTTGGACGTGCAGACCGTGTGAGACGACGCTTCATCCAGTCCCAAACATGCTCAATGGGGGACAGATCCGGAGATCTTGCTGGCCAGGGTAGTTGACGTACACCTTCTAGAGCACGTTGGATGGCACGGGATACATGCGGACGTGCATTGTCATGTTGGAACAGCAAGTTCCCTTGCCGGTTTAGGAATGGTAGAACGATGGGTTCGATGACGGTTTGGATGTACCGTGCACTATTCAGTGTCCCCTCGACGATCACCAGTGGTGTACGGCCAGTGTAGGAGATCGCTCCCCACACCATGATGCCGGGTGTTGGCCCTGTGTGCCTCGGTCGTATGCAGTCATGATTGTGGCGCTCACCTGCACGGCGCCAAACACGCATACGACCATCATTGGCACCAAGGCAGAAGCGACTCTCATCGCTGAAGACGACACGTCTCCATTCGTCCCTCCATTCACGCCTGTCGCGACACCACTGGAGGCGGGCTGCACGATGTTGGGGCGTGAGCGGAAGACGGCCTAACGGTGTGCGGGACCGTAGCCCAGCTTCATGGAGACGGTTGCGAATGGTCCTCGCCGATACCCCAGGAGCAACAGTGTCCCTAATTTGCTGGGAAGTGGCGGTGCGGTCCCCTACGGCACTGCGTAGGATCCTACGGTCTTGGCGTGCATCCGTGCGTCGCTGCGGTCCGGTCCCAGGTCGACGGGCACGTGCACCTTCCACCGACCACTGGCGACAACATCGATGTACTGTGGAGACCTCACGCCCCACGTGTTGAGCAATTCGGCGGTACGTCCACCCGGCCTCCCGCATGCCCACTATACGCCCTCGCTCAAAGTCCGTCAACTGCACATACGGTTCACGTCCACGCTGTCGCGGCATGCTACCAGTGTTAAAGACTGCGATGGAGCTCCGTATGCCACGGCAAACTGGCTGACACTGACGGCGGCGGTGCACAAATGCTGCGCAGCTAGCGCCATTCGACAGCCAACACCGCGGTTCCTGGTGTGTCCGCTGTGCCGTGCGTGTGATCATTGCTTGTACAGCCCTCTCACAGTGTCCGGAGCAAGTATGGTGGGTCTGACACACCGGTGTCAATGTGTTCTTTTTTCCATTTCCAGGAGTGTACATGGGTTTCGATAAATTGACCCTATAATTGCTTTGCGCTGTTTAGTGAACGATATGGTGTCTAATGACGAACGGAGTAAGGACGACATCAAAAGCAGGCTAGCACTGCCAAAAAGGGCATTCCTGGCCCAGAGAAGTCTACTAGTATCGAACACAGGCCTTGATTTGAGCGAGAAGTTTCTGAGAATGTACGTTTGGAGCATATCATTGTATGTTAGTGAAATATCGACTGTGGGACTATCAGAACAGAAGGAAATCAAAGCGTTTGAGATGTGGTGCTACAGAGAGGAAAGGAATACGTGGAAAACAGTGACAAGGAGAGAAAGATGAAATGAGCGTATAGCATCGTTCGCCGGAAGGCCCCATACGGGGAAGTTCGGCCTTCAAGTGCAAGTGTTATTTCAGTCGATGCCACATTGGGCGACTTGCGCGCCGGTGATGAGGACAACACCCAGTCCCCGATGGGAGAAAATCTCAAACCTGAGCGGGAGTCGAACCCGGGTCTTCTTGCATGGCAGGCGAGCTCCACCCAGCTAAGCAGGGGCAGTAACAAGAATAATGGATAGGATGATAGGACATATGTTAAGACATCAGAGATGACTTCCTTGGTAATCAAAAGAATAAACCTGATGTAAACATTACGCCATATATTCTTGTGCGTTTGCTATAACCTCATTGAATTTCGTTTCACGTGGAGCGGAAGCCAAGCAGTGACCAGTACAGTCAAGTACGATCATAACGATACGTTTTATGCTGTGTTACACGTACTTAGACTTCGCCCTAATGCGGGACAACAGCTTCACCGGCGCATTAAATTGGTGAGCTCTGGCCACCAAGCGGTCCAACTAACCTGCAATGATGTGAGCTGTTGCAGTTCAGACGTAAAAAAAGAGACGAGCAAAGATACAACATAGCTTCGAATGTCATTTCATTTTTAAAGAGAATGAAATTATTTTCGGTGAAATTCCAGCACCACCGCTCTTTTCTTACGTGACCAGACGGAAAACATGAAATGCACTCGTTCTCACCTGACATAGTATTCTAATTACAAACAAGAGTGGAGAAAACTTAAACAAAGGGTAATATTTCTGAGCGAGTGTTCGTAATGCAAGCGCATACTGCAGAGATTTCACCGTACTGTTGAATACTGAAGCCACTGAACGTATTAATTACTTAGTCTGGTAATCTCTTAGCTCCCTCCTCATCTGAATCCGAGAAATACGTTTCAGTTTTGATCTGCTACGTTGATGCCGGCCAGTGTGGCCGTGCGGTTCTAGGCGATTCAGTATGGAACCGCATGACCGCTACGGTCACAGGTTCGAATCCTGCCTCGGGCATGGATGTGTGTAATGTCCTTAGGTTAGTTAGGTTTAAGTAGTTCTAAGTTCTATGGGACTAATGACCACAGATGTTAAGTCCCATAGTGTTCAGAGCCATTTGAACCATTTTGCTACGTTGATAACGAGCCTATCAACAACAGAATCCACCTTGTTTTATCAAGAGACGTTCTATATCCCGCCAGCGTTCGGCAGTGACATGTGAAAAAAGGGCGTGCGTTAGTCCCAGTTCGTCCTGCAGCTTAACAGTTACTTCTCGGGCCAAAGCCCGCAACTTGGCTCCAGATCAATCCTCTTGGGATCATATTGTAATGGTACAAATAGGAAATGTAAAAACGCAGCATTTGTATGAGGTGCTCGATACCGTGAAAATGATTTTTTCATGTTTCTAGGATACTTATCTACCTCTGTGGTATAAAACGATGGACGTAGTCCACATAAAGAGGATTTGGTTTTTCATTTTTGCCTTAAAAATTAAATTGTTATTATTTATTTGTAATTTCTGCTACCAATCACTTTTTATTTTATTTCTTGGTTTTTTGTTTTATGCTTAATCTAACATAATGCAACGCGTTTCGAACATGTTCTGTTCATCTTTAGGCGTTTATACATACATACATACAGAGAAATGTTGCTTAAAAATAAACCTTCTTAACCTAGAACTCTTTGTCCATTGTTTGTTATTGTAGTGGCTGGTGTGGCCTTTGGGAGAGGGGGGAGGGAGCGGTACAGTGGATGGCCATAAATCGATGTCAGTGATGTTTTCTACTGGTTTTTTTTTCTTGTGGTTGACTATGTATGATATCACAGCCTGTATAGGATACAGATAGTTTTGCAACAGTAGTGTGTTGCGAAAATAACGTGAAAGGCTTTTATATGACAGTTTATCACTTACTATTTCATCACCTTGCAGCTTCACTTACATCACTGGTGTGATCACCTTGTGGTGGTGCAAGTGACGGCTGTCAGTTCAGTGTCGTGGGTCGGTGCAGCTTGCTCCAGGAAAGTCCACCTGCCGTTCTGGAGTCTGAAGATGATCCTTAAGGATTGAACCCGGTCACTCCAATTAAAAGAAAGTTGCGTTCAAGACTGTTTTAATTATATATATTTAATTATAATGATATAATAATGTTTTCAAAAGTTGTAGATTGATTTTATTCTGGATTGCAGTACACCATACCATTCCCCACTCTTTTGGCTGCAAAACCCGATTTTTCGGCATAATCTCCGTTCGGTGCGACAGCCTTACGCCACCTTACTGGAGGGCCTATATACCCGCATGGTGCCACTCTTCTGGTCGACATCGGAGCCAACGTCGTGCAGAATCAGTAACCTCCCCATCATCAACGTATTGCTTCCCGTGGAATGCATCCTTCATTGGGTCTAACAGATGGAAGTCGGAAGGTGCAACATTCGGACTGTACGGTGTATGAGGAAGAACAATCCATTGAAATTTTCTGAGCTCCTGTTGGGTACACGGAATTGTGTGGGGTCTTGCGTTGATAGAGAGAAGGAGAAGTTCGTTTGCCTTTTCGTGGTGACGCTGGAATCGTTTCTTCAATTTCCTGAAGGTGGCCCAGCACGGTTTAGAGTTGATAGTTGCATCATGAGGGAGGGCGTCCAACAGAATAACCCCTTCATAGTTCCCCAACACTGTCGCCATAACTATACCTGCTGAGGGCGCGACTTTGAACTTCTTTGTAGGAGAGGTGGTGTGGCGCCACTCTATGGACTATAGTTTTGTTTCCGATTCTCAGTGATGAACCCATGTTTCATCGCCTGTGACAATATTTGACAAAAAATTGTCGCGATGAATCTCGCGACTCGCAAGCAGTTCCACGCAGATCGTTCGTCGATGTTCTTTACGGTCTTCTGTTACACGGCGAGGAACTCAGCCGACACACACCTTTGAGTGTCGCACAGGGTGGACAAGTTTGTCAGTACTACCAACACAGACGTGCAGCACAGCAGCGATGTGTTTGATGTCGATCTGTCGATCACCTCGGATAAGTCTCTGCATGTTCCAACAACGCACGTGTCACATCTGTGCGCTGCTGAACGGCACGCGAGAAATGGGTCAGGTTGGCGCGACTTTGTTGCCATGATGACAGACGCATCGCCCAACGACTACCCATTGTTTTGTTCACTGGCAAGTCTCTGTAGACATTTTGCAAGCTCCTATAAAACTCTACGATGCTCTGGTCTTGCACCAAAAGAAAGTCAATGACAGCTCTCATGCTTGGAACACACCGGCGTTACAGACGGCATTTTGAAGGCACATTAGCGCCGCCACCAATCTGAACTTCATTAAACTAAAGAGGCTGAAGCGAGAATATTCCATGACGTCTCACAACCGAAACTGGCCGGGAAAAAAATGTGTTCCATTACTGTACAGAGGTATTCTTCGGAGCCGTGAGTCAGCTACGATGGTGAAGAATGTGTCTGAATACTATATGTACGTCTACACTAAGACCATGAAACACCCTCAAAATTAAGATATCTTTCAGCTGCATCTTTATTCTCAAGTTGACGAAGAAGTAGCCGTTCAGTTTGCTGAACTTATTTGTAGCTTGCAATATTCTCCAGTTGCGATGCAGGCTGTGCTGAATTTCGAGCAACTTTCCGGAGAGTAATACCTCTACATCTACATCTACATGGATACTCTGCAAATCACATTTAAGTATCTGGCAGAGGGTTCATCGAACTACTTTCACAATTCTCTATTATTCCGATCTCGAATAGCGCTCGGAAAGAACGACCACCTATATGTTTCCGTACGAGCTCTGATTTCCCTTATTTTATCGTGGTGATCGTTTCTTCCTGTGTAGATCGGTCTCAACATAATATTTTCGCACTCGGAGAAGAAAGTTGATGATTGGAATTTCGTGAAAAGATCTCGTCGCAAACGAAAAACGCCTTTCTTTTAATGATGTCCAGCGTAAATCTTGTATCATTTCAGTGGCACGCTCTCCCATATTTCGCGATGATACAAAACGCGCTTCTCTTCTTTGAACTTTTTCGTTGCACTCCGTCAGTCCTATCTGGTAAGGATCCCGCACCGCGCAGCAGCATCCTGAGAGAGGACGGACAAACGTAGTGTAGGCAGTCTCCTTAGTAGATCTGTTACATTTTCTAAGTGTCCTGCCAATAAAACGCAGTCTTTGGTTAGTCTTCCCCAAACACATTTTCTATGTGTTCATTCCAATTTAAGTTGTTCGTAATTGTAATACGCGCAACGTTTGTCTGGCAGTTGACATCTAGCATCTTCCTCCAGATATGCGCGAGGGACTTTGTATGAAGCTGGAATATCGTTGTTAGCTGTATAAATTTTGATAGTAAAGTTTCCCTAAAACTTTATTCAGGCTATTTATCAAATGCCATTTCTGAAATACCTGTCAACAGAGTTTTCGGAAGGCGTACACGTCTCCCTTCCATAGAAGCCACTAACTTCCGATTCATCCACACTTTAGCTGCGTCACGAGAAAAATTAGTTCTGCAGCGCCCACATTTTCTGTACCACTGCCAGGCAGCTGTCAGATTACGTTGCGCCGGAAAATAAATGCCTCAAACGCTCTAGCCAACAGAGAAACAGGTTCATAGTATCGTTTCGTGCAGGATATTAAAGGAAATTTTAGAATACGTATAAGACTCTTCGTTGTGCACGAGCACGGGCAGTAAATTACTGCGTTATTTCAAATAAGATTCAATTTTCCATAGAAAAGGCCGTAATACCATTTTATGCACGATAGCAAGCCACGACTTAAAAGCTGTTTTATTTATTCGCACCGTGGATTCAAATCGCTGATTTAACAACGACAAGTCTTGACATCAGTGTTGTCCTTTTGAGTTATGTGTGTTGTTTCAGTGAATATCTCTATTCGTAGTGATTGTAGAAAACATTTTACGCCGTTCCCTGAATAAAGCAAGGAAGAAATAAAGGTAGTCACTCTTTTCTTGGCAATGAATGGGTTTTATCTGACCAGAAGTGATGATATGGGGCACCAAATTAACACTAGGCACGCTTCAGCAATTTCAATCGTCAACGAATTTGTTAACTATCGAAAAGTTTGTGCTTGTTGGGTACCACGTCTCCTGACAAAGCAACACATCCAACACATTTTGGAACAGCAGAAATTACAAGTAAGGCTTTTTGAAAAGGAAGGAGAAGAATTTTCGTTTACACAGTATCCGTTGGCGAGACGCGCATACACTACTACGCACCACAGAGTAAGTGGTGGCGAGTGGTGTGGAAACAAGCATCTTTGCCTACAGCGAAAAAATTTAGAAGGCCAGCTTCTGATTGATGATGACTGTATTTGGGATACGAATGGAGCAGCGCAGATTATTTACACTCCTAATCTGGATAATCGTATCTACCGTGAGTTACTGCGAAGTCTGAAACCCAAATTAAAATGAACAGAATTGAAAAGCTTTGAAAACGTGTGATGTTTTGCATGAAGATAGATCCATGCTTCATACGGTTACGAATACAATCCAGTGTATTCCATTATCTTGGTTTAGAACTGCTGGATCTTACACATTACTGTCCTTGCCTTAAAATGACATACATCGTTTTGATCCGATGAAGGAGCACCTGCGTGTATCCAAATTATCACCTGTTGACAAGGCTATGGAGGCGGCGAATGATTGGATGCCCACGATGTCATAAAGACTCTTCCAGGATGGACAAAATGCACTGACGTTGTGCGTTAGTTGACGTTTTGCGTTACTGCACAGAGAAATAAAATTATTTGCAAAGTTGTTTCCGCAATAAACAGTTTATTTTTTTAAAAAAAGTTGTTGTTGCTTTTCGATTCTCCCCACAGTTTCGTTATATTAATTGAAGTCCCTCTGTTTCAGGTACTTTACTTCCTGCTGTTGCACGTCGACTCTGTCTATTGGACATTCGCGTGAAGACCATAATTTAATTGGCTAAGAAGACGGGTATTTGAATATTTGATGCTGATGTTAAACGGAGATACGTAAGTAAAAACTAATGTTATATTCTACAATGAGTATATAACAATTCCTTGACCGATTTTTCAGACAGTATTTTATTGTAAAGATGATTTCAGATTGGTTTAGTGATGATCAATCGCAGCATCATGGTATGGCCGCAACATTCCTGCGGTATTTACGTTATTTACGCTTAGCATTTCCATTTGATTCACTTCACTTCTCGTAAGGGGTGTTGCATTGAGTACTCTGACACAAATTGTAACCTTACCGACTGCGTATCTCATTCCACTACGGCAGTCATCAAGGTTTTGCGAAAATAGCAAACTATTAGCCGCTCACTTTTCACTAATCACAACTCGGAGAAGATACTGCTTAGCAAAAGATCTGGCAGAGAACCCAAAAAAATTCCGGTCTTGAGCAAAATCGTTAAGGGGTTCCAAGGTTTCCATTCAGTCCCTTGCTGACCAGTCTCCTGTGGCAGCTGAAAATAACAAAATGTCCCCCGAAGTTTTAAGTTTCACAGTCAAGAAATCGTTCACAGAGGAGATTCTGCAAACATACCGTCATTTGACCGCCAGACAGACTCCCGTACGGAGGACATAGTAATAAGCATCCCTGCTGTAGAGAAGCAACTGAAAAATTTTGAACCAAATAAATCACTAGGTCCGGACGGAATCCCGATTCGGTTTTCCAAAAGGTCTCTAAGCTATTGCCCCCTTACCTAGCCTGCATTTATTGTGAATCTCTCACCCAGCACAAAGTCCCAAGTGATAGGAAAAAAGCGTAGGTGACTCCAGCATATGAGAAGGGTAGAAGAACGGATCCGCAAAACTATAGGTCAATATTCAGTTTTAATCTGCCAGGAAGTTTCATATCAGCGCACACTCCGCTGCAGAGTGAAAATCTTATTCTGGAAACACCCCCCAGGCTGTCGCTAAGCCATGTCCCCGCAATATCCTTTCTTTCAGGTGTGCTAGTTCTGCAGAGTTCGCAGCAGAGCTTCTGTAAAGTTTGGAAGGTAGGAGGCGAGGTACTGGCAGAAGTAAAGCTGTGAGGGCGGGGCGTGAGTCGTGCTTGGGTAGCTCAGTTGGTAGAGCAGTTGCCCGCGAAAGGCAAAGGTCGCGAATTCGAGTCTCGGTACGGCACACAGTTGTAATCTGCCAGGAAATTTCAGTATTATTAGTGTCCTGTTTGACACAGTCAAGTCGTTTAAATATCTGGGAGTAACGTTGCAAAGCGATATGAAATGGAACTAGCTTGTACGAACTGTTGTAGGGAAGGCATATAGGACGCTGGTGCGACCTGTTCTTGACTACTGCTCGAGTGTTTGGGATCCGTATCAGGTCAGATTGAAACAATACATCGAAGCAGTTCAGAGTCGGGTTGCTATGATTGTTATTGGTAGGTTCCAGCAACATGTAAGTGCTACGAAGATGCTTCGGGAACACAAATGAGAATCCCTGAAGGGGAGGCTACGTACTTTTCGAGAAAAATTATTGAGAAAATTTAGTGACTGCTCGGATATCTGAGAGACCTGTGATACACACCAGTATGGATATGTTTGTTATCGAAGAGCTTGCCGCATGGCCTGTTTAAGGTCTAAGCGGCACAAGCTCCGCTTGGGGCGTCCCGCCAGAGACGCCACAGCTGCGAGATTTGTGTATAGCAGGTTTCATAATTAGTAGCGGCACTTGGGGCGCCAGAGTTATAGGGGCACCAGGAGCGTACAAGTGCAATATTAGTGTACCGTGTGTATCACAGTTAGAAGTGAAAACTGATACAGGTGAAAACGTAAGAGTAAGATGATCAGAATCCCATTGCTGCTCAGGGCATCTCCAGACACATTTTCGCTAGTCATCGGAATTCAACTCGAAGCGGCATGCATTACCGAAGACAATTATACTCCAGTCAACGCGATTGGCGACCTAAAATTTGCCCGGTAACGTCCTGGACAATGGCGGGACATCAACCTGACTGTCGCCTGCCGTACGGCCCGACAACAGGAGTGAAGATTTGGGATACTATTTCTTTTCTTATCAGTAAGCCTTTGGTTGTCATCCGCGGCTCGCGTATATTACTGCGGTTCGTCGACGATATTCTACACCCCATTTCGTGCCATTCATGGCAATCCATCCTGGGCTTACATTTCGGAGAGATAGTGCCCGCTCGCATGCGGAGAGAGTTTCTTCAAGCTTGCCACACATTACCTTGGCCAGCAAGGTCGCCGCATCTCTTCCCAACTGAGAATGTTTGGAGTATTTTTGGTCGGATCCTCCAACCATCTCTGGAGTTTGACCATTTAATACGCCAGTTGGAGAGAATTTGGCACAATATTGCTCAGGAGGACGTCCAACAATTCTGTCAACCAATGTCAAGCCGAATAACAGCTTGTATAAGGGCCAGAGGGGGAACAAAGCGTTACTCAGTTTGTGAAGCTCGTTCTCTTGACTAAATTATCCACTTTTTCTGACATCGTAATCATCTGTTTGTCTGTACAATTATAGCACATCTACCGATCTTCGTCTCATTCCGACAATTCCTCCGTGGTGCATCGGCTCTTTTGTCTGAAGAGTGTATGTGTATGAAGTGTCGAGGAGGTGATAAGTAACTTAAATAGCCCTTCTGCTTAATTGTAATACATACGTATTGGCAAAAGTAAGACTTACATTTGTGTTGTTATAGATTCGTAATTAAACCAAAACAATAAGCTGTAAAGCAAAAACAGAGAAAAAATATTTTTCCGCATACCAACTAACCGATTTCATCGTGTCTTTAATTCGATTCTTTTAGTCCTAATACCTACTGATTTCCCGCGAATATTCCACTAATGTATTAGCTAATTTTAATGGTTCACCTTCAGAGTGAAAGGTTTTGATTTCCCAGCTTCAAACAACGGTGCTGTATCTTTTTTAATTATTTATTCTATAGGCCTTAATGCCATTACATTGCTTTACATTTAAATGAGTGACACTCTTCTATTATTCGTGTACCTTATGTACTAGATACGGATTTCAGAAGGTTAAGTTACACATGTCAGCCCACGCTGAGACCATTGCGTAAACCCGAGTCCGGCCATCCTGATTTAGGTTATCCTGATTTCCCTAAATCGCTTCAGGCAAATGCCGGGATGGTTCGTTTGAAAGGGCACGGCCGACTTCCTTACCTCAATAACCAACCAACCAATCATTGCGTAACAACAGTGGTGCCTTGCAGAGGAGAGTACAAGTTTTGGGCTTCCTGCAGACAGAGTTTTGCTACGGTACAGATAACAGGTATATCGCACTGTGCAAATGAAATGACGCGGCAACTTGCAATGTGCTCCAGAGTTAAAGTACGTGAGAAAAACGTTTGGACTGCATACAGGTTCATAATGAAATACTGGCGTTGTATAGACGAAATGCAGTGTTTCGTCCAGCCGTAGTGGAATGGTGCCAACAATTTGACCAAGACCGCCCAGACGTGTGTGATGCTGATCGGAAACTTCGTATCTTGCACCATTCGTTCCATCTTTTCGATAAACTGAAAGATTATCTGGCACGAAAGAGATTTTTCCAAAGATAAGGGTTTTCTAACGACTCTGTGACCTTTGAGATGGATTTCTTTAGTTGAGTAAATTATCGATTAGTGGAAACGTCCCGATCGTTGTTTACACACATTTGGTGACCATAAATAGTGTCATGCATCAGTATCACTATGAAGAATAGTTCAACCTTCAATGAAAATGACTTGGCCTGTAGTAAGAATGTGTAACTTTATTTTTAAAGTACCCCTGCAAATTTTATTCCTATGTCTACATGACAGATCTGCTCAGAAACTATTGTACCAACAGTATTACAAATTAATTTCATCCTTCTGAACAGAGCGTCTACATGTGGTTAATATCGGACGTGAATTTTCGGCTTCAGAAATTAGTGCAGCGATAATTTTTATTGCATCAGTTATTTTTGAAACATCTATTTCACACATGAGCTAAAATTTAAGTTAGCTACATTTGAAGCTCGTTTTTAGATTTTCAGTTACAATCATACAAAGAAAATGTTTCATTTCTAGCACGCCTCAAGACGTCACCCAAATCTTTAATCGGTGAATACAACTCCTTAGAGGCCCTCCTGTAGACGTCGCCGGGTAAGATACTCCGGACTGGTGTATCGGGTAATCTTGGAAAACGCTTCTGTCGCCAGTCTAATGACTGTTCTGACTGGGTTGATGCCACCCCCCCCACCCGACCCCCCCCCCCCCCACACACACACACAAATTCCTCTCCTGTGCCAACCTTTTCATCTCTCACTTGCACCCCATTTTACAGCTTTTAATCTCTACGTCTCCCTCTAGTACCATGGAAGTTATTCCCTCATGTCTTAACAGATGATCTATTATCTTCTTGTCAGTATTTTCCATATAATCCTTTCATCGTCGATTCTGCAGAAAACTTCCTCATTCTTTACCTTATCAGTCTACCTAATTTTCGACACCCTTCTGTAATATCACATCTCTAATGCTTCGATTTTCTTTTGTTCCGGTTTCCCCACAGTCCATGTTTCAGTACCATACACTGCTAGGCTGCTAACGTGCTGTCTCAGAAGCTTATGTTTCATACTAAGAGACTTCTTTTGCCAGAGATATTCACTATTTTGGTATTACGGACCCGACGTTTCCGGTGGCTGGTTACAGTGTACTAATGTAATTCTGATTCACTCGGTTTGCTACACCAGTTACTCTTTGTTTTGTGAAAATACGTTCATAGCTATGAAACAGCCCGTGATACTCAGTCACCAATTCGTACAACACAAAGCACCGAGTAATGCAAGAATCTTCAGAAAAAGTACACAATTGTTGTTATTTGTTTTCCTCCGCTGTAGGAATAGCCCAGCGTAGAGTAGTTAGGCCGCTCTTTCACTGCATCCAGTGAACCCATATACTAGATCCATACGGATAATGCAGGGCTGGTTTGAGAACAGTGCTCCACACAAGCCACATATAATTTGGCGCCAACCCCCCCCCCCCCCCCCTCACCCCCCATCTTACGTTTTCAGTCTTATATTTTCGACTGTGTCAGTTTTCACCTCTAACTGTGATACACACTTTACTCTAATACTGTACTTTTACGCCCCTGGCGCACCTCTAACCCTGGCGCCCAAAGCAACACTACTAATTATGAAACCTCCCATACAGAGAAATCCTACAACTGTGACGGAGGGACGCCCCCTGCGGAGCTTGTACCTCTTGTGCTTGTACCTCTTGTGCCTTAAACCGGCCCTGCAGGCAGCTCTTCAACAACAAAGACATCCATACTGCTGTCTGTCACTAATGAGGTACAACTCATTATGCTGGAACAAGAAACTTGAGACAGAACCGAGCTTTACTGAATGAAGTCCTGAGGTAGATGAGCAAGGAAGGCGTTATCACTAACATGAAATGCCAGGGATAGCGGGACAGAGCGGATTAGGTTGTGGAAAGGGGCCAAATAAGTTCCTGTCATTTGCACTCAACATACAAACTTTATTTATCAACACACAATATTAGAACAAGGACGCAAAACACTCAATACTTTAATCGAACTCCTTTGATTAACTTTAGATCGGCTGAAGCCCCCATTCAAAATCCAAGACACAAGGCTAGTTTCTTCTGGAGGTTTCACCCAAACCTATTTTCTAAATCTTTAATCTAATCGGCTGAAGCCCTTAGTAATTTCATTTTAATGGAACTAGGCTGGAGGTCGCATATTAAGCAATAAGAGGAGTTTCAATCAAAAGGTAGAAGGTCTTATCTTAAAACATTTCATGCAAATTGGGCTGAAGGCCCCATTCAAAAGCATAACCATCTTATCAAGGGCAAGAGAAGAAGATTAATTTAAGAGATATTAATACTTGGCTGAATACCACATATCAACAAAATATGTTTAACGGCTTACGGCCTAGGAAGAGTTCAATCTAAAAGGCAGAAGGCCTTACCTTATAACCTCTCCAGTAAAATTCGGCTGAAGGCCCCATATAAAAATATAACAATCTCATGCCTTAAGGGCAAGACAAGAACATTAATTTAAGAGATATTGGTACTCGGCTGAAAGCCATACATCAACCAAATAACTAAAATCGAAACAGTGAAATTACTACATAACACACAAGGAACGGTGCTCAGAAGTTCCCAAGGGTCGGCCTGGGATTGTAACTCTAATGCCCGTTTAGGTGAGACAGACAGCCTGTCCAACAACTTATTAATGTGTAGGCAATCCAACCGACAGACAGCTGACCGACCAATCAATCAAATCAGTTCCGCTCCACGCAACCAGCAAAACGACCACAAAATCTCAATACATGACACACAGAATATTGGCGCCCACAACGACCAACAACACCCCAGCTGTCGAACCACACGCTGTGCGGGACAGCAACAACACGACGAGGAAAATACACTGCATAAAATTAATAAAATTACGTCAACGACCAGGATAGGTAATCGGAACGTCAGCGGCCACAAGGAAGAAGATACTTACTGTTGGTGAACTTCCATATCAGGGAATAAATTAAGTTAAATTTCACAGAAAGGTGGCTGGAATCTTAGCCTACTTAAATACACACACGTTGTTGCTCGCGGGAATGTCCCAATAGCGACGCCGGCCATTGTGGCCGAGCAGTTCTAGGCGCTTAAGTCTGAAACCGCGCGAACGCTACGGCCGCAGGTTCGAATCCTGCCTCGGGCATGGATGAGTGTGATCTCCTTAGGTTGGTTAGGTTTAAGTAGTTCTAAGTTGTAGGGGACTGATGACCTCAGATGTTAAGTCCCATAGTGCTCAGAGCCATTTTAACCATTTGAACCAAAAGCGACATCCAGAATCAAAAGAAGAAATGGAAACAGTTGAGGCTCGATAGTAAGTTAAGTGAGGACTCAACTTTCACGTCCAGGATCGGTGGGCGACGACCTTCGTAGCACTCGCAAGCAACACCTCACACTTCTACCACGCGTGCACGCCGTCAGCGGCTCCATTCCGGCTCAACCAGTGACAATTCCGAACATGGCATACTCTCCCCTTTTGCTCTGTTGCGCAGATATTTTCAGCGTAATACAGGCCAAAAGAGAAATTGGCGTAAGAAATCAAACTAAATGTAATTACTCTGTATAAGTCACCGGCCACCAGGGGTTCTTTGTGCAAAGTTATAAATAAAATATCCCTGAACAACACTTAAATTTTATCGATGGAGTTGACCTAGAAAAGCATAGCGTCTGAGAATGTTGACAAAAGAAAGATACAGACACCCGAAAACTGAAGATCTAAGACCAGTCTTAAATGATTGTCTGGACAGATCAGTCAGTAAGAGCTCTGCTAACGAAAATCAAAGATCTGGATTTGATTCCTGGTCCGGCAAGCTGTTTCTATTAGAAACCTTCGCATAGTTATTTCTTATACTCTTAGAAACAATGCACTGTATGTGGCTGCTGGAGGCATAATTTCGCAGTCTGAACGTCACAATCAGCAGTTTCAGATGCTGATGGTTCAGGATCTTAACATATACGTGAATAACTCAATGTCAATAGTACGAAAAAAATACCGAACATGAGGGACTGCCTGTTGACTTTTGTGTAAGGACCTTCGACCGACGTTTGTTTTACGATATTTCTGATGTTTCCCGAGCGCGAGTGGCTGGCAATGTCAAAAGTCCTCCCTCTACTGCAAGTGACTGCCAAAGATCCCGATACAAAATCCACCAATTGGCCAAGAAAACTTGAACAGCTTTGTAATACCGGGCGTCCTCGGCGTGTCCAGTAGAATATTGTTTGACTAAACCTTGCTTACACATGGGAACAGCCTCGCTCTGTTCATCTTTCGTTAGCTCTGGAATATTCAACGTCAGTTTTGTAAATCGGGTGGAAAATCAAAGTAGTTGACGATTCAGTAAAACTAGATGAACCAGATGAGTGTGTGTTCATCATACCATTTACGGCCTGCCATTTATTTTTGTACCAACTTTCAGATCCAGCAGCAAAACACCAGCCACGTCAGAATTTGGCAGCCAGTTCGCTGGAAAATACGATCCCCAGCGGCGCTACGGCTCATTGGGAACTGTATTTTTAGCGAAAATACACTTTCCGGCGGCGCTGCGCGGTCCTCGGATGTAATTTTTATTCTGCGTAGTTTATTTGTAGAGTAACTCGTATTTACATTTCAGCGATTTTTCCGATCTGCTGATACTCTTCTTATGACAATGATAACAAATTTTCTTGCATATTAGCACTCAAAAACTGTATGTCCAGAACACAGGACGCTGTTATTGTTGTAATATCACTTTATTATAATTTACAGTCAAGAATGCAATTATATTTTATAACATCGTCAAATGACCCGCTTAGCTCAGTACCCGTCATTAGATTGAGGTCAATGTTGCGATACGAACTACTTCATCGTATGCATGATAAAGGTAAATGAGCATGGTACTTTTATCGTACATGTGGCGAGATGTCTTAAGTCGGAAGATAATCTAGCGATAGCCGCTGGTCAAAATTAGTTATTTCGGATAGCTACGCATTGTACCATTTTGGCTACGTTTTGTAATGGAGTTAAAAACAGTTTTCTAGTAATTTAACGCTAAAGTTTTCTTGATTAACGAAACAGTTTAGTAATTATTCTAATATAAATTCTTCTACTGGACTGAAGGCAATTATTCCCTTTTCCATCAAAAATCTGATACGAGCAACTTTACAACCCATATGGTACAAGTTAGTTCTCGTAGAAACCAGTGTCGTGATGGTGTTTTCAGATACGCCAATGCCTGGCCCATTGTACAACTTACAACAGGGATTTGAGAGAATGCAGAAAAGTTTAATGCGGCACTGTAATGCAATGGCGGTCGTCTCCTGGGAAAGTCAACACGTTCAAATTTTTCTTTTATACGGTTTATGATGTTAATATCAGGTCACTGGTCCGGTATCTGAATGTAATGAGTTCGGGATCCCCTACGAACTATATAATTTAGATAAATCACTACAATGATTACATTTAATTACATTGTATAAAACAGTTTCTTCCCTTCAATTCACGCATGGTCGCAGGAAGAAAGCCAATATGCGTCCATGCGACGCATTAGTGGCTGAAACGTGCCCTGTTGGCAACTACAGGCGTGAAATACCAGGTGACTAAAGAATATTCATAGGTTTTATTCGGAAGACGGCAGATTTGAAAGTGCTGAACAGGATGTCGCAAGACACAACACAATAAGAAAGTGATACACATGAAATAAACTGTGTATGCTTCGATGCTGCAGAGCTATGAACAACCCTCCTGATTAACCGAAGCCAGTCACCATTAATTACACAATCTTAGTTACTTTCAATTTGAACATGAGGGAGGACCCCAAGGAATCACTTGCCAACGGGTAATAAACTATATACGATAATTCATAAAAAGAGAGTTAACAAAAATGCAGCACAAGCCATTAGTGCAGCTACCGACCACCTGGTGCATTTCGTGACGTCATCCTCGTGTTGCTGTGAAATCCCACACGCGGGTTGCCTATATGCGGGGGCATGGCAGGGACATCAGAATCCAAGATAGCGGCATACAAAAGGATGGTTTGTGGGAAATTCAGAAATGTAAAATTGCGGGTCCAGCCCAGTTCATACGAGCAGGAGATATGATAAAAAACAATATGGTGGAAGTAGCACAGTATTGGTTTGCTACCCCTCTGATGTCATAATGGAAGATATCTTCTGTAAATTGACATCGTGTTGCTCAAACGACTTGAATTATTTATTAAAAATATATACAGATGTTGACAGTACTGTTGTACCTTGCAGTATCCGTATCACCAATCTGAGTCATTGTTGGTTCATGGTTCACATTTCCAGTTGCAGGTTGTCTATCGGTACGACTTCCAGGAGCAACAAAAATTTTACTTTCAGTATTTCATACGATCATTGATCGAATTTAAATATTTAAATTGCTGTCATAACCTAGTCATTAAGTGGTTTAATCTTATGTTAAAGGTTCACGCAGTGAGGTAAGTATTAGAGTAAGAAACTGTGATTATGTCTTGAGGCATTACAGCTCCAAGCACAAATTAACCAGACCGTATTCGTCCACTATTTAGGAATGAGAGCACTTAGCGATGTCTAACAAAATTTAAACGTGTTATCAAACCGTTTTGAAAAGTTTCCTCGCTGACACCATTCCCAAAATGGTGAAAAGAAAAAACATTTATCATTTACTACAGTTTACCTGTATCTGCAATAAAACTTCACCATTTGGAGTGACGATGTAATTTATTAATCGTTTGCTACTAATTCTATTCACCATACATTTTGCGGAAGATAGCCACATACGCCACTGCATATGCATGCAAAATTATATCACTGTAAGGGGCATAGTTCAGCACGAGGCCTACTAGAAAGACAGGCCGCGGCGCGTACGTCACGAAGATAGGCCTGCCCTCGTTCGGTTGCTCAACTCAGGAGACAAACTACATTTCTGCAGCTGTCAAATCGTAACCAGGCGTGTACGTACAAACGAGAGTTACATCTTCTACTGGAATCCGTTATTATGGAGTCTTACTGTTATTAGTCCTACAATGATCAGAAGTCCTTGGGCCAACTAGTAATTTTTTACGGCTGTACTGGTGTACAAAAAAATTAAAATCATGACAAGACGATTGTCAGTTGCGTAAGACACCACTTTTTGTATGAAATTAGGACCGTTAAGCAAATTGGGCAAAATGCTATAAACAAGCCCTGTATCGAGTATTGATCTTATATTAATTTTTTGTTGCAGTAGGCCTACTGTTAATCAGTAAGACTTCATAAAAGCAGATTCAAGTAGAAGATAGAATTCTCGTTAGTACGAACACACCCAGCTGCGAGTTAACATGTTTAGAAACGCATTTTGTGTGCAGAGCTGAGCGAGCGAGCGAGTTCAGGCCTACGTTCGTGACGTACGCGCCGCGGTCTGTCTTTCTCGTGGGCCTCGGTTCAGCAAATATGTCGTCATAAATATAGAGATGCATGGAAAAATGGTTCAAATGGCTCAGAGCACTATGGGACGTAACGTCTGAGGTCTTCAATCCCTTAGAACTTAGAGCTACTTAAACCTAACTAACCTAAGGACATCACACACGTCCACGACCGAGGCAGGATTCGAACCTGCGACCGTAGCGGTCGCGCGGTTCCAGACTGAAGCGCCAAGAACCGCTCGGCCACAACGGACGGCGAGAGGCATGAAAAACTAGCTTTTGCTGAAAAAGGAGTACAAATTATCCAGACTATACTGAATCAGAGTTACATAGGTTTCTCCTCGCATATAAAATGTTCAGATAATCTATGGGAATGCAGCCAGGTAATGTCTTTAACAACCGCCGGCCAGTGTCTCGTAACGAGAGCATTTAGTGACTTTCAACAAACGCAAACATGATTTCAAACGTTTCGTAAACTTTTTCTCACCTGATGTGCTTAATCTCAAATATTTAACACATTAACTCGTTTGTAAAGTAATCACATAAGCTTCATTAGCGACCCCCCCCCCCCCCCCCCACACACACACCGATAGCAAATATGCATGTGCACACACAGCATCAGATGTACCGGGTGACCAAAAAGTCAGTATAAATTTGAAAACTTAATAAACCACGGAATAATGTAGATCGAGAGGTAAAAATTGACGCACATGCTTGGAATGACATGGGGTTTTATTAGAACAAAAAAAAAAACAAAGTTTACAAAATATCCGACAGATGGCGCTGGACAGCAAAAATGCTACCGTGACGGGCGAGAGGTACGCCGATATGTTACAGAATCGCATGATCCCCAGCCTGGCTGATAAACACCTGCTGGAACGTACGATGTTTGTGCAGGATGGCACTTCACCCCATATTGCTAGACGCGTGAAAGATCTCTTGCGCGCGTCGTTTGGTGATGATCGTGTGCTCAGCCGCCACTTTCGTTATGCTTGGTCTCCCAGGTCCCCAGACCTCAGTCCGTGCGATTATTGGCTGTGGGGTACCTGAAGTCGCAAGTGTATCGTGACCGACATCTCTAGGGATGCTGAGCGACAACATCCGACGCCATTCCCTCACCATAACTCCGGACATGCTTTACAGTGCTGTTCTGAACATTATTCCTGTAGAGAAGAGTAAGGCACTGACATTGACATTTACTCTTAGTTTTGAATGGTACAAAAAGGATCTTTCATCACCTGACCAAGCACCTTTGTAGGGGAGAACAAATTGATGCAGCATGTTTCACACCTGAAAAATATAGTAGGTGTTATTGATGACTAATATATATTTTTTTATATTACTTCAGACCTCGGAACTATTTTTTTTCCACTGGTGTGCAAAAACAGCCGAGGAAGGCTGTGATATTTACGGATAGGAAATAAGGTGCCGAGAGTCTCTAAAAGGTTCATAGTCTCTATGTCCATAATCAACAAGTAAAGAAAACCGACATAAGTAGCATGTTTACCCACCGACGTCACATTTTCCGATTCTTCAGCACAACAAAGCATACTAAAACTGATGTTTTTTTGACAGACCTTTAACACAGTATATCACTTCAGCTGCTATACGCAAGTAGAACTTTGATGAGCGCCAATTGTTACATGTTAGTAATATTTTGTAGAATCAGCCTCAGTTGCGCAAATTTTCTGGTCTTTACCACGTTTCGGCTAAATTAACCTAACACACGGTCAGTGCCAACGTTGTTGCCGCTGCCAACCCACCGCATGGTGAAGAGATGTCGGGGCTGGACTTCAGTTAAGTAGTTTTAATTCGACATGGTACCACGGTACTATAGGTTTTAATTTTAATGTTGACTGTGCCTTACTGTGGCGTGTTATAGTAATTTTGTGCTTCTGCAGAAGGCTACATTAATTTAGCAGAAACCTGGTAAAGAGCAGAAAATTTGCGCAGTTGAGGCTGATTCTTCAAAATATTAGCCTATCACATTTGCTGACGGGGCTGCGATGTTCTAAAAATTCTTTGTTATATGTTAGACTTTGTAAACATTGCTCGGTCTGTTTATGACGATACAGTGATCGCCAACGCTCCATACAGAGTGCACCCTGATCTGTGAAAATAATATCTTTGCACTAAAATAAAATAGCACTTAAAATTATTAGAATTTTTTTATCAAAATACATGAAGATTTCTTCTATAATAGTACAAAACAGAAGAGGAAATACTGCTCTGATTTGCAGGTTAAAGTGCACTTGTTGATGACCATTGCACTACATTTTAGGAAAATCGAAAATTGTCTGCATTATTTATCAAAATACGTGAGTATTTCTTCTGAAACTGTACAAAACACATGTGGCATTACTGATCAGTTCCGATAGCTGTGAATAGCGAAGTAATATTCACGACAAACGGCTCTGGGTAGGCTATATTTTCTGGCTCCCTTAATGTTGAAATGAATGTGTATGTCTGCATAGCAGCCGGCCGGAGTGGCCGTGCGGTTAAAGGCGCTGCAGTCTGGAGCCGCAAGACCGCTACGGTCGCAGGTTCGAATCCTGCCTCGGGCATGGATATTTGTGCTGTCCTTAGGTTAGTTAGGTTTAACTAGTTCTAAGTTCTAGGGGACTAATGACCTCAGCAGTTGAGTCCCATAGTGCTCAGAGCCATTTTTTTTTCTGCATAGCAGGGCAGGATGTGATTTTGTTTTCAAAGATTAGAATGTCTTTTTCCAAGGGGAAGGGGAGAGGGGTGGACAACTGCTCTCTACTACTTGTCGCTGGGCACAAGAATTTCCCATTTGAACTATCGAAATCGGAGCTAACTGAAGTTTTCTATTTTTCCTTGTACAATAAATTTGTTATCTAAAGAAAAACTACCAGTGCATCGAAATCCACGTGTCGGACATTTCCTCCACACGAGAAAATTTCCTTTGCAGTGCAAATGCTGTAAGAAATACTGTACATTAATTTTAGCATAGCTGGTGTAAGTGTGACCCGGGGGGGGGGGGGGGGAGCCAGGAAGATTTATGAGGGTAACAGTAGTGGGGTGGCGACAGATTAGGGGTGCGGGGTCAGCGTGTAGCAGATGCTCCTGTCCCGTCCCGCGTCTGGGACTGCGCCGGCTGTCCCTAACGATCGGCAACCCGCGCAGCAGCCGTCTCCTGCGACAGCCGGCGCGTTAATTAGCAGGTATTCCCCGCGGTGACGTCGCTCCGTCTCCAGCCGAGCGCAAATTTCGCGGTGCTATCGACAAACGTGACGAAACTCTGGGGCTGTCTACATAATTGTCAGTGGAGTGCGTTCGCAGAATTCTAAGTAGCGGTTACCGAGGAGATGTGTACAGCTATTTTCCTTCATGTTTTGTATCATTCAGTATCCTTAGATCCCACATACCACTAGAGGTATGTTTGTATTCTGTGGGACGTGCGTGAACAGGGCCATATTTACACACAAGCTATCTAGACTAGGGATATTCGTTCGGCAATCATTGTAGTTACTCTGGTGTTCTCCTGGCCTTTTTCTTTTTATTGGTGGTCCTACCAAAAGTTTGATGTGCTTAGTTGGCTTCTTTCTTGATAATTTCTAGCAGTAAATTTTATTATGAAGCACTCATCGATGTCTCCCAGGGACGTGGAAGAAGACAAAACTACCCTGGACGCAGGTTAAATAGGTTTACTTTTATGGTGAACTATACGTCTATGATTTACTTCTCTGACAGAAATAAATCACAGATAAAAAATGTTTCTCATTATCTGTTTTTACAGTCTTAGGCCTAGCAAACTGAAACGTACTTTGCCGAGCGGGATTAGCCGCGCGGTCTCAGGCGCTGCAGTCATGGACTTTGCGGCTGGTCCCGGCGGAGGTTCGAGTCCTTCCTCGGGCATAGGTGTGTGTGTTTGTCCTTAGTATAATTTAGGTTAAGTAGTGTGTAAGTTTAGGGACTAATGACCGTAGCAGTTAAGTCCCATAAGATTTCACACACATTTGAACATTTTTTTGAAACGTACTTTAGTCAAATTTTAAAACTACGTTTTCGTAGCATAAATGATTTCAGTGCGTGCTTTCTACAGCCACCAGAGATGCTAAGCTGATAGTCACAATTGGACGATTATCGAAGAATGGCATATCGCTGCGCTGCGCTACGAAGCGATTTAACAGTTACCTTTTCTCAGTTCAGATTCAAAATGAATCACTCACGGTTAATTAAACTGATTTTTCACAGAGCTAGTCTTGAACTTAACTTTAAATAAAGCTGAAACTCTTTCTAAGCTAACTGTTCCGCATATCACGTCTTCATAGAATAAGTAGGGTATTTTTCAGCAATTATAGTTTATCGATGCTTTTTATCTCATGTATTTTCACAACTCAATATACGTATCGCTCACACGACCTAACACAGAGCCGAAATAACTCTCAGTGAGGAAACAAGGTGATCGAACCAAAATGAGCTAACTGAACGATCTAACCGAATGATCTGAACAAAATGAGAGCGAAACACTGTTGTCTCTATTACTTATAGATTAATACAACCAAACGAATTCCATCCAGCAGTATTCTTACTCCTTCACTCTCTTAGGGTTATATTGTATTCCTTTTTATAACTAATACTTAAATATTTTAATCAAAGTTCATTCTGTATTATATTTACGGCTTAAGGCCGTCAAAGCATGGATACAGCATCGATATTCGGAGTTTATAAACCTATATTTCAACATCGATAATGGCACCTTTGGAACGTCGCTGATATCTACAAAATATTAATTTTCGATGTCTGCAAAAATACCAGGTTACTTGTCACCACTGCGAATATTTTTTTAGTCTTTCAAACGAATCGTTTTGTGAATGTAGAATGATTAGCCAGAGCATTATGGCCACCAACCTAACAGCAGGTATGTCAACCTTCGTCACGGATAACAGCGGTCACATGTAGTGGCATGGAAGCAGTGAGGTCTTGATAGGTAGCTGGAGGGAGCTGGCACAACATCTGCACAAACAAGTCACCTAATTCCCGTAACTTCCGGGAGGGGTGCGATGAGCTCTGACGTCACATTCAGTCACGTACCAGGTGTGTTCGACCGGGTTAAAATGTGGCGAGTTGGGGGCCAGCACATCAACTGAAACTCGCCACTATGTTCCTTGAACCGCTCCATCACGCTCCTGGCCTTGTGAAATGGCGCATTAACTTGTTTAAAAATGCCACTGCTTCCGCCTAACATGATCGTCATCGTCGTGGTATGCATCCAGTGTACGATACTTCTTGTCCTTCATGGTGCCTGGCACGAGCACCACTGCGCCCAGGGATGCCCATTTGAATGTTCCCCACGGCATAGTGAAACCGCCGCTAGAGTGTCTCCGTCCCGCAGAACACGTGTCAAGAAGCTGTTCCTCTGGAAGTCGACGAACCCTTCCATTGGCATCATGAAGGAGGTATATGGATTCATCAGTCTATACAACGCTCTGCCACTGCGCCAACTTCCAGTGCCGATGGTCACGTGCCCATTTGTGTAGTAGTCGCCGATGTCGTGGTGGTAACGTTGGCACATGCATAGGTCGTCGGCTGCGGAGGCGCATCGTTAGTAGGTTCGGTGCACAATGTGTTCAGACATGCTTGTACTTTGCCCAGGATTAAAGTCTTAGTTCCGCCACAGTTCGACACCTATCTTGTTTTACCAAGCTGCCCAGCCAATGACGCCCGACATCTGTAATGAAGGCTGGCCGCCAAACCCCAAAAGTCTGGACGTGGTTTCACCTTGGTTTCGCCACGTGTAGAAGACACTCACCACGGCACAGTGGGTTTAGCTCGATGAGCAAGGCAATTAAAGTAGGTGTATATCTTACCGCCACACATGTGACGCTGCAGGCGATAGGAACTAGTTATAAGAAATAGATGTAAGTCGTAGGTATTTGATATTAAATGCCCATTGTTTGTAATTTCAACTGTAGCTCACTTGAAGATTGTAATTAGCTGCAACATAATTATATAAGTTGTACAATTATTATGACCCACTAATCAGATAAGGAAGAGGGTTAACATTGTATAATTATTATGGTTTGTAATAAAGAAATTTTTTTTTAAAAAAGAGGGTTTTTGCATCAGACCATCACAATTATGGAATTTCTGACATCACTACTCTTTACCGACGAAGCAACCTTTATCAGAACTGGCATCACCAGTCTGCGTACGCGTCATCTGTGAGCTCTAAACAATCCTCGTGTAATGGTTGAGGTATCTCAAAAAACAAAATGTTCAAATGTGTCTGAAATCTTATGAGACTTAACTGCTAAGGTCTTCAGTCCCTAAGCTTATACACTACTTAACCTAAATAATCCTAAGCACAAACACACACACCCATGCCCGAGGGAGGACTCGAACTTCCGCCGGGACCAGCCGCACAGTCTATGACTGCAGCGCCTTAGAGCGCTTTTTTTTCATTTTCCTTTAAGAAGAAATTATGAGGAATACATAAGGAAAAATTCTTTTTTTTACTATATATATATATATATATATATATATATATATATATATATATATATATATATATATATATATATAGTCGTGCGACTTGTAGTTAAAGACCAGTTCTTACAGGAGCGCCTGAAGTGTCTCCGCCTACAGCAGGCCAGCTCGTCCTAACGTGTCTTCTCGTTGCGTAGGCATGGGTTCTGGGTAGCAGATCTATTCAGTTCGGTTCGGTTAATACAGTTTTCAGCTTCCCAGGGCTTGGACGTTCTAGCTACGAGGTGGGTCATCGAAGGTGCTCCGTAATATGGTTCAAATGGCTCTGAGCACTATGGGACTTAACATCTTAGGTCATCAGCCCCCTAGAACTTATAACTACTTAAACCTAACTAACCTAAGGACATCAAACACATCCATGCCCGAGGCAGGATTCGAACCTGCGACCGTAGCAGTCCCGCGGTTCCGGACTGCAGCGCCTAGAACCGCACGGCCACCGAGGCCGGCGCTCCGTAAGAAATTGGAAAAATTCGTTCAGATAAGTCCAATATCCTAGCATAGACTTGTCGCCAGAAGTAAAAAGATAGCGGATCGTGTGGCCACAGATCCAATACACAGAGTGAGTTTTGGCGGAGGGGTAGAAAGTCTTATCGGGGTATAAAAGCATGTGGACGTCGATCTGAGCTGGTGTCTGCAGAGTGAGAAACATCAAAATTCGCCGCGCAAGTGTCCAGACATCGAGCGCTGTGCCACAGTGGAACCGGTGGGCATCCGTGTCATCCACTCCACAGTGGGTGCAGAGGGATGAATCGGCGAGATGGATGCAGTGCAGACGATCTCGGTTAACTTGTTTGCCATTCACGGTGATGTACCACGCTGATTGAACGTCTGATTCGAGAAAACGCGCATGGATCGCCTTCCATATGTGTCGCCACATGTACTGTGGATACTTACGTTCGATGGGGTTGGACGGGCGGCACTGTTGTAATAATTCGGATACTGTTTTCGTGAGGTACAAATGATAAGGACCGGTAGACGTAACTGAACTCCAGGAAAAATCGTTGGATGTAATAAAAGGGGGTTGGAATGGTCGACACCAGTACTGGGGCGGACAAGGAGGCCGGCGCAAAGTTGTGAAGCAGGAGGCTAGTAAGGCTCTGCGGGCAATGATGCCAAAGTTTTAGTTGGGAACTGACGTAAAGTGCCTTTACACAAGTCGGCACGTGGATGAGTCCCACCCCGCCACGATCTCGATTCGTTCATATTGCACCTTGAATAACATCCCCGAGCTTACGAAGGAGCCGAAAGTCATCAGCAGTCGTCGGGCCAGGAGAGTTGGGACTGGTAGTACTTGAGCCACGTGTGATATACCGGAAGCATGATACGTGTTCACGTAGTGCGCGCGTTGGATAACGTCGAGAGCTCGTAGCCGGTGATCTGCGAGATTTGCTCTGATTGTCTCTAGCAAGTGTCTACCATTGATAGTCGCAGAGCGGCGCAGATCTGCTGCGAAATCAAGTCCAACACATCGTATGGTGGCGGCGACACTAAGGGGGGCAATGCATCTCTCAGGCAAGACCTCACCAATGAGCTTCGCCGTAAGTCGCCACCCATGTCAGTGCTGCTCGTACTTCATCTTCACTGCGCAGATATAGTACTATGTCGTCTGCGTAGGCTGTACAACAAAAACGGTGGCTGTGCACAGCCATACCTTCCAAACGTTGGCGCATGCCCTGGAGCAGGGGTTCCAAGGCGAAAGCGTACAAAATCGTGGAAAGAGGGCAGCCTTGTCGTACAGATCGTGCGATGACCAGGGGCGGTGTGAGGCGACCATTGTACATGATTTTAGAGGTTGCACTGCTCAACAGGAGCATAACCACTGTGACAATACCGCCAGGAAATCCCATATGCTGAAGAACTGGCCGTAAATAGAAGTGGTCAACATGGTGGAAAGCCTGGCTAAAGTCCAGTGAAGCCAAGGCGCCAGGGAGACTTTGACAATGCGCCAATGCTATCATGTCTCTGTAACGGCAAATGGCCGTACGGATGTTGTCGCCTCCTAGGAAAGTCTGGTCGCAGGATGTGACGTAACGTGCGACCTTCTTGAGTCGCGATACCAATAGCCGTGTGAATATTTTCATGTCGCTGTTGAGCAAAGTAATTGGTCGATAGTCCTGGACCCTCGATAACCCGTGCGGTTTATGTACGGGGATAATAATGCCATCTAGAAAGGCGCTCGGGATCACTGTCATCGGTGACATCAGCTCTTGTGCGATTGCCGTCCACGTGGAAGCCAACAAATAGTGTAAACTTTTATAAAATTCGATGGGTATACCGTCTGGTCCAGGAGATCTGTTATCGGAACCCGCATTGATAGCATCTACCACTTCATCTGTGGTTACGTCGTCTTGGAGGTCATGCACTGCATCCTCCGGAAGAGTGTTCTTAGTAAGCTGAGCGACTTCTGTGATCAGTGCTGCAGAATGCGGTACGGCTGCGTATAGCCCGACAAAATGAGCATGGAGAGCACGGCCGATACTTTGTTGGGTGTCGTGCCGGCGCCCTTCCACATCAGTGAGTACTTGGATCAGAGCACGTCGTCGTCGTTGTCGTTCCTGAAGGAGGTGGTACATCGACGGACGTTCTTGAGGGATACGATTAGAAGCACGAGAACGGACTACAGTTCCTTCCAAGTAACGCCGCATGATCAAGGAGATCTGCGCCTTCGTGCGATGGACCGTCGACTGCCGGGATGGCGAGAAAGGCATCGTCGTGCAGTCACGTAGTATGGTGTAGTAGAAGTGCAGGGTATTAGTTTGCCACGCCTTAAATTCCTTCCCATAACTCATCAGTGTCTTCCTGAGGGTCGGATTTGCACAGGAGAGCCACCATGATAAGGTGGAGTCATAGGCTTCTCGACGATGGCAGCAGCGTGCCCACGCTTCTTCGACCATACGGCGACAGTCTGAAGAGGTCAGGTGAGCGACATTGAGTTTCCACAGACCACGACAATGCCACACTCGCTGTCGGGCGAGAGTGACGTCACAGAGGTACGCATCATGGCCTGAAAAGGCCAAAGGCCAGACTTCCGCATGACGTGTGCCATCAGCAAGAGAGCGAGTAACGTAGATGCGAACTATGCGGCTTCACGAGTGAGAGGTGTAGAGTTTATAGCCCGGTTGAATTCCGTGGAGCTTCTTTCAAGTGTCAACAAGTCGTAGACGGTCGATGACCACTGAGAGAGACGCACAAGGTAAATGTCGCGGGAGTTGGTCCGCGGGCTCTTGTGTCGAGTTAAAATCCCCACCGAGTACCAAATCGTCCTGCGGACCTGTGAAGAGGGGTAAGACGCTTTCGGCAAAAAAAGTTTGTCGGTCATGACGGCGGCCAGTTCCGGACGGAGCGTAGATATTAATAATACGCACGCCGAACAGTGTGAGGGCCATACCTCGCGCAGTGGGGAGGTAGATGACATCCTCTGCAGGGAGTCCGTCGCGTAGCAGGATGGCGACGCCGCTGCCGGTGTCGGAGTCGGAGGAAACATGTGCGTTGTATCCGGTGGGCACTAGGAAGTCAGCCACAAACACCTCTTGTAAGAGTGCTATATCAACATCCGCAGAGTAAATAGTGTATCGGAACATGGCCAGTTTATGGGGGGCACGAATAGTGGCGAGATTCATCGTGGCGATACGATATTGCTGTGTACGGCCATCCTCAATATTTGCCGAACGTGCGGTAGAAGTAGCCGGCAGATGGAGACCCGCCGGTGGTGCCGCAGTGGTGATAATTACTGGTGGGGCGCCAGCCACAGTGTCGCCGTGGTGGAATCCTGTGCAGACACGCTGGCAATCTGTTCCACTTCTTCTTCAACGTCATCGGCCCAGGAAGCTGACGACCTGGACATGTGACGGTCTCGTACTTCCGGAACGGGTGTTGTGGATTCCGCAACATGAGTGGCAGGGGGACCGCCGTCATCATTCGTTGACAACGGCGAGGACACCTCCCGAGCCGGGAGAGGAGGCGTCACAGGAGGGGCGCCTGTTGCTGCCGCATCGCGTGACTGGACGCAATGGGGGAGATCACCGTCAGACATCAGGTCGACATCTCGAGGAGCCGTCTGAGAAAGGGCGTCATCGGAAGGCGTTCGTCGTCGTTCCCTGTGGTTGCGAGGCGACCGCTGTTTTCTGATGTGGCCTTCTGAATCAGAATGTGGTCGCCCGTCGTCTGACGCCGAACCTGTCTGGACAAAGGCAGACGTCGGCACGACACCGAGGTCGACGTCCATGGTTCCAACAGGAACATCGGTTTCGGTCTGCAACCCGGACGGTCCTGAAGCGAGCACTCGAGGCGACGCCGTGCTTGTGTCGTCGGCGCGTTGTGCAGCAGCTGGTGGCGTTGACGATGCTGCTGGCGCGATCTGGAGTGGCACGACGGGGTCCTGTGCAACCTTGGCGTAGCTGATGGGTAAGGACGTGACCGTCGAAGCCTGGGTCTCTTCACGTAACGGCGTCTGTATTGAACAGCGGTGTAAGCTTTCGGAACGTACATGTCCCTCCTGGCCACATCCTGCGCACGTTCGTGGCTGTCCATCGTACATGACGATGGCCCTCACACCGCCAATCAGCAGGTACGATGGGACATGTTTCGACAGTTCAATTTTTATTTGCCGGACGCCATTTAGTACGGGGTAGATGATAAATGTTTGCCACTTCTCCGCGACGTGACCCAAGACGGTGCCATATGGTTGGAAAGCGGCAATGACCACATGCTGAGGCACCTCGAACGGAAGCTCAGACACCCGCAATGTCCAGAGACCGAATTCAGCATGGGCGACTGTCACAGCACCCACATGTCCACCAGAGTGTTTAAATTTTAGTCCGGTGGCATGACGGTGAATTATGTCAGTGCAAATTTCCTCCGTCGACATCTTGATGTAGACAACACTTCCAGTGACGGAAAAGTGTATGCCGATTACGTTCTGAGGTTCAAACGTAGATCCTCTCGAATGGACTGTTCGAAAGCTCTGGGTCGTGGATGTTCGGCCTGAAACGTTACTTTGATCGTTGCACGGCGGTACGAGTGCGCCATGGAGTACGTTAGCACTCGACTCGATAGACACAAACACCGCGACGCGTAAGTAAACACCGCCGAGAGCGGAACGCCGGACGGCGCGCGGAGCAGCTCCGCACGCTGTCACGGCTGTGAGCCGACTCTAACCGCTCGGCTAATCCCTCGCGGCTGAGGTACCTCATTAGCATCGGTTCAGCATAAATGTATGGGCAGTGATTCTTGGCGACCACGTACTTGGTCCGATTATTATTCCATAACGACTAGAAGGAGGAACGTATATCGACTTCCTGCGAAATGCTTTGCATGCGCTGCTTGCAAAAAAATGTTCATGTGTGTGTGAAATCTTATGGGACGTAACTGCTAAGGTCATCAGTCCCTAAGCTTACACAGTGATTAACCTAAATTTTCCTAAGGACAAACACACAAACCCATGCCCGAGGGAGGACTTGAACCTCCGCCGGGACCAGCCGCCGCTGCTTGCAAATTAGCCTGTAGAAGACGACAGATTCTATGTTTTCTGCATGGCGGAGCAGCACCTCAGTTCCGCATTACAGTTCGCCGACACCTCAACATCATCTTCCCCAGATACTGGATAGGACGTGGAGGCCCTATAGCATCACCTACTAGATCACCGTACTTACAAACCCCGATTTTTACCTCGGGGCATCTAAAAAGCGTTGTGTATGCTAAATCACTTCATGTTGTGCAGTGCGTTCAACAGCGTGCTTACGACACCTGTGACGCTATTCGGAGCGAGGCTGGAATGTGTGAAAGAGTGCTGTAGTGTGCCGGATCGAGACTCGAACTCGGGACCTTTGCCTTTCGCGGGCAGGTGCTCTGCCATCTGAGCCACCCAAGCACGACTCACGACCCGCCTTCACATCTTCAATTCTGCCAGTACCTCGTCTCCTACCTTCCAAACTTTACGGAAGCTCCCCTGCAAACCTTGCAGAAACAGCACTCCCGGAAGAAAGGATATTGCAAAGACATGGCTGAACCACAGCCTGGGAGATGTTTCCAGAATGAGATTTTCACTCTGCAGCGGAATGTGCGCTGATATGAAATTTCCTGGCAGATTAAAACTGTGTGCCGGACCGAGACTCGAACTCGGGACCTTTGCCTTTCGCGGGCAAGTGCTCTGCCATCGCGAAAGACAGAGGTCCTGAGTCCGAGTCTCGGTCCGGTACAAAGTTTTAATCTGCCAGGAAGTTTCATATCAGCACCCACTCCGCTGCATAGTGAAAATCTGATTCTAGAGTGCAGCGATCCATGATGCGACATGTGAACGCGAGCATTGCATCGTATGGAGGCCACATTGAACGTATGTTGCGACGTGGATACGATGCAACTCTGTACTGTGTTTCGGGACGTCTTGTTGTTGCAGCCGGCCGGTGTGGCCGAGCGGTTCTAGGCGCTTCAGTCTGGAACCGCGCGACCGCTACGGTCGCATGTTCGAATCCTGCCTCGGGCATGGTTGTGTGTGATGTCTTTAGGTTAGTTAGGTTTAAGTAGTTCTAAGTTCTATGGTACTGATGACCTCAGATATTAAGTCCCGTAGTGCTTAGAGCAATTAGAACCATTTTTTTGTTGTTGCATGCAACCGCCCATTTTCGGACACGTGTCCACAGGACCTTTTTCCCTCCCTTTCTAGTCATGATTCCGTCCCTACAGTCTGTCAGTTTTATTATTGTCCACTCTCTACGCTAGAAAAGGAAAAGATTTATAAAATGAAAATAACGGGCATTACATCGACAAACTAAAACAAAATGGAGGAGTATGATTTCAAGCAACAGAGAAACTTCTCAGTTTGTCAGCGAACTCCAGAATTCGATTCCAGTTGATGTTTTGCCATAATAATGATAATATGGCTAATGCCCGTAGAGAGTCACCGGTGACTTGGTTGTAAATGGCTTCGTGAGAGCTGGGAAAATATTCGTCCTCCTTGCGACGGGGCACTTAGACTGTTACGTAATTCTAGTGTTTTCATTCGTCCAAAGAAATTCCCCATTCCGCTCTATTCAGACTTTGCCGGCAGAAGAAAGTTGTGCTCCGACGCTCTCGCTGGTTTAAAAGAATTCTGATGTAGCCGCTTCGCTGCTTCCATTTAACAGCACCCTGTTGTTACGAAAGATTATTCACTCATAACAGAATGAACGTCAAGTGAGAGTTTAATTCGAGTCAGTCTTTCGTGTTAACTTAACTGCTTGAGGAAAGGTCCTTCAAAAATGGGTTATTGCTTTGAAACTTTATATTTCTTTTCATTGTATAATTTTAACTACTTTAATTCGAGTCGGGTCCTCAATGGTACTGGAGTAGCCTACTGAATTGCAAAGAAGTCGAAGTTAATCATGTTCTTCTTTTATTCTTCTATAGCGCACTATGCTGATTTGTATGGAGGAACTAGCTATACCCAGTGAAGTTGGTTCCGCCTCTGAAAATCTTTATATGTTATAGGTGACCCGCTAAACGTTGTTTTGCCATATAAATTATCTCTAGTCTGTAAGAATAATGTATACGTGTAACACAATGTATACGTGTAACACAATAGCCGTTGTTGGCGGGAGCTCGTGACACAAACAATAAAAATGGCCGAAAACAGTGTGTGGAGTGAGAAAAGGCTTAGGGGGAAGTCCGGCAGTATCAGCCAATATTACTTCTAGCGTTCTCACGGTAGATCGCGCGGATTTAACAATTGCAGTAGACACAAGGCTCGTCCATGAGCATACAAACAAAGCGGCAATTTCGTGTCGAAACGTGTTCGCCAGCATTATGAATAACGCCAAGGGCACACGCATCGGTTTTTATCATACGTTCCCGTCTTCGGCCATCCTGATTTAGGTTTTCCGTGATTTCCCTAAATCGTTTCAGGCAAATGTCGGGATGGTTCCTTTGAAAGGGCACGGCCGATTTCCTTCCCAATCCTTCCCTAACCCGAGCTTGCGCTCCGTCTCTAACGACCTCGTTGTCGACGGGACGTTAAACACTAACAACCACCACTTATCATACGTAAAAGTATTGTACTATTAAATTCTTTTAGAGGAACAAAAGAGAGCATAGGAACTTCTATATTCCACTAAAAGAATTTGATTGTACGATATATTTCCGTGCGATAAAAATCGATGCGTGTGCGCGCTAGGCCTAAATGTCGGTTTGGCCAATGATCGTGCTACCTAGTTAAACTTCTCGGTCTAGTTTCGACGATTCAAAGAGGGATATTTGAGTAGTTGGGATATTCGGGTCGTTGCTTCTGGTAAGCTTTCTTCAATTATCTATCTATCGAATAGTGAAAGACTATCATCGGTAGGTAATTGATCAGTTATCGACTGGGGTTGAAAATTATTAAATTACTGAAACCGCTATTAAAAAATAGGGGTTGGTGGTAGAAGGGTGAAAATTTAGGGTTGTGTGTATTTTTCAATGCCACGTCATAAAAAAATAAAAATAAAGAGTTCTGTCCACAAAAAAACCTTTTTGTGGTGGACCACCCTTATCACTTAGGGGTATGAAAAATAGATTACGACCGATTCTCAGACCTACCGAATATACATGTAAAATCTCATCAGAATCGATCGAGACGTTTCGGAGGAGTATGGCAACTAACACTGTGACACGAAAATTTTATATATAAGGATTGAAATGGATTTTCTGTTTTTCTTAGCTAGCCTGGTTTCATTCTGTAGATATTATGCAAACATTATCGAATGCAGTAACATGCATAAAATTTGTATATCGTTCGTTTTCTCAGAAACTAATGGAAATAGAAATCTGAAAAAAATGGTTTGTAGGTTACATATTTCTAACCAATTAAGCACTGATTAGTTTTAAGATAGTAATTTTTATTTTTGTAAACAGTGCACATAAAAATAAAAACATGTTTATTAATGTAAGGCTCTAGCGTATTTGAGATTTACGCAATAAGAGAACCCCCGTGTTAAAATATGCACAATACTCCAATAAGTATAAACTGTCATTCTGAACAAATTCTAGCAAGTAGCACCTGTGAGAAAGTACACTTTATTCTTTTGACTTACGGAAACAACCACTAATGTTGTCAATACATCCCAGCTCCTTATGATGGGTTGGCTGTATTCTGTTCCATCTCATCATCTTGCAGTTTCCTTTTTCCTTCTCGTGTGCTCTGTCTTGTTTCAAGGTCTATATCAGCTCTCTCCGATGCCCTGTGTTTATCTTTATCTAAATGTATCATTTGTTTCATTGTGAAACGACCAACAGTGTGTAGCAATCTTTTCAGGGCTCCATACTTTGCAACATTTCCTTCACTAAACGTCGCCAATGCACCGAAGACAGCAAAACGCAGTATACTAATTCACACAAACACTGTCTTGGGAATTCTGGTCCAGATTAAGCTGTTGATGAACTCATTAGGATTGTGGGAGCGTCCATGAAAACATTTCTTCGATAGTTACTTGAGACAAATCTTTGAAAGTTTGTTACAAGACCTACTATATGGCAAGAGGTATAGCTAGTTTGTGGATAAATTTCTCGTCATTTTGCTGTTCTGAGTTGTATTTGCACCATGAACCACTTCTTGGATAGCAAAGGCCATAGGTGAGTTTATCGTCCGTTGAAGAGAAGTGAAACGAAAGGACCCATAAAACTTTTTCAAATTTCCTACGCTACTAACATTTTACCTGATGGCCATGTCAGTACAGTTTTTAATTTATCTATGACAGATTCTGTTAGCCTAGTCTTACCATGTCATCTTTCACTTTCTTCCCCTTGTATGCAGTTTTCAGTTCCACCGTAAAAGCCCGGCCAGGGCCATTACGAGAAAGTGGCTCTCTAGCGAATCATTCACAACTAGTTCAAATATAATAAAATTCAGGCTCAGCAGGTTCAAAACGTTTCTAGTGCATTGGCGAAATTTGTATATTAAATCTATGAAAATAAATTCAGTTCACCAATCGCCACACGGTGTGCCAACCACCCACGTGCAGGCCTCTGTAACCCCAGGCTAAGGGACTGAGACTAGCTCGGCTGTAAGCTTCCGTCGGCTGACCACGCATCACCCAGAGGGAACGATTACGGCTGAGTAAAACACTGCAGCATTGTAGCCGTCGCCTCCACTCAGGCGAACCACAACCGAAGAAATCACTCAGCCTCACATGTGTCATAAACACTTGTTGCAGTACATCCGAAGCACAACTACCGCTTCACAGCTGAGACCAAGCAATCACTGCCAAGAATACGAACCGAAAAAGGGTTAGCCCGGCACTGACTCCCTGTCGGGACGCTGCGGAGTATCCGTCACTTAATGACGCAGCACCATGTCCCTGGTGCAATAGCAACTCATCGATAGGAGCATTTACATCACATATGGAGCACTGGAAAAATGTCTGTGTAAATGTCTCTGTGCGTGCTGCAGTCAGTCTTACCTTGACCTCATGGTTGCGATGCGTCGATATGTTGGAGTTAAATAAGTTACGCAACACTTTTCTCTGAAACTAGGTTGGTTTTATTAAGGATTTCAATGTTTCATACTATTCCCTATTCTTTTGCCTACAAAACCCTGTTCATTAACATAATCTCCGTTCAATGGGATGGCCATACGCCACCTTACTGGGAGGGCTTGGTTGTCCGCATGGAACCACTCTACTGGTCGATGTCGAAGCCTACGTTCTGCTGCAACGTTTACCCCGCCATCAACCCCGTACTGCTTCCCGCGGAGTGCATTCTCCATTGGACCAAACAGATGGAAGTCGAAAGATTCGAGGTCCAGGCTGTAGGATGGATGAGGAGGAACAGTCCAATGAAGTTTTGTGAGCTTCTCTCCGGTGCACAGACTTCTGTGAGACCTTCCGTTGTCATGGAGAAGAAGAAGAAGTTCGTTTGCATTTCTCGTAACAACGAACACGCTGAAGTCGTTTCTTCAATTTCCTGACGGTAGCACAATACACTTTGGAGTTGATTTTTGCACCATGAGGTGGATAAAAAACAGAATAACCCATTCAGAGTCGCAGAAGACCCACTCCACGACTTTGGAAGCAAAGGCTGCGGCTTTGAACGTTTTCTTCGGAGGTAAGAAGCTGTGGCGCCACTCCATAAATTGCCGTTTTGTTTCCGGTTCGAAGTGGTGGAACCTTTTTTCATCGCTTGTGAAGATGTTCGGCAAAAATTCTCACGATGAGCGTCCGCGCAGATGTCCATCGTTGCTCTTTATGGTCTTTTGTTAGCCGGGGAGAAACACAGTAAGCACAAACTTTTGAATACCCCAACTACTGGAAAAATGTGTCAGATGTGCAGCCAGGAGTTTTATTGTGATCCGTAACATCGAATGAGAGTGTCCGCACGCTCCAGCATTGCGCGAGTTACAGCTGTGTACGGCTGGCAGGCACGAGGGAGATCGGACAGGTTTGCGTGACCTTGTTTCGACGAAGAGGGACAGCTCGCCCAGCGACTCACCCTGCTTTCGTTTACCGTCAGATCTCCGTAGACATTCTCCAGGTGCCTACGAATATCTACGATGCTCTGGTTTTCCGCCAAAAGAAACTGAATGACAGCTCTCAACTTGGAACGCACCTTCGTTAAAGAAGCCATTTACAAGGCTACGTACAGCGCCGCCAACTGTCGGAATTTCATGAAACTATAGGATCTGAGGCGGGAATTTTCCACGATGACTCACTAAAAATTCCCCCATATTTTACACCGAAATTGGCCAAGAAAAAAAAAAGTGTTGCAATACTTATTGAACGCCCATCTAATGTTCCTACACTCTTCACTTTAAACTTTCTAAGTAGATTTTCGGGAAATGTTGGAATCTATCGCCAAGTGTGTGCCACTTCTGTCTTCTTTCCACAAATTTTGTGTCGCTGTTCAGCGAATGAAAAACCATCTTGGCTCCTCTTGCTTGTGACCTTTCAGTATCTCACTTAATCCTATTCGATATGCCTACTACAAGCTTATTCAATATTCTAGGACTAGTCGCCCGATTATTTTGTAAGCAAATTCCTTTGTAGATTGCCTCCTTCTTCTAAATGTCGCCGGCCGTGGTGGCCGAGTGGTTCTACTCGCTGCTACGGTCGCAGGTTCGAATCTTGCCTCGGGCATGGATGTGTGTGATGTCCTTAGGTTTAAGTAGTTCTAAGTTCTAGGGGACTGGTGACCACAGACGTTAAGTCCCATAGTGCTCAGAGCCATTTGAACCATTTTTTTCTAAATGTCAAATGGTTCAAATGGCTCTGAGCACTATGGGACTTAACATATGAGGTCATCTGTCCCCTAGACTTAGAACTACTTAAACCTAAGGACATCACACACATCCATGCCCGAGGCAGGATTCGAACATGCGACCGTAGAAGTCGCGCGGTTCCGGACTGAAGCGCCTAGAACCGCTCGGTCACCACGGCCGGCTTTTCTAAGTGTCCTGATCGTCAATGATACGTGACAGTTGTTTTGTGGAGCACTTCTGCTGCCCTTCCTATAGACCGAAAATATGGTATTTTGTTTAAGACAGGTGATACCCCATCTGAAAGTCCTGCATAGAATTTGACAGGACTCCAGTAGGATCCCAGACTTTTTAGAAATTATAGTAACTTCAGCCACTGACACTAACAATTACATTACTCATCACTGACGTGGTGCGAGAATTTAACTGGAACAATATTCGTTGATGTTCCTTTGTAAATGAGCATTTGGGAAAGAAGCGTTTGTGTTTTTGTTTTTCTCCCCCCCAATTTCAGTTTTCTGTCACCAAAGAGAGGCTGGATGCTACCTTTGTTGCCACTGACATCCTTAACTTATGGACAACTCTGCGTCGGTTTTTATGTGTGGTCTTCCAGTGAGATACTGCTGTCGCTGTAGTTGAAGGCCTCAGCCAACTTTGATGTACATGCTGACAGTGATGCCATGCGGAGCTTTACACATGAAAATCTGAAGACATCCGCCACTAATGAACAAAACTAGTAATGAATGAAACCAAATTAGCTTGAACGTAAAATCAGTGAAATTTACCTGCATCTCGCCGTAATAGCGTTTTACGTCGAAAGATCGGCATCAGTCTAAGAGACAAACGCCACCAGCCATTATTTTTTCTTGACGTATTACGACTACGGATCTTATTCTTTGCAAGATTCCAGACCAATTCTAAAGGATTTACGTCTATATTGTATGACAACAGTTGTCAGGGAATCATTATCTTGCAAAATTTTGACAATGAAATAAAGATGAGAAGATTAATGCGAAAAGCTCGGCTTTTCCTGTCTCTGCGTATTTTTAATTTTTTGCTGTCTATTGCTCGGTGACATTCAAAAAATGATTCAAATGGCTCTGAGCACTATGGGACTTAACTTCTGAGGTCATCAGTCCCCTAGAACTTAGAACTCCTTAAACCTAACTAGCCTACTGACATCGCACACACCCATGTCCGAGGCAGCGATGACATCCAAAGATTTCCTGTCACAGTGATGAAGGGGAAGTGGAGACCAAACAAATTCTCATTTCACAACATAAAACACTGTCATTGTTGTTTGCCAGTACTCTTCGCACGTTGACACTTTGCAACATTTCTCCGCAGAGTAGTGTATATTCTGATGCTTCATTTTTCCGTAAATCTTCTATTCGAAAGTACGTTCTCTTGTCAGCACATAATGACTCGTTCGTTCCGGCACGTTTTAAAACAAATCCCACATATTTAATTCGATGCTTTTACTTATTCTGCTTTACGGCAGACCCTTGAATCCTCCACTCGTCATCCTTTTCCACTTCATAATTTGCAAACCATCGGTTTACTTATTGCGTCAGCATCTGATTGGATCTTCCGTCGTCATTTCCCTCGGCACTATCACACCTTTCTCCTTCTCATCGTCAGTAAAATTGAAGGCGTTAACAGCAAGTCGTCGGAGATCACCGCGAACTTGATGTACACTTAAGACAAAAAGAAAAAGCGACTTACTACGAAGGCATTATCCAAGTGGCACGGAAATGGGTGGATATGATGTAAACGTACAGACAAAAAAATTATTACAAGTTCAGAAAAAAAGCCAGATCAGTTATTCAAGACAAAGAGATTCACAAATTCAGCAAATGAATAAAATGTTGGTCCTTTTTGCCCTTATGCAAGCAATTATTCGGCTGGAAATTGATTGATAGAGTTGATGGACGTCCTCCTGCAGGATAACGTGTCAAATTCTGTTAAATTATCAGCCGGCCGGAGTGGCCGAGCGGTTCTAGGCGCTTTAGTCTGGAACCGCGCGACCGCTACGGTCGCAGGATCGAATCCTGCCTCGGGCATGGATGTGTGTGATGTCCTTAGGTTAGTTTGGTTTAAGTAGTTCTAAGTTCTAGGGGACTGATGATCTCAGATGTTAAGTTGCATAGTGCTCAGAGCCTTTTGAACCATTTTTGTTGAATTATCAAGTTAGATGATAAAAATTTCGAGTTAACTGGACCACCCTTTCCATAATGCTCCAAATGTTCTCGGTTGGGGAGAGATCTGCCGACTTTGCTGGCCAAGATAGAATTTACAAGCACTAAGAAAACCAGTAGAAACTATCGCCGTCTGCAGGGGGCATATCTTTTTGAAATTTAGCTCGGACTTCAATGCTAGATGCCTGTAACAGCTACCACAACGAAACTTTGTCTCGAAACCTGGCAGAAAATCCAAAGATGTTCTGTTCGTATGTGAAGTATGTTAGCGGCGAGAAACAACCAATGCGTTCTCTGCGCGATAGCAATGGAGATACTATCGAAGAAAGTGCTGTCAAAGCAGAGTTACTAAACACAGTCTTCCGAAATGCCTTCACAAAAGAAGACGAACTAAATATTCCAGAAATCGAATCGAGAACAGCTGCCAAAATGAATAACGTACAAGTAAATATCCTCGGAGTACTGAAGCAACTTAAATCACTTAATAAAAGCAAGTCTTCTGGTCCAGATGTGTACCAATTAGGTTCCTTTCGGAGTATGCTGATACATTAGCTGCATACTTAACAATGCTATACAACCGTTCGCTCGACGAAAGATCCCTACCCAAAAACTGGAAAGTTGCAGAGGTCACACCAATATTCAAGAAAGGTAGTAGGAGTAATCCACTAAATTACAGGCCCATATCGTTAACGTCGATTTGCAGCAGGATTTTAGAACATATATTGTGTTCGAACATTATGAATTACCTGGAAGAAATCGGTGTATTGACATACAGTCAACATGGGTCTAGAAAACACCGTTCCTGTGAAACACAATCAGCTCTGTATTCACATGAAGTGCTGAGTGCTATTGACAAGGGATTTCAGATCGATTCCGTATTTCTGGATTTCCGAGAGGCTTTTGACACTGTACCACACAAGCGGATCGTAGTAAAATTGCGTGTTTATGGATTATCGTCTCAGTTATGTGACTGGATTTGTGGTCACAGTTCGTAGTAATTGACGGAAAGTCATCGAGTAAACAGAAGTGATTTCTGGCGTTCACCAAGGTAGTATCATAGGCCCTTTGCTGTTCCTTATCTATATAAACGATTTTGGAGACAATCTGAGCAGCCGTCTTCGGTTGTTTGCAGATGACGCTGTTGTTTACAGGTGACGCTGTCGTCTATCGACTAATAAAGTCATCAGAAGATCAACACGATTTAGAAAAGATATCTGAATGATGCGAAAAGTAGCAGTCGACCCTAAATAACGAGAAGTATGAGGTCATCCACATGAGTGCTAAAAGGAACTCGCTAAACTTCGGTTACACGATAAATCAGTCTTATCTAGAAGCCATAAATTCAACTAAACACCTAGGTATTACAATTACGAACAACTTAAATTGGAGGGAACACACAGAAAATGTTGTGGGGAAGGCAAACCAAAGACTGCGTTTTATTGGCGGGACACTTAGAAAATGTAACAGACCTACTAAGGAGACTGCCTACACTACGCTTGTCCGTCCTCTTTTAGAATTCTGCTGCGCGATGTGGGATGCTTACCAGATAGGACTGAAGGAGTACATCGAAAACGTGCAAAGAAAAGTAGCATGTTTTGTATTATCGCGAAATATGGGAGAGAGTGTCACAGAAATGATACAGGATTTTGGCTGGAAATGATTAAAAGAAAGGCGTTTTTCGTTGCGACGGAATCTTCTCACGAAATTCCATTCACCAACTTCCTCCTCCGATTGCGAAAATATTTTATTGGCACCGACCTACATAGGGAGGAACGATCGCCACGATAAAATCAGGGAAATCAGAGCTCGTACGGAAGATATACGTGTTCATTCTTCCCGCGCGCTGTACGAGATCGGAATAATAGAGAATTGTGAAGGTGGTTCGATGAACCCTCTGCCAGGCGTTTCAATGTGATTTGCAGAGTATCCATGTAGATGCAGATGTAAGCCCACGATGGCTTACCATAATGGGCAACAAAACTGGGCGTAGAATGTCGTCGACGTACAGCTGTGCTGTTAAGGTGCCGTGGATGACGACCAGAGGGGTCCTGCAGTCAAAAGAAATGGCACGCCAGACCATCACTCCTGGTTGTTGGGACGCACGGCGGGCTACCTCCAGGCTGGTACCTCATCGCTGTCTGGGGCCGTCTCCAGACACGTGTTCAGTTGTCACTGACTGAAGCAAAGTAGTCTTCCGTGATGAGCCCTGTCTGAAACTGAGCCCCGATGACCTTCGAAGACGTGAGACTACAGTTTTTTCAGCCTACGTTTAACCCTCTCAGTGATGTGAAGAAATGACACGTGCTTCGGATTCCGCGTTAAACTATAGGTGCCCATTCTTTCTCCATTTCAATAATTGGTGTAGGTCAGGGAAAGGCAAGTAACCAATGCGCTGACCAATCCATACATATTATAAATAAGTCCCCGCCGCAATTTTTCGTCTGTACTTGACGACTAAATTCAGGAAGAACTGTAGGCATTTTTACACTGTTTTCACTAATAGACTGACTCACGTGGAAACTAAATATACAGTTTATTACCTCTACGCCAGACAAGTCCTCCGACAGAGGGATAGACAAACAATTAAAATCGCTCAAAAGAGGAACGGCCGCTGGACCCGATGGGATAGCAGTTCGATTTTACACAGAGTACGCGAAGGAACTTGCCCCCCTTCTTGCAGCGGTGTACCGTAGGTCTCTAGAAGAGCGTAGCGTTCCAAAGGATTGGAAAAGGGCACAGGTCATCCCCGTTTTCAAGAAGGGACGGCGAACAGATGTGCAGAACTGTAGACCTATATCTCTAACGTCGATCAGTTGTAGAATTTTGGAACACGTATTATGTTCAAGTATAATGGCTTTTCTGGAGAGTAGAAATCTCCTCTGTAGGAATCAGCATGGGTTTCGAAAAAGACGATCATGTGAAACCCAGCTCGCGCTATTCGTCCACGAGACTCGGAGGGCCATAAACACGGGTTCCCAGGTAGATGCCGTGTTTCTTGCGCAAGGCGTTCGATACAGTTCCCCACAGTTGTTTAATGAACAAAGTAAGAGCATATGGACTATCAGACCAATCGTGTGATTGGATTGAAGAGTTCCTAGATAACAGAACGCAGCATGTCATTCTCAATGGAGAGAAGTCTTCTGGAGAAAGAGTGATTTCAGGTGTGCCACAGGGGAGTGTCGTAGGACTGTTGCTATTCACAATATACACAAATAACCTTGTGGATGACATCGGGAGTTCACTGAGGCTTTTTGCGGATGATGCTGTGGTATTTCGAGAGGTTGTAACAATGGAAAATTATACTGAAATGCAGGAGGATCTGCAGCGAATTGACGCATGGTGCAGGGAATGGCAATTGAATCACAATGTAGACAAGTGTAATGTGCTGCGAATACGTAGAAAGAAAGATCCCATATCATTTAGCTACAATCTCAATGTAGACAAGTGTAATGTGCTGCGAATACATAGAAAGAAAGATCCCTTATCATTTAGCTACAATATAGCAGGTCAGCAACTGGAAGCAGTTAATTCCATAAATTATCTGGGAGTAGACATTAGGAGTGATTTAAAATGGAATGATCATATAAAGTTGATCGTCGGTAAAGCAAATGCCAAACTGAGATTCACTGGAAGAATCCTAAGGAAATGCAATCCGAAAACAAAGAAAGTAGGTTACAGTACGCTTGTTCGCCCACCACTTGAATACTGCTCAGCAGTGTGGGATTCGTACCAGGTAGGGTTGATAGAATAGATAGAGAATATCCAACGGAGAGCAGCGCGCTTCGTTACAGGATCATTTAGTAATCGCGAAAGCGTTACGGAAATGATAGATAAACTCCAGTGGAAGACTCTACAGGAGAGACGCTCAGTAGCTCGGTACGGGCTTTTGTTGAAGTTTCGAGAACATAGCTTCACCGAGGAGTCAAGCAGTATATTGATCCCTCCTACGTATATCTCGCGAAGAGACCGTCATCATCATTATCATCATCATCATCATTTAAGACTGATTATGCCTTTCAGCGTTCAATCTGGTGCATAGCCCCCCTTATAAAATTCCTCCATGATCCCCTATTCACTGCTAACATTGGTGCCTCTTCTGATGTTAAGCCTATTACTTCAAAATCATTCTTAACCGAATCCAGGTACCTTCTCCTTGGTCTGTCCCGACTCCTCCTACCCTCTGCTGCTGAACCCATGAGTCTCTTGGGTAACCTTGCTTCTCCCATGCGTGTAACATGACCCCACCATCTAAGCCCGTTCGCCCTGACTGCTACATCTATAGAGTTCATTCCCAGTTTTTCTTTGATTTCCTCATTGTGGACACCCTCCTGCCATTGCTCCCATCTACTAGTACCTGCAATCATCCTAGCTAATTTCATATCCGTAACCTCAACCTTGTTGATAAGGTAACCTGAATCCACCCAGCTTTCGCTCCCATACAACAAAGTTGGTCGAAAGATTGAACGGTGCATAGATAACTTAGTCTTGGTACTGACTTCCTTCTTGCAGAAGAGAGTAGATCGTAGCTGAGCGCTCACTGTTTAGCTTTGCTACACCTCGCTTCCAGTTCTTTCAATATGTTGCCATCCTGTGAGAATATGCATCCTAAGTACTTGAAACCGTCCACCTGTTCTAACTTTGTTCCTCCTATTTGGCACTCAACCGGTTTATATTTCTTTCCCACTGACATGACTTTCGTATTGGACATGCTAATCTTCATACCATAGTCCTTACATTTCTGATCTAGCTCTGAAATATTACTTTGCAAACTTTCAATCGAATCTGCCATCACAAGTAAGTCATCCGCATATGCAAGACTGCTTATTTTGTGTTCACATATCTTAATCTCACCCAGCCAGTCTATTGTTTTCAACATATGATCCATAAATAATATGAACAATAGTGGAGACGGGTTGCAGCCTTGTCTTACCCCTGAAACTACTCTGAACCATGAACTCAATTTACCGTCATCCCTAACTACTGCTTGACTATCCATGTAAAGACCTTTAATTGCTTGCAAAAGTTTGCCTCCTACTCCATAATCTCGTAGAACAGACAATAACATCCTCCTAGGAACCCGGTAATATGCCTTTTCTAGATCTATAAAGCATAGATACAATTCCCTGTTCCGCTCATAACACTTCTCCATTATTGCCGTAAGCTAAAGATCTGGTCCTGACAACCTCTAAGAGGCATAAACCCACACTGATTTTCATCCAATTGGTCCTCAACTAATACTCGCACTTTCCTTTCAACAATACCTGAGAAGATTTTACCCACAACGCTGATTAAAGAGATACCTCTGTAGTTGTTACAAACTTTTCTGTTTCCATGTTTAAAGATTGGTGTGATTACTGCTTTTGTCCAGTCTGATGGAACCTGTCCCGACTCCCAGGCCATTTCAATTATCCTGTGTAGCCATGAGAGACCATGAGGATAAAATCAGAGAGATTAGAGTCCACACAGAGGCTTGCGCCATAGGGTGGTGGGGTTTCGGGTTCCGCTGGATAGGTCAGGAGTCCATTACACGCAACAAGCGGCTACACGGGTAGCGGGGGTTGTGTGGCGTGGGCTGGGCGGTTTTTTAGGTTAGATGGCCTTGGGCAAGTACAGAAAGGGCAACAGCCTCAACGGGTGCGGGGCAAAGTTAGGACATGCGGGGACCAAGCAGCAATCGGTATTGTAATTGTCAAATGTCGAAGCTGCGTTGGTAAAGTACCAGAACTTCAAGCGCTGATAGAAAGCACCGAAGCTGAAATCGTTATAGGTGCAGAAAGCTGGCTTAAGCCAAAGATAAATTGTGCCGAAATTTTTACAAAGGTACAGACGGTGTTTAGAAAGGATAGATTGCATGCAACCGGTGGTGGAGGGTTCGTCGCTGTTAGTAGTAGTTTATCCTGTAGTGAAATAGAAGTGGATAGTTCCTGTGAATTATTATGGGTGGAGGTTACACTCAACAACCGAGCTAGGTTAATAATTGGCTCCTTTTACCGACCTCCCGACTCAGCAGCATTAGTGGCAGAACAACTGAGAGAAAATTTGGAATACATTTCACATAAATTTTCGCAGCATGTTATAGTCTTAGGTGGAGATTTCAATTTACCAGATATAGACTGGGACACTCAGATGTTTAGGACGGGTGGTAGGGACAGAGCATCGAGTGACATTATACTGAGTACACTATCCGAAAATTACCTCGAGCAATTAAACAGAGAACCGACTCGTGGAGATAACATCTTGGACCTACTGATAACAAACGGACCCGAACTTTTCGACTCTTTAAGTGCAGAACAGGGAATCAGTGATCATAAGGCCGTTGCAGCATCCCTAAATATGGAAGTTAATAGGAATATAAAAAAAGGGAGGAAGGTTTATCTGTTTAGCAAGAGTAATAGAAGGCAGATTTCAGACTACCTAACAGATCAAAACGAAAATTTCTGTTCCGACACTGACAATGTTGAGTGTTTATGGAAAAAGTTCAAGGCAATCGTAAAATGCATTTTAGACAGGTACGTGCCGAGTAAAACTGTGAGGGACGGGAAAAACCCACCGTGGTACAACAACAAAGTTAGGAAACTACTGCGAAAGCAAAGAGAGCTTCACTCCAAGTTTAAACGCAGCCAAAACCTCTCAGACAAACAGAAGCTAAACGATGTCAGAGTTAGCGTAAGGAGGGCTATGCGTGAAGCGTTCAGTGAATTCGAAAGTAAACTTCTACGTACCGACTTGACAGAAAATCCTAGGAAGTTCTGGTCTTACGTTAAATCAGTAAGTGGCTCGGAACAGCATTTCCAGACACTCCGGGATAATGATGGCATTGAAACAGAGGATGACACGCGCAAAGCTGAAATACTAAACACCTTTTTCCAAAGCTGTTTCACAGAGGAAGACCGCACTGCAGTTCCTTCTCTAATTCCTCGCACAAACGAAAAAATGGCTGACATCGAAATAAGTGTCCAAGGAATAGAAAAGCAACTGGAATCACTCAACAGAGGAAAGTCCACTGGACCTGACGGGATACCAATTCGATTCTACACAGAGTACGCGAAAGAACTTGCCCCCCTTCTAACAGCCATGTACCGCAAATCTCTAGAGGAACGGAAGGTTCCAAATGATTGGAAATCAGCACAGGTAGTCCCAGTCTTCAAGAAGGGTCGTCGAGCAGATGCGCAAAACTATAGACCTATATCTCTGACGTCGATCTGTTGTAGAATTTTAGAACATGTTTTTTGCTCGAGTATCGTGTCGTTTTTGGAAAACCAGAATCTACTATGTAGGAATCAACATGGATTCCGGAAACAGCGGTCGTGTGAGACCCAACTCGCTTTATTTGTTCATGAGACCCAGAAAATATTAGATACAGGCTCCCAGGTAGATGCTATTTTTCTTGACTTCCGGAAGGCGTTCGATACAGTTCCGCACTGTCGCCTGATAAACAAAGTAAGAGCCTACGGAATATCGGACCAGCTGTGTGGCTGGATTGAAGAGTTTTTAGCAAACAGAACACAGCATGTTGTTATCAATGGAGAGACGTCTACAGACGTTAAAGTAACCTCTGGCGTGCCGCAGGGGAGTGTTATGGGACCATTGCTTTTCACAATATATATAAATGACTTAGTAGATAGTGTCGGAAGTTCCCTGCGGCTTTTCGCGGATGATGCTGTAGTATACAGAGAAGTTGCAGCATTAGAAAATTGTAGCGAAATGCAGGAAGATCTGCAGCGGATATGCACTTGGTGCAGGGAGTGGCAACTGCCCCTTAACATAGACAAATGTAATGTATTGCGAATACGTAGAAAGAAGGATCCTGTATTGTATGATTATATGATAGCGGAACAAACACTGGTAGCAGTTACTTCTGTAAAATATCTGGGATTATGCGTGCGGAACGATTTGAAGTGGAATGATCATATAAAATTAATTGTTGGTAAGGCGGATACCAGGTTGAGATTCATTGGGAGAGTGCTTAGAAAATGTAGTCCATCAACAAAGGAGGTGGCTTACAAAACACTCGTTCGACCTATACTTGAGTATTGTTCATCAGTGTGGGATCCGTACCAGATCGGTCTGACGGAGGAGATAGAGAAGATCCAAAGAAGAGCGGCGCGTTTCGTCACAGGGTTATTTGGTAACCGTGATAGCGTTACGGAGATGTTTAATAAAGTGGCAGACTCTGCAAGAGAGGCGCTCTGCATCGCGGTGTAGTTTGCTCGCCAGGTTTCGAGAGGGTGCGTTTCTGGATGAGGTATCGAATATATTGCTTCCCCCTACTTATACCGCCCGAGGAGATCACGAATGTAAAATTAGAGAGACTAGAGCGCGCACGATGGCTTTCAGACAGTCGTTCTTCCCGCGAACCATACGCGACTGGAACAGGAAAGGGAGGTAGTGACAGTGGCACGTAAAGTGCCCTCCGCCACACACCGTTGGGTGGCTTGCGGAGTGTAAATGTAGATGTAGATACCAACAATCCTTCTTTCCACGAACAATACGAGACTGGAATAGAAGGGAGAACCGATAGCGGTAGTCAAGGTACCCTGCGCCACACACCGTCAGGTGGCTTGCGGAGTATGGATGTAGATGTAGATGTAGATACCTGAGTGCTATGCGTGCAAAGCTAGACGGGTCCATAGCAGGCTATAGCGATGTGGAACAGTGTACTTGAAATATCGGCTGCGTCGTTGCCGCCGGCAGGGGCGGCCAACTTTGCCGGCAGCGCATAGGGTATTCATATGGGGCCGCCCAGCCGACGACGAGAACGATATGCGGTCGGCGGGCAGCCGGCAGCGGGCGCGCTCTATATATATAAACGCGGTGGGGGCACAAGTTGTGGAAAACAAGTCGTAGCGCGGAACGGCTCGCCGCGAGTCGCCGCGACCCCCCGGCCCGGCCGTCGCCGCTATCGCGAAACAGTGGGGCCGCGCCGCGCTTGTCTGCGGGCCCCTGTGGGCGGACGCGCGCTCACTTGGCCCGAGTTGGCGGCGAACTTGGGCAATTTATGGGCCGGCCGCGCGCGCTACACGCATAAAAATGTGTTCGGCCGGCAAGTTCCGATGGAGGCCCCGCAACTGCTCGGGTGCGCCCAGCGCACACACACCCCCTGTGGCCCAGTCCTGTGCGAACTGCTTCATCAACTCCTAGCGAGCCCGTACCTGTTTTCCTTTCACAGTGGAATTTCGTTTATCCAAACCTAATTCTTCCTGCTCTCCTGTTCATACTGATCGCCCTCACACATACACACTCTCTCTTTCTGGCAACTGTACACAAGAATTTTATACTCGGGACGTAATATTAGCAACAGTCTAGAACAAGAATTTTTAAATTGAAGTTGTAAGAGGTCCAAGCAGATGTAATTTTATGTAAGAGGTCCGAGCAGATGTAATTTCGATGTATTGCTCATGCGCTGCCTGCGATATGCGAGGTATAGGAGAATCGCTGACCAGAGAGCAGTGTTGACTGCAGTAGGAACTGTGTAGCTGTAGCGGTAAGTTGTTGCTAGTCTGCGCTTGTCTGCAGTCCGCTCTGGTGTAGTGTATCATGTTGGCTGGGCCGGTCGCGGTGCAGCGATGCCGGAGCCTGAGTATTATTGTATAAGGTAAAAAGCAGCCTCGCGCATATCGAGTGATATTATGTGAACTCCCATGTAAATCTTTAAAAAAAATGTCCTAATAATAATCTTTGTGATATAAAGTAATTTTTAATAAGCATTAAAAAAAATGTAACATCCCCACAAAATTTAATAAGTATTAATAATAATAATAACATAATTCTATTTTTTGTGTTACCTCCCCACAAAAAATATTAAAAGAAACAAATAATATGAATGATGATTCTAATTTAGTGTAACCTCAGAACAAAATTGGTTCCCATTTATAACCTCCCTACAGAAATGCATTCACATTTAATGTACCCACAAAATTCTTTTCTCATTTAATGTAAGCTCGAAACAGAAAAATTCCTAAACCTCGTAATAAAAAATAAATTCAGTAACCTGGTAAATTTTGGACGACAGCAGTGCTGCGTCATGGCCCTGTAAGATCATTCTGAATAAAAAAGCAAAAAATTCTTACCTCAATAAAAACGGCGAATATATCTGCTCTTACCTAAAAAATTTTCCGGCACAGCTCTGTGCAATGCTGGCCGATAGATTTGTCATTTATGAAAGGAAGCAACTGATTTTTCTTTTGCAGCAATAGGAATGATCATGGATTGAAGAAATTAGTAAATTCTTTAAATTGAAATGAATGCTTGTTAGAAATTACTTTATATCACAAAGATTATTATTAGGACATTTTTTTAAAGATTTACATGGGAGTTCACATAACATTACTCGATATGCGCAAGGCTGCTTTTTACCTTATACAATAATACTCAGACTCCGGCACCGCTGCACCGCGACCGGCCCAGCCAACATGATACACTATACCAGAGCGGGCTGCAGACAAGCGCAGACTAGCAACAACTTACTGCTACAGCTACACAGTTCCTACTGCAGTCAACACTGCTCTCTGGTCAGCGATTCTCTTATACCTTGCATATCGCAGGCAGCGCATGAGCAATACATCGAAATTACATCTGCACGGACCTCTTACATAAAATTACATCTGCTTGGACCTCTTACAAAGTTCAGGCAAATGTCAGGACTGGGGTGGTGTACTCAGAGAAGGGTTTGCAACGATTGGTTCGAGAAGTACAGTGGACGTCCGTCCGCAGCTCGGATGTCGCTGCGCGCAAACCAATCACACTGTCCACGAGAATCACGCCCTCCTGGAGCAGCAGCGTCACCACGAAGAGAGGAGGAGGAGGATATTAGTGTTTAACGTCCCGTCGACAACGAGGTCATTAGAGACGGAGCGCAAGCTCGGGTGAGGGAAGGATGGGGAAGGAAATCGGCCGTGCCCTTTCAAAGGAACCATCCCGGCATTTGCCTGAAGCGATTTAGGGAAATCACAGAAAACCTAAATCAGGATGGCCGGAGACGGGATTGAACCGTCGTCCTCCCGAATGCGAGTCCAGCGTGCTAACCACTGCGCCACCTCGCTCGGTACCACGAAGAGACACACGCGCTGATGTAACCGTGCACGAGCAGAAGACGACAGCTGGAAGTTGCATGTTAGTCCGAGTCTTGCTAGGGAGTTACTTCGGAACATACGTCCTCTTTTCAACTCTGATCGGTCCACTATGTCAGAGCGCCTGATTGCAGGATGTTCTTTCACACACACACATGAGAATATGCTGTGGATAATAACAAATTAAATGTTAGACAAGGACGTCTTGGCGAGGAAACGAATTAATCTCTCTTCTTACGTAACGTTCACGATCAACTGGACTTGCGTGGATACTTTAAATTTATGAGATTACATGGGCCCAATAAAAGCGTTAATGCTAATGACAAGTGCAACGGATAATACGGGTATGTTGTCTCACAAGCTCAGTGATAAATGACAGCTTAATGATTGACCTGGGGTTCATTATTACAAACCAGTTTTACAACCTTCCTAAAACATAATGTAATTGTGGCGGTTTAACCTTATGGAACTCGATCAGACTTGAAACTGTGTCAAGGATAGGAAATATGCAACTGATAACCACAAGTAATGGCATCTCATCTGATGTGGACTGCTAAGGCAGCCAGTCCACAGTGAGGGGTAGCCGAAAGAAAGGCACGCGTACACACACGCCGACTGGCGTGAATTCTGGAACAGGATAAGTAGTGACTTCTGATAAGAAAAGTATGCAGCTCCTCGAATACTTAACTTTATTCTTTGTTGGTTTACAACGTTCTTCTTGAGACATTTATACGATAACTCTCAAACTATGTAAGGCTAATGGCGCCTTGCTAGGTCGTAGCCATGGACTTAGCTGAAGGCTATTCTAACTGTCTCTCGGCAAATGAGAGGAAGGCTTCGTCCGTATAGTCGCTAGCAATCTCGTCCGTACAACTGGGGCGAGTGCTAGTCCGTATCTCGAGACCTGCCTTGTGGTGGCGCTCGGTCTGCGATCACACAGTGGCGACACGCGGGTCCGACATGTACTAAATGGACCGCGGCCGATTTAAGCTACCACCTAGCAAGTGTGGTGTCTGGCGGTGACACCACATCATCTACGATTAAAAACATGAGACCGTCGAAGATATTCACAAGGAAGGTAAATAAGCTTCTAACATTTGCACATAATTTACAAAAGACGGTAGTGTAATCCATACAAACTCCCAATGTATTTAATTAACTGAAGAGTCTCTTAATACAGAAAAAACAACAACATGGATGGATACGGAAGGACAATCAATAACAGCGCTAACTTCCTGTTTGAGACTGATGTGAAATTGGAAATTTGTGTTAAGGTCTTATGGGAACAAACTGCTGAGGTCATCGGACCCTAAGCTTACACACTACTTAATCTAACTTAAACTAATTTACACTAAGGACGACAACCATACCCATGCCTGAGGGAGGACTCGAACTTCCGACGAGGGGAGCCGCTCGGACTGTGACAAGACGTCTCAGACAGACTGATGTGAAACGGATGGGACAGAATAAAGACAATACGAATTACTTGCACATATTCTCATAGTCACGTAGGCTAGGATGCTACGTGTGGTATTAAATGTCATTACATTTAACCTGCGCAAGCAGAGAGAACACAGCTGCCGTGGTCGCGTAAGTGCATTAAAGTCTGTAAGTCAGAAACAAAAAAGAATTCTTAACGTATTGGTAGTCCTACAACTAATTTCACATATTACATGAAGGCATTATTTAATGGATATAAGACAAGAGACACCTGGCATGGACTTCCCGGCAAAGCTAGGTCCAACACTGAGGAAAACATCAGAACTCGCGTAGAATATGTCGAAGTGGAAGGGTCGCAAGATAAAATTACATCGGTGAGGGAGCTAGACTCGAAAATTAATCAATTTAGACTGACTATGTGGCAGCCTCAGGTCTAAAATATAATGTGTTAAGGTTGACGAAAATTGCGCAAGAATTATCTCCATAAGCCTCGTAAACAAATACATTTATGAACTAGAAACTGAGCGACTCATGAGAGACTAAACACGACGATCCACAGATGCACGTGGTTCATTTTGCAAAGGACAGACACCTTCAGATGAAACTGCACTATGCATGTAAAAATTAAACGAAATCGTGAAAAACTCTATCAAATTACACTGCTGAAAGAAACAGATCAAGCCCCGCTACCTGTTGTAATAACTCAAACCGCTAAGTCCAAAAATGTAAAGTAAGCTCTAGAGAGCACCAAGTTTACTCGCTCGTCTGAACAAGAGTGCTTGTCAGTTGGCGATTTTCACCCATGACTTTCTAACGAGAAGTGGTGGGGGAAACTGACCTGTTACCTCATGCCATGCCCTGCTCAGAGGTGAAAACATTAGACATCTGGTTTAAGTTGAATTCACTGCTGCACTTTTGACTACGAGAGCACTGTAAGGTTGGTAGACCTCGCACATACATTGGCTAATTCTCTAGATGCCCACAGAACTTTGAAAGCAAACTCATGCACTCATCCAATCATTGAGCACAATTTTACTCGCATCTCTTTTAATATAAGTAGAATGTATATTTGGCATGCAAGAGCTGAGAGGAAGATTACTCTGTTATCATAAGCATTCATTTCTCATATGTACACTAGCTTTCGTTTTGACCAAAGCTACACTACTGGCCATTAAAATTGCTACACCACGAAGATGACGTGCTACAGACGCGAAATTTAACGGACAGGAAGAAGATGCTGTGATATGCAAATGATTAGCTTTTCAGAGCAATCACACTAGGTTAGCGCCGGTGGCGACACCTACAATGTGCTGACATGAGGAAAGTTTCCAACTGATTTCTCATACACGAACAGCAGTTGAGCGGCGTTGCCTGGTGAAACGTTGTTGCGATGCCTCTTGTAAGGGGGAGAAATGCGTGCCATCACGTTTGCGACTTTGATAAAGGTCGTATTGTAGCCTATCGCGATTGCGGTTTATCGTATCGCGACATTGCTGGTCGCGTTGGTCGAGATCCAATGACTGTTAGCAGAATATGGAATCGGTGGGTTCAGGAGGGTAATACGGAACGCCGTGCAGGATCCCAACGGCCTCCTATCACTAGCAATGCTGTAACGGATCGTGCAGCCATGTCTCGATCCCTGAGGTAACAGATGGGGACGTTTGCCAGACAACAACCAACTGCACGAACAGTTCGACGACTTTTGCAGCAGCATGGACTTCAGCTCGGAGACCATGGCTGCGGTTACCCTTGACGCTGCATCACAGACAGGAGCGCCTGCGATGGTGTACTCAACGACGAACATGGGTGCACGAATGGCAAAACGTCATTTTTTCGGATGAATCCAGGTTCTGTTTACAGCATCATGATAGTCGAATCCGTGTTTGGCGACATCGCGGTGAACGCACATTGCAAGCGTGTATTCATCATCGCCATACTGGTGTATCACCCGGTGTGATGGTATGGGGTGCCATTGGCTACACGTCTCGGTCACCTCTTGTTCGCATTGACGGCACTTTGAACAGTGGACGTGACATTTCAGATTTGTTACGACCCGTGGCTCTACGCTTCATTCGATCCCTGCGAAATCCTACATTTCAACAGGATGATGTACGACTGCATGTTGCAGGTCCTGTACGGGCCTTTCTGGATAAAGAAAATGTTCGACTGCTGCCCTGGCCGGCACATTCTCCAGATCTCTCGCCAATTGAAAACGTCTCGTCAATGGTGGCCGAGCAACTGGTCGTCACAATACGCCAGTCACTACTCTTGATGAACTGTGGTATCGTGTTGAAGCTGCATGGGCAGCTGTACCTGTACACGCCGTCCAAGCTCTGTTTGACTCAATGCCCAGGTGTATCAAGGCCGTTATTACGTCCAGAGGTGGTTGTTCTGGGTACTGATTTCTCGGGATCTATGCACCCAAATTGGGTGAAAATGTAATCACATGTCAGTTCTAGTATAATATTCTTCTTGGTGTAGCAATTTTAATGGCCAGTATTGTATTACGTTTGGTGTGGTTAGTAAAACATGTGACTGTCGAGGTGAACACGATCTGTGACCACTGGTCAAGTGCGATATTTTAAGATCAGGTAAAGGAGTCAGCGGGAACAGATAGACGGAGGCCCACAGACATAATCTAGTGGAGACACTTGGATTGTTGGTGCTGCCTGTGATACATTTTGCTGCCACGGCGGTCGTAGTAGCTCGTTGTAGTGGTATGATCCTTGCGCGAGAGACCGAGATTTAAGTCTATGTTCGCTTTTGTCGTTACATATTTCATCTCAGCTTAATTACTGCAGTCAATTCATTGATAAAACTGGTAACTACAATCTTTTGAGTGAGTGTCTTAGTGCCGATAGTAACTATAGTTGAGTACGTGTAAGTTGATCCCTGACAGGTGCAGTGAGTCTGCCGCGGAAGCCCCTCGGATCCATCTCAACCAGTAAAGTAACGTGATTTTGTAAACGTCTCCCTGACAACGCCTCGTAGTTGTCACAACTCTGTAGCGGGCTGTTGTTTTCTCCTGCAGCCGTTAGCGCTTCCCTCTTGAAAGTTGACGACAGCTCTGCGGTTTGTCACGGATCATCCCATATCGTCTCGGCTGTAGCCTGTTTTAATATCACTTCGCTCGTTTATTACATAAATTCTTTATCTTGCAATGTATTATGTGGTTTCGTACGAGCAATGTTTTGAAAATTAGCGTGCAAAGACGTTGGTTGGTCTTTCTTGCCGTGTACCATAGTGTGACTTCGCATGCCGTTATTGTGGTCGCTTCTCGGCGACGTAGTTGGTAACTATTTCGAAATTTGTTACAGAGGAAAGTGTGGTGTACTCACAACTTCTCGGACAGAAAATTCTTCGTAAATTTGAGATTTAGCGTACCACATCGTGGCTTGTGAGTCCCCAGACCTTTGTCTTATCAGATACTGATTAATGGAGGCAGAGTTAATGCGGTTTTTAATGGAACACTGTCTCATATTATATCGGAAGCTTTTTTTTAATGTGCGTCGAAGATGTTTTTATTTTGTTCTTTATGGGAATCCGAAGTCCTCACAGAGAATGAGTGTACAATGCGACAAAGTGTGATGGGTCAGCTTATAGTATTCTCTCTACGTTATGTAAGATAGACTCGTTGTTAATTTGATTTTTAAAATACATGATCTAAGTGAAAACAGATTTTGTGAGCTTTGTTTAGAAAGTTCCCCTATTTCTGAAATCTTTTGTCCTGGGGGAAACTGTGACAGATATGATGAAGACGTGTACGTTCAAACGAATTCGGAAATAAATTTTGTTGTGTGTGAATTATGCGTTTTTATTTTCCTGCTCCTGGTTTATTAGCCTGAATACAAGATTTGTTTCTCACTTGTTCTTCACATGCTGTCTGTGTCCGCAGCTTGGATTCCTTTTTGTTAAGAAAACCTTCGGTCTGAATAATGAGATGTTATGTCCAGACAGTTAGTACGAGATGATATGCACTAGAAGAAGCGAAAGTTGGGATAAACACGCGCTCCATTGCACGACTACTGATACATGGTGTACCGCAGAATCGTATTCTTTCGGCTTTCTGTTCCGATATGACGCAAGTTTCGATCAAGATCACAGGTAACTGCCGGTTGTCCGCTAACTCCACAGTGCTTCGTTGGATACGGAATTCTAGAGCAGACAGTATGGATGTCTTTGATGGAGTTAAAAACATTAACAAAGTGTGCATTTAGGTTTCAATAACAGTAAATTATCCGTTGCGTTCAGATATTCATTACAATCAGCTATACATTCATTATCTGTCCGTTGCGTTTGTATATACAACATTACTGCCATGTATTTAAGCAATTAATCTATGTGAGGTGTGGGTACATATAACATACAAGCAGTTATACAGCTGCAGTCGGCTAAAGCTTTAACCCAGCTAAAAGTCCATTAAATTACACCTCCTTAATAGTACATACCATTCACTGAAGGACTGTTTAGAAAATCGAATGTAAGCTTACGTAACGTTGTAACGTGTATGAATGAAAAAAAGAAAAAGCACCTTTATCACCTATAATATACACTCAAAAAAGCTGTGGGATAGCTCCTAATATCTTCTCCGAACACCTTTCGCTCGGCGTACTGCGGCATCTTGTCGTGGCGTGGACTAATCAAGTCGTTGGAAGCCTCCTGCAGAAATATCGAGACATGCCGACACTACGTATAGCAATCCATAACCGCGAAAGTGTTGCATGAACTACGCTCTCGATTGTGTCCCAGAAATGTTCGATGCGATTCATGTCGGGCGATGTGAGCGGCCAAATCATTCGCCCGAATTGTCTAGATTGTTCTCCAGACCAACTGCCAACAACTTTGGTCCAGTGACACGACGCATTATCATCCATAAAAATTCCATCGTTGTTTGGGAACAGGAAGTCCACGAATGGCTGCAGATGATCTCCAGGTAGCCGAAAATAACCATTTTCAGTAAATGATCGGTTCAGTTCAGCTGAGCCAGAGGTCTCAGGCCATTCCATGTAAACACAGCCCGGGCCATTATGGACTCACCGCCATCTTACATTGTGCCTTATTGACAAACTGAATCCATGGTTTCGTGGAGTCTGCGCGACAACAGTACCATACCATCAGCTCTTACCAACTAAAATGGGAGTCCTCTTACTAGACCACGGTCTAATCGACATAATCACGAGCTTAGGAGAAACGCTGCAGGCGATGTGGCGCAGTTAGCAAAGACACTAGCTTCAGTCGTCTGCTGCCATAGCCCATTAATGCCAAATTTCGCCGCATTGTCATAAAGGACAGAGTCGCCGTACGTCCCACATTGATTTCTGCGTTTGTTTCACGCAGTGTCGCTTGTCAGTCAGCACTGACAAGTCTACGCAACAGCTGCTGTTTTCGCTCTTTAAGTGAAGGCTGTCGGCCACTGCGTTGACCGTGCTTAGAGGTAAAGCCTGAAATTTAGTATTCTCGAAATGCTCTGGACTCTGTGGATCTGAATTCTCTAACGATGTCCGAAATGGAATGTTCAATGCGTACATTCCCAACCACTATTCCGCATTAATTCCCGTCGTGCGGTCATAATCACGTCGGAAATCTTTTCTTACGAGTCACCCTTTTACACATTGTGTACGCAATACTACAACGATCTGTATATGTACATATCACTGTACCATGAATTTTCTCTCCTCAGTGTAATTAAGATTATGATGTTTGTCATTGGCAAGTTATATTCCCAAAGTCGAACATAAGCGCATCCTTTCGAGATTGTACGACACTTTACTGAAGATAATTGTGTAGAGTGTAGCCCTTTAAGAAAGTGGAATGTGATCGATAAACAGTCAAACAAGAAGAGGGTAGAGGCTTTTGATATGTAGTGCTAAGTGAGAAAACTAAAGAGAGGGGGGGGGGGGGGGGGAGGTCGGATATGTGGATATTTGCTCGTGTACTGGACGAATTGGGGAAAAAAAGAAATGTACGGGACAACTTAAGTAAAAGAGGGGAGCTATTGACAGGCAACGTCTTGAGGCTTCAAGAAAGTGTCATTTCAATTTTGGTAATGGAACGACCTGCAAGAATAAAAATTGAAGACGGAGTCCAACTCTCGACTACAGTTATAAGGTAAAGTGAATGTAGGTTGCAGTTGTTATGCTGAGATGAATAGGCTCGCACAGGATAGACTAACGTGGGGAGCAGCGTCAAAATAGTCTTTTGATTGAAGAACACAACAAAAATGAAAAGAAAACATTTTGTTTGATACAAATCGTAGTTCTGTTGCCGAAAATACTTGCTTTTCATGCTGCCATTCTATGGCATTTGTTCCAACTGATAGGCATCCCGAAATATTTTTCCCCACCGATGTTGATACCTCAAATATATGGTTTCGGAAGTATTCTACAGCTTCTTGAGAAGATGAAAATGGCCTTCCACACATTTTTGCTTTGGCAAACGAAAACCAATGTGAATACTGATTCGATGTTTTTCTCCGCGAAGTAATCTATAATTCGAGGTTTTGAGTGGCAGCTGGCATTGCCATGATGAAGAGCGGTGCGAAGTTGGCCGTTATTTTTCCTGATTTCAGCGATGACTTGTGGCAGTCAAATTCTGTACACCATTCACCATTAACTATACCTCGGTCTGTTACATCAACGGTAGAGAGACATATGTTCAGAGTAACAAAAAATCGAAACTTCAAGTCCAGTACAAATTCAGTTTAAATCTCACCTACATTTTATTCTTGTAAATGATGCTTACTTGAAATAACAATTTTCACACACATCGTGATAACTGTGATTTTTTACGACACTGGTTTTCCGCAACGCAACTTACGTTAGTCAACAATGCAAATGCTGAAAATAAATAACTTGCACATTCATATCAGCCCCCACTTTGCACACACACACATTTACAAAAACGTGAATTGCTACTATTGCCGTAGCGCTTATCAGAACAGCGCTTTCAATTAACAGTAACAATTAAATTAGCTGTAATGAAAAGGCCACTGTTGCGCAGCGTGGCTATAACAAATAAAATCAGACCTGTTTAACAGATACGTACGTTCAATGCAATAATTACCATAAAGTGGGTTAAATAGAAACAGTTGGGGTGAACAGGTTCCAAACGCGTTCTATGCAATCGCGTCGAAGACAAATGGGAAAATCATTCAAACATTTGTTTTTCTAGGTTGGTAGTGAACGAATATAAGAGGAAAATTATGAATTTCAAACTTGTTGATACTGTCTGGTAATGGTCTGTTCACTTTGTGACTAACATCGGATATAGAGCTGAATTTACTTACTTCGAGCATTTATCTGTAAGTACCAAACTAAATGATGCAGTTTCGATTTAAGTATATGGCAAGAAAATTTGCAGTTCCGTTTCATTAACTAAAAGTTAAGGATTGAAGTGTACTTAACCTGTGTTTCAACTAATACAAAGTGCAGGTTTGTGTATTAGGAATTTGTGGGGTGAAGAGAAACAGTAATCGTCAGTGGGTCTTCAAAAGAAGACCAAGAATTTGACGGATATTAAGAGCCACGTGGTCTGTTCTCAACTCAAGACAGTATGCTGTGATTAAAGTATATGGAAAAAGTAAGCAGTCATTTACATTGTAAGTATGTAAAAGTTGTTATTTAGAGGATAAAAGCTATGTTGATGTTCGCATTCAGAAGAAACAACGTTGATTAAAAGCGTTAATTTTAACAGATTTAGAGTCATTTTTTAGTCACTGAGATGTCTTTTGAAAGCTCATCGTTACGTCTGGAACTACCATTCAAAGACATCATTTTTAAACATGGCGTCAGTGGCTCAATGTACTTTACAAACAAACGAAGTTCATCAATGTAATCTTACAATAAAGCATTTAGTCACACAATAAATTTTATTTGTACAACACAATGACAAACTACAATTATTGAAATATTTTAGTTTTTGTATTGGGTACAACTTCTTTTGAAGCAAATAAATTTTGATCCCTATTCTTCTAGACCCAAAACACATTTTGGCATCACACGATTCCCCCTCCCCCCCTCACCCCAAATACCAAGAAACAGAAAAAATGGTTAACGCTACTTCAAATTTCTTTTGAAAATTATCAATTTTTCCCTTTAAAGTCAAAAACTGTTCTGTTTATTTTACGGTATGCTTGAAATATACATATGCATTCTTCAGGATGTGCCATTAGCTGGTAGTTTCAAAAGTATCTTATTGTACTCATCAGTTTTACCAAATTATTTCATCTGTGTAACTGTCAGACAATAACCATGTACAAATTTTGATGTTACATTCAGTTGTCATTAAATGCAAAATTAATTGTCAAAATTAGATTATTTCATAAAATGTGAAAATTAATGTTTTGGGCAGATTTCTAGATAACTCATGCACTAGAAGTTACGTCCAATATCAAGAGATTATGTCTGTATAAAAACTCTAATCAAATTTATTGTAATAAGTTCTGTCATTACGAGTTCTAGAACTTTCTGTAATGAACAAGCTAATATTTAGATTATTTAATCGAAACGAGATTATTGCGTGAATCTGAACCTCAAAATCTATTTCTGCATCATGGAGAGTATGTTAGCATCAAAATTCCTCTTGTAATTAACAAGATATTAACTATCTGGTATCAAATATTGTTATTCACATTTCTCAAGCAGAGCTGTGACATTAAATTTGAAAAGCAATTACAGATATACACATTTGTTACAATCAGTCCTCTACTGGCTTCAACACTAGCTGTAATTTCTTATGAAACAACTGATTTTAATTGTAACTCAGTTAATGTGGCTTTGTTGAACAGTACTTTCGAAGAAGGTCTATTGTTAAGAAACTATACAAGCAATGAGCCTAAGACGTCGGGGTGATGGTAGAGTGACAGTGGAGTGGCATCAGAGTGGCAGTTATTATCATTAAGTTCGAGTAGATGATCTGTAAAGCCAGTTTCTTTGAGCAGTGCATTGTACAAATGTTCTTGAACAATATAAACATTAACACACAATGTAAACTGTGTGTTAGTGTAAATTATTTAATATCGTTGGCTTTTCACATTGATTCCTGGGAAGCAATTAATATTATCCACCCTAATTAACAAAGAGTGGCACTCTTCTGAACAGCACGCTGTAAGGCATCCCAGACATGCTCAATAATGTTCATGTTTGAGGAGTTCGGTAGCCAGCGGAAGTGTTTAAACTCAGAAGAGTGTACATGGAGCCACTCTGTAGCAATTGTGGACGTGTGGGGTGTCGTATTGTCCTGCTGGTATTGCCCAAGTCAGTCGGAATGCACGTGATCAGACAGGATGCTTATGCACGTGTCACCAGTCAGAGTCGTCTCTAGACGTATAGGGGGACCCACATCACTCCAACTGAACACGTTCCACACAATTACAGGGCTTCCACCAGCATGAACAGTCCCCTGCTGACATGCAGAGCCCATGGATTCATGAGGTTGTTTCCATAACCGTACACGTCCACCCGGTCGATACAACTTGAAACGAGACTCGTCCAACCAAGCAACATGTTTCCAGTCGTCAACAGCTAAATTTCGGTGTTGACGGGCCCAGGAGAGGCGTAAGGCTTTGTGTCGCGCAGTCATGAAGGGTACACGAGTGGGCCTTCGTTTCCGATAGCCCATATCGATTATGTTTCCTTGAGTGGATCGCACGCTGACACTTCTTGATGGCCCAGCATTGAAATCTGCAGCAATTTGCGGAAGGCTTGCACTTCCGTCACGTTGGACGATTCTTTTCAGTCGTCGTTGGTCCCGTTCTTGTAGCATTGTTTTCCGGTCGCAGCGCTGTCAGAGGTTTGATGTTTTACCGGATTCCAGATATTCACGGTACACTCGTGAAATGGTCGTACGGGAAAATTCACACTTCAGCGCTACCTCGGAGATGCTGTGTCTCATCGCTAGTATGCTGACAATAACACCACGTTCAAACTCACATATTGATAACCTGCCATTGAAGCAGTAGTAGCCGATCTAACTGCGCTAGACACTTGTTGTCTTATATAGGCGTTGCCGACCGCAGCGTCGTATTCCGCGTGTATACACATCTCTGTATTTGAATAGGCATGCCTATACCAGTTTCTTTGGCGCTACAGTGTAGACAGTTGTCTGTTTTTCTACAGAAATGAAAACTAGAGGTACATTCAATCATGGAAGACTTGGTTTCGCTGTTCTAAATCTCATACATTCTGAAATATCAGACTTTAAAGGATGAATAAGGCGCCAATGTTTCTATCGTACTGTGCAAGGTAAGGGTTGCCTGCACTGTCCTGCAATCATCTGTAAACATGCCACTATAGGTACGCACGTTCTACCTACACTGTACAGTCTACTAACGTCTCCTGGTCGGGCCTTCTGTTCAAAAATGGTTCAAATGGCTCTGAGCACTATGGGACTTAACATCTGAGGTCATCAGTCCCCTAGAACTTAGAACTACTTAAACCTAACTAACCTAAGGACATCACACACATCCATGCCCGAGGCAGGATTCGAACCTGCGACTGTAGCAGTCGCGCGGTTCCGGACTGCGCGCCTAGAACCGCGAGACCACCGCGGCCGGCCCGGTCTTCAGTAATGAAGAGAAACTTGATACAATGTAAATTTACGGAGAATGTTACTGAAATGCAATCATAGCTGCAGAAGTGTACGCTACCCAGATTGACGGAGTCTTTCACGTCGTACCATTTACAACATCTGCCCAAGTCTCATGGAAACAGGCAGCTGGGCCACAAGAAAGCGTCAACATACAAACACAGCAACTAACAACGAAATTGCTGTTCTAGTTGCTGTAGCGCACAAACATTAGGTGACTGTACTACAGATTGCATTCGGTTCTGGAATAAATCATAATAGTGTGTGGAGCATTTTGCAGAGTGATACATTTCATCCGTATCATACCTCACTTCACCAAGACCTGTACGAGAAGGACTTTGAATGCCGCAATGAATTCCGCTGTTTCGCACTTCGGCGGTTGCAAGGTCATCCTGACTTCCTACGTGATTCATTGTTTACGGATGAAGCTTCGTTCACAAATCATGGTCATGGGAATCTGCAGAAGATGGTCCGCGCAAAATCCCCACAGGCTTCGCACGGTTGCTTGTCAACGGGCGGGGGGAGGGGGGGGGGGGGCAGCGTGGACCGTGACAAGTTGCCCTAGACCTCTAGGCTACCCCGCGCGGCTATAACTCAAAAACATCCAACCGCTTCTCATGGACGACATCAGGTAGGAAACTCATCTGTCGATGTGGTCCCAGCATGTTCGATGCCCTGCACACTACATGTTTGAAATGAAGTTGTGGACGGAGTTTTTCCCATTGGGTAGGTATGACGGTGAGGTATTGTGAGCGGCAGGTCCGACCCAGGACTTGACACCGTTGGACTTCTTGCTGTGGGTGACAGCGAAAGAATGTGTGTACCACGGCGTCCCATTGATGCCGGGAGATATGCAACAATGTATTATCGCTGCATGTGTGGCAATAGCTACTGAAACGCTACAATCTGTGTAACAGACGCAAGCGGAAGATACTTCAAACATCTGTTGATGTGATGCAGGGTCATCGGACATGACGTTATAAATATTGTGGGGAAGGCTAACCAAAGACTGCGTTTTATTGGCAGGACACTTAGAAAATGTAACAGACCTACTAAGGAGATTGCCTACACTACGCTTGGCCGTCCTCTTTTAGAATACTGCTGCGCGGTGTGGGATCCTTACCAGATAGGACTGACGGAGTGCATCGAAAAACTTCAAAGAAAGGCAGCACGTTTTGTATTATCGCGAAATGTTGGAGAGAGTGTCACAGAAATGATACAGGGTTTGGGCTGGACATCATTAAAAGAAACGAGTTTTTCGTTGCGACGGAATATTCTCACTAAATTCCAATCACCAACTTTCTCCTCCGAATGCGAAAATGTTGACACCGACCTACATAGGGAGGAACGATCACCAAGATAAAATAAGAGCTCATACGGAAGGATACAGGTGTTCATTCTTTCCACGCGCTATACGAGATTGGAATAATAGAGAATTGTGAAGGTGGTTCGATGCACCCTCTGCCAGACACTTAAATTTGATTTGCAGAGTATCCATGTAGATGTAGATAGGTTAGTTGTGAGTGCGTCTTCCTTGCTGGATGTCACGCATAAAGTTGAGGTTTCTATAGGCCATAAGCCATTGATAATTGTGTTTAGGACACTAGGACCACTTCTTATCACTAAAACTGTACCTCTGTTGTCATTTGTGTAGAAAAAAACACACATGTTGCATTTTAATAAACGTAACTTTGTGTTGAAAGTGATGTTTTTTTACTTTCATGGATTGTGCATTTCTATCCATTACGTGAGGCCCTGATAGTTGATATTATTAAAGCACGTCTTGATAATTCTTTTCTTTTCCTGGTGCCGTTTTTCCCGCGAATACGCAGGATCGGCATGGTTAAGCGGACGTGGCAGTCAGTTGAAGGGGTGGCCGGATGCTCTTCCTGCCGCCACCCCGTACCCCCTGGAAAGGAATTAGTGTACCACAAGTGTCTGCGACAAGGGTAATCCATGAAATAGTGCGAAAGTGTTCAGATGTCTGCGAGCCGTGTAACTAAGGCGGGACGTGGGGACCATCCCGGTATTCACCTAGGGGGATGTAGAAAACCGACTAAAAACCACATCCAGGGTGGCCGGCACACCGGCCCTCGTCGTTAATCCGCCGGGCGGATTCGAACCGGGGCCGTCGCGCCTACCCGATTCCAGGAAGCAGTGCGTTAGTGCACTCGGCTAACCTGGCGGGTTAAAACACGTTTTCGTAATAATATGTATGTATGTATTATACTGGGCACCTAGAAACGACAGAGAGGCTTCGTCCCGCCGTAGCCCTCAGTGGTTCACAACCCCGCAACAGGCCACAGCAGTCCACCCACTGCATCACAGCTCCACACCGAACCCAAGATTATTGTGCGTTTCGGCCCCCAATGGATCCCCTCGGGAACGTCCCATACCAGACGACTTTGTTTTTATTGAGAACTGGGTGCAGTAAGATTAGGAAATTCTGCACCTAGTAGGATGGGAGTAGAGTTAACCCAGTGGCTCATGAGTTTCACTGTGTTGACAGTTTTTAACTGTCATTCCTCTGGCGTTTCGAATCTGTCGTGAGGTTGCAAAAGCATGCATGGCATAACGTCAGCTGTGAGTTCCCACTGCAGTGGACTGTGCACACTGGAAAGTTCAGGTCTGGTTGGAAACGCCAAAGAAGCTGCTGTTAACAGCTGCCCACTTTACTGGACGTCATGTGCCATGGGGTTATACTTTAGAGTATATTATTACTACAAATCATGCCGTTAATTCTCTCGCATCCCCCTTCCCCGTTACCCCTGACCTACCATGGAAGAACAGAGTAATGAAGAAGAAAAATAACTTTAAGGAACGGTTATGTGTTTGATATTCGCGCTTTATATCCAAAGGAAACGACTTCGTAGCAGCTATGAGTAGAATTACATGTGAATCTTTGCGGAAATACTCTGCTCAACGACGAGTTGCGGCCGCAGACGTCTCTTTAGGGGTATAACGGGGCAAGGGGGGTCGAATGCTGCAAAGTAAGAACCGTCAGGGCGAAAACTCGGCGGTCGTGGGCGGGCGGCGGGATCCAGATTAAAAATGTACGGCCGCCAAGGGAGTGGTTTAATATCGTCCCGGAACCCAGAAAAAGACCGGGCCCCTTTCCTTGCTCCTCCCTGCCAAAAGAGTAAAAAATTAATTGCGCTGAATATTGGAGGGAATCTTCACGTCGATTGGATTCTCTTTAACGGGGCTCAGCCTGTGGATACAAACTTCTCAGGGCGAGAGAGCGATTGGGCAGGCGATTGAGTAGTGGAAGATGCGGTAAGGGGAAAGAAACCCGCCATGCATTCAGAGGGGACTTCTGGAATACGGAAATGCCAGCTATAGAAATTCTGTCCCTTCATGCTTCTCCAGAGCTTTCTGTATGGTTGTTACAGAGGGTGTTTCAAAAACATTTTTTCGATTTCACAAGACTGTATCTTCGACATGAATACCTATAGAAGCTACAGTAAAATTTTATCTTTCACTTAGGACTAACAGTTTTTGTTTTAGAAAAGAAAAAGTGATTTTGTGAGCGTTTATCTTTTACACGGATGCAACAACAAGTTTGTGCCCTTTCTCCATTCTCGCTTGATATAATAGTTTTCACCTACCTTTCACAAAACGGATTCAGTGTTTTGAAATGGGCATAAGTCCGCGAACGCTAGCTTCGTAAAATTAAAAAGGAAAAATTATATTAAATTTCAGCCTCCAGTTGCATAAGCAAAGAAACTTTACATAGGTTTCGGCTATAATAATGTAGCCTTCTTCAGAAATGTCACAATATAAAATTAAAACATGCCAGATATTGGCCTTGTCAAACTTAAAACGTTAGTAGTACAGCACATAGTCATAAGACTGCGTCACTTCTACTAATGTATTGACGATAGGCTTCACAAACGGGCCAGACAGGTGGGCCGCGGACTCTCCATAAAAGGCAAAACACATATAACAATTGTATTGTACGTAAGTAAGAATAAACATTAATTGATAACATTATATGTTACAACAGCTAAAAATGTTACTGGCAAATAAACCATAATAACTGAAGTTACACTTCTATCAGAGGCAACTGACATTATACAGCGTAAAGGAACCTTTTAATAAGAAAAAGGCCATAAGTTAAGGTTATCAGTGCCTGAAATATGTGGACCTTAGCTAAGAATGAACGCCTGTAAATGATAATAAGGACAATTGTCTCACACAGCTTAGCGGCTAGATATACAAATATGTGATCAGCAATTGATGCATGTGAAAACCAGTAGGCTGTATGTCATAGCCAGCTACTGACGTAGGTAGAAGGTCATACAAAGTAATGGATTTATCGGATAATAGGTGCGTACAACGCCACAAAACATTATAAATACATTATAGGCAATAGAGTTATATGCAAACTTTATGCAGCTCTTAAATATAAATACACCATTTCACGTGTAACAAATTGTGAAACAGCATTTAACATAGGTTAATGTATTAAACATGCAGTGTATAATCGGGGAATACCCGAAGCTACTAATAAGAACAAAAAGGCTGTATGTCGTAGCCAGGTATTGGCGTGGGTAATAAGCAGTATACAGTATTAGATTTGACGGGTTAATAAGCAGTACGTAGGGACGTACCACGCCACAAGTTATTATAAAGGCAGTTATAAGAAGTCAGTTGTATGCAAAATTTAAGAAGCTCATGATTAGAGATACACCATTTAACGTCTATCAATTATGAAAAAGACTTTAACTTATAGAAAATAACGATTACGTGAAATGTGTATGTAAACATAAAGATAAGAGGGCGACACAGAAAGTCCCGCGTCATCATGGTACACGAAGCAAGGGCTGAAATCCTTCGAAGAAGTTCTTACTTTTCAACTGCAATTGGTCATTAAGCAAGTTGTCTTTATCATAAAGGAGGTGTTTGAAAATTTTCATTTCTTCGAGTGCATCTATCCTGCATCCTTAGCTTCTTGGTTTAAGAGCTCTATGTTTATCAGTGGGTTAGGGGCATGGGCTATTTGGATTAGATGTTCTGCAAATGTCGAGCCACAGGTGCCATCTCCGCTTTTAGTGGGCAAATGCTCTTTTATCTAGCCGATAAAGCTCTTCCTGTCTGACCTATGTAATAACTAGGGCAATCGCTACAGGTAATTTTGTAAACAGGTGTTTACAGCATTTAAAAAAAGAAAAGGCCCGTTTGTGTGGCCTATCGGCAATACATTAGTAGAAGTAACGCAGTCAGACTATGTACTGTACTACTAATATTTTAAATTTGACAAGGCCAATATCTGGCATGTTTTAATTTTAATTTTGTATTGTGACATTTCTGAAAAAGGCTAAATTATTATAGTCGAAACCTAGGTAAAGTTTCTTTGCTTATGCAATTGGAGTCTCAAATTTAATATAATTGCTTTTACAGTTGCTGACTCTGCTGCACCATGCTAAAATATTCAAAAAGGAAAAACTTAATTGCGAAAAAAATTTCCACATTAGGGTTGTAATTTACTTTCTTTTCATAGTTATTTATTGTGGAAAGAAATATTCTACCGAATCTTCTTATTTCTGACAATTCTATTGAGATAGTAAACAAAAAAGAAATGAAGACTGATGCCCATTTCAAAATGAAATTAAAGAAAATAATTTAGAACAGCATTAATACAACTTAAAGTAGTATAATTTTAGGTAACTGAACACCAATACAGACATGTAAGACATATTTACATAAGTAATGCATTTATATACGACATTTAGCCCCATAAGGTTTGACGCAGTGCCTTCTAATCAGCTTCTTTTCCGCCTTTCTTGGCCATTCACAGATCTCTCATAGAAAGGTACTGTATGTCCTCCTGAAATAATTGCTGGACTTTTGTAATGTCTTCCACTTTTTTTGAGACACTCGGACAGTTCTTCAAGTACACCTTTTCTGTAGGCAATGATATATTTCCACACTGTTCCAACTTAAAGCTACGAGAGCTGGATCGGTCGATAAAGTCATAAGTTTTCAATACTCCACTGTTGTGCCTCTTGCGTTAAACATGTAGTATTCGTTTTCTTCTTTCGGATATCCTTCCCTAATGATTCAGTAGATAAAACTTTTCTCTTACGAAATTTCTTCCACCAGCTTTGAAATCAGTTTTCTCGTGAAGTACACTTGTAAAGCCTCCAACAACATTTTTGCATACTGTGTAAGTTTATCAACTTACTTGCTATCAGAAGCAGTAGTTCTCGGTTTCAATGTCTTACCACTGTATTGTACATGTTAAAGTCTTTTAATTTTGCACTTTTATTATCGCAATTTGATTATAGCTCTCAGGAATTTTTATACCTCTATTATGGCTTTTGGGAATTATTTTGTCTTAAGAATCAGATTCAGAACTCATCTTTCCAGGATGATTAAAGAATCTAACTAAAATAAAAATAGCAACAATATTAACAGCAAAGAATTATGGAAATGGCAAGAGTTTCGCAGCCTGATTACACGAAAGCGCTAGTATAGTTGTTTTAAATACGGCATCAGCCATGGACTGATGCCCCTTTTCAAAACGTACGGAATTTCCAAACCATGGCAAGGATGACAGTATGCGATGGACTGGTGCCCTTGTCAGTGAAAACTAACGGATAGAGTCGTAAGGAACTCCTTACTTCATTTTCTTATAAAAATGTGAGTGATGCCTTTTTCAAAACCACTTATTTAAATGTTCAGAGTCCCATCCGCGACGAACAACTGAACGGGAGTCAGTCTTGTCCCACACTTGTACGAGCACGTCTGGACTTACTATATTCACATCGGTTGCTACGCAGCGTCCCCAAAAGCACATCGACTGAGTTTTCCACAAATCCTCACAAAAATAAAAGATATCATACCATCATATCAGGATACCTTGCGACCAATTGGGCAAAGCCAAATCCGTGCACCCCATACGGCCAATACATAGTTGAGACAGCACTTTACTAAGAAATGCTTTTACATGCAGGTGCCAACTTGATGGTTCAGCGTCCGGTTGAAGGATGCATTTTAACACATTTTTATGGGTGCCTTATCGGCATCTCGGATCAGTGCTCATTCGGTATTGACGAGTTGCACCCGTACTGGCAACCACAACTTACTACTGGCGCCTCGGCAAACCTTCAGCTCAGATTCGTAAGTTATTTACTTCTACTTTCTATCTTCGCTCATAAAGAAGATATAGTCATGTGAATTCGCCCGTACTTCGCTATACCTGTAATAATTGTTCTAGTGAAGACATTTCGTACTATAAAGCATGTTAATAGAAATAATGTAAAATTTTTGGACGTTGATCACGGAACGAAAGAAGGAAAAAATATACAATGATAGAAAAAAGTCGCATCACGAGGAAGTTACCCGAATGTAACGGACATTGAAAGATGTGACGCACAATTTCAGGGAAAGTGGAAGAGTTATTCAAGAGAAAGTGTTTCACAAACTGAGCAAGTCAATAAGCTGTCAGGCTTCACAGAGATTGACAGCGTTGTTAGATGTCCTCCTGAGCGATATCGCGCCGAATTTTGTCCAATTGGCGCATCATATCTTCAAAATTCCGAACTGGTTGCACGCTCCAAACGTTCTCAATTGGAAAAGGAACACTACGATCTTTCTGGCCGAGGTAGTGTTTGGCAAGCACAAAGACAAGCAGTAGGAACTCTCGCCGTATGGGGCGGGCATTATCTTGCTGAAATGGAAGTCCAGGATGGCTTGCGATGGAGGGCAACAAAACGGGGCGTAATATCGTCGACGTATAGCTGTGCTATTAGTGTGCCGCGGATGACACCACAGGGGTCCAACAAAAAAAAGTGACAGTCAGGTTGGTACCCCACTGCAGTCTACGGCTTCTGCAGACTCGCCTTCGGCCTGGAATCTCATCGACTGCAGTAGAAGTGTCTTCAGTGATCAATCACCCTTAGAAGTAAATAAACTGGAACCAGTCTTGATCGCTTAACTTTTTTAATATGGTGACCGATCAGATCATCTTCAAACCATGAATGTCTGCCGGAGGCGGTGGCGCATGGCAACCCTCTTGTTTGTGGCTGGTGTGCCGTTTCTTTTCATAGCAGGACGTTTTTGGTTGTCATTAGCGGCACCCTTACAGCACAACGGTATGTCAACGATATTCTACGTTCTGTTTTGTTAACCTTCATGTCGAGCCATCCTGGACTTACATTTCAGCAAGATAATGCCTGCAAGATATTCCTCAGGAGGACATTCAACAAATCTATCAATCAGTACCACACCGTAAAACTGCTTGTATTGTGGCCAGAGTTGGACCAACGCTTTATTGACTTGTTCAGTTTCTGAGGCTCTTTTTCTTGAATAAATCGTCCATTTTTTGTGAAATTGTACTCATGTGTCTGTCTGTACACGTACACCACATATGCCAGTTTCTGTCCCATTCTGATAATTCCTTCGTGGCGCGTATTTTTTTTGTCTTAGAGTGTAATTTAATGTCCGGTCAACGACAATGTTTTGGGAGGCGGATCACAAGCTGGGATAGGTCAGTAAAGGGCAAGACTATCAACCCTGTCCTTCATCAAGGAATCGTACCAGAATTCGCGTTGACTCCTTCAGGTAACAGCACGGAAACTGTAAATTAGGATGGTGGTACTTGGGTTTGAACATATGACATGCAGAATACAAATACAGTGAAATAGCAAGCCAGGAGCTGGGAGCGGTAAAGTGCCAGGCCGCAAAAAAACATAACTTGTCACGCAGGAAAGATCAATTGATTTTATTTAACAGGTTGTGCAAACTGTTATTATTAAGGATCTTTTTTTATCACATGGAATTTGGTAAGCAGATGAATATAATTGTTTATAACTATGCAAAAGAATCAGCAACAAAGATTTAGTACTTCAGATTTGACGATTATTAATTTAAAATTTAAAATCATGAACTCGCCTAGACGTTCACTTCTCTTAGATGGCTCTGTCGTAAATGAAATACAATAAAGCGCAGTAGGAATTCAGGTACTACTAGAACAGACCGAAAACATTTCACTTAACAGATATTCCAGAATAGTATATAAATTATGAATAAACATTCGGTTAACACATCAGTTAACACCTGTAACACACCAGATCACGACAAGCAATGAGCAACCGTAAAAACAATAGAAAATTTACCTTTCTCGCCATGCGGAAGAAGACTGAACTCTTATAAATTGGTAGCAGTTGTTTTCTTAAAGATCCCGAGATTAGAAACAAATAAAAAACTCATCCAAGAGAGAGTGCTCTAATGTATATAGCTTGGTTCTAAGTTACAGCTCTATAAAGGAATGTGTAAATAAAATTTAAACGGAAACGCCTGCAGGACTTAAACAGCAGACAGTAAGATTGAATTAACATGTACCTGAATAGCAAACACATTACATAAAACGAGCACAAATAATATTTATCAACTGCCGTAGGGGCTCAGATCTGATACACAGGACATAAACAAGACGTCCCGAATAACTATACCATAAACAATTTTAGAACTGCAAGTTAGCCATAATGAACCAGTAAAGTCATTAAATAAAAGTGGGCTTAACTTAAACCGAAAACAATACAACAGATATAGTTTAAAGAAACCTATGGGACAGCGGACAGCTCCGAATAATTGTGTGTACAGTGTACACATTAACTCACTCACCAAATAAGTGCAACAAGTGCCCATGACTGTGGCTCAGTAATGCCACTTTGGAAGTGAGTTCTGTAGCCACAACCAGCAGACGTAGCCACCAGAAGTCTTCCACCAAATCGGAGCGATGTGATCATGTAAGATGGCAGAAATAGAGACTCACAAACTCACTCAAAGTCATATTCAAATCCGACAAATGCTCATAGCATCTACGTGCCACAAGACTGACAGCACTTCTCATTGGATGCCTTCCTACAGCAGTGGGTGGTGTACGACACGCAGCCGTCTCATTCGCAAATCTGTGAAATTAGCGTGACGGAGGGCGCGCATGCTCCTGGCTGGACATGAAGGAAGCGGTTGCTTAGTTGACTAGATAAAGAGGTTATACCCCACTTTCAAATCCATATCGAAGCAACGTGTAGATCATAGAGTGTGAAACCGCAACTCCGCTTGATTTAACATCGCGCAAAGCTGTATAACTAAATGAGGCGCCGATAACGATAAGGGCCTAAAGGACATGGTCGTCGATTTTGAGATTGTAGCACGTATGCATGGTCCTGACATCTCTTGGTCTAACGTGAACAAGATCTATCAGTGCTGTGCCCCTATGCCTGTATATATGAACATTTGCGAAAAGCTGTCCCATCTAATTCTTTGATATTCACTTCCATAAAGGCCCAAAGCACAAATTTTCATTGCTGTGGGAATGCTCACTGGCTACAGTGGCGTTCATTTCTTCATAAAAGGTGGAAGTAATTGAAGGAATGCACCATCATTACCTCGTTTTCCGTGGTTTCGGCATTCCAGTCTGTTAAATGGGCAATGAGGACTTCAGAACCTTAAAGGGCGTTAGCGACCTCACTACCAAACCAAGAGGTTCGTGGTAACAACGGAAGTTTCAGCAATTTTACAGTAGTGAAGGTTGACATCAGATGCTGTTTAAATTAACATATGCTGTTTTGAAGTGATGGGAGGCCACAATTTTCTTCAAAAATTGTTATTATTTCTCAACAGTTTGGAGATGCCTTGTAAAATTTGGTACGCAAATACGTAGACGGAAGATATATATCAACTTTGAAACATAAACACTTAACAGAGGCCCTAGATCAAACCTGAAATACATAGACTTAAAAAAGACTACTACATTGCATGCCCAAAGAGAACAGACAGTTTTATCTGAACCTCGAGCCAGAGAATAGGCTTAATGAAGATGATGATAACGAGGACCATGAAGCGTTGGGATAAGTCGTAATGGTTTGTGTGGTGCATATATTATCTGTCCTTTATATTCTGATTCTAGTTCCACATTCATTAGAAATTACACAACAGTCGAAACGACACTTGTGCCACTAGACTATAAATAAAAAAATTATGGTTAACATTAATAATAATAATCCTAAACATTAAATAAAATTTCGTGACATAAAGAAGGTATGTGAGTTTTTCATAGTAAATATAGAATTTTGAGCCTTGTTGAAAAAAAAAAAAAAAAGTCAAACCTGTGAGACTGGCGGTTTGCCTACAAATCTGATTTTCACAAATGTATATTTTTCTCAAAAAATTGTATCTGTGCTTTATGCCCTTGTGGTCCTCAGCGCCTCAGATACAGCCGGCTTCAGAGAACTACAACTGTAGCAACATAGGTATTCAAAAAGACTTCTTACTTTTACTTTCTTTATGTTACGCAATATTATAATTCTATAAAATAAGACTACTTTAGGTAGGAATATCATTGGCCAATAAAAATAAAATGACGTACGTGCATCACAACAATCAGAAAAAACGGATACCTCCTCACTTTTCAGGAAATATCACACAAACAATGCACGAGAACACGATAATCAACTTGTTAATGCACAAATAAATGTTAGAAACTAGACACTAAAAATATCATTGTAAAAATCACATAAAAAAAGAAATTTATGCCTGACGTATCGCATGGGAGCCTCTGTGGTTACAGCACCCAGTCAGACACTTGCGCTAGAATTCATTTTTAGTGCAGTTAAACTTCGTCACGGCTTTAGACTGTTTCTCTTGCTTCTGTCATTATTCTGGTCGTCTACGCGTTCGGCTGTCTGTCGCTGTACTGTGTTCACTCAGTGCTGCTGCAAATCTGTTAGTGAGATCAGTATATGCTTTTGGCTTAAGCAATGCACTGCAAGTTCGATAGGCCGCGTTCATATATGAGGACCTTATTTTTCCGATTTCACGGTAATGTACAGTATATCTTTTCACAAGCTACGACATGGACGCGAAATGATCAGTGATCCGAAAATAGAATAAATTTCCTTTACTTCACTCGGGAAGCTGTTTATTATTTATGTCATATCCAAAAGATCGCCACTTGAGCGTTTGTCAATCACTGTCTCTTAACTTTTTCTTTTAACAATCTAACTTTTGTCGTGTTTTATTTGGTAGCTTTTTATTACTGTAATGCCTTTTACAGCTTATAAGCTTATTACAGACTTTACTGATTGTATTCATCTTTATTTTACATCGTACAGTTATCATTGAAGAAGATGTGTACGCACACAGTAACGACATCTGGCGAACTTGCAACACAAGCGTTTTGTGGCTACTATATGGCAATTAGTTTTGAACGGTAGTGATGCTGACAAGATTAGTCTTGTGTATACTATTATAGATATGTTTGACGATGTGGCGCTGATTTTGTGTTTAGCATTAGACGGTGCCTCTATGGCACCAGTTTATTAGGACATGGTTATTTTTAGAAAACAAGTATGTTTCATCATATTTATAGCGCACAAATACACATGTATGTGAGTAATACTTTTCATCACAGTCTATTTTATTGTTTTAAGCTGTAGGCAATCTGCTTGTTGTATTTGTGTTTTTCCAATATTTTGTTGCAGATCTGAAGATGGTCATTGTCGACCGAAACCAGTAGTCTGATGATATAGAAATTTGTGGCCATAGTCGTGAATTAAAGGAAATTTAGAGTATCTTTTACTTTTCTCTGGCATTCTGTTTGAAAACAGTACGTCCTGGGTTGGTCTGAGTCGTGTGCTCGCGTGGACTGGTATATCCATATGTTCTATGGTCTTGAATACTCATACTGTATACTAAATCCCAATCTCATTCATTAATTTATGTCATCTGTAACGTGACCTGCTTTTTCTTACTTAATTTGATTGCGATATTGATCAATGACCTTCATTGTACGTCTGCTTACTCTGTAAAAACGAGTGGATCTTCTGAGAGGGTCTGTTATTCGCAGCCCCATTTTTCCGAAATATCCTTTGTTTTTCCCTGCAGCTGCATGCTTATGTAAGATCATGGTCTCCAGTAGGCCACACTATGGTTCCATGCCTTTTTCACCTATACACAAACATTTTGCCCATTCCCCAGCTCTACGAGGACTATTATATACTATCTGCTTTTCAGCACTTTCAAGTAGATAATCATACGGGATACTGACGGTAAATTTATCTCTCACCAAATACTCGTATAAGCGCTTATGATCTGTATTCAGAGATTACAATTTGTGTACTTAGCCAACGCTCAGAGCTGTCACAGATTATAGAAACTTCACAGACAAGGGGTCTCCATTGGACTAAAAATTCACACTCTGTGCTCTCACTAATTCACTTTCCTTACTGACTTAATCTGTTTTCTGTTGAAGTTGTGAAGGTTAGATATTATCGCCAACTAAGTTAATAGTGCATTGCGCATTTACTTAGGGTTGCCGGGAAAACTACTGTAACCAAATTACAAATAATCCGAACTTTAGCTGCGTTGTTAAATTAATAAAAAGACGACAGCAGTTGGCTTTCACACTACAGGCATACCACAAAAATGTGCAAGCAGACGATCCTTACTGATGCTAGCGAAAATCAGTAATAAAATACCCTAAATAAAACTATATCTCAAAATACTTTGTAATGAGTAATTTTTAGATCTAGCAGAAGTGTCGCGTTGCAAATATGTTTCACTACAACAATTATAATATTTATATTTGTTCTTGTTGTTTGAGACCGGTTTGATGCAGCTCTCCACGCTACTGTATCCTATGCAAGCTTCTTCATCTCCTGGTACCTACTGCAACCTACATCCTTCTGAATCTGCTTAGTGTATTCATCTCTTGGTCTCCCTCTACGATTTTTACCCTCCACGCTGCCATCCAATAGTAAATTGATGGTCTCTTGATGCCTCAGAACTTGTCCTGCAAACCGATCCCTTCTTCTAGTCAAGTCATGTCACAAATTCCTCTTCTCCTCAATTCTATTCAGTACTTCTTCATTAGTTATGTGATCTACCCATCTAATCTTCAGCATTCTTCTGTAGCACCACATTTCGAAAGCTTCTATTCTCTTCTTGTTTAAACTATTTATCGTCCATGCTTTACTTCCATACGTGGCTACACTCCATACAAATAATACCAGAAACGACTTCCTGACACTTAAATCTATACTCGCTGTTCACAAATTTCTCTTCTTCAGAAACGCTTTCCTTGCCATTGCGAGTCTACATTTTATAACCTCTCTATTTCGAGCATCATCAGATATTTTACTGCCGAAGTAGCAAAAACCATCTACTACTTTAAGTGTCTCATTTCCTAATCTAATTCCCTCAGCATCACTTGATTTAATTCGACCACTTTCGATTATTTTCGTTTTGCTTTTGTTGATGTTCATCTTATATCCCCCTTTCAAGACATTGTCCATTCCGTTCAGCTGCTCTTCCAGGTCATTTGCTGTGTCTGACAGAATTACAATGTCGTCGGCGCAAACATCAAAGTTATTATTTCCTCACCATGGATTTTGTTTACTTCTCCAAATTTTTCTTTTGTTTCCTTTACTGCTTGCTCAATATACAGACTGAATGACATCGGGGAGAGGATACAACCTTGTCTCACTCCCTTCCCAACCACTCCTTCCCTTTCATGCCCCTTGCCTCTTATAACTGCCATCTGGTTTCTGTACAAATTGTAAATAGCTTTTAGCTCCCTATATTTTACCCCTGCCACCTCCAGAATTTAAAAGAGAGTTTCGACTTAGGTCTTTTAGTGCTCTGTCAAATTCTGCACGCAGTATCATATCTCCCATTTCATCTTCCTCTATATCCTGTTCCATTTCCATAATATTGTTCTCAAGTACATCGCTCTTGTTTAGACCCTCTATATACTCCTTCCACCTTTCTGCTTTCCCTTCTTTGCTTAGAACTTGGTTTCCATCTGAGCTCTTGATATTTATACAAGTGGTTCTCCTTTCTCCAAAGGTCGCTTTAATTTTCCCGTTGGCAGTATCTATCTCACCCCTAGTGAGATATGCCTCAACATCTTTACATTTGCTTAGCCATTTTGCACTTCCTGTCGATCTCATTTTTGAGACGTTTGCATTCCTTTTCGACTGCTTCATTTACTGCATTTTTATATTTTCTCCTTTCATCAATTAAATTCAATATTTCTTCTGTTACCCAAGGATTTCCACTAGCCCTCGTCTTTTTTACCTGCTTGATCCTGTGCTGCCTTCACTATTTCATCCCTCAAAGCTACCCATTCTTCTTCTACTGTATTTATGTCCCCCATTCCTGTCAATCGTTCCCTTATGCTCTCCCTGAAACCTCTCTACAACCTCGGGTCCTGTCCGTTTATCCAGGTCCAATCTCCTTAAATTCCCACCTTTTTGCAGTTTCTTCCGTTTTAATCTACAGTTCATAGCCAATAGATTGTGGTCAGAGTCCACATCTGCTGCCGGAAATGTCTTAAAATTTAAAACCTGGTTCCTAAATCTCTGTCTTACCATTATATAATCTATCTGAAACCTTCCAGTATCTCCGGGCTTATTCCATGTATACAACCTTCTTTCATGATTCTTGAACCAAGTGTTAGCTATGATTAAGTTACGCTCTGTGCAAAATTCTACCAGGCCGCTCCCTCTTTTATTTCTTAACCCCATTACATATTCATCTACTAGGTTTCCTTCCCTTCCTTTTCCTACTATTGAATTCCAGTCACCCATGACTATTAAATTTTCGTCTCCCTTCACTACCCGTGTTGTGTACATAGTTCCGCGTAGTCAGCGCGTACACAACTGTCCCTCTAGAGCGCGCCCCGCTAAGCACAACAGCGCAGGCGCAGCGCTCGTCCGTCTCCGCTCTACGAGATGGCGTTGCCATAAAGACGGACCAAATTCTGCTTCCACCGATCCGCGTATTAATATGTAACGCAGCCAATGAGATTGCTGCTGACGTAGAACCTTTTCTTCTCGCGGATCACACTCGCGCAGTGATACCTGAACGCGCAAGGTATTATAACGAGTGTACAGACCTCCGATCAGTCAGTCTGCATTTGTCTGCACCAGTCTGTACTAGTCTGTATTAGTCTGTACCAGTCTATAGTCAAGTTTCAGTCTGCACCTAATAAGGTTACCATATTCCTGTACATAGCCGTGAAGATAAATGAATAGACAAGATTAACGTACCAAGACCAAAGGAACTTCAGATTGTCAATTGTAAACAGCATCCAGAATCAAGTTAATGTCTACGCTTTTTATTATTTTAATATATGTGTGTGAAAATTAATCAAGTTCTGTTTAAAGTTGGTCACCGTCAATCTGCTACTCTAAGCGTGCAAGTGGCATTTCTATCGTCTGACCTAACGGCAGAAGATAAACACGCCACGATAAGACCACGAGACATATTGCTGACACTTGCCTACTTCGTTAGAGCGACAAGACAAATAATCTGATGGTGAGTGTACCGAAGGTCTTACAGTACGCACACCACAACCTGAATAAATTCTTTTACCTCATCAGAAACTTCATGAATCTCTTCGCCATCTGCAGAACTAATTGGCATATAAACTTGTACTACTGTGGTAGGCGTTGGCTTCGTGTCTATTTTGGCCACTATAATGCGTTCACTATGCTGTTTGTAGTAGCTTACCTGCACTTCTATTTTCTTTATTCATTACTAAACCTGCTCCAGCATTACGCCTATTTGATTTTGTATTTATAACCCTCTACTCACCTGACCAAAAGTCTTGTTCCTCCTGCCACAGAACATCACTAATTCCCACTACATCTAACTTTAACCTGTCCATTTCCCTTTTTAAATTATCTAACCTACCTGCCCGATTAAGGGATCTGACATTCCACGCTCCGATCCATAGAACGTCAGTTTTCTTTCTCCTGATAACAACGTCCTCTTGAGTAGTCCCCGCCCTGAGATCCGAATGGGGGACTATTTTACCTCCGGAATATTGTACAGAAGAGAACGCCATCATCATTTAACCATACAGTAAAGCTGCATGCCCTCGGGAAAAATTATGTCTGTAGTTTCCCCTTGCTTTCAGCCGTTCGCCGTACCAGCACAGCAAGGCCGTTCTGGTTAGCGTTACAAGGCCAGATCAGTCAATCATCCAGACTGTTGCCCCTGCAGCTACTCAAAAGGCTGGTGCCACTCTTCAGGAACCACAAGTTTGTCTGGCCTCTCAACCTAGCGAGGTGGCGCAGTGGTTAGCACACTGGACTCGCATTCGGGAGGACGACGGTTCAATCCCGCGTCCGGCCATCCTGATTTAGGTTTTCCGTGATTGCCCTAGATCACTTCGGGCAAATGCCGGGATGGTTCCTTCGAAAGGGCACGGCCGATTTCCTTCCCCATCCTTCCCTAATCCGAGCTTGTGCTCCGTCTCTAATGACCTCGTTGTCGACGGGACGTTAAACACTAATCTCCTCCTCCTCCTCTGGCCTCTCAGCAGATACCCCTCCGTTGTGGTTGCACCTGCGGTACGGCTATCGTGCATCGAAACGCATTTGGTGGTGACAAAAGTAAGCACTCTCTTGTAGATTCACAAACGGATTTATGGGAGTAGATTCAGTTATCTTGGCTCAAAAAATTCATTTTACAAAATTTGTCTCAAAGAGTCTTGTAACTTCAGATACGGAAAGATTTCAACAGGAAATCTTTATCGGTTGCAGAGTTAAGGAGGAATATGTATGCCAGAGCTCGTGTGACATTTGAACATAGTATGCCACTTTGTCTATTAGATCCTATCTATCAGTTTTCTGTCAGTTTTTGGGATGTGTTTTTCAAATATCTGTGGCGCAGAATGGCACTGGAAATTTCTCACACTCGTTACATAAAGTTCAGTCGTTTGAATGTTCGCCTGAGAACTGTTTCTTCTTTGAACTGTGTTACGTTACATTGTGTTGTGTTATTGAGTGTGTAGACCACTTTCCGTATTTTAGTGCTATTTCTGAGGAGATGCTTTTTCATTTAGAAACATGAAAACGCAAAGCACTTTGTAAAAGGACAAATGCATGTTTTCGTGGAAACAGACGTAGTAATTTACTGTGGAATACCAATAATCGTAATCACACACCAAGTTCTTCGTTGAGAAAAGTGAAAATCAGGTTATGTCCTACGAAATCAACAGCAAATAGTGAAAATGTGATTGATGATATGGATTTAATGTTTAAGGAAATAAATATATGCCTTCGTTGCGTGTGTGGCAAACAGGTACAATTACATTCTGTCTCCTTAGGCTTCTACCGTAAAGTAGCAACTACATTACCAGATTTACAAGAGTTTGTGGGCAAAGGTCGCTCGACATAACTTGTCACAGGAATACTAACCACTTATTATGACAACGTCATCATAGCTAACAGCTCACATGATGGAAACCTGAAAAAGGTATCTGATCTGTGTGGTTTCACAAAAGTTCCTCAGATGTCAAGCCACTGCATACATATTGTTCTAAAGGTGCTGGTTAGCACCAGTATCAACGAACACTACAAACTGAAACACAAAAATCTCTCAGTGCCAGTGATAAAGCAACAGAACCAGTTGTTAGTGATCTTTGTGATCCAAAAACGATAAAACGGCGTGAGGCTGGATTCAATCAAAACGCTGATGAGTTGGTCCACTCCAAAATTTGGAACTTAATTCCCAAAGAGTGGCCTTTTTGAAAGACGAATGGTGCAATTGGGATGCTGTTATTACCTATAATGATTGATTAAATTAATGATGATTAAAAGTTTCTGAGAGACTAAATGTAACGCGGATAAAAGTATGATAAAATGTGGAGAATTAACTCTCCTGAATAAAAGTGCAGAATGTTCGACAAAAAATGACAAGAAAAGCAAGAAAAATGCTGAAACTTCAAAATAAAGCAAGTTAGGAAGAAGAGTAGGGAGTATGCCTTTCACCTATGCAGTTTTAATTTACAATAGTCATCCTAGCTTACAGCAAGGCATTTTTCAAACTTTCAAGCTGATTTTCTCTGTTTGTTTATTTACAGAATAGTAACTTTTTCTAACACATGATTCATCTTATAATTTTTGAAGGGTACTCCACTTATGATGGTCTATAATATTCATCAGAATTTATGCTGAAGATAGAAACCTTTTGAGCTATGAATATTTAATGGGTGAAAATACGATACAAAAAGTATTTAAGAACTGTGTTTATCATCAAACAGTTTCCGCAAGGAGTGACTTGATTATCCTTGTGAAAGTTCAACCTATGTATTACAGCTGTAAATCCCAATGAAAATAAACTGAGTTATCAAGGAAAACATGAATACCAACATTGTTGCAGGGTTACATTTTAATTGGTAATTGCAACATCGTAAGCTAGTTATCAATCCAACCGTCAGCCTTTCTCGTTGTCTGTACAGGTATTTCTTCACATAATTTATTGCGTGGAATTACCTTTCATATTTTTTGAGGAACAAAAATTACAATGTCCCCTAACTTTACTGTGTCCCCTAACTTTACTGTACCTTCCCCTTTAAAATATTTTGAACAACTGTAAAGCAACGACGGACGCAGTTGCTAACGAATAAAGAAAGAAGTGATAAAACTTTCATCAATCCGGAAATTGTTTTGAACACCACAGTACTTCCGAAGTTCTCTTGTACTGGAGGATGTATGTCCTTGCCTCTTCGACCTTTGAACTGACTTACCCAGCCAGTTATAGGAGTTGCTGTTTAATATAGGCTTTGAGCCACGTTAACAAACTTCACCAGAGCTGACAGAAGTCGTAAGCGACTAATAAATATCTTGAGATCGACCGGGGATAAAACCTGTAACATTTGGATAACCCATCTGGAATTTTACCATCGAGCTATCGGTTTACACCCAGGAACGATACCACAACATTTGGGAAGGGATATCCACTGTGTTTTAGTGAAGATAATTTATGTCTCTCTCTCTCTCTCTCTCTCTCTCTCTCTCTCTCTCTCTCTCTCTCTCTCTCTCCCCTCTTTTCTTTAATCCAACACAATAAAAGAGCCTGAGATATCTAAAGATTTACAACGATATCGAGTCATATCAGTGTAGTCTAGTGGGTAATGACGAAGAATTTTAATTCAATTGGGTGTGTATCTTCAATCTTAAGCATAGCTAAAATTTTAGTTAAAGAACAGAATTTGTCTACCTCAGACTCCATCGTTAAGATCACCAATGCACGCTAGTAGCTACTCTGTGATGTAGCTGGTTCGAAACCTGCAACTGTACAAATAAAATTTCGTCATCAGTAGCTGGAGAAGAGATTGTATTCTGTTCTGGATCACCAGACTTTCCGATAATATCCTCAGTGAAATCCCAAAACATTTTCACAGTCTCACCTGGAGTGACGAGGTATTTGACAGTAAAACTTCAGAAGGATGGGAGTGATTAATCCCCATTACACCTCGGTTCTCTTTGAGTGCATATGCCTGTGTGCTAGCAACAGTTCACACTCTCTTCCCTCCCTCTGTCATCGTTATGAACAAAACAAAAATGACACTGTAATCTACGCTGGTATTATAATGGTGCGGGTCGGCTCTTAAAGTGGTGTAGAGATTAGTGTTGCTTAAGTTGGTGTTCAGATCTGAAGAAGCTGAAAATTCAGTACTGATTTTGTGGTGTCACCGCCAGACACCACACTTGCTAGGTGGTAAGCCTTTAAATCGGCCGCGGTCCGTTAGTATACGTCGGACCCGCGTGTTGCCACTGTCAGTGATTGCACACCGAGCGCCGCCACACGGCAGGTCTAGAGAGACGTCCTAGCACTCGCCCCAGTTGTACAGCCGACTTTGCTAGCGAAGCTACACTAATAAATACGCTCTCATTTGCCGAGACGATAGTTAGCATAGCCTTCAGCTACGTAATTTGCTACGACCTAGCAAGGCGCCATTACCAGTTTATATTGAGATTGTACTTAATGTATCATCAAGAGCGATGTTCTCCAATTATGGATTAAAGTTAAGTATTACATCAACTACGTACTTTATTTGCTTCTATAATTCCCTTAACAGTTCCAGACCTCACGCCAGCCTGCGTGAGCTTTAACGCGTGCATTTCGGCCCCCTCTAGCAACACGGTGTTGGCTCTTCTGCCAACACATCACATTTCATTCTGAATAAGATCAAAATATGAAATGCGCTCATCAATGCTACATCTGTTGTTCAATAAAGTCTTTCAATAACTGTATCGTGTCCACCAGGTGGGTGCTGTTAGTGACTAACATAAGTCGATCTTAACAAAATAGTTCCATGCCAAATAACAGATAACATGACTACCGCACGGTCATGCCTTATAACTCGATGCCATACTAACTGTTAACCTAACAACCAATTTAGGAGAATGCTGATGTGGTTATCCAACACAAAAGCCATTAACGTCGCCAGTCAACGCAGAAATCTTCTTATGATTGCCCAAAAGCAAAACCACGGACTTCTGAAAACACATTTTATCTCTACTACAGCAATGTCAAAGAGTTCACTTGAACAAAAAATTGTTCATCAATCGTCATGTTCTAAACTGAAGTGCTCGCAGTTCATTCAGTGCTACAAATCATTTTCTAAACTGTTCTTCAAAGCTCTTTAACTAGCAACGTTGTCCAAAAATGCATTTCGATGTATTCACGAAGTGTTAGTTTATAGAACGGTTAAATTTCCCAAAATGATATATATATTTTGAAGAGCCAAAGAAACTGGTACACCTGTCTAATATCGTGTAGGGCCTCCGAGATCACGTAGAAGTGGCGAAACACGACATGGCATGAACTCGACTAATGTCTGAACTAGTGCTGCAGGGATATTCTCCACCATGAATCCTGCAGGGCTGTCCATAAATGCATAAGAGTACGTTGGGGTGGAGATCTCTTTCGAATAGCACGTTGCGAAGTATTCCAGATATGCTAAATAATGTTCATATCTGGGAGTTAGGTGGCCATCGCAAGTATTTAAACTCAGAAGAGTGTTACTGGAGCCACTCCGTGGCAGTTCTGAATGCGTGAGGTGTAGCTTTATCCTGCTGGAATTGCCCAAGTAGATCGGAATGCACAGAGGAGACGAATGCATGCAGGTGATCAGACAGGATGCTTCCGTACGTGTCACCTGTCAGAGTCGTATCTAGCCGTATCAGGGGCCCCATATGACTCCAACTATACACTCCCCAAACCATTACAGAGCCTCCACCAGCTTAAACAGTCCCCTGCTAACATTCTCAGTCCATAAATTCAAGAGGTTGTCTCCATACTCGTACACGTCCACCCGCTCGATACAATTTGAAACGAGACTCGTCCAACCAGGCAATATGTTTCCAATCATCGACAGTCCAGTGTCGGTGTTGACGGACCCAGGGGAGGCGAAAAGCTTTGTGTCGTGCTGTCATCAGGGGTACACGATGGGCCTTCGGCTCCGAAAGCCTATATCGATGATGTTTCGATGGATGGTTCGCACGCTGACACTTGCCGATGGCCCAGCACTGAAATCTGCAGAAATTTGCGGAAGGGTTGCGCTTCTGTCACATTTTACGATTCTCTTCAGTCGTCGTTGGCCCCATTCTTGCAGGATCTTCTTCCGGTCACTACGATGTCGGAGATTTGATGTTTTACCGGATTCTTGATATTCACGGTACACTCGTGAAATGGTCGTACGGGAAAATCCCTTCTTCATAGCTACATCGTAGATGCTGTGTCGCATCGCTCGTGGTCCGCTGTAACGCCATGTTGTCTTGTATAGGCGTTGCCGACCGCAGCGCCTTATTCTGCCTGTTCACATATCTCTGCATTGGAATATGCAATACTGTACAAGTTTCTTTGGCGTTTCAGTATTTTTTTTTGCCACGCGGGGGGGGGGGGGGGGGGGAGGAAGGCAGACATCTCTGTCCATTGCTAGAACTAAGGGTGCAAGTCATACAGCCGGTTCTTCCAAGCCAACCGTTGTCGTTTGGAATGTTCATCTTTGCCGAATAGGATATTCACTAATGTCTTGTCCACCTCAGTCAATCCACGGGTCGTTATCTGACTAGGATTTATATGTACTTTATTACTACAAGAGCGTCCCCAATCAGACATTTTGGGGCGCACCCTGTGGAGGTTGAACGCCTCCACATCAGTGTTTCATGAAGGTTTAGTTCAGTGGAAAAACCCCCACCTAGTTAAGCAATGAAAGTACAGATCGCTCAACAACATCGTTAATGGCTTCCACGATGAGCAAAATCAGAACAGCGGCTTTGTAGAGAAGTCAGGTGGCCAGAGCAAGAATGGTATTGCAAGAAGGGTTTCCAGAAATGCCTTGTAGTTACTTGACGTGGTCTCAAATGACCATAAACTAGAAAAACAACACAAGTAAATACAGCTACTATGGAGAATAACATTCATGACATTTTTAAGATCTGAATGTTTTAGATTTATGTCATCTTTTTAAAAAAATCTTTCATTTATAGAGCAAGACGGCTTGTTTTAGAAGTTAGGTACTTTCATCTAAATGGCCTAGCAGCCTGGAAAGTTGTACAGAAATTCGTGATGCAGAACCCTTGGGAGGTAATTTCTAGTTCCGGAATTCGACCCAATACCATGGTCAGAGCTGAGGGATCGAAATGTCTCAACAGCCTAGGAGAGTATACAGGCATTCCTAATTAGGAATATTTGGGAATGGGGTTCCAGTTCTTTCGCCTGTGTGTGTGTGTGTGTGTGTGTGTGTGTGTGTGTGTGTGTGTGTGTGTGTGTTTGTAAAGAACAAAAGACGGCGGTGATGAGGATATGTACCTAAGCGGCCTGTACTTCTTTGCTTTCTTTTTCAATTTTTTCAACCCCAAAGGATAAAGCGAGCAGTTGGAGATTTGATACTTTTAAGGGCGAATTTTTATCGGCAGAACTGGTACTGGAACATGCAATTGTGAAGTTTTGGGAGGAGATTTACAGTTACGGCATTTCACTTACAACCAAGGGAAACCTCCCGAAAATCATGATCGGAACAAAGAAATGGGTGCTAATTTCAATTAATTTCCAAGGCAGTACAGAAAGCCTACAGAACGTAGAATTATCTGTTTATCTCTATACAAACTAGAGTCAACGACTCTAACGGTCCAGTGTAATACGTTTCTTCATTGACTTTTAAACTATTAATTTCAAATACAACACATGAGAAATCATTATTGAACTGCTGTCGCTGTTTGTTGGGAGAAGGACGATAAGAGGGGAAATCATTTTATCAGTAATAGGGAAAGCAAATGTTTCACGTAATCTGCAAAGAACGTCTGAGCAGCCACCCATCTCTGACTTCCAGGGTGTGCAGTCCCGGGAGACTGATGTGAATGTGGTGGAGACGCGTAAGTATGGTCCAAGAGGCAGGGCGTCCGCAACCCGCGTTTGTGTCGCGCAAGAAACAAAAAAGTTATGAGAGGATTTGTTTCATCAAAGTCTGATCACGGGAAAACAATATACCGCGGTTTACAGTTTTATCTAAAGTCGTCTGCTGAGTTCACTAATTCGGATGATTAGTCACACGCCATAGTACACCGAAGAACCAGTAGACGGCGGTGTTAGTTTCGTAGTAGCTACACCAAAGTACCAATAGACGGCACTGTTAGTTTACTTAACTATGTGACACATGTATTTTCTAAAGTTTACGTGAGTGACAGAATTAAGTGCTGTAGTTCTTTCTTTGTGCATACAAACTAACAGTGAGTTTACATGGCTAGGATGTACGTATTTGCTGATTTCGATTTCTGTATTGAAATCTTAACGAGATTGCTTCTCTTCTTTCGATTGGTTTTTCATATATGCTTCGCTAGAAAAAGCTTGTAATTTGCGCCTCTAATAATTATATTTTAGCTTAGGTTTGCTTACGAATAAAAATTCCGGGTCTCTGAGTACACTAGACCAGCTGAGAGACGAGGACTATGTGATCTCTAGAATCAAGCGAAAATCGTGAGTCGAGACTCTGCAACTTGAGAACACAACCTTTAACTCGCTCTTTGGAAACTCGTCTAACAGTGAGGCGCAAGGTAACTGATGGAGAGAGTCATGCATCATCCCGCTCCTCAGAACCCTTCACTCAAGGAGGCGTAAAGTTACTTTTCTCCAACGTAACATTACAGAAGCGCAAATTTTGACGGAACGTGGCAAAGGCGGGCGAGTTCGTTCCCCAAACGCTGCTAAATTCTACAAACCTACATTTCGTTTTAAACAAGTACAGTTCTCGGTGAGCTTATGTTACGCCATGACCATAAACAACGAACAAGCACGAACGCTGCGTGTAGCAGGAGTGGACCTCGGTGTTAGATGCTTTTCGCACTGCCAGCTCTACATAGCTCTCTCCCGTGCTAGTAAAGCAAACAAGCTCTTCGTTTATGTCCTCAATCGTACTACATCAAACGGTGTATACAAAGAAGCTTTGCAAGAAAAAAATAAATTCCCTGCATACGAAACTCCTGGCATGGCAGTAAATAAATCTCCAGGGAACACATTTGTCACTCAGTATAAGGAATGTATTGTGATTTTAGTTCAGTGAGCAATTGTTTACTTTAGTTAGTGGGCTCACAGTACTGCCTGAAGCTGAGAAAAACTTTTACTCTTTTGATTTATCATTTGATACCCTTTGGTTTTGTTAGCGGCCCCAGTAGTGGCGGAACAATTATTGAATGCAGTCAGATGCGAATTCTAGGGCTGCGTTTATAATTTTTATACTGGTAAATTAATTTTCCCATGGGATTTTTTTACTCAGGCCCCTTATTGCGGCGGTACACCCGAGCTGAATTGTACGAACTTTAGCGCCAGGGACTGAATAACATTTAATTAAAATCAAACCTCATTTTTTTTTAAAAGGGAGCTTCCACATGGCGTCTCGACCAATATAGAGGAGGACTAATACGGCTGCCGATCGCAGGCCGTTCGTTCATCTAGTTCTTTTTAACTACAGTATTCTTGTGTAATTGCAGCGACACAGCTTGTAAACGCTGCTGTTATCAAAACTTGATAATCAGTCTTCTATAACAAAAGTGTGCAGACCATACTCCCTGGTAGAAGAACACATCAACCGACTGCTTATTCAGTGGCTTTCCCATTCAGACCGTATAAAAAATCGCCTTCAACTGATTATTGCCTTAAGTTTGAGATGCTTAATTGCAAATTCCTACAGGTCTCAAACAGTAATAATGTTCAAAAGTGCGACAGACTTCGAGTAATTTAAGAATTAACACTGTTCTTTTACTTCTGAATATTTCGCAACTGTGGTATATTGATGCTTGCGAACTACAAAATTTACCAAAGAAAAAGTAGACTAAATGCGCAGTAATCTTCATAAAATTGTTCCGCCGCAGAAAAACATTTTCGTCTTGATTCTGAATGTCTTCTTAGATATAGGCTCATCCTTTTTTTTTCTTTTCTTGCAGTCATTAGTGATTTATTTGAAATAGAATTTCATCTCGTCGTATCTTTCTTCTGCACTAAACATCCTCGAAGGACACAGATGTTCCTTTTGACTAAGTAATGCTTTTACGCATACGTATCTAATTTCTGCACAAATTTAGCAGACCACACAATATTAGATGTCTGGGGACTCCGACCACGAAAGACAAACGACTACATGTAATTAATTTGTCCAACACAGGGCCATTAATTGCTGGCACGGTTATTTCCTGGACAGGACTGTTACATGAATCTGCTACGGTAGAGAGAAAATTACAAAAAGAAAAAAAAAATCATGACAACATCTTACAATTTATGGTTCACATTAATTTTAGATTTCAAAGTTCAATGAACTATATTAGGTATATATACACGAACCTTGTTAAATATAAATGTTTCATTACCTTCGAAATGTCAGTCTCATAAACTAGACAGTCACGTGCAACACGTCACACACACCCTTTCACATTTACACCCCGCGGTAGGAAATGATTTAAGGTTCAAAACCGGAGTGTTCTAGTAAATAATGACAACAGCTTTACGTTTTCAACAACATTCATCCTGCTAACTACCCTTACCAAAATGGGTACTGGAGCAGACAATTACTGTCCCATTGGCTCAAATGGTTCAAATGGCTCTGAGCACTATGGGACTCAACTGCGGTGGTCATAAGTCCCCTAGAACTTAGAACTACTCAAACCTAACTAACCTAAGGACAGCACACAACACCCAGTCATCACGAGGCAGAAAAAATCCCTGACCCCGCCGGGAATCGAACCCGGGAACCCGGGCGTGGGAAGCGAGAACGCTACCGCACGACCACGAGATGCGGGCTACTGTTCCATTTCCCTTGGCTAATAAAAGCGCGAAACTGCCTTTAAAGGTAACGAATGCGCAACGGCATGAAGAAGCTGAAAACGAAGACATTAAAGAAACAAAACTTTTATCCATATAACACGTGAAATTTAGGAGTAATTTTACGGAAACCCGTTGGGAGTTCTGAACAGGACTGATGAACACTCGAATATGAAGTGGCGTTCATATGCGATTATCTTTTTATAACTAAACTAAATTCCACCCGAACAAGCATTGGAGGCCCAATAGTACCGACCGGCCGCCGTGTCATCCTGAGCCACAGGCGTCACTGGATGCGGATATGGAGGCGTATGTCGGTTTATGGGACTGGAGCCGCTACTTCTCAATCAAGTAGCTCGTCGGTTTGCCTCACAAGGGCTGAATGCACCCCGCTTGCCAACAGCGCTCGGCAGACTGGATGGTAGCCCACCCAAGTGCTAGCCCAGCCCCTCAGCGCTAACTTCGGTGATCTTACGGGAACCGCTGTTAACGCTGCGGCAAGGCCGTTGGTCCAATAGCTTTCTATGCATAACCATAAACTGTGTCAGTAACTGTCTGTTGAACGGCAAAAACGAGAAAAACTATGAAATCAGTCACCGAACCTTTCCACAGACATAGTTCCATATTCAAGTGAGCAGCTCGATCTCTAGGATAAAGGTGTAACAGACTATGTACGGCATGTGGAACACGACTGCAGAGCGACATTCGTTTTATGCGAACCACGTTGACAACTTAAGTGAAAGATTTTCGGTTTAAAATGGCTCCGAAACATATCGTGACGAATACACATAACATTTGTCATTGAAAGCTGATTATTTGAAGTGGACAGACGTTTTACTAACTAGGTCGTGAACTGAGGAGATAAGTGAAGAGACGGGCTTTTATGTTAGTCGGGAGAACTAACGAGACTTTTTCTATAAATAAACAAATTTACGGATAAAATTAATGAAAAGAACGAGGAAAGTAGTTTAGGAGTTGGACCTAAGTATTGTAGCACGCAAATTTTTCAAAGTCATAAGAGAGAGATAGGAGGACACTATGATGGTATCATGCATACTACACTGTAGACAGGAAGCAGCTTAGCACATGCTAGTGTTAGTAGTGATATTGGGAACGGAAAGAAGGGAGCTGCCTTAATTCAAATTAAATGGTCCCGAATAAGCGAGTAAATAATAAGTTGTCTCGTCGGCAGGACCATACTGGTGTTTGTATGAACTAATTAGGGGAACTAAGAGACTTACTGTTAGGACGAATCGACGGTTTTTTTTTAACTCAGTGGATCTGTTGTCAATGAAGGAGGTACCCGATTCAACAAAATACTGTTAGTATACAGGTGTCCGCCCCCGGTAGCTGAATGGTCAGCGTGACGCATTTTCAGTCCTCTGGGCCCGGCTTCGATTCCCGGCTGGGTGTTGTGCTGTCCTCATCATCATCCTATCATCTTCATCGACTGCAGGTCGCCGAAGTGGCGGCACATTGAAAGACCGGCACCCGGCGAACGGCCTGCCCGACGGGGACTCTAGCCACACGATTAAAAAAAACTATACATGTTTTTGGTTAGAGAGCAAAACGAGATAGAAACATTTCTTAATACTAGTAAATCAGCCGTAAGACTTGAAAAAGTACTTCCTTCGTTTTATGATGAAGAAACACTCCTATCGATACAGTCTTCTTAACTTAGCATTGTCTAACTCGAGTGCATTTGAGTTGCTCCGGCTGTGAGTGTATTGTACTAATTCATATAATATCCTCAAGTTGATACCACAGATCTGAAAAAGCAGTCCAGCTGCGTGGATATTATTTTAAATGATGTATATTAAAGTTCGCAGATACTGAAAATGTCTTCCGTATCATTCCATCACGTATTTGTTTATTGCAAAATTAATAACAAGTTTTTGATAAAAATGTATTTGTTACAGTGAATTAACAGATTTTTCTAGAAGTAATAAGATACTTGTTTCTGATTTATACACAATTTTAGGTCTACACTTTTTTCTTGCGAAACCTTTTCTTCCTTTCTTTGATGCTCCTCCGAAGTCGTTTCTGAATTCCTTCTCTCGTTTCTCCAGCAGTATTGAAGCAGAATAATGACGTCCCACCTTCCTTGGTAACGTCTCTCGATATCACGGACATCCTCCTGAAGCCTTTCACTCCGTTCCTCACTGTGGGCTCTAAAGTCTTCTGGAAAACAGTCTGTATGCGAGTGTAAGAAATGAACTCCTTCAGCTTCATACGCTGCCAGCATGCGTTGTACTCTGGTTTTGTGGTCAGGGACCTTAGTATTCCCCAAAAATTTGTGTACTTCATTTTTGAAGGAGTCCCATGCTTATTTTTCCTTTTCTCCCATTGTTTCGGCGTAACTATAAGTTCCGGCAGGAAGATGAAGAACACAAGCGCTGAGAAAGCCGGAGACGACGTCAGCCATTTCTTACGCTGACTAGGATCACACCGCGACAGGAGCTGCCTCTATCCGAAGAGAATATAAGCCACGCTCGGGCGGACAGTAGAAGACGGGCACTACCGCACTACCATACCGATACTAGCAGACGAGGACTAGAAACCACGTACTAGAAGAGGGGCAGTAGAACAGCCGTTATTAACGATTCATAGGAACTTGGGTGAATTACTTGTATCGACAATGTATACAGGGTGTTACAAAAAGGTACGGCCAAACTTTCAGGAAACATTCCTCACACACAAATAAAGAAAAGATGTTATGTGGACATGTGTCCGGAAACGCTTAATTCCCATGTTAGAGCTCATTTTAATTTCGTCAGTATGTACTGTACTTCCTCGATTCACCGCCAGTTGGCCCAATTGAAGGAAGGTAATGTTGACTTCGGTGCTTGTGTTGACATGCGACTCGTTGCTCTACAGTACTAGCAGCAAGCACATCAGTACGTAGCATCAACAGGTTAGTGTTCATCACGAACGTGGTTTTGCAGTCAGTGCAATGTTTACAAATGCGGAGTTGGCAGATGCCCATTTGATGTATGGATTAGCACGGGGCAATAGCCATGGCGCGGTACGTTTGTATCGAGACAGATTTCCAGAACGAAGGTGTCCCGACAGGAAGACGTTCGAAGCAATTGATCGGCGTCTTATGGAGCACGGAACATTCCAGCCTATGACTCGCGACTGGGGATGACCTAGAACGACGAGGACACCTGCAATGGACGAGGCAATTCTTCGTGCAGTTGATGATAACCATAATGTGAGCGTCAGAGACGTTGCTGCTGTACAAGGTAACGTTGACCACGTTACTGTATGGAGAGTGCTACGGGAGAACCAGTTGTTTCCGTACCATGTACAGTGTGTGCAGGCACTATCAGCAGCTGATTGGCCTCCACGGGTACACTTCTGCGAATGGTTCGTCCAACAATGTGTCAATCCTGATTTCAATGCAAATGTTCTCTTTACGGATGAGGCTTCATTCCAACGTGATCAAATTGTAAATTTTCACAATCAACATGTGTGGGCTGACGTGAATCCGCACGCAATTGTGCTATTACGTCATCAACACAGATTTTCTCTGAACTTTTGGGCAGGCATTGTTGGTGATGTCTTGATTGGGCCCCATGTTCTTCCACCTACGCTCAATGGAGCAGGTTATCATGATTTCATACGGGATACTTTACCTGTGCTGCTAGAACATGTGCCTTTACAAGTACGACACAACATGTGGTTCATGCACGATGGAGCTCCTGCACATTTCAGTCGAAGTGTTCGTACGCTTCTCAACAACAGATTCGGTGACCGATGGATTGGTAGAGGCGGTCCAATTCCATGGCCTCCACGCTCTCCTGACCTCAACCCTCTTGACTTTCATTTATGGGGGCATTTGAAAGCTCTTGTTTACGCAACCCCGGTACCAAATGTAGAGACTCTTCGTGCTCGTATTGTGGACGGCTGTGATACAATGCGCCATTCTCCAGGGCTGCATCAGCGCATCAGGGATTCCATGCGACGGAGGGTGGATGCATTTATCCTCGCTAACGGAGGACATTTTGAACATTTCCTGTAACAAAGTGTTTGAAGTCACGCTGGTACGTTCTGTTGCTGTGTGTTTCGATTCCATGATCAATGCGATTTGAAGAGAAGTAATAAAATGAGCTCTAACATGGAAAGTAAGCGTTTCCGGACACATGTCCACATAACATATTTTCTTTCTTTGTGTGTGAGGAATGTTTCCTGAAAGTTTGGCCGTACCTTTTTGTAACACTCTGTATATCGAAGGACATCGGTTATTTTCATGTCGCCAATTGCTTGCGACCCAAAGTTAAGTACTGCCAATCTACTTTATTGTAATAAAAACCATTAATGTGGTTTGCTTGGATTGTTCTATAGCTATCCGAGAAAGCTGCAGCCTTTAGGCACCCTTTAAGAGAGGAGTGGGCAGGGCAACACAGTATCACCTTATGCAGTGATCATGCTTTGTCTTGATCTCAAAGTTCCAAATGGTAAAATGAAAATAAACTCTACATACGTGTGTCTCTTTGTTAACTTCTCACTGAGTATGCACCGCAGAAATAATAGAAGCAGTCGGGAGATATTACACAATCTCTGTGACCCATATTCCAGAAATAAAAACACAAACACAGTATCGTTCGAATACTGGATATAAACTGAGTGTAGCGTAAGACGGCCATCGAGGTACTGAATTTATTTAACTTGTTGAAATATGATCTAATACAACAGCAGGTTGTTTATATTTTTAGTCCTAGTAGCGCAGAAAACACGATGAAACAGGCTCAACCTCGTAGGTAATATTACTCACCGTGTTTCGACCCGATCATACGAGCTTCCTCGCAACATAATAACTGCTTTACCCACCTCTCCTTACTGCTTCTCTCTTCAGTCGCTAACTTTTTCTTCATCTATTGCCAAGTTCACCTTTAATTGATAGAATTAGTGTCATAAGTCTTAGTTTCAAGGCCTTTTTATCAATAAAAACGGTTAAGGTGATATATATATGGTTTACTTATTCTAGGATTGAACACAGCTGTGTGAGCTTTATTGACTCCTTCATATTTCTATTTCAGTATCAGTTTGTGGTACCTTCCACAAATCACATATGCTTCATATATTCTCCACAAATATTTCCCCAATTATTTGTTCACCGTCCTCGACGGAACAAATTAAAAATGCCTATCTCCTTCCCACCCAATTATCTATTTCCTTCCTACTTCTTCACTTCCTTTCGTTTACAAATATCAACTTCCTTCTAATTCACACTACTCCTTTAAGAGAGAATCTACTACTATTTCGTCAAACTATCCACATGCTGATCTCTATTTTTCTCCTTACTTTCAACTCTTTCCACAGAACACATTTCGTTTTTAGAAGAGTTTCTTTAGTTCTTACTTTTCCTATCTTTTCATCATCATTTTTTTTTACTTTCCTACGAAATTTATTTTATTTCGTTAACTTTGACAAGTACAAGTTAAAAGTTTTATCTGGGTGCGTTTTGCTATCTTTCGTACTCTTTGACTTCTGGACGTTTAATACAACTAAATTCTCGTGTGGAGCTACTCTTTGTTTAACCTTTATATACTCTAAAATGACTCACTCACATAGTGCAAACCTAATGATTTCCCTGTTTTTGGATCAATCAGTTCGACTGCATTATCATAGACTACTTTACTTACTTCCACGAGGTCTTTGTAAATAGGAAAGAATTTATGGTTCTGGTGTTTTTTCTTGCTAGCGAGGTGGTGGGTTTTTATTAGTACCTTTTGTCCTAGTGAAAATACTCGTTTGCCGTTCTGTCCGCTCGGTTCTTTCTCTTTAACGCTGCAGCTTTCAAATTGCTCAGGGGTAATTTTACTAAATGCTGATGCTGTACTCGGGGTACTGGTGGGAATTTAGTTCTAAATTAGGCATCACTATAGGTGTCATCAATGGTGCATTATCCTCATGGCATACTATTTCTCCCTCCGTTTCGTATAAATACGCTACATCTTTTACCATTTGGTCCTCATCAGATATTGTATTACTGTCTGTATTCACCGTTAATAACTCCTATTCCTCATCATCGTCGGTCGATTCCCAATCAGTTGAATCTCAGCATGCTGGTGTCTATAATAGATCTCCCCCTAAACCTACTTCATAATCTTGCTGATCAAAAGTAAGTCTATTTACGTGTTTGAGTATACAATTAACTTCATTATTCGATCGAATCACTTGTGACTTGTCTCCGTACCGTTCATCTCGTCAATTCTGTCTTTTACCTGGGTTTGGCGGTCTCAACTCAATTTTCTCTACCGTTTCATTTCGCGTGTTTTGCCCAGCTGAAGATTTATTTTCCCAACCTTTCTGTGTTCTGGCCATTCCATTTCCACCTGAATAACTTGCATTTTGTTGTTAAAAACCTCTAAACCTTCCTGCATCGTTTGCACGGTGATTATATCTTGGATAATAGTTACCACCGTAGTTTCTAGGACCAAATCCACCATTGTAATTCCGCGGCCCATCAAAACCATAGCTGTTATTTGCCCTTTGTGCATTTCCAAAACCGTAGTTATTATTGTTATCCTATGGGCGATTACCAATCCTTCCAAAAAAATTACCTTTTCCTACGTCACTATCGTCATTGTAATTATTATTAAAGCCTGATCGGTTGCTGTTAGTCGCCCTACTATTTTTTTCTCTCACTATACGTTGTTTCTTCTCGTCATCTTCACTGAAAATGAATTCAAGTTCCCTTAGCATTCCTTGAAATGCTTGTATATTTTCTCCTGTCCTACCAACCAATGACTACTGATAACGTAACGGTAACATCATTGTGGACATCATTATCAGTTCCCCATCACTGTATGAATTATCTAAACACTGTTTTTTCCTCGTCATTTCCTCTAAAAATCGAACTAGTTTCTATTCTCTTGAATTTTCGAACAACTCTTTCTGTAATAATTTATACTTCATTCTATTTTGAGTTTCTGTGGACCAGTATCGCTCCAAGAATGAGGATTTAAATTGTTCATATGATGGACAATTTAAAGCTACTCTTTGCATGGTTTCCGCTATTGCGCCGTTCATATGCCCACAAATGAAGTCAAGTTTATGGCTACGTGGCCAATGCTGTGGTAAACCGATCTGAATTTGATTTGTAAATATGTGTGGATGCTAGCCGTCCCCGCTTTCTATGTACTGCTGGAATTTTCTGACTGTCAAAAAGTGATCATTGTCAAATTTTTCTCTTCCACCATACGGCGTTTGTGTTTTCACAACATTACTCGTTCCCTTCGACTGTCGTGTTTTCTTGTTTTTGTTCTACTAAATTAGGGTTTTGAGTGGTGTGCGGTTATCTACACCGTAACGTTCCTCGTGTATCGGATTCGTTTATATTTCCCGTTAATGCTTCAGTGTTTTGCATTTCTATTATATTCATATTGTCTTGGAGTCAATAACCTGTCGTACTGTAACTTGGAAATTGCGGAATTGGTGCAACCTGCTCTTTTCTCGCGTCACTCGCGTGCGTTCGGAGGGTCGGCTGCCGCTCTGGTGGAATACGACCGTATACCGTTTCTCGCTCACTTGTCTGCTGTGACCGTACATTATCTGCTTCGATCACCTGTGTTAGCTGTTCTTTTCCTGTTTGATTTTGTTTCGCTCCCGATGGACACAACCTCTTGGGGATATATGACTGAAATTTCATGTCGTTTTTGTGTTCCTGCTATTACTACGGAAGATTGCACAGCTGACTAGCTTATTTCTGGAATTCTGTCCATCACTATGTCGGATGACACTACCGATTCCGTCACCTCGCTACTGTTTTCTGTACGAATCCCGATACACTGCTTCAATTCTATGCGAAGGTCTTCATACTGTTTCTGATTTTTCGAGTCTATGTTTTGCGTGTGTCGAATCTTTCTAATGTGACTCGCGTGACACGTTTTCTGACATTCAGCTCTTCTAGGATTTATGCACCTTATCAGACGTCTTACGTGCTGACTTAATCATTCTTTGATTAATGTTAGACACTACATCCTGCACCTGGTCAACGTCAGAATGCATCTTTTTCTGATCAGCCATAAACGATGGTATAAGCTCGCGCGTGTCTTTCACTTCTCTCCGGATTTCAGTAAACTGTTCATTGACTTCTGTTCGTAATTTTTGCTGATCTTCGCGGACTTTTTCTAACCCAGCGTAAGTTTCAAATTGGAGATTATTTAATGCAGCATTTGTCTCTGTTTTTAAATTCGTCTTTTCGGTTCAAAATGGTTCAAATGGCTCGGAACACTATGGGACTTAATATCTGAGGTCATCAGTCCCCTAGTACTTAGAACTATCTAAAACTATCTAACCTAAGGACGTCACACACATCCATGCCCGAGGCAGGATTCGAACCTGCGACCGTAGCGGTCGTGCGGTTCCGGACTGTAGCGCCTAGAACCGCTCGGCCACCCGGCCGGCCGCCTTTTCGGCTTTTAAATCTTCTAACCTTGCATTTGTTGTTTCACTCATTTGCTTTACGACCATATTAGTTGCTTCAATAATGCGAACACACTATCTGACCCTCCGCCATCGTCATCTGTCACCATTTGATAAAAATTTTGCCGTTCGCGTCTTTCACGTGGCGTTTCACCGACTACTGTGCATAGTGCAGACGCACTTACACACATTATTGCTGTTGAAAACCGTCGCGTTTGGCTCAAAATTACTGTAATTGGTTCAACGTACCGAATTTGTTCGTCCCCTGATTCTATTTCTGATCCACTAACTCAGTCATTAGTTCGTTTTTGTGCGTTCTCCGACTGTGATACCAATCGTGAAACTGCTACCATTCCCTCTGCACTATCACTACGTTCCGTTCCGTGACTCGCACTCGACGCTTTTTGTTCTACATCAGTCTCATTCCTGTCAAGGTCTACAGTTTGTCCTATCTCCGATACTCTCTGCTCTTCCGCCATCTCCGATCCTCTAACAAACCTCTGTCTTTCTCGTATTGCGCGAGCTTGCGCTCTCGTCATAATAAAGTTGTATCATCTTACCCGTTTCCTAAATATCATACAAAGATTCTTAGATTATGTACACATCATTAGCAACGCCGTTCACTGTTTGTGGAATTTCAACCTATATCAACAACGCCGGGAATAACACGGCGCGTGCCAGCAAGGTCATGCACAAGCTACTTTTACACAATCACAAATGTTCTTCTAATTGCTAATACAACTTTTCTACACTTTGGATCAAACATTTACTGAATTCTGTCCACTGTACATTTACATACACTGGTTAACCTCGTCGCAAAACAACACAAAAAGAATTTTTTTTCAAAATTCAAATTTTTTTAATTTCTTACTAATTTGACTAATTGCCATCCAGGCAGACCAATTGCCATCCTGGCACGGTCCTATTTGTTCAAATGGTTCAAATGGCTCTAAGAGCTCTATGGGACTTAACTGCTGAGGTCATCAGTCCTCTATAACTTAGAACTACTTAAACCTAACTAACCTAAGGACATCAGACACATCCAGGCCCGAGGCAGGATTCGAAGCTGCGACCATAGCGGTGGCGCGGCTCCAGACTGTAGCGCCTAGAACCGCTCGGCCACACAGGCCGGCGGTCCCATTTGTAAGGTGATATATTAGGTTTGCTTATTCTAGGATTGAACACAACCGTGTCAGCTATATTAACTTGTTTAATATCGCAATATTTGCATAGAAATACACGCTTTTACACAGTTTACAATGTGACAATGTTAAAACTGTTGTCAGAATAACGCATCTCGTCAACATCAGAAAGTAAAATAATCCTAAACATAACAATATTAATTATTAACCCTCAAAAACTTTAACTATCCTAAACACGATAATATTGTAGTTTAACTATAAGCCTCTCTACAAAAATATTCTTACGATTTCGTTATGATGTTGGCCATTACTACGATAAATCATCTGTTTTCGGTTCAAAGATCGGTACTATTTTTAGGATGACAATCAAATCTACTGTGGATGGTTAGTAATGTGACAAATTGAGCAAAAGATTACCCAAGGTCGCACGAATTTACAGTGGATGCACGCGATATTTACCTCAAGCTGCGATGAGCTGCCGTCTGCTAGGCCGCTCTCTCCTTTGAAATTCCTATAAAACTAATTAAAATCTTTGCTGACTTTTTTCGGGATAAACTCTCCCTATGTTTCTCGCTATGCGAGAAAACCTGTACTCATCCTTAGTCTTACAATAAATGCGCTTGGCTGGAGCAACGTGCATATTATGCCCTCTCAGTTCTCGCAATAACAGTTAACTAATTGGCTGGTTCGTTTCTCCACAGTTGGAGCTAAACGATGCTACAGCTAATTTCTAGCTGGATGTCAGCCGCTGTGAACGCAGTGCTCACAAAAATTACTCCTCTGCGACGTGCAGAGCATTTTGTGCTCCATTCTGCACTAGACGCCAGTTTGGAGAACAGTCCCCCAAAAGTTCCATCTTCTGTTTCTCATAGCCGACATGTCTCTCCACCTGAGTTCTTTTATTCTTCACGTCACACCTTTTTTCGACCAATAGATACTAATTGCAAGGGCCCTACTACTAAACTGTGTCGAAACCTCGGCTCTTTCCTCCTTCCTAGTGCGTTTCCGCCAATCGGACCTTGTGTGCGCACGCCAGACGTAAAAAATGTGTACATTGTCTTTCACGTGTGTAGTATTCGCTGGACACGTCACCGAAAATGCATCACTGGTTTTGTTAGCATCCATTTGGAATTCTGAAACGCAGTTTTTTGAAAGTTTCCTTTCCTGTCCTCCCTCAGATGGTCCATTAACTTGCTCTCCCTTTCTGAGTCACCTGGTCGGTCGTTGACATAGCTTGGGACGCCCCTTTAAGCGATATCCATTGTATCTGCTGTGGCACAGCCTTTCCTCTGCTCTTGCCCCTCTGAATTCCAAATTAAAACACCTCTCGCTGCTTGTTGCACCTTTTGCTCATACACATGCATTACATAGGAATGGTGTGTTAATTACCGTCGATGGAGTGTTATCCCTTTTTGCATTACATACTGATAAACAAGTCTGCTCATAAGCTCCAAGTTGCGATGTATAAAGCTCTCAGTAAGGTGCGAATCTGACCTTCATTTAATCTGCCACCTTACAAAGGAATACTAAATTTTAAGTCAGTTAAGAATTTTACGGTAAACACAAAACTGAAGTGTAACAAAAAACTCTGAGGTAGTGACACTGCCAGATGCATCTCATAAGTTGTTGAATGGAACAATATCTGAATGGTACCCTCTGTAAAATTGCGAGCCACATTTTAACAGCTGGTGAATAGACCAACATCTGAATATTACTGTGTGTAAAAACGGGCACAACGTGCTGTCACTAGAACCACTACATGGCACTGGAGACACTAAGCTGAAGTGCTGTTATCTGCTGTGGCTAGTCAAGCAAATTGACTGTCAAGCATGGCGTCACACTGTTAACGAGCAAATACTAAACATTAGGTTTTGTTAGTAAATGAGCACAATAGTGATAGATGCGTTAGCGATATTGGCGCAGATATATGGAACAGGGACAGTCAGAGGCCAGTTGGTTCACGATGGAGTTCAGCCGTTTTGAAACGGCATGGAAACTACTGCATATTACACGTCATTTTCGGATCAAATATCTGGAAGTATTAGAATAGTCAACATTGACCTAGTGCGCCGTCGTTGATTGTCTCTGATGTTGATGTCTGAGGAGCTGAGGGTCAACATTTGTCAATTAAGGCTATTATTTACACGTTTTTGGTTAAATTTAATATCAAGATGGGACTCAGATTGAATGCCCTGGAGATTTCATTGGAATGTTCGCCCGAGATATAATATGAGCACAGGGGGGCGACACCTTGCGCTACAGATTCTATCCCAGTTCAAACCAATAGGGCCTACAGTCACTGGTCAAGTGACCCTCCAAAAGTGTAGGGCGGAGAACAGCTTTAGCAACTTATCTCTGGAGTGGTTGTACGATAATGTGAGAATTCGTGTCTGAAACGGCAAATCGTATGAGACTTTTCTGCAATTGTTGCTACTGTAGATTCAATTTCACCAATTTACAGTACAAACCAATTAATCCATCCAGGGAACAGTCAACTTTACCGATATAAAAGGCTTGTCCCACACCAGAACTGAAACTTTGCTATCACCATGTTCATTATACGTAAATATTTCCACAATTTCTAGTTCTTACAGCATGCGCCTTGACAAAGGCGGCGCTTGTAATATACTTACGTAAAAGCAATCTCACTCGAAACAGTGGCGTTCCAGTGTCATTTCGTTGTTTTGCTTTTAGAGTGAAAATTGGAAATGAATTTGGCAGCACTGATTACAGATCAAATGAGTTTTCTAATCGATTCGATAAAAGAAAAAAATATCAACAGAAAAAGTTTCCAGAATGAATGTCGGCTTGACACTGTAGTGTACTGTGATTTACTACCTGGAAGGCTAATGCTGTGTGCCGGACTGGGGCTCGAAACAGGAACCTCAGACTACCGTTGGCAAATGCTCTACCGATTAAACAACACATACACGACACACGGAATTTAGGAGAGACATAATGGAGGTAACGAAGCTGTGCGGGCGAGTCGTGATTCGTGTATGGATTGCTTAGATGGTGTAGCATTTGCTCGCTAAAGTCAAATGTTCTGGATAGTAGTAGTGGCATGGCACACTGCTTTGATGCTTTACGAAGTTTCCAAAATAAAGGTAGAATGATTTAGTTCGAAGTGGGGGTGGGTTCACTACCTTGCGTAACGAAAATCATAAAATTCGATAATTTTATGGGCATTAAGGCATACTACTCACGCACTGACTTACAGCATCGATGTGTAGACCACTTTAACAGAATGGCAAAGTAAACCTGGCCCAAAATATTTCATGCTCTATACGATAGGCAACCCAGACTACATCGCCTGCCCCAAGCGTGACCTACCTATAGGTGCAGGATACATTTTCTTGGTTGTATGTTGCAGTTCAAAGAACCTCTTAAAAGTACATTTTCTGTTTTGCAAGAAATCAGTGTCCCATTTTGCTGTCTGTCTGGTATTTATACGAAGGGCCTTCCGTATTGATTTACACTTTATTTTATCCCATCAATCGTGGTGTGCCACTTGACTCATCATTACAGTTGCAAGTATTTAGTACTTCGGTCTAACGGTAGCCGGTAGCACAATTACTAGAAGTTTAATAACTTACAGTACAGCACGTTTCCCCAACTGCTGTCATTATGTGGCAGGACAGCATGGAGTTTGATCATCAGGGACAGCACTGGACGACGTGGGTTCTGTGGAAGGAGTGATATGTGTATATTCACTAAGGATTGGTCGATTGATGGTGTGTGTAGAGAGTGTGCTGTGTCACGAAATGTGCTCTAGAAATACGACAACGCTCGTCCCCATACAAATCTGAAACAACGTCTGCTATCGCTGAAATGGGGTTCCAGGCATTGCCACACCCACCATATTTTCCGGCTTTGGCCCCTACAGATTATCATATGTTCGGGGCTATTAAGAGACCACTACACGGACGTCATTTCGCAACTTCCATGAACAGTGAATAGCTCTTCCTGAATGGATGCGACGGATTCCAAAAAAGTGTTTCGAGGACTCCCTACAGAAGTTAAAGCGGGCAAGTCATGAGAATACGATGGGTCCGCCCCATTTCACCGATGGCAACCGTGGTTTCCCGATTCGTTATGAAGGCAAGTGTTGTCGTGTTGCAACAACACTTTTTCGTGATGGTGCACACTCTCCTTAAACTACCATAAATCACCTGTGAAAAAATCCACTGTTTACACTCTTGTTCCACAGAAACCGTTTCTTCCAACGCTGTCCTTAATGATCACTGTTCATGGCACCTGCTCAGGTAATGATAGCGGTTGGGAAAATGAGCTGTACTCTGCAGGAATTACACTTCTATTGATTGTTCTGTCACCTATTGTCAGGCCGTCCGCTGTGGCCGAGCGGTTCTAGGCGCTTCAGTCCGGAACCGCGCATGCCTCGGGCATGGATGTGTGTGATGTCCTTAGGTTAGTTAGGTTTAAGTAGTTCTAAGTCCAGGGGATTGATGACCTCAGATGTTAAGTCCCATTGTGCTTAGAGCCATTTGAACCATTTGACCCTACTGTTAGACCAATGTACTACATACCCGCTGCTGTAATGAAGAGTCAAAAGACGCACTATGACAGATGAGGAAAAAATATATTGTTATGTAATATGGATAGTCCTGCTAAAAACTGCGTGACTTCTACTGATGCTTAAATTTTCGTTGTAACTTCGTTAAAGCTCCAAGCCAGATGTGCAGAGTCAACTAATGAAATAACGAATGCACAAAGCGGCTGGTTCCGATCGTCTATATAACAAACACTCTTGGCAAAAATTTACGTGGCAAAACAAATAGAAGGAATGTCCTGAACCGAATATATCTGTCTAGAAAGTAGTCTTCGCCTCATTATAAGAACGTGCACAGGAACCTAAAGGCCTTCAAACCCACAAAAGGAAAGCAGCTTCTTGTACGTATCCTAATAAGTTGTTCGTTATTTTTGCTGTTGGAATGCGCTAGAATATCCGTCGCTACACGAGAAGGCTGGTGAAAAGGCGCGCTGCAACATCTCGTGTGGGGAGTCACAGCTGCATGCTGCGTATACAATTTGAGGCGGTGACTCGCCTGACCAACAGGCATCAAAAGGCCCACACTTAAATGACAAGCGCATTTCTAGTCGCTTTACCGCCTCGGTTGTCGCGGGCGAGGCAACGCACCAATGCGAGCCCCATTCTTCACGTAGATGTACGTAGTTTGCTCGGCGTCGATGTGAATAATACCGCCGAATGCGATTCGTCACTTCTGGGTAATGGCTTTATTCGTCTGCTTGCAACGATGTGTCAAATGCAAAGTCGTAAAATACACTTCCGACCAGAGAACGAGATATGGAAATTTGTACGCCATTTTTCCAATACATCAATATAACTTCTCCCTCCTGAATAGTTTTCTATGTGTATACTGTGCTCTCTATTTCACACGTGAAGCAGTTTTTAAAAATAGCACTCCCGTAGTTTTCTGTGCATTGCTTGCCTCGTCAGCCTACAGATAAATGCTCGTATCTGCAAATACATTCACATAAAAAAGTGTTCTGCGTGATTCAGTAACTTTTTTATCACACTAGGCAATTTCTCGCCTACACAAATTTTGGGAGGAGGGGAGGAGAAATTACATTATCATGACCTCGGTGTGATTAGTGAAGGATTTAATGGTTTTGCACTATAGCACTTAACTTCTGAGGTCATCAGTCCCCTAGAACTACTTAAACCTAAGTAACCTAAGGACATCACACACATCCATGCCCGAGGCAGGATTCGAACCTGCGACCGTAGTGGTTGCGCGGTTCCAGACTGTAGCGCCTAGAACCGCTCGGCTACTTTGGCCGGCCTTCTGATTTAGCATACCCCGAAAGAATAAATACTTTTTACAAAATTTATTCGCCTTAGCAGTATTCAAACAATATTGACAATTATGATCAATTGAATCCGACGGAAATATAACATTCCAATTAGTACTAACTATTCTAACTATTTTGCCTTCGCCGGCCGAAGTGGCCGTGCGGTTCTAGGCGCTGCAGTCTGGAACCGCGAGACCGCTACGGTCGCAGGTTCAAATCCTGCCTCGGGCATGGATGTGTGTGATGTCCTTAGGTTAGTTAGGTTTAATTAGTTCTAAGTTCTAGGGGACTAATGACCTCAGAAGTTGAGTCCCGTAGTGCTCAGAGCCATTTGAACCATATTTTGCCTTCATCCAAAACAGGTGTTATAACAGCCAACTTTAAGTTAATGAATCACGCAAGCATAATGACACTTCAAGTCATTCTTCTCTTTTAAACATAAGGAAAATTTTAAAATTTTGCACATATGGGTTTTAAATCCCCTAAACAGTGTCAGAATGAGTATTAACGGAATTTTTGAGTTCCACGACAATTTCGCGTTATTCAATAGACAGTTAAAATGCAGAGTTCATACATGAACAAAGAAGCATTAACAGTATCAAATAACAATTCAAAGAGCTGGAAACCAATACATTTCGTTAAGAATCAGTCTTTGACATAATGTGACCAGCTTCAGATACACCCAGACATCGCCCTTCACTAAGTCATTCATTTCTATGCCGGTCCTTGGGTGTATAGTAAATACTAGCCGCCAGGCATCTACAGGCCGAAGCAGTAGAAATAACAAATGTGCTAACTCTGAAGGCACGAACTCGCGACCGGCAAGGCGATGGGAAGCAGGAATTCTTTGAATGTCTTAAGCACATTTATCACAGTTATGGAAGACCACCCATAACATGACGAAACGGACCTCCGTCCTCGATGAACAACCAAAGTTGCCACACGAAACCGCAAGAAGAAACTTCCCCAGCAGAGAGTGCAGTTAAACCTCCTTGACGAGCGGCTGCACTGTCTGTGGCTCAATGCTGGCGAACCGGTTTACTATGAAACAAAGTGCAGAGAAGTGTGATGAATGTCTGCTTTCGATACTACCGCAAGTACTGCTCAAAACTGTTCAGTTAGCACGGATCGGAGCAAATACGATTTTTAACAATTCGCTGCCCGGGTGACAGTTACGTTCATTGCCGGGAAACATCCTAGTTACAAACGGGGATCGTATATTATTGTGAGAGCACAAAGAAAGCGCTAGACTCCCAGTTTAGCGAAGCTGCCTACACCTGTACCTGCACGAGCACACAGAGAAAGCCAGCTATCCCACCAGTGTAGGTGCAGCATTCCCATTACGCCGTCTGTTCTGCAACGATTTAAGAAGCTACAGTAGATTCGGCGAAAGATGATCACTCACACTGGCCGCATTGTTTCCAGTCTTCAATTACGAAGTGCAAGCGGCTGCAGATGAAAACAATATTCGTCACTTCTACGACTATCAGACTTTACCTTATGCGCCTTCCTCGTGCATAGCAGTGTTGGGGGCGCGGCATGGGTTTGTACTGTCGTTCCTAGAGGACTACCTAACTGTATGGAGGTTGTGTACTGTCTGGGTCGACAAAGCCCACCCAACCACAATTCACGTAGAAATGACGTGACGCGGACAGGGGACGTGGCACTATTTTACGCTTTCTTCGTGTTAACAAATCAAACAATTCAGGCAGAGGTCACTTCGCGGCCCGCACCAACTCCGCTTGTCGCCACGAGTGGTGCAACAAAGAGAGGCGTGGCAGAGACGCCCAAGTGCCGCGCAATTGTTTTCAGTAATTTGAAGTCATTCGACATGCCAAAAAATTGTTTTTTGTAGATGAAGCAAAGCTACATCCGTCTCTCTAGATAGTTTCTCCGTAAAACTTTTCATTTCGGCATAAAAAGCTAGTAACACTGTTTTCGAATTCGTATGTGTCTCCTCTGTGCAGTCTTTCTCATTCGATATTGAGGAAACTGTTCGGCAAAATACAAGGGTGAGTCAAACGAAAACTTTAAATATTTTTTTAAATTTTATTTATTGTGCAGAAATGGTACAAAGCTGTATCACTTTTCAAAATAATCTCCCCCACGCTCAATGCAAGTTCTCCAGCGCTTACAAAGTGCATAAATTCCTTTAGAAAAAAATTCTTCTGGTAGTCCGCGCAACCACTCATGTACCGCGTGGCGTACCTCTTCATCAAAACGGAACTTCTTTCCTCCCATTGCGTCTTTGAGTGGTCCAAACATATGGAAATCACTTGGGGCAAGGTCTGGTGAGTATGGTGGATGAGGAAGACACTCAAAATGCAGGTCTGTGATTGTAACTGTTGTACGGGCAGTGTAGGGCCTTGCATTGTCATGCTGCAAAAGGACACCTGCTGACAGCAATCCATGTCGCTTTGATGTGATTGCAGACCGCAGATGATTTTTTAAGAGATCTGTGTATGATGCACTGGTGACAGTGGTCCCTCTAGGCATGTAATGCTCCAAAATGACGTCATTTTCGTCCCAAAAGAGTGTCGGCATAACCCTGCTGATGGCTCTGTTCGAAACTTCTTTGGTTTTGGTGATGAGGAATGGTGCCATTCATTGCTCGCTCTCTTCGTTTCCGGTAAGTGGAAGTGAACCTAGGTTTCGTCCCCAGTAACGATTCTTGCAAGGAAGCCATGACCTTCTCGTTCAAAGAGCCGAAGAAGTTCTTCACAAGCATCAACACGTCGTTCTCTCATTTCAGGAGTCAGCTGCCGTGGCACCCATCTTGCAGACACTTTGCGAAACTGGAGCAAATCATGCACAATGTGGTGTGCTGAACGATGACTAATCTGTAAACATACTGCAATGTCATTCAGTGTCACTCGGCGGTTTTCCTTCACTATGGCTTCAACTGCTGCAATGTTCTGTGGAGTCACTACTCGTTATGCCTGATCTGGACGAGAAGCATCTTCCACAGAATCACACCATTTGCGAACTTCCTACTCCATTCGTAGACTTGCTGCTGTGACAAACATGCATCACCGTACTGAACCGTCATTCGTCGATGAATTTCAGTAGGTTTCACACCTTTACTTACCAAAAACGAATAACAGAACGCTGTTCTTCCCTGGTGCAAGTCGCAAGTGGGGCGGCCATCTTTATACTGATACTGCGGCGGTATGTAATAATCTACACTATGCTGCCACCTACAGGCCATTCTGCACGCTGTTTGTAGCACGCTTACCAACTTACAGAATAACGGCGCGAAATTTCGATTTGTTATTACAAATTTAAGGATTTCATTTGACTCGCCCTCGTAAAACGATATTTCGACATCTTATAGTGTGACACCACAGCTTGATAGTGAACAGGTTTCATTTTCGTTGTTGACCATAGTTGCTGCATATTTCCCAAATGAGTAGACCAGCGGGCATATTTTGGAAAGCTCACAGTGTAGAACGTAGTCGCTGGTCAGCTTATGTTTGGTGGGTCTTAGGACGTAGATTGCCGCAAGCGAAATACAGCTAACATATCGAAATTGTTTTTAACAGTGGAATGAGACCGTTACCTCTTTCCTGCCCCGAGAAAACAAGTCATATACTCGTATTACGACGTTTGGCCACGACAAGGTGCAACGCACGGCACTCGACGTTATGGCCATGCACTGTGCGATTCTTGTCTCGTGTTTCTCTTTCGTCATGGTTTATGAAGTCAGTTACAATCGCATATTAAGTTAATATTGCATTAAGAGTTTTTTATTTTAAAACTAGAAGCAGACAATCGCAAATCAACAGCCAGAGTTAGCTATATTCTCTATATGTAAATTCTTCTTGTTTACACTAACGAGTTTCATCCACGAAACATTCGATAACTATGTCATCCACTTATTGTCAAACAGCGGGCGTGTGTTCCAGGGAGCAATGAATGAGAAATGGGATTTTGCTATTGATACAACTAAAGCATTCTGCGTTCTGGACTTTTATGCTTACGTATTTGCTTACCTGTTTTATGTTTACATATTTGGGCTCTCCTGATACAGGTAGCTTCTTAGTAAACTTCTACTTTTCACGAGAATAATTAAAAACAAGAACACTGTTTTCGGAATCGCGTGTGTACTTGTTGTTGGCAATGACTGAAATCCAATTTTCTTGGTCAAAGGATATTTTGTTCCTCTCTATAAGGGCAAAATCTCTACCACACGGTAGGAAACTATGCCCTGAAACGAGGAATTGCTGGTCTACAGCAGTGAAATATTTAGGATGATATGAATTTGGAAAATTGTATGAGCATATCTCTCAAAATCAGGAACGTTTAGGCTTACTCTCAGTTGAAAACCGTATGAAAAATATGAATTATGATAAAAACATTCTAGTTTTGTTACTTTTCTCTGAATGCTGTCCTTCACTTTGTCTAACGGAATGTAGAAACACTTTTGAGACATTGTGTAAAAATGGTAGAAACATTCGGGATACATGTTTAGCTCTTTCATTATGTCGACTGTTGGCAGTTGCTACCAAGTCTTCGACTGAACCACTTATGAAACAGTTTGGACTCACGAAGTCCAGGGATATATGGCACTGTTTATTCTGAGGAATGCAGTGGGACCTGAAGATGGCATAGTAGCATGCAGAAACTAGTTTTCGTCAGTATAAAATAAAATAACATATTAATTACATGTCTGTTGGAGAAATCGCTGGTATTGACAATTACGTAACGAGCTGATGTCCCCTGTCTGTAATTGATCAACAGGGACTGTTCAATTTGGTCACTAGATCCCCTAACGACGAGAAAGCCTTCCACAAGGTTAATGTTTAATTATTTTTCTAATTAATTAATGAAACAGTTATAAGTTTGCATTGCAAGTATTAATAATCAAGAGGGACGTATGATCGTGAAATAAATGTACAAACACCCGGGTCTCTCTGATTGAGTGACGTAAGCTACAACTTATTCATGAAAAAACACTTTCGAATATTTGTTTTGTAAACAAAACCACCTTTTCTTGCAGTTGCAGCAAGAAAAGGCGTTTTTACTTACAAAACAAATATTTCTCTGCTTGCTGCAGAGGATGGCCACTAAAACAAATTTTCGAATATACGTACAATTTGCAGCGGACTCCACTGAATGCAGGAGAATATAAACACATATTTCAAGCAAGGGAAGCACGTGTTTCTGTTGTTGTCCTTGATGTTACGATAGGCACTTTCCTCGACACGTTATGGTACTGTACGGAGTTCATGATTCGCACATTGGTACACTTCACTCGACTTTCTACAAAGTAATATACGAATACTTTTGTAAATGTAATTAAGTTTGCTTGAAAAGTCAATGTGTTGAAGATTCTTGCCACATTTAACAACAATTGCCGAATCAGTTTCTCCTGCGCTTGGTAGAAGTTTCATTACATTTGATGTTTTGCTAACACAGCTGTGTGGTTTTCTCTTCAGCTACAATTATGATGGCTTATTTGATACGTTAAAGAATGTGGGTATCGCAATCCATACACGTTTGCGACGTCCACATTCACTACTTTACTTCAAATGTGCAAATGTGTGTGAATTCCTAAGGGAACAAACTTCTGAGGTCATCGGTTCCTACACTTACACACTACTTAAACTACCTTAAACTAAATTAAGTTAAGAAAAAAAAAAAACACACACACACACACACACACACATGCCCGAGGGAGGACTCGAACCTCCGGCGGGAGGGGCCGCACAATCCGTACATGGCGCCTCAAACCGCGCGGCCACTCCGCGCGGCTGGAAGTGTAGTGAAGAAAACTTCACGTTATTGTGTACATATACGACGCCCGTCTGGAAAAAGTCAGGTATTCCGGTGTTTTCTAGCCATATTTTCGTTCTTAAAACAAAACTGACAAAATGGCCGGGAGAGCGGTGTGCTGACCACGTGCCCCCCCCCCCCCCTTCTCCCATATCGGCATCCAGTGACGCCTGTGGGCTGAGGTTGACACAGCGGGTCAGTACCGTTGGGCCGGCTTGTTCGGGCGGAGTTTAGTCTTTTTTAAAACAAAACTAAATTTTTTATTAAAATTCTCTAGATTGCAAGAGAATCGTAAATAAATCGTAAATGTATCGTTTCAAATCACCCATAGTTGTTATGAAAGTAGACCATGTAGTGTCATATTCTAGTCAGTGTCGATTTTCATGGCACTGCATACGCCCCTTATTGTAAAAACTGTGTCACAGATCAATATAAACGATACTGTTCGCACTAATGCTCGATGTCGTGTGCAGAAGTGTAGCTTTCTGTCCGCTTGGAGCACTGCTGTCGCAGTGCGTAACAAGAGTAGTAGTATCGTGGTTGTATGTGCAAAAAGCCCCACACACAAGCGACGGATAGCATCGATTCGTCGAATGCGATACTTTATGCAGTCGGTCGCACGCCTCGTCATCCCACGCACGAACATTTGCCAAGCAGTTTCAATCAGTATTATGAACGTTACTGGGTCGAGAAGTTCTGATATGGAAAAATGAACTGTTACGTTCAGCAACAGTTGCAGCTGATTTCCATATCCCCACAAATACTTCCAAAACATAAATTTAAAATAAAGGAGTATTATAATTTATTAAAGTTGTTATGGAACCCTTTTGTTGGAAACTGTAGGTTACTTGTATCACATATATCACAGACACTAAATGGGTTGTGTACATCTTTCCAGTGAGCCAATACAATTCATTTTATGATTATGAGTCCGCAATTCCTTTTTTATTCATTAGTCTTATAGTTTAACTGCAAGCACTTACATAGTTTACACAATGCGTCCATATAGATGTTAGTAGCAGCACTACTAATAACCGTAACTGTAGTTACAAACTGTATGAAGCTGAGTTAGGTTATATGAAATGACAAGGGACTTCAGTATAACTGCACAATAGATTTGCCCTGGTCATGTAAATTAAAATGTCCTCTTAACATTACAGTAGGTACGTATGTCATAATGTGTACAATTAGTTCAATAATAGCTCGGAATGCATAAGATGGTGCTCACTGTATCGCGACTATTACTACGAACTTCCTACCAATTCTACTTCTTTAGCACAAGCTTGAAAATGCTAATCACTGCAGAATCGGAGGGTGTATTTTGTATAGCTTCTTAATATAAATGGCAACTCTGGCTTCCATTTCCCTTCTCAGAATAATTCGTGGTGCCTGGATAATTACAAACGGAACAAAACTGCACAGTCATGCTAAATAAACAGAGAAACGTGCCACAGCCATATTGCCCCACACCACTGCTAACGAGTCAGGCAGCCATACCGTCAGTTAGCTTGGCACTTCCATGCGATCAGCGATTGATCGCTGCAATTTTCCCACACATGTGCGATCTACGAAGCGATCGGTCGCCCATGTGTGGACCCTTTAGACGGTACTGATAGCGAAGAAACCAATGATTCATAGAGTTTAGCTGAACGCCAGAATATATATTATCGTTGTTTGTCTTCGTACCAAACAAAATCAACAACTAGTTTATATTACGACAACTTATGGTAAGAATAATTTCTAAAGAAATAATTTTTTCTTTCTCAACTCATTCTTACTCGAATGATGCGAAACTGCAAAATTTTGCAGTATCAACAGCGAATAGTCAAAAAGAATGAAATATCAAAAGAAGCTGTGGTGGAAAGGCAACAGCACGCGGTCAAGTTTGTAACCTCCCCACAAAATTTTAAAAAGACAATATTATATAGAAAAGCTAATGGACATTGAGCTAAGCGTAACCTCTCCACTGAAATTTTAAAGACAGTATTTAATAGAAGTGGAGCCAAGAAGCATAACCTCCCTGCAATGAAATGTACTGACAAAGGCAACAAAAATGTGAAATTCGCAATCTGACTCTGGTGTATGCTCCCACAAAAATAATGAAAAACAATTCAGTGCTAATGAAATCTCAGTGATGATGATAATTCAATTACACCGAAATATCGGTCTTTGGCCCTGTGTAAAACAATCAGAATTAAAGTCTTACCTCATTGTAACTGCTAGTCAAATTTCTGCTCTTATTCTTGCGCACAGCTTGGAGGAACTGCATTGCAAATAATAATATTCCTTTTTTCTGTGATTTTACTGAAATTTTTCTTTAAAAGAAGTGGAATGAAATGGGAAGTGCAACGAAATCGTTAGTTCAATAAAAAATAAAATTTTTTGAAAAATGCTTTTGAAATAAAAATTATTATTGGGGCACTTGTTGGAGATTAATTATAATAAATAAACTTTACATTATCTGAAGATTACCTTAATTAACAATACCTCATTCAGCATCTTGACCAGAATACCGACAGACTACATCACACAACCGCACTGGGCTGCTACCACTGACCGACCGCTCTGCATGACGACTACTAGCGTACTCGACGCAACTGAACAGAGCTACTGCTCGCAACAACTACTGACAGAGTACTGCTCGTAACACTCGCGCGGTCAAGCGCATACTCTCTGGTCAGAGACGCTGCAATGCCTCGCCATCGCTGCTACGTTACATACGTGTTTCATAACCCTCCACTGGGGGGGCAAAAATTTGGCAGCGATGGTGAGTCATTTGAACTTGCCAAGCGCGGCAAAATTTTTCTTTAATTAATAAACTTCTACAATTTACAGAATATTTAGATGTAGTGCATGAACTAAATTTTGTGCACGCGCACTAAGTACAAAATATATAAGACAAAAACAAGATATGAGGACAAAACATAGTAGCAAATCAGAAAAATGTATATACAAATTATTTGACAGATAACAAAGTGCACAGGCACTGAAAAAATTCTTTAGCATATTCAGAACAAATAAACAGACTGGCAAGAAATATTATGTTGACAAGTGACATGAGTGCACATGCACTGCAGTTGAGAACATATCAGTAAATGATGAAATGTATATACAATTAGTAACAAATGACATAAGTGCATACGCATTGAAGTATTGAATATACAGAATAGTACAAATCATATTGAAAAATGAGAAAAGTGCACAGGCACTGAAGTTCAGTAGAAAACATATTAACGCCTATCATAAATGCACATGTACTGTAGTTCAGAACATATCATTAAAATAAAAATGTATATACAATATAAAAGACAAGAGTGTACATATACTGTACTTCAGAACAAATCGAAAAAAAAAATGTCTTTAGCATTTTCGCAATAAATAAACATAATAGCAAAAAAATCATGTCGATAAGTGACATAAGTGTACTCGCACTGGAGTTCAGCAAATCTAAAAAAATGTATAACCCATGAACATAAATGATGTTACCAAAAAATTATTTTCCTTATGTGACAAGAATTAGGATAGGAAAGGGAAGGATTGCATCATGGTTGTAGCACTTTAGATTGCACACAGCTGTTCTGAAAGTCCATATTTTTCCACAGAAGTACAACACCAAGTGACACAACTTGAAGTTCTTTTCCCATCAGAATTTATCAGCGTAGCCAAGACACTGAATTGTCGTAGTAATATTCCATGTTTTCATTTTGGCAGTACATTAGGTACACCAAACAGTGGGACTATAATAACGTCTTCACCGCTCACGGTGGTGGACAGCATGTCGTGTCAACACCACTCTCTTACAAGGCACACCAACGTAGAATTAGTGCAAAACCAAACATAGTGCTCCATGATCACTGGGATAAACAGGACAAATGGACATTGCAGTAATTCAGGATAGTTAGCTCATGAGGTGAAGGACATTAAGTCACATAATATTGACAATTACAGTCTTCATTAGTAGTTTGTGGCATTCATAGCCCAGTTATTGAACATTTCTGTACCAAGTATGTAGTATTACAGAAAAATGTTCATGAATTGTTTTACATAGAATCAGTAACCTTCTTTTCCTAGTTACAAAGCATTATTAAATAATCGCATTCTTTTCCAGTGACAAAGTATAGCATAGTTAATTAATCATTTGTCATTCCAATATAGTAATAATCATTAGCCTTTTCCTAATTACAAAGCATTATGAAACAATCGCATTCTTTTCCAGTTACAAAGTATGGCATAGTTAATTAATTATTTGTCAGTTAATTAATCATTTGTCATTCCAATAGTAATAATCATTAGCCTTTTCCTAATTACAAAGCATTATGAAACACTCATTCTTTTCCAGTTACAAAGTATGGCATAGTTAATTAATTATTTGTCATTCCAATAGTAATAATCATTAGCTGGCATCATGGGTAATCGTATTACAATAAACAGTGGCAGTCCTTGGCCAGTTACAAAGTATATTTAGTATGACAGAATAATGTTCATCAGAAGTCTTAATTGAAAAGGAGAGTCAATTATTGGCCTAGCCTTAACATAATACATTGAGTGATACAAATTATTGGCACTCATTGGCCATTAACCAAAACATGAAAACTCAACATGGAAAACAAGAGCTAATTAATGGCATAATTAATAACATAATTCATTGACTGACATTAATTATTGGCACTCAGTGGCCAGCAAGTATTGAATAGAATAAAACATAGTTCATCATTCAGTATTATTCAGATCATTATGAAGTCATTATTAAAAATCAGTTAATTACAATCAAAGCATTAATAATCACAGGCATTATAAGTAGTCTCATTACAATAAACAGTGGCAGTTATTAGCCAGTTACAAAGCATTATTATATATATATATATTTTTGTATCATTAAGAAGTCATTACTCAAGTGACATACTATTCAGAGTTGATCAGTATTATTCAGAATTATCATAAACTAGTGACATTATGTGGGACTGGTAATACCTCTTTTAGCAATGCATTGCGTTGGGATCGTTAATTAATTGCTGAGGCATAACACTATTTGCTTTTGACCTATCGCTGCAAATGAGGATAGGTAACGTCATTCGTCATGAGTCCGCTGTAGCAAGGTTATGTAACAAGGCAGTATATGTGATCACATTTATAAATGATAAACACAAATGGGTAAAAAAAAAAATGCAAGTACTAGAACAGGTATAATAAGTAACAGGTTTAGTAAGTATCATGAAAAGCTTCTCCTGGAAAAAATACAAAATGGATTATTGACCTGAAAGAAGAAACGCACACTATGCTGAAAAGTAGTGAACGTCGAATTAACAGGTAGTGAAATGTGTATAAAAAATGTGTTCCATAGCTGTCCTTTCCAAAACTTTCCGTCATCCTACTATGCAATATAACACCTGCTGTCAAAACAAACTGCAACAAATACTTAAATAACTACATAGCATAATTACATAACTTCAACATTATCCTCATCTGTAAAGAAAACTTCATTATCAATCACTTCATTATCCATATTATCATAACTTCATTATTATCACCTGTAAAGAAAAACTTCATTATTCATAATACCATATCCTTCATCATTATTCATCAACATTCATTATCATCTGCAAAAAAAATCACTTCATTACTCATTACACAACTAATCCTTATCTCTAGCATATTTCATCACTAAAACTAAGATGTGTAGTTCTGTCTGACAGCCTGCGTCAATCACCTTGTATTCTGAAAGAAAAAATTAGTTAAGACTGCTATTCTACGATGAGTATAGTATATTCTTGTTAATGCTTGTTAATCCTGATCCATTTACTCTTCCCCATAAAGTTATTGCATCTTCTTTCGTTTATTCCGTAAGTGAAATTCCCATTTATGTTAAGTTTATTCCTTAGACACATCATTTCTTTCTGAAATTGATGAACAGAGATTAATGTCTTGCATTTAAATCATATACCCACTAAATAATGACTGGTTTATGGTGACACAATTAGCCATACAGCATAACATCACAGAAAACGTAATGTGTCAAAGACATTGACAGTGTTCAGATGCAAAAATGTACACAGAATAATACAATGCAGCAGCAAAAAAAACGTAAAACAGTCACGATCTTGAGATGTCATAGGGCAAAAAGAATGTCAAAGTCAACTGGTGTGTGTTATATCTTTACTATTTCACAGTACATACAAACAAAACTGGAGTACAATCATATACACAAAAAAATGGAAAAATGTGCACGGTCTGATGTGTAACGACAAGAAAAGCGACCTGCTAACCTTACCTTGCCGGGCACTTGCCAAGAAAAAATGCGATAATCATCAGTAATTAGTCAGGTGAAATAATTGCATAAGTAAATGGCATCATAGCATGTTACATCATAAAGTGGTTTCACTCAATAAACGGTTTAATGTTTCAGATATGGTGATTGCCTTTCGATTTTCTGGTTCTCAAAGTTTCGACGTGTACGACATTGGGGTGAGGGATGCTGCGAATCCGATATGGACCGGCGTATAGAAGTTCAAATTTACTGCACTTACCTTTTAATTTGCTGGATAAATAGTGTGTACGTACTAATATCTTCTGTCCAACGTGAAAGTCACGGCGTGTACAAACCTGTTTTTGCTGTCTTCTCCGGCGCTCTGCGGCACGTTTGATGTTGTTCAGCGCAATGTCAATTATTTCATGGTGTCGTAGACGACGACATTTAGGGAAGTTTACTAATTCTTTAATTTTGTTTGTTGGTTCAACGTTTTTCAGTATAACAGACGGAGATAGCATAGTGGATTCATTTGGAATGGAATTAATTACATCTTGGAATGAGAGTATGTGTGTATCCCAATCAATATGTCTTTTGTGGCAGTATATTCTACACAGTTTACCAATTTCTTTCATTAACCGTTCACAAGGGTTCGAAGAAGCATGGTACTTGGATATATAAATCGGAGAAATGTTTCTAGCTCGTAACATGCGTGTCCATACGCCACATCGAAATTGTGATCCATTGTCAGAAATTACTCTCATCACATGCCCTACATGAAATAGAAAATGTTTTACAAATGCTTTCGAAACAGTTTTAGCAGTAGCTTTGCGTAATGGAGTGAAAGTAACAAATTTTGAAGTGAGCTCAACAGCGACAAAGATGTAGCAGAAACCTCTGTTAGTTCTCGGAATCGGACCAAAAATATCTACTGCGGCCATGTGTCTTAATGTAACAGGTATAATGGGATATAAAGGAGGAATATGTGAAGTGGTGTCTGCTTTAGCTTTCTGGCAAATTTTACAAGATGCTAAAACTCGTCGTATACGTTTCTCCATGTTGGTAAAATAACAGTTCTGTCTCAGTATAAGAAAACATTTTCGTGCTCCGTAATGTGCGTAACTTAAATGAGTGTACCAAATTAATTTGTTAACCAGTTCGTCAGGAATGCATAATAACCAATTGTTGCTGTCAGGATGAGAGCGGCGAAACAGAATGTCATTGCGTACAGTATAATGGTTTCTAATCGTAACATTATTCCTATCTTGCCAAAGGTGTTTAATTTCTTTCCACACATTGTCTTTATTTTGCTCCTTTGCTATGTCCTGTAATGACGATGAAATAAAGTTTTCAAATGCAACTTGCTGAATGTACATGACACTGAAATTTGTTTTACAGAAGTTGGTTGCTACGTCTTGCTGATTGTTGCCGAGAGAACGCGATAGTGCGTCTGCTATAACATTTTGTGTGCCGGGAATGTGGACAATCGTAAAATTAAATTCCTGTAAATATAGTTTCCATCTACTTAACCTGTCGTGAGTGAATTTAGCCGAAAGTAAAAATTGTATCGCTCTGTGGTCTGTGTAGACGGTGGTATGTCTGCCATAAAGAAAGTGCCTAAATCTCGTGAAAGCCCATACAACACATAATGTTTCAAGTTCTGTAACGGAGTAATTTCGTTCAGCAGGTGACAAAATGCGACTTGCAAATGCGATGTTTTTAATTACTGTAGAACCGTCTTCTTCGATTTCCTGGAAAATGTGTACGCCTAAAGCGGTGTTGGAACTGTCAGTGGCAATGGAAAAATTTCTACTAAGATCTGGGTGCGATAAAAGTGGAGCATTCAACAAAGCATGTTTCAGGTTCACAAATTCAGAATGTGCTTGCTTATCCCAAGACCAAATACTGTTTTTACCTGTTAGTTGACATAATCTGGGTGTGTCTAAAGCAGAGTGATGAATAAATTTACGAAAAAAGTTAATTAAGCCCAAAAAACTGCGTAGTTGTTTCTTCGTCGTAGGAACACTAATGTCACGTAGAGCCTGAAGTTTTTCCGGATCAGGTGCAATGCCTTCTGCTGAAATCACGTGTCCAAGAAATTTTATAGAAGTTTTGGCAAAATGCGATTTACTGAGGTTAACTGTAAGTCCTTGTGCACGAAAAGTTTGTAACAGTTGTTCAAGAATCAGATTGTGTTCAGACCAGTTAGCTTCTGCGATAAGAATATCGTCTACGTACGTCGTAATTCTGTCTTTAAGTTCTGTCGGAAGTATAGTGTTCAAACCGCGAATAAAAGCTGCAGAAGAAATAGTTAAGCCGAACGGTAATTTGCAAAATTGATAACAGTCGCCGAAACAGAGAAAAGCTGTATATTTTCTGCAATTTGGATGAAGTTGAATTTGCCAAAATCCCGATTTCAAATCTAGTGTAGAATAAATAGCAGTACCGTGAAATTTCTGTAAAAGTTCCTCTAGTGTCTGTGGTCGATCTGTTTCATTAATAATAATGTCATTAATGTGACGTGAATCAAGTACGAGGCGAAGTGAGCCATCCTTTTTCTTAACAATATGCAGCGGGTTTATGTACGGACTAACTGCTGGTTCAATAATTCCTTGATCAAGCATATTCTGTAATTCCTTTTTAACCTGTTCTCTGTGGATATATGGAATGGGATAATGTTTAGCTTTAAATGTATCGTGCTGTTTGACTTGAAATTCATACATAAAACCGGACATAGTACCAGGAATGTTGTCAAAAACTGGAGCTTGCTGTAAAAGAATTTTGTGTAATTGCGTTCGTTCGTCGTCTGTAGTTGCACTGCTTTGTCTAACTTTATCGGAAATCATTTGCATTACGTCGTAGTCCACTTCGTCTGGAGTATTATAGTTGTGTACGTACGTATCCGTGAACAATGTGGGATTACAGTCTATGTTACGTGATACGGAAATGATCTCTGTGCGGTTAATTGTTTGTTCTTCCGCAGATAAAGAGTGCTGAAATTCTAAAGCAAATTGTATATTTTCATCCTTTAACATTAAATAAGAATTTTGAAAATCGATAACTGCGTCGTGTTGTACCAGAAAATTCGTACCTAAAATTACGTCTGTTGTCAATAAAGGAACAATCCAAAAATTAGAGTGGAAAGTATGACCTCCAATACAAAATGATAAATGTGTCTGCAATTTAACGTCTACTCCTTTACTCGATACTGCTCCTTTTACTTTTGTTTTGCCTAAAGGTAATGTCGGATAAGTATTCTCTTTGTTGCACTCGTTAAAAGTCTCCTCATTTATTACTGATATAGGTGAGCCGGAATCGATTACTGCTGAGAATTTCGAAGAACCAATTTTAATTTCGATGACAGGATGTGAAATAGTTTTCTGAACAAATGGTCTTTCCTGCAAGAGAGTGTCTCTGATATCGTCGAAAGTAATTACATTTTCGTGAACAACATTTTGCGTGTCTAAGGTAGTGCTTGTATTATTGGAAGATGCGATCTGTACAGTATCTAGTCAGATTCTGTCTGACGTGTTATTATTATTAGGAGAATTCTGTGGCATTTCGACTATTTGAACTGTCCTATCACTTCTTCCAGACGTGTTACGCTCTGGATGATACCTACTGTCGGGTTCGTTCATGAGAATAGGTTCTCGTGCATAATTTTGCTGTTGGTATGACCGACTGTTGTTAGATGTACGCTGAAAATTGTTCTCATTATTTTTACGTCTGTCGTAATAGTCATTCCTATACAGTGTATTGCGATAGGAATTGAAATACTGCCTTCTTTGTACGTAGTTGTTTCCTTGCTGCCGTGCGTTACTATTTGTTGCACCAGGGACTATACGTGCACGCGGCGGAACATTAAAGCCTGGTTGACCTTGTGCATTACATTGTTGGTTATGTATTCCAACCGGCTGACTTTCATGCTGTTGTGGTGGAAAACGTCTATTGTTACCAAAATGTGTTTCCTGTTGCTGAAAATTTTGACGATATTGATAATCTGAATTTTGTCTGTGATTTAAGTTCTGGTAGTTATCGTTCCTAAAGCGTCTGTTACTTTTCCTATTGAAATTACGTCCCTGATCATAATTACTGTAAGTTTGTTGACCTTGGTTATTATACGAAAAGTTTTTGTTTACAAATGAATAATCAGATTGCTGTACTTCTAAAAGCTGCAACAGATCCCTGAATGCTGAAATGTTTTCTTTTTGCTGGCCCGTTAGAAGTGACACTCGTAATGACCGTGGTAATTTGGAGATGCATAATTGTATAAGTGCGGATTCACTGTACGGTTCACTTAGGTACTGGTTTTGTTGCACCATGTGCTCAAAAAATTGCGTCACACTGGGAAAATTTGAGTTCTCGTAAATCGGCAAACTAATTAACTGATCTTTAATTCCGCGCTGTGTCGTCTTCGACCAATACGCTGACAGAAATGCATTCTGAAATTCCTCTACTGAGTAGCATTGCCTCGCGATCGGTCTCATACGAGTTGCCGGTTCGCCTTCCAAAAAGCTGCAAATAAATTCAAGTTTATGCGTTACAGGCCAAGTCGGTGGAAGAGCAAAGCTAAATTGCTGAATCCAATCCAGTGGGTGAATCTGCGTTCTATCGTTTTTAAAAACTTTAAACTTTCTCACTGACAGAAAATGTTTGTAGTCGAAATTATCATCTCTGTGTAATGGAACAGGTTCAGGATCGTAAGAGAATCTATTGTACTGTGGTTGATCGGAATCTAAGTCCCGTACTCTCTGTAGATTACCCAAATTATACGCGCTGCGTGAGTCTGACAAATGTTCATAAAGTGGCGTCTGTTGTGGTATGTTATTATTAACTGAAATGTTTTTTATCTCTGTTACTTCTTGTTGTAAATTTGATAACTTCCTACGTAACGTGTTGTTAGATGAATCGATCTCATTAATTGTCTGCTGTAAATTTTGAAATTCAGGTGTTTGGATAAATGAAACCGGTGCAGTATCGTCTGATTTATTGTCATTAGTATTTTCGATAACATCAATACGACTGGCCAATTCATCATACTTTTCAGTCAGTATTTTTGCCTGATCATCGGTTTTAGAATCGGACGTATTAATCTGTTTTTGCAACTTACGCGTAGTTTCGCTCAGTTTTTTAACATCAGCTTTGATGACATCGCAATCCTGTGTTAGATCTAATTGTTCGAATCTGTCTGTCACTGTTTGAATATTTACTGTGTGTGTATCTGTTTTTGATTTAAGATCAGAAATTTCATCCCGTAATTCGGCGTTCAATTGTTCTATGGTATTAATTTTGTCGGACACTGTAGTAATATTATTGTCTACATACGTCTTCGGTTTCGCGAACATTTTACGTTTGTCCTCTTGTCTTTGTGCAGTGATTGTTTCCATGATTTGTCGTTTTATTTTGTTTTGATCTTGAATAAATTTGCGGAAACGCGTATCACTGTTTTGTATGTGCTGATTAAAGCGCTCGTTCATCTGAGTGTTCTGTTGTTCGAATTTCGCGTCTATCTTTGCGTCCATTGTGCGCGAAAGTTCTACCGTCATTGCTTTAAACTCATCCCGTAATTGTGTAGCTTTTTCAGAGCATTGTTTAGCGACTCCGCTAATTTCGTCTCTGAGTGTTTCTGTTGCGGCTGTTTGCATTTCCCTTAATTCTTGCGCAACAGACTTAATTTCTTCGCTATTTTTTCGTGAACAAGCCTCAATTTCCACGCGCAACTGTTCCTTAGTGTCATGACACTGCGCGGCAACGGCTCTAATTTGTTCACTAAGCTGTTTGAGATTTTCGTCATTATTATCAAGTTTCTCATTTAAGTGTTTGTTATCTTCCCTAAGTTGTTTGAAATTTTCATTCTGTTGTTTGAAATTCTCTTTAAATTGTTTGTTATCTACACTATTTTCATTAAGTTGTTTACTCATTTGTCGCAACAAAGCCATAATTGGATTCGACTCAAGGTCAGCATTTCTATTCTCTGTGCTGTTCAATAGTGGATCTGGAATTGTTTCACTTTCTGTAACCATTTGGTCATTTTGAAATTTACAAAAAGGTTTGTCAGTCAAATGTATACTATCAGTCATTGTTTCGGAATTAAATAAATCTGTCCTACTTTGTGTGATCTGTTCATTTTCATTAGACAAATTTGTCTGCTCGTCACGTGAATTTAGTAAATCGGTTGTGTTAAGCAGGGCAGCGCTCGTTACAATAGTGTGCCCCGCGTCATCAATTGTCGTCAAATCAACACAAGACACAATCGAGTTCGTTTGTTCATCATTAAGGTCTACATCATTACTAATTGTTGGAACGCACTGATTGTCAGTGAACGCAGGATTGTCATCATTACACTGCGTGTCACAATTACTATTGGTCACGTTGTTTAAGTCGGTAATTTCGTTCATAATACCTCGCGATTCACTATTCACAGTCTTTCGCGGCATTTTTACAATAGTCAAAAATTTTTCACAAAACAAATAAGCACAATGCAAAAGCAACACAAATACAACAGAGCAACGAATTGCCGTTGACCTGTAGAAAGAAAGTCACAAGTTAATAAAAGCGTTGCGCTAAATCCTAATTATATTTAAGCAAATAAGAGCAGATATCTGACTGTTGTTCAAAAGACTCTCAACGAAATACGATCCTGGACTGGGTGTCGCCAAGTGTAACCTCCCCACAAAATTTTAAAAAGACAATATTATATAGAAAAGCTAATGGACATTGAGCTAAGCGTAACCTCTCCACTGAAATTTTAAAGACAGTATTTAATAGAAATGGAGCCAAGAAGCATAACCTCCCTGCAATGAAATGTACTGACAAAGGCAACAAAAATGTGAAATTCGCAATCTGACTCTGGTGTATGCTCCCACAAAAATAATGAAAAACAATTCAGTGCTAATGAAATCTCAGTGATGATGATAATTCAATTACACCGAAATATCGGTCTTTGGCCCTGTGTAAAACAATCAGAATTAAAGTCTTACCTCATTGTAACTGCTAGTCAAATTTCTGCTCTTATTCTTGCGCACAGCTTGGAGGAACTGCATTGCAAATAATAGTATTCCTTTTTTCTGTGATTTTACTGAAATTTTTCTTTAAAAGAAGTGGAATGAAATGGGAAGTGCAACGAAATCGTTAGTTCAATAAAAAATAAAATTTTTTGAAAAATGCTTTTGAAATAAAAATTATTATTGGGGCACTTGTTGGAGATTAATTATAATAAATAAACTTTACATTATCTGAAGATTACCTTAATTAACAATACCTCATTCAGCATCTTGACCAGAATACCGACAGACTACATCACACAACCGCACTGGGCTGCTACCACTGACCGACCGCTCTGCATGACGACTACTAGCGTACTGCCCGCCACTGAACAGAGCTACTGCTCGCAACAACTACTGACAGAGTACTGCTCGTAACACTCGCGCGGTCAAGCGCATACTCTCTGGTCAGAGACGCTGCAATGCCTCGCCATCGCTGCTACGTTGCATACGTGTTTCAAGTTATAATTGAAATACATTCAAGAAACCGACGCAGCTTAACATTTCTCATTTCTCACGCCGCATTACATGGCATGATGCGCTCTACTGTACTATGCTTAGAATACAGGATTACTTTAACCTCCATGAAGCAGGTATGTATATGTCTTATAGTGATTTCCTGAGATCAACAGAGGAAGTGGAAGAAAATGTTTCCGGACAACAAAAACAACTAAAAAACAGAAAGACAAGCTTTACAAAGTCAATACGATTGTGCATGCTTTTTTACCATGTTTAACTGATATGTAGATTTTCGTACACATAGCCAAGTCGACTTTTAATATAATTTATATCAACACATAATGGTTGAAATGGCTCTGAGCACTATCTGAGGTCATCAGTCCCCTAGAACTTATAACTACTTAAACCTAACTAACCTAAGGACATCACACAACACCCAGTCATCACTGTACACATGTGATTTGGTACGTGGTAATATTGGTTACACACTTTAAAAAATGTTGAAAAATTTCTTAAGGAGCAATAACGTGTCTTATTTGTCTTCGTATGAATGCACGTCATGTTTCGCAAATCTTTCCGAAGTAAATACGCATATGTAATTAAGCACTCGGTACATCTGTTTTCGTCGAACCCAATGTTGCCAGTTACCTTCCTGTTTATATGTTATCTGTCTCGACTGTGTGTTTAAGGAATATTCATTATAATTCAGATGCATGCACCATACCTGTATTAATCTGTAGTAAACTATTCATTCAATATAAACATATTCCGGTCTCCGTAAGAGTCCTCGATATAATCTTGTGAGTCAAATTTCCGTGAAACTACAACTATCGGAAGTAATCCTATTGATCAGTATCTAGTACTCACCTATCGTAATTTTTTATTTTAGTGTAACGTTATATTATACTTTACATCAACATCTTAAGTGCCAGGAATCGTCCACAGTCCACCCTACATGTTAGTTTCCCGTGTACAAGTTCCAGCTCCACTGCTCTTCACTTATCAGTGTTTACAAAGTTGTAGGTGTCCCACATGCAGAGATAACAACCTCTAAATTAAAGAAAAAATAGTTAAAACTGATTAGTAAGCTGTTTCCGCAAACAAAAAATTAACTTAGCATTTCTGAACAGATCTTTCTTCAGTCCACTCAAGATTTCATGCCCATAGTATGGGTGATTAATTATTTTAAACGAAGCTCAAGTCTAATAAACCGAAAATAAGTAGTAGACATATTTTATTGGTGGCCAGTGCATCGTATTTCCGTTGTGCCAGAGTCAGGTGACATTGCAATAATTCTCGATTCAGCTGCATAACATACTGCTTTGTGCGGAGTAATAGGAAGACTGTTAGCGTCTCCTTTTCATGCGGTTCGATGAGGAGCGCCTTTGCTGCCCGTGAGTGAAGAAAATGTACGCTGAAATAAATTTAGATCCAGGGTGCTGGTTCCTCTACCGCAGTGCAATTTTGTCTGATTTCTAAGCGTAAACAGCGAGAAAATTCATTCACAAAGACAGTCTTCCAAGATCGTGAACGACTTCAAAGAAGCCAATCGTCCATAGACTTTCTATTCGTGGTTGTGTCATCAAAGACCTGGGAACGTGCGGCGCTTCCCTCGATGCTTTGAAGTGGTTCTCGTCTCCTTGCGAAAAGGTAGCGGCGAAGCGTCTCAGTATGTACCTGTTTACCAAATCTTTCACGTTTTGCTGGCGTGAGGCACTGAGTTTAATGTCACCAGCTCCCACTTCGTCGTTTCTGTCACTTCGTTGGAGGCGTATGAAAGGTAATTCTCAACATCCACCGTCCACATTTGAGAAATATAACACTGTCAGAAGAGAGTATTTCATATTGTGAACTCTGCATCAGCTTAAATAGCTTAGTTTATTGTGACCAAAATGAAATTGCATACTCATTGTCCATTAATGTTCCCACGATGGAGACGCTTAAGAACAGATTCTTTTAACATCATTCAATGATTGTTAGAATTATATTTGGAAAGCAACGACTGTTAATAAAACATTACAGTTTTGTCCTTCGAAGCTACTGACAAATCCCTCAATTTGCAGCGTGTTTAAGACGGGAAAGAAACGAAAAAACAACTTCAAATAACAACAGTTTACTACTTCAGATACATACTTTTTAATACTATCATTTCAGTTAATTCATCGCTTATCGTTAGCAAATGGTTAAAATAACTATCAATATAAATGTTGTCATGCACACTTTTTTTCCTTATGGAAGCGTCTAGTTGCCCGTCTCGCATTTAATTTTACATATCAGTAGTGGTTAATATGTGTCGCACACAATTCAGAATATGTAACTGATGTTATTTAATAGAAACAGTGATAAAATTACTTACAATGTTGTAAGCCGTTGAAAGGTGGCTACACTGAGCCACTGCGCCAGAGATTGCGCCAAAGAGTATTATTAAGCCGCCTCCACAGTGCTTGTCGAGAGCTCGTAGCAGTCTGTGCTTGGAGAGAACTCGTAGTAATCAGTGTGTGCGTGGGCAGAGCTCGTAGTGTCAGTACCTGTTAAGATCTCGTAGAAGTGTGCCTGTCGAGAACTCGGGGTAGTCTGTGTTGAGATGTTGTAGCAGAGAGTGATTATTGAGAGGTAGCGGCAGGCAGTTCTTGCGGAGAAGTTGTGGTGGTCACTGCTTGTCGTGAAGTCGGAGTGAGATGTGATAGTGGAGAGTGTTGTTCCATGTTTCATGCAGTTATTTGATGAGAGAGATAGCAGATGTTATTCTAATGGAAATACTGTAACGACCAGAGTGTTTTTCGTCAATATATATGAAGGTAAAATATTGCGTGTTTTTTCGTTAATTCCATGTTTTAAATAATGCGTCATTACAGGTTCAGTCAACAAAGCATCTGGCGTGTGTTCTTGTATTAGAGTTTAATTCTGCTTTCCTTACGCAATTGTAGTATTTGTAATTTTCTTTTATCACGTTAGTATAATTGGTATTTAAAAATTCTTGTCTTGTTGGAGAAGAACCGTGCCAGATGTGTACGTTGAGTCACACTCCCACATACAGAACAGTTACATTTGTGCTTTGGTCTTGTAGGTTTTATAGTTGCTGGGGACTTAATTAATTAACTGTGTTTATGAAAATTTTCATTTCATTCTTTGTTGTTGTTCTTTGCAGTCAGATAGCGTAATAATACTAGTCAGGGCCAATCGATTACGAGACACAGCGTAATCGGACATACAGCTACTAAAAACTAAAAGTATTTTCAATCTTATATTTAATTAAGCCCCCATGCACCGTTTCCAAATTTACGTATTTTAAACAATAAGTAGATTTCAAAAAATAATTCATAGGTTGTGTAATCACCTAAGAAACAGCGACTTGAGACGTAACGAGTACGTATCAGTTCAATTAAAAATGAACATTAGTTTCACATAGATCATTGTATTTCCCGTCAGGAAGGTAACAGTCCGTAACAATGGTGGTAAGTCATCGAGCAAAGAGAAGTAATATCTGACGTCCCCCAAGGCTCTCTCCTTTTCCTAACCTACATAAACGATTTGGGAGACAATCTGGGCAGCCCTCTTAGATTTGCTGCAGTTGATCCTCCTCATAAAGTCATCAGATGATCAAAATAATTGCAAAACGATGTAGACAAGATAATTATCTGTGTCGTACGACAAGTGGCTACTGACTCTAAATAATGGAAAGTGTGAAATTATCCAGATAAGTACCACAATGAATCCACTAAATTTCAGTTACACGATAAATCACGCAAATGTAAAGGCTGTACACTGAGCTAAGTACTTATGGGTTTCAGTAACCAATAACTAAAGTTGAAACGATCACATAGATAATGTTGTGGACAAATCAAACGAAACACTGAGATTTATTTCCAGAACACTGAGAAAATGCAACGGGTCTACTAAGGAGACTGCTTATTACCCTTGGGCGTTCTCTTCTAGAGTATTGCTCTGCGGTGTGGACTTCCTATCAGATAGGATTGACGGAGGACATCGAAAAAGTTCAAAGAATTGTACCTCGTTTAGTACGTTCGCTAAATAGGGGAGAGAGCATCGCTGATATGAGGTGCGAATTGGAGTGGGAATCATTAAAACAACGGCGTTTTCGTTGCGGCCTGATCTTCTCATGAAATTTCAGTCATCGACTTTCTCTTCAGAGTATTAAAATATTTTGTTGGCGCCCAACTACGTAGGGACGGATGATTATCGTAATAAAATAAGAGAAATCAGAGCACGCACAGAAATATTTAAGTGTTAGTTTTTCGAGAGGAGAGGCAAAGAAATAACTTGAAAGAGGTTCGATGAGCCCTCTTCCTAGCACTTAATTGTGAATTGCAGAGTAATCACATAAATGTAGGTGCAGATTTTTATAGAGGCTCCTTGCATTAATTTGCTTATTTTCCAGTACTTAATAAATAAATATTTTATATGCGATTTTGTCATATGATGACATGATGGAGACGTGGCTGTTGTTTGAAGACAAATGCTGATGGTGTTGGGACAGCAACCAGCCACAAATTTACTTTCATTTCCTTTATTCAAAGGGTACCGTTACCGGTTTCGAATCGTTGTGATTCATCCTCAGACGGATTACACGCTTTCTTTATGACATGTGGTGTGTTTTTTACAGTTTAATTGTCCTAGAATATAAATAATACATAATTATAAACATGCCACACACAGATGGTTGCGTTACAGATTTTCGTTGCATGTGACTTACGTGAAATGTCGGTTTGGAGGGTTTGTTTTCATAACATTCGTCCAACAGATGTGAATACATTCCCACTGCATTCTTATTGTTGCACACGTAAATTTTTCTCACTGAACACTTTAGATTTGTCACTGAGGAGATTTCTGTCACGCACCACATGTTTTGATACATACAAAGATCTTACAAACATGTGAGTATCAAGGATGCTATGATATATCGTAACATTTGACGATGATGTCCTATGTTTGGAAAGGATCCTATATTCATTTACGCAACTGTAATGCCTTTTACACTAGTGCAGAGACATTGATTTTTTTTGAGTTTATATAGTTACATTAATTATAAATTTTTTTAATTATATATATATAGGTAAAATAGTACATTATTTAATTACATTTAGCATCATGAGAATTAAATTTATAAATCGAGTGAAGATATGGATGATGACTCCAAATTTTGTTACTTTTCATAGATAACAGTAGATAGATACGACAGTACTATCTAGCTGCTTGTTGTCAATGAAATTATTTAAAAACTCTCTGTTTTAATTTTATTCCCATTGATTTTCTGGCATACAAGAAAACTTCTAGTTCTTCTTAAAGGTATGTTTTACAGTTTCTGCTTAACTTACAAATTGCTATCAATGTTCCATCTATTATGACCAGCTGCCTAATAGCATGGATATGGCCACCTCTGGCATGGGTAAAAGCGGCGACGCGTAGTAGAATGGGAGCAATGAGGCCATGTTAGGTCGCTGGAGGTAACTGGCACCATGTCTGCGCACACAGGTCACCCAATTCCCGTAAATTCCATGGACAGGGGCGATGACCTCTGGCACCACGTTCAATCATATCCCAGATCTTTCCGATCAGGTTCAATTCTAGTGAGTTGGGGAGCCAGCACATCAATTAGAACTCGCCACTGTGACATGCCGCTTTATGTTGAAAAATACGACTGCCGTCAGGAAACGCCATTTTCATAAAGTTCTGTACGTGGTCTGCAGCCAGTTTACGACGCTCCTTGGCCATCATGGTGCCTTTCACGAGTTTCACTGCGCCCGTGGATGTCTACGTGGATGTTGCTCAGAGCATAATGGAGCCGCCGCCTGCAGTACAGTGTCAACGAGCTGTTCCCCTGGAAGACGGCGGATTCGAACCCTCCCATCGTAGCCGGCCGCTGTGGTCTCGCTGTTCTAGGCGCTCAGTCCGGAGCCGCGCGACTGCTACGGTCGCAGGTTCGAACCCTGGCTCGGGCATGGACGTGTGTGATGTCCTTAGGTTAGTTAGGTTTAAGTAGTTCTAGGGGACTGATGACCTAAGATGTTAAGTCCCATAGTGCTCAGAGCCATTTGAACCATTTGAACCGTCCCATCGTCATGACGAAGAAGGTATCGGGCTTCATGAGACCATGCAAAGCTCTGCCACTGCGCCAACGTCCACTGCCGATGGTCTGGTGCCCATTCCAACCGTAGTTGCCGACGTCGTGGTGTTAACCTTGGCACATGCAGTGTTCATCGGCTGCGGAAGACCATCGTTAGGAGTGGTCGGTGTACTGTGTGTTCAGACTCACTTGTGCTCTACCCAGAGTCTGATGATAGTGCCACAGTTCGCCTCCTCTCCTGTTTCACCAGTCTGTCCAGCCTACAACGTCCGACATCTGTAATGAGGGCTGGCCGCTTAGCTCTACGACGTCTGAACGTAGTTTCACCTTGGCTTCACCACGTTTTGAAGACACTCACTACAGCACTCCTCGAGCACTCGACAATTCGTGCAGTTTCCGAAATGCTCCTGCCGCGCCTCCGGGCCATCACAATCTGCCTTCGCTCGAACGTCTTCATTCCACACACGGTACACACGGACAACACGCTCACTGGTACTACAAGTACCGTGCGTATATCTGACCAGCAGTCATTCCTCGTCAGGTGGCGCTACTGTCGCCTGGACGGGTCTTTTAAAGATAGCAGATCGTTGGTGACAATGTTCTGGACAACCAGTATATGTGCTGTCAGAAGCGTAAATTCTCATATCTGATGCTGAAAAACCACTATACTGAAATTCAATAAGTGTAAGGCATACTACATCGCCCTAGAAAGCTTTGAAAGTTCGAACAAGGATGAAATGTCCATTAAATTTCGGGCATGCAGCCGCGCAAATAAAATTCCCTCCACTGGTATTTCGGCCGCGTATCGTCCGGCCATCCTCAGACTGAGTCACAAGACTGACGACAAGATGCCAAGCGCGGCCTTATATGCTCCACTGCGGCGGTACTGCGCGTGCGGGTCACAGATGTTGGTCGGCGGCAAAGAAATACGCTTCCACATGCGACGCCTGTGGCGAAGGCGTACAGACATTCAATTCGCTTATCGATATACGATCGGCGGCAGTGACAACATGACGACTTCTCTGCAGTTTAATTACCCCAAGAGCCGGATTCCATGCTTTGTCCAAATAAAAACCATTATCCCTGTTTATTAAATTATTGGCTATTCTAATCTCTATAGCTTCCTTGAAGACAGATTCCCAAAAGCAAGACGTGGATGTTAAAATCTTCACATCACTGTAATTCATGGAATGCCCTGTATCAATAAAATGTTCGGTCACAGGTCACTTGTCTGGCTGTAATAAGCTTGTGTATCTTCGATGCTCCACGCATCTCTCATGAACGGTGCGTATGGTTTGACCTATGTACGACTTCTGAACAATTTCCGCAAGGAATCTGATACACACCCGCTTTACGAAGCTGTAAATCATCCCCACAGAGCCGAGTAAAGCTGCAATCTTCGTGGTGGGCCGGGGATCACCTTAAGAATACGGCTTATCTTAGAGGAAAGAGCACTCACATAGGGCAAAAACGCACTAGATCTGAAGGAATTACTATCTTCTTCCCCATCACATACCTGCATTCTAGGTTTTGCATTGAATTCTCTACGAATTTGTTGCGAACAAAATCCATTCGATTTAAAAATGCTGTCGAGGTATGTGAGATCTTGCAAATTGTCTTTATCGGATATACAGTGCGTCCTAGGCATTAAGGTTTTAAGGACAAATGGTCTGTGAAGGGTGATGGCAGCTACTGGCATGAAAATATACATTTGTGTGTGTTGGTTTCCGATATACGGCATGTCCTAATGTGCCATCAACTTTAAGGCGAACGACAACATCCAAAAAGGAGAGGCAGTCGTCTTTTTCTATTTCCATAGTAAATTTGATGCTAGCATGGGTTGAATTCAAATGCTCAAGAAATAGATGTAATTCATCCATCCCGTGCGGCCATACCACAGATGTGTCGTCCACGCACCTCCAGAAGACCGTTGGCTTAAAACTTAATGAGCCCAGTGCCTTGTCCTCGAAGTCTTCCATCTACCAGAGGGGAGAGGGGGCTTCCCATGGCAACGCCATCGATCTGCTCATAAAATTCAACATCAAACTGAAAATTAGATGATTAAAAGCACATGTTCAAAAATATGGTTCAAATGGCTCTGAGCACTATGGGACTCAACTGCTGTGGTCATAAGTCCCCTAGAACTTAGAACTACTTAAACCTAACTAACCTAAGGACATCACACACAGCCATGCCCGAGGCAGGATTCGAACCTGCGACCGTAGCGGTCGTGTGGTTCCAGACTGTAGCGCCTTTAACCGCTCGGCCACTCCGGCCGGCCACACATGTTCAAATAAGGTCGTAGTGTTATTCAAAAATGTTCAAATGTGTGTGAAATCTTATGGGACTTAACTACTAAGGTCATCAGTCCCTAAGCTTACACACTACTTAACGTAAATTATCGTAAGTACAAACACACACACACCCATGCCCGAGGGAGGACTCGAACCTCCGCCGAGACCAGCCGCACCGTAACGTTATGATCAAAATGTTGGCCGATAAGAGATAAAGAGTCCTTTAAAGGTATCTTGGTGTATAATGATAACACGTCAAAATTAACAAGTACATCCGTACATTTAGCCTGACATTGCTAAGTCTCTGAATAAAATCCATAGAATTACGAATGTGTTGAGTACATTGTCCTACCAATGGTTTCAATAAGGAATATAAATATATCGAAGAAAAATACGTTGGTCAACCAATAGTGCTCGTTGTAGGCGTCATAGACAAGTCCTCTAGCGTTCATCCTTAACCATCTTACAAACTTTAGGAAGACCATAAAATCTCGGTCGTACTGCACCTCGTACTTTTAAACTTCTTATGACTTCCTTCGCTAGTGATGAAGCGTTCAGCAAGGCAGCAGTCCTTATTGTCACCTTGTTAGTAGGATCTTTGTTAATCTTCCGCTATGCACCAGAACTAAGTAGACCACATATCTTTTCCTTGTAGACTTGCTGAGACAAAAGGACGGTAGCATTACCTTTATCAGCACGCAAGGACGACTGTGTAAGTATCCTCACGCAGCTTTCGTATCGCACATCTTTCTTCCTTGGAAACGTTGCTTCTTTGTGGACGATGCATCGTAATTGCTCGACAGGTTTCTCGTCTGATTTCTTCAGCAGAATCCTCTGCTACTGGTCGGACAGCTTCTTCAATAGCACTGATGAAAGAGGATATCGGCAGAGTCTTTGGCGTAGGGGCAAAATTTAGCCCTTTACTTAAGACAGACAACGTAGCTTCGTCCATATCCTTACTCGTCAAATTTATGATAGGACGTCGAATAACAGAGTCCACCTGAGAAGGCTGGTCCAATCGGCTGTACCTGGTAATGTGTCTTTTTATGGCCACATGTCGTGCCATCAATCCGGTCCCATGACTCAGGAGATAAAACAGCTGCTACCTTCAAATGCAGATGATACAAGTGTTCAGAAACAATGTCCAACTTCTGACTAGTAAAACCAATTCTTTCTCTGACGATAGCAGAACCAGCCCTATGTAAAATTCTATTTACTGCAGCGTTCTTAACAAAGTGAACCAACTTTGCAAATTTTGGGACAACTCCATGGTCGCGGCGCTTCAGTAAGAAACTCAAGAAGCTCAGTAGTCTTGCTCTGTGGTGTCGTAATTTGTCCAAACTATGGACCCATGAAACCATTTGCTCCCCTAAGAGATGCACATCAAGAATGAAATGATTTGTCAACAACCCTCGAAATCAATCAGTGAATTAGAGATTAGTAGTTTTCACAATTAGCTGTAACTCAGACGGCTGGGCGCCTTTAGTGGAAACACACAGGCCCACGTCACCAGCAGTGTAGAAATCGTTTCTGCTGACGTGAAGAAGAGAATACGAATATAATCGTCATAAATATGCACTTGTATCATCAAAAATTGCATTACCAAAGTAGGAAGCAATTTTGTTTGTGTAAAATACTCTTCTAAAATTGCAGTTTTGAATCTATTTTAGTTTATTTTTCTTGTCTGCTTAGGCTATTTTTGCTCATGACTCAAGGATTCCAGCCAAATATCTGGCGTGCTCTGAAAAATATCAGCACTGTTGCTTCTGGCGCTGATTTATATCCGGGCATTGATCAGTACCCGTCGGACTCTGTTGCTCCCGGCTGAAGGAAATGTAAATGTTTCTTTCTTGGAAGTTTGCGCGTTGTGTCAACAGACTCTCGTACGCAGTGTTTTACGTAATATGAACATGACCATTGATCTTACAGAATGTATAAGCAGTAACGATGGTCACCGACACCTGCTCGGTAAACAGACTTTGTTGTCCAAACGGTATTACTCGCAAGCCATATATTCACAGCATATATATTAAATGTCTGACAACATACGAGAATTATCTGCTTCTCGCTTTAGACTGAGGAAACAATTTGTAATACTATTTCTCCTATTTCTCGTCACTCGCTAAAACGCTTTTTTTCTAAATCTGGATTAACTAACAGCCTTACGAATCATGCACATTGGCCATAATTAATTACCAACAGGTCCACGTGGTACAGACAGTTCACCTCGAAAGCAGAGAGCGTACCTGTTCATTAAGATTTAAAACTCTGTCGTTCTTTCATTTTTTTCTAATAAATTCTACCTTTGCTCTCAGCAAACTGTAGATTAAAATCGAAATTTTCCTCGTCACTACACACTGGTGAGATCTCTCAGTATTGTGTAAAGAGGAAACGAGATTCAGAACTGTTAAACTGACTACCAACTCAATTCAGGTAATTTGCAAGTCCTTAATTTAATTCTCTGTCGCCATTACCGAATTATTTTAGACCAGCCAACTTACAATGTTTTTAGCTAGTGGTATATCGATCAAACCTATAATTTAATGCGACAATAAAACTATATGAAACTTGTTGTAGATTAATATTTTAATAGCAAACGGGCTATGTTCTGATTGATTAATAGTAAGGAAATTCAAAATGTTTAAGGCTTTCGTGGCCACTTGTTGAGAAACTGCCTTTTGGCTTCTGTCTCGGGTTCTTCGGCCCACGTTCATCTAATGATTTTACTGACGTTTCGCCAGCACGAGTGGCTGGCATTGTCAAAGCTTCACCCTCCATTGCCAGTTCACCATCGGCAGTGGGGGGTGAAGCTTTGACAATGCCAGCCAGCCACTCGTGCTGGCGAAACGTCAGGAAAATCATTAGATGAACGTCGGCCGAAGAACCCGAGACAGAAGCCAATACGCAGTTTGGCAGTAAGAAAACTGCCAACGAACCTAGGAACCTCCTCCGATTATCCATTCGGAACTTGATTTTAATCTACAGTAAGCTTGACGATAGATAGCGGTCATGGTAACCGGTACTGATGTCAGACTACAACAGTTCTTCAATAGAAATAAGAGCCTATTTTATCTAAGGATATTATTCGTTTACAAATATATCATTGCATTTATTAATTTTAAAAAGCCTTCTTGATTTTCCTGTAACATTCCGCGTTCGCCCCTTCTCCTGCACGGCCGCAGCTTTAATCCTATTGTTGATTTCTTACGTTGTTCCAGTAATTGTTATTTTTATTGATATGAACGTTAGAGTAAACCAGTTAACGCAGTTGGTTGTCCGTGTAAGCAAAGTAAAATTATGTAGTACACGAACGTAGAAAACTTCTCCAAAATTAAGCGACAGAATTCAGATGCTGCTGATTCAAAGCCACTTATAGCCTCAGAGGCAACAAGTATAAAACTTGTCGGGGAAATAAGCGATAGAAAAAGTTGGTGCAATTTTGGAGCTGCGTGGGTTTATTTGGTCACATTCCGCTCGGTGCCGCCGCGAGGCCTTTGTTAATTCCCAGTTATCTGTCATACTGTCCCCGCGGCCATTAAATGGCTGACGTTTTGAATAATCATACTTTGATAGAGATCGCCGTCGGGCGCAGGGCGCCACTTCCATCGCCATTGTCCTGTCGGCGCTAGGCGTGACGGCCGTCGCAGGCACGCTATCACGCCTCGATCAATCAACGGGCCCTCCGCTAAACAAGTGCGCCGCATTCGACCGATATGCGGACGAAAAAGAAGCGACACAATCTGCGCAAAAAGCCGTTCGCTCAAAGCATGCATTCAGTAACACACCAGTCGCCTCGCTACATTTAGTGGCCGGCCGCGGTGGCCGAGCGGTTCTAGGCGTTTCAGTCCGGAACCACGCTGCTGCTACGGTCGCAGGTTCGAATCCTGCCTCGGGCATGGATGTCTGTGATGTCCTTAGGTTAGTTAGGTTTAAATACACTACTGGCCATTAAAATTGCTACACCACGAAGATCACGTGCTACAGCCGCGAAATTTAACCGACAGGAAGTAGATGCCGTGATGTGCAAATGATTGGCTCTTCAGAGCATTCACACAAGGTTGGCGCTGGTGGCGACACCTGCAACGTGCTGACATGAGGAAGGTCTCCACCCGATTTCTCATACACAAACAGCAGTTGAGCTGCGCTGCCTGGTCAAACGTTGTTATGATGCCTCCTGTAAGGAGGAGATGCGTACCATCACGTTTCCGACTTTGATAAAGGTCGGATTGTAGCCTATCGCGATTGAGGTTTATCGTATAGCGACATTGCTGCTCGCATTGGTCGAGATCCAATAACTGTTAGCAGAATATCGAATCAGTGGGTTGAGGAGGGGAACACGGAACGCCGTGCTGGATCCCAACGGCCTCGCATCACTAGCAGTCGAGATGACAGGCATCTTATCCGCATGGCTGTAACGGATCGTGCAGCCCCGTCTCGATCCATTAGTCAACAGATGGGGACGTTTGCAAGACAACAACCATTTGCACGAACAGTTCGACGACGTTTGTAACAACTTGGACTATCAGATCAGAGACCATGGCTGTGATTACTCTTGACGCTGCATCACAGACAGGAGCGCCTGCGATGGTGTACTCAACGACGAACCTGGGTGCACGAATGGCAAAACGTCATTTTTTTCGGATGAATCCAGGTTCTGTTCACAGCATCATGATGGTCGCATCCGTGTTTGGCGACATCGCGGTAAACGGACCTGGCGTGATCGTATGGGGTGCCATTGGTTATACGTCTCGGTCACCTTTCGTTCGCATTGACGGCACTTTGAACAGTGGACGTTACATTTCAGATGTGTTACGACCCGTGGCTCTACCCCTCATTCGATCCCTGTGAAACCCTACATTTAGCAGGATAATGCACGACCGCATGTTGCAGGTCCTGTACGGCCTTTCTGGATACAGAAAATGTTCGACTGCTGCCCTGGCCAGCACATTCTCCAAATCTCTTACCAATTGAAAACGTCTGGTCAATGGTGGCTGAGCAACTGGCTCGTCACAATACGCCAGTCACTACTCTTGATGAACTGTCGTATTGTGTTGAAGCTGTATGGGCAGCTGTATCTGTACACGCCATCCAAGCTCTGTTTGACTCAATGCCCAGGCGTAACAAGGCCGTTATTTCGGCCAGAGGTGGTTGTTGTGGGTACTGATTTCTCAGGATCTATGCACCCAAATTGCGTGAAAATATAATCACATGTCAGTTCGAGTATAATATATTTGTCCAATGAATACCCGTTTATCATCTGTATTTCTTCTTGGTGTAGCAATTTTAATCGCCAGTAGTGTAGTTCTAGGTCTAGAGGACTTATGACCTCAGATGTTAAGTCTCATAGTGCTTAGAGCCATTTGAACCATTGAACATTTAGTGAGTGAAGCGTTTGTCTTGTCGACACCAAAGAATGAAAAGAAAACCTTTGCTCATCAGGAGAATGGTCATATGTGATGGCAAAACATTATGCTTTCTCTTCACCGAGAACTACACTGTTTCTCGCACATAATTACCGAAAGTTACTAAATTTACTCAGTTCAGTCACATTAGTGCGACGACCACATACATCCGCCATCACCGTGCAATAATCACTCACAGATGCGGAAAATAATGCAGTCATGTTATAAAGCTGGAGCGGGACGGTTTGCTTGACGTCCAAAAGGGCATGGCCATTGGATTTCGGGCCAAAGTTGTAGGCATTTCCTAAACGGCAAACTTTGCAAACTGTTCGCGTGCTGGTATACCTTCAAGTCAAAAAGGCACTATCCAAAACCGGCCCCGAGGTAACAGTGATGCTCCACGGGCCATTGATGTCAGAGATGTTTGATGGCTGCGGAGATATGTACGGGCGAACCGACGTGCAACTTGTGGTGTCACCGCAAGGCACCACACTTGCTAGGTTGTAGGCTTCAAATCGGCCGCGGTCCGTCAGTACTCACCAGACCCGCGAGTCGCCACTGTCGACGCTAGCAGACCGAGCGCCGCTACTCGGCTGGTCTTACGAGGCAAGCTAACGCACTGGCCAGTCCTACAGCCGACGTTAATGGGAATGGTTCACTCGTTATAGCTTCAGATATCTCATTTGCAGAGACGCTAGTTAGCATAGCCTTCAGCTAATTCAGTAGTTACGACCTAGCAAGGCGCCACATACAGTTTATGCATTCCAGAATGAGATTTTCACTCTGCAGCGGAGTGTGCGCTGATATGAAACTTCCTGACAGATTAAAACTGTGTGCCGGACCGAGACTCGAACTCGGGACCCGAGTTCGAGTCTCGGTCCGGCACACAGTTTTAATCTGCCAGGAAGTTTATGCATTGCCAGTTGATCTATATGTGTGAAGCAATCAGAATTGTAAAGTAGTATTCGCAGTTCAGTCTGTAACTGCACTTGTAAATATTATTGTACAAAGTAAAGATCGACGTTAATCGCTGATGCTGAATTAAAGCTAAGTATTTAATTGTATTCCTGTCTACTAACTTTTAATCCCCTAAGATGTTCCAGATACATCCCGTCAAGTATAGTTCATTGATCCTCACGTCAGCCTATGTGGTAAACGCGTGCAACAATGGCCACCCCATGTGATCAGACTGAGTCAAATTGCGTGATTCATCCGGGTCACCATTTTTCCATGAGGCCCATAGTTCCGCCTCATACATAACACAACTGTTCAACAAATGACCGCCCAGATGAAACAAGGGGCTACCGAGAGTGTCTACTTAATGACCGTTCAGCCAACGCTGCTGCATATGGGCCTCTGCAGCAGACACCTTGTTCATGCACTCATGCTGACTGCTGTTCATTGACGACCAAGGATTGAATTTGCTAGTGGACGTCCACTAAGTGGATACAGGTGGGCTCTCCAGACGAATCCGTTTTATGACCATCGAACAGATGGCCGTTGGCGTTTACTGCGTGAAACGTCTCAAAGCAAACATCCAGCAAGAATCTGTCGGAAGCTTCTAGGCCGGAGGCATTCCCTGGGTGATCTCCTAATTCTGTAAAGCGCAGTGTACATCTACATCTACATCTACATTGATACTCCGCAAGCCACCCAACGGTGTGTGGCGGAGGGCACTTTACGTGCCACTGTCATTACCTCCCTTTCCTGTTCCAGTCGCGTATGGTTCGCGGGAAGAACGACTGTCTGAAAGCCTCCGTGCGCGCTCTAATCTCGGGAGGTATAAGTAGGGGGAAGCAATATATTCGATACCTCATCCAGAAACGCACCCTCTCGAAACCTCGCGAGCAAGCTACACCGCGATGCAGAGCGCCTCTCTTGCAGAGTCGGCCACTTGAGTTTATTAAACATCTCCGTAACGCTATCACGGTTACCAAATAACCCTGTGACGAAACGCGCCGCTCTTCTTTGGATCTTCTCTATCTCCTCCGTCAGACCGATCTGGTACGGATCCCACACTGATGAGCAATACTCAAGTATAGGTCGAACGAGTGTTTTGTAAGCCACCTCCTTTGTTGATGGACTACATTTTCTAAGCACTCTCCCAATGAATCTCAACCTGGTACCCGCCTTACCAACAATTAATTTTATATGATCATTCCACTTCAAATCGTTCCGCACGCATACTCCCAGATATTTTACAGAAGTAACTACTACCAGTGTTTGTTCCGCTATCATATAATCATACAATAAAGGATCCTTCTTTCTATGTATTCGCAATACATTACATTTGTCTATGTTAAGGGTCAGTTGCCACTCCCTGCACCAAGTGCCTATCCGCTGCAGATCTTCCTGCATTTCGCTACAATTTTCTAATGCTGCAACTTCTCTGTATACTACAGCATCATCCGCGAAAAGCCGCATGGAACTTCCGACACTATCTACTAAGTCATTTATATATATATTGTGAAAAGCAATGGTCCCATAACACTCCCCTGTGGCACGCCAGAGGTTACTTTAACGTCTGTAGACGTCTCTCCATTGATAACAACATGCTGTGTTCTGTTTGCTATAAACTCTTCAATCCAGCCACACAGCTGGTCTGATATTCCGTAGGCTCTTACTTTGTTTATCAGGCGACAGTGCGGAACTGTATCGAACGCCTTCCGGAAGTCAAGAAAAATAGCATCTACCTGGGAGCCTGTATCTAATATTTTCTGGGTCTCATGAACAAATAAAGCGAGTTGGGTCTCACACGATCGCTGTTTCCGGAATCCATGTTGATTCCTACATAGTAGATTCTGGGTTTCCAGAAATGACATGATACGCGAGCAAAAAACATGTTCTAAAATTCTACAAGAGATCGACGTAAGAGATATAGGTCTATAGTTTTGCGCATCTGCTCGACGACCCTTCTTGAAGACTGGGACTATCTGTGCTCTTTTCCAATCTGCACAAGTCTGCATCTATCCTTGGGGAACATGTCCACCCCGATATGCAGTTTGTTTTTCCTCCTCGGCACGGTGGCATCTACCAGCAGGGCAATGGAACGTGTCACACGGCTTATAGTGTACGTGCATAGTTCGAAGAGCACCAGGATCAGGTCGCCGTACTCTCCTGGCCACCAAACTCCCCGGATTTGAAGCCAATCGATAATCGGTGGGCCCACCTAGATCGGGCATTTCGCGTTACGGATCCTCAACCGAGAAACCTAGCGCAGTCGGCATTGCTCCACATCCCTTTACACACATTAACCTCGTTTTCTGACTTTACATAGTGATTGACACTGCCCACGACACGTGGTGTTCTTATAACTAATAACTTCTCTTTATACCTTGCTTAACATCTGAAATATGCAATCGTGACCGTGCTTTTAGAGCACTCCCGCGGTTACTCGACCGTGCGCGTTCTGCGTGGCTCCTCGCGACTCACTCGCCCTGTCTTCCCGAAGGACAAGATAGTCATACAAATAAACAACCCATTCAAGAAAACACAGTGACAAGCTCATGTACGAGCCCCACTGTACTAAGTTCACCAATAGTCAGACTGCCACCGGTCGATCCGGTTAGGGTGTACCCCATCTTGGAGTACACTATGCAACTATCCAGACTAGAGCAGCCGGCTACCCTGACCACTGCCTTACGACATGTGGTCCTTGTAGGACATGAAGACGGCAGGAAGATAAGCTTCTCGGTTATGGAGGCTGTCGACAGAATCCAGCTAAAATCAGTGAATCTCCCCACCGACTTCGAAGCCTTGCGAGATCTGCTCAAGAAAGTGTTCGAGAGACGAGGTGAGAAATTTGACCTTAACGACATCTACGCACAATCAGTAATAGCACATGGACGAATTGCTTTTGACTGGAGTAAGACCTGGCCACATGACCGAATACATACGTACTTTCTCTAATGACAAAAATAACTATTGGACAGCTCAATACTCATAACAGCAGACTCGTGATGCAGGAGCTCCGAAGGGAGGTGGAGGAGAGGAGATTTGATGTACTCTGTCTACAGAAGCCATACTCCCTGGCTGGAAAAATAGCTTTTGCTGCCGCGAGCTGGCAAATAGTCAGCAGAGGGGATTATAATCACAAATAGACTCTTGAGAGTCACCACACTCTCGCAATTCACAACTAGCCACTGTAACGTCGTGGAGCTTCAAACCCCTATGGGAACAATAACTCTCATAAACATGTATTTTCAGTATGGGGACAATATAGAACACTACATAGACCACCTAGCGAGAGTTACCACGGCGTTGCAGGGAAGAAAGGTTGTAATAACAGCTGACATTAATGCCAAATCCACCCTGTGGTACAGGGGCACAAGAGATGCAAATGGTGAAAAAGTTGAGGAACTTATAATGGCATCACAACTTGTGGTGGCAAACAGGCCTGGCAATCCTCCTACCTACGCTGCAGGAGGAGGACAGGGCACAAATATTGATGTCACCCTTGTAACTCCAAATACGGCTAACATTATTCAAAATTGGAAAGTCACAGAGAATGCCACCACAAGCGACCGCAATTTGATATCCTTCACCTTGGGAGAAAGAGAGTGCCGCTGGGTCACGGGGTGGGAGGTGCAACTAAATTATAGAAGAGCTGACTGGGAACGCCTAGCTAGGGAGTGTGACATTCCTCCATCACCGAGAGGTGACATGCATCTGGACATGGACGTGGACCAGAGAGCAGAGGAACTGGTGAATGCAGTGACAAGAGCGGTGAAGGCAGCCGTACCTACAAGGAGGAGGGCCATGGCAGCCTCTCCGTCACCATGGTCTGCTGAACTAGGAGAACTGCGTCAATCTGTCAGAAGGCTGAGGAGGCACTACCAGCGCAGTGTCGTCTGGCAGGAACGACAAAGGTGGCAGGTGCTATATAGGGAGGAAAAGCGGAAGTTCCAAAAGGAACTGCGCGAAGTTAGGATGAGAAGCTGGGAAAACTTTGAGCTCAATCAGCTAGTCACGGACCCATGGGGCCTACCATATAAGTTGGTGAGGGAAAAAATCCGCTCTCCTCTGGAACTATCAACAGTCAGGTACGGGGACAGGATGACGGAATCCTGGCAGGAGACTGCGGGGGTCCTCCTCCGGGCAGAAGCAACTCAGAGAGGAAGACCAAGTAGTATACGTAAATGAGACGGCTGTCTACCCCTTCTCAGAGGAGGAGGTGGCAACCCATATAAGATCATTGAAAAAAGGAAAAGCACCTGGGCCGGACGACATTGTGGCGGAGGTGGTGCAGTTTCTGGCGCCTCAGCTGACTGCGCCACTAACACATCTATACAACGAATGCCTCAGACAGAGAAAATTCCCAAAGAGATGGAAAACGGCAAATGTAGTAATTATAAAGAAAGGACCAGACAAGGACCCAGCAGAAGTGAAATCTTACAGGCCGATTTGCCTGCTGGATGTATTTGGCAAAATACTGGAGAAGTTGTTGGCTGACAGATTGACAGCACACCGAGTGTTGTGCGGGGTGAGCGACAGGCAGTTCGGGTTCAGGCCGGGGCGGTCGGCATCTGATGCAATCGCCCTGGCGGCCGAGGTCTGTGGCTCGACCCCGCACAAATACGTAGTTGGCATCATGGTTGATATCAGTGGCGCCTTCGACAACCTGTGGTGGCCTTCGCTCTTCTCCTGCTTGCGGGAAAAAGAGTGTCCAGGACCGCTATACGGTTGCCTGAGGAGCTATTGCAAGGATCGGGAGGTCTGGTTATCATCATCTAGCGAAAGAGTTGGAAAGATAATTACCAAAGGATGTCCCCAAGGTTCCGTCTTAGGACCCCTCTTCTGGGACATCCATATGGAGCCTTTATTAGATAGATTACAACAAAGTGATGAGGTGCTAGAGGTGATAGCCTACGCGGATGACCTCCTCCTGTTGGTTGTTGAACCGAAAATAGAGACAGCATTAGACAAACTCCAACAGTGGTGCCACACGACTAAAATGACGATATCTCCCAGTAAATCCACCTACCTATTACTAAAAGGACATCTTATTAGAAATCCGACTGTCAGAATAGATGGTTCACCAGTTCTCCGACGACGTGAGACACGCTACTTGGGAGTTATCATTGATGACAGGTGGAGTTTTGGAAAACACATTGATACTGTCGCCCAGAGAGCCCTTCAGATATTAAATAACCTGATTTCCATAGGCCATAAAAGATTCCATCTTCCTCCACACCTAATTAGACTCTACCACAACAGTATCCTAACCTCAGTTGTGGGCTATGGCTCTGGAGTCTGGGCGCACAGGCTCACGAGGGTTGTGGCAGTGAGAAGGGTTCAGAGAAGCATGGTATTAAGAGCTGTGGGAGCCTACAGAACATCTCCAGGGGGGGCCCTATTAGTCATAATGGGGCTCTGCCCTCTGGACATAAAGATAAGAGAACAGGCGGCTTGGTATTGGGTCAAGAAGGGAAATTATGAGAAGTTTGCGGATATTATGGTATTAGGGTGGGGGATAAAAGAGAGATAAGGAAAAGAGGGGAGGAGCTCTGGCAGGAGACTTGGGAGGCAGAAGAGGCTGGACGAAGAACCTTCCAGCTTCTACCTGATGTGAGGGAACGACTTGGACTGAAGTATTTTGAGCCCACAAGAGGTCTGATCCACTTTCTCACTGGCCATGGACCCTACCCGACTTACTTATGTCGATTTGGGAAGAGGGCAACACCAGCGTGCGACTGTGGCGATCCGGAAGGTACACCTTAGCATGTAGTTTACGAATGTCCCCTCTTCAATGATATCACAAACACACTACGAGACAGACTACCCAACCGAGACACATACCAACTACTCAGACGAGAGGAAACTTTTCAGACTTTAAACACCTTGGCAAACGAGGTATCTCGAAAAGTTCTATATGACTATTTAGGCGAGATACACTAAATAATGACAATCACCACCGATTGCGTCCAAAAGCCCTATTCCCATGCCGCCTGTGCGTGGACTGGCCGACTACATCTAAGTTGGAATCCGCCGCGTGCAGGACTAGGGGGAGTAGGGAACAACAACCGATTGTGACACACACCAAATATGACGTAGGTTAAGTTAGATTGTAGAACTTAGTTATAGGAAATTAAGATAGGGACTGCAGCGAATTTAACATCGAGGCCTGCCCAGTGCCAGGGGCATGCTCTTCGGGGTTAGCTCGAAGAGCAAGGCATACGAAAGTAGGTTTATATCCTCAGTGGCACACATGTGACGCTACGGATTACATACATAAATTAAATTAGTTGTAGGAATTAGGTACAAACAGTATATGTAGATAGTAGATGCCCATTGTTATGTTAATAAGTGTAGCTCACATACTAACACTAAACTAGCTGCAAAATTTATATAAATGTATAACTGTTAGGACCCACTAATGAATTAAGGAAGTGGGTTGATTTGTATAATTATAATGGTTTAATAATAAAGATTTAAAAAAAAAAAAGACAGGGGAGACCACCCCACCTTTCTCCCTCAGCCAAACAGGACACTTCTCTCGTTCCCTACGTATATATACAAACTTTCAGTCAATGGGCGTTCAGATCGTTGTTGCTAGGCGGATCTGACGTCACGTTTGCGGACATTGTGACGGAAGTTTGTCTCGGAACACTGTCTCATATTATAAGATCCTACTCCCAAACAGTCGGATCTTGTCCCTACTAACGTTGCACAACATTGCCTCCTATGATTTCATCACTAATGCTCCTTGCTGATGCTTAATTGTCAAATGTACATGTACCCTAGCTGCTACTGAGCATTCCCGATCGCATAAATATGCATAATACTTGCCTTAAACACGTGAAGGGAATGCACATATGCATTGCAACACAATTCGACTAAACTCCGGACAACTTTCCAAGCGATTGTTACGTCGGTAAAGCCCAAAAAGCACAGAAAGCACTCGTATCTGCGAAACCCAAGTCCTAGTGATCTTCGTTTAACAGTAGAAAGTAGTCGTTAGCAGGCGGTATACCGTAACATCTAAATCACAAAAAACTTTTAAATTTATACTTCTGTTAAGACTGGAATTTTCGTGTCCAAACCGTTGGCATTATTACGTTTTAATTAGCTTGCAATCCGCCTTAATTCTCGTATTTGAAGCAAAATTACACTACGTTAGTACCTCCGCAGAGTCAGAGGAAAATACGCTGCATGTCGGATGAGTTGCGTAAACCAGTTTTACTGCGACATCCGGGCAATTAAAAACTCGTCAACAGGCTACAGGGGGAAACGAGGAAGGGTAAACGACCTGGCGGCGCAGGATTTATGGGCCTCGCAGGCAGGCTTTAATCGTCATCGCGGTGATGAGTTGCTCATCCCGACAGGTGACGGCCGTGCGTGGTGTCCTTCCCAGCCATGAATAAGACGGCATCAGAGCCTAGCACGCACGAACGACCTCGGAGCTGAATTTATTAAAATAAAACGCCGCGGAAGCCGTTCCGCAACGTACCGCCCCCGCGTGAGAGTGCTATTTATGCGTAAGCGACGCGTTGCGTGGAGCCTAGAGAGGGTCTGACGACGAAGCGAGTGCGGAGCGCGAACGGACGCGAAAAGAGAGGAGAAGACTAAACTGGGGGCTTACAAAAACGCCGAGGACCACCCATTAGGCGAGACCTTAAGAGCGGCCGGTCGGCGCAGAAGTCCTCTGAAGACCAGCCGTCGCCGCGGACGCCGTTACGAAAATAATGGACAGCAGGCAGAGAGTTCGCATCGCCTGGGCTCGCCAGCTGTCTAGCGGTGAATAGTGTCCTAGTCCTGAAGGGCGAGTCCTACACATCCATGCTTTTCCCGCAAACCACATTCAGCGGATTGAATCCAGGTAGCTGGCATTTTAAATTAGTCGTCCGTACCTTCGACTCTTTCTTCTTCTTCCTGCGCCTTTTATGCTTCCGATCACTGCAGCTACGGACCACGCTAATTATCGGTCTTCCCCTGTACGTGCTTGTTTCCGCGGTGTGTAGTCTAGTATTTTGTTCATTTTGAGACTGATCTACTTTGGGAAACTTAATAACAAAATCCATCCATTGCCTCTATGGCAGCTATAATAGCAATGTACATTTAGAAGTCGTAACTAGATCATCAGCGGATTTCTTGTTATGTAGGAATCTTCACTACGCTGTCAACAAGCCAGAAACGCGAATCTGAGAATTTCTTTGATGTCTTTCGTAAAGGGCTCCTCAATGAGGCAGCTCTCGTATGTATATGTTGAAATTCTGGTAGCTTCTTCATTGAAATGTCACACATAAATGTTAAAAATGAAATTCACAGATATGTGTTTGTGGCGCGCTGACGTCGCACCTTACGTAATACCAAAAGCTGAAATGATGAAGCTGTGACTTCTAAATGTACGAGGGTGATCAGCAACGCAACACTTTTGTTCTCGGTCAGTTTCGGTTGAAAAAAATGCACAATTTTCTATGGAACATCGTGGAATATTATTACTTTAACCCCTATAGTTTCATGAAGTTTCGTTTCGTTGTGTAGCTATACGTAACCATAAAAATGGCGTTTGTAACAAAGGTGAGTTCCAAGCAGGGAACTGTTACCGAGTTCCTTGTGGCGGAAAACCACAGCATTGCAGATATGCATGGGTGCTATCAGAATGTCTACGGAGAACTCGCAGTAAACAAAAGCACGGTGAGTCCTTGGGCGGGACGTCTGTCATCATCGCAACAAGACCGCGCAAACCTGTACTTTCTCCCGCGTGCTGGGTGGCCACACACAGCTGTGACTGCTGCTATGTTGAAACATGCGGATCGAAATCAAACAGCTCGCTTCTCAACTGGACGTCTTTGTTGATAGTGCTGACACACTCGCCCACAAGTTGGGGTAACCAAAGATACAGCCTGGATGTCGCACCTTCTGACCTCAGTCCGTTGGGTCCAATAAAGGATGTAGTCCATGGGTAGCGAGGAGGTTATTGTTGCAGCAAGGCATTTGCTCTTATGTCACTAGTGGAGTGGTCATGAGGAAATCAGGCCCTCCCAGTTGTGTGACGAAAGTCCCTCGCATTGAATGGAGATTATGTTAAGAAATTCGGTTTGTAGCCAAAAGAATGGGGGATAATAGCTGTGTTGGAATCCTGAATAAAACCAACCTGCTTTCGGAAAAGAAGTGTTGTATTACCTACTGAATGCCCTTCGTATAATGGAATTTAAAAAATGGTTCAAATGGCTCTGAGCACTATGGGACTCAACTGCTGAGGTCATTAGTCCCCTAGAACTTAGAACTAGTTAAACCTAACTAACCTTAGGACATCACAAACATCCATGCCCGAGGCAGGATTCGAGCCTGCGACCGTAGCGGTCTTGCGGTTCCAGACTGCAGCGCCTTTAACCGCACGGCCACTTCGGCCGGCATAATGGAATTAAAATTGCTGCGAAGACAGTAGATGGATTTTATTACTAAGTTTTCCACTTACGTTACTTCGACAGTTGCCCGAGACTAGTCACTACGGCTGCGATGAGATGATTTACTATGTGTCCTGCTCTTTCTCTCACATAATTTCTAGAATCCTTTAATGTAATTTCTGTTGCCTCTCGTATTACAGTAGAGGTAGAACCCCACCAGTCCAGTCTCCGCCTGGGATTAATTAACAGCCCATGACTCTTTGATTACGTCGAGTCTTCGACCGAGTGTGTGTGTGTATGGCTGTTTGATTAAGTGGATAAAAGATGGTCATTAGATTGATGTTACTCACATAAATCAAAACTTAAATGCTCCGGATCAAAGGTTAGCAATTTCGTGACCCTGGGGGTGCAAGAAGGCTGGGAATAACAGCACACTCGGTTCATGCCGAAGGTTTATGAACACTGAAATCTGGTAGGAACTGCGTATATTCATGCCAATATTCAATGCGCAAGATAAGACGAGTGAGAGAAATCAGAGGAACAGTTGCACCAGGGTTTTTATATGCAAAGATGTTTTACCTGAATACTGCAACGGGGCTTGCAGTGGCGACAGTGACCTTAGTGTTGGGTGGACCCGGTGTCAGAAGCAGAGGTTCGCCCTCATCGCAGACAGCTGCTCGAAACGTTTTCTCTCAAACGCTGCCCGTCTAGAAGTGACCTCGTGTCCCACCAAGAAAACCGTTGACTTCAGAGGACCTCATGAAATAGCTCCTTCCATATTGCCAATCCAATTGGTGTTTCGGGCACGCTACTTCCACACGAATGATAGAGATACTTATCTACATTAAGTTACCCATAAGTTCGATTTTGCATGTGGCACGTGACTGATGTTATCTTTCCCTTCTCCACTGTGTTTGTACTTAACGGTCTCGCTTTCACTTCCTGTCTCAAGAAGCAACATTCTTTGGGCACGTAAGTCGGAGCCATTTGTCGTTAAAAGTTCATGTCGTATGGGATGAATGGCTGGGAGACCCCGAACGGCAGGTTTAGCACCGTAATTGGAAAGGTTTCTGCCATCTTTCTTTCCCGCATGCACCTTTCCTCCGCGAAGTATGTGGTGTATGTGGAGTGTAGCTGTTAGGTGTAGATGACTGTGATAGATTTGTTTGTAGTGTTGTGTCATGTTTGTGATAGATATGATGAGCGAAGGAAGAGATTGTCACTCTGAGCGGGCACATAGCATACTCGTCTCGAAAAGCACCATGGCGGCCGCCGAGTTTAATATCCACATCCGACGGACGGATCACCGTCAAGAGTGTCACATGCTCTCAGTACATAAAATACAGCTGAGAGGCTTGGGAGTTAGCCCAGGACATTGGCACGGAGACTGGTGAATAGAAAGTTTACGATCCCGCCTCCCTTCAACTGTCGGCCAAATACTGGCAGTGAAAATTTCTTCTACCACGAGGACGCGAACTGGTTTACCTCCGAGTCGAGCGCCACCGCACTGGCGTGCGCTAGCAATCTTCTGTTTTTTACAAATTTATTTTTTTCTTTTATCGCTCTTTCGTTTGTCAAGAATACTTCGGCTAGACGGATCATGTGTAGCACCATGCTGTTCCTCTTACATCTCCCGCTTATTTCATTGACCGATAAAAAAATTACCTCTGTAAACACATTGCGTTTCATCCTGTCCTGTATTGTGTTCATCATAAACCACACTGGTTGGCGAGTGATGGAGTGCCAGTGTCTCGGCAAGCCATGACCAGATGTTTTCACTGCGTGAGAGATGCAGAAAATGTGCTGGCCAGAGCATCGATATCAATCGAACTCCTTTTATATCGAAGTAGGTCAGAATAGCACAGGCAACACGCGGGGTTGCATGAACTTATTGAAAGATAACGTCTTGGTATCCCGAAAGGTAGGGCTCAAATGTAGCAGCCGCTGTCCTAATTACTTTTTATATCAGTCAAAATATTCGTAACGTACTTTTCTGTTTCGTTTAACTGCTTAAGTTAATGAAGGTGAAAAGACGTCCGCCCGATCAAGAAAGTAATTACTTAGCCGAGGTGCCCGATAAGTCTAAAAAGAGGACACAGAAGTTTGCAGGATTCTCCGTTCTATTTCATTATCAGTTATTAATACCTAGTGATGAATGACATACACCTGAGAGCAGAGAACGGCCCGCTGTCAGTGGTGCGTCCAAAGACAACACTGAACGATCGCTTCTGGTTCGTATAGGTGGTGATTAGGACAGCAGCTGCTACATTACAACCTTACTTTTCAGACTCCTAGGACGCTACCTTTTAATATGATAACACAACCCCGCATGTTGCCCGTGCTGTTGTGATCTACCACGATACAGAGAATGTCCCATTCACGACGATACTCTGGCCAGCACGTTCTCCAGATCTCTCACTCACTGAAAACACCTGATAACTGTACCAACGGGGTGGCACGTCATCACTGAACCTAAGTTCATTAAACTTTTTCTGTTGCCTTTAAAGTCAGTATATTCTTTGTTAAAGCCAAGTCTTATGAATTAGTTTGTCATAACCATACGAGAAATTGCTCCTAAAGGCGGAAGAACTTCACAGTCAACGGCATAGGATGGAGAAGGCAACGGGAAACCACTCCATTAAAGATCACTCAAGATATCCCAAGAATCAGTAGCGCACCATGCCAGAATCTTCTGTTAAACATAAATCCGGAGTAATAGTCCCCCAATCGGATCTCCGGGTGGGGACAATGGAAGGTCAGGCAAAGTTGAAGAATACACTAAAAATAGCAACATGGAATGTAAGAACACTCCTCCAATGCGGGAAATTAGAGAACCTCAAACTAGAGATGGACAGAATGGGAACAGACATAATAGGAATATCTGAGATGCGATGGCCTGAACCAGGAGACTTCAGATCAGGAAATTATCGTATCATTCATACAGGTACTAACCAAGGAACAACTGGAATCGGTGGAGTTGGAATAATTCTAAAAGGAAAACTCGGGAATCTAGTCACAGGATATGTGCAATTTAACTCTAGGATAATACTAGTCAAAATTGGAACCAAACCAAAGAACACGGTAATAGTACAAGTCTATATGCCGACATCGGCAGAAGAAGACGATGTAATAGAAACAGTGTATGAAGACATCAACAAAGTTATAAATTATGTTAAAGGTGAAGAGAACTTAATTATAATGGGAGATTGGAATGCTAGTGATGGAGAAGAGAAAGTTGACGGAATTGTAGGGAAATATGGTCTAGGAGATAGAAACGAAAGAGGAAGCCGGCTAATTGAATTTTGTGCCAAAAACAAGTTGGTCATAGCGAACTCCCTTTTCAACCACCATAAAAGAAGAAGGTACACGTGGAAAGCCCCAGGAGATACTAGAAGACACCAAATCGACTATATATTAGTAAAATCGCGTTTTAAAAACCAAATCAAGGATTGCAGAAGCTACCCGTCTGCGGATATTAATAGTGATCACAACCTTGTAATGATGAAATGCTTACTCAAACTCAAGCGATTAGAGAGAAAAACGAACAAAGTATGGAACAGAGATAACCTAAAGTCTGAAGAACTAGTGATCCCTTATGCACGGAAAACTGATGAGATGGCATCAAACATTATTCCCGGGAGTACTAACGAGGAGTGGAAACAAATCAAAGAAGGCATACATAAAGCAGCAGAAGAATTTATTGGGAAAGCCAAACCTGTAAACAGGAAAGAGTGGATAACACCTGAAATAATTTGTCTAATGGAAGAAAGAAGACTATACAAAAATGCCTCTGACGAGCAAAGCGAAAACAAATATAGAAAGCTTAGAAACCAAATAAACAGAGAATCTAGGAAAGCAAAAGAAAATTACCTCAACAGCATTTGTAAAGAGGTGGAGGAAAACATGGTTAAAGGAAAAACTGACTTGGCCTACAGAACAATAAAACAAAACTTTGCTAAACGGAAAGTAAAATCTTCAGGAACTATAAAGAACAAAGAGGGCAAGGTACTATTTGGATATGACACGCTGAAGAGATGGCAAGAATACATTGAAGAGCTATATCAAGGAGACCCTCTAACAGATAATATGATAGAATTAAGCGAAGAAGTAGAGAAAGAAGAACTAGGGGACACAATTCTGAAAGATGAATTTGAAAAAGCACTAAAAGAACTACCAGATAAGAAAGCGGCAGGTGTTGATGATATACCTTCTGAACTAATTAAGAAATCAGGAGACAAAATGAAAGCTACATTACTGCAACTCATACAGAAAATATACAAAACAGGTGAAGTTCCTGAAGACTATCAGAAATGCATCATATTCCCCATACCTAAGAAAGCATCTACTATGGACTGTGAAAATCATCGAACACTCAGTCTTCTTTCACACGCATCAAAAATTCTAATAAGAATAATTTTGAAAAGAGTTGAAAACCAATTGAATAGCACTCTAAGTGAAGACCAATTCGGTTTTAGAAGCGGTGTAGGGACGAGGGAAGCAATCTTAGCTTTAAGACTAATAATTGAGAAACAAATTTCCAAAAACAAACAAGTATTTATAGCCTTCGTAGACCTCGAAAAGGCATTTGACAATGTTGTATGGCCAGAAATGTTTAGAATTCTGAAGAAGGCTGGTCTGAAATATAATGATAGAAGGATAATCTTTAAAATATACCAAAATGAAACAGCCTTAGTTAAGAAGGAAAACAAAGAAGAAACAGCAAGAATAAGGAAAGGAGTGAGACAGGGATGCCCACTATCTCCAGTAATTTTCAACGCATATATCCAAGAAGCAATAGACAAAATAAGAGAGAATATTGAAGTAGGAATAAAACTTAACGGAATGAAAATAGATATGTTGCGATATGCAGATGATATCGCCATAATTACAGAAAGGAAAGAAGATTTAGAAGCCGCACTCAATGAAATGGAAAACACCTTAAAAGAACAGTATGGAATGAAAATAAATAAGAAAAAGACTAAAGTGATGGTGAGTGGCGCCCTGAACTACAATGAACCCATACGAATAACAATAAAGGGAGAGAAACTAGGGCAGGTTACAGAATTTAACTACTTAGGTAGCAAAATAACAGCAGATGGAAGGAGCAAAAGTGACATTAAAAACAGAATACAACTTGCCAAAATAGCATTCAATGGAAAAAGAAACTTACTGACGAGTAGAAATGTTAGTTTAGACGTAAGAAAGAGAGTCATGAAAACCTATGTGTGGAGTACAGCCCTTTACGGATGTGAAACTTGGACTAGTGGAAAAGAAGAAAAGAGAAGATTAGAGGCATTCGAAATGTGGTGCTACCGGAGAATGGAAAAAATCAGCTGGCGAGACAAGGCTACAAACGAAGATGTCCTCAGAAGAGTGAAAGAAAACAGATCTCTTTGGCGAAATATACAGAAAAGAAGAATAACCTTCATAGGTCACATTTTACGGCATAACAATTTCATTAAGAGAATATTAGAAGGAATCATTGAAGGAAGAACTCGCCGAGGACGACCTAGATTAAGCTACATTCAACAAGTAATAAATGACATCGGGTGCCAGACCTATGCAGATATGAAGAAGAAAGTTGACAAAAGAACGGAATGGCGTGCTGCTGCCAACCAACCTGTGGGTTGATAACCGAAGAAGAAGAACCATACGATTCTTTGCACTTGATCTAATTTAACGTGCCCTGATTGTGGGTCACCATTTGTTGTGTTACGATAGTTCATCACGAGAGTCAAAGCCCTCTAACGTATCACCACTCAAGTAAATTGCTGGCTTTGAGAATTATAAATAAGTAGCTGAGTACCTGCCGTTGCCCAGGTATGTATTTATTCCAATTCTGTTAACCCATGTACTTGTCCCTCCTTTCTCTGTCCACCTCCTCCCTCCACTATTGTCTATCTCCTCTGTCCCCTCTCTGTCCATCTGCTACACCCTCATCTGTGTATTTCTTCCTCTGCTGCCCCTCTCTCAGTTCTCTTCCCTTTCTCTTTTTACTATGTCCCTCCCAGCTCTCTGCTCAACTCCTCCTCCACCCTTTCTCAGTCCATCTTCTTCTCCCACCTCTCTCTGTCCATGCCTCTTCTTTGCTTCCTTTGTCCGCCTGCTCCTGCCCAGTCTCTCTGTCCAACTCTCCCCTTTCTCTGTCCGTTTCCCCCTTTCATGACTGTGTCCACTTCATCCTCCCTCACATTTCTGTCCATATGCTCCTTCCCTCCCTCTGTCTGCCATATCTTCCTGCCCCCTTTTCTCTCCCCATTCTAATAGGATGTTGCTGGTTCGTATTCCCACGTTATTTCTTCAAGAAATCACCTTTGGCATAATCGATAAAGGGGTTTAAGAGGAGTCTTTTAGCGCGGGTTCGTCGGAATACGCATCTGTCGCATATATTTCACAAATATTTAACGTATTTCACACATATTTGTACATCATGCGTAGCAGTCTTTATCATGTCACAAGTCCTCAAATATCTGACGTACAATGACATAATGTTGCAGTTAAATTCAGCGGCATATGTGGATACTTGTGGTAAACATGTTGCGAATAGAGTAACTAAATTTCAACGCCATGCATTATGCGACAGTTTTCACACGTCTCATGTTTATGACGTCATGCCGCACAATGATAAAATTTCGCAGACAAATTCAGTCGTATATGTGAATCCGGTCTTGCAGAATCTGCCGTGAATAAAGATAGTAGTAAAGAAGTAATAAACTACGTCGTGCTGCATGAACAGCGAAAATGCAGTAAATGACAAACTCATTTCATTTTACATTTTATGGGCGTTGACAGAGAGAAAAACGGCTCATGAAGATTTCGATTTTATGTAAAGTGTGTTCCAAGCCACAAAGTGCTCTCTTTCTCAAATACTGGATGATTAAAGTTTGCGAATTCACATGTCGTGAACTACACATTTTTTTCACCCCCATCCCTTTGATATGTGGGTGGTTCTCACCCCCTCAGCAATTCCCTTCAGACAAGTGATACGTCTACAAAGATTGGTTCAAAAAAAAAAAAAATGTTCAAATGGCTCTGAGCACTAGGGGACTGAACTTCTGAGGTCATCAGTCCCCTATAACTTAGAACTACTTAAAGCTAACTAACCTAAGGACATCACACACATCCATGCCCGAGGCAGGATTCGAACCTGTGATTGTAGCGGTCGTGCGGTTCCAGACTGAAGTGCCGAGAACCGCTCGGCCACCCCGGCCGGCAAAGTTTGGTTCAAATTGGTCCAGTGGATCAGGAGTGGATGTGAATATATATTCATTTTTACAAAATATATGGATAGTAAGTAGAATCTCTCTGTATGGCAATTAAATTTCAGTTGTCAAGAAAAGGTTTGGTTGTCGTATGCTGGGCTGCTGTCTGTTGCTATCAGCTTATTGTGTCCTGCCTACTCATCAAATATGGGGTGCCTAGGAAACCTTCTTCTCTGATCGCTAGACAACAATTCAAGCAAATCGGATTAATGAGTTTTATAACAGAAAATTAAATGACAATAGTTGATTTTGAGAATTTACAATAATGTGTCGCAAGCAAATGGGGACAGACAAGTATGAAGTCTCTTCAGTACTCGTATATACAATTCGTAATGTAAGAAAAGTAATAATTACTTTTCTCTGGTTCCAAAATTTGCTTCTATTGCGAAAACACAGCGTGGTATACACGTGTCACCTCACGAACATGTTGGGCAGACACGACTGCAAGTGAATTTTGAAATAGTGGTTTATTAAGTGAGGAACAGAGGAAAAGTAAGGTTATGGGAAAGCATATTCTCATTACAAAAGTAAACCTGTAAAGCCTTCGCTGTCTCGTTCCAAAATTTACAGCATTTATGGTTTCACCAGCTACTGATGGCCCTTAAAAATTACATTATTTCATAGAAAATGAGTGTAGTTAGTGGGATAATATGGGAGATAATGAAGTTATACATAATAACCACACCACAAAATTTGCGTGCTATTATTTGCCAAAATCTCATTCCGATATCTTACATCGTTTGTGAAATAAGAGGAATGTTTTGGATTTTTCACTCTGACTTTATCCCTGGCGTGCGCTATCACAAATGAGTGTGCTACGTCAGTTCAGCTTTCTCGAGATTGGTGGCAGATAGAGATCTCCGCCCAAGTATAAAGAGACATTCAGTATGTTACCGAGGCTAAATTTCAAACACAGCAACATATTATGTAACATGTTCCAAACGCAAAATCATAGCGGCCCATATTTTTCATTAACAAGTCTTTCGATTTTCACGCAGTGTCTTACTTACATGCAGATGTACAATAACTGTGACCATTAACGAAATGAATGTCACATCATCATGACGCTAACATACAATCTACAAGAACAGCAAAGACTATTTTTTTCCGAATAGTGTCTGTAAAATCGTGTGAGAAAGATTGCAGGGCTGCGACAGGCCAGGGGTGTAAGACACTGTCGACCTCCCCTTCGAACAAACGAATGAACTTGTCCAGCACTCTGGATGAAAATTGGTCACTGTGGATAAGCCACTGTATCTTGTGCGGACTCGAAAGTTTAGTTATTTGCTACCCCGGCGGAGTTAGAGTCCTCCCTCGGGCATGGGTGTGTGTGTTTGTCCTTAGAATAATTTAGTTTAAGTAGTGTGTAAGCTTAGGGACTGATGACCTGAGCAGTTAAGTCCCATAAGATTTCACACACATTTGAACATTTTTTTGCTATCCCACATGCCATTGCAACGTTAATGACAATCAGCGAATTAATTGCTGGTTGTGCAATTTTCCTCTCTAAAAGGTAACTGACAAATCTAGAAATTTACAAAAATGTTAAAAGAGGAACGTCTTCACTAAAGCGTGATAAATGAAGGGTCGTGACTAAGTTTGCCATGTCTACCTAACACACTCTGAGATTGGGGTGTAGAAATGAAGTGAGAAATAGTTCCAGTCCTTTGCTACTGAAGAAGTTTGGTATTTTCACGAATGATGGCGCTAGACCTAGAATGTGTTTGCATCGTCGATATAAGATTCGGAACATGCAACGCCATCCACGAGACCACTTTGTCAACATAATCGAGCGACATAAATAAAACTAACAGAGGCTGCATTTATATGTTGCGCTAACAGATGGTGTTGCTTCTGTACTTGAGCCAAGCCCATAACAGTATTTTGCAAAACTGAGGCATGTCGGGACAAGTAGCTCCATGACGGCGGCGGTCCCGATGTATCGGGAAAGGATGACAACCCTAGTGATGGCCCACGTAATACTACTCCCCCCACTTGTTTGTATGAGCGCCTGAATTATATTTCGCTGTTTTGATTTGGAGTGAGGAAGCGGACAAATCGGTTACTCGCGAGAGCGACGCAGAAGGTGGGGTGTTGGGGTTGAGGGAGACGGATGGAGGGCTGAGGACACAGTCATCTGCAATGGAACTGCGAAGGGCGGCCCCAGGGAAAGGGAAGCAGACGGTGTGCGGCGCCTGTTGCTGCTGACGTCACGTGCGTCTCTGCCAGATGGGGCTGGCGACCGCCGCCGGCTAGGCTTGCGGTGGCCATCGAGGCCATTACCCGCGTGCGGGAGCTGAACGCCGCGGTGTTCTCGTAAAACAGTCCCCCCGCGATACGGGGGGCGGTCCCTTTACGAGCGCCCGGGGCACGCCGCGCTCTCCTCGTGGTCGGCCTTTTCCCGGCCCTAAACCGGGACGCGACGCGGCGCGGCCTACTTGTCGACGACCGTTGCTCACTCCGTCTCCGGGGGTTGCAGTTCGTGCTGACGCACTTCCCTCTGCTACTGCCTCTTTTCATTGTTGGTTACAAAGTCTTCCAGAGAAAGCTGTTGTGAGTCGCCGTCTTTGCGAACTGTTCCCACATCTACAAAAAGGCTAAACTCCAGCAGTGGTTTGGTACGTCTTGTACACTGCTGGGCAGTGAAATTGAAACATCAAGGTGAACAGCAAATTACGAAACTTTACTTTCTGTCGTGTATACACTACTGGCCATTACAAGTGCTACACCAAGAACAAATGCAGATGATAAACGTGTATTCATTGGACAAATATATTATATTAGAACTGACATGTGATTTCATTGTCACGCGATTTGGGTGCATAGATCCTGAGAAATCAGTACCCAGAACAACTACCTCTGACCGTAATAACGGCCTTGATATGCCTGAGCATTGAGTCAAACAGAGCTTGGATGGCGTGTACAGGTACAGCTACCCATGCAGCTTCAACACGATACCACAGTTCATCAAGAGTAGTGACTGGCGTATTGTGACGAGCCAGTTGCTCGGCCACCATTGACCAGACGTTTTCAATTGGTGAGAGATGTGGAGAATGTGCTGGCCAGGGCAGCACTCGAACATTTACTGTATCCTGAAAGCTCCGCACAGGACCTGTAACATGCGGTCGTACAGCCACGGGTTGTAACACATCTGAAATGTAACGTCCACTGTTCAAAGTGCCGTCAATGCGAACAAGAGGTGACCGAGACGTGCAACAAATGGCACCACATACCATCACGCCGGGTAATACGCCAGTATGGCGATGACGAATAAACGATTCCATTGTGCGTTCACCGCGATGTCGCCAAACACGGATGGGACCATCATGATGCTGTAAACAGAACCTGGATTCATCCGAAAAAATGACGTTTTGCCATTCGTGCACCCAGGTTCGTCGTTGAGTACACCATCGCAGGCGCTCCTATCTGTGATACAGCGTCAAGGGTAACTGCAGCCGTGGTCTCCGAGCTGATAGTCCATGCTGCTGCAAACGTCGTCGAACTGTTCGTACAGATGGTTGTTGTTTTCAAACGTCCCCATCTGTTGACTCAGGGATCAAGACGTGGCTGAACGATCCGTTACAGTCATACGGATAAGATGCTTGTCATCTCGACTGCTAGTGATACGAGGCCGTTGGGATCCAGCACGGCGTTCCGTATTACCCTCCTGACCCCACCGATGCCATATTCTGTTAATAGTCATTGGATCTCGACCAAAGCGAGCAGCAATGTCGCGATACGATAAACCGCAATCGCGATATGCTACGATCCGACCTTTATCAAAGTCGGAAACATGATGGTACGCATTTCTCCTCCTTACACGAGGCATCACAACATCGTTTCACCAGGCAACGCCCGTCAACTGCTGTTTGTGTATGAGAAATCGGTTGGAAACTTTCCTCATGTCAGCACGTTGTAGGTGTCGCCACCGGCGCCAACCTTGTGTGCATGCTGTGTAAAGCTAGTAATTTGTATGTCACAGCATCTTCTTCCTGTCGGTTAAATTTCGCGTCTGTAGCACGTCATCTTCGTGGTGTAGCAATTTTAATGGCAGTTAGTATAGCATAGTAGCAAGAACATTAAATTTGTGGTTTATTCGGGTGTGTGGATTTAGTACATAGGTCTGCCACATCTGGCACCAACAGTGGTGGCTCTCATAAGACTTAAATTAAAAATTTAAAAACCCTGACACGATACATTCTACAAAGTAAAACAAGTATGTATCGTCCCTTGAGGTTTAATACACGGTGTTTCAAAAAGAACTTTACAACAACGTTGAAAATTCATACAAATTAATTCATAGTACCTACAGAGGTGATTGTAGTGGAAATTTGTCGGGAAATACATAAAGTTTGGTCTCGCGTGGTTCGCTAGTACCGAATAACACAGTAAGGAGCGCTAGTGGCAGTTGCATTAAAGATGGTTGCCTTCACTGGAGCCCAGCGTGCAAGCTGCGTGTTTTGGTTTGAACAATCGAAGTCGGCGATAAAAGTTCAGCGTAATTTCCGTACGAAGCACGCTGAAGATCCTCCTAAAAGGCCTACAGTTTATTAGTGTCATAAATGTTTTGTAGAAACAGAGTGCTCGGTAAGACATGGGAAATCATGAGGTCGTCCAAAAACATCTGACGACGTCATTGTGCGGGTGAGATAACGTTTTGTCAACAGCCCTACGAAATCGATCCGGTGTGCGATTACGTAAGGATGAACGTATCTTGGACAAAATTATCGGTTCGGATGAGTTGACTTTTCACGTAAGTGGCAAGGTTAACACACGTAACTGTAGGATTTCGGGCAGTAAACATTCACATCAAACAATGCAACCTGTTCCTGATAACCCTAAAGTGAACGGTTTTTGTGCAATGAGTAAGGGCAAAGTGACAGCCCGTGAGGAAATTATCAACGGGATAGTGTGTCTGGATAAGTTACAAAAATTTTTGATACCACAGATCGATATGGCAGCAAGAGAGGGGAAGAAAACCAATGTGCACTCTGTGTGCATACCGGGGGGAGTCATTCCAGATGTGGAAAGGGTCCTTCCGGATGCCATGAAGGGTACAGGGTGCACCCATCTGCAGGTGGTCGCTCATGTCGACACCAATGATGTGTGTCGCTATGGATCCGAGGAAATCCTCTCTGGCTTCCGGCAGCTATCTGATTTGGTGAAGGCTGCAACTCTCGCTAGCGGGATGAAAGCAGAGCTCACCATCTGCAGCATCGTCGACAGGACTGACTGCGGACCTTTGGTACAGAGCCGAGTGGAGGGTCTGAATCAGAGGCTGAGACGGTTCTGCGACCGTGTGGGCTGCAGATTCCTCGACTTGCGCCATAGGGTGGTGGGGTTTCGGGTTCCGCTGGATAGGTCAGGAGTCAACTACACGCAACAAGCGGCTACACGGGTAGCAGGGGTTGTGTGGCGTGGGCTGGGCGGTTTTTTAGGTTAGATGGCCTTGGGCAAGTACAGAAAGGGCAACAGCCTCAACGGGTGCAGGGCAAAGTCAGGACATGCGGGGACCAAGCAGCAATCGGTATTGTAATTGTAAACTGTCGAAGCTGCGTTGGTAAAGTACCGGAACTTCAAGCGCTGATAGAAAGCACCGAAGTCGAAATCGTTATAGGTACCGAAAGCTGGTTGAAGCCAAAGATAAATTCTGCCGGAGTTTTTACAAAGGTACAGACGGTGTTTAGAAAGGATAGATTGCATGCAACCGGTGGTGGAGTGTTCGTCGCCGTTAGTAGTAGTTTATCCTGTAGTGAAATAGAAGTGGATAGTTCCTGTGAATTATTATGGGTGGAGGTTACACTCAACAACCGAGCTGGGTTAATAATTGGCTCCTTTTACCGACCTCCCGACTCAGCAGCATTAGTAGCAGAACAACTGAGAGAAAATTTAGAATACATTTCACATAAATTTTCTCAGCATGTTATAGTCTTAGGTGGAGATTTCAATTTACCAGATGTAGACTGGGACACTCAGATGTTTAGGACGGGTGGTAGGGACAGAGCATCGAGTGACATTATACTGAGTGCACTATCCGAAAATTACCTCGAGCAATTAAACAGAGAACCGACTCACGGAGATAACATCTTAGACCTACTGATAACAAACAGACCCGAACTTTTCGACTCTGTATGTACAGAACAGGGAATCAGTGATCATAAGGCCGTTGCAGCATCCCTGATATATGGAAGTTAGTAGGAATATAAAAAAAGGGAGGAAGGTTTATCTGTTTAGCAAGAGTAATAGAAGGCAGATTTCAGACTACCTAACAGATCAAAACGAAAATTTCTGTTCCGACACTGACAATGATGAGTGTTAAGGAAAAAGTTCAAGGCAATCGTAAAATGCGTTTTAGACAGGTACGTGCCGAGTAAAACTGTGAGGGACTTGAAAAACCCACCGTGGTACAACAACAAAGTTAGGAAACTACTGCGAGAGCAAAGAGAGCTTCACTGCGAAAGCAAAGAGAGCTTCACTCCAAGTTTAAACGCAGCCAAAACCTCTCAGACAAACAGAAGCTAAACGATGTCAAAGTTAGCGTAAGGAGGGCTACGCGTGAAGCGTTCAGTGAATTCGAAAGTAAAATTCTATGTACCGACTTGACAGAAAATCCTAGGAAGTTCTGGTCTTACGTTAAATCAGTAAGTGGCTCGAAACAGCATATCCAGACACTCTGGGATGATGATGGCATTGAAACAGAGGATGACACGCGTAAAGCTGAAATACTAAACACCTTTTTCCAAAGCTGTTTCACAGAGGAAGACCGCACTGCAGTTCCTTCTCTAAATCCTCGCACAAACGAAAGAATGGCTGACATCGAAATAAGTGTCCAAGGAATAGAAAAGCAACTGGAATCACTCAACAGAGAAAAGTCCACTGGACCTGACGGGATACCAATTCGATTCTATACAGAGTACGCGAAAGAACTTGCCCCCCCCCCCCCCCCCTTCTAACAGCCGTGTACCGCAACTCTCTAGAGGAACGGAAGGTTCCAAATGATTGGAAAAGAGCACAGGTAGTCCCAGTCTTCAAGAAGCGTCGTCGAGCAGATGCGCAAAACTATAGACCTATATCTCTGACGTCGATCTGTTGTAGAATTTTAGAACATGTTTCATGCTCGAGTATCATGTCATTTTTGGAAACCCAGAATCTACTATGTAGGAATCAACATGGATTCCGGAAACAGCGATCGTGTAAGACCCAACTCGCTTTATTTGTTCATGAGACCCAGAAAATATTAGATACAGGCTCCCAGGTAGATGCTATTTTTCTTGACTTCCGGAAGGCGTTCGATACAGTTCCGCACTGTCGCCTGATAAACAAAGTAAGAGCCTACGGAATATCAGACCAGCTGTGTGGCTGGATTGAAGAGTTTTTAGCAAACAGAACACAGCATCTTGTTATCAATGGAGAGACGTCTACAGACGTTAAAGTAACCTCTGGCGTGCCACAGGGGAGTGTTATGGGACCATTGCTTTTCACAATATATATAAATGGCGTAGCAGATAGTGTCGGAAGTCCCATGCGGCTTTTCGCGGATGATGCTGTAGTATAAAGAGAAGTTGCAGCATTAGAAAATTGTAGCGAAATGCAGGAAGATCTGCAGCGGATAGGCACTTGGTGCAGGGAGTGGCAACTGACCCTTAACATAGACAAATGTAATGTATTGTGAATACATAGAAAGAAGGATCCTTTATTGTATGATTATATGATAGCGGAACAAACACTGGTAGCAGTTACTTCTGTAAAATATCAGGGAGTATGCGTGCGGAACGATTTGAAGTGGAATGGTCATACAAAATTAATTTTTGGTAAGGCGGGTACCAGATTGAGATTCATTGGGAGAGTCCTTAGAAAATGTAGTCCATCAACAAAGGAGGTGGCTTACAAAACACTCGTTCGACCTGTACTTGAGTATTGCTCATCAGTGTGGGATCCGTACCAGATCGGGTTGACGGAGGAGATAGAGAAGATCCAAAGAAGAGCGGCGCGTTTCGTCACAGGGTTATTTGGTAACCGTGATAGCGTTACGGAGATGTTTAACAAACTCAAGTGGCAGACTCTGCAAGAGAGGCGCTCTGCATCGCTGTGTAGCTTGCTCGCCAGGTTTCGAGAGGGTGCGTTTCTGGATGAGGTATCGAATATATTGCTTCCCCCTACTTATACCTCCCGAGGAGATCACGAATGTAAAATTAGAGAGATTAGAGCGCGCACGGAGGCTTTCAGACAGTCGTTCTTCCCGCGAACCGTACGCGACTGGAACAGGAAAGGGAGGTAATGACAGTGGCACGTAAAGTGCCCTCCGCCACACACCGTTGGGTGGCTTGCGGGGTATAAATGTAGATGTAGATGAGGATGACCAAGAACGAAATGTTTACTTCATGCAACATGGTGCACCATTCGACTACCTGCCTGACGTCCTAGATTTTCTCAGAGAACGCTTTACAGTTCAATGGATTGGCCGTGATGCGCCAACTGCATGGCCCTCACATTCCCCAGACCTGACACGGCTCTATTATTTTTATGGGGTTTCATCAAGGATATCGTGTTTGTGTCTCCTGTGCCGACTTCTCTACCTGAGTTTAGAGCAGGAATTTACGCCGCCACTGAGAAAGTTACACCTGCAATGCTACAGCGAGTTTGAGAAGAAATTGACTTCCGATGGGAGGTGTGCAGGGTAACCAACAGAAGCCACATACAACATTTTTAGCTTAAAGTAAAAATAACGTGACGTGTTTCCCTACAAAATAACACTAAACCCAGCTCTATATCTCCTTTCTATAAATTTGTAAGGATTTTTAAAGTTGTAAACTCGTTTTGGAAACATCCTGTATAATTTTTAGTATTTTGATTCAAGCGTCGTCGCGTCTGGGGCCCGCTAAGCAAATAACAAGAAAAAAGATGAAAAAAGCTATTTTTTCTAGAGCAGGATACTTACTTTATTGCTGGGTATAAACATTTTCTGGTTGGCTTCATCTCGTCCTATCCTCTTCGCCTGCTTAGCTGAGTGGTAACATTCCGGCCTGCTTGGAGATTGCTCGTCCACTTGATGTTTTGCTGTTCTCATCATACTTTCATGATCACTGACGCCCAAGTCGCCCAATATGACGTGGCCTGAAATAAGATTTGCAACCCAGCAGCCAAGTTCCCCAATGGGTCCCCCCAACCAAGAGTGGCACATGATTACATCATCCCATTTCTTCGAGTCCTGCGCGTCCTGCATCCACACCACAAAATAGCTGTTGTTGTTGTTGTGGTTGTCGTCTTCAGTCTTGACACTGGTTTGATGCAGCTCTCCTTGCTACTCTATCCTGTGCAAGCTTCTTCATCTCCCAGTACCTACTGCAACCTACATCCTTCTGAATCTGTTTAGTGTATTCATCTCTTGGTCTCCCTCTACGATTTTTACCCTCCACGCTGCCCTCCAATACTAAGTTGGTGATCCCTTGATGCCTCAGAACATGTCCTACCAACTGATCCCTTCTTCTAGTCAAGTTGTGCCACAAACCTCTCTTCTCGCCAACCCGATTCAATACCTCCTCATTAGTTATATTATCTACCCATCTAATCTTCAGCATTCTTCTGTAGCACCACATTTCGAAAGCTTCTATTCTCTTCTTGTCCAAACTAGTTATCGTCCATGTTTCACTTCCATGCGTGGCTACGCTCCATACAAATACTTTCAGAAACGACTTCCTGACACTTAAATCTATACTAGATGTTAACAAATTTCTCTTCTTCAGAAACGCTTGCCTTGCCATTGCCACTCTACATTTTATATCCTCTCTACTTCGACCATCATCAGTTATTTTGCTCCCCAAATAGCAAAACTCCTTTACTACTTTAAGTGTCTCATTTCCTAATCTAATTCCCTCAGCATCAAACGACTTAATTCGACGACATTCTATTATCCTCGTTTTGCTTTTGTTGATGTTCATCTTATACCCTCCTTTCAAGACACTGTCCATTCCGTTCAACTGCTCTTCCAAGTCCTTTGCAGTCTCTGACAGAATTACAATGTCATCGGCGAACCTCAAAGTTTTTATTTCTTCTCCATGGATTTTAATACCTACTCCGAACTTTTCTTTCTTTCCTTCACTGCTTGCTCAATATACAGATTGAATAACATCGGGGATATGCTACATCCCTGTCTCACTCCCTTCCCAACCACTGCTTCCCTTTCATGTCCCTCGACTCTTATAACTGCCATCTGGTTTCTGTACAAATTGTAAATAGCCTTTCGCTCCCTGTATTTTACCCCTGCCACCTTCAGAATTTGAAAGAGATTATTCCAGTCAACATTGTCAAAAGCTTTCTCTAAGTCTACAAATGCTAGAAATATAGGTTTGCCTTTCCTTAATCTAGCTTCTAAGATAAGTCGTAGGGTCAGTATTGCCTCACGTGTTCCAATATTTCTACGGAATCCAAACTGGTCTTCCACGAGGTCGGCTTCTACCAGTTTTTCCATTCGTCTGTAAAGAATTCGCGTTAGTATTTTGTATCCGTGATTTATTAAACTGATAGTTCGGTAATTTTCACATCTGTCAGCACCTGCTATCTTTGGGATTGGAATTCTTATATTCTTCTTTAAGTCTGAGGGTATTTCGCCTGTCTCATACATCTTGCTCACCAGATGGTTGAGTTTTGTCAGGACTGGCTCTCCCAAGGCTGTTAGTAGTTTTAATGCAATGTTGTCTACTCCGGGGGCCTTGTTTCGACTCAGGTCTTTCAGTGCTCTGTCAAAATCTTCACGCAGTATCGTATCTCCCATTTCATCTTCATCTACATCCTCTTCCATTTCCATAATATTGTCCTCAAGTACATCGCCCTTGTATAGACCCTCTATATACTCCTTCCACCTTTCTGCTTTCCCTTCTTTGCTGAGAACTGGGTTTCCATCTGAGCTCTTGATATTCATACAAGTGGTTCTCTTTTCGCAAAAGGTCTCTTTAATTTTCCTGTAGGCAGTATCTATCTTACCCCTAGTGAGATAAGCCTCTACATCCTTACATTTGTCCTCTAGCCATCCCTGCTTAGCCATTTTGCACTTCCTGTCGATCTCATTTTTGAGACGTTTGTATTCCTTTTTTCCTGCTTCATTTGTTGCATTTTTATATTTTCTCCTTTCATCAATTAAATTCAATATTTCTTCTGTTAGCCAAGGATTTCTACTACCCCTCATCTTTTTACCTACTAGATGCTCTGCTGCCTTCCCTACTTCGTCTCTCAAAGCTACCCATTCTTCTTCTACTGTATTTCTTCCCCCATTCCTGTCAATTGTTCCCTTATGCTCTCCCTGAAACTCTTTACAACCTCTAGTTCTTTCAGTTTATCCAGGTCCCATCTCCTTAAATTCCCACCTTTTTGCAGTTTCTTCAGTTTTAATCTACAGTTCACCACCAATAGATTGTGTCCAGAGTCCACATCTGCCCCTGGAAATGTCTTACAATTTAAAACCTGGTTCCTAAATCTCTGTCATACCATTATACACTCCTGGAAATTGAAATAAGAACACCGTGAATTCATTGTCCCAGGAAGGGGAAACTTTATTGACACATTCCTGGGGTCAGATACATCACATGATCACACTGACAGAACCACAGGCACATAGACACAGGCAACAGAGCATGCACAATGTCGGCACCAGTACAGTGTATATCCACCTTTCGCAGCAATGCAGGCTGCTATTCTCCCATGGAGACGATCGTAGAGATGCTGGATGTAGTCCTGTGGAACGGCTTGCCATGCCATTTCCACCTGGCGCCTCAGTTGGACCAGCGTTCGTGCTGGACGTGCAGACCGCGTGAGACGACGCTTCATCCAGTCCCAAACATGCTCAATGGGGGACAGATCCGGAGATCTTGCTGGCCAGGGTAGTTGACTTACACCTTCTAGAGCACGTTGGGTGGCACGGGATACATGCGGACGTGCATTGTCCTGTTGGAACAGCAAGTTCCCTAGCCGGTCTAGGAATGGTAGAACGATGGGTTCGATGACGGTTTGGATGTACCGTGCACTATTCAGTGTCCCCTCGACGATCACCAGTGGTGTACGGCCAGTGTAGGAGATCGCTCCCCACACCATGATGCCGGGTGTTGGCCCTGTGTGCCTCGGTCGTATGCAGTGCTGATTGTGGCGCTCACCTGCACGGCGCCAAACACGCATACGACCATCATTGGCACCAAGGCAGAAGCGACTCTCATCGCAGAAGACGACACGTCTCCATTCGTCCCTCCATTCACGCCTGTCGCGACACCACTGGAGGCGGGCTGCACGATGTTGGGGCGTGAGCGGAAGACAGCCTAACGGTGTGCGGGACCGTAGCCCAGCTTCATGGAGACGGTTGCGAATGGTCCTCGCCGATACCCCAGGAGCAACAGTGTCCCTAATTTGCTGGGAAGTGGCGGTGCGGTCCCCTACGGCACTGCGTAGGATCCTACGGTCTTGGCGTGCATCCGTGCGTCGCTGCGGTCCGGTCCCAGGTCGACGGGCACGTGCACCTTCCGCCGACCACTGGCGACAACATCGATGTACTGTAGAGACCTCACGCCCCACGTGTTGAGCAATTCGGCGGTACGTCCACCCGGCCTCCCGCATGCCCACTATACGCCCTCGCTCAAAGTCCGTCAACTGCACATACGGTTCACGTCCACGCTGTCGCGGCATGCTACCAGTGTTAAAGACTGCGATGGAGCTCCGTATGCCACGGCAAACTGGCTGACACTGACGGCGGCGGTGCACAAATGCTGCGCAGCTAGCGCCATTCGACGGCCAACACCGCGGTTCCTGGTGTGTCGGCTGTGCCGTGCGTGTGATCATTGCTTGTACAGCCCTCTCGCAGTGTCCGGAGCAAGTATGGTGGGTCTGACACAGCGGTGTCAATGTGTTCTTTTTTCCATTTCCAGGAGTGTATAATGTATCTGAAACCTGTCAGTATCTCCAGGCTTCTTCCATGTATACAACCTTCTTTTATGATTCTTGAACCAAGTGTTAGCTATGATTAAGTTGTGCTCTGTGCAGAATTCAATCAGGCGGCTTCCTCTTTCATTTCTTAGCCCCAATCCATATTCACCTACTACGTTTCCTTCTCTTCCTTTTCCTACTACCGAATTCCAGTCACCCATGACTATTAAATTTTCGTCTCCCTTCACTATCGTAATAATTTCTTTTATTTCATCATACATTTCTTCAATTTCTTCATCATCTGCAGATCTAGTTGAAATGTAAACTTGTACTACTGTAGTAAGCGTGGGCTTCGTGTCTATCTTGACCACAATAATGCGCTCACTATGCTGTTTGTGGTAGCTTACCCACACTCCTATTTTCCTATTCATTATTAAACCGACTCCTACATTACACCTATTTGATTTTGTATTTATAACCCTATATTCGCCTGACCAAAAGTCTTGTTCCTCCTGCCAGCGAACTTCACTAATTCCTACTATATCTAACTTTAACCTATCCATTTCCCTTTTTAAATTTTCTAACCTACCTGCTCGATTAAGGTATCTGACATTCCACGCTCCGATCCGTTGAACGCCAGTTTTCTTTCTCCTGATAACGACGTCCTCCTGAGTAGTCCCCGCCCGGAGATCCGAATGGGGGACTATTTTACCTCCGGAATATTTTACCCAGGAGGACGCCATCATCATTTAACCATACAGTAAAGCTGCATGCCGTCGGGAAAAATTACGGCTGTAGTTTCCCCTTGCTTTCAGCCGTTCGCAGTACCAGCACACCAAGGCCGTTTTGGTTAGTGTTACAAGGCCAGATCAGTCAATCATCCAGACTGCTGCCCCTGCAACTACTGAAGAGGCTGCTGCCCCTCTTCAGGAACCACACGTTTGTCTGGCCTCTCAACAGATACCGCTCCGTTGTGGTTGCACCTGCGGTACGGCTATCTGTATCGCCGAGGCACGCAAGCCTCCCCACCAACGGCAAGGTCCATGGTTCTTGGGGGGGGGGGGGGGGACAAATAGCTATTGAAGTTATAATTATTTATTGTATGAAAATGACAACCAATACACCTTTAATTAGTCTAACCATGTTAAGGAATAGAGTTTACCTATTTATTTGACATTGCATTTTTACGTAATTAAGTACGAACTTAGTTTCATGCTGTAATCTGTCTTACGGGGTCTATGTTGTGCAGTGGCTCGATAATAGCGTGCTAACTCACGCTTCATTAAACCGCCACCGGCAGTCCAACTGTGGGCGGTATGCGGCGCGCGGGGCGTTAGCAAGTGCGGCGACCCGATCGGGCTGTCGCGTGAGGCCAGGCGTCGCTCACGGTTGTGCCTATACCGCGAGTTTTTCGGAGTAAATTAATTAAGTCTTATATTGTTATTTTGATATATCCCTACGTTACCCAGGTACCTACTTGTACTTAAATTTCATACTGTACTCTATTATTTTAGATGTATTCTGTTTTTGTTTTATTTACTTTTCAGAGGTTTTCTTGTGTCAGGGATCTTAGCGTCGGTGTTATTTCATGCCTTTTAACCTTTACACACTGAATAGCTAAAGAAAATGGTACACCTGCCTAAAATCGTGTAGGGCCTCTGCGAGCACGCAGAAGTGACGCATCACGACGTGGCATGAACTCGACGACTGTCTGAAGTAGTGCTGGAGGGAATGGACACCAGGGCTGACAATATATCGGCAAGAGTATGAGGGGATTGAGATCTCTTGGATGGAGATCTCTTCTGAAAATCACGTTGCAAGGCATCCCAGATAAGCTCAATAGTGTTCATGTCTGGGGAGCTTGGTGGCCAGCGGAAGTGTTTAAACGCAGAAGAGTCTTCCTGGTGTCATTCTGTTGCAATTCTGTACGTGTGGGGTGTCACATTGTCCTTCTGGAATTGCCCAAGTCCGTCGGAATGCACAATTGACATGAATGGATGCAGCTGATCAGACAGAATGCTTACGTACGTTTCACCTGTGAGAGTTGTATCTAGACGGATCAGGGGTACCATATCCCTCCAACCGCACACGCCCCAAACCATTACAAAGCCTCCTCGAGCTTGAACAGTCCCTTGCTGGCATGTAGGGTCCATGGATTCGTGACGTTTTCTCCATATCCGTACACGTCCATCCACTCGATACAATCTGAAACGAGACTTGTTCGATCAGGCAACATGTTTCCAGTCATTAACTGTCCAATGTCGGTGTTGACGGGCCCAGGCGAGGCGTAAATCTCTATGCCGTGCAGTCATCAAAGGTACACGAGTGGGCCTTCGGCTCCGAAAGCCCATATCGATGATGTTTCGTTGAGTCGTTCGCACGCTGACACTTGTTGTTGGCCCAACGTTGAAATCAGCAGCGATTAGCTGAAGGGTTACGCTTCTGTCCCGTTGAACGATTCTCTTTAGTCGTCGTTGGTCCCGTCCTTGCACGTTCTTTTTCCGGCCGCAGCGACGTCGGAGATTTGATGTTTTACCGGATTCCTGATATTCACGGTACACTCGTGAAATGGTCATACGGGAAAATCCCCACTTCATCGCCACCTCGAAGATGCTGTGATCCATCGCTCGTGCGCCGACTATAACACCACGTTGAAACTCACTAAAATCTTGGTAATCTGCCATTGTAGCAGCAATAACCATCTAACAAATGCGCCAAACACTTGTTGTGATATATAGGCTATGCCGACCGTAGCGGCATATTCTACCTGTTTACATATCTTTGTATTTGAATACACATGTTTATACCAGTTTCTTTGGTGCTTCTGTGTAATTTAATAGTATACACGGTACGATCGGCACTCTATCCCCCACATTCACACATATACTTTCCGGCACGAAAGACGAAACATCGACGCGAGATATTTTTCGCTTATGCGATTTACGTGTTTCTTTTTTTAATTCTCACATGTATTCATTAACAGTGTTTTAGTATTTATTTAGCTAATTTTGGTAACATAAGTAACAAGCAGAGGCGATGATTCTAAATCAAGTTAGAAGAAAGTGGGCTGCCACGTGTTCTCGTGTAACAGGTGGCATATCATTTGATTCAGTACTGAATTGTAGACCCGAACTACAAAAAAGTCTACGTGAGCATGTGTTTATCTATTACAGTTGAGTCATAATCTTCCTTTATCTGCTTCATAGGTACTGAAACGGGCTACTTCAAAAGTAAAAAATCATCATTGTTAGTCAACCGTGACAGATAAACGCATGTTCTCGCGGCCTTTTATTTTGATCTTTTTGAGCTCTACATTCTGGTGCTACGTAACTTGATATAGCTCTTATGTTTTATACAGCGTATATTAAGAGAGAGTGCTGACAGAAGTATTTTTAGTTCATATAACTGATGAAATTTAAACAACTGAACAAATTTTCATGCAACATAGCTAAAAACGAACCCGATCGAAACAACTTTCAAACCAAAAAAAAAGTACTGCATTAAAATCAAACATTTCGTTTGGGAGCTACAATGCCACAGACAGATACACAGGTAGACACGTTAAACTATTAACACACACCCCTCTGTTTGCATTGGGGGTTTATACCTGGGCATGGAGTCATTCTGAACATGGTGAGAAATGCAGGAGCATCCATCTACGCTGGTTCAGAACTATGTCAGACCTCATCGACAGTAGTTGCTACTATGCAGTTCATGACAAGATGTTTTCAATGGTTATCATATCTGGTGAAATGGCCAGGGCAGATGTCAAATACCCTGTGTATCAATGTAGGTCAGAACAACTGGGCAACATGCTGTTATCTTGTTGAAAGATATCATTTCGGAGACCTCGGACCTCGGGCACACCCACTGGCCATAACACATCAAAAACATGCTGCCTGCTTTTCAAATTATTGGCTATGCGAAACGGAAGTGATAGTGTAGCGTACCCAATGGCTATTCATATCATCTAATAGGTTATGGCGTTTATGCCACATCCCTGCCCACGTTTATTGCTTGTTTTAATACATACTATAGGAAGATTTAATTACGGGATGTTAGCGAGTAGTAGGATCACAAGGCAGACTTGATGAGCCAGAGTGTCACACAGCTTGAGAACGGCCGGGCGAGCAACAGACATTGAGAATTCACTTACAATGCTGGGAGTCAAGCAGCTAATGTTTTATAATCTGAATTTGCAGTTAAAATATTAATATACAGCTCCAACCGTGCTGATGACGTTACTTGCACTGAGAACTTGTTAATAATAATTTCAGTATCACTCAGTTCATCGTGAAATGTCAATTACAAATTGCAGTTACTGTGAGCGCTTATTGATGGAATGGATGGACCAATCACAAGTGCATCCTGAGAGGGCAGGCGAAAGGATTGCTAAGACAGCTCACTAGTAGTCTACGATCGGTTTCCGAGCAGGTTTTACGTCAATCTATTTATAAAATCTGATTTCATAACAAGGCGGAACAACTTGTTGGATAATCGCCTCGCATGAGGTACTTGTGCGATGCCGTGTTAATCCAAGGCAGTCTTATGATCAGTTTTCGGGGTGGCAACATGCGAACTATTGTGTGAAGTGCAACTCCGCGCAAAGATGGAATTAATTGTTAAAGTTGCCTTGGAAAACATATTTGTGCGATATTATATGAATGATGTGATAGCAGTGGACGCGGCCCATGTGAGGATGAGAGTCCACAACCAGGTACGGCGATCGTTATGCTGTAGGCTGAAACGAGACTCGTCTCAAAAGACTTCATAATTTTCTTTAATAGACATTAGGCCGTCGTTGAAATTACAAGTCGACAATTTTTTCCGGTGACGTGTGACGTGTTGAAAAAACTGTCGGTTTCATTTTGGATCAAAATCGAGACAAAAGCGTGCACCGAAAAATTCTGAACATATCGCTAAAGTCTACGTACGCTGATAGGGACTGCGAAAGCACGGGCTATCGATCCTTTTGGTTTGGAGAGTTTCCAGCAAGAGGTGTCAGAAAAGTTAACACAGGAATAACTGCCTTGTGGCGGCCAATCGTTCATAGCGATGTCGCTTTTTGATCCTTCGATGTCGGCACTTCCTATCATTGCGAAGCAGAATTCGCCAAGCGTTGGATTGTTCACCTACTAATAGGGAACGTGAGCTGGGTTTAGACCGTCGTGAGACAGGTTGCTTTTACCCAACTGATGACTGTGTCGTTGCGATAGTAATCCTCCTCAGTACGAGAGGAACCGCAGGTTCGGACATTTGGTTCACGCACTCGGCCGAGCGGCCAGTGGTGCGAAGCTACCATACGTGGGATTAAGCCTGAACGCCTCTAAGGCATTCTCAGATTATGTTTCCCGCCAATCTGAAAAATATCGGATCGAGAAAAACGCGTTTAAAGTTTTGGATTAAATTTTTTGTTCCTTTTTTGTACATGCCTCTAATGAGCGATTCCCGGACTATACAGCAGTCCTTCAATACCCAAAAGGAGGTCCTTCTCTGTTTTCTTCGAGATCACGGTGGTCCTGCGGGCCTCTTTGGCAGTTTCTGCCATTCGCTGCTCTGCTCGCTCGACACGCTACTATTTTCGTTCGCTTTTACGCAGAAGTTGTAACAGGCTGGTCCGATCTCAGGTTCGAGAGCCTTCATAATTTTCTTTAATAGACATTAGGCCGTCGTTGAAATTACAGGTCGACAATTTTTTCCCCGCTTTGAATGATTTTCAATTTCTCACAAATTGCCTCGTAACTCGTGAACGTGGTTTCTGGAGAGCTTGGGATGAGCAATAGAGTAAGGTAGATATCCTACAGAACATTTTAAACTAAAAAATCGATTTTTTTGAAACTTTCGAAGACGACTGACTGCTTATTAATTTCGTGCGGCTCAGTGGTCTGGTGCAAGTCTTCAAATTGGACAAGTTGCATGTCCTTAACATACGCCAGTCGTACAACTGGGAAAACGAGACCTTGTGTTTAACGTGGACTGTGGCGACATCTTTTCGCATACTGAACGAGGGAAATATTGCTGTCTATTTGGCTCCTCAAACGCCCTATTATCATATTCTCATTATACTTTCGCGAGATGTTCAATACTGGCACAAGAACAGTGGCAAAATATCCTTCGAATGCTGTTAACCTACAATTACCCACCAGGATTTCGTAATAACTTCACTTTTCTTCCAGTGATTCCAATTCACATTCCCTCAGTACTTCTTTTACACTTTCGTATGGACTGTAGCTCCCTTTTACGGTCCTAGGAGAGTGTTACTGAATCCATTAAATGCCTGTTGTCACGCCGTACTTGATAAGGACTCCGAACACCGGAATAATAGAACAGCTCACCCTTTCCTTTGCAGATGAGCTGCACTTTCCCAGAAACTATCCAACAAATTTGAAGCTTCCATTTGCTTTCCCTAAAACTGACTTATCACGATCGCCCAACTTCACATCGCTTCCTTGTTTACCCCTAAATATATGAGACGTACTCAACATGTTCACTGCTGATTTCGCTATTAGATACATTGTTTTATTTATTATGGACGTTATCTTACACAGGGGAACGACAAAACTATGGAAACGCCAAAACACAGCACATTAACGTGTCTAATACGATGTAGGAAAACCATTGCCATTGAAAACAGCTTACAGTCGTCTCGGAATAGTGAAATAAACCGTCTTCAAGTCGATATTATTCCAGTCATGTCATTGGCCTTGCCGCATTGGTAACACCGGTTCCCGTCAGGTCACGGAAGTTAAGCACTGTCGGGCTGGGCTAACACTTGGATGGGTGACCATCTGGTCTGCCGAGCGCTGTTGGCAAACGGGGTGCACTCAGCCCTTGCGAGGCAAATTGAGGAGCTACTTGATTGAGAAGTAGCGGCTCCGGTCTCGTAAATTAACATACGGCCAGGAGAGATGTGTACTCATCACATGCCCCTCCATATCCGCATCCAGTGACGCCTGTGGTCTGAGGATGACACGGTGACCGATCGGTACCATTGGGCTTTTTGAGGCCTGTTCGGATGAGGTTCAGTATTATACCATTCATCTTGCAAAACAGTGACAACATCAGATAGCGACGATGAAAGTGGATAGCGATCTCTCACTTTTTCTTACAAAGCAGACCTCAAAGACAACAATATTGAGGTGTTGTGACTGTAGCGGCCAGGGAATAGCCGACAGTTCATCCTAATGCTCACAAAACCAGTCCTGGACGATGCGAACTATGTGTGGATAGGGACCCTGTCGTATTCGTACAGAGCGTCACCACTGAGGAACAGATGCACAGAGGTGACAATAAAAGGTCATATGACAGCGATATGCACAAACACACGTGGCGGTAGTACACAGGCTACAAAACGGGAGCGGATTGCTACAAAACGGGAGCGAATTGGCGGTGTTGCCATTTGTACGCAAGTGATTCATGTGAAAAGATTTGCCGGCCGTTGTGACCGAGCGGTTGTAGGTGCTAACATAATACGTTAATTGGCTATGGGAGCAGACGACCGCTGCGAGTGCCTTTGCTAACAGCACAATTTCGCCTGCAGCGTTTCTCTTGGGCTCGTGACCCTGTCGCTTGCGCCGTGGACGACTCGAAAACAGTGCCCCGGTCAGATGATTCCAGTTGGAAAAAGCTGATGGCAGGTTCGAGAGTGGCTGAGAGCCATGGGACACAGCGAGAGGTCAGTTAGTGCACAAAATCCTGCACCGGCAATAGTTCGCAGTTATAGACGGCTGTAGAGGCACCATGGTGGCATATTTCTAGACAGTACTTCCAACGATTTCTTGAGTCCTTGCCACGTCATGTTGCTACACTAATTCGAGCAAAAAGAGGTCCGACACTATATTATTTGACTTTTGTCACCTCCGTGTGCTGTACCATGGGATGCACCTGACCAGCCAAAGTAGTAATATAATCCGTAGCACTAATGAGACATGGAAGAGTAACTTAGGGGCCCATCGAGTACCAGAATAGGTTCACCCAAAGCATCACTGAACCTCTGTGATATTTCACTGGACAGAAGTTGGGAATAGTGAGACACACAAGTCATCTGAACGAAAGACTTTCTTCCACCTCTCCAATAGCCAGGGTTTTACGGCTTTCGTACCACGTTTTCCTGTTACGGCCATTTGCACCAATGATGTGTGTGAGACATGGTACTTAGGGAAAGGCAGGACTCGGTGTGGACGGGGCCTTACTCAGTTACCATTGGTTGCTCTTTTTTTTAATTTTTATTTAAAGGACGTACACTTTATTTGGAACCAATAGCAAATAAGATTGACAGTAAGGAATTTGACTGTTAAGACACAATGTCTAATACAAAAATTCTTAAGCATGTTGCACTCACGGCTGAAGGCCTTATTGACCAGAAATTCAAATTATTTGTCGGCTGAAGGCCCCAACAGTACTAAAACAATTTGACGGCTGAAGGCCTGGATAGCAAATTCTTAAGAACAGTTAAGCTTCTCCAAGAGATAACAAAGATATTTTTTAAAGAAAAGGACAATCATCAAAATTTCACTATTAAGAGACAATATCTAGTTAAAAATTCTTAAGTCAAACTGCATTCATGGCTGAAGGCCTTATTGACAAGAAATTCGAATTACTCGTCAGCTGAAAGCCGCAATAATAGTAACTCAGAATTTAAATATATATATATATATATATATATATATATATATATATATATATATATATATTTAAATCATCACAATCTGATCAAACCAAGAGAGAACTGGGCCTCAGACAGTGCTCCAAGGGTCGGCCTGGGAAGGTCGTTCAATTCATAACCGATGAGTCAGGCAGCCAAGAGTTGTATTCACTTAACCCGATGGCAGCTCAAACTGGAGACAGTTAACGCAGACCTACACTCTTGCAAAATCTACCTAATGTCTGATAAACATTACAACGATTGAATAACCTAGGCAAGGCAGAACCCGTGGACAGCACTGTATCTTCAGAATCCGGTGTTTAGCACACCCAGAAGCAGAAGGACCCACTACGACCAAAGTAGTCCAAAAGAAACAAAATATCTGAACCACAGGTAACTGGCGCGTTAGTGGCCACTAGACAGAACAATACCGCTGGTTGAGCTTCACCAATAAACACAAGGAATTCGATGATTAATAATAAGAAGCGAAGGACGGCTAACTAATTTCGCCAACTCCAAACACTCCACTCGTTGCTCTTCGTCTCAGCGACTCTGTGAGCAGCAACGCGCGAAGAAAAGGCGTGAACTCAAAATGGTGGAGGTTTCACTACTGGGTTGACGTTCACTCAACTCAAACAAGGTGTATACGACCCGGGAGAACCGGGAGATCCGGGAAAAACCCGGGAATTTTTTCATCCAGGAGAAAACCGGGAAGAACCCAGGAAGTTTTTAGAATTCCGGGATTTTATTGTTTTAGTTTTCAGTTAAATTTTTGTTATTTTGACTGGAAAGAAATAATATTCAAACAAAGAATATTACTGCATCCCGCTACTGCAGAATAATACTGCAGCAATAAAACATGAACGAAAGAAAAAAACTAAAATAAAACTTGTTGCAAAGGAAATGCGCCATGTACAACAAAACACAGTGCTCATACAAGCATCTGTCAGCAGCAAAAAGTGTCAAAGGCTTTAGGAAGACTATGCAATGCTTCTTAACAACAAATTGCCTCCGGTGAGCGTGACGTCACAACTGTTTACATTTCATTCGTGTGAGCAGTTGCGTGCGGGCCCATGCGCATGCGCAGTTGAGTCGCTCATGTGTAGTACCTTCTCCCGTTCCTGGCTACAAAAGTGTGGCTGTTAGCTGTATAAGCAGAAGCAGCAAGATGCTACTCGGAAAAATTTTACTGTCGCGCGCAAGCTGCCATATTCACTGGGAGCGAACCGGGGTAACTGTCCCGGGCGGCAATTTCAGCCAAGCATTAATCGCCTTGCACAAAAATCAAATTATTTTTGTCGGTTTGCTAAGGAAATGTGGTTTTTATTAATCTTTTCCTCTCAGGCAGTCAATTTGTTTGTAACGAAATGTTTAATTCCTCACTATTGGCTAGTTTCAAGTGTTCTCTGCATTTCAAAATAGCATGTTTTCGTCTTCTTGCAAGTATGGCATTGTGCCATAATAAAGAACCAACAACGAAATGATACAGTACTGGTGCTCCAAGAAAATTTGCAACGGAATCTGGACGTACGAATGTGCACTTTAAACCGAAAATGCACGTTATTATAGTTCACGAAGTTCCGATGGTCTTGGAATATCCTCTGATGTCTTGTTTCTTTTATGACTTAACGTAAGATCTTTTAATGTTTTACACGTACGAACATACTGGCTTCTTGTGTCATCGTAGCTGCGCAAGCGCTGTGACGCCTGTTATCCGGCGCTGTCTGGCAACTGCTGAAACGAACCTCTTTCTAACAGGTCACGGGAAAATATTGCGAATGATTGACTGAAAAGCGTTACTTTCAAAGTAAATTTCTTTTTACGCAAGATCGCAAAATGAACTATGTGCGAAGAATTTCCTTAATCACACAGCGTTTGACTCTCATTTAAAAATCAACTCTTTGAAGACGACCATTAAGAAAAATTCTGAGCCCAGATCAGACATTTTTGTCGTTATTAAAAATTTTACTGGCACTTTCCTGAGATGTATCTTAAAGTGTAACGCGCGCAAAGATCAACGTTATACGTGAAAGTTTAGCTTCTCTTGCAGCATATTAATTCTTGATACTAATACTGTATTTGAAAGCTTTGCTTTTCTTGTAGCAGCCCTATGGATATTAATTTAAACCGTTAACTTTTCCTATTTGTGTGTACGCGCAACTTAACAGTTGCGACGTGACGTGTCCTGCGCTTTGAATATACGCTGTATCGGCTAGCGAGATCACGTGACATGAACTACCACTGGCTTACAAAATCGAGTTGCAATCTCGATAAATTGATAAGTTTTACACTTCCGAGGGAAAGGACACTGTCCCTTCACACGGGAAAAATGTGTATTTTCACCCGGGAGAAAGTGTTTTTAACCGGGAATTCCGGGAGAAATTCGGGAATTTCTTTTCCTTGTCCACGTATACACCATGTCAAACGTCCTGGGTCCGGGGGAACACACGAGGTTGTGGCCGTCACCACTACTGCCCCTCGATTCAGCAGTGCCTACGTGCGGCGAGCAGTGCCTCACTGCAGCTCTGTCCCAACTGAACTCCTCAACACATTCCGACCTGGAAAAACTTGACGTCCTTCCAAAGATAGTACCCCGGAACTAGGTATCGATAACCGCTGCTGCTACCACTCGTGGACAGACAACGCTAGCAAACGTAGTGGCGCCAGTAAACATAACAAGAAAACGAGACGCCAATCTACCAATGGCACCAACGCGAGTCGCAACACGGCTCAGTGTGGTTTTGGAATTCCAGTTCGCCCTACAAAAAAATGGCTCTGAGCACTATGGGACTCAACTTCTGAGGTCATCAGTCCCCTAGACTTAGAACTACTTAAACCTAACTAACTTAAGGACACACACAGCCATGCCCGAGGCAGGATTCGAACCTGCGACCGTAGCGGTCTCGCGGTTCCAGACTGAAGCGCCTAGAACCGCACGGCCACTCCGGCCGGCGGTTCGCCCTACAATTTCATGTATACGGAGCTCCCCTGTTCGTGTTTCGGTGCTGACAGGGTTCACGTGTGCGACATTTTAGTGTGCAGTGATATTTGCAACTGTCGTCCTCTTATTTTCCATTACAGTGTCCTTCAGTGAACGTCTGTCACGGTCGTGAAAAACACATTTTCATTCGCGTTGTGACTTACGAGGGAACAGTCCAGTCCGACATCTCGAAAGCTGTCCTGAAATTTTTTATAAATGAAGAATACACAATGTCATTTTAGCTGCTGCGACACACTGCAAATACACATGTTTTTTAAATGTTGACAACTCTCAAATTCGCAACTCGCCAGGCGGCTGTAAAAATGTACACCCCTCCGGCAGCTGTAGCAGACAGCGCATGTACAACACGGCAGGTTCGTAGCCTTGGTTGAAGGCGACTCGGTAAACGTATAACACGACACAACGCGATGGTAATTTCAGTTTCTGTTGATAGCTTCTCTGACACATGTGTTCACAGTTACCATTCACTTGAATTTGCAACTCGTTTAATATCCATATTAATTAGCAGCTGTCTTTGCGATATCGGTAAGTGTTAGCAACGGAGATAAAACTGAATTAATTTTCTTTGTGTTTTCTTCGTATACCCTTGCTAGTAGCATCTGTGGAATCCAGGTAATATTTTCAACCTTGCAAAGATAAAATATGAAGAACGCACTATACAGTTGATACCACCTACTTCTCCTGAAGACCTACATGTGTGTCATTTAGTATTTAATATCTTGGAAATTCATTGTAATGATGTCGACACTTCGTTATAAATTGTGGAATCATTAGAAGAAACAGGAACTAATTCTTCCACAGACTTCCACAGTAAAGTGGGATCCAGGTAATACTTTCAACCTTGCAAAGATAAAATATGAACAACGCACTATACAGCTGATGCCACCTATTTCCCCTGAAGACCTACACGTGTGTTATTTAGTAGTTAATATCTAGGACATTCATTGTAATTATTTCGACACTTCGTTAGCAATTGTGGAATCATTAGAGGAAACAGGAACTAATTCTGACGGTTCCGCAAATTGTGGTCCAAACAATGATTGTTGTGCTAGTTAACGTCCAGAATAAAAATAGTTTACCTTCCTAGCCCAAAAGAAATCATTACAGCAATAGATTAGAGTGGCAAAATGCCTGTATATACAGGGTGTATCAAAAAGAATCATCGGACTTGGCACGTCTATATTTCTGAGACAAAGAAACGTATACAAAGAATTTTGTTATATGATGAACGGGAAACTCAAAAATATTTTTTTCATACCTTTCATACGTGTTCAAAATGCCCTCAATGAGATGCACGGCATATGTCAGAGCGGTATTCAGATTGTTCCCACACTGCAGCGAGCATGTCTTGAATAACAGCTTCCACAGCTGCTGTTATGCGATGTCTCAGTGTATTCATTGTTGTTGGTAACAGAGGCACATAAACAGAGTCTTTCATAAACCCCACAAGAAATAATCACATACAGTCAGGTTCCGTGACCTTGGAGGCAAGTAGTATAAGACTGAATCATTTGGTACAGTGGGATCGATCCATCGTTCAGTAATTCTTTGATTTAAAAATTCCCGTGATTCCATGTCGCAGTGCGGCGGTGCGCCATCCTGTAGGTAAATGAAGTCGTTCGAATCAGTCTCCAATAGTGGGAAATGAAAGTTATCAAGCATATCGAGGTATGTGCTTCCTGTAACAGCGTTATCGGCAAATAAAAATGGATCATACACCTTTTCCCGTGAAAATACACAAAACACATTCAATTTTGGAGAGTCTCTTTCATATTGTACAACTTCATGTGGTTGTTCCGTACCCCATATTCTTATATTATGACGGTTCACCTTTCCATTTAAACGGAATATTGTCTCGTCACTAAACACCAGCCGGCCGCGGTGGTCTAGCGGTTCTAGGCGCTCAGTCTGGAACCGCGCGACTGCTACGGTCGCGGGTTCGAATCCTGCCTCTGGCATGGATGTGTGTGATGCCCTTAGGTTAGTTAGGTTTAAGTAGTTCTAAGTTCTAGGGGACTGATGATCACAGATGTTGAGTCCCATAGTGCTCAGAGCCATTTGAACCATTTTTGAACTAAACACCAAGCGTGGAAGAAAACTGTCATCCTCCATGTTGCCAAAAACGAAATTACAGAACTCCACACATTGTTGTTTGTCACCTTCACGAGGAGCTTGCAGTAGCTGAATTTTGTATGGTTTCACGTGTAAACGTCGACGCAACACACGCCAAACGGACATCGGGGGCATGTTGTGCTGTTGAGCTGTACAGCTAACGGTCTTCTGTGGACCCCTTGTGGAACTCTGGAGAATACTTCCGACGTCTGTGCCAGACATCGGGAACGGCCTGGTGATTTGGCTGTACACAAAAGACCTGTTTCTCGGAATTGTTCATTCCATCGTCTAGTGCTCTGTGCTGTAAGAGGGTCCACACCATAGATGGTACGAAAGTCGCGTTAAACAATTTTTACTGACCCGCACTGCGCAAAACGTAGAATGCAAAAGGCTTTCTGTTATCCCTACATCACTTTTACTAGAACTGAAATAGGCGCACCCTGCTGCTACCTAGCGGGAACCACGTAAAACTCAAGAGTTTGCTCTTTCCAGCAATAAACGTTGTTCACCCGCATGCCTTAAATAACATGATGGTTACGATTTTTTTTTTAAATCGGGTGATTCTTATTGATACCTGCTGCATTATGGTTAAATGAAATGGTTCAAATGGCTCTGAGCACTATGGGACTTAACATCTATGGTCATCAGTCCCCTAGAACTTAGAACTACTTAAACCTAACTAACCTAAGGACGTCACACAACACCCAGTCATCACGAGGCAGAGAAAATCCTTGATGGTTAAATGAAGGAGGAAGAAAATGCTTATAGTTAAGCAATGTGCATAGCCGATTTCCTTCCGTCAAATCTGAACGTTACCTGTATAAATGGAAGAAAGATTTAAATTAATTATAAAATATGCGCCGAAATGAAGCACTCAGAAGTGTGAAAAAGAATTTATTCTAAAGGTTTAGAACTGCTTGTGAGTGTCAATTCAGCGTTACTGAGTGAGATCTACGAGAGAGGGTCCCCTGAATTACAAGTAAGATGAACATTGCTAACTTCCAGGTTTTTCGACTGCTAAACGGATTCAGGAAAGTATATGGAAAAGGAAGTCGTAAAATTACGAAGTTCACTTCAAGTCAATGTGTAGAGGAGGTGTCATTCATAGCTAATACACTGATCAAATTCACAGCTTAAGTAAGATAAAGCTTAATGGTATCCCCTAAAATGCTGTGAATAAAGGCTATCAGTCGGTTTTCGAACAAGAACTGTGTGCAAACAGCACTTTTTAATTTCGAGCGAAGAAAGGTAGAGCAGCTTCGCAGCATATGACAGCCAGGCAAATTACGACCAAAAATTAAATTAAAAAAAACGACTGTTTAGCTGCGAACATCTTGCTACCAGTGCAGCAAAATGTTGAAAAATGGAAGAGAATAAATTTCAATTTTAATTTCGAAATTGTCTTTTTACCAGCTGCTGAAAATAATTTAGGATTTCACCCATATTTAATAGTGTGATTCAGTGTCTCGGTAAGGAAATTTTTCTACGGTGTAAAGCATTTTTCAGAAAATAGTCGATCAATATAATTTCCGATAGCTGTTTGTCAACCGAGTTCAGTAACGGAAGAGTATTGTTAAACTTCAGACATCTGCGAATTGTCGTTTCCTTCACCACGTTTTACGAACTTGATCAAGTGTGCCTGGTGCGCAGAACAGTGTGCAGAACAAACAACAGCCACTACCATTCTTTCCTCCATTTCTTCTATATAAAACTCGTAACTGCTATGAATTGCTTTAATACATTAAGTTTTCTTCTATTAGGTGTGCATGGTGTAACACAATAGACACTTCGCAGTTTACTGACGACTGCAGGTAATAAACAAGGAACTGTTTCATTGTTAGTAAACTAGATAGTATTTAAAAATTACCATAGGAACTGTTCTATAGGAATTGTTATAAAATGTTTCAGGTCAACAGATTAAAGTCATGGTTTATGGAAGTCGCCTGCAGTGTAACATCATACATTGCCTTGATTTTCTTTCCTCTACTAGTCACTAGTGTTACAGTCACGTCTGTAACAGTTCAGCTGCAGTATGAATCCCAAGTTATTCAAATAAGTAATGATTTGAGGCATTTTTTGGTATGGTGTCAGTGCTTAATATTCACGTTTGTGCACTTCGGACTTCGCGCTACGCGGCGCTACGTTCTCTTTCGGTGCTGCATCTGTTTATTCGACAGTTCGCGCACTTGCAGAAAGGGCTGTACGAACGACTGTTATAATCGAGTCTTTATGCAGAAACTATGAGAACTTAATCATTAAAAAAAAATACCTGCAGTGTACCTTAGCACCTATTATTCTGACAGTGTACTTCTTTCAGTGTATTCTTCGTGCGTGAAAAATTTCATGTTATGTTTCGACAAGTCGGATTGGACATTCCTTTATTAGCCGATGACGTTTTTCCGCTTTCCCCGTATGCGGTACAAATATTCGATACTGCGCCTCTTAAAACATCAAATACTTCCGCTACCGTGGTTAAGAAAGCCCCTACTATGGGATCGCCAGCAGTATGCCCACGTTCGAAGTCACTAAGCTCAGACATATAGCACTTACAGCTACACAGAACATTGTACTGACCGACAAGGACACCTGGCCGTTGCACAGGTACCGTTCGTGGTCAAATACATTGTCTGGCTTCCGCATCTATGTTCAAGCATGCATTTCTCGCTGTGTGTCCATATTTTTGTCCAGTCGCTGTAGTTATCTGCATTTAATGACAGCTGCCATTCATTACACAAAGTGGAAATTTTGTCCAAGTCTTTCTGCAATTCCTTACGATCATCCAGTGGTGGTGGTGGTTAGTGTTTAACATCCCATCGACAACGAGATCATTAGAGACGGAGCGCAAGCTCGGGTTAGGGAAGGACGGGGAAGGAAATCGGCCGTGCCCTTTCAAAGGAACCATCCCGGCATTTGCCTGAAAGGATTTAGGGAAATCACGGAAAACCTAAATCAAGATGGCCGGAGACGGGATTGAACCGTCGTCCTCCCGAATGCGAGTCCAGTGTGCTAACCACTGCGCCACCTCGCTCGGTGATCATCCAGTGACGATACTTCTCTGTAGACAACAGCATCACCAGTGAAGGCAGATTCTGTTTTACGACTAGTCTATGTACACTGAGAACATTACAAATTCTATTGCGCTTCTTTGTAGCCGAAGCCAGTATCGTTCCTGTAAAACCATGGTCGTCAAAAGCAACGTGCTGCGTTCTGTTAGACAAATACTCATAGTGGCTTATCAACAAAAATATTCTACGTTGTCGTGTTCTCTTGTCTCATGATATTCTGTTTGTTTGTTGCCGTGCTCTAAAGCATGTCCTGTTACGGCTAACTTATCATTTTGTTCAAAGTGACAGACGTTTTGTGTTCGGCTAAGTGATGTTAATACTTCGTTTTGTGGACAGGAGAAATGTAACTGCGTTTCATGCTCCTAAAGAGAGGCGTCCAAAGTCGTATCATTCGTACCGCGTGCTGCTGATGTAAGTTAGGTTCCTTCTCTTAATGCGTATGAGATATTTTTTGGGCCAGTTATAATTTACGCAATCTGTATTTTGCCACAACTTAGTTTTACTCTATGGACAGCATCTGTCTCTACTAAAGGCGTACCTCTTTTACATACCTAAGGAAGTCATCTGATTTTCTTGTTGGTTCAAAAACCGTATCAACATAATGCTTTACCAAAACATAGCCAATGCGATTAGTAATCCTGTTCAAAGTGAAGGGAGCAGCTTCGGACTAAAGATGTAAGCTAGCCCTGGAAATCTGTCTCACTGGTAGAACAACAACTGTCTTAAAAAACTTATTATAATGGAACTCTTCTTGTTACTAACCTGGCTCGCGCTGTTATTTCAACTGTTAAGACATATCGCTGACGCTGGTTAAGAGTTAAGCAATCGCTTCATCTTTTACAAAGTTACTCATGCAGTCCAAAAGAGGTCTTCATATAATGTACATTTACATTCTTCGTGATTGATAAACATATCGCCAATTTTTTGTTAGATGTATTCAAATCTACGTCTTCCCCTCCAGTTTTTACCCTCAACAGCTCTTGTATTATTAAAGAATTTATCACCCTATCCTTCCTTATTCTCAGTGTTTTCCATGTGTTCCTTTCTTCCGCGATCCTGCGAAGAGCACCTTCATTCCTTAATCAGTCCACCAGATTTTCAACATCCTCCTATAGCACCACAATTCAAATGATTCGATTCTCTTTCTTCTAGTTTCCCCCCAGTCAGTGATTCACTAACATACAATGCCGTGCTCGACACGTACACTCTTAAACATTTCTTTCTCATATTAAGGTAGATGTCTGATACTATCTGACTTCTCGTGGCCAGGAATGCCCTCTTTGCGTGGGCTAATCTGCTTTTTACGTCCTCATTGGTTGGTTATGAGTTTTTTGCTTCCAAGGTTCCAGAACTCCTTAAGTTCGTTTACTTAGAGGTTCCCAGTTTTAAGGTAAAATTTATCAGACTTCTCATTTCTGCTATTCCTATTTGCTTTCATCTTTCTTCGGTTTATTCCCAATCCATTAGACTGTTCATTTCATTGAAAACCACCCGTAGTTCTTCTTCATTTTTGCTGACGATAACAATATCATCAGCGAATCTTATCAGTGATATACTTTTACCATGAATTATAACCCAAATCTTGAACCTTTTTTTTTATTTCTGTCACTACATATTCGATTTATAGACAGTAGGGGGCGAACGTCTCTGTTTTACACTCTTTTTAATCCGACCACTTCGTTCATTGTCTTCCATTCTCGTTGTTCCCTCTTGGTTCTTGTACATATTTTATATTATCCATCCTTTATTATAGCTTACTCCTATTTTCCTTTCAGTTTCGAACATCTCGCACGCTGTCGAGCCCTTTTTCAAGGTCGACAAATCCTATGAACGTGTCTCGATTTTTATTCAGACTTGCTTCCATTAAAAATCGCTACGTCAGAACAGCCCGTCTGGTGCCTTCACCTTTCCGGAAGCTAACCTGGTTGGCATCTAATATCTCAATAAAATAACCATATAATCGGATTCAACTGTTGTTTTCACGCTTATGTGATCAATGAATTAATTTTCTAGGCCAAAATGTCGCGCAGCTCGCTTCAGTGTCGCCGTAAATCCATACAAAGTGTATATACGTAATCATGTATGTAAGTACGTATGTCCCACGTCTCCTCCTAAACCTCTGTATCGAATTCAACCACACTTGTTACATCCGTCACTTACTGTCTGGAAGGAACCATTGTGGAGTAGGAACTACTTACCTTTCAAAGGGGTGGCAGCAGAGGTGAGAAACAAGTTTAATGCACCACGCGCAAATAATCAGACGCTATTCATCTACTACTTGAGAAAGAGAGCACTTAGCGATTTGCAACTAACTTCACACATAATTTAATACCTTTGAGACGCTTTTTTCTCTGACACTTCGCGCGAATCTATGAAAGCAAAAACGTTATCACTTATTACATATTCATTGTTCATGCAGTAAAACTCTCTCATTAGGCGTGATGTCTTAATGTGTTACTTCTTTACTACTAATTCTAGTCACAACACATTTCCCAAACTGTATCCACATATACTACTGAATTTATCTGCAAAATTACGTCATTATACGACACATACTGTAGGTTAGGAAATATGACTAATAAATACTGAGCTGCCAGCAACGAAAGTACAGGGCAACATGCGCTGTAGATCCATGTGAAATATGTACAAATATGTGTGAAATAAGTCAAGTGAATGTGAAATTTGAGTATGTGTACTAAGGTGCATGTAAAAATCTCCTCCTCAACCTCTGGCTCTTGGCAGACGTATCACTTATTATCTCAAAAGAAATACTGTGGGCGTAAGAAACAGCACCTCCTATTGAGGTGGGGGTGATAACGACCAGAGAGAATAGGGAAGGGAGGACAATGAGGAGGAGATACACAAAGAGGGGAAAGGAGATGGACACAGAGCGGAAAAGAGATGAACAGAGAGAGTGCTGGGCTGAAATGGACAGAGAAAGGGCAGAAGATGAGATGGACAGAGAGACGTGCACGGCCCGTGTTCATACCTTTTATTGTTTGTTTTGTGGTACTGCCGCCTCGTTTTCTTATTCCATTTACTGGCGTCACTAACTTTCTGCCTTACTTGCCCGTGAGCAGCAGCAGCAGTGCGTATCAATTAGTGCACTGTCATTCTACCTCTGGAACGACCGATAGTATTTCCGTGCCATCGTGTGTCTGGCAGTCAGTTGGAGACGGACCAGCAGTGCAGTCGGGGCGCAGCAGCAGTGAATTCGGGGGCGGAGCGCCGGTGAGGCGCCGACAGCCAATGCTCGCCGACCGCTGGCGACATACACGAACTCTCCGACGGAGGGAAATTGGGACGACCGTTGGTTGGTCGTTCGGTTGGTCATCGGCCGACGTATATTCGGTCCTTTCACTGTTTCCGGGCATGGACAGTCGGTCGGGTGGCGTGGAGCAGCAAAGAAGTCTCTATCGCAAGTACTCTGGCCGGGGCCGCTGGCGGTGTGCAAGCGGGGTTGGAGTGTGAGGAGCTGCTTGCGAGTGCTACGAAGTTCGTCGCCCAACGATCTTAGACATGATAGTTGAGTTTTCGATTAACCTACTGTCGAGGCTCAAGTGTTTACATTTCTTCGTTTGATCCTGGTTGTCGCTTTTGGGACATCCCTTCGAGCAACAACGTGTGTGTATTCAAGGTGGCTAAGATTCCAGGCGTCCTCCTGTGGAGTTTAACTTAATTTATTCTCTATTATTGAAGTTGACCAGCAGTATCTTCTGCCTTGTGGCCGTTGACGTTCCAGTTACCTGCCCTTGGACGTTGAAGTAATTTTAGGCAGTGTATTTTCCTCGTCGTGTTGTTGGTTCAAATGGTTCAAATGGCTCTGAGCACTATGGGACTCAACTGCTGAGGTCATTAGTCCCCTAGAACTTAGAACTAGTTAAACCTAACTAACCTAACTAACCTAAGGACATCACAAACATCCATGCCCGAGGCAGGATTCGAACCTGCGACCGTAGCGGTCTTGCGGTTCGAGACTGCAGCGCCTTTAACCGCACGGCCACTTCGGCCGGCGTCGTGTTGTTGCTGTCCAGCATGGCGTGTAGTTCGACAGTTGAGGTGTTGTTGGTCGTTGTGGGCACCAATATTCTGTGTGTCATTGTATTGAAATCTTGTGGTCGTTTTGCTGGTTGCTTGCAGCGGAACTGATTTTGTCGGTCGGCTGTCTGTCGGTTGGGTTGCCTTCAGATTAAGAAGTCGTCGGACAGGCTGCCTGTCTCATCTAAACGGGCGTTAGTGTTACAATCCCAGGCTGAACCTTGGAAACTTCTGAGTGCCGTTCCATGTGTCTTACATACTAATTTCTCTGTTTGAGTTTTAGTTATTGGGTTGACATGTGGCCTTCAGCTATCAATATCTCTTAAATTAAAGTTCTTGTCTTGCCCTTAAGGCATGAGATTGTTATTCTTTTATATGAGGCCTTCAGCCGAATTTTACATGAGATGTTTTAAGATAAGGCCTTCTGCCTTTTGATTGAAACTCTTCTTATTGCTTAATATGCGGCCTCCAGCCAAGTTCCATTAAAATTGGGTTGCTAAGGTCTTCAGCCTGTTTAGATTGTATATACGTGTCATCCTCAGAGGAGGATGCGGATAGGAGTGGCGTGGGGTCAGCACACTTCTCTCCCAGTTGTAATGATGGTATTCTTGACCAAAGCCACTATTATTCGGTCGAGTAGCTCCTCAATTGGCATCACGAGGCTGAGCGCACACCGAAAAAGGGCAACAGCGCATGGCGGCGTGGATGGTCATCCATCCCAGTGCGGACCACGCCCGACAGCGCGTAACTTCGGTGATCTCACGGAAACCGGTGTAACCACTGCGGCAAGCCCGTTGCCTGTTTAGATTGAAGGTTTAGCAAACATTATTGGGTGAAACCTCCAGAAGAACCTTGTATTTCAATTTCTTGCTTAGGCCTTGTGTCTTGGATTTTGAGTGTGGCCTTCAGCCGATCTAAAGTTAATCAAAGGAGGTCGATTAAGGTTTTGAGTGTTTTGCATCCATGTTGTAATATTGTGTGTTGATAAATAAAGTTTGTATGTTGAGTGCAACTGACAGCAAGTTATTTTAGCCACTTTCCACAACCTAGTCCGCTCTGTCCTGCTAGCGCAGGCATCCCAAACAGTGAAGCAGGGAGCCAGAAAGAGAGGGGGAAGGGGAGATCTACATCTACATGATTACTCTGCAATTCACATTTAAGTGCTTGGCAGAGGGTTCATCGAACCACAATCATAGTCTCTACCATACCACTCCCGAAAAGCGCGCGGGAAAAACGAACACCTAAACCTTTCTGTTCGGGCTCTGATTTCTCTTATTTTATTTTGATGATCATTCCTACTTATGTAGGCGGGGCTCAACAAAATATTTTCGCATTCGGAAGAGAAAGTTGGTGACTGAAATTTCGTAAATAGATCTCGCCGCGACGAAAAACGTCTTTGCTTTAATGACTTCCATCCCATCTTGCGTATCATACCTGCCACACTCTCTCCCCTATTACGCGATAATACAAAACGAGCTGCCCTTTTTTGCACCCTTTCGATGTCCTCCGTCAATCCCACCTGGTAAGGATCCCACACCGCGCAGCAATATTCTAACAGAGGACGAACGAGTGTAGTGTAAGCTGTCTCTATAGTAGACTTGTTGCATCTTCTAAGACAAAGAGATAGACAAAGAGAAGAGGCTGGAGGAAATCGGCAGGAAAAGAAGGGATGGGAGATGGACAGAGGGAAAGAGTAGCAGGAGTCGGTCTATGAGAGGGTGACGAGGAGATAGTAGGCGAAGGAGGAGATAGACGTGGAGGGAGGAGATGTACCAGTAGACGGCTGAAATAATTACACACACAGGCAAAGCGGGTACTCAACTATTTGATTAACGAAGCACAAACCAAAAAGTATAACTTCGGTTTTTTTCCCGTGCTGTAAATCATAAGACGTATGCGCAATTTTCTGCCCGTGTTTTACTCTTCAGATCTTTCACTGCCCGTATTCCGCCACCGTTCCCCAGAAACCTGTCCTGCTGTGGCCGCGAGAGAGCGACGTCGCTTCCAGGCCAGGGGGCGTTCGCCCTGGCGCCGCGCCCGCCGCAGGTTTAGGAAGACGTACGGCCGACAGCTGCCTCGCGGAGCGGCACAGCGGTAAAAACAAAGCCGCGGAACCCAGCCTCCCCCCCCCCCCCACTGTCCTCTCGTCCCTCCCCCTGTCCCCGCGGAGGCCCACCTGCTCCTCGTATCTCCCGCCGCGGGCGTCGCGAGGCTGCAGACAGAACAGCGGGTCGCTTGTCTTCTCCCGTGCCAGCGGCTGCGCATGCGCGCACAATCTCTTGCCACCATAATTAGGCTGCCTGCCGGATACAGACGGGCTTCTGCTGCTGCGGTAGAGACGTCATTCCTCGCTGAGAGGCTCATTTGCAGATTCAGCTTCACTTCCACAGATCGTTGTCAGACCTGAAATTCTTGCTCAAGTAAGGGAGTTTCGGGTAAGACTACGCATTTAAGGAAAACGTGTGGTTAGCTGCTTAATCTTTTATTGCAGTATTTATACAACAGTGTGTCATTAAGCCCGTGCAGATTGGCACACGAAAAATTGACGGGAGGCTTTCTATAAGTAATGCAACACATTTTTCTCTCAGCCAATTTTGGTTGAAAAAATCCCGAACGTGTTGTGGAGCATCGTGAAATATTCCCTCTTCAGCCGTTATAGTTTCAGGACCTTCCGACAGGTGGCTACGCTGTACATAAACCTAAAATGGCGACTATTACGGAGGTATGCTCCAAGCAGAGAGCTGACTGAGCTTCTTTTGGCGGAGAAACAGAGCAACGCAGATATTCGTAGGCACGGAGACGTGACAGCTAACAAAATCACTGTGAGTCGTTGGGAGAGGCGCTTGTCATCATCGCAACACGGTCGCGTACGCCCGTCCCATCTCCCATTTGCGAGCCAGCCGCACACAACTGTGATATCTCCAATGCAGGAACGTTGTAATACACTCAGATACCTCACTGCGCTACTGGACGTATGCGTTGGTAGTGCTAAACACTCAGCCATCAGAGCAATCTCTCCGTCGCCAGTGCAGTACATTACAAATCCGTCATACGTGTTGGCAGAGGGTTGGAAAAAGGATTAAAAATTTTATACTTGTACGCTGCAAGGGGTCGACGTTTAGGTCCAGGAGATGAAGTGAAAGGGCGCAACTTCCGCACAACATTACTCGACGAAAATGACGTATTTCTGTTAACTCTTGTGTTGTCTGATGAAGCAACCTTTCATCCGAATGGGTTTGTCGATGGACAAAACTTCCGATATTACTCGGAAACAAACCCGCAGATATGAAGTGGAAAGGCACAGGATATCCGAGAGGTCGTCGTCTGTTGTGCTATTGTTCAGGCCACAGGAAACCTCGCTCCATATTTTCTTAGGGACAACAACGGCTTGAACGTGAGTGTCAGTTATGGTCGGCATGCATTCGTGATTAACCGTTTCTTTTTTCCACAGCATCAAGGAAAAAGCCATCTAAACCTTATATCGTTTCAGTAACATGGGGCTACAGGAAATGAGGCCCGTAAATGAGTTAAAGTGCTGTAAATATACGCTAAACTTCATAATAATCAGATGAAGACGTTCTACTTTCCACTGGCCAGCCCGTGTATATAAGTCATTGTAAAACATTAATGAATTTCTATTGTTAAGGCAGACACAAGAAGAGCGAGAGGAAAACAAAGGTTAAGTGCATACTATTACCTCTACAATAAGAGTAAACATTCAGCCGGAAAATACACTACTGGCCATTAAAATTGCTACACCAAAGGAAATACAGATGATAAACGAGTATTCATTGCCTAAATATATTATACTAGAACTGACATGTGATTACATTTTCACGCAATTTGGGTGCATAGATCCTGAGAAATCAGTACCCAGAACAACCACCTGTGGCCGTAATACCGGCCTTGATACGCCTGGGCATTGAGTCAAACAGATGGCGTGTACAGGTACAGTTGCCCATGCAGCTTCAACACGATACCACAGCTCATCAAGAGTAGTGACTGGCGTATTGTGACGAGCCAGTTGCTCGGCCACCTTTGACCAGACGTTTTCAATTGGTGAGAGATCTGGAGAATGTGCTGGCCAGGGCAGCATTCGAACATTTTCTGTATCCAAAAAGGCCCGTGCAGGACCTGCATCATGCGGTCCTGCATTCTACTGCTAAAACTTAGGGTTTCGCAGGATCGAATTAAGGGTAGAGCCACGGGTCGTAAATCATCTGAAATGTAACGTCCACTGTTCAAAGTGCCGTCAATGCGAACAAGAGGTGACCGAGACCAGCAAACAATGGCACCTCATACCGTCACGCCGGATGATACGCCAGTATGGCGATGACGAATACACGTTTCCAATGTGCGTTCACCGCGATGTCGTCAAACACGGATGCGACAATTATGATGCTGTAAACAGAACCTGGATTCATCCGAAAAAATGACGTTTTGCCATTCGTGCACCCAGGTTCGTCGTTAAGTACACCATCGCAGCCGCTCCTGTCTGTGATGCAGCGTCAAGGGTAACCGCAGCCATGGTCTCCGAGCTGATAGTCCATGCTACCGCAAACGTCGTCGAGCTGTTCGTGCAGATGGTTGTTGTCTTGCAAACGTCCCCATCTGTTGACTCACGGATCGAGACGTGGCTGCATGATCCGTCACAGCCATGCGGATAAGATGCCTGTCATCTCGACTTCTAGTGATACGAGGCCAATTCCATATTCTCCTAACAGTCACTGGATCTCGACCAACGCGAGCAGCAATGTCGAGATACATAAACCGCAATCGCGATAGGCTACAATCCGACCTTTATCAAAGTCGGAAACGTGATGGTACGCATTTCTCCTTCTTACATGAGGCATCACAACAACGTTTCACCAGGCAACGCCGGTCAACTGCTGTTTGTGTATGAGAAATCGGTTGGATCCTCACGTTGTAGGTGTCCCCACCGGCGCCAACCTTGTGTGAATGCTCTGAAAAGCTAATCATTTGCATATCACAGCATCATCTTCCTGTCGCTTAAATTTCGCGTCTGTAGCACGTAATCTTCGTGGTGTAGCAATTTTAATGGTCAGTAGTGTACTTCAGCATGGAGTTCCTCAGAAGTGGTCGAGGGATAAATTCCCCCTACATCTCCATGATCTTCAGTTCTCACGATACTTATATTTTTAGTTCTCTACAGTTCCACTCCCGAAAGGGGAAGGACGCACACCTAAGACTTTTACGTACGAGCTTTGATTTCTCTTACTGCATTACGATGATCAGTTCTCAACGAAATATTTTCGCAGTAGGGCAAGAAAGTTGGAGACTAAAATTTCTTTGAAGAACGGAATGAAGAACGTCTTTCTTTTGACGATCGCCATCCTAACTCGCGTGACTCTCCCCCCTGTTTCGCGATAATACAATATGTGGTACCCTTCTCTGGACTTCCCAGTGTTCTCCGTCAGTCCTATTTGGTGGGGATCCCATAACGCACAGCAATACTCTAGCAGAGGACGGACAAGCGTAGTGTATGGAATCTCTTTAGTAGACCTGTTACATCTTCTATTCTGAGAATAAAACACAGTCTCTGGTTTTCCTTCCAATGAATGTCGCATATGCCTTCAACCAGACAATCGTCGGAGACGTATTTGGAGGCAACCTGATCAGGCTGACAGTCTTAGACACACTGTCCAGTGAGTGCAGCAAGGTGGAGGTTCCCTGCTGTTTTCGGGTGGCATTATGTGGGGCCGACGTACGCCGCTGGTGGTCATGGAAGGCTCCGTAACGGCTGTACGGTACTTGAACACCGTCCTCCGACCGGTAGTGCAACCACATCGGCAGCATATTGGCGAGGCATTCGTCTTCATGGACGAGAATAACGACATCGCTCAGCTAGAGTGGCCAGTATGTTCTCCAGACAAGATTCCTATCGACCATGCCTGGGATACATTGAAAAGGGCTTTTTATGGACGACGTGACCCACTCTGAGGGATCTACGCCGAGTCGCCGTTGAGGAGGGGGACTGTCTGGACCAACAGTACCTTGATGAACTTGTGGATAGTACGCCACGACGAATACAGGCATGCATCAATGCAAGAGGACGTGCTACTGGGTTTTAGAGGTACCGGTGTATGCAGCAATCTTGACCACAACCCCTGAAGGTCTCACTGTATGGTGGTGCAACATGCAATGTGTAGTTTTCATTAGCAATAAAAAGGGCGGAATCGATGTTTATGTTGATCTCTATTCCAATTTTCTGTACAGGTTTCGAAACTCTCGGAACCGAGCTGATACAAAACTTTCTTTGATGTGTGCCTGTAACACTTCCAAGGGGAACGCCAGATATCACTTCTGGTTTACTCGATGGCTCTCCATCAATCAATAAGAAATATGACCTTTCTGACAGGAAATCACGAATCTATTCGGATAACTGACAGGATACTCCATACGCACGCAACCTGATTGGAAGTCGCTTGTGAGGAGCAGTATCAAAAGCCTTCTGGAAATCTAGGAATCTGAAATATCCTGTCGATAGCATTCATTCCTTCATGGTAGTAAAGAGCTAATTGTATTTCACAGGGACGATTATTCTGAATCAGTGATGACTATGGAGCAATAAATCGTTTTCTTGGAGGTAATTCATAATTTTAGGAGACAGTATCATTATGTTCCAAAATCCTACTGTAAAGCGACGTTCGTGACATGGGTCTGTAATTCAGTGGATCACTCCTATTTTCTTTCTTGAGTGCTGGTGTGACTTGTGCAACTTTCCTGTTTTTGGTACAGATTTTTCGTCGAGCTAGCAGTTATATATGATGTACGAAAGTGATGCAGATGCAGGATTTTGTGCACGAACTGATCTCTTGATTATCAACATGGTCTGAAAGGAACCTAATCCGTGTACGATCTGGACCAGAAGACTTTCCTTTCTTAAGTGATTTATGTTGCTTCGCTGTCTGTTTCTAAGTTAGTCATGCTGGCAGCAGTTATTGGTTCGAATTCTACACTATTTACTTCGTCTTCTTTGGTGAAGAAAATACAGAAAACCTGATTCAGTAGCTAGTGGCATTGTCATTGGTAACATTACCATGCGTACTCTCTTCCAACATGAAAAATCGTTCTGCTTTATCACCTCCAAAGATTTATGTTCTTTTTTACGTAAGTTATAAGGTTACGTAAGTTGTGATGAATATTCTGTTCTGTAACTGCATAGGACTTAGTATAGAATTTCATAACAATCATGTATCGTACACTTAGCAATAACGACAATGAGCTGTAGAATTATCCAAGAGTAATACTCCTACATAATTCTAGCACCACCGCAAAGAGAAATGATACAAATGTTAGTGTCAGTGGTGTGGAGGAACAGCTGAAAACGCTAAAATTTAACAAATCTTCAGCACTCGATGCGGTCCCAGTCAGATTCTACACCATATCTCCGTGTGAGTCCACCCCATTTGAACCATAATCTGTCATAGATTCCAGGAACAAAAAATGGTTCCCAGTGGTTCGAAGAAAGCACAGGTCACACCCACACACAACAAGCGTATCAGAAGTGAACCGTAAATCTAACATCCAATATTCTTGAGATCCACTTTTTGTAGAATATTAGAACATATTATGATCTCAATCGTAATGCGTTGTCTCCTCCATGCCAGACAGCACGTATTCCGGAAACACTGACCACGTGAAATACAACCTGCAGTTTTTCCACCTAACTTCCTGAAAGCCATAGATTAAGGCAGTCTGGTAGATGCAGTATTTCTCCACATGCGAAAAGCGCTAGACTTCGTACCATATCTACGCTTACTGTCAAAAATGCCCTCGTATGGCATCAGGCGAAAATTGCCACTGGATGAGGATTTGTTGTTAGAGAGGACGCAGCAAGTTGTCGTGGCTGGAGAGTCAACAACAGATGTGGAAGCAACTCGGGCTGTGCCCAGCGGAAGTGTATGTGGACCCCTCTTGTTAATGTATAGTAATGACCTTGCGGACAATATTTTAATTACCACAGACTTCTCGCAGATCACATAGTCACCTATACTGAGACGACAACATTCTTGGGATACCTTGTAATATCGTGTCGGACCTCCTAGTGCACGGAGAAGTGCAGCAACTCGATGTGGCATCAACTCAACAATTGGTTGACAAGGCAGAGAGCTGACGTAACATGCTGTTGCATATTCTATGTCGACAGATTCGAGATGTACGCGCCCCGGTTCTCAGCTACGCTACAGAATTCAGGGCTACGCTACAATTCAATTTATTTGTGAAAATACAATGTACAATCTCCTACAAATTTAACATATTCACAAGTACCTTTACCTTTAATCCATATAAAAACAGTTTCATTAACAGATAATTTACGTCTATTACGTGTATACAAGGAAAAGGGTGAGGTTGACATATATGTTGATTTCCCAAAGTCATTATTAGCATTTTCAGTAACATGATATGTTCGGTATGCTATGATGTCACGATCAACAAAGCTTTCCAGTCCGGATACATTGGGTACACCTGTTCCACCACGTACAACAGCGACTGTTAGCCATCCATTTCCGTGGGTAAACGAATCATTGATGTCGATGCTGAAGTTCAGTCTGCATCCACAAAAGACTGCAGGTCCGTCCAGTAGAGCGTGTGCAGCGACAGATTTGATGGTGTTCTTTTTCAGCATCGACATCAATGATTCGTTTACCCACGGAAATGGATGGCTAACAGTCGCTGTTGTACGTGGTGGAACAGGTGTACCCAATGTATCCGGACTGGAAAGCTTTGTTGATCGTGACATCATAGCATACCGAACATATCATGTTACTGAAAATGCTAATAAAGACTTTGGGAAATCAACATATATGTCACCCTCACCCTTTTCCTTGTATACACGTAATAGACGTAAATTATCTGTTAATGAAACTGCGCCACGTTGCCTCTCTAGTCCTCCATAATTGCGAAAATGCTGCAGGTGGAGGATTTTGTTCACGAAGGGACCTCTCGATTATGTCCCATAAACGTTCGGAGAGATCCTTGTTGGGTGATCTGGATGGCCAAATCATTCGCTAGTATGCGCTTCAAACCAATCACGAACACATGTGTCCCGGTAACACACTATCATCCATAAATATTCTGTCCTTGTTTGGGAACATGAACTCCATGAATGGCTGAAAATGGTCTCCAAGTAACTGAACATAGCCATTTACAGTGAATGATCGGTTCAGTTAGACTTGACAATCCAGCCCAGTCCATGTAAACCCATCCCATACCATTACGGAGCCACCGCCAGCCTGCCAAGTGCCTAGTTGACAACTTGGGTCCATCACTTCGCGGGGTCTGGCCCACACTCAAACCCTACGATCAGCTTTTACTAACTAAAATCGGGACTCATCTGACCAGGTCGCGGTTTTGCAGTACTCTAGGGTCCAACCGATATGCTGACGAGAAGCGCTGCAGGCGTTGTCGTGCTGTTAGCAAAGGAAGTCACGTTGGTCGTCTGCTGCCATAGCCCACTAACACCAGATTTCGACACACTGTCCTAACGGATACATTTGTCGCATGTCCCACATTGATTTCTGTGGCTACTTCACGCAGTGTAGCTTGTCTCTTAGCACTGACAACCCACATTGATTTCTGTGGCTACTTCACGCAGTGTTGCTTGTCTCTTAGCACTGACAACGCTACACAAGTGGCTCCCTCTCGATCGTTTAGTGAAGGCCGACGGTCACTGCGTTGTTGGGGGTGAGAGGTATGATGCCTGAAGTGTGGTAGTCTCGGCACACTCTTGGCACTGTGGATCTCGGAATATTGAATTCCCTACCGATTTGCGAAATGGAATATTCCATACGTCTAGCTTCAACTACCAAACTGCGTTCGAAGTCTGTTAGTTCCCTTCACGCGGCCATAATCACGTCGGAAATTTTTTCACATGGACCGCCTGGGTACAAACGATAGCTCCGCCAATGCACTGTCCCTTTGTACCTTGTTTACGCGGTACTACCGCCAAAACATGACTTGTCACCACAGTCTATAATAAGGAACTGTCTGAAAACAACCTCCACAAATATTCAGTTAGATTTTGATAAGATTTGGAAGTGGTGAAAAGACTGAAAATGTGGCTTAATTGTTCAGAAATGTAAAATGATGTTCTTCATAAAACGAAAACAAAATGTTATTCTCTGACTACAATGACAATGAGTCACAATTCGAACCTATCAACCCATACGAATATTTGGGTGTAGCATTTCGCAGGGATATGAAATGGAAAGATCATATAGCTCAGTCGTGAGTAAAGCATGGTCAGACTTCGCTTCATTGTTAGCATAGTGAGATCTGGCGCCATTAAATTAGTAGGCTCTCCTGTCTGGTGTTCAAAAAATGGTTCAAATGGCTCTGAGCACTATGGGACATGGTCATCAGTCCCCTAGAACTTAGAACTACTCAAACCTAACTAACCGAAGGCCATCACACAACACCCAGTCATCACGAGGCAGAGAAAATCCCTGACCCCGCCGGGAACCTGTCTGGTGTCACTGGCTCATATGTAGTATCGACTATCCCTCTTGCGGCCCCATTGCCGATATCTGCGAGGAAAAGTTGGTATCTGCGGGTTGTGTCCTTATAAGGTCTTTGCATGACGATGTGTATACGGGGTTCGCTGGCCAGAGAGAGAGGCACGAAGTTTGGCGATTGGCGGTAGGGTCGCGACAAGAGGTGGTTACAAGATCCCAGCGGCCGAAGCCACGAGCTGCACAAGGAAGGCCTGTGCAGAGTTAAGATACCGGAGGACTTCACCGGGGACAGCGTCGACTATGAGCAGCAGGCCGGCATCCCGTCGGTTGGCTGGCAACATTCGTGTCGGACGACCGCTCGTGGCCTGGTTTCCCTCTGATACATGGTTTTCATCGGCACCACTCAGTAACCGCTGCGACGCACCGTGGATCCATGGAATTGCTTGCTGATAAAGGGGAGTAACATTCTGTAAACCTCGTGGTGATTTGTTTCATTGTGTATCTGCCCTCCTTATTATTTTCTAGTTTGTACCCGACACTCAGAGTTTTACTCGGTCGGCTCTTTGGTCGTAAATATAGGCAGTAATATTGTACCTAGACACTAGTTGTCGTCTGAAAATTTGTCTCGCTATTACATTACCTTTCCTTTCTGGTTTGTACCCCATCCTTAATGTTATAATTAATAAGTCGTAAATACGGCCGGAACATTTGTACTAAGGCACAGGTTGCTATTAAACAATAGAGGGACCTTGTGGTTAGATTTAGCTGGTAACCGGTTGAATTCTTTGATTGTAATTGCACTTCTCAGTCATTAGTTATAATCTGAACAACCTGTTGTGCTAAGCTGTTCGTTGATGTGTTTGAAAGACGGGCTCATTATTGGTGTATTTTAGCTGAATCTTGTGGTTCCGCTGAGTGAGTGCTCTTGTAATAAGCGTTCACAAGTAATGTTTTAAAACGTTGCTTCAGAGCGGTCTTAATAACTGACAATCTGTGTAACTTTGAAAATATTAACAGCCAACTGTCACCAGGGATTCAGTCAACATAAAACTGTCGGAAGGGACGGGTTGGGATTCCATTCGCACCTTCGTTGCCAAATGAGATTAAGAGGTTGGTTGCTTTGAAGTAAGCCTTATCATTGTCATATTGTTTGCTTATCTGTTTAACCTTTAAGCACAGGTGTGCATCTTAACCCTGAATCTTTCGAAATACAGCTTTGAAATTAAAGGTTAAGTCATCTGTTTTGAGTAATCACTCTTGTCATCAGTGGTGTTTATATAGTTTTCATGTGTTGCAGAAGGGCATTTAATAAGACTGACTGTGTCCAGCGCAGTAGTAAACACCGCTGTTTTACCTGATACCGTGCGGACTGCAGGCCCGGCCGTCGTGTAATCATTGTCATATTGTTTGATGTTTTGCAGTACAGAATTTCAGATTTCTTTTGCAAATTAAGGTTTAAAGTCAAAAGAATTTGGGAATTTTTTTCTTTTTGTTAAAGGAAATTTTATGGTTAAATGCTTCGACTATCTGTACAATACAGTTCATATATTGTTAAATAAACAGGTTGTGTGAAAATAAATTTATATTGGTGGGTCCTTCCTTCCACGTTTTCCTTAATTCGATTAAGTACCACGTATCACACATTACGGAAATGCGGTCAGTATACCAAGGCGATTGCATAGGAAACGCTCGAGCGACCCATCCTAGAATATTGCGTAAGCCTATTGGACCCTACGAAATACGACTAGCTGGGTATATTCACCGAAAAAGTGAAGCACAGCACTAACGGTCCCAGGTTTGTTTGACCAGTGGGATATTGTGCTGGAGATGCTGATGAAACTGAAGAGACAGACGCTTGAAGATGGATGCAAACTACCCCGAGAAAGCCTAGTTAGTAAGTTTCCAGAACTAGCAATAAATTAAGAATCTAGCGCCAACTGAGAAGCTTAGACAATAATTCTTCCCACGCTTTCTACGTGAATGGGACGCTAAGAAACCTTAATAAGTGGTGCATTGGGAAGCGCCCTCTGCCATGCACTTCACAGTGGCTTGAACAATTTGGATGTAGGTGCAGGATTACTGTTATAAAGAAAATTGGTTTCTTGTTTTATGCCACACACAGAGGACGTACATTCGTAGCTCGAGGAGTGAAAGAAGTAGCTACGTACAACTCGTGTCACCTCTGCTGGGTGAACCAGAACTCCAGCGACAAAAACCCAAGGTTTGTTCAGGAATACCTTACGCGTATTTTGGTACAAAGATCCGTGGCCTCCGGTGGTGTGCTACGAATAATGTTATTATGACTTGAAAGGTTTCGTTACTGTTTCTGTGAAAATACTTTCAAAGCAGTGAAAAAGATTGTAATATGTAATAAGTAAAAAGTAACAAGGATGAGGTCATCCGTGGGAGCCTACGTATAGATGCTAAACTGGTGTTAAGGTGTTGCCGCCGCTGCGGGAGCAGCTGAGCTTATCGTCTTAGTGATGTTTCTCCATTCGTGAACCCATAGACGATAGGCACATCGGCCGATCCTTCACGGGTAAACGTCTCCATACCATTGCGTATCAGTGTTAACGTACTAACACTGCTGCAAAAACCAACCCAAGACTGACCGAGCGGTACTGGATGCAAGATTGAGGATCAAGAGTAAAGTAGGCCTTACTGTTGTCAGCAGTAGGTTCAAATGTTCAAATGTGTGTGAAATCTTATGGGGCTTAACTGCTAAGGTCATCAGTCCCTAAGCTTACACACTATTTAACCTGAATTATCCTAAGGACAAACACACACACACACACCCATGCCCGAGGGAGGACTCGAACCTCCGCCGGGACCAGCCGCACAGTCCATGGCTGCAGCGCCCTAGACTGTTCGGCTAATGCCGCGCGGCTGTCAGCAGTAAGTACCATGAGTGAATGGAATAAGTTTGTCTCCAAACAAGAGACATAGCGGTTACCGTTAACGATGTCAATGCAGACGTTCTCAATGCAACACCGGTACAAGAGGTACGAAACCAAACGCAATGAAAGTATTCTCCAACGAACCACTGGAGACCACACTTGCTATGGTGTCCAGGGGCACCATCCGCAACCCGCATCACGACTACGTTGCACAGGTAAGGCCGGTATTACACTATCAAATTTCTTTGTCAAATATATTTGTCCAATATCTTTGTCAAAGATATTTGATGATGTAATAGGGAACTTTGTCAAATGTCGTCCAATATTTGATCAAATCTAGGGCGTCGCTGTAGATTTGATCAAAGAAGTCGCTTGTCTTCTGTTCACTGCAATGTGACATGTTACCACATCGAGCGCTAGCATCGTTGCATTCTGTCGTCTGTAGTGTTTTAAAAACATTGCGGGTAAATACAATTGGTGTGTGCCGACAACTACAAAATTAATAGAGATATATGAAGCTGATGAGGCGCTTTACAACGTGAGGCACGCTGAATACAAAAATAGATTACGAAGATTGGAGACCTGACCTAACCTAACCTAACCAACCTAACCTAACCCTCTCCTGTAGTAAGGAATTTGAGTGTTACAGTGAGCCTGTCTTCTGCAGATGTAGCAGTTCTTAAGTGAATATTGTGCTTTGTGATATGAGGATACACTTCATTGAGCACATACAGAAATGTATGCTCATCCATTCTTAAGTAATTGATGTACGACTTGACGTCCTTCACTGTAAGCTCACGTAACAAGTTTTATTGAATGCTTTTATCGTGTCGTCGTAAAACCCACGGCTTCACCCAGGTATGTTTCCTTTTTTCCCCTCGCTTCTCTTCCGCATGTGCACGCAGTGCAATTGTGGTACATGCAACTGCTGCGGTTAATAACAAGTTGTTGTTGTCAGCCGTCTTGAACTTTGACGAAAAATATGATGACAGTGTAGTACCCCTTCTAGCGCTACGTCAAAGATCTTTGTCAAATGTATTTGACGGAATATTTGATCACATCTTTGATCAAATCTTTGACGAAGAAATCTGATAGTGTAATACCAGCCTAAGTAACAGCGCCGCACATTACACGCGGTCGCGACTGCGCTGGACGTCGAAGCTTCTGGCAAGTGAACCGCGCCGGGAAGCCGTGCGGTCCAGGGCACGTTGTCACGGTTCGCGCGGCTCCTCTCGTCGGAGGTTCGAGTCCTCCCTCGGGCATGGGTGTGTGTGTGTTTTGTCTTTAGCGTATGTTAGTTTAAGTTAGATTATGCAGTGCGTATGCATAGGGACCGATAACCTCAGGAGTTTGGTCCCATAGTCCTTATAATAAATTTCCAATTTCTTGCAAGTGACCAGGTGGCTTACGGGTGCGAGGAACTTCACCAGCAGTAGCCAGAGCCGCTGCATTACCACCGAGTCACGCCTCTGCCTGTGACATGTGCGGAGAGAGTAGCGTCTTCTCCTCTGGAAGAACGGATATTTAAGTAGATGTAGCGTCCACATCGGGCACATATGCTGCTGGAGTGATAAATCCGGTAAGAGAGGAATAAAATCAACTAAGTGACGACCAAGAAGACGAAGCCAAATCGAGAAGAAAACACATACTTTATGAACCACCGAAGCAGGCTGTGCTCAACCTGCATCAACAGTGCTTGGAATGAACGTGTGTCACATCTGTCTGTCTGACAGTCGGCAGTTCCCATAGGCGAGTGGTCCAGCTGCACTGCATTCCCTCAATAGCTCTCGTCAGCGTACCAGCGAAGTGAAACTTCGTTTATGCACCACCTCTTCTTCATTCCATGACGGCCAAATTTCAAGCAACACCACGATTCGAACACGCTTACCTCTAAGTAAAGGGCCGTGCATTAACGACCTCGGCTACGGAGACAGGCAATTGTGATAATGAATTCTCCGTCCTAATAAGACTTGAACGCCAAACGGTACCGACCGACTGCCGAATCATCCTGAGTCACTGAATACGGATATGGAGGGGCATGTAGTCAGCACACCGCTCTCCCAGTCATTGTAAGCCTTCGTGAGCTCAGCCGCTACTCCTCAATCAATTAGCTCCTCAGCTGGGCTCGTAAGGACTGAGCGCACCCCACTTGCCAACAGCACTCCACGGATCAAGACGGACACCCATCCAAGTGCTAGCCAAGTCCGACAAAGCTTAATTTCGCTAATCTGACGGGAACACCTGTTACCACTGTGGCAACGCCGTTGGCGTTTGTGATAATACAAGCAACGAAATGCAGGACTAGGTTTCTAACTAAGCCACTTTTCAAATAATTTAAATTTTGGACTTCAAGAGAGAAGTACAGCCTGGCACAACGAGCGCGTGGCATCTACTAACGCATCTTTGGAAGATTTCCTCCTTGGTTTCTTACCTGGAACAAGTTTAGAGACATGTAACAGAGTACCGCTAACACAATAGCACTAAAATGTAAATGTCGTATGACCAGGGCCTCCCGTCGGGAAGACCGTTCGCCGGGTGCAAGTCTACATCTACATCTACATTTATACTCCGCAAGCCACCCAGCAGTGTGTGGCGGAGGGCACTTTACGTACCTCTGTCATTACCTGCCTTTCCTGTTCCAGTCGCGCATGGTTCGCGGGGAGTCGCGGGAAGAACGACTGTCTGAAAGCCTCCGTGCGCGCTCTAATCTCTCTCATTTTACATTCGTGATCTCCTCGGGAGGTATAAGTAAGGGGAAGCAATATATTCGATACCTCATCCAGAAACGCACCCTCTCGAAACCTGGCGAGCAAGCTACACCGCGATGCAGAGCGCCTCTCTTGCAGAGTCTGCCACTTGAGTTTGTTAAACATCTCCGTAACGCTATCACGGTTACCAAATAACCCTGTGACGAAACGCGCCGCTCTTCTTTGGATCTTCTCTGTCTCCTCCGTCAATCCGATCTCGTAAGGATCCCACACTGATGAGCAATACTCAAGTATAGGTCGAACGAGCGTTTTGTAAGCCACCTCCTTTGTTGATGGACTACATTTTCTAAGGACTCTCCCAATGAATCTCAACCTGGTACCCGCCTTACCAACAATTAATTTTATATGATCATTCCACTTCAAATCGTTCCGCACGCATACTCCCAGATATTTTACAGAAGTAACTGCTACCAGTGTTTGTTCCACTATCATATAATCATACAATAAAGGATCCTTCTTTCTATGTATTCGCAATACATTACATTTGTCCATGTTAAGGGTCAGTTGCCACTCCCTGCACCAAGTGCCTATCCGCTGCAGATCTTCCTGCATTTCGCTGCAATTTTCTAATGCTGCAACTTCTGTGTATACTACAGCATCATCCGCGAAAAGCCGCATGGGTCTTCCGACACTATCTACTAGGTCATTTATATATATTGTGAAAAGCAATGGTCCCATAACACTCCCCTGTGGCACGCCAGAGGTTACTTTAACGTCTGTAGACGTCTCTCCATTGATAACAACATTCTGTGTTCTGTTTGCTAAAAACTCTTCAATCCAGCCACACAGCTGGTCTGATATTCTGTAGGCTATTACTTTGTTTATCAGGCGACAGTGTGGAACTGTATCGAACGCCTTCCGGAAGTCAAGAAAAATAGCATCTACCTGGGAGCGTGTATCTAATATTTTCTGGGTCTGATGAACAAATAAAGCGAGTTGGGTCTCACACGATCGCTGTTTCCGGAATCCATGTTGATTCCTACATAGTCGATTCTGGGTTTCCAAAAACGACATGATACTCGAGCAAAAAACATGTTCTAAAATTCTACAACAGATCGACGTCAGAGATATAGGTCTATAGTTTTGCGCATCTGCTCGACGACCCTTCTTGAAGACTGGGACTACCTGTGCTGATTTCCAATCATTTGGAACCTTCCGTTCCTCTAGAGACTAGTGGTACACGGCTGTTAGAAGGGGGGCAAGTTCTTTCGCGTACTCTGTGTAGAATCGAATTGGTATCCCGTCAGGTCCAGTGGACTTTCCTCTGTTGATTCCAGTTGCTTTTCTATTCCTTGGACACTTATTTCGATGTCAGCCATTCTTTCGTTTGTGCGAGGATTTAGAGAAGGAACTGCAGTGCGGTCTTCCTCTGTGAAACAGCTTTGGAAAAAGGTGTTTAGTATTTCAGCTTTACGCGTGTCATCCTCTGTTTCAATGCCATCTTCATCCCAGAGTGTCTGGATATGTAGTTTCGAGCCCCTTACTGATTTAACGTAAGACCAGAACTTCCTAGGATTTTCTGTCAAGTCGGTACATAGAATTTTATTTTCGAATTCACTGAACGCTTCACGCATAGCCCTCCTTACGCTAACTTTGACATCGTTTCGCTTCTGTTTGTCTGAGAGGTTTTGGCTGCGTTTAAACTTGGAGTGAAGCTCTCTTTGCTTTCGCAGTGAAGCTCTCTTTGCTTTCGCAATAGTTTCCTAACTTTGTTGTTGTACCACGGTGGGTTTTTCCCGTCCCTCACAGTTTTACTTGGCACGTACCTGTCTAAAATGCATTTTACGATTGCCTTGAACTTTTTCCATGAACACTCAACATTGTCAGTGTCGGAACAGAAATTATCGTTTTGATCTGTTAGGTAGTCTGAAATCTGCCTTCTATTACTCTTGCTAAACAGATAAACCTTCCTCCCTTTTTTTATATTCCTATTAACTTCCATATTCAGGGATGCCGCAACGGCCTTATGATCACTGATTCCCTGTTCTGCACATACAGAGTGGAAAAGTTCGGGTCTGTTTGTTATCAGTAGGTCCAAGATGTTATCTCCACGAGTCGGTTCTCTGTTTAATTGCTCGAGGTAATTTTCGGATAGTGCACTCATTATAATGTCACTCAATGCTCTGTCCCTACCACCCATCCTAAACATCTGAGTGTCCCAGTCTATGTCTGGTAAATTGAAATCTCCACCTAAGACTATAACATGCTGAGAAAATTTATGTGAAATGTATTCTAAATTTTCTCTCAGTTGTTCTGTCACTAATGCTGCTGAGTCGGGAGGTCGGTAAAAGGAGCCAACTATTAACCTAGCTCGGTTGCTGAGTGCAATCTCCACCCATAATAATTCACAGGAACTATTCACTTCTACTTCACTACAGGATAAACTAACAGCGACGAACACTCCACCACCGGTTGCATGCAATCTATCCTTTCTAAACACCGTCTGTACCTTTGTCAAAATTTCGGCAGAATTTATCTCTGGCTTCAGCCAGCTTTCTGTACCTATAACGATTTCAGCTTCGGTGCTTTCTATCAGCGCTTGGAGTTCCGGTACTTTACCAACGCAGCTTCGACGGTTTACAATTACAATACCGATTGCTGCTTGGTCCCCGCATGTCCTGACTTTGCCCTGCACCCGTTGAGGCTGTTGCCCTTTCTGTACTTGCCCAAGGCCATCTAACCTAAAAAACCGCCCAGCCCACGCCACACAACCCCTGCTACCCGTGTAGCCGCTTGTTGCTTATAGTGGACTCCTGACCTATCCAGCAGAACGCGAAACCCCAGCACCCTATGGCGCAAGGCGAGGAATCTGCAGCCCACACGGTCGCAGAACCGATTTGACGCCACTTCGGCGACTTGCGCGTCGATGGGGATGAAATGATGATGATTAGGACAACAGCACACCCAGTCCCTGTGCGGAGAACATCTCCGACTCAGCCGGGAATGTAACCCATGCCCTTAGGATTGACATAGTCTCGCTGACCACTGAGCTACCGGAGGCGGACACAATAGTACTGAAAACACGTTTTCTGAACGAATGGCACTCAGAACGTGTTTTACTTCCACTCGTCATATATTCTTGTGGTAACAAAATTTTGAGAATATGCGCATATTTAAAGACTCTAAATTACATTAAATTATGAGGTCAGCTTCGAATGATCAGTTTTTCTACTCTTAGCTGCGTAAAGTTTAGCTGTAGCAGCCGTGAACGGCGCTGTTTGGGGTGCGGGGAGTCTTGCAGTAATTTGCAGAAGGCAAGAATGCCCGGGGCGGCTGAGTGCTGGTAGCCGCTGACAGGTAGCCCCGGCTGCGGTCGCTCTGTTACGGCGAACCGGCCTTTGCAGCCGGCAGCCCTCTCGCTTCTGCTCGGTTCTCGCTGCTCCTTCTGTTTCCTTTTGGCGCTTCCCTTTTTCTGCTCGGTTCCCGGCGGGATGTCGGGTCCAGTCGTCAGAAGCGCCAGTAATAATGCATGCCGGAGTTGCCCCTCACTTCCGTTGTCATAAAAAATGTACGCTACCAGTCGGGATACCTGTGGTGTTGCTAAGCTCCGCAGAAGCACTTTGCAGAGCCGAGGCGCCGTCGCGCACCTTGCTTTCCTTACTGCAGAAATATGTCCTTCAGCAAACGTCACATATGAGCGTTACCAGTTACTCCTTCGTCTTCTTACTGTCATAGCAGAACTCGTTACCAGTCATTAATAAACGTCGTATCGTTATCAGCTGAGGAGGTAACATGCAAAGATGAGTATGCACAGTATATGCAGTTTTCCACAATCAACAAAACGTATTCCAAGCATACTTTGAACGATAATTTATTGCAATGAAAATGCTTTTATCTCTATGCCTAAAGGCACTTCATTTCTGTTCAAGTGGGACTTAACATCTGAGATCACCAGTCCCCTAGAACTTAGAACTACTTAAACCTAACTAACCTAAGGACATCACCCACATCCATGCCCGAGGCAGGATTCGAACCTGTGACCGTAGTGGTCACGCGGTTCCAGACTGAAGCGCGAAGAACCGCTCGGCCACACCGGCCGGCTTCCTTTCTGCAAATCAAATCTATAATGAAAATGCATTTACCTATGGACATGTTCTCATTCGCATGCACCATTTGGACATGTTCGTCTCTGAATGATTTTTCAAAATAAAACATTTTTTTCAGAATAATTTACAGCGTATTGCATAGTGCTTGCTATATTAGACCTATGTCGTATTATGTACAGGGTGTCTATAAAGTCAGAACACTTTCAATTATTTATTGCACAAGAACTAAACATTATAGAGATGTCATACATACGTCATTTTGAATACAAACTCTGAAAGTCTTTTTTCATTTTTTTTTTTTTCAAACATTCGATAAGCGAACCGTGAGTGACCGGGCAGACGTCAATACGGTAATCGAATTCTTCCCATACCCGCTCCAGCATGGCATCGTCAACTGTGGCAGTCGCTTCCCGTATTCTCTCCCGTAGCTCTGCTACATCACGTGGTCGAGGCGGCACCAGATCTTTAATGTGTCCCCACAGAAAAAAAATCACACGGAGTGAGATCTGGTGATCAGGGAGGCCATTTCATGAAACAGCTGTCCCGTTCTGTAGCACGGCCGACCCATCGATGCGGCAGCTCCGAGTTCAGGTACCCACGAAATTACCAAACTATGCTGTGGGAGTGCACATGAAAAAAAAAACTTTCAGGGTTTCTCTTCAAAATGACATATGTATGATATCTGTCCAATGTTTGGTTCTTGTGCAATAAATAAATCAAAGTGTTCCCGGACTTTATGTACATCCTGTATTTGTAACAATTTAGAATGTGGTATCATGGGAAAAAAAATACAAATTGGCAACTGTAACACTGATATTCCTTTTCAGTGTTTTAGCGAAAGTTCTGATTTTATTGTTGCTTCACAATTATTTAAAATATTTCAAATCATCATAACAGAATATAGTGACGTAACTACCTATTAGTAGAAGGGTTCTTGGCGGTAACTACTACACTTAAAGGGGACTGATGACCATTGATGTTAAGTCCCATAGTGCTCAGAGCCAATACTACACTTAAATATACACTACTGGCCTTTAAATTGCTACACCACGAAGATGACATGCTACACACGCGAAATTTAACCTACAGGAAGAAGATGCTGCGATACGCAAATGATCAGATTTTCAGAGCATTCACACAAGGTTGGCGCGGGTGACGACACCTACAACGTGCTGACATGAGGAAAGTTTCCAACCGATTTCTTATACACAAACAGCAGTTGACCGCCGTTGCCTGGTGAAACATTGTTGTGATGCCTCGTGTATGGAGGAGAAATGCGTACCATCACGGTCCGAGTTTGATAAAGGTCGTATTGTAGCCTATCGCGATTGCGGTTTATCGTATCGCGACATTGCTGCTCTCGTAGGTCGAGATCCAATGACTGTTAACAGAATATGGAATCGGTGGGATCAGGAGGGTAATTCGGAACGCCGGGCCGGAACCCGACGGCAGCAGTCGAGATGACAGATGTCTTATCCGCATGGCTGTAACGGATCGTGCAGCCACGTCTCGATCCCCGAATCAACAGATGGGGACGTTTGCAAGACAACAACCATCTGCACGAACAGTTCGACGACGTTTGCAGCAGCATGGACTATCAGTTCGGAGACCATAGCTGCGGTTACCCTTGACGCTGCATCACAAACAGGAGCGGCTGCGATGGTGTACTCAACGATGAACCTGGGTGCACGAGTGGCGAAACGTCATTCAATTGGATGAATCTAGGTTCTGTTTATACACTCAAGAGGAAAGAGCTGTCTTATGTTTAATATTATAGTTATATACATGTCACAGCCAACGCACTTTAAGTGTGTGAACTTCCACATATATACCCATATAAGCAAGCACTCCGTCTTCAGGTCACAAGTGGCCCACCGGGACCATCCGACCGCCGTGTCATCCTCAGATGAGGATGAGGATGCGGATAGGAGGGGCATGTGGTCAGCACACCGCTCTCCCGGTCGTTACGATGGTTTTCTTTGACCGGAGCCGCTACAGTTCAGTCGAGTAGCTCCTCAATTGGCATCACGAGGCTGAGCGCACCCCGAAACAGTGCATGGCGGCCCGGATGGTTACCCATCCAAGTGCCAGCCACGCCCGAAAGCGCGTAACTTCTATGATCTGACGGCAACCGGTGTATCCATTGCGGCAAGCCCGTTGCCCATATATCCATATGCCCTCCACCATTTACTTCTTTAAATACTCGAAATCCCATGGATAAAGCAACTTCAAACATCTTATTACTTAACACATCACCGAACACTGAATGCGAGTACAGTCTGGGTAATCTGTGTTCCGTTTTAAGAAAGCTAGTGTTTCAAGCATCTCAATATTTATTACGCCATATCTCCTGAACAACTTGGTGTATAATGATATAATTTTGCCATTAATTCAGTGGTATATGTGAATATTGTCTGCTAAATGAGTTGCGAATAGATTTAGCAGTAAACACGTAGTAAATTAGAACGTAATGCTTGATGCTTAAGTTCTGCTCCATGAACATCGAAAATGTAGTAAGCGATAAACATTTTATCTTCCATTATTTTGTGGCGATGTCATCGAGAATATTTTTGGTAAAAATTTTAAATTGAGTGTAATGTTTGTTGGCAGTCGCCAAGTGCTCTCACTGTTATATCCTCTATGGATACACTCTGGGTAATTTGCCCGTCGTAATACGCTTTCTCAAGGGGTATACTCAGTTCCTAATTTCAGTACTTATCTTATGGTGTTAAACCTCTTAATGATTAGATCATGACAGCATTTTGAAGTTTTTGAATTAGGTCGATAATTATGGAAAACACTGAAAACAAAATTTTTGCTGCCCCTGGAAGCCTATGCACAGGCAAGTCGCAAATGGCGCTGAGTGGCCATAGGAGTCTCGTAATTTAGGTTATTGGTCAAGTGAAAATGAACACATACTTTCAGAATACCATGCGTTTAATTTTTCTGTCAAGGTTTTGCACCTACCTTTAAGAAATGTTGTATAGCCGTTGGACAGATTGAGCCGTGCTCTCCTTCCTCTGACGCATAGCCAGAGGGGTCACAGTCCTTAGCATACGATCGCTGGCAGCTTTCGTAGAGGGAGGACGTACTAGCGTACGGGCAGTTTGTGGTAGGTGGCCTGCGTGGACGGCCTCGTTTCGCGAACGGTATTCTATCGTACGGCGAGCTGTTCTGAGGTCGGAAGCCACGCCTCGTAGCGGCTTGTGTTGGGACTCATCCAGAAGCGCGCTGAGGCGATGTGCCTGGAGGCATGATGTTCTGCCGTTCGTATCATCGAGTTACCGGCTTCTTGTAGTAAGATTGCTCTTTCATTATGCATTGTACACCCCCCTCCCTCCCCTTAAAGAGGATGTGGTGGTTTAAACTGTGGCCGTTGGTTTGTGAAACAGTAGCCGTTGGTATTTGAAGCTGCCTCACGCAGACTATACTCTTGGTTGCTAGTACGTGCCGGTTGTTTGCTATTTATTTTGCTGCCCGCAAGGTTGCCCCGAAGAGATTCCCTCCGGGTAGAGCGACGCTCACTGTTTGACAGTTTGAATCTGCCTGTGGTCGCGTGTGTGTTTACCGTCAAATGGTAGAAAAATGGTTGAAATAGCTCTGAGCACAATGGGACTTAACTACTGAGGTCATCAGTCCCCTAGAACTTAGAACTACTTAAACCTAACTAACCTAAGGACATCACACACATCCATGCTCGAGGCAGGATTCGAACGTGCGACCGCAGCGCTCACGTGGTTCCAGACTGTACTGCCTAGAACCGCTCGGCCACCCCGCCCGGCTAAATGGTAGATTATCAACTTGATATGCAAGTTTGCATTTTGCGAATTCGTATTGTGGCCTTCTTGTAGTGTTCCCCGAATTTTCGTATTGGTAACGTGCGCCGTTGAATGACAATTTGTTTAACGGCAAGCCACAAGAAGAGCCTTGCGACAGAGCGCCGCTGATTGCTCAGTCAGCGTACAGTTGAAAATACTGTTATTATCAAATGTTTAAATGTTTTGCAGTCACTAGCAGTTGTAGTCTGGGCTTGTGACTTGGTTGATTACATAGTTCTAGTTTGTTTATATATATATATATTTAAACCCCTTTTATGTATGTGTTTGTTGGGTCGCAGCAGGTCTGGCGCGACTAACTATTACTGTTGTCAGTAACACCTGCTACATGTTGCTCCAACGATTATCTTGTTGTAGTCGTTTATCTGTGTCTGTTAATATTTAAAAGGTAAAATAATTCTAGGCATTTAATAGGCTTATCTGTAGGTTTACCTGGTAGCTTACGGCCATCAGCTGTAGTATTCTGGGCTTCTAGCTTGGTTGATTACACCTCCAGCAAACTGAGATGTAACCTTGGTAGGATCCCTGTCCGAATAAAGGTAGGACATCGGACTTTAACGCCCGTGTGACCAGCGGAGCACCTAGTGTTGGTAAGTTAGCCCCCCGTTTTATGTACATACTTACTGATTAAATCATATATTTATGTTTGGTCGCAACAGGTCTGAGAATTAACCTATCATTATTGAGAACTGTGCCCCAGTTTTTGGTTTGATTGCGTAGTCAACATAATTTTGGTATTTCCTTTTGTATACATTCTTCCGACTTAAAGTTTGGGAAGACAATGAACGTCTGTATTTACGATCACTGCAGGGCCGACATTGGTTTCCGATGCTCCGCACCCAATCGTGACCCTGTACCCAATACCTCGGGCGCGTATTGGGGTTGAAAGAGTTGACTATTAGGAGGCGCGCCACTCGCTATCTTGCTCGATGCCCCGGAACTTGGCCTAGCCCTCCCAGTCTCACTCCCAATTACAGATAAATCCAGACTTGAGTTGGATCATATCACAGATATCTGCAGGACAGCTGATCTCCATCGTTAAGAAGATAGCTCCTGGTTTCTGCTGACTCAGCTAGACTGATCAAGATGGTCCGGCTTTCAACATTCGGATCATACCCTTCCTTGTTCTATCGACTATTAGCCAACTCTACCCTTCGGACAATGAAAGACAATGTTACAGCTCGTTCATCAGGCATCTAGGATGGCATAATCTTGAACCCACTGCCCAGCGCCAGTCAGGGATCTGAGCACCCAGCTTTAACTCCTAATAGTCAGACAAACGCCTTCTGTGCAATAAACCTGCCACACGGTAGCCTTTTAGATCCACCTTACGTCCTTTGTCCTTTCTTGATCACCAGTATAACCATTGGTGCAGTAACTGAAACGTCCCCTTTGAACAATTTATACAAGACTGTGCTTAACCTGACACACAATATTTTGTTAGCGCAACGCAATCTGACTTTCAAAATTCCCTACAAAAGAATGGCCCTGACTAACATTAAACTATACCTTTCACAAATCACTTACCTCACAAAAATCTTCGCTGCTCAAGCTATTGCAATACAGCGAGCGCCACTACTGCCAGCTAAATAAAAGATTCAAACTATGGAAGGCACTAACTACTGATAGGGATAGTTAGCAAATGAAAGATATTAATAGAGAACAAACAATGTATTTACCTTGATATCATCATATATAAATATAGCAGTTCATGACAAATTTCAAAACTCCGCCATCTCTCTCCCCACATCCGCCACTGCTGGCGGCTCACCTCCAACTGCGCAATGCTACGCGCTGTTCACATCCAGCTGCCGCTGCCCAACACTACAATGGCAGACAACAATGCAAACTAGCCACAGACTGCACACAGCACAGCCAGTGATTTTCATATTGAGCGCTATGTAACGTTGCCAATAAGAAAACATAAACAGCCTACTTACATAGAGAAAACATAAACAGCCTACTTACATAGCCCCCATGCTCCCCACAAAAAATTTTACAAACTTTTTTTTGGGCAGTGGCCAATAATGATTTGATAAAATTTTTCATAATTACAATAACAAAGAAATCAAATGCACACACTTATTGATACAATGTTGGTCAAAAGCTAAAATTTTCTCACAGTCCATAAAGATAGTCCTGATCATTCATCATAACAGTAATTACAGGTTTTTTTTCACAAAGTCTCATTAGTAAAAGAAATTGCACACAGAAGTAGTGGATTTCCATGCAGTCTTGAAGAAGTAGTGTTGTCCTTCCAACGGAAAGACAGTGCTGACTCTTGACATGCTGACAGGTAATGGGCCACAATGGAGCAAACCCACAGCAGAGTCATTCGAAGTTTTGAAGAATATTGGTAGGTAGGTCATCACAGAGCAGACCCACTGGAGTCCTGGTAGAGATTACGGGTTTGGTGGGCCATCAGAGGTGCAGACCCACTGCAGTCCTTGTAGAAATAATGATATTGATGGATCATCAAAGATGTAGACCCACTGTAGTCCTTGTAGAGATAACCAACAGCCATCTGTTGTGACTGTGCAGGTGCACAATCACCATTGAAGAGTTGTGCAGAGAATATAGCAAGTCCATAAACCACCACTTGTGCACTCACAAAGTTAGTTTCCAATTGTCCTTAGAACCAGCAATGCTGTTATCCAGTACCTTGCTGAATGATTAACACACATGCAAACACTAACAGTCCCTACTTCTCACATATTGTCCATATACTATGACCAACAGAAACGTGTGCAGTGAAATGTAACTAACAAGTTAATAATATCATGAACTGGTGACAATTACAATTTTATACCATAAGAATACAATAAAGGTACAAAATACATCATTAAAAACATAATAATACAGATAACATTTGTAGTACAAGCTTTACAACAGAATAGAAATAAACATATACATCAATGTTACAGGAATTATGAGATTAGTAAATACATAAAAGATCAGAATAGCTTTTGAAACATCAATTTCACACATGAGCATTAAAACAAAACAGAATAAATAATGTGTAAGCATATTTATAAGGTAAATAACATATTATTAATGCCAATTATATTTGAGTATAACAGTATTCCTCATCATAGTGAATGTAGCTTAATATTAAAAGAAGAAAAAATTCTATGAAACTACACAGACACAGGAAGAAAACAAATACCCAAGGGTACACAAACATATAGTGGGATAACACCAATAGGAAAGGACAGGGTTCGTTTTCAGTGTAACATGTGGTACTGCAGTCCAACCCAAAACTTCATATATCTTTCCTCTTATTTCATCCTTTGTTTCCACCAAAAAAATTCTATCTAAGCATGCTTTCTGTATTTATATGTTCACACATTTCGTACCTCAACATTTATTTCCAAGAAAACCCTACCTAAACCTGTTTTCTGTACTTTTTTTTGTATAACTTCTCAATGCATTTCTTCCAATTCATCGCAACTCATTCTCTTAGAGGCTACCCCCTCTTAAGCTAACTTAAATCTACTGAGCTCAGATGCTAAACTAAGGGACGAGGCAATGCAGCAGCACATAACAAGTAACACAAACATCAATGACAAAAAATTCAAACTGACAAAGCAATTGCAATATTACAACTAATATAAGGCAACGAGCAGCAAACAATAAAATTAAATCAGTAGTAAAACTGGCTTAGCAGAGTAACACAAATTAAAGTTCAGTAGCACTATGCCTGGCAAACAGCAGCTTATATCTAAACATGACATAGCTCAAGCAGAAAAAAATATTACACTAAAAATGGCCATGTCTAATACCTATGTCACATCTTAACACTAGAGTGATGCATCACAATTTATTCTACAAAAGAAATTACCAAGTACTTGAAAAGAAAATTATGAATGCAGTTCCTGTGAAGGTAAATGTCGCTTTGTGCTCCCTCATTTTTTTGAAAAAAATTATTATATACTCGATCTGTAGACAGAAAATATTTATATTAGTACATCTATAAAATTTTATTTTAACCAATGCTGCAGTGCAGCTAGAAACTAGATATGAAATGAAATAAGCAACTATGTACAAAGCAAAGCGTAAGAACATCGTTCAATAGTCATGTGGCATTTCATAAGTAGTAAAAAAATCTCTCATCTAGAAAGACAGTAGTCATAGTCAGGTGTGTAGACAAACTATTTCTTGTCATTTCATTAGGCATTTCAGTAAATATCAGAAAGTACGATATGTTTCCAAGTAATTAGCGTGTCGGATTTGCGATGCCTTCTCTAAAGGAATGACAATAGCCAGGATAATGGAAGTAATGAGGGTGTCGCATTTGAAATATTTTCTCTAAAGGAGTGTCAATGGCGAGGATAAAGGCCTGCCTTTTTTCTTTTTTTTTTCTACCTGTGCTTCCGGAAAGGCACACCCTAATGGCTTGTTCTCCAGGTGTTTGACACAGCTGCGTGCCCACAACGCATTACGTGCAGGTGGTCACTTAACTTTCTTACGGAAATATTTACGACACCAGTTTCCGCTACAGTGACAGTCTCACATAAAAATATTTCACAGGTGAAGAATTAGCGTTGCAAATCTGTAGAAAGAAAATCCTATAAATATAAGTGTCCAAATAAAATATTCGTCAGTATTGTGATACAGTCACGCATTTACGCACATTTCATAACTCTTAAAGTACGATTCTTGGTTTCCAACATCCTTTTTCACAAATCAAGAGTCCCTACCCACTATTCATTATTCCTTACCTTATTACACATATACATATTCGTATTCATCAACACATAATAACTACATAGCATAATCAGATTCCTCATATAACATCAGCTTATTGATCATAAACATACCTCAACAGCATAATACACATCGTCGTCGTAATAATAACATCATAACACCTCAGTCAAATCTCAAAAACGTCGTAGCTTCCTCCAATAATTTCAAAACCTAAAAACAATTCTCTGCTCATTTCAATAATGTCATCTACCTCAAACGTACTTTAAAAATCATGATCCCATACCAAATACATCATTCAAAGCTCTCATAGTATCACAATGATTCCGAAAAAATATGAACAGTTTACAAAGTACACACAAAATACAGTTTCATAAGTGTGAAGTTATCCAACTGTGTAATTGCGTAAACATTTATCACTGATGTAGTAAAAAGAATGTTTGTTTCTCTGTCAAATAATCAGATAGCTGTGTAATTCTGTGTTAGAGAAATATGGTACCGATGTGTAAAGTTGTATAAGCAAATACCATATTAGCTAGGGTTCCTTGTGGTTGCCACACACATGGTACACAAAGTAAGCGTGTACCCCTCTGAGGATTAATGTAATTATACCCTCAGGTGTTACAGATTACAGCAATGAAATGAAATGTATCACTGAAAACCTTTGTATCATTGTACTTCAAATATCTTTAAAAATAAATGTTTTAAGTACAAAATTAATCACTCAAATGCGTGTCCTGTAGCGCTAAATGTGCGTCTTGCTGTAAGATAATTCTGTGGAAGTGTCGTACTTATCGTCCTCCGAAAGCCAAGTTCTGCAGAAGTCAATGTACTTACCTCATGATAAACAAAAGTGAAATTCTTTGCGTATAAATGTCTTAGTTATTACGCTTATTGCCGTGATGAGGAAAGTACTGTGCTGTAACGTATTGTTGTACTACGGAAAAGGCAGTCTCATTGTAGCTATACTACAAAAGTTACTACTAAAACCTGTTTTACTTTCCAGAATAAAACAGAAAACTGTGCAGATATAAAACAGAAACACTGCAAAAGCAACATTGTAAATTTTCACTCATTAGTAGCGTCGTGATAAAACCGTGTAGTTGTCACATAAACTAACCACTGTGTCGTCTGGTATCTCACAGAAAGTACTTTAAACCCAGAATGTATTTTCAAGTAAACCAAAATGTTGCATTAAAATCTCATTAGCAGTGCCAGATATAATGTTATTTTTCTCGGAGCCAGCCGGCGCACGTGTATGCCTGCGGTGCGAGTCATTGTCTGTCTCTTTGTTGCCGCGCGTCATTACTGGGATTAGGAGGCCTAACTTCCACAAATTCGCCTTGCCGAGAGGGCCCAGCTCTGTTTAAAGCTCGCCAGTTCTGATGGAATTCAGGTCTGTCGTTTTGTCGGTAGTTTACACAGTTTCTTTCGTGTCGGTCATGTGGTGGAGAATTTCTCCCTGAATCGTAACTGCGCGCTGAACTGTTGCGTCTGAAATTATTCTGTCTCCCTTGATAATAATAGTTCTGATTACCATATTGTCTGTTTCTATGGTTATCTCTGTCATATTCATTACTACGGAAATGCTATCTTTCTCTGTAACTATTACTCTGCCAATGGTTGTCATATGGGTGGTGTCTGTTTTGGTCACGATTTGCGTTGTAAGAATAGACTTGTCGTGTCCAGTTATTGTTTCTGTCGTCACGGAATTGTGACGGATGTGACCTGTAGTGATTGTTTTCCTGTTTTCGCATCCTGCGACTGTCTGTGTCAATTTCTAATTCTTGTAATCCAGTTATTGTTTCTGTCGTCACGGAATTGTGACGGATGTGACATGTAGTGATTGTTTTCCTGTTTTCGCATCCTGCGACTGTCTGTGTCAATTTCTAATTCTTGTAACAGTCCCTGAAATGCTTCAATGTCGTCTTTGCAACGTCCTGCCAAAATAATGTGTCGTAAATGTTCAGGCAATTTGATTAAGCAAATGCGGATATGTTCTGAGGGGCTGTATGGGTTTGACAGGTACTGATTCTTGTGCAACATGTCTTCAAAATATTTCACAAGACTGGAGAATTCTGATTGTTCGAAATGTCTCATCATTATGATGCTATGTTTTACTCGGTCTTGTGTGGGTTGAGACCAATATGCTGAGAGGAAGGCATGGTAAAACTCTCCCTCACTGTGGCAATCGTGAATTACCGATCGCATTCTTACAGCTGGTTCATTCTCCAAGTAGCCACACATAAATTCTAATCTGTGTTCTAACGACCAGTTGGGAGGAAACCAATGAGAGAATTGATGGAGCCATGCTTGTGGATGAATGTCGTTGCCAGAATTCTTAAATGTTTTGAATTTACTTGTAGTAATGAACAGCTTATAGTCAAAATCGTCATGTTGGCGAGTCAGATGTCGGTCATTGTTACTTCGTTTCGGCGGTTCCATCTCAAAATCCAATGCGCCTTGCCAATTTCTTTCATAATTTCCGAAGTGTCCTGTGTTATTATTTTGCGGCTTTTCCGTGTTTCTAAGTCCCTCTTCCCGTGTTGGAGCGCGAGTGTCCTCTGAAATACGTAATTCTTGTATTACCTGTGTCAGCTGATCTTGTACTTCCCGGATTTCTCTTTGGTGTTGTGTATTAATTTGATTCTGATTTTGTTTGAATTTTCTTATTTGTTCATACTCTTCTGTGTCAGTGAAGGCTACGGGTCTTGTGTCATTCAGATCATCATCTACCTTTGTAGATAAGTTAGTGACCTGATCCGAAAGTTCGGCTACTTTCTCCGATAGTGAACACATTTCCTCAGTGTGTTTTTCTGAACCAAGTTTCAGAGTGTCCATTAGTGCTGAAATCGAATCTACTGTGTCCTTCAAGTTTTCCTGAGTTTTTGCAAGTTGCGTAACCGAATCGGTAGATGCAACTGAGTCAATTTTAGCCCACAAGGTCTCATGATTTTCATGAACAATGGTTTGCAGTTCTTTTATGGCTGCTTCGTGATTCTGTAATGCACTTTCATGCCGCGAAAAAATAGGTTGAAAATGCTCACAAATTTGTGTTTTTACGTCATTACAGACTTTTTGACATTTCGATTCAATGTTATGTAACTCAGTAGTTAAATCTTCACGTGTTTGTTCAAGTGTTTGTTCCAATGAGTCTAACTTTTTAAGATTTTGTTCCACTGTGTCTAACTTTTGAAGCTTTTGCTGTGTTTGTCTCTGATTTTGTTCCATTGTGTCTAACTGTTGCTGTGTTTGTCTCTGATGTTGTTCCATTGTGTAACTTTTCAAGCTTTTGTCCCATTTGTTGCATTAATTGTAATAACAATGCACTGGTGTCTGAAACATGTTCCTCAGTGCTTTTCGGCAGTGCATTTGCACCGGCAACATTCACATTTTGACAAGCAGAAAATGCGTCTTGACTTATTTGAGAAAACGGTGATAACCCAAAACCTGAATCTACAGTATTTGCGAAATTGTGTCCTGTCATTTCGGATTCCTGAGGCGAGCTGTTGCCGACCGATCGATCGATAATGCTTCCCTGTTCACTACCTGTTTCACTGTCTACACCATTGTTTGCAGCCCGCTCCATTTCCCTATGCACAATTACCAAATTACTACTTTGAACATCAGTTAATTCATTACTCGGTGGCGCTAACACACTGCTTTCATTTTCACTGTCATTTCTCAGTTTACTTTGGAGCCTAGTATTACGTTTTTCACACGCCATTATTGTCACAATATTTCACACAACACAGAAAAGCACAATTTGAAGAGCAAAAATAAGAGAACACATTAACATAACACTGAAAATAATACCTAGTTAATTGCAGCTGCGAAATACTTGGTGCAAATCTACATGCATGCCACAACTGTTTTACTGTACAACAATGAAAGACTGCAACTACAAAGGAGATTTTCTCTACAATTACGCGCTAGCAATAAACAATAGCTATACTAATTACACAAACTACAAGAAAAAATCAGTAGATTCCAGTGAGGTATCCTCAGCTAAGGGTCGACATATGAAACGTCCCCTTTGAACAATTTATACAAGACTGTGCTTAACCTGACACACAATATTTTGTTAGCGCAACGCAATCTGACTTTCAAAATTCCCTACAAAAGAATGGCCCTGACTAACATTAAACTATACCTTTCACAAATCACTTACCTCACAAAAATCTTCGCTGCTCAAGCTATTGCAATACAGCGAGCGCCACTACTGCCAGCTAAATAAAAGATTCAAACTATGGAAGGCACTAACTACTAATAGGGATAGTTAGCAAATGAAAGATATTAATAGAGAACAAACAATGTATTTACCTTGATATCATCATATATAAATATAGCAGTTCATGACAAATTTCAAAACTCCGCCATCTCTCTCCCCACATCCACCACTGCTGGCGGCTCACCTCCAACTGCGCAATGCTACGCGCTGTTCACATCCAGCTGCCGCTGCCCAACACTACAATGGCAGACAACAATGCAAACTAGCCACAGACTGCACACAGCACAGCCAGTGATTTTCATATTGAGCGCTACGTAACGTTGCCAATAAGAAAACATAAACAGCCTACTTACATAGAGAAAACATAAACAGCCTACTTACATAACTCTTTCAAGATTTTCCTCTGACCCCAACACACTTTTTAACTGCCACAACTGCCAATTTTGGGAGTATAGTATAAGGATCTGGTCCAATATCTCTCTAGTTGTCAGGTTTTTGCTGAGCAGCGTCTGGTGATGAGAATCTGTGAACACTCGAGAGCGCCACGAAGAATTATTGATACTGACTTATGTATTGTTCAGAAATACAGAACTGTCTTGCTAGGATGCTGGCAGGTTAGGCAAGTGGTGTGTGAACCCCGTCAGCAGTAGAAGGCATGTGTCTGCTGGCTGCACTGCTGTGTAGTGGATGGCTCATGTGATAGCCGTTACGTTATGGCAGGTCAGTGCTCCCCCACGTTTGAGCCAGTGCGGCCAACACTGGGCGATGATGCCAGTTGATCTCTAAAGTGCTCTAGTTGATGTTGAAGATGTGTACCCAAAAGACTTGCCCTCCCCAGCCCAGCCTGGCGTACTCACTGTCATGCAGATTTCGACCTGCAGCCTCTAGTTTGCAGGCAGAGGCCAGTAGCATCAGTGGCAGCAGGAATAGGATGAGCAGCACCAGTGGCTCGCCCAGAGGATGGCGAACAGCTTCTTCGCACCACTGGTCAAGCCTCTAGTAGGCCAGCAGGTTGATGACTGTCTCTGCACCTGGAAGTTGACACAGCAGTGTGGAGTGGCCAAGGCTCTCCAGCAACACTTGTGGTTCTGTAGATGATCCTAGACGACTAGTTGTGCAGAGTGTCGACTCACATAGCCTCCCTCCTCCACAGTACAGCTGCAAATGAGACCATTAATTAATCAAGTCATAGCACTTACCCTGGTGCTTACCATGTGCTCTGCTGTGGTACGGGTAGCAAAAATGTTGTGTGTACTAGTTTTTCCATGTGGTCAGCTCTTCTGGTGGCTTCAGACTTTCGTAACTTAGTCTTTGAGATGCTCTTTTCTGCTGCCTCAGTGGATGAATAGCTACTTTTGGGTGTGAAACATCCCCTTAGAAAAATTAATGAATTACTGTGCTGATTTTCAAACAGCAGAGAAGAACTGAACGTACTCAGACATTTCTCTCTTTACTTATTCTGATCAACACTAAACTGACACACAATATTTTTAGCGCAACGCTATCTGACTTTCAATAATCCCTACAAAATAATGGCCCTGACTAACAATAATCTATACCTTTCATGAATCACTTACCTCACAAAAATCTTCGTTACTTTAACTGCTACAATACAGCGAGCGCCAATACTGCCAGCTAAATAAAGGATTCTAACTACTGAAGGCACTAACTACTGATAGGCATAGTTAGCAAATGAAAGATTTTGATAGAGAACAAACAATGTATTTACCTTAATAATGTTTAAAAGTGATTATTATCAGTTCATGATATCCAGTATTACAAATTTACTCTTTCTGATGGACACACGTCCAGATCATCCGCTCTGAAAATTCTGCCATCTCTCTTCCCACATCCACCACTCCTGGCGGTTCACCTCCAACTGCGCAACGCTACGCGCAGTTCACATCCAACTGCCCAACACTACAATAGTGAATATGCCAACAATGCCAACCAGCCTCGCATTCGGGAGGACGACGGTTCAATCCCGTCTCCGGCCATCCTGATTTAGGTTTTCCGTGATTTCCCTCAATCGTTTCAGGCAAATGCCGGGATGGTTCCTTTGAAAGGGCACGGCCGATTTCCTTCCCAATCCTTCCCTAACCCGAGCTTGCGCTCCGTCTCTAATGACCTCGTTGTCGACGGAACGTTAAACACTAACCACCACCACCACCACCACCACCACCACCACCACCACCAACCAGCCACAGACTGCACACTAGAGTTGGGCAACACGATTCTTTTTCCCGATTCGATTCCTACGATTCAATCTCATATTGCGAATCGATTCCTACGATTCGTTCACGATTCTTTCACGATTCATTCTAGTCTGAGATGGCACGATTCTTATGGAATGCAAAAAGTTCTACATCTCACTCACAGATGGCAGGACGTGTCTGAAATTGTCAATGGGGTTAGAATCGAACTGTGTCATGATAAGATATGCCAGAAATAGTTTATTTATGAGTAAACATGCATATGACGATACAAGTGTGAATCTCGATATATACGTGTAATGTTTGTGACAATACTTGCTTTAAACTGTGATTAGACAATGAACTTTGGTACAGTTATGCAAGTAATCAGTAATCTAATGCTGTAATGTGCATATTACTCTTGTTATTACCATAATGTGTGGAAGACTGAGCTTAGCTCTGTTACTTATTCAAATAAAGTTGAAAGGAAACAGTTAACTAAATATAAATTTTCATTTCCGAGATACCAGCGATCAGAGGAAACCATGTCTAACCTAAAACATATCTAGGATTATTGTTACTATTGGATGTACTGTAAGTCCAGCATGTTCGTATTCGGATAATGTTGTACTGCCATCTCACAAAATTTTGATACACCTCTACTGTAACATCCAATAATAACAAAGATTTACGAAATTGCGTTATAAAATACTTATTGTGTAAAATCGAGTTTTTTTTTCAGGAAACACACCAATATAGATAAACTTAAAAATCAAAATCCGTATATGAATATAAAATTTTATCCAAACTGTTAAAGCCGTTCCCAAGAAACATGAAATTCGCGTTATTATTTAAAAATGTCTTGTGTAAAATCGCGTGCTATAAGGAAAAGTTACAGATAAACATAAAAACCAAAACCTTAACTACATTCAATACGTACTAACAAAGTTTTATGAGATGGCGTTATAAAAACATGTGAAATAGCGTTTTTATAATATAAAATTGCGTTTTTACGAATGGAACTATGTAGGATCTACATATATTGTAAAACTGACTTTTTACGGAAGAATGGAACTATGTAGGTGAACTCAAAAAGCAAAAACCAGTCTAAATACAAAATTTCATCCAAATCGTTAGGACCGTTTTCGAGATACCCGAAATATAATACACAATCCAAGTGCTATTGCTCGTGTGTAAAGAAGGTGTGGGTGTTTTGCATTGCATCTGCAACAATTAAGAGGTACGTATTAATTCATCATACTTGGATTTCTTGATTTTAATCGTGTGTATTGGAAGCTGTGGACTCGCTGTATATCGTTTCTGTCATCACTAGCTCGTGTATTACTCGCGCAAACTAAGCTGAGTCGGCGCGGTGGCTGATGGTAGCGATAGTAAATGGAAAATGCCATTACGCTCGTTCTAGTCAGCCACCGCCAAGTGTTAGCTTAGTTTTCACGAGTAATATTACGGCCCACGAACTTCGTTTGTTCGTTCCGAGCTTCCTTTGTTCACACGCATCCTCCACTTCACTGCCATCTGGCGGTCGTAATCATTCGGCACGACTCTGCATGATTCTGAAGTTGCCTTCGAAGTATAGCGTACTAAGAATCGATGAATCGTTGGAACTTGTAATCATCACGACTCGGAAACACGCAATCGTTCTTACGATTCTTTTGAATGACGATTCGTCCGTATCACGATTCGAGTCTTACGATTCTTTATTTAGAGTCGTTCAAATGAACGACTCATTCACGAATCGCCACAACTCTACTGCACATAGCATAGCCAGTGATTTTCATAAAGAACGCTACATGACGTTACCAACATAAAAACCTAAACAGCCTACTTACAGTTGTATCAGGGGCTTCTTGTGACACTCTGTTCTGTCACCAATATGGTTGTGTCTTTCTGTTGCCGTGACGTCATTACGCTTCGTTCACGAACTTGGGCGTTTAGCTGTTACTGCATGTTCCAATCGCTTTCGTGTTCGTTCAGCATTTCACCCTAGCTGGCAGTCAGCTGGTCATTTACCCAGTGGTTTGATATCTGCCGTCACCAGTGAAGAAGTTTAATGCATGTTTAGTGTTCACCTGGGATGCTGTTTTGGAACGTATCATACTTTCTACGTTCAGCAGTAGTGTGCTGTGGACTAGTGCTTCTGGCGTTCCAGGGGAATATTCTGAGCGCAGTTTCCTTGTATCCCGGATAGTAACGTAGCAACGCTGTACCTTCCTTGACAAGACTGCCAGAAAACACTCCTTTCCTTCCCCTCCCACAATTTCTCCCCTCTTTCTCTCTCTCTCTCTCTCTCTCCCTCTCCACTCGCCTTTTGGTTGCTGCAATGCGAGCCACGTAACTCTCGCTGCCGCCGCTGGAAAAGCGAACCGCATTCCGCGACCGGGCCTTCCGGGCCGGAAGGTGGCTGGGTGGCGGCCTGTCGCCGCTTCCGCCGACATGCTGCGCGTTTTCGCCCCACCCCCGCGGCCTTTCACCGCGTCTCCCGGCATCTTGCAGCCCTGCGGCCTCTCCGTCAAGGTGTGCAGGCGACGCGCGCACACAAAACTGATTGGAGCTCTTCTGCCGCCGCCAGAACTTGATAATTTTTCTCCTCCGGACGCCTCGCCCTTTTTATTTCCCCCTTCTCCTCGCCCTCGCGCCGCCCTCCTCCGCTCCCCGGTAAACTTCACCTCTCCGACTCCTTTATGAAATTCTCCGCCCGCCGACAGTTCAACAGTCATTTCCCGTGCCGGCGCGCGGTTCCGCCCCCTTCCTTATGAATTCAGTCCTAATTCCGGCGCCGCTCTGCCGACTCATTTCCATGGCAGGTCGACCTACGGTGAGCTACGACCTGCTACTGCGGTCCGGGGAACAGCCTGCTGCGACCTCACGAGTGGAGGCCGTTCCACTCGTATCTGCCGCTCTCGCTGGCTGTCACACTCGCTATGTTGTCTTTTAGTATAATGTGGTTAATCAGTCAATAGTGGTAACTACAACACCAGATCAGCACCATTTTTAATTTCATCGTACTTATGGGAATCCAGTTCTGTCTATCACATAAACATTATTTTTAATGCAGAAACATGATCCAGCACATCCCTCTACGGACGAGCTCCTCATATTTGTAACGCTTAAAATACGTGGCTATATCTGCATATCGAAAAGCATTTGATCGAAGTCCCCCGTGCCTAGCAGATACGTAACGCTTCATACTAAAAGTGTGGGATGTTAGGCTGCACTGTGAGAATTTCTTCAGCTACTTGAACAGTTACACCTTGGGTGTTCTGGGTAGCGAGACGCGTGTATTTCAGCTGTTAACATTTTTTATTGTTAATGATACAGAAAAACGTAAATCATCAACTTAAATGAAAATTACATATGAGGGTAATTTCGAGATATATCTGGATAAAAATTTTGTTGAATACTATTTCTAGAATTTCTGAGCCTATATTTAAACGCTGAAAATTTGTCAAATTGACCTTTGCAAGCAAACTGTTCTGTTTTAGGTAATGAATCCTCCAGTGTTTTATTGAAAGAAGATGAGTGTTGTCGCTCTTGAGACTGGTGGAGGCAGTGATTACTGCCCATAAGCGATTCTTCTAGTGATACCACTAAGAATGGAAACTCCCCATCATTTCACCTCCCCCCCCCCCACTCCCCCAACCTCAGATGGCCCAGTGGATAATCCGTCAAAAAATGAACACAGATCAAACATGAAAAGAGGAAGAAGGCCAACTGAACTGTGAAAAAAGAAGCAGAACAAACACTGAACGGTCCCAGCTCAAGACGTGCAATATCGAGCGAATTTAAATGGCCCCGGCGACGTGGTTATGTGGTCACTGTGTTAGACTGCGAAGGAGGAAATCCGCGTTCAGATTTCCCTCGTGACCCCCATTTTTTTCCACAGAATTATGATTTGTCCGTCCGGTCACTGACGTGCATGCTGTATTCAAATTGGTGCTCGTGAAGTGGTGTAACGTCCGTTTGCCACAGCGGGATGTAAAGAAGGGACCTTCAGACATACGTACATCCTACTTGTCCTACATGTTATGACTCTTCAATTCCATTTTGGAAGTTTTGACTCATGAATTCCTTTGTTGTAACATATTACACACTCATTTATTTGTCATTTTTATTTCCGTGAGAGGTCTACGTTGCATCTGGCCTGCTCTCGCTATTCATCATATTTACTTGTAACGGTAGTATATTCATACCATGTGACTCACATTCCATAACCAATGTATAGTACGGCAGTTTCCAAGACTAGAGAAGGAGAATAGACACGTCAACTATCGGACGGAGAGGTCATAAGTTTGTGAAAAAAAGGGGGGCACGATGGAGGGTTGAACACGGATCTCCCACTTTGCAATCCAACACCGTGACCACACAGCATGACGCCGTGGTTCTTGCAATTCACCGATGCTGCACATCTTGAGCTTGGACTGTTCGCTTGTTCTATCGGTTCATTTCTTCACAGTTCAGTATATCTCTTTCCTGTTTCCATGCTTGATTTGTGTTCATTTTTTGACGGACTGGACGATTTTACTACCAAATCTGAGAGGGATGCGACTGGGAGTTTCTCTTGTAAGGTGAACCAATTAGAAAAGAAGGCCGTAGAAAGGCTTGAAGTTGGCTGTCCATCAGTTTTTCTTCTCCACAACAAGTCTATTGGAGGAGTGGTTCTTTTAAATTTCCTACTTGCCTCGTGCAGAATTAAAATCAAAAGGAAGAAGTACTCCTGTCGGTTATTTTTTCACTTCCTTGATATGTGGTAGTTAATGTGGTGTCACCGCCAGACACCACACTTGCTAGGTGGTAGCCTTTAAATCGGCCGCGGTCCGTTAGTATACGTCGGACCCGCGTGTCGCCACTATCAGTGATTGCAGACCGAGCGCCGCCACACGGCAGGTCTAGTCGAGAGAGTCCCTAGCACTCGCCCCAGTTGTACAGCCGACTTTGCTAGCGGTGGTTCACCGACTCCATACGCTCTCATTTGCCGAGACAGTTTAGCATAGCCTTCAGCTACGTTATTTGCTACGACCTAGCAAGACGCCATATTCAGTTACTATTCTGAACAGATAATATTGTGAATCATGTACCGTCAAGAGCGACGTTCATCATTAATGGATTAAAGTTAAATACCAAACTAGCTACGTCCGCTTTCTGAATTCTAATTCCTTGTCATATTCCAGACCTCAAGTCAGTATAGTTCTTCCCTCCTCACGCCAGCCTGCGTGAGCTAAAACGCGTGCATTTCGGCCTCCTCTAGTAACACGGTGTTGGCTCTTCAGCCAACACAACATTTAATCCACGAATATTGTACAGGAGGGACTATGGTTCTCATGGTGAACCCAAAAATAAGGAGAGGTCACTTTGTCAGTTCACAGCTGAAGGCTTTGTGCATAATGGACGAGAGGGAAAGACCTTCTTGAAGTGTAGATTCTGAATATGTAGTGAAGTAGAGAATAAGGCACGCAACAAAGTTAGTTCCCCAAAAGGTTGTTCGTCAGGACAATGTTAGACATTAACCAATTGTGTCTGTGAAGAGAGATGGATGCAACATGCCAAACTGCAAAGGAAGTCCCTCAATTATCTGACAGACGTGTGATGTTAATATGTGCATCGAGAAGGAAAGACACTGTCTTCTGGACTTTCGTAGAGAATAAAAATAGTGAGTGCCAAAAATTTCAAAGTCTTAAATAAGTCAGAAAAGTATACATGTCACTATCCACAAGCAAAAATTTAGTTTTTCCGTATCCTTAAATGTCAACCGTAACAAATATGTAAAGCTGCAAAATACACACATTAAAAAAAGTTTTGCATCATCCCGGTTCCCAGAACTTCTGAAGATAGACGTTGACTGTGGATATTGTATCGCAGACACAGTCCCTTCAACTGTTCAGATATGTCACTAAACCCGCCCAAAGATGTAAACAACCATGCATGAGCAGCGCCTATTAGACAGAAGGGCGCTGACAGCCGATCGGTTCCAGTCATTCCACCAGGAAGGAGGTACACGGCTGTAGTTCAACCATGCCTACACGGTCAATACCGCGGTTCGATCGCTTCTGCATTGTTACTTTGTTTCAGGAATGGCTCTCAACAAGGGAAGTGTCCAGGCGTCTCGGAGTGAACCAATGTGTTATTGTTCGCACATGTAGGAGATGCAGAGAGACAGGAACTGTTGATGACATGCCTTACTCAGGCCGACCAAGGGCTGCTACTGCAGTGGATGACCACTACCTACGCATTATGGCTCGGAGGAACCCTGACAGCAATGCCACCATGTTAAATAATGCTTTCCGTGCAGCCGCAGAACGGCTTGTTACGACTCAAACTGTGCGCAATAGTCTGCGTTATGCGCTACTTCACTCCCGCCGTCCATGGCGAGGTCCATCTTTGAAACAACGAAACCATCGTACGTGGTATAGATGGGCCCAACAACATGGGGAATGGACAGCTCAGGATTGGCATCACGTTCTCTTCACCGATGAGTGTCGCATATGCCTTCAACCAGACAATCGTTGGAGACGTGTTTAGAGGCAACCCAGTCAGGCTGAACGCCTTAGACACACTGTCAAGCGAGTGCAGCAAGGTGGATGTTCCCTGATGTTTTGAGGTGGCATTATTTGGGGCCGACCACGCGCTGGTGGTCATGGAAAGCGCCGTAACGGCTGTAAGATACGTGAATGCCTTCCTCCGACCGATAATGCAACCATATCGGCAGCACATTGGCGACGTAATCGTCTTCATGGACGACACTTCGTGCCCCCATCGTGCACATCTTGTGAATGACTTCCTTCAGGATAACGACATCGTCCGACTAGAGTGGCCAGCATGTTCTCCAGACATGAACCCTATCGAACATGCCTGGGATAGATCGAAAAGGGGTGTTTATGGACGACGTGATCCGCCAACCACTCTGAGAGACCTACGTCGAATCGCCTTTGGGGAGTGGGGCAATCTGGACCAACAGTACCTTGATGAACTTGTGTATTGTGGTATCGATAGCTATCATGCCACGGCGTAGGTGCAAGTTCGTAGGTTGGCACTACGATACCGACACCGACGACAGCGCCCTCTAGCCGGTGCTTTTCAGCTCTACGAGCGCCGCTGCAGATTCTACCCATTTGATTCCGAGGAGACGACCGAACAACATTGTTTCTACTTCCTTGGGGGCCATTACTGACTGTTACTTGAATGATAGTTTGTCTCACTACAAGTAGCCCTTACCGTTTATACCTGTACAGCTTCACACCTACGTTCTCATCTATACACAAAGTTAAGTACAAGAGTTATAACTTATAAGCAGTACCGCTGTACTTCCTTTTCCTGCTCCTACTCGCTTCCTACATTCGGCCCACCCTTCACTTTACAGGAACAGACCCACGCGCCGCCTTCCAGGCGGGATACAAAATGGACAGTATGCCACGACGAATACAGAGATGCATCAGTGCAAGAGGAAGTGCTAATGGCTATTAGAGGTACCGGTGTGTACAGCAATCTGGACCACCAGCTCTGAAGGTCTCTCTGTATGGTGGTAAAACATGCAATGTGTGGTTTTTATGAGCAATAAAAATGTCAGAAATGATGTTTATGTTGATCTGTATTCCAATTTTCTGTACAGGTTCCGGAACACTCTGAACTGAGGTGATGCAAAACTTTTTTATGTATGTATGATACATAAAGATCACGTAATTTGTTTTTGTCAGTATATGTTTTTTGCCTGACCCTTAAGAAACACAAATATAGCATTTAGAAATTTTTGACTTTGGCGCTCCATAATTTTGTCCATAGAGGGGTGTTTATCATCAGCGGGTAATTTCATTCGGATCTGTAAAATGGAAACACGTTTTCAGTAATAATTATTGGAACCCAAATTACGTCTATTATGATTATAACCTTGAGGTCTATTACTCGGCATCGCAAAGCGGTACCCTGGCCTTATCAGGAACTAAATTGTTCACATGATTAGGTAGGGTAGCGCCCCAATTAAACGTGGCTGACGCTGTTACCTCGCAGTGCGAGCGTGAAAAGTGATTCCGAAGAGCGATCGCAGAAAATATCTTCGTGGGAATCCACGACAACTTGCTATTAACGTAATTAATTTTGCTGACAGTGGGAGCGAGAAAAATGTGATAGTGTCGACAGAGAAAGCGAAGAAAGGTGCAAATAAAAGTTTACAAGCCAAGTAAGTCAGTGGTGAGCAACTTACGGAAGGAGGACATGATGCTGAGTGGAGTAGAACAACTAAAATCCAGACAGTAAATATTTCATTGATGATGTAGAAAACTGTATTATTAGACAGAAATTTTTGCGACATTATGAACAATACAAAGATAGCTGTTTCTACAGAAACTTAGTAATTTTTGTCGCACAAGACTGGATGAGGCTAGCTAAAAATAACGTGAGTATTGCGCAATCGCTGTGTCGGTCACTAAATAAGAAGCCACCAGCTGATAAATTAATGACTTTATTCGATAGAATGTCATGACAAGTTTGTTTGTTACGTGTTGTCATTGTATATCTGATCACCAAGATGTTCATGACAATTTGAGGAAAATAAAGTCATTGTTTTATCGGCTGGTGGCTTCTTATTTAATGACCAGTACAGCAATTGTGCAATACTCCTAATATGCGATATAGTCACATTCTTCCTGCGTGGCTTTATGTCACAATTAATAGCAAAGAAACTGAGAAAAAACTGTTCCATATATAGGATTTGATTGTAAAAGGTGACTAAATAAAGGAGTCATTATTTTTCGTAGACACTACACTCTAAATAAATGTTGACACGTGACAGTGTCCGTTGATTATTCTCAAACAAGGATACCAGGTAACGTTTAATTTTTGTTAATGGAGAATTTCGTTTCGTGGTCATTCTCCTATAAGGCTGTAACGGGAACACTTAGGGCTATCATGTAAAAATGAATAGAAAAAATTTACAAGTTCGTACGGACAAGGAAAGCCGAAATTTTGGCGTTAATCAAGGATCACCTACCATCTCCTATTTATTCCAATGACAAAATTCTGTAACAAAATAATTCTCCTCCTACTTCCACCATACCGTCGAGACCTAAATCCTATAGTACTCGTATGTTATCTTTCAAAGAATAAGATTCTTAGGTTTGATATGTCAATCATTTCAGTCTCCAGCTCGAAAAATAATGGCTGATACTTCTGCTTATCATAAATGAAAGGGCTTTCTGGGGCAAACCTTTTTCTAGAACACTATTTCTTTGACTTGCTCGTCAGTTTCGCTGCTTTTATATTCAAGTATCTTTTCAGTCTATCTGGCAAGGCAAAGTGGACCCTTTTGCAGACTGTTTCCCCAGAAGAGAAATTGAAGTGGTCGAAGTGGAGTGAACCCAGGACCTCGGTGTCGTGAGCATAAAACACTAACCACTGGCCCAGACAGTCAAATCCTCTGTGGGGAAGTGATATTAGTTTCTGTGTTGTGTTATTAGAAGACTAGAAAAGCCGTATAGCATTCCAAAGAAGTCTATGGTGGTTACTGGATGAGAGATACTGTGACCGTTGAGGAAACAAAGTATCACAAAACCAATCAGAGTGGTTTCGAACGAAGAGTCGGCATTATCATCTCCGACAAAAAAATGCAGACGACAGATCAACAATCACTGTTGTGAAAAACAGCGACCTCTCCAGGGAAGTAGTTTCACGGATTCAATTAGCGAAGCGTCCTGAGCAGGTAATGTGAGATATATAGCCTTCCATAGCGCTCCACTTTACCAGTATTTTCGAATGTGTGTGAATTCCTAAGGGACCAAATTGCTGAGGTAATCGGTCCCTAGACTTACACACTACTTAAACTAACTTATGCTGAGAACATCACACACGCCCATGCCCGAGGGAGGACTAGAACCTCCGGCGGGAGGGGCCGCGCAGTCCGTGATATGGCACCTCAAACCGTGCGGCAACTCCGCCCGGCCTGTTCAAATGTCTCTAAGCACTGTGGGACGTAAGATCTGAGGTCATCAGTCCCCTAGACTTAGAACTACTTAAACGTAACTAACCTAAGGACATCACACGCCGCCCGGAGTGGCCTTATGGTTCTAGGCGCTACAGTCTGGAGCCGAGCGACTGCTACGGTCGCAGGTTCGAATCCTGCCTCGGGCATGGATGTGTGTGATGTCCATGTCAGTTCCAGACTGAAGCTCCTAGAACCGCTCGGCCACAACAGTCGGCTAAATGTATGACATTTATTGCGAAACCTAGTTGTAATTTTACAATTAATGTACCACCCTTGGATTCCATAACGTGATAAGAGACATTTGTGCAGTAGCGTTATACAGAGGGGGGTAGATAAAAGAAAAAAAATTAGAATAAAATGAAACACGTAAAAACAATAATTGGATTTCGAACACGGGACGCAAAAGTGAAAGGCCGCTAGCCACTAAGTCACCGATTCGGCTGACATTATCGCCCGATAAAAGGCGTCTAAATTATGTCAAAAATGAGTGCTCATCTCTGATAAATAACTAGCAGAGATTTGAACGTAAATATTACTCTTTCTAGAATCTACAGCAACGCTAAACACTTATCGTTGATTTTGGTTCCTCGTCCACTGAGCGAAGTTTCTGGGAATTCAGATGATGGCACTTGCCGTGTTCTTCTCGTCAGATCGATGCGACTGGACCTTTTTTTTTTTCATTTAAAGACTACAGAGTAGCCCACCACCTGGGTTACTAAGGTGGGCCGTGTGCTACTTAAGACAAGTAACAAGCCAAGCAGCGTGAAGGTCTCTTAGCCGTAAGTTAGGTTAGCTTGACAAGCACCCATTCCGTTACCGTCCTTGCCACGGGGATGTGGACCTTTTTCTAATATTTCTGCCCTGGCTGTTCCTCTGTGTGTTTGTACACTATGTAATACAGTAAGTGGTGTTTTAATACAAAATAATTAATAAAACCAATATAATTATGTAAGTACAAAGTAAAACAAAATTGAAATAAAAATATAAACAAAAAAAGAAAAAGAATTCTAAACTATACGGTATCAACCAAGAACCAAGTTCTCGCTGATGCAATTCCAGAGTGCAAGGCTGTACATGTGACCTAAAATTGAACCGAACTAGATTTCTCTATATGAGATTATAAACGATGTTAAAATTTCGCATGACACGTAGGAGGATAATGAATATGAAGATATAATGATAAAGGTTTAAGTTAAAATTTCAATTCTATTAATAAAAAACTGAAGCCGAAATTCTAGCATAAACAATCTTAGATGCAGGAAGTATTCAGGTAGCTGAAGTTGACCATAAGATTCCTCTATTCAAAGTTTAAAAATTAAATATAAAGACGAGATAACATTACAAATCATCAATTGTTAGAGATAAGTGGCTACCAAATTTAGTATAATTAATAAAAAGAATATAATTATACTTAGTGTAAGAGAAAATGAGTATAAACAGTGAATTTTTAAAATGTATGGTGTCTCCTAAAACCAGATTCTCACTCGTGCAATTCCTGAGTGTGGAGGCTGTGTATGTTCCTTTAGGTTCAACATAACTAGATTTCTCTACATGAGATTATAAATAAGGTTTCAAGTTTCACGTGAATAATAAAACAATATGAATCTTAACATATAACAATATAATTATAACTTTTGCAGGCTGTTAATCATAACCGATACCAAAGTTCTCCCCAACACAATTAAAAATACAAAAATATTCAGGTTGCTGAAATTTTGTTTGGGACAGTAGATTACTAAAGCAGAAAAAAATGTTAATGTATCTTAAAAGCTAGAAGTGTCTATAGTAGACAAATCAAAAATTAAGTTACATAAAAGTCTAAAATGTGATAATTCAAGTGCAAAGTTACTTAAATTGATTACAACTAAATTCAGTACACGTGGCGACACGTGACAAGGTTGTGAACCAGTAGGGGAATCTGCATGAATGTCCAATGAAATCTCTGATATTCTGTGAGCCAAAACTGGGAGCCTACATTATATGTCTAATGAATTACATCATCAGTTGTGTGACAGTCATTTTAAGTTTGGCCCATCTACATCCAAATAGTATTAATCAGTATCTATTTCGCTGCCCTTCTACACCTTCTGTCGATATTAATCAGTATCTGTTCTAGTGTCTGTGTCAGTGTCGGAGCTTGCATCTTCCCAAGTATTGTGTTGAGGTTCTGTTACTGTCTGTGTTCTTGTTCTGGCAGTAGGATGTTGATTTTTGTATATGCCAAGCAGTGTCGTTGACACTGAGTCAGCCAGACTATTTAAGGTGTTCCATTTATCTGGGTCTCGAAGAACCGCACTGACCTCGTCGTCTCTTACAGCAGGTCGTGCATGGTCGAGTAAGTTACACGTTAACACAACATGTTCAGGCATTCCAAGAATGCCACATGTGCAAATCTCTGATTGCCTTACTCCCATACCGTGCCCAGGCAAGTAGTGAACCATGCCACGACTTGGAGCTACATGTTTTAGTTTTAGCCTCTCAGATACATTTGGAAAAAAGGAGAAGACTCGCCGCCCATTATCTGATGTCTCCCATTCTCTTTGCCACGTGTCTAATTTCCATTTGTGTAGCTGTCGTTTATTTTGTATGATTTCTCCTGTTATTTGAAATACCGTTTCGAAGTCGTCATTCTTCAACCAATATGAGGCAGCTCTACAGCGAATAGTGAGGTCAATTGGGCACGTTCCTAGAACCACACACAGGGCCTCAACTGGTGTTGTGCTAAACACTCCCGACATCCTGAGTAGTACACTTCTTTGTCCTCTCCTGACTATTGTTTTGTAAGTCACTAGACACAGACGATGTGCCCAGGCACTAGCTGAAAAACATGCAATGGACTCAAATAGTGCTGTGTGATACATCCGAATCGTCATTAGTGGTAATCGAAACTGCACAGAATTTAATCTAGCAAGTTTATGCATAATTTTAGCAGCTTTGTCTACAGTAAGTTTTGTATGTTCTTTGAAGGAGAGCCGTTCATCTAGATGGGAGTCCTAAATATCTTGCTACCTAGACTTTTTTTTTTTCACTTGCTGCTCTTTATTTATTGACCCACCTTCTAATTGCTTATGGTGGGTCGTATTAAGCCTCTTAGCCACTGTGACTGGGCTCGGGCCCAGGAGTGGTTATGTGAGTTACCTCCCCTGTTCCCGATCCCACTCACACTGTTGCCCAAGTCTTGCCACGTGGAGGCGGGCTTTTACGTTATTTGTTCGTTTTTGTTCGTTGTGCAGCTCTTAGATACATTACAAATAATATAAATAATACGGAAATGGAAAACAATTTCATTTTGAATTTAAGAAGGAGTAAACAGAAAGATAGGAAAGAAAAGGATAGAGAAATTACCACCACCTATGTGTGGGTTGCGGTCAGGGTCTTGGAATGACCTTCAAGACGCTGGCCGCCACTCACAGTTCACATATGTACTTGTATACTTCATTAGCTTATTACTACTTACATAGTGCAAAATTAAATATTAACTAGTCTAGATGTGATGGAGTGATTTTATTGAATTTGTTTAGGTCTGTGTTTGTGTCATTATGTGTGGTTGTGGGTGTGTGTGTGTGCTTGTCAGACAAGTTCTCGCTTGATGAATGATTGGCACCTCTCGGCTATATGGCAACTCAGCTTGGACGGTGGTTTTCCCCGATCTACATTGTGTATCTGTCGGGTTGGGCCCAGCTAAGGGGAACCACAATTAAGATCCTTCCATCCAGGCCCAGTGTTGCCTCTCGTCGGGAGGCGTAGGTTCGTATGGTAGGTGCCTATCTTTGAGTTAACCCTTGTTTACAGGTGTCATGTCACCTTTGACTGCATATCCTCTTGTGTGTGTTCTTGTATATATGTGCTATGTGCGTGTGTGTGTATGTGTGTACATGTGCATGTAAGACCAGTTCCCGCCTCCTGGTTACGCGGCAACTCAGCCTGGACGGTGGTTTTCCCCGATCTACGTTAAGTATCCGTCGGGTTGGGCCCAGCTAAGGGGAACCACAGTTAAGATCCTTCCATCCAGGCTGGGTGTTGCTTCTCGCCAGGATGCGTAGGTCCCTGGGGTAAGTGCCTGGCTTTTGACTATTACTCATTTGTGATTTTGTGTGCATGTGTGTGTTCTTTAGTGTTGGATGTTGTTCAGGTACCTAGACTACTCATACGCAGGTTGCCACAATGGGTCGTCGACATGGCTTATCTCAACATCTGTGTCTTCGCCCGAGGTGTTTGTACTGCTATCCATCTCATGGGCACTCTGTGGTCTGCGTCCCCGGCCTTGCCTTCTGAATGGTCTATTGTTTAGATATTCGGTATACAGAGACCTGGATATTTCGTCAGTTAGTGTATTAAGTTTGTCACATAGGTCTGGGTCTCGTAGAATGGTGTATATTTCATCTTGGGTATTCTGCCGGGTAATGTGTAGTGTGTGTCTAATGTTTGTGCGTTGCCCGCAGAATAGGACAGTGTGTTCTGGGGAGCCTTCTTCCCCACATGTGCATCTGGTAGTCTGCTGCAGACTCATGCGGACTGCGGAAGTTACACGGTGATCTTCCTCGCTTCTTTCACGCGTGCACAACGGCCCGTGGCGCGGCTTGCACATGGCGTCAAGAGCGGCCAGGAATCCCGCCACCGCCAGCGCACAATCGCCGTATTCTTAGACCCGCGCCACGCAGTAAACACGGCCGGCAACACGGGCAGCCAGCGCTCGTCACTACTCGCCCACTGGTTCTCAGAGGCTCCTGGGAAGTGCGCGGCGCAACGGGCCACCCTCATCCGTACGAAGAGGCTTCTTCTTAAAATGATAAATACATCTATCAGCAGCCATTCACTGTTCTTCGAATCCTGAACGGGCGATAGTCTTCACGAGAACTTTGTGTGCGCCATTCTAAACTCTAAAAAGAAGAGTTCTTTAAGCTCCGCCGTGGATAAAATAACATTAAAAAGAGGAAAATCTTGGCTAAAGACGTTACGAAATAAACTATTGACGCAGTTTTATGATAAGCGAAATTTAAAAGGTGACTGCTCCCTAACGACTGCTGATTCGTCTTACCGCGAAGCCGAAGCTTTATCGGAGCCAGCCAATGGGGACGCTACGCGCCAGACTTCGTTTTCAGTGCCATCTTGTGTTTGGAATCTCGAAAGCAGCATCGCCTTAGTCTTCCGCCGGCTAGCATGCAGTAGCAAGCGGTATTTCAGACACCTGTCTTGTATCTGATGTGGAAGGCTTCAACCAGCATTCTTCTACATCTACATCTACATTTATACTCCACAAGCCACCCAATGGTGTGTGGCGGAGGGCACTTTACGTGCCACTGTCATTACCTCCCTTTCCTGTTACAGTCGCGGATGGTTCGTGGGAAGAACGACTGCCGGAAAGCCTTCGTGCGCGCTCGAATCTCCCTAACTTTACATTGGTGATCTCCTCGGGAGGTATAAGTAGGGGGAATCAATATATTCGATACCTCATCTAGAAACGCACCATCTCGAAACCTGGACAGCAAGCTACACCGCGATGCAGAGCGCCTCTCTTGCAGAGTCTGCCACTTGAGTTTGCTAAACATCGCCGTAACGCCATCACGCTTACCAAATAACCCTATGACGAAACGCGCCGCTCTTCTTTGGATCTTCTCCATCTCCTCTGTCAAGCCGACCTGGTACGGATCCCATCCTGATCAGCAATACTCAAGTATAGGTAGAACGAGTGTTTTGTAAGCCACCTCTCTTGTTGATGGACTACATTTTCTAAGGACTCTCCCAATCAATCTAAACCTGGCACCCGCCTTACCAACAATTTTATATGATCATGCCACTTCAAACCAAGATATTTTACAGAAGTAACTGCTACCAGTGTTTGTTCCGCTAGCATATAATCATACAATAAAGGAGCCTTCTTCTTATGTAGTCGCAATACATTACATTTGTCTATGTTAAGAGTCAGTTGCCACTCCCTGCACCAAGTGCCTATCCGCTGCAGATCTTCCTGCATTTGGCTGCAATTTTCTAATGCTGCAACTTCTCTGTATACAACATCATCATCCGCGAAAAGCCGCATGGAACGACGTAATGGTGAGACCGTAGAAAGCCGCGAGCGCTTTAGTTGGATTCATATGATTGGGATCTGTGTTAACATTAAAATTAGGTACATTCGTCTCTTTTTCGCGTTGTCCTGTACATGTGGATTTCACGTGCAGGATACTGGGCCGTTGTTCCCAATTTTGAGTTGCCTCAGAACACGTAGTGATCGTCTGTAAATTGAAGTGACTTACAAACAGCTTCTCTAGGTCGCGACTTTGTTTTCCATGCGATTTGTAACGTTATGGTTTTGCGACTCAGAGCTGCTGTTTGGAAGCGGTGTTAGATAGTCTGATTCAGTGTTTTTTTATTTCCGCCATAGGTTGTAACTGTATACACACGCTGCTTGTAAATAACGGTGGCCGGACTGGCCGAGCAGTTCTAGGCGTTTCAGTCTGGAACCGCGCGACCGCTGCGGTCGCAGGGTCGAATCCTGCCTCGAGCAAGGATGTGTGTGATGTCCTTTGGTTAGTTAGGTTTATGTAGTTCTAAGTTATAGGGGACAGATGGCAGAAGTTAAGTCCCATAGTGCTCAGAGGCAATTTGAACCATTTGAACCGTTTTGTAAATAATGGTTTTGCTCTGATACGTTTCACCTTCGCGAATTCTGTAGCCCATACTTTTTTTTGATTGCCGCCATGGGTTTTAACTGTATACACACCGTGCTTGTAAATAATGGCCGGCCAGAGTGGCCGAGCGGTTCTGTATAGGACTCCACGTTAGAGTCTTTAAGCCTATTTTCATGGGGTAGATGTTTCTTACAATACACTCCCTATAACGGAGAGCGCTATCGCTCTCGCTTCCAGGACACAGGGAGGCGAGCCAGCCTAGTCTGGATCCGCCTCGCGGATTAACGACAAGGGCTGGTGCACTGATCAGCCCGGTTGTGAATTTAATGTGGTTTCCCACAAACAACTAGATAAATACTTGGGTGGTACCGACTTCTTCCCTCAGGCACACTCTTCATAAACACTCAGTGAAACATCACGTTTGAACATGAGATCTACACTAGGCGAAGAACACAGATTCTTTCCGGAAGGGAGTGGTGATATCTGGAAGAGCATCTGACTACCAAATGCCCAAAACACTCTTAAAATAGATGTATAAGAATGTCGACTCCGTGTGGCCGAGCGGTTCTAGGCGCTTCAGTCTGGAACCACGCGACCACTCCGGTTGCAGGTTCGAATCCTACCTTGGACATGGCGGTGTGTGATGTCCTTAGTTAGGTTTAAGTAGTTCTAAGTTCTAGGGGACTGATGACCTCAGAAGTTAAGTCCCATAGTGCTCAGAGCCATTTGAACCATTTTTTGAACCAGACGTGGGTTTGAAACGTCGTCCTCTCGAATGCGAATCCGCTGTACTAACCGCTACGCCACTTCGCTCGGTGCCTACACTCAGCCATCAGGAAAGGGAAGCCACACGCTGCCTATCGGATTAGGCTGGAGTATTATTAGAATGTAGTAGACGCAGACTCAGTTTTCGACCAGTGGGCGCCCTCTGGTTATCTCCGGTACCACCAGGCACGAAAAAATCAGAAGCTCGCCTGCTCAGAATGGCTGTTTGCTGTAATATCACAGCAGGCGATCATGAAGCTGAAGAAGCGGTAATTTACAGATAAAAAAAGGTTTAGCACACTTCACGTGACAACAATGTCCCGTGGGCCTTTCTTAGCGGCGGCAGTAGACGCCATCCTAATACTGTCTTGAGGAACTGCTGACTGTGCGATACACTGCCTCAGTGGTGCTGTATGTCCTCTTACATCCGCGTTTGAAGGAAGCGCGTCCATATTGGATTCGCCCGAGTACCTACAGCATTAAATAGGCCTTGCCTTGCGCGCTCCCTTTTGGAGGTTAGCCTTAGCTCAGATGCACCTGGGCTGTAGGCAGCTCGGCGGTTCTCCGTGTATAGCTGTGTCCCGTATCTTCCGGAGGACACTGCAGTGACACATAGGAGGCGTGTTTTCTGGGAATCGTGTTGAGTTTCTCGTTGGGAAACGATATGTATGTCAGTCAGAGGACTGAAAATTTCAATTTTATTTCAGAACGCTAACGACATATAGTTATGAATAACTTTGCTTTTAATGACTGTGGAGTAGCTGTCACAAACGAAAGCCTTTATTTTGGTGTTCGTAATTTAGATGCTTTGCTGCCCACCATGTGAATAATTTTTCCCTGCTTTCAATGACAAATCTGACTTTCTCCGTCCTAGTTTGAATTCAGTCATGAACAACATATCGTTCCATTCATCTGCAACAGTTTCTTCGCCTCATACAAAAATATCATTTTATTTCTTAGCAAACATCAAGGTTTTGGTGACTTTTGTGTTATGGGAGTTAAGGCCTGAGCCAAGTCATATTTTTCTGCCAAACATCTCGTGTTCCATTTCTGGAACATCATCAGAGGCTGCGGTTGTTTGAGTAACCGCTTGCTGATTCGTTATAACCTCTGAAAGTGCCTCCGACACTGGGAGACCAAACGTTAGCAGAGATGTGTGCCTTGGACTACGACCTAATGAACGTAAAACAAAAATCACCGAATGAAAGTCTGCATTGTATGATCAAGCTAGTTTTATACAGAGTTCAATGCTATGAAATCGACGTTCCAATCCAAAACGTTGAAAAGACAGCAATAATTTTCAAAAAAATTTTCTTCTTTGAATTTCGAATTTCCCTCAAGCACACATAATGAACAAAATATATAGATTATTTTATACAAATGCACAAAAAAACTTGGTAATTTAAGACCGTCAGCCGGATACAGCTACTTGACTTTTCCGCACTTCCTGTTTGACCAGAGATTTCGAATGAAGTAAACCCTCCAGTGTCCCAAAAAAAGGAGCTGTAGGATAGCAATGGCGGCCATTAATGTAGACTTTCGAATCGGCATACCACGCCATCAGTCTCACTGTTGCTTTTAGCTGATTCTGACTCCAGTTTTGGATGTGCAAGTTTGGTTTACTAGCACCGCGGGGGTGCAGCAGTTAGTGCTTCATTTAGGTAGCGATGTCTTCGCTACAGTGGTAGCGGCCGTATTTCAGAGACGGCGTATGACGCCCTTGTGGCGGAAAGCTGAACCGACCACCTGCCAGTGGTTGACGGCATCGGCTTCTTTGCTGACCAAGTGCTTCAGCACAGGTGGCACAAGGCGAGGCAGGCGGAGCGAACTGCCAGCGGCCCTGTGACGGCTGCCAGATGGCGTACAGGCACTCAGACCAACCCACGACCTTCGGATGGTAGCCGGTGTGTCAGCGGCCGCGAGGGCAGCCGCGCGATCTCAGGCGTCTTGTCACGGTCCGTGCGGCTCCCCCCGTTGGAGGTTCGAGTCCTCCCTCGGGCTTCGATGTGTGTGTTGTCCATAGCGTAAGATAGTTTAAGTTAGATTAAGTGGTGTGTAGACTTAGGGACCGACTACGTCAGCAGTTTGGTCCCATAAGACCTTACCACAAATTTCCAGCCAGTGTGTCAGGTAATGACAGCCACTGATCTTCCTCATCCTAGTGGATTCCGTGTGAAACCTGGGACCGTAAGAGATTTCTTTTATTTCCTTATTTTAGCTTTGGGCTACACGGACCATACAATCAACAACGGGTATAAAGTGCCAAAGGAACATTATCGGGAGCGGCAGAGATGACAATGAAATTGGAGCAGAGTTACAAACAGCACTACACAGCAACATTATGACAAACATGCATCGGCAGGTGTTACCAAAATTCCATTTTTCTAAATTTTAACTTTGCGAATCATGTCCGCTATAACTTAATTTCATTGTAATTACATTCCTTTACTGTCTGTTCTTTTAATTTCGCATATCAAACTTAATATAAATGTTGGATTTGCATAGGTCATGTTTTTGATTTCACATATAGTAAGTCCTTCCTCAATCAGTGGTTTGGAATGAAAAAATGTGAGTACCCTCACTCAGGATACAGTCCTAATGACTGAAACTCATTAGTAGCGTTAGTGAATTCCTTGGGTACTTATAATTAGGCGCTCAATCCTGAGCAGTGATCTGCTCGTTTCAAAAATATACGACGCCCTTGACAACAGTCAGGTCATGCGGAAATTTGCATTGTTTAACGGCAGAAATCGGAGATTTCCACTAACAGGCGCGAAATTTCCACCGCAGTATAGGATAGATACTGCAGCAGTTCTGCTACATTTGCTTAATGATTGGCTTTAACTGAGAGAATTCCAACCTGGAGTTCCAGAGCGCTAACTTCTCGCAAAAATATAAATTCTGCTAATTTGGTTCTCGTGAACCGACCATAATAGCGGCATAACGCAAAAATCACTGACTACTGTCACTGTTCCAGTACAATACTCACACTTGGGAAATAATATATGCGCTCTGATTGCGAATGAATGTCCTATTTCTTGTTGTTGTTGTTGTGGTCTTCAGTCCTGAGACTGGTTTGATGCAGCTCTCCATGCTACTCTATCCTGCGCAAGCTTCTTCATCTCCCAGTACCTACTGCAGCCTACATCCTTCTCAATCTGCTTAGTGTATTCATCTCTTGGTCTCCCTCTGCGATTTTTACCCTCCACGCTGCCATCCAATACTAAATTGGTGATCCCTCGATGTCTCAGAACATGCCCTACCAACCGATCCCTACTTCTAGTCAAGTTGTGCCACAAGCTCCTCTTCTCCCCAATTCTATTCAATACCTCCTCATTAGTTATGTGGTCTACCCATCTAATCTTCAGCATTCTTCTGTAGCATCCTATTTCTTACGACGTGAAAAAAATACAAGCAGTACTCCGCTGTTATTCAAAAGAATAAATAGTTTCCCCTTCCACGCGTAGCAGTCGTTAGTAAAAGGAAAGCTGCACTTCACTCAAATGAAAAAAGTTCACTTAGTTACTCATACCCTCTCAGTATACAGGACGTTCATAACAGTATGAAAAGCTTGTAACGGTGTTACAAGGTAGTTCGTGCTGAGAAATAACCGTTACGAAACAGTTCGATATGTTGCGCAGTTTCCGATTTAATTAGGATTCGAGTTAGCCGATCAGTCCATTGCTCGCGCACATTTAAGCGACCCGCCAGATTCCATTAGTGTCACGAAATTCAATGTGAATTAACTCGGAAACGCTGTAACGTATCCTTACCGCCCCATGTCCAAATTCTGTTTCGCTCCCACACGTCGTCAACCATGTGTCAACAACTTGAACAATCGTTGTGTAGATTCCCGTACAGGGGAGACATTTTAATTGAAAGTCGCCCGGTGTCGGCGGATAAATACGATACTGCAGTGCAAGTATTGTTCAGAGATACGATGCAATGTTCCTTCTGACATGCATGGATGTCTGACGGAACATTGCATCGTACTTCTGAACAACACTTGCACTGCAGTTTCGTACTGACTGGTAAATTCAATGTTAATTTACGCGGAAACGTTGCCACGTATTGAATTTTTTCCTTACCAGTTATATCTCAACACAAACTAGCCAGCAACACCCCTACAAGCTTTTCATAGTTTCTGACCACCCTGCGTATAAACATAAAATAAATAAAATTAATTACTTGAACAAAATATATCCTGCATATATTCTGAAGGCACATTTACAGATACTACGTCTCGTAATAGTTATCTGTGCTTAAATGAGAATTACTCAAGTTTAAAATTCAATTAATCTAGCCCGGTGCAATAAAAAATCAACAATGTTCAAAAACAGACAAAACAACGGCTGAAGTATACAAAATTATAATCAAATCTTCTTTTGACACGCTAACAACTCCTGTAGACTCTATGCCCTCCGTCTAATTAGCCGCTCATGCAGCCTCCGTCCTAGCACTCATTCCCCCGCGGTTAAGATGCTGCGTGGCAGCTCGTACACCCTAACAGTCGTCGACAACTTGCAACAAAATTTCAAAAGGAATTAATAAAATGATTTTCCTCCGCTTGGAGCCTTTACCTCATCACTCAGCAAACATTTGCAACGTATCATTTCAGTGACACATTTTCAGTTAACGCTGTGCCTGGGGACAAAGCAAATGCACAGCAAATATAACTGGTATTTTACAGTATGCCAACTATTACTGTAGAAACCCGAAACAGCATACCACGCCTTTTTTTAAATAAAATTAACATATTAATAAATAAACATTTGCGACCTTTCTAAATCTTTGTACAATTATTTATTACGTGATGATCGCTTAGGTATACAAAATATACATAAAAACAGGTAATGTGAATATCTTTTTGTCTAAGCAGTTGTGACGTAATGAATTATTATACACCGTACCGTGCCATTTACTCTTGGAACGTAACTGCTTGACGGACTGGAAACCGAAACCAAGTACTCCGTGGCAGTCGGGTACCTCTACATCTAAGTCACCGGTACGATAATCGCAGAAATCCGAGGCGGCGGAGAGTGAATATTGAACCAGATTATTCCTCCCCAGAACCTTTTCCTGCGCCATTCGTTTGTAGTGGGCGGTAGAATGACTGTCGGTCTTCTCTGAATGATCGCAATTGTCTCTAGTTTTACTGCCATGGTCTTTCCTCGAAATGTCTGTTGGTCGAAGAAACATGTTTCTTTATTTACTTTGGAAAATAAGCAATTTAAACTTTGTGAATATTGCTAGAAAGGCATAACATATTTGTTTCGTTTAGCACAAACTTGATCGAAAATAGAACTCCCACAAAAATATGATTTTAAGTTTCTGGTTTCCACAATTGCGAAGTTATGAACATTTTTCAGTATACGAATTATTTTCACTGTCACAACTTCTTCACTTTTCACTCTCAGTAAGACATACAAAGAAACTCAATTTTCGCTTATCATATATGTTTTACGGACTTTTAATCGTATCGTAAAAGCTCAAAACTATAACCGCACAAAAAGACGTATGTCGTAGACTCTTTGTTAACATTAACAGAAGGCCATCACAGCTATACTGATACACATTTATTGCTATACGAAGGTTATTTCCAAAAGAACATCATCAATCACTTGCAGCTGAACAAAACATTAATCAGGATAAAAAGCTACGGTAGCTTACATGTACAAATAATATCCAACTAACACAGCCAACACTCTTCATAACAAATCACCACGGAGAAGTGACAATAACGTCCGTTAAGTAGCTTAGCTATATTACGTATCATTAAAAGCAAAGTCTGGAACGTGGCAGTCACGTAAACACTCCGTCGACCGCCTAGCAGAAGCACGGCGAGCAGATTAGTGCAAAACAAGATGGCGTGCCGCGTGCGCTAGACTGTCCAGACAGGGCGCTTTGGGAGAGACATAAACAAGTAAACATACTGTTTGGCATCTGCAGGCTATGAAGTATCGATCGTGGGATATCACAGCCGTTACAACTAAAGACAATAACCTTAATTACAGAAATGACATTCAAGTGTAAAAGATACCACACTTGTGATAAAGAAATTTGCAGAAATACATAAATAAGGAAACAAAACAATTATTCACAATAAAAAGGAACAATTTTCAATGCTTGCGCAGGGTTGTAGTATAGATAAATAAAACAGTACGACTGAGATTGTAAAGTCGTTATATACACTATGAAAGGAAAAGCAATAGTGATTATTCACACCGCTGAATAAACTGCCGGCCGGAGTGGCCGAGCGGTTCTAGGCGCTGCAGTCTGGAGCCGCGTGACCGCTATGGTCGCAGGTTCGAATCCTGCCTCGGGCATGGATGTGTGTGATGTCCTTAGATTAGTTAGGTTTAAGTAGTTCTAAGTTCTAGGGGACTGATGACCTCAGATGTTAAGTCCCATAGTGCTCAGAGCCATTTGAACCATTTTTTTTAATAAAACTGACTACAAAAATCCTATTGTCATTGAACACTTACAAGAGATAAGTAATTAAGTGTTACGGTTTCACGGATATTTTGTTGGCAAAATTACAACCGAACTGTGTTAAACTTACTAAGGTGTGTTGAAGGACGTTACAAAATCATAGTAAGGTGAAATTCCAGTGAACTAGAGCGAGCAACCACACGTGCATATACAATTCTGAGGAACAGGATAATAACCAGACATGGAGAGTTGAATAATTTTACTTGTGTAGCAAGAGTGGGTGTTGGGCATGAAGGAGCATTAACTCATTGTTGTATTATCGTTACACGGAATAAAATAAGATTAAATTTCCCGAAATAACGAAGAATAAAACTTAGATTTGCAAGATATTTGAAAGTACGTTAAGAAGAATGCTGCACAGCTTATGTTACGTGAATAACAGCAAGAATGGAAAAATAACAGTAGGCTTACGTAAAACGCAAACCATGTTCTTTCAAACGTAATCGGTCTTGAAATAACAAATGTGAATCAATATAGCTCTGACGGCTTTTTATTAGTGTTAACAAGAATCAACTAGCTCAAAATGACCAAGATTGTTCCTTTAATAGCAGTAGAAGCTCACAAAGAAGACTTTCTTTTTTCCTTCTTTGATGATTACTGCTTCTCCTTCACGAATTCGGATTTCTATGGCGAGCCTGCTGTGCTGAAGTGTGCACCGGCTGGCAAAAGTATCGATAACATTCAAATATCTATACAAACACTAATTAATTGTTAGTTGCGTCACACCAGCTTTCGCTTGATTACGACGACACCCTCGCTCACAATTCTGTGATTCGAAATCGCTACTTGATTTCGGGATATGAAGTGTCACCAGGCTAAAGGCACTATGCGTTTTTTGTTGCATCTCTCACTACACGTCTACTTGTTGACTCATGTTACTGCGATGACTCCAGGCAACCAAATGGCTCGTGCATATCAGTTCACTGTCATCACCTATTTCGCCAATCTTCTAATCGTCTGGTACCAGATCTACACCATTTTCAGCGATCGAGAGCGACCACCGTTTTAAGGCAGTTGTGTAAGGTTATAACATGCAAAGTGAAACTTCTTTGTAGTGGAACATTTCTTTTTCGGCATGTTTATATCTGAATTTTCATTATTGTGACTGTCGAAGGGGCTACGTGTTCTGATCGAAACAAGTGCTCTTACTGCCTTGTTGTTGTAATGACCGAATCATTAAGGGATATCCAACAAAAAAAAGTTATCTTGGTAAGAATTTTAACAAGTAGAGCCTGGAAATCTGGATGGCGACATACAGTGCTGGAACCTTTGCCAGACCAATATATGATCACGAGCATTAAAACCGCTGATTTCAAGCTGACTGAACGACCTTGCCGCTGTGGATACACCGGTTCACGTGAGATCACTGTAGTTAAGCGCTGTGGGGCGTGGTCGGCACTTGGATGGGGGACCATCCAGGCCGCCATGCGCTGTTGCCACTTTTCGGGGTGCACTCAACCTCGTGATGCCAATTGAGGAGCTACTCTACTGAATAGTAGCGGCTTCGGTCAAGAATACCATCATAACGACCGGGAGAGCGGTGTGCTGACCCCATGCCCCTCCTATCCGCATCCTCCATGAGGATGACACGGCGGTCGGATGGTCCCGGTATGCCAATCGTGGCCTGAAGACGGAGCTGATTGCATATTGCGGGTAAAAATGCGATGCGGGTACGTACCATCTATAAGCAAACCGTCCCAAATACTAAATGCAAACACAATTAACAGTTTAAAAGAAATAGGTGCTACGTTCCCAACGGAAATATTTTCGTATTTAACTATTGGATACACTACAAAAATATTTCCTTTGTGACTCGAGCATATATGGTTTTTAAAACGTTAATTGTGTACACATTTAGTACTTATTTGTGTAATAGGTATTAAAATGATCATATGTAATAAAAATACAGTACAATAAGGCCACCAGTTGACGAGCACGGCAAAGTGCAACAACACGAGAGCATACGAGCCTCGGGTGTCCATGAACCGACATCAGAAAATCATGTGAGTGGAATAATCTTTTCAGTTAACTTTGGAACTAAGAAGGACTTGACTGTACATTACTGTGGACTGTGGGTAGTCAGTATACCGTGGCTTACTTGCACCTACGACAGCTGTCGCTAACAGTGTGACGTGTAACGGAACCTGATAATTCGATATGGGCAATAACAAACTGGTTCCCTTTCATGATTCGAGTCAAAGTGACAGGCCAGACGGGCTACTTGTTCTAGTAATTTGAGTGTCTAGTAAGCTTCATCTGTGTTCTATGCTCATTGAAATTACGACCCAGTGTCTGTAATCTTGGACACGTTCATGTAAACTCGGGTAGAAGCAATAAAATCAGACGAAGATACCAACCCAGAAGCTAGTCTTTTCATTTCTGTCTCTCTAGCCTGACACTCGAATCTTTCTGTACCATCTCCAACCTCAGAGACCCGACAAACCTCAGCTAGATCTTGTCGGCGACTTATTCCCTGCACGAAGCCGGTCGCGTGCCAATCAATAGATTTCTAAAATCTCACATCGCTTCCTATCCGACTAAGGAATTCAACGAAAATACACTACTGGCCATGCTACACCACGAAGGTGACGTGCTACAGACGCGAAATTTAACCGACAGGAAGAAGATGCTGTCACATGCAAATGATTAGCTTTTCAGAGCATTCACACAATGTTGGCGCCGGTGGCGACACCTACAAAGTGCTGACATGAGAAAAGTTTCCAACCGATTTCTCATACACAAACAGTAGTTGACCGGCGTTGCCTGGTGAAACGTTGTTGTGATGCCTCGTGTAAGGAGGAGAAAAGCGTACCATCACGTTTCCGACTTTGATAAAGGTCGGACTGTAGCCTATCGCTATTGCGGTTTATCGTTTCGCGACATTGCTGCTCACGTTGATTGATATCCAATAACTGTTAGCAGAATATGGAATCGGTGGGTTCAGGAGGGTAATACGGAACGCCGTGCTGGATCCCAACGGCCTCGTATCATTAGCAGTCGAGATGACAGGCACCCTGTCCGTATGGCTGTAACAGACCATGCAGCCAAGTCTCGATCCCTGGGTCAACAGATGGGGGGACGTTGGCAAGGCAACAACCGTCTGCACTAACAGTTCGACAACGTTTGCAGCAGCATGGGCTATCAGCTCGGAGACCATGGCTGCGGTTACCCTTGACGCTGCATCACAGACAGGAGCGAACCTGGGTGCACAAAACCTCATTTTTTCGGATGAATCCAGGTTCTGTTTTCAGCATCTTGATGGTCGCATTCGTGTTTGGCGACATCGCGGTGAACGCACATAGGAAGCGTGTATTCTTATCGCCATACTGGCGTATCACCTGGCGTGATGGTATGGGGTGCCATTGGTTACACGTCTCGGTCACCTCTTGTTCGTATTGACGGCACTTTGAACAGCGGACGTTACATTTCAGATGTGTTACGACTCGTAGCTCTACCCTTCATTCGATCCCTGCGAAACCCTACATTTCAGCAGGATAATGCACGACCGCATATTGCAGGTCCTATACCGGCCTTTTTGGATACAGAAAATGTTCGACTGTTACCCTGGCCAACACATTCTCCAGATCTCTCACCAATCGAAAACGTCTGGTCAATGGTGGCCGAGCAACTGGCTCGTCACAATACGTCAGTCACTACTCTTGATGAATTGTGGTATCGTGTTGAAGCTGCATGGGCAGCTGTACCTGTACACCCCATCCAAGCTCTGACTCAATGGCCAGGCGTATTAATGCCGTTATTACGGCCAGAGGTGGTTGTTCTGGGTACTGATTTTTTCAGGATCTATGCACCCAAATTGCGTGAAAATGTAAACACACGTCAGTTCTAGTATAATATATTTGTCCAATGAATACCCGTTTATCATCTGCATTTCATCTTGGTGTAGCAATTTTAATGGCCAGTAGTGTATGTTGCCATCCCCGCTGGGCTACGACATTGAGGATCAGCTTTGAGTCATAAGGCAATTTCCTGCCCGGTGTTCTCCAGTGTATTTGTAGGTCCCTGTGATGCGCACAGCTGGCATGCTCACCAGGCGACACTTCACTCGTCCAGTGGCGGCAGCTGCGGCTCCTCCAGCTGTCACCGAGGGCCATTAACTGGTACAGAGGCGCGTTCCAGCTCCAGAACGAAAGCCCCCAGACCGTGGAATGCGGCCCTCTCTCTCTACAAATAATTTACACAACTCCCTGTTTACAGACAAGTAACCTAATCGCCCCGGGAGAGCTTTTAGTCGCTCTAACGTTACGGTGACGAACGCAACCTCGTTGAGGTGACTCATCACCAGCGTATTTGTCACAAGGGAGACTGTCGCCTCCGTTACGTGCTCAAAAACGCTTCCCGACATCGTTTCTTAACTGATATATTAACGTCTGCCGGCCGGAGTGGCCGAGTGGTTCTAGGCGCTACAGTCTGGAACCGCGCGACCGCTCCAGTCGCAGGTTCGAATCCTTCCTCGGACATGGATGTGTGTGATATCCTTACGTTAGTTAGGTTTCAGTAGTTCTAAGTTCTAGGGGACTGATGACCTCAGAAGTTAAGTCCCATAGGGCTCCGAGCCATTTGAACCATTTATTAACGTCTTCATGTCGAAGGTGGAAAAATAATCACTGCTGATTTTAAAAGCTCTGTTATTCTTCGGCTTCAAAATATGTAGAGTATAGGTGTAGATGAGAACATCGTGATAGGCTACTCGGCGTATTATGTATTTGTTCTGAACAGCAAGAAAAAGTGCCACTTCTAAGGTGTTGTAGTTCCTCTATATTACGTTTTTCAGCTTCATAACTGCAATGTTTCCATGTCTGGGAGGCCCATTATTTCGTCCACTTATTGAATTTCTCGATAAGTCTAAATTCTTACGTGTCTTAGAAATCAATTGTCGGCAGATATTTGTCGATATATAAATACTAGATTTCAGCTGGGGTTAGTTTGGAATGGAAATTAACGTTTATGGAGAGGAAATGACGTTTCCAGGCCGGCCAGTGTGGCCGAGCGGTTCTAGGCGCTTCAGTCTGGAACCGCACGAACGCTACGGTCACAGGTTCGAATCCTGCCTCGGGCATGGATGTGTGTGAGTCCTTAGGTTAGGTTGAAGTAGTTTTAAGTGCTGGGGGACAGATGGCCTCAGATGTTAAGCCCATAGTGGTCAGAGCCATTTGAACCATTTGGAGTGGAAAGAAAAACATTGATATTTATCGACAGGATTGTAATTCTGTTACAGTCGGTGAAGGACTTTGTAGGACTGCTGAAAGTAACTGACAGCGCCTTGAAAAGTGTTTGTAAGATATATATTAACAAATAAAAATTGAAAGAAAAACAATATAATATAAACGTATACAGCCGTCTGAGACGGTTCCAGACCGGTAACCGCGACATTTGTGTGATAAATAGCGTTATATCCAGTATGTTGTTAGTTTTCTTCTTTGCAAGAATTGCTTGGAAAAACATTCTTAATGGTATCTATTATCAGTGTCCTGGTATGTCATGTAGAACGTTCTTAATAAAGCATTTATTTTCTAATTTCTCATTTTTTGGTAGTAATCTGGTGAGCAGCATATTTCTGTCATATCAGAATCCCTTCACAATTTTTTGGATACTTATCGGTTACGTATTACGAGAGACACATTGGCTTTTCATTCTTCTGACAAGTGACAGACCTGCACCCTTCAAATGTAAACTAAGGGAAATGGTTCCAGAATGAGATTTTCACTCTGCAGCGGATTGTGCGCTGATATGAAACTTCCTGGCAGATTAAAACTGTATGCCGGTCCATGACTCGAACTAGAGACCTTTGCCTTTCGCGGGCAAGTGCTCTACCACCTGAGCTACCCAAGCATGACTCACGCCCCGTCCTCACAGCTTTACTTCTGCCAGTATCTCGTCTCCTACCTTCCAAACTTTACAGAAGCTCTCCTGCGAAATGGAATATAGTGATACTGAAGCAATCCTTAGGGAATTAGATTAGTAAATGAAACACTAAAAGTTGTAGACGAGTTCTGGTATTTGGACCTCAAATAAGTACTAGAAAATCTTTTGTCTGCCCTCTAGCCCTGTACAGAACGGAAACGTAGACGATCCTCAATTCAGACAATAAGAGAATAAAATCTTTTGAAATGCGTTGCTACAGAAGCATGTTGATGATTTGGTGGCTAGATCCAATAGGTAAGGAGGAAGCATTGAATCAAACTGGGGGAATAAAATAAATTTATATAACAACTTAATTAAAAGAGGGGATCGGTTGGCAGGACACACCCTGAGACATTGAGTCAGCAGTTTGGTAATGGAGGGATGTGTGTGTGTGTGTGTGTGTGTGCGTGCGTGCGTGTGTGGGTGGGTGGATGCGTGAGTGCGTGCGTGCGTCGGTGTTGGTGTGTGTGTGTGGAGGGTGTCAACGGGTGGGAAAGGTTTAAAAATTTTAGAGGGCGTCCACGGCTGTACTATAGTAAGAACAACGCCAGTACTTTAAGAAAATATGCTTGTCTATTCGGCACGTACAGTATACCACTAAAACCAGTATGAAATTGTGTTCGCTCATCTTCGTCATATGAGCTCATTCTCAGTTTCCTATTACTGTAGTACCAGAAAAAAACCGTTCAAGAGCACTAGTTGGTATCTCCGCATTCGCTATCTACCTCTACCTCTACCTCATTTTTAAAACTTGACATACTATCAATTGGAGGTAAGTGACATTTGTAAATGAGTGCATAATAGTTTATAACGTCAACCGTCACTTAAATATGTATAAAATATCCACACTGGCGTTTGGGAAAGCAGATGTCATCTTCAGATGTGAGAAAACTACAAAGCTTCATGGAGGTATCATAATGAAGACAACTACAATATTTCAATGAATTTTCGTTATATCGTCACATGGCTAAAAGATTGAAGACTGATACTACACAGGCTTTATGGGAGTGAGGGTTGCAGGATAAAGGGAAGGTCTTAAATGGGAGAGAGTAAAAACCACAGATGAAACGGAAGAATAACAGCGTACCATGAATCATCTAAAATTACTATTGGAAAAACATTGGCAACAGCACAAATAAAGTTATTAACGTTAAAATTTTTTTAAAAATGTTATTAAAAAACCCTGTAATTTGGATCACTGGGAGACATATTAACAAAGGGCGTGGAATACAGATTCTTCATGAAATTCCCCCGTCCCCCTATAAAGATTGAAAACACAAACTTTATGTAGACGACTGTACCATATTATTCAAAGGTAGTCAAGCAAGAATTTAACGATTTCGCCGTTAAATTAAACTCAGTGCACCAGAAGGTAACTTTCACGTTTGAAACAGGAGCAAACGACAGTCTCAGTTTCTTAGTTTTGACATTAATCAAAAGTAAAAATACATATGTAGTATCCAGTTTTACAAAACGTAGCATAACCGATACCAGCTCGCAATCCTATTATTCGCAACAACGTGAAGTTGTTTACTTCTGTGCTATGATAACGAAAAGCCGGCCGTTCTGGCCAAGCGATTCTAGGTGCTTCAGTCCGAGACCGCGCGACTGCTACGGTCACAGGTTCGAATCCTGCCTCGGGCATGGATGTGTGTGACGTCCTTAGGTTAGTTAGGTTTAAGTAGTTCTAAGTTCTAGGGGACCTCACATGTTAAGTCTCATAGTGCTCAGAGTCATTGGAACCATTTGATTACGAAAATACTTAGACTGCCGCTAACTGAAAATGAAATAGATAAGGAACTTAAAATCCTAGTACAAATAGCAATAAACACCGAATACTGAATCAGTCGCACGACATCACTGCACAAAAAGGGAAAAGAGAAACTGCAGCATTCGGAGAACAAAAGCAATGGGAAAGAGAGAAATCTGTACAATATGGATGAAAAAAATGAGGTTTGTGCCTATGGCTTAATGAGGTCAGGTATCTGATAAAATTGAAAAATATTACCATAACAGCAAAGTTAACATATTTAACAGAAAAAGTCTTAAAATCCAGTTACACCACAATATTAACAACAAAAATCCACTTGCAGGTTTGGGAGCGTATCAAATCAAGCATAGTAATTGTGACAAAAATTTGCATATTGCAAACAGCACGGCGTTTGGAAACAGGATATAAAGAACATTCACGTGTTCATAGTATTAAGACAGCTTTCGGTACTATTTGGTTGAATGCAAACACTGAATATCTGCAAAGACATCTTAAAATCTTAAGTGGAGGGGATACGGGGGCGCACACAATGTATCATAAAAGCTGACATTCACACTCACAACATGCAGGATACTGTAAGTGTGCTTGATGACCAGAATGTTTTCTCCCTGAATTCGTTTCGAAGTGTTTTCTATGAGCTAATCCTCTAGTGAAACATGCTTTACGTACACACTCTGACATTAATTTTCACACTCATACATTTTTAATAACTCATAAAAACAATGTAGATAGAAACATATACACAACACCATCTAAAACAAAGAGAGCGTACAAAACGCTCATAGCCTTATTTAGATAGTGACAGTGACGTCAAGTGCTGTCCCATAACGCACTCTTGACAACTCTGAAGAACGATTTACTCCACTTTACTGGAACTGAGGATTAGTCTAAAATAGCACACGACAGTTCGCTGTTATGAAATTTTTCTTATATAGACACAAATAGGAACAAAGACTAACGTATCTACAGTCCTTCCAAACAATTTTTGTAGGGCAGATTTAGTATTTTTCAGTGCAGTCGGATTATTTTATTCTTGTCGTACAGTCACTCTACCCAAGTATGAAAAAAGACGAATTTGTAACTTGATTTTTTAAAATTTTTACACGGTGCTGTGTGTTTTTACACCTATATTTCATTTTAAACATCGTCTGTCAAAAAGGCTTTTGGAGGAGGAGGAGGAGGAGATTAGTATTTAACGTCCTGTCGACAACGAGGTCATTAGTGACAGAATAAAAGCTCGAATACTGGAAGGATGGAGAAAGAAACCGGCCGTGCCCATTTCGAAGGAACCATTCCAGCTTTTGCCATAAGCGATTTAGGGAAATCACGGAATACTTAAATGAGGATGGCTGGACGCGGGTTTGAACCGTCGTCTTCCCGAATGCGAGTCCAGTGTACTAACCAAAAACATTTGAAATGTATACTCATAGAAGTTAATGTCAAAGGGCGTAATAGAATAACCCAGTTCTTTTGGTTTAGCTGGAATTATTTCAGTATTATGTTAATGTAATGGTTGCAGTACTGCGTTATAGTATGATTCATGCTACATCACATAACTTGGGACCTGGTTCCCGAAACACACGCCAGAACGCGTGAGCACGGTCTTTACAATGTAGTCCTACAGATTTTTGTGTTGTATGTTCTTGGTGTGTGCATGGATTAGACACTATATTTCATTATGTCTTATATTTTCACGAATAAAAGATTTTGTAATAATGATCATTAAAGACGGCACCGTTGCGTTAGATGTTGGTAATGAGGATAGCCGCGAAGGTCCCTGCAAGCAGCTAGCCTAGGTGCATCTGTTCCTTCGGTCGGACAAGTACTCTTCATTGATATTTGGAGATATCGCACTTTTACTCGTATTTATGAGTCCACAGGGGATTGATACTAGGTATGTTAATGAAAACGATCTCTTGTATAATTTCTTACTTCTATACTTCAGTGCCTTATAGTGCAGTCTGATTATTTTATTCGTGTTATATCTACAGCTCTGATGATGGTCTCAGTGATTGAAATCAATTTGTAACAGAAATAAAGATCTTTGCTTCAACGACCAATGCTGACCCTCCTTTTCTTGTTGAAATGTTATGTATTTCGCATAAATAAGCAGAATGAGCCATTACTGTACGATTACACGATTATAGAACATTCATCGGGAGCATATGTGTTTGTTTCCGATGGTTCCGGAACCACACAGTATCCAGGACTATGCGTACGGACTGATTTAAAGTGGAACGAGCACATAAAACTAATCGCAGGTAAGGCAGATGCCAGACTGAGGTACATTGTAGGACTCCTCAGGAAATCTCAACAGATGAGTTAGCTTACAAAATACTCCTTCTACCAATGCTTGAATATTGGTCATCCGTACCACATAGGGTTACTGGGAATAGTACAGAAAACCCAAGGAATAGCTGCGTGTTTCGTCACAGGTTCATTTAATTGGCACAAGAGCGTCACGGAGATCTTCATACAATTCCAGTGGCAGACGGTGCAACAGAGGCTTTCAGCATCGTCATGTAGTTTACCGGTACTGCTAAAATTCCGGGAGCGTACATTCCTAGAACAGTCAACCAATATATTGCCTCCTCCGACGTATATGTCACTAAAAGGCCATAAAAGTAAAATAAGATAGATTCAATCTCACACGAAGGCTTAATAACAGTCGTTATTCCCGGAAACAGGAACAGAACAGGAGGGAGAGTGAGAGTGTTTCACAAAATACCCTCCGCCACACACGGTAACTTGGCTCCCGGAGTGTAGATTTATATGTAGAAATTGTACTACGCAATTGCGATGTTGTATAAAAAACGAAAAGCTGATGTGAAGTATTTCTTTATCATGTTGCTGCTAGTTTCGACGTACCGCCATTGTCTGGAAGACATTACAACACAATATGGTACAAACCACTTTTCAGTGACTACAGTTCACCTCTAATATGTACTTAAAACCGTGAAAGCACGGCCCTTGACTCCAACGGCTGCGCTTTCACCGTTTTAAGTACATATTGGATGTGAACTGTAGTCACGACATCGTCATACGTACACACTACCCGTAATCGTGGACACGAGACTTACGCCTGTCCAGACGACGTTCGCAGCAACAATAAGTGTTGCTTACAACGCAACCGCTCCTATTCGTCACCACCGACTTCGTCCAAGTTTATGGTATACAGGGTTTGGCCAGAAATGGAACTTGCAGAAGTGGGAACTCCAGATGGAGCGTTTGGAAAAAAAAAATGCGTGTCGGAGAGTCATGAATCATTTATTTTAGAGTAGTTTCCAGGCAGCGGAAGGGGAAGCGGAAAGAATACAGAATGGTAATCGGAATGCCTTGGGAATGATTCCCTATGCAGTACATTTTCTTATTTTCCGTTTTTACGTTAGCTGCACTACAAATAAACCAAAGTGTTTTGCACTTATTAATATTTTCGTAAAATGCATGAAAAGGAAATGCAAAGGAAAGCCTGGGAATGCAAATAAATTTACAGGAAGGGATTGTAAGGCGTACTCGAGAATTTCATGTGCCAAATTATTATTTTATAGTATTTCTGCTACTACCTTTCTTGAATACCGGCGTGACTTGCGCAACTTTCCAGTCTTCGGGTACGGTTCTTTCGTCGAAGTAGCGGTTGTATATTATTGTTAAGGAGCTATTGTATCAGCATACTCTGAGAGGAACCTAACTGGTATTCAGTCTGGACCGGAAGACTTGCTTTTGTTAAGTGATTTAAGTTGCTTCACTACTCCGAGGATATCTACTTTTAAGTTAGTCGTGTTGGCAGCTGTTCTTGATTCGAATTATGGAATATTGTCCGCCCCCTGGTAGCTGAGTGGATGCCGGTACGATAGCTCAGCGTGTTCGGTCAGAGGGCTGCTCGCCCTCTGTAATTAAAAAAAAAAAACGGAGGAATCAACGATCAACATGAACGGATATCCTGTGACGTCCGCTCAGACCAAACGCAACGAACAATACCGAACAAAATGGTCATCGCGACGGAATGTCATACCTAACGGTCCGGGTTCGATTCCCGGCTGTGGCGGAGATTTTCTCCGCTCAGGGACTGTGTGTTGTGTTGTCCTTATCCTCATTTCATCCCCATCGACGCGCAAGTCGCCGAAGTGGCGTCAACTCGAAAGAGTTGCACCCGGCGAACGATCTACCAGACGGGAGGCCCTAGCCACACGGAATTTACATTTTATTTAATATTTACTTCGTCTTCTTTGGTGAAGGAATTTCAGAAGGCTGTGTTTTGTAGCTCTGCTTTGGCAGCACTGTCGTCGATAGTATTTCCATTGCTGTCGCTCAGAGAAGGCATTAACTGTGTCTTGCCGGTAGCATACTTTACATACGACCAGAATCTCTATTGATTTTTTGCCAGATTTTGAGAAAAAGTTTCGTTGTGGAAACTATTATAAGCGTTTCTCAATTAATTCTGTGCTAAATTCCGAGCTTATGTAAAAGATCGCCAATCTCTGATATTTTGCGTCCGTTTAAATTTGCCATGTTTTTTTCGTAGTACGTATTAATAAATTCAGTTTATTTCATGTAACAGCCTTAATTTCGACCCAGTGTCCTTATTTGACAAAATTCCCAGAATGAATTGAGAATTATTTCGGTTTATTTGCTGTGTACGTAATGTAAAAATCGAAAGTAAGAAAGTTTCGTTGAGAGATTCTGTACCGCGAACTTCGGTTTACCAACCTGTCCTCTTCCCGCTGCCCCAGCCACTGCCTTGAAAATACGCTATCGCAAATGGCTCCTGCTTCGCCCGAGCTGCGCAAGAAATGATTTTTCTAAAGCGTTAATCATCTGGATCTCCCACTTCCGTCACTTTCATTTCTGGCCAAGCTCTACATATGTCATAAATTTGGACGAAATTGGTGATAACGAGTAGGCACGGCCTCCATGCTGGTAGGAGCTTTTTCGTTGCATTCAAATGTCTTTCATACAATGCGTGTTATTTAATGTGTGTGGATCCTACATCCAAACCCAATTCTTTTTTCTTTCTTTTTCACACTTTCATCACTGCAGAATATCTGTTCAATAAGCCAAAGCGACGTAAAATTTTTCCTCGCCTGTGAATGAGAACAGTTCGCATCTGTCACGAGGAATGGTTGGATCACTGCGCAGAAGTCGTAGGCGTCGAGCATATATTGGACAATTATTCATTTGCAATATTTCCGAGAACGCGCCGTCTTCGGGCCGGAAAGCCTGCTTGCTACATAAATATACACATCCACCAAGCTTGTTTTCGTTTTGTGTACGGAGATACTGTTTGATATCATGCCTCTACGGTTTACGTCATCGCCACATATTTGCAGTGTTAGTATCACTTCTACTGTTCCAGCATCAAACACTATTACGAATATTTTTTGATGATGCCCTAATTTATAATCAACTCCTCTCAAATATAACATTAAAGGTTGCTAAAATATAACACAAGCACATTAATGATTTCTGCAAAATCTGAAATATAACACAACGCGCTCCTGGCGCGATCAACAGGCATAACATAAGTACACTAAAGGTTACTGCAAAATGTGAAACATAACACGTTCCAGTTCTTAAATCATCATGAATTTAAATATGCCACACACTCATATTCAGCACGTAAAGTTTTCAGTCTGCGAGAAGCAAACCACATTCCGGTTCTCTACATTGATGAATACTGCTTCCTTGTGGATGGAATTATCTCAAAATACTGGTGGAGTTCTGACAAAAAATTTTTTAGATTCTCTTCAAATTGGACTAAAACGTGTTTTCCAAAACCAGCACCAAAAAAGAAGATTGCCAAAACTGACCAATCTCGTACTTCAATATTTAGAGCTTGGTATCCTTTTGTTTTGTAATATGAATCGTTCTTGTTGATTTCGTCTGTTAAGGGACACTTCGATATGTACATGTTTTAAAAAAAGTTAAAACCAGGTATGAAAATCTGGGACAGAAGATGTATACAGGGTTAACCAGAACTCCACCGACGAACTTTCAGATGTTGTAGCATCCACCATAACATACAAAAGAGTCTAGTAAACATGGGCTGTAAAATGAATACCTGTGGGCTATGTTCGCTTGTTCAGTAGAAGTGTTCCACGGTATCAGAAGTGGACAAGAGCTCGTACCTTTTAAGGTATGAACTTTAGAGCCCATGATTATTGGACACTTTTTGTTGGTTTCATCCATACTACCACCTCTCAAAATATTGAAAGCAAAGAGCTTTCAGTAGAAGAGATCGGCCTCATAGCAGCGAAGATGAAGACCAGCTCATAGTTCTTAAGGTGTACATTTTTTCGAGCCCATGTTTACTCGACATTTTTCCCCCTTGTTTTGATTCATACTGACACCGCCGAAAGTTCACGTATGGAGTTCTGGTTTACCGTGTAGAATATGTACTATTTTTAACTTTCTGCTTATTTTTAGCGACCCACCGCCTGATTGTTGCGGCGAGTCATTTATTGCCTCTTGGCCGCTACGATCGGTGTATAGGCCCCGAGTAGATCTGAGCAGCAGTTCCACCCGACACCCACATTCGATCATACCGTTGCCCGTTCAAATCAAATGGCTCTGAGCACTGTGGGACTTAACTTCTGAGGTCATCCGTTCCCTATAACTTAGAACTACTTAAACCTAACTAACCTAAGGACATCACACACATCCATGCCCGAGGCAGGATTCGAACCTGCACCGTAGCGGTCGCGCGGCTCTAGACTGTAGCGCCTAGAACCGCTCGGCCACTCCGGCCGGCCGTTGCCCGTGTCCCACCACGTGGAGATGGGTGTTTTCATTTCTTTTGTTGCTTTTTTTTGTTTGTTCAGTGGCCTTATGCTTTATCAAAATATAATACATGAACTGGAATTGGAAACAAAAACTTTGTCGAATTTAAGAAGAAACAAAAAAGAAGAAAGGAAAGAGTTACAGATGTTAATCCGCCACCTAGATGTTTGAGGATGAACACCTCGATATGTGCTTCGAGCCATTGCCTCCCAGACATCTTGCATGTTAGAAGGGTGGTCCTTATATTGTACACCTTTATCTTAACTATTGTATCTACATGCATGTTAGAGATTTTTAATGCCCATTACCGTAGGTGGTTTGCGGCACTTTTAAGGCCAATTTACAATAAAACACCTCTAGTTATTTATTTTGTTACTTTTTACAGGTTTATAATGCCCGCTGCCTTTGGCAATTTGCGACAGTGAGCTGGCACTTTACTATAAAATGTATTTCAAGCATGGTGACGCATCAGAGTCACAACAATAGGAAACCTGATGCCGTCTGGCCACCTGGATTTTCCGTGGTTATCATAACTCACATAAAGCGACTGCCGACGTGAATCCTTTGAATAGCCTCGGATCCTTTCTCAACGTCATCGTTTTTGAAGGGACATTAAATTCTAATTTCCTGCTTTAGTTGAATGAAAACAGAAGTGAAAACGGGACGTTCTGCGATAAAATCTGTAGTATTTTGATAAATAGTGGCAACAGAGAAAACGCACAAAAGAGAAAATTATTTGGTTTGTATTATAATAGAAAGTATGCTGTGACAAAAGAAAAATAATTACCTCCTGTGCACCTTAGTGAGATTACATCTATGTAATATAACTGTTATTTTCCAGTGTCTATATTACCGGAATTTTGCTTTGTTTTGGTAGGTATTGGGTGTAATCGAATGACATCAGTTGAAGTTATTCAATATAATGATGAAGTCGAAAGTATTAAAAAATGGAGTTGACTAATCGACATCTCAGTGATGTATGCTGGAAGGACAAGGTACACAAAGAACGTATCAAGAAGAGAAGCATGTCTATAACACGTCAGTTTGATAAATTTTAAATAACAGTGGGCTGTGCATTTCGTCGTACGAGACAGAGGACGACATGAATGAAGACAACAATATCAGAAACGGGTTGTAGAAGCGTCAACCACTAATAAGACAGATAGTAATAGGATAAGTGTGGAAGTGAATAAATGACCAATGCGAGGAGTGTTCCGTGAATTGGAAAGTAAAATTATGCCAACCCATCTGATTAAAAATACTAAGTAGTTTTGTTCTTACGTAAAGTCAGTAAACGGATGGGATTCTTATATTCAGTCGCTCATTAACCATAAGGGCATCGAAACGGAATCAAAAATAGTAAATACAATATCCCGAAAATGATTCACCGCGGAAGGTCGTGACAAGGTCCCCATTTTCAATCAACGTAAGAACGCCAAAATAGCATATACTAAAATTAGTGATAACAGAATATAAAATCAACTGTAATTGCACAGTAGCGGAAAGGTACCTGGAACGGTTGAAATACCTGAAAGATTCTAAAGAACCAATTTCAAACGACTTGTTTCACTTCTAGCAGCTATGTAGGTCTCTGTAACAGCTACTAGAACCAAGCGAACAGAAAAAAAAACACTGCTCATTTCCGTTTTCACGAAGGGCGTCGGATAGGAATTAAAGGTATGTATCGCTGACGGCATTATGGAGTTTCTGGAGAACGAAATTCTCCCCAATAACAACCATCATAGATTGCCTGAACACAGATCAAGCAATAGGAATAAAGCACACCTCATTCTCGTTTTTGAGACCGGTCGTCGGATTGATGCATACAATTATAATAGCATCCCGGCGAGAAAAGTAACACAAGTAAAAAACGGCGGTTTTTAGTTTTTATCACTAAAAAAATACCCGTAAAGTGCCCCAATGCGGACGGAAAACGTCGCACTCCTCTCTTGCAATTTGTCCATTTCAGAGTAGATATGTCAGTTTTGCTGTAGGCTAATTCACGATGCTCCACGAAATGAACAGTTTTGCTACCGGTAAGTGTGCATGGGTCATCCAAGAAGAGCAGCACACATGTACCTTTTCATGCTCAAAGGAATATAATTCTTAATATCATTGATTATTACAAAGTCAATGGTTATACTATGTCTGTATCTTGCATTACGATGTCAATGTTTTGAAAATTACAGCTTTTGTATTTTTACGAAATTTTGTGCATTGCAGCGAACAAGAAAAAAGAAACTGACATTTCTACTACACTCCTGGAAATGGAAATAAGAACACCGTGAATTCATTGTCCCAGGAAGGGGAAACTTTATTGACACATTCCTGGGGTCAGATACATCACATGATCACACTGACAGAACCACAGGCACATAGACACAGGCAACAGAGCATGCACAATGTCGGCACTAGTACAGTGTATATCCACCTTTCGCAGCAATGCAGGCTGCTATTCTCCCATGGAGACGATCGTAGAGATGCTGGATGTAGTCCTGTGGAACGGCTTGCCATGCCATTTCCACCTGGCGCCTCAGTTGGACCAGCGTTCGTGCTGGACGTGCAGACCGCGTGAGACGACGCTTCATCCAGTCCCAAACATGCTCAATGGGGGACAGATCCGGAGATCTTGCTGGCCAGGGTAGTTGACTTACACCTTCTAGAGCACGTTCGGTGGCACGGGATACATGCGGACGTGCATTACCCTGTTGGAACAGCAAGTTCCCTTGCCGGTCTAGGAATGGTAGAACGATGGGTTCGATGACGGTTTGGATGTACCGTGCACTATTCAGTGTCCCCTCGACGATCACCAGTGGTGGTCGGCCAGTGTAGGAGATTGCTCCCCACACCATGATGCCGGGTGTTGGCCCTGTGTGCCTCGGTCGTATGCAGTCCTGATCGTGGCGCTCACCTGCACGGCGCCAAACACGTATACGACCATCATTGGCACCAAGGCAGAAGCGACTCTCATCGCTGAAGACGACACGTCTCCATTCGTCCCTCCATTCACGCCTGTCGCGACACCACTGGAGGCGGGCTGCACGATGTTGGGGCGTGAGCGGAAGACGGCCTAACGGTGTGCGGGACCGTAGCCCAGCTTCATGGAGACGGTTGCGAATGGTCCTCGCCGATACCCCAGGAGCAACAGTGTCCCTAATTTGCTGGGAAGTGGCGGTGCGGTCCCCTACGGCACTGCGTAGGATCCTACGGTCTTGGCGTGCATCCGTGCGTCGCTGCGGTCCGGTCCCAGGTCGACGGGCACGTGCACCTTCCGCCGACCACTGGCGACGACATCGATGTACTGTGGAGACCTCACGCCCCACGTGTTGAGCAATTCGGCGGTACGTCCACCCGGCCTCCCGCATGCCCACTATACGCCCTCGCTCAAAGTCCGTCAACTGCACATACGGTTCACGTCCACGCTGTCGCGGCATGCTACCAATGTTAAAGACTGCGATGGAGCTCCGTATGCCACGGCAAACTGGCTGACACTGACGGCGGCGGTGCACAAATGCTGCGCAGCTAGCGCCATTCGACGGCCAACACCGCGGTTCCTGGTGTGTCCGCTGTGCCGTGCGTGTGATCATTGCTTGTACAGCCATCTCGCAGTGTCCGGAGCAAGTATGGTGGGTCTGACACACCGGTGTCAATGTGTTCTTTTTTCCATTTCCAGGAGTGTATAAGAAAAGCACATACTGAATACCTTTTTTCGGCGACAAGTATCCTTACATTACATAAGCCCATTTATGATACTACGTTTTCGTAAACTGTGTTTCTTAAATTGTACCTAATTGAAGTTCCTGATCAAGTGGTACTATTTTTCATAAATTATTATTTTGGATTTTATATTTTTCTAATACAACAATTTCAACTTTTTACAATTTTTATTTTTAACTTAAGCACTGATTTTTCCTGACAGGATTTCGAATGTCATATTATACTACAGTAAGTAAAAAAAATACATTTGGGGTGGCCAAGAGAAGGGTCACAACAAAAAATAGTTTTTATAAACAGTACACAACTCAAAGAATAATTAACAAATCCCAGATAAAGCCACATATTCAACTAGAACAGAACTATATGTCTTATCACTGTTGAGCTATGTGACTGTTGTTGCCGGGGTGTAATATGCCGGTATCACTGATATCTATATGTTGTAGAATTATGGAACATGTTATGTTCTGACATCAGGACATTTCTGTAGAACGAAAATCGTCTCTGTAATAAATAACATGGATTCCGTAATCCAGTACCTTTCGCAGCACACCAGTCTCTTATCTTCCATGAAACCCAGAGCGCTGTAGTCAAAGGCACCTAGACTTCCATAAGGCATCCTAGACTGTCTAGTTAATAAAATACGAGCTTACCGAGTATCGGACCAGATTTGTGAATGGACGGACGTCTTGTTAAGAATCATTGCAGCGAAAAGCTGGAAAACGTGCAGAGGATCAATGATTGCTGTAAGGAGTGGCAGTTCACCTCGAACGGAAATAAATGAAACATACTGCGCATAAACAGGCGAAGAGGTCGACTACTGTTAAGGTATTGGTCAAAAATCACTGGAGAGAATAACAACCGTAAAATACTAAAATACTTAGTAGCAACCATCCAGAGCGACCTAAAAACTACAGAAATCTAGTTGAAGAATTAAATCGTAGGATGAGAAGCTTAGGGAAATGTATTTCATCGATGAAAGAAATCACTTACAAAGCACTTGTTCGACCGAATCTATTGTTCATCAGTTTGGGCCCCTCACAAAGTAGGATTAAAAGAAGAGATAGAGAACCTCCATCGATGAGTGGCAGGTTTCGTCACGCCGTTTAGTAAGAAGAGAGCGCCAAAAAATGCTGAAGAAACTCGGGTGGCAGTCGCTACAAGAGTACAATAGGAGCATAGTGTCTCACGGAGAGACAGATTCTGAGAGCATATGTTCGAAGAGAAATTGGGAAGTACGTTTTTTCCTTCCACGTACGTCTCGTGAAATAAGTAAGACAAAAAAAAAATCAAGGAAATCAGAGCTCATACGAAAATTTATCGACAATTGTTCTTCACATGCGCCATTGACGAAAGGAACCGTAGAGGGGCCAGACCTTAGTGGTACCACATGTACCCTCCATCGCATTCCGTCACGTGGCCTGCGGAGACAGATGTAGATGTAGAACTTTATCATGCTTTTGACGAGACGCTACTGACTATTACTCTCCATACACTAAAATTTACAGAAGAAATCTTTAGGTGAATTATACACAGCTCCCCACATATTTTCACCGACAGACGCCACTACGATGGTTGGAATCGCTCAATAAAATGCTCAAAGGATTTGTAACTGTTACCATTTTCACCGTTTGATATTCGTACATTTCGAGGTACTCATGATATCTGTAATTCCGTTCCCAGATGTGAGTCATAAAATTCATTAGTAGATACGTTGAAAATATATATTTTCAAACAATTTAATCCTAACTACTGAACTCGTTAACGTATAAATTCGATCTTCCATACTTTTTATAATTTCATGTAACACATTCAACCACCTAATTTAGTTGCAACGGAGTCCACAGTCGTAACAAACCTCTTGATAGAAATGAGATTCCTGCATCAGCAGTTATTGATTGCCGTTTTATTTTAATTTTGCGTGTTACGAAGTTTCGACTGTGTAGCCGTTCTCAAGTAGAATGATTAACCTGTTAAATGTACTGTACTGGTAGATAGGACAGCTTGGCTGTGGAAGTGGAAGGGTAGCCCACAACATAGACAGACAACAGTATTCACAGTTACAAGCACCCAAGCTTTAATGATCTGCCAGCAATAAAGGCTCTTAACAAATCTCAATTAAGCAAGGACAAACTTGGTTACAAACATATGTTAACCTTCAACCAGTGAATAGCCTCAATAAAGAATTACCAATCAATGAAACTTAGATAAAGGACTGCTTTACAAGAATGGTTAAATTAAGTAAAATCATGAAAGCTAAGTTACAAATTTTTATGTTAAGCTTCAACAGGTGAATAACCCCAATAAAGAATTCTCATTTAAATACAACATAGATAGGAAAATGCCTTACCAAAATGCTTGAATTGAGTAAAATCATGAAAAGCTGAGTTACAACTTTTCTCACAAACTACTTAGGAATTTACAGCAAATAAACAAAAAAATGGCTCTGAGCACTATGGGACTTAACATCTATGGTCATCAGTCCCCTAGAACTTAGAACTACTTAAACCTAACTAACCTAAGAACATCACACAACACCCAGTCATCACGAGGCAGAGAAAATCCCTAACCCCGCCGGGAATCGAACCCGGGATCCCAGGCGTAAGAAGCGAGAACGCTACCACAAGACCACGAGCTGCGGACAGCAAATAAACAAGTTTGATCTGTTTAACCAGAAGGTAACTGCCAAGTCCAAGCGACCGAAGCCACTCAGAGCGGACGACCGCCCCAACGCTGGTCGTCAACCGACATCGTCACGGCCCAGTGGCCACCGTGCTAGAACAGACTAACGTTTCGGTAAGCGACCGACAGCAACACAGGAGTAACAGTGACTGAAAGTCGGCGTACGCCTTACGAAACACGGCACACCCTGAAGCGGGAGCAGGCACAGCTGACTAGCGGCCATACAACCGCGAGCAAACAAATCTCACGCCGCCCGTACTAACGCGGGAAATGATAGCGAGCGACAAGACGCTACGCGCAAATCAGCAACCGTGCCTACCCCTCGACCATAGAATGTGCCCTGTCTCCTTGTCTATGGTAGTACAATTTATAGCACACAAGAAACGATTTAATAATGGCATTAGTTCAACGCAAGATCAGTTAACAGTTAGGTCCAGTAAAGATTTACCAACGGATTTACCTTCAAACCAACTTCCGGACCACAGGCGGAAATTAGTAAACTTGGCAAGAGTTTTCACCAAACCGATAAACAAGAAATCAAGTTAAACAGTTGCCAAAAATACAGTCACGATACGCAAGCCATTCAAGAACTTGCTATCTTACAGTTATCATTAACGGCGAAACATACACAAATGAATGACAAGAAATTCACCATTGAAAGCAAAAAAACAACACCACAAAGGTTAAATTAATTAATTAATTTGCAGACGAGCCAGTCACTGAAAGCTCAGTTCCACAAGATTAGGACTAACCTCACTCGGCAGCAATACATTTGTGTGCGTGATAACTAGGTTGCCCAAACAGGACTCCAAAACCCAAAACAACAGTTCACACGTTAGCTGTCATGTTCTCGGATAGTAGGCACCACCGGGCAACATATGAATTACGAAGCGTAAAAGAAAAAGGAGCAAAATATCTTTATACTAGTTGTACTGTCCCAAATATAGTGGCTACACTTTTCACACCAGTCGACCCACAGACCGATCATGAAAATGATTAACCCAAAACATATACGGGGATTTAGGGGTATAAATAGAGATAATTACATTGGTGATTGAGTGCAGTGTAGTGAACAACATTATATCAGTATTTACTCATTTCCAGTCTAAAAATTATAGGTATGTATTTAGGTTGGTTACTGCCTCCAAGTACATGCGGAAAGAGCAAGCTATTAATGATTATTTACCCCTGGGGAGCAAGTCAGGTGTTGAAATGTGGACGCGTGAACGCTAGACGGTTAATCTATACTGACAGGTGTAGTTAACTTAGTTGCGCAATTACGACCGTGCAGAAAACATCAGGTCAGTCGAGTGCGCGATGCCATGCTGGACGGAACGAGGTACGCGCGCTGCAGAGGCTGCGCAAGAGTTGGCCGATGGCTGCTGTTCGGTGGGCCCCATCTGCCGTCTCGCCGCACAACTTACGACGATCCTGGCAACGGCGACTGACAACGGCTTATGACGAACAGGACAACAGACACGGTACGCTAAAGCCGTCGGCACACGGACCTTACATCCGAGCGTTGAGCGTGCCGAGTTTATGACGTCATAGCGTGAAATAGCACGTTCGGAGGTCTTTCCGAACGTGCAGAGCAATATCTGGCATGTCACATATTCTGAGCGTGCGTCCGACCGTTGACCAATGAGACGGCACTACTCCACCTACGTCACATGCACGCCGTCTCCCTTCAGTACAGAGTTGTGAGGCGCCATGTTGGCATTCATTTCAAGCCTATATGCGTATATACTGTTTCTGAGCACAAGCAAATTGTGAATCACTGGAAAACCCGTTGTTAACTGTGTGATTCGTGCGAATAAAATAATGAGAAACATCATATTCTTGGCAAAAGAATTATTGTAACTTGCGTATTATGAGAGTAGACTATTTGAAGGCAGCGACACACTGAAGATCCACCCAAAACGTGCTGTTCTTGGTACAATTTGTTATAATTAAATTTCAATTAGTTACATATGTACGAATAAGGTTTTCAGCAACGGGTAACATACTATGACTAGAAACCCGAGACATGTTGTTTTTGTAGCCTAATGAATAGCGTCACTGTCCGCTGTTGAGTTCTGAGGGGAGGGGAGGGGAGGGGGGGGGGTAGTTCGTGTCTTGCCACTTCCAATTTTTTTTTCCTCACATTCGCGTTTTTATTAGGTTCTGATACTTTATTATTAGTTTAATATAAGTACACACTATAATATTTGATGCTATGTAAATATAAGTTCACCTTTTTTTGAGGGGTGACTTCGTTCGATTGGCTTAATCTACAGGACAGTACAACTAGTAGCACACAAACTATGCGATATACTGATGCGAGGTAACATTGAACTGTTACACAGAATCGTTGCAGGAAACTCCTTCCAAGAATATCTAACCCACTTTGTTTCTAATTGGTATTTCAAATCTCGACCTTAAGTAGTTTTTGTTATTTCCACTTCTCAACTGGTGACATTTGGTACCTGTATAAAACTTCTCTTCGTCTATATCCCTGATTATTTGAGGACATCGAATTACGAACATTGTGAATACATAAGCGAATTGAGTGGACTGGGCGTGTAGCACGGATACCTGAAAATCCAATTTACAGGCATGTGATCGAGGGGAAACGCTTACTCTTGGTCTATGAACACTACGTTGGCAGGGAAAACTTTATAATGAGCTAAACCAGCTGTGTGCTTCAGATGACTGAAAGAAAGATCAAGCGACCTCAGTCATCGGGATTTTTCTCCGGGCCATCTCAGAAATGAAGTATACGGTACCCCGCTGATACTGGTGCGGAAGAGGAGCCGTAGCCAACTACCCAGTCTCATCAAGATCTAAGGACTGATCTGGAGGTGTCTGAAAGAATGCGAAACGCATTAGTGAGACAAGCACATTACTGTATCCGAATGGGAGTAAACTGTTATATGTAAAGAGCTGATACAGCACTAAATTTCTTGTTAACGTTCATTAATGATGAAATTATATGTAAGTAATTTCTTATTTTCATAATACTTGGCCTATGTGTTACAGCTTTAACGCAACATATACAGGGTGCAAATCTTAAGTTGGCAAACCAGAATAACTCGAAAAATAAGCTTCACACGAAAAAACGTGTAGAATCCAAAGCCGTTTATTTTCGAAGGGGACATCTGCTGGTGCTAAAATTAGCCCGCCAACCCAGCCCCTCGGGAATGGGGCGGAAGGCAACTTTAAAATTTCAAATGGGAACCCCCATTTTTTTATTGCAGAATCAGATTCTACATAAAATATTACGTACATCTTGTCTTAAACATTTGTTTTGATTCTTGGTAGTTGGTGCTGTAATTCAAAAAAATCCATGTTCTCATTCTTGCGTGGAAAATAGTTACGGGTAAACAAAAAATACTTAATTGCTTCATAAAATTTGATTCGCTAAAACTAAAACTCTCCCTCTCTCCCCATAGGATGGGGTTTGAGGGAGAGGAATTAGAGTTTTACAAATGTTGACCCAATATTAATTTTCTCCGCAGATTCCGATTGGTCAAGATGTTGCAGTTTTTTTTATGTAGAAACTGATTCTGAAATAAGAAATGAGGGTTCCCATTTGAAATTTTAAAGTTGCCTTCCGCCCCACCCCATGTGGCTGGGTTGGCGGGCTAATTTTAGCACCAGCAGATGTCGCCCTCGAAAATAATCAGCTATGGATTCTACACGTTTTTTCGTGTGAATCTTATTTTTCGAGTTATTCTGGTTTGTCAACTTAAAATTTACACCCTGTGTATTGTTCATTTATACACAGCCACATCGATATACGAGGGGCGTTCTGTAAGTAATGTAACACATTTTCTTTTTATCGGCCGATTTCGGTTAAAAAAACGTGGAATTGGTTGTGGGACATCGTGGAATATTCTCGCTTCAGCCCATATAGTTTCATGAATTGCCGACAGATGGCGGTGCTATACGTACCCTTCAGAATGTCGTCTGCAACGAAGGTGCGTTCCAAACAGAGATATGTCATTGAGTTTATTTTGGCGGAAAACCAGAGCATTACAGATATTCATGGACGCTTGCAGGACGTCTACGGAGACCTGTCTGTGAATCGTTCGGCGAGGCGTCTGTGATCATTGCGTCAAGGTCGCCCAGACCTGTCCGATCTCCCGCGTGCCACCCGGCCACACACAGCTGTGACTACTGCCGCGTTGGAACGTGCGGACACTCTCATTCGAGGTGACGGACGGAACACAGTCAGACAACTCAAAGCTCAACTGGACGTCTCTGTTCGTAGTGCTGACACACTCGTCCACCATTGCGACGCTCAAAGGTGTGTGTCCACTGGATACAAAAATGGCTTTGAGCACTACAGGACTTTACATCGGAGGTCATCAGTGCCCTAGACTTAGAACTACTTAAACCTAACTAAGGACATCACACACATCCATGCCCGAGGCAGGATTCGAATCTGCGACCGTAGCAGCAGTGCAGTTCTCGACTGAAGTGCTACAACCGCTCGGCCACAACGGCCGGCTCCACTGGATTCCTCGCCGCCTAACAGAAAAATTGCTTGCGCTTTACGGGGCTGATAGGGCCAATTTTTGTAAAACATCGTCACAAGCGATGAAACTTCATCACTTCGAATCGGTAACAAAACGGCAATCCTCTTAGTGCTGCCACACTATCTATCCTGGAAGAAGTTCAAAGCTACAGCCTCAGCCGGTAAAGTCAATGCGACGGTCTTCTGGGACTCTGAAAGCGTTATTATGTTTGATGTTCTCCTTCACGGTGCAACGATCAGTTCTGAATTGTGCTACCCTCGGGAAAATGAAGAAACGACTTCAGCTTCACGAAAAAGGAAACGAACTTCTCCATGACAGTGCAAGGCCTCACATAAGTCTGCACACCCGAGAGAAGCTCACAAACCTTTATTGGACAAGACTTCCTCATTCACCCTCGGATCTCCTACCTTACGACTTCCGTCCGTTTGGCACAATGAATGATGCACTCTGCGGGAAGCAGGACATGGATGTGGGTAGGTTATGGATACGGCAAGACGTTGGCTCCAACGTCAACCAGCACAGTGGTACCGTGCGGGCACACAAGTATTCGAAGTAAGATGTCATACGGCCGTCAAACTGAAAACTGGACATTGAAATGCCATGTGGCTAGGACCTCCCATCGGGTAGACAGGTTGCCTGGTGCAAGTCTTTCGAGTTGACGCCACTTCGGCGACCTGCGTGTCGATGGAGTTGAAATGATGATGATGATAAGGACAACACAACACCCAGTCCCTGAGCGGAGAAATTCTCCGACCCAGCCGGGAATCGAAATCGGACCGTTAGGTATGACATTCCACCACGCTGACCACTCAGCTACCAGGGGCGGACAGTGAGCATTGATTGTGTTGAAAAATAGGATTCTGTAACCAAAAGAGTGGGGAGTAATATCTTACATTTGAATCCTAAATTAAACCGACCCGCTTTCAGGAAAAAATGTGTTGCATTTCATATTGAACGCCCCTCCTACTTGAGATATTGTGTCGTGTTAGGATGAGACAGTACCTTATGCAGGGTGTTAACTTTCCAGGCTACTCGTGGGGCACGCCCAGTCGCGACTGGAGGACTCCGGAGCCGCACGGACTGCCCCCACCTAGCTTCGAACCCACGGACACCAGCATCACGGCGCTCGCTGGGCAGACCGTGTACCTGCCGTGCAGAGTGGCGCACCTCGGTGACAAAGTGGTGAGTCTTGCTGCAGATGTAGGCAATAAACAATGTTGCCCCACGTGTTAATGTCACCTCAGGATTTCTGTGACTGACTGTTCGAAGATGCTGCAGATGCCTCCAGCTATGGGCTACTTGCGAAACAATGTAGCATGTACCAACAATTAACCATGTTTATGGTCTCACACTTCTGAAACTATAAATCAAATTAATATAAAGTGCTGTACTATATGCAATACAGGAAACATTTACTGCGTCGTTTGTACTCCGGCTGAGCTCTTCAATAAGATCACAATTATCACGGTGGGCACCAACCAATATTCAATGCAGCAGCTAGTTAATGGAAGAATTCACATGTCTGTTGCACCAGTTGTACCTTCCAACTGTAGCTGTTGATGTTCGTTCGAATTATCAGCCTTTGCAACGAGGATGTCTCACTTGTCCCTTAATTTCCGACCCATGAATCTTAATTCGAGAGTTTTCCTGAATGCTATATTTTGTCTTGGATTTTATGTTGTTTGTCATGTATTAGCTCCAATTTTGTTAAAGTATCTCAGTACTGGCTTGTCGGATTTACATTCAGTTCAGAATGATATTACCTCACTTCTTTACACGTATTAGAACATATATGAAAAACTGAAATATACAGCATTGATGTCCCACAATAATAATTATTTGATAGTTCATTGTGAACCGGCTTTCGGCTTTCTAGCCAATCCTCAGATGACTTAAGATGAAACAAGTAGTCGACACATCAGTAAGAGTTTATAACTGTACAAACATAGTTTTTTCAAAGATAAGCCATCTTTTCGACTTTATATCTACAAAAAAACACATTTTAGTACACAAAAAGCCATGAACAAATAGACCTTGTATTATATTTTACACGAAGATTAAAAGTGTAACGTTTCTAAATCTTAAAATGTCCTTTCCTTGTTTTCTCCGAGTACAGAATCCACAATTTAAAGTTTTAAATATATCAAAACCACTTCTTGATACATTTATTCCATGTTTATATAGCGAGCAGATTGCTTCTTAAAATTTACTTTTATTTCTGACATCTTCTTACTTAAAACAACTTCTAAAATTCATTAAATTTCTGCTGTGGACTGTAGAAATCTGGTATCACGAAACTGAAAGAGAACCAACGTCACGATTAGCACATACGAATTTTATCCAGCTACAAGTTGAGTAATCTGCGTTGCCCACGTATATAATTATTCCAGATCTATTAGTCTTTCTCTACCTTTCTCCCCCTCTCTCTCTCTCCACCTTCATCACCCCCACTATCTCCATCTTCTTGTCCCCCTCTCTCTGCCCATCTCTTCCACACTCACTCTCTGCCTATCTCCATTTGCCCCTCTCTCGGCCCATCTGCTACTTCCTCCTATTTCTGTCCATCTGCTCCTTTCCACTATCTCTGTCCATCTGCTCTACCCACTTCTGTCCATGTGCTTCTTCCCCTCTGTCAATCTCCTCCTCCATCTTTGTTGCGACAATGCAGAGCGGATGATCTGTCTGCATGTTCTAAAATGCCTGCCCCTTTGTGTTTCTTTCACAGGGTCGTCTTCTGAAATTCCAGAGGTAGTTACGAATAACGCTGTATGCTCCTCCACCTTTCATATTTACTCCTTTCTTTGTACTGGCTTGCCTTCTAAGCCCTTCATATTCGTACAGCTGCTTCTCTTTTCTGCAACGCTTTCTTTCATTTTCTTATTGGCGGCGTCTATCGTTTCCCTTGTTATGCATGCATCCACATCCTTGCATTTCTCGTCTAGTCATCCTTGCTCAGCTATTTTGAGTTTCATATCAATCTTATTTTAAGACATCCATATTCCAGTTTTCCTGATTCATCTGCTGCGTGTTTATAATTATTCCCTTCCTCAGCACCGAGTGAGGTGGCGCAGTGGCTAGCACACTGGAGTTGCATTCGGGAGGACGACGGTTCGATAATCCCGCGTCCGGCCATCCTGATTTAGGTTTCCCGTGATTTCCCCGAAGTCGCTCCAGGCAAATGTCGGAATAGTTCCTTTGCAAGGGCTCGGCCGACTTCCTTCCCCATCCTTCCCTAATCCTTTGAGACCGATGACCTCGCTGTTTGGTCTATTTCCCCAAAACAACCCAACCCAACCCCTTCCTCAGCTACGTTCAGTATGTCTTCCGTTACTGAAGGATTTCTGCATTTTTTTTTCTGCTTCTTGTGTGATCCTCTCCTGCCTTCACTATTTCTTCTCTCAATGTTACTCATTCGTCTTCTGTGTTCCTCACAAAATCAATCGTTACTTAGTTCTCCCTTTGAAATCCTCATCAAGCACCGGTTCTCTCAACTTATTCAGGTCGTATCTCCTTCGTTTCCCATCTTCCTGCAACCTCTTTAGGTTTAATCTACATTTCACAACCAGTAAATTATTGTCAGATTCATTACATGCCCCTAGAAATGTTTTGCAATTTAAAATTTGGTTAAGAAATATCTGTCTTACAGTTATGTAATCCATTTAAACCTTCCTGCGATTTCAGTTCTCTTCTGCATACAACGATGACTGTATTATGCTCTGTGTAAAATTCTACCAGGCGGCTTCTTCTTTCATGTTCCTACTATTTTCCCTTCTCGTGCTTTTCCTACTACGTAATCCCATTCCCCAATCACAATTAAATTTTCATCAACCTTAACTACTTGAATATCTTCTTTTATCTCATCATAAATTCTTCCAATCTCTTCGCTATCTTCAGAGCTAGATACCATATAAACTAACTCTATTGTGGTAGGTGTTGACTTCATGTCTGACTTGGGTAGATAATGCGTTCATTGCGCTGTTAATAGAAGCTTACCCGTATTCATATTTTCTTATTGGTTATTAGACCTACTCCTGCATTACTCCAATTTGGTTTTGTATTTATAACCCTGTATGCATTTGCCCTGAAAACTTGTTCCTCATGCTGCACTTCACTAATTCCAACTATATCCATCTTCAACCCATCTATTTTCCTATTTAAATGCTATATCCTACATACTTAATTAACGAATCTAAAATTTCACGCTCTGACCCGTAGAACGGCAGTTTTGTTTCTCGTGATGTCAACGTCGTCATGAATTGTCTCCGCCCCGAGATCCGAATGAAGCATTATTTAACCTCCGGAATATTTTAGTGAAGATGATACTATTATTAAGCCATGCAGTAGAACTGCATGTCCTCGGGAAAAAAACGGCTGTAGTTTCTCCTTGCCTTCAGCCATTCGCAATACCAGCATAGCGAGGCTATGCTTGGCCAGATTCAAAATGTTACCCTGCATCTACTGGCAATGCTGTTGTCTCTCTTCAGGACACACATGTTTGTCAGGCCTTTCCGCAGAGACCCTCCTACTGTGGTTGCTATCTGTAACAGTGGACCTTGAACCCATCCACCTCGGAAGGTTATGGTTGGTAGGTATAGAATATGTGACTATCTTCGTGGTACTTACGCGAAAAGTTCATTGGTGGCAGCAGAATCATTCTGTAGTCAACTACAAATACCGGATCTCTAATTAACGCATGAAATAGACTGAATAATCAAGTTTTGGTGAAATTCCTTTCACGTGACACAACGAATTACTCCATTCGACATGGAGCATTGACTTTCAGACAGGCACCTATTCCTAACTGAATTGCTGATGAACGGATATTACGTATTTACAATTTATTGTGACTTGTATGTATCAGTGATTAGTGCACCGCAAAACAAAAACAATTTCTTGTAACTTCTGTTACAGAAAACTACGTTATGCAACCATAAATAGGTTAAAAAATTGCCCAGTCGTATCGCACGCAGGGGAACAGTTTCACTTCCGGGTAACTGATTGTAGTTTGGTTGACGAAGACGAACTGAACGCAATCCTCAAAAAATTTCGTTCTGCCGATACGTTGTGGACTATGGAGAAGCATTGAAAGAGCGTGTTTAATATCATCGGGTAACGAGAACTAAACCTTCAATCAGCTGCAACTGAAATACGAAGAAATTGGAATTCAGGTGAGAGCTCTTTCCGGTCTGCGCGGATCGCTAGAAACGGCGGAAAATCCGAAAAACTAAGCCTGCAGCTGTCGTAATTTCAAACGTAGATTCCATTATACGTCACCAAATAAAATTTTTGTTCAGGGCAAGTTTTTTTTCTGTGAAAGACTATTTTTATTAAATAATGCATATTGACACAATTAGTGGGGCGTGTAACGGATCTTTTCACTTTTTCATCAGTGTTCAGAAAGCTGATTGGTTTAATGCGGCCCACCCACGCTTTCACCTCGTGTGGCAATCTTTTCAACTTACAATTACGTTTGTACACGACGACTTCTATTATTTTTTGGATGTATTACATCCTCTGTCTTCCCAAAACATTTTGTCCTCTATAGTTTCGTTAAATATCACGGAAGTTATTCCTCGATGTTTTAACAAATATTCAGTCATTCTATCCCTTCTTCTTGTCAATGTTGTCCGGTCGCTGATTCTCTGGAGCACCTACTCATTTATCTTATCAGTCCAACCGGCTTCCAACGTCCTTACATAGCACCACATCCCAAACAGTTCTGTTAACTTCCGTTTTCCACCGTCAATGACTATCTTCCATACGAAGTTGTGCTCCAAACGTGCATTATCAAAAAATTCTTTCTCAAACTAAAGCCTACGTTTGTTAGCAGTGGACATCTTTTTGCGATGGATTACCCCTTAGCCTGTGACTTTTTTTGCTTCCAAGATAACAGAATTCGGCCGCCATCCGTAATTTTCAAGCCAAGTTGGCAGAATTCCTTTTTTGTGATACCGGATTTTGATGTAAAATTTATCGCTAAAATCGTTTCTATCAGTCCTCACTATTTTTGTCTTAGTTTGGTTTATATTAATCTGTACTCTGCGGTCATTCAACGGGTTCTGCAATTGTTCCTCATTTTCACTGAAGTTAGCAACATCATCAGCGAATCCTATCCCTGATATCCTTTCACTCTGAATTTGATTTCCCCTGAACCTTTAATTTATTTCCATCACGGATTTTTCGATGTACAGATTGAATAGTAGGGGACAAAATCTGCACCCCTGTCTTACACTGTCTTGTATCTTGTTTCTGAGTTCCAGCCGGGGAGAACAATAATACATTATGTCTGGAACAAACAGCACGGAAATATTTGTTTCAAATAGTTCTTTGCTAATTGTTGTAAGTACAGTTGTATTTAAAGGATTCACTAATCACAAGTACTGCCTACTTTGTACACTGACGAGGTGATCCTGGCGTGGAAAGCACAAGACCTAATGGAATCAAGCTGAGCGGAAGACAGTAGGACGAGTCTTTCCTACTGGACGTTAACCGTGGAATACTGATGGCTTCAGAAGACGACCAGCAGAAATTCCTCCATATCTTACATAAAACTTTCGAAATGTATCTCTAGCTCTCGACAAAGATGGCTACCATCAGAGGTATTCGCAAGAAAAACTTGTGATAAATAATTTATATCAACTGTGGTTCTAGAAAAATTAATCACTTTATATTGTGGTGACATTGTCCGAAACTATGGCAGAGACAGTGAAGTTAAGAAAAAGAATTTCCGTAGAATGTGTGCATTGTACACAGGTTGCTACGAAGGCAGTACTGAAAGGAAAATAAATTTAAACTTTGCGGACTAACGACTGCTCCATATATGTTGTTTGGGGGTTAAATTGTGTATTCTAACGCAGATATGAGTCTACCTCTAGCAGAAATGAGCTCTTTGTGTACAGTTAAGGAACTGCTCTACATTAGACCCACAAAACGATCAGATAAATACCAAAATAGATAAATCAAACCGACAAGGAGAGATCAGAATCAGCTGTGAGCTACGCACCCTCAAGGAGATCTGGAATTCCCTAGAACGAAGTGGACGCTTAAACGGGGATAGACCACATGTCAAATCCTTGAAGATGTTAACAACGTTGAATACATTCGGTTCACAGCTATTACTTGTTCCGGCGTATCGAGAAGCGCCGGCACGCAGGCGAAGATCGCAAGAGCGAAGAAGGCGGTGAGACGACGTCAGACGATAGTCCGCTGACAAGGACCGCACCACGACGGGAGCGCCCTCTGGCCGAAGAGAATGTAAGCGCTGGTCCTGCCAGCCTCGGCGGACTATTCGCACAGTACTAGGAGAACACAACGATAGCAGTGACGTGAGATCCATATCAATTGCTTACGTGGATCTCGTTTACAGCAAAGGATTTTTAATTTTATGCATGTCGCCTATCGCTTGCGACACCTTTGTAATTCCAAAGTTTTTGTCAATCTTTGTTATTGTAATGAAAACTAGTAATGTGATTTACTTGAATTGTTGAATAGCTATCCGAGAAAGCAGCATCCTTTAGGCACCCTGTAAGCGACCAGTTGGAAGGACTCCACATTACTAACTAAAACATCACTAGAACACTTTGAGAAATTGGTGCTACTGTGAATCGTGGTGAAATAGATCCGTCCATATTGTATATAGTTTCCAGAGAATTTCTATTATACATTGCAGCGCCCAATTCTGCCAGAACAATGGAACCGGAAATATCTTCCAGATTCTGAGCTACGGAACCAGGTATGGGTGATGGGCAACGTTTACACTGTGAGACTGGGAATGTTTAGTGACGTGTAAGCGTCCACGTTTTCGCCAAGCCGCGCCCAAAAAGACTTTTCGTCTGGTTGTGGATCAGCGATATAGAGTTACTCGTACGAAAAACACCACCTTTATAATGGCATGTGCTTCGTTTACTAAAGTGAGCACCTAATCGTATTCTGTCCTTAGACTAGGCCTAATATAGTGTAACGCTATGAATCCACAGTTCACTACACTTAGTCATAGAGAGTCAATTGAACCTTACAGCACTTATAAAGCTATTTTTGTCTTTATTGAATGCTCCCAGGACTATTTAATTAACAATTACAACTTCTTATACCACACTGTGTTTATGCATCAAGGATCTGTAACTCCCATATATCCTCTGGTTTTGGCGAGATACCCAAACGTAGGTCCTTCCGCAGCTCGACATGTATGGCCACATTTTGATAAAGTTATTAAAAACAAGTACGTTTATAAGTCCGCCTCATTGTAACAAATAGCGAATAATTTTTATGCAGCACCAACAGACTGACGCGTTTTAATTTCGCATATAATAACCAGTCAATGTGTTAGCTAGGATTGGCGACGTTGAAAAGCGACCACCCTGGGGTGCACACCTTCAGATGAGCTGAAACTGCGAGCGAAAATTATGTCTGGTTCCAGAAAAAGTGAGAACAACTGTGAACTCATTGTCGAGAATGCGGGCGAAATTTTAAGACGAGGATGAGTTTCTTTGTTGTAAATGAGATGTAGCGAAAAACATTTTCATTTCACCACAGTTCACACTGAGGGCCGCTAAAAAGCACGCGTATTTGACTTGGTCTAAGGACGTAAGTGTGTCCTTACACTTAATGAGCTGTGATCAGGGACATCAGAGACAATTTTTCTATTTTTTCTATTACCAGATATTTAGTGAGCTGAAAGCCATTAATATTTGCAAAACAGTGGGAACATAAGTTAGATCTATCGCCAGAAGTAAAGTCAATTTTTTTTAGAACAGCAAGTATTTATCGAGAACAGTGCCAAAATAGCAGATGGGGCTGTGTTCAGACATATCGTCATTTTCAGCGAGTAAAATAGATGTTCAGTAGAAAGCCCTGGTACGTGTTGCAAATAAATGATGATGTGTGCAAATACACTGCTCGGGTTCGTCGCCGGATCTTACTGTGTAACTTGCACAATATTTCAGCAGTGCAACTGCTCGACATCATCAGGTGGTGGTAGTTGCTGCTATCATTGCTGCAAGGTGCGACTGATGTTAATCGCACGGTGGTGTTGAAATTTATCAGACCAGGAGCAGGCAATACGCGTGCGCGGGAAGACGTTCGTAGTTGGAGGAAAGCGGCGCTTCGGGTGCCCCTGTTGGAAGCCAAATAAGGGCCTTACGGGCGTTCGCTGTGGGCAATGACTGTGCTGTCGGAAGCTTCCGTGGTTAAAGGCTAAATTAAATCTCAATAGTGCGTTGCGACGCGTGATGAATCGGAAGTAATCACAAACAAGACGAAACACATACTTTGTGGAGCTACGTACCTCAAGGCGCATTCGGCTTTAATAACTGATTACCGTCATATTTATTATTTCCTGAACAATAATCTCAATAGAGACCTAGAAAAATTATTTATTTGATTTTACGGTGAATCTACTACATTAAAAGCTATAATTGTGCAATTTAATTTTTCCAAATAAAATTATTACGTCACTAGCAACGGCGACATCACTAAAAATTAATGGTATTTGGCGTTAACATAGCCAGATACAAAGATAACATACACTGACCTTGCATTTTCGTCCATCTACGAAATTGCGGCCTTGGTGGCGTAGCGGGCGCTACCGGTTATGAAATTTTTCAGTAGTCTTTAAAAAAAATAAAAATATTTGATTATATTTGTACATCCATAGCACTATCGTTTTATCTCTGAAACCTGGCGCTTAGAGAAGCAGACGAACGACATTTTTTAAAGGAACACACCGCCATTTGACTATTTTTATTTAAGTACAACCTGGGTTGTACTTAAACAACAAAGAAGTCAAATGGCGGTGTCTTCATTTAAAAAATATTGTATGAGTGTTGCTCAGCAACATCAAAGACGTACGACAATTTATGAATACTGACCGACTGATTACAAGTGATCGGCAAGATTAAAAACAGAAGAAAAGACTTACACACGACACTTTTTTCCTAGAAACCTAACTGCCTACAGGTAGTAACAACGATGGTTCCAGTTCCAACGCACTAATTTCATTTCTTGGCGCAAGCATTGTCTCTTTAGTGGAAACCATTCAGAATCTTAGGCGTCAGTTATGGAACGAATCTACTACGCCCCCGTGCTTCTACAGCATAATTTACAACCACTCTATGCAAATCAACGACACACTAAAATAATTTGCGTTCTCTGGCAGAATTCACAACAAGGGAACTATTAGAACAAGCGATCGGTCGATCATGCAGCTGTATCACTTAATTTCTCTTCCACGCCTGTAAAACTTCGATTCAACGAACCTCACTAACACAAATCTCACATTGATTCCCATGTTCCAGAAATTCAATCGGTTACCTTATATTTCGGTCCACAATCACGTTGTATTTCCCGAAGGGCGAAACACATAAATGTACAGGATTACTCTGCAATTCACATTTAAGTGTTTGGCAGGGGATGCTTAGAACCCACTTTGATACTCTTTCTCAACCATTACACTCTCGAATAACACGTGAGAAAAATGAACATCTTCGTCTTTCAGTCCGAGCTCTGATTTATGTTATTTCGTTATGATGGTCATTTCTCCCTACGTAAGAAGGAATCAACAAAATGTTTTAACATTCCGAGGACAAAATTGGTAATGGAACTTTCATGAAACGACCTCACCGTAACAAAGAACGCCTTTGTTTTGACTGCCACCACAATTAGCTTATCGTATCCGTAATACTCTCTCTTCTGTTTCGTGATAATACCCTAACGACCATCTTTGACCTTTTTCGATCTTCTCCGGCAGCCCTATGTGCCAAGGATCCCGTACCAGACCGGAGAAACAGTTTGGGGAATCTTCTGTGTTGCACCTCATAAGAGTTCTCGCAATAAGATGCAGTCTTTCCTTCGCCTTCCAGACAACATTTTCTGTGTGGTGGTTCCAACTTAAGTTTTCTGTAATTTTTATCTCTGGCCAGTGACTTGAATAGGCAACCTTTGATTTGTGTGATCTAACGCGTAACAGGAATTTAGTGAATTTTTGTTCAAAAAAATGGTTCAAATGGCTCTGAGCACTATGCGACTTAACTTCTGAGGTCATCAGTCGCCTAGAACTTAGAACTAATTAAACCTAGCTAACCTAAGGACATCACACACATCCATGCCCGAGACAGGATTCGAACCTGCAACCGCAGTGGTGACGCGGTTCCAGACTGAAGCGCCTTTAACCGCACGGCCACACCGGAAGGCTGAATTTTTGTTGTACTTCCTGGAGGACCTCGCTCATTTTATTAGTAACGGCCATTTCCCACTTTTCTCACCATACAGATATCTTGTCTAAATTGTTTTGTTATCAATTTTGGTTTTCTGATGACTTTATTAGATGGTAAACTACGGCATCAACTGCAAACAATGTAAGAGAGCTGCTCAAACAGTCTCCTAAATAGTTTATACACAGTCCAGTCACACAAACGTGACCACTGCCTGTTTTCGACATCAACGTGCAATTAGTATTCGCAGACAGCAGGTGGCAGCACGAGCTGTGAAAGGTATGTAAGCCGTGTCGGGGAGAATCGGACAACTGCGCAGTAGTTGTCGTGGTGCGGAAATGGAGCGATTCATCTGACATCCAAAAGGGCATTATCATTGGCTTTCGCGATAAACCTGGAAGCATTTCCTAAGCGGCTAGGTTTGTGAACTGTTTGTGTGCTGCTGTGGTTATAGTATACCATACATGCCAGACCGGTGCTACCCAAAACCGGCACCGAGGAAAATGTGGTGCACAATAGGCCGTAGGTGGCAGGGATGAACATCGGCTGCGGAGATGTCTACGGGCGAATAGACGAGCAATTGTTGAAGCGGATGACCGCGCAACAAACCAAGGAGCTACCGACAGTGTCACCTCAACGACCATTTAGCGAACTTTTCCTAGTATGGACGTCCTTAGCAGGTGCCTGGTTCATGCACCAATACTGACTGCTGTTTATAGGCGACGAAGGCTGGAATTTGCACAGCAGTACCGCGACTGGACCTCCAATGAACGGCGACAGGCGACCTTTCCAGATGAATCACGTTCAATTCTCTGTAGTACATAGACTATGTGATCAAAAGTATCCGGACACCCGCAAAAACATACGTTCTTCATATTAGGTGCAGTGTGGTGCCACCTACTGCCACGTACTCCATATCAGCGACTTGAGTTGTCATTAGACATTGTGAGAGAGCAGAATTGGGCGCTTCGGGGAACTCACGGACTTCGAATGTTGTCAGGTGATTGGGTGTCACTTGTGTCGTACGTCTGTACGAGAGATTTCCACACACCTAAACATCCCTAGCTCCACTGTTTCCGATGTGATAGTGAAGTGGAAACGTGAAGGGACACCTACAGCACAAAACGTACAGGCCGACTTCGTCTGTTGACTAACAGAGACCGCCTACAGTTGAAGTTGGTCGTAACGTGTAGCAGGCAGACATCTATCCAGACCATCACACAGGAATTAAGAACTGCATCAGGATCCACTGCAAGTACAATAACAGTTAGGCGGGAGGTGAGAAAAACATGGATTTCATGGTCGAGCGGCTGCTCATAAGCCACACCTCACGCCGGTAAATGCCAAACGACGCCTCGCTTGGTGTAAGGAGCGTAAACATTGGACGGTTCAACAATGGAAAAATGTTGTGTAGAGTGACGCATCACGGTACAAAATGTGGCGGTCCTATGGCAGGGTGTGGGTATGGCGACCGGCCAGTGAACGTCATATGCCAGCGTATGTAGCACCAACAGTAAAATTCTGTGGCGGTGGTGTTAGAGTACGGTCGTGTTTTTCATGGAGGGAGCTTGCTTGCATCCCTTGTTGTTTTGCGTGGAACTACCAAACCACAGGCCGACACTGAAGTTTTAAGCAACTTCTTGCTTCGCACTGTTGAAGAGCAATTCGGGGATGGTGATTGCATCTTTCAACACGATCGAAGACCTGCTCATAATGCACGGCCTGTGGGGGCGCGGCTACGGGACAATAACATCCCTGTAATGGACTGGCCTCCACAAAGTCCTGACCTGAATCCTATGCGTAGAACACCTTTGGGATGTTTTGAAATGCCGACTTCGTGCCAGGCCTCACCGATGGACACCGATACCTCTCCTCAGAGCAGCACTCCGTGAAGCATGGGTTGCCATTCCCCAAGAAACCTTCCATCACCTGATTGAACGTATGCCTACGAAAGTGAAAGCTGTCATCAAGGCTAAGGGTGGGCCAACACCATATTGAATTCCAGCATTACCGATGAACCGCGCCACGATCTTGTATGTCATTTTCAGCCAGGTGTCCGGATACTTTTTATCACATAGTTTATGGCCGTTGGCGTGTACGTTGCGAAATTCCTGAAAGCGAAGGGCCCAGGACGGAGGAGGGAGATTCTGGGTAATGTTTTCGTGGCATTCCGTGGGTGATACCGTCACTTGGAAAGCACAATGGATCAAAACAAATATGCATCTATCCTTGGGGACCATGTCCACCCCTACACGCACTTGGTTTTTCCTCGTAACGATGGCATCTACCAGCAGGACAGTGCAATCTGTCGCACAACTCGCAGTTGTACGTGCGTGGTTCGAAGAGCGCCAGTTCGTAGAGCGCCAGGATGAGTTTAGCGTACTCCCGTCGCCACTAAACTCCAAGGATTAAAACCCAGTCGAGAATCTGAGGGACCACCTAGAAACCCAGCGCAGCTGGCGACAGCATTGGGTCAGCATGGCTCCACGTCGCTATCGGTAGCTTGCAGATTCTCACTGAATCTCTTGCTGAACGTCTCGAAGCGGTCCGAGTTGAAAAAGGCAGTTATTCTACATTTGCGTCTACAGGGATACTCTGCAAATCACATTTAAGTCCTGGCAGAGGGTTCACCGAACCACCTTCACAATTATCTGTTATTCCAAGCTCGTATAGCGCGCGGAAAGAATGAACACCTATATCTTTCCGTACGAGCTCTGATTTCCCTTATTTTATCGTGACGATAGTTCCTCCCTATGTAGTTCGGTTGCAGCAAAATATTTTCGCATTCGGAGGAGAAAGCTGGTGATTGGAATTTCATGAGAAGATTCCGTCGCAACGAAAAACGCCTTTCTTTTAATGATTTGCAGCCCAAATCCTGCATCATTTCTGTGACACTCTCTCCCATATTTCGCGATAATACAAAACACGCTGCCTTTCTTTGAACTTTTTCGATGTACTCCGTCAGTCCTATCTGGCAAGGATCCCGCACCGCACAGCAGTATTCTAAAAGAGGACGGACAAGCGTAGTGTAGGCAGTCTCCTTAGTACGTCTGTTATATTTACTAAGTGTCCTGACAATAAAACGCAGTCTTTGGTTAGCCTACCCCACAGAATTTTCTATGTGTTCCTTGCAATTTAAGTTGTTCGTAATTGTAAGACCTAGGTATTTAGTTGAATTTTCGCCTTTTAGATTAGACTGATTTATCGTGTAACCGAAGTTTAACGAGTTCCTTTTAGCACTCATGTGGATGACCTCACACTTTTCGTTATTTAGGGTCAACTGCCACTTTTCGCACCATTCCGATATTTTTTCTAAATCGGTTTGCAGTTTGTTTTTATCTTCTGATGACTTTATCAGTCGATAAACGACAGCGTCATCTGCAAACAACCGAAGACAGCTGCTCAGTTATTCACGCTTTTGACTGCCTCACCTTAATGTGACGGGGCATTGTATGTGATGAGCAGTCAAATGAAAACGAGACAGATGTAGAAAAAGTAAATAAACAGTTTATTATTTCAAAAGCAGCCACCAAATACATTTATCCCACTGTGAGACAAGACGGTCAAGGCCTTCATGGAAAAATGTTTGTTGCCTTTAATCCAGGCGCTCAACTAATCTTCCCAAGGAAATCGACGGCCCCAGAAGTATTTCTTCAGGGTTCTCAGAATGCGGAAATCACGTGGGGAGATATCGGTACTCCATAGAGGATGTGTAAGGGTTTCCCAGCGAAACTTCTGTAGCGCACACGAAACAAGCATGGCAACATATGGGTGGGCATATTTTTTTTTTTTTTTTTGATTACTCTGCAGAAGCTTGGCTGGAAAGCCCTTACACATCTGTCATACATTCCCGATGTCTTCCCATGGGGCTTCCATAATTTTCGAGTCCTGGAGAAAGATATTCGTGGCTTCTTCCTAAGAGGTGCACGGCTTGATACAATCATTGCTCCGTAGGCAACCGCAAACATTTTTAATGAAGGCACTGGGTGTCTTGTTTCACAGTGGGATACATGTATTAATGGTCATTGGGCTCATTTTTGAAATAATAAATTTTGCTTACTTTTTTACCATTTGTGTCGTTTCCTTTGAGTGACCCTTATCGATTAAGTGCAGCAGGGGGTGTTAAATATTGCCTAGGGAAATCCTAGATATAATTTTGGCTTCACTAGAAAACTTCTCTTGTATTACTACGACTTCTGAGCTATTTGGCAGGAAATCAAGAACACAGTACCACAGATGAAACGATACTCCAATATCGCCACTGAGTTGATCGGTGAGGATGCTCAGAAAGCAAGATAAGAGCTTGTATCTAGGTCCGTTTTAACCTGGCGCATGCAAACATAGCAACATCTCGAACAGACGCTAATAAAAGGACAGTGGAGTACTAGATGGAAAAAATCAAAAGATTAAAAAAGGCGGGTTCATTAAGTATGCGTGGCTCAGGCATCAGTAGAGCGACGCGTACGTTTTTCGGAAGCCACTATGTGGTGTAATGACGAATTACGAAGCCCCTCGCCTGAAAGAGGCAGCTAGGCCGTGGCCCGGCCCCTGCACTGCCCAGCGGTAACGACCGTTTTTACATAACGGCAAAACCATGCACCTGGAAATTTGGGATTACGACCTTTCCAGGCGGCTAAACAGAGGTCATTCGTGCGCTAAGCCGACGGGCACAAATGAGGCCAGTCGGCCACTGCCCTGGAAACTGCGCAGTGGAAAATCAATCAACAGATCCTGGTTCCGTCGGCAGCATCGGTCTGTATAAACAGTGCAAAGTACAGGGTGACGGAAGTTTCAAATCAAATGGTTCAAATGGCTCTGAGCACTATGGGACTTAACATCTATGGTCATCAGTCCCCTAGAACTTAGAACTACTTAAACCTAACTAACCTAATGACATCACACAACACCCAGTCATCACGAGGCAGAGAAAATCCCTGACCCCGCCGGGAATCGAACCCGGGACCCCGGGCGTGGGAAGCGAGAACGCTACCGCACGACCACGAGCTGCGGACAACGGAAGTTTGTAGACTGGCTTAGTATATATGAATATCACACAAAATCGTTTAACACAACTTCGTTAGTGCAAGTAAGCACTGGGGTGTTCCAGGTAAAAAGGTATACAAAAATATCAGCTTTAAAATATGTAAATAATTAAAAAATCTAAATACTACCCTTTAGCCATTTGGTGCACAGATATACACTGATAAGCCGAAACTTTATGTCCACTGCTAATCGCGACGTACGATGCCACCTGGTAGCATTGTTGGCACGTGATGCGGTACCAAAAGTATGCAAACGGAGCAGACACGGAAAGGGGAAATCCATTGAGATAAGTGACTTTGACAAAGGACTGATTATTCTGGTGCAGAGCTTGTGAACGAGTACCTCGAAAGCGGCGAAGCTGGTCGAATGCTCACGTGCTACATTCGTGATTATTTATGGAAAGACGTAGAAGAACAGTGAAAGTATCACCAGGCGCTAAATGGTTGGACGTCCACGAATCACCACAGAACGTGTGGTCTAGAGGCTTATCTGCTCTGTAAAGTAGGATAGATGGTGATATGTGGTATCTCTGCCGAAACAGCACATATGTTTCGGAGTACATCGTTCATTGTAAATTGTTGTACATGGAGCACTGCAGCACACCACCCCTAGGCGTTCACGTGTTGACCCAACAACACCATCCATTACGACTGCGGTGGGCACGGGACCATCGGAAATCAAGCGGGTGAGTCATACTTTTGCTACATTACGTTGATGGTTGTCTCCATAAACGCCGTCATTGAGGTAAAAGGCGGCTCGAAGCCACCTGACGCAGGCTGGTGGGAGCAGTATTATGCTGTGGGAGACATTCTCCTGCGCTTGCATGGAACTTATGGTGGTAATCGAAGACACGCCGACAGCTGCGAAACAACTCCATCCTTTCATGCTTGATGTCGTCCACGGCGCTGATATTATCTTTCAGCTGTATAATTGTGTCTCGGAGCCATAACCGTGCTGCTGTGCTTTGAGGAGCATTATAGTGAACTTTCGTTGATGTCTCAGCGACCAAATTTTCCTGATGTAAATCTTGTGGAACCCATCTGGGTCGCTACCGGGCACTATCACGGCGTACGCAAATCAGCGGTCCATTATTTATGCCAATTACGTGACCTATTCGTAGACATCTAATGCCACATACCACCACAAACCTACCAAAAAACTGTCGCATCCCTCATACGCAGAATCAGTTATGTATCTCGTTCCAAGGACGGACAAACAAGCTATTAAACAGTGGGTCATAATGGTTTGGGTCATCAGCTTGTGTTCAATTTGAATCCAGAAGGCACATTTTACTTGTCTATAATACTATGTTACAGTGCTACATCGCAGATTCTGTAATTTATAATTCTAGACTACACTATGATATACAACACTACACTACAATATACTACACTATACAACTATTCTTGGTATCAGATAGAAACTAGATTTCCTCATTTTTCGTGGATAATCAGCCTCTTTCGTGTTTAGCCACAATCAGAAATACCGACTATGTTTTTGCTCTAGTTCTTTCAGTTATTAAACTGTTTCATATCAGCAACAGGTATAGAAGAGTAAGGTATTTTCAGTGTACGAAGAAGTTTGGCGTAGTCAGCAGAGACTAACGGTACAAGACTCCAAAACCATGCAGGCGTAATGCAGCGTTGCTGATTGTCACTACTGGCATTAGTGTTTGTACGGAAGGTCTAATTTGATGCCGGTGTTCTTTCTTTCGAATAGAAAACAGGCATTATACAGTTCCCCGTTGACGTAATAGTGGTAGCTTGAAGCTAACAGGAATTTAGTTGGGTGTTTAATATAGCAGGACGAGTGCTAGTTGATGACTATGGACGTAATAAAGAACAAAATTAAGGCAGTAATGTGCGCAGTAGGCGGAATAACCGGATGGATTAATGTTAAACTTCAGCATGACACTCTTGCAGAAGTGAATGAGGTTTGCTCCCTGTATTTATCCCTCCTACTTTCACAACTTCCAAAAGTGTATGTTTCAGTCACGGCAGTGGAAAGCCTGAGACCACAGTAACAGATACTGTTCAGTATTCAAAATATATTCTCTGTATTTAAAAGGAAAGACTTAGCTAAGTAAATGATACATGTATTTACTATTACACGTAATATTTTATTTCGATATAGCTTTTTCTCCTCTAAACAGAAAAATTTTAAAAACTTATTTAAAGTCACATGGCTGTTACTGGACTGAAACTGTTTTTTGTTGTTGTGCTCTTCAGACCTATGACAGGTCTGAAGCAGCTCTCCATGCAAATCTATGATGTGGAAGCCCGTCATCTTCGAATAACTGCTGCCAACTTATATCATTTTGAACCTGCTTATTGTACTTGTCTCTTGTTCTTCCTCTACAATTTTTATCTCTCACTCTTACCTCCAGTACTAAACTGGTGATCCCTTGATGTCTCAGAATGTGTCCTGTCATCTGATCCCCTCTTTTAGTAAACTTATGCCACAAATTCCTTTTCTCCGTATTTCTTTCCAATACTCCTTCGTTGGCTACAGGATCTACCCATCTAATCTCCAGCATTCTTCTGTAGCACCACATTTCAAAAGCTCCTGCTCTCATCTTGTGTGTCCTGTTTATCATCCACGGTTCACTTCCGTACAAGGCTGTAGTCCAAAGGAATATCTGCAGAAAAGACCTAACACAAATATGCATTTTGTTTAAAAAATTTATCTTCGTTAGAAACGCTTTTCTTGCCACTGCCAATCCATATTTTATATCCCCATTACTTCGGCCATCATCAGTTACTTTACTGCTCAAATGGCAGACCTCAACTACAACTTTTATTGTTTCGTTTCCTACGCTAATTCCCTTAGCATCGTCTGATTTAATTCGACTACATTCCATTACCCTTGTTTTGCTTTTGTTAACGTTTGTCTTGTATCATCTCTTCAAGATGTTTTCCATTCAGTTTAACTGCTCTGCAAGTCTTTTGCTGCCTCTGACAGAATTGCGAAGACGTCGGAAAATTTCAAAGTTGTTGCTTCTTATCCCTGAACTTCAATTCCCGTTCCAAATTTCTCCTAGCTTTCCTTCACAGATTTGTAACACTGGGGATAGATCACAGTCCTGTCCCACATATTTCTTCACCAACGCTTCCCTTTCTGCCCTTCCACTATTATGATTGCCTGCTGATTCCTGTATAGGTTGTAAATAATCTTTCGTTCCCTGTAGTTTACCACTGCTACCTTCAGAATTTGAGAACAAGACAGAAATTCCTTTAATAACACACACATTCTTTTTATGCCTCCAGATTTACTTCCTTTGCCGATTCTGAGCAGGAGCAACACTTTCCTCTTCTGATGCTCTTTGATCTCTTTATATCAAAGCGTCATTTTCATCATCAGATTCATCGAACTCTGTCATTCACCTGGTTTAATTCTGATGACCAAATTAGTGACCTCTTCATCAGTCAAGCCTGTTAATCAAAAGGAAAAAATATATAACCACACTTCCTCTGACGTGAACAATGTTGGCATTGAGCCCCGAGGTATCATACGTGATACCCAAAACTTTGAAGCTTATAAATGCGTTGTAATGTTATTTTCTAGTTCGATATTATCTGAGGGATGTCTGTACATTTATATTACACGTACTATGTATATTAAAATGTCGAAACACGTGAAATTAGAAAACGATGTGTCGTTACGTTTATTTCGCTGAGACATGAGGTGCAGTTACGCAATACATAGTTTCCACTCATTGACGACACCCTCATGGTGCACGGTAGAAGACCGAACAAGTAAACTGCTGCAAGTGCATACATGAAACAACAGACCACAAGTAGTTCAGCTGCTTACGCACCCGAGAAAAAAGTAAAATCTGGAGGTATCATATACGAGACCTCGGGACTGAAGAGGATAGAGTGTGTGCAATGTGTACAGTGGGTGGGAATGAGGAATGAATGAACAGCGTAGCGCTAGGCCTTTTACATTATTAAATACCGTCTCTGTAAAACAATATTGCACACTAGGGACAAACCGAAAGTTGTAACGTTGTTTTAAACAGACTTGCCTTGTATTCGTTATGGTAGAAGCTCGACCATCTCGATTTAGGTTCTCAGCGGTTTCATAAATTGCGTCAGGCAAATACGAGGGTAATCCCAAAAGTAAAGTCTCCTATTTTTTTTGTTTAAGTACATAGACCTGATTACTTCTGTCGTTACATTTTTGTAAACGCTGTGCTAGTTTTTGTATACCCATGTCATATCAGCTCACCGCCATGCTGTTCAGAAAGTTATGAACCTCTTCTTTCACCTCCTCGTCGGAGATGAATCGCTTTCCGGCCAAATGTTCTTTCAAGCTAGGGAACAGGTGTTAGTCACTGGGCGTCAAGTCAGGTCTATAGGGTGGGTGGGTGATTTATGTTCCACTGAAACTTTTGCAGGAGAGCAACGGTTTGCCGAGCGATGTGCGGGCGAGCGTTGTCATGGAGAATGTGTACGCCCTTGCTCAACATTCCTCTTCTTCCCGTGTCTGAATTGCCCGTTTGAGTTTTTTCAGTCTCACAGTACCTGTCAGCGTTAATTGTGGTCCCAGCGATTCAGCTCCGACGACGAGGTGAAAGACGACGTTCATAACTTTCTGAAAAGCATGGCGGCGAGCTGGTATGACATGGGCATACAATAACTGCCACAGTGTCTACAAAAATGCATCGACAGAAAAGGTGATTATGTCGGAAAATAGCTAAATGTTCAAGCTGTAAACTGATGTAAACCATTGTAGAAACAAACAGGTCTATGTATTTATAAAAAAAATACGAGACCTTACTTTTGGGATTCTTGTTGTTGTTGTGGTCTTCAGTCCTGAGACTGGTTTGATGCAGCTCTCCATGCTACTCTATCCTGTGCAAGCTTCTTCATCTCCCAGTACCTACTGCAACCTACATCCTTCTGAATCTGCTTAGTGTATTCATCTCTTGGTCTCCCTCTACGATTTTTACCCTCCATGCTGCCCTCCAATGCTAAATTTGTGATCCCTTGATGCCTCAAAACATGTCCTACCAACCGATCCCTTCTTCTAGTCAAGCTGTGCCACAAACTTCTCTTCTCCCCAATCCTATTCAATACCTCCTCATTAGTTACGTGATCTACCCACCTTATCTTTAGCATTCTTCTGTAGCACCACATTTCGAAAGCTTCTATTCTCTTCTTGTCCAAACTAGTTATCGTCCATGTTTCACTTCCATACATGGCCACACTCCATACAAATACTTTCAGAAACGACTTCCTGACACTTAAATCTATATTCGATGTTAACAAATTTCTCTTCTTCAGAAACGATTTCCTTGCCATTGCCAGTCTACATTTTATATCCTCTCTACTTCGACCATCATCAGTTATTTTACTCCCTAAATAGCAAAACTCCTTTACTACTTTAAGTGTCTCATTTCCTTATCTAATTCCCTCAGCATCACCCGATTTAATTTCACTACATTCCATTATCCTCGTTTTGCTTTTGTTGATGTTCATCTTATATCCTCCTTTCAAGACACTGTCCATTCCGTTCAACTGCTCTTCCACGTCCTTTGCTGTCTCTGACAGAATTACAATGTCATCGGCGACCTCAAAGTTTTTACTTCTTCTCCATGAATTTTAATACCTACTCCGAATTTTTCTTTTGTTTCCTTTACTGCTTGCTCAATATACAGATTGAATAACATCGGGGAGAGGCTACAACCCTGTCTCACTCATTTCCCAACCACTGCTTCCCTTTCATGCCCCTCGACTCTTATAACTGCCATCTGGTTTCTGTACAAATTGTAAACAGCCTTTCGTTCCCTGTATTTTACCCCTGCCACCTTCAGAATTTGAAAGAGAGTATTCCAGTTAACATTGTCAAAAGCTTTCTCTAAGTCTACAAATGCTAGATACGTAGGTTTGCCTTTTCTTAATCTTTCTTCTAAGATAAGTCGTAAGGTTAGTATTGCCTCACGTGTTCCAACATTTCTACGGAACCCAAACTGATCTTCCCCGAGGTCCGTTTCTACCAGTTTTTCCATTCGTCTGTAAAGAATTCCCGTTAGTATTTTGCAACTGTGACTTATTAAACTGATAGTTCGGTAATTTTCACATCTGTCAACATCTGCTTTCTTTGGGATTGGAATTATTATATTCTTCTTGAAGTCTGAGGGTATTTCGCCTGTCTCATACATTTTGCTCACCAGATGGTAGAGTTTTGTCAGGACTGGCTCTCCCAAGGCCATCAGTAGTTCTAACGGAATGTTGTCTACTCCCGGGGCCTTGTTTCGACTCAGGTCTTTCAGTGCTCTGTCAAACTCTTCACGCAGTATCTTATCTCCCATTTCGTCTTCATCTATTTCCTCTTCCATTTCCATAATATTGTCCTCAAGTACATCGCCCTTGTATAGACCCTCTATATACTCCTTCCACCTTTCTGCCTTCCCTTCTTTGCTTAGAACTGGGTTGCCATCTGAGCTCTTGATATTCATACAAGTGGTTCTCTTCTCTCCAAAGGTCTCTTTAATTTTCCTGTAGGCAGTATCTATCTTACCCCTAGTGAGACAAGCCTCTACATCCTTACATTTGTCCTCTAGCCATCCCTGCTCAGCCATTTTGCGCTTCCTGTCGATCTCATTTTTAAGACGTTTGTATTCCTTTTTGCCTGCTTCATTTACTGCATTTTTATATTTTCTCCTTTCATCAATTATATTCAATATTTGTTCTGTTACCCAAGGATTTCTATTAGCCCTCGCCTTGTTACCTACTTGATCGTCTGCTGCCTTCACTACTTCATCTCTCATAGCTACCCATTCTTCTTCTACCGTATTTCTTTCCCCCATTCCTGTCAATTGTTCCCTTATGCTCTCCCTGAAACTCTCTACAACCTCTGGTTCTTTCAATTTATCCAGGTCCCATCTCCTTAAATTCCCGCCTTTTTGCAGTTTCTTCAGTTTCAATCTGCAGTTCATGACCAATAGATTGTGGTCAGAATCCACATCTGCCCCTGGAAATGTCTTACACTTTAAAACCTGGTTCCTAAATCTCTGTCTTACCATTATACACTCCTGGAAATGGAAAAAAGAACACATTGACACCGGTGTGTCAGACCCACCATACTTGCTCCGGACACTGCGAGAGGGCTGTACAAGCAATGATCACACGCACGGCACAGCGGACACACCAGGAACCGCGGTGTTGGCCGTCGAATGGCGCTAGCTGCGCATCATTTGTGCACCGCCGCCGTCAGTGTCAGCCAGTTTGCCGTGGCATACGGAGCTCCATCACAGTCTTTAACACTGGTAGCATGCCGTGACAGCGTGGACGTGAACCGTATGTGCAGTTGACGGACTTTGAGCGAGGGCGTATAGTGGGCATGCGGGAGGCCGGTTGGACGTACCGCCGAATTGCTCAACACGTGGGGCGTGAGGTCTCCACAGTACATCGATGTTGTCGCCAGTGGTCGGCGGAAGGTGCACGTGCCCGTCGACCTGGGACCGGACCGCAGCGACGCACGGATGCACGCCAAGACCGTAGGATCCTACGCAGTGCCGTAGGGGACCGCACCGCCACTTCCCAGCAAATTAGGGACACTGTTGCTCCTGGGGTATCGGCGAGGACCATTCGCAACCGTCTCCATGAAGCTGGGCTACGGTCCCGCACACCGTTAGGCCGTCTTCCGCTCACGCCCCAACATCGTGCAGCCCGCCTCCAGTGGTGTCGCGACAGGCGTGAATGGAGGGACGAATGGAGACGTGTCGTCTTCAGCGATGAGAGTCGCTTCTGCCTTGGTGCCAATGATGGTCGTATGCGTGTTTGGCGCCGTGCAGGTGAGCGCCACAATCAGGACTGCATACGACCGAGGCACACAGGGCCAACACCCGGCATCATGGTGTGGGGAGCGATCTCCTACACTGGCCGTACACCACTGGTGATCGTCGAGGGGACACTGAATAGTGCACGGTACATCCAAACCGTCATCGAACCCATCGTTCTACCATTCCTAGACCGGCAAGGGAACTTGCTGTTCCAACAGGACAATGCACGTCCGCATGTATCCCGTGCCACCCAACGTCCTCTAGAAGGTGTAAGTCAACTACCCTGGCCAGCAAGATCTCCGGATCTGTCCCCCATTGAGCATGTTTGGGACTGGATGAAGCGTCGTCTCACGCGGTCTGCACGTCCAGCAAGAACGCTGGTCCAACTGAGGCGCCAGGTGGAAATGGCATGGCAAGCCGTTCCACAGGACTACATCCAGCATCTCTACGATCGTCTCCATGGGAGAATAGCAGCCTGCATTGCTGCGAAAGGTGGATATACACTGTACTAGTGCCGACATTGTGCATTCTCTGTTGCCTGTGTCTATGTGCGTGTGGTTCTGTCAGTGTGATCATGTGATGTATCTGACCCCAGGAATGTGTCAATAAAGTTTCCCCTTCCTGGGATAATGAATTCACGGTGTTCTTATTTCAATTTCCAGGAGTGTATAATCTATCTGATACCTACTAGTATCTCCAGGATTCTTCCATGTATACAACCTTCTTTTATGATTCTTGAACCAAGTGTTAGCTATGATTAAGTTATGCTCTGTGCAAAATTCTACAAGGCGGCTTCCTCTTTCATTTCTTCCCCCCAATCCATATTCACCTACTATGTTTCCTTCTCTCCCTTTTCCTACTGACGAATTCCAGTCACCCATGACTATTAAATTTTCGTCTCCCTTCACTACCTGAATAATTTCTTTTATCTCGTCATACATTTCATCTATTTCTTTATCATCTGCAGAGCTAGTTGGCATATAAACTTGTACTACTGTAGTAAGTATGGGCTTTGTGTCTATCTTGGCCACAATAATGCGTTCACTATGCTGTTTGTAGTAGCTAACCCGCACTCCTATTTTTTTTATTCATTATTAAACGTACTCCTGCATTACCCCTATTTGATTTTGTATTTATAACCCTGTAATCACCTGACCAATCACCTTTTGGGATTACCCTCGTATTATAAGGCCACAGCCAAGTAACTGTCCCATCGTCGTCAAGGTAGACCTGTACGTATGAAACTGTCTGTATGTATGAATAACGTTAGTTTTTGTTCTTAAATTGTAATACCATGACATGTTCAGTATTTTTCTAAAAGTACATATGAATAAAACTACTACTACTACTACTACTACTACTACTACGACTACTTCCGCTACTATAACAACAGTATTAATAATGTGCAGCAGAAACGAGATGGCTGTCAAAACAAACTTTGGTTCCACTTTATTATCGATATGTCGATCCTGGTGTTATCTGTCGCTGTGTAATGTCTTCTGTAAACTATGAAGTAATATTTTTTATTTGGTGGACGAAATACAGTGTCAGAAAAACATTAGTACACCCCTTCAGAGGTTTCCAATTCACTCGAGATTTATTGGTGCAACAATGTATATGGAGCGCATAAAATAATTACGTTTACAGCTCAATATCACAAGCGTTTCTGAGATACCAGATGTCGACCCATATTAATACGGGTTGTGGCCACCACAGGCTGCAATTCAGGTGCTGACTCTGGCACCAGTGGATCGTACAAAGGGCGAATACTGTTCTGGGATACGTCGTGCCACGCCTCGTCGAGCTCTTCACGTAGTTCTGTACTAGCTGTTGGTTGAAGAGTAGCACGAGTCACTTCTTGTACCATCACATCCCACATGTGTTCGACTGGAGACAAGTTCGGATACCGTACTGGCAATGGCGTCCGCAGCTCGTGGTCGTGCGGTAGCGTTCTCGCTTCCCACGCCCGGGTTCCCGGGTTCGCTTCCCGGCGGGGTCAGGGATTTTCTCTGCCTCGTGATGACTGGGTGTTGTGTGCTGTCCTTAGTTAGATTTAAGTAGTTCTAAGTTCTAGGGGACTGATGACCATAGATGGTAAGTCCCATAGTGCTCAGAGCCATTTGAACCATTTTTGAATTTGCTGCGCGTCTTGCAGAGCACGTTGAGATTCATGGGCAGTGTGTGGGCGGTCATTATCCTGTTGAACAATACATCGCCTTACTGTTCCGAGGACGGCAAAAGTATTGGTCTAACAACTTTCTGCACGTACCGAACGCTGGTTAGCGTCCTCTCGAGAAACATCAAAGGTGAACGAAAGCCATTGTGGCCGAGCGGTTCTAGGCGATTCAGTGCGGAACCGCGCTGCTGCTACGGTCGCAGGTTCGAATCCTGCCTCGGGCATGGATGTGTGTGATATCGTTAGGTTAGTTAGGTTTAAGTAGTTCTAAGTCTAGGAGACTGATGACCTCAGAGGTTAAGTTTACATCTGCATTTATACTCCGCAAGCCACCCAACGGTGTGTGGCGGAGGGCACTTTACGTGCCACTGTCGTTACCTCCCTTTCCTGTTCCAGTCGCCTATGGTTCGTGGGGAGAACGACTGCCGGAAAGCCTCCGTGAGCGCTCGAATCTCTCTAATGTTACATTCGTGATCTCCTTGGGAGGTATAAGTAGTGGGGAAGCAATATATTCGATACCTCATCCAGAAACGCACCCTCTCGAAACTTGGACAGAAAGCTACACCGCGATGCAGAGCGCCTCTCTTGCAGAGTCTGACACTTGAGTTTGCTAAACATCACCGTAACGCTATCACGCTTACCAAATAACCCTGTGACGAAACGCGCCGCTCTTCTTTGGATTTTCTCTATCTCCTCTGTCAACCCGACCTGGTACGGATCCGACACTGATGAGCAATACTCAAGTATAGGTCGAACGAGTGTTTCGTATGCCACCTCCTTTGTTGATGGACTACATTTTCTAAGGACTCTCCCAATGAATCTCAACCTGGCACCGGCCTTACCAACAATTAATTTTATATGATCATTCCACTTCAAATCGTTCCGTACGCATACTCCCAGATATTTTACGGAAGTAACTGCTACCAGAGTTTGTTCCGCTATCATGTAATCATACAGTAAAGGATCCTTCTTTCTATGTATTCGCAATACATTACATTTGTCTATGTTAAGGGTCAATTGCTACTCGCTGCCCCAAGTGCCTATCCGCTGCAGATCTTCCTGCATTTCGCTGCAATTTTCTGCCGCGCGGGATTAGCCGAGCGGTCTCAGGCGCTGCAGTCATGGACTGTGTTGTTGGTCCCGGCGGAGGTTCGAGTCCTCCCTCGGGCATGGGTGTGTGTGTTTGTCCTTAGGATAATCTAGGTTAAGTAGTATGTAAGCTTAGGGACTGATGACCTTAGCAGTTAAGTCCCATAAGATTTCACACATATTTGAACATCTGCACTTTTCTAATGCTGAAACTTCTCTGTATACTACAGCATCATCCGCGAAAAGCCACATGGAACTTCCGGCACTATCTACTAGGTATATATATATCAATGGTCCCATAACACTCCCTTGTGGTACGCCTGAGGTTACTTTAACGTCTGTAGACGTCTCTCCATTGAGAACAACATGCTGTGTTCTGTTTGCTAAAAATTCTTCAATCTAGCCACATAGCAGGTCTGATATTCCGTAGGCTCTTACTTTGTTCATCAGGCGACAATGCGGAACCACATCTAACGCCCTCAGGAAGTCAAGGAAAATGGCATCTACCTGGGAGCCTGTGTCTAATATTTCTGGGTCTCATGAACAAATAAAGCGAGTTGGGTCTCAGACGATCTCCATAGTCCCATAGTGCTCAGAGCCATTTGAACCATTTCGTGAACGAACGTTGTTGTAGCTTATCGCCTCCCAGACAATAAGGCCAGTGTGTCTTGGACGAATTCACGCTACGAGACAGCGCTCATTAGGTCTACGTCGTATGCGCATACAACCATCACTTGCGTGCGAGTAGAATCTGCTTTCATCGCTGAAGACCACAATGCGCCATCCCGCCTTCCAAGTGATCCTCTAACGGCACCAGTCGAGCAATGCACGTCGATGCTGTGGCGTGAGTGGAAGACGGACTGCAGGCGCGTGTGCCTTAGTCTCTTTGCTAAGGCCGGTATTACACTATCAAATTTGTTTGTCAAATATCTTTGTCCAAAATCTTTGTCAAATATATTTGATGGTGTAATAGGCACTTTGTCAAATGTCGTCCAATATTTGATCAAATCTAGGGCCTCGCTGTAGATTTGATCAAAGAAATCGCTTGTCTTCTGTTCACTGCAATGTGACATGTTACCACATGGGGCACTAGCATCGCTGCAGCGTTCTGTCGTCTGTAGTGTTTTTATAAACATTGCCGGTAAATACAATTGGTGTGTGCCAACAACTACAAAATTAATAGAGATGTATGAAACTGGTGAGGCGCTTTACAACGTGAGGCACCCTGAATACAAAAATAGATTAAGAAGATTGGAGACGAGACCTGACCTAACATAACATAACGTAACCTAACCTAACCTAACTAACCCTCTCCTGCAGCAAGGAATCGGAGTGTTAACAGTGAGCCTGTCTTCTGAAGCTGTAGCCGTTCTTAAGTGAATATTGTGCTTTTTGATATGAGTATACACTTCACTGAGCACATACAGAAATGTATGCTCATCCATTCTTAAGTAACTGAAGTACGACTTGATGTCTTCCACTGTAAGCTCACGTAACAAGTTTTGTTGAATGGTTTTATCGTGTCGTCGTAAAACCCACGGCTTCACCCAGATTAGATTAGTTTATCGTTCCATAGATCCTTGCTGAGGAGATCCTCGTGGATGTGGAACATGCCAATTATTTTTAAGCTGAAATAACAATACTAATAGTATGAATACATACAATACATAATTTGTTTCTATTAAAAATTTCGTCAGTGGAGTAGAAGGAGTTGGCCACTAGTAAGTCTTTCAGGCTCCTTTTAAACTGATCTTCATTTGTAACTAAATTTTTTATGTTTGCTGGTAAATTATTGAAGATGAGTGTTCCTGAGTAGTGGACCCCTTTTTGAACTAAAGTAAGTGATGGTTGGTTGTTTTTGGGGAAGGAGACCAGACAGCGTGGTCATCGGTCTCATCGGATTAGGGAAGGATGGGGGAAGGAAATCGGCCGTGCCCTTTCAGAGGAACCGTCCCAGCATTTGCCTGGAGTGATTTAGGGAAATCACGGAAAACCTAAATCAGGATGGCCGGACGCGGGATTGAACCGTCGTCCTCCCGAATGCGAGTCCAGTGTCTAACCACTGCGCCACCTCGCTCGGTAAAGTAAGTGATTTTAAGTCCTTGTGTAGATCATTTTTGTTCCTGGTATTGTATGTATCAACTGAGTTGTTTGTTGGAAAAAGAGATATATTATTTACGACAAATTTCATTAAGGAGTAAATATACTGAGAGGCAGTAGTTAGTATACCCAGTTCTTTGAAGAGGTTTACTCCACAAATAATACGTATTACACGCTTTTGGACTCTGAAAACTTTTGTTTAACTTGAAGATTTACCCCAAAATATTATACCACATGACATTATGGAATGAAAGTATGCAAGCTTTTACATTTTTATGTTGCCTATATCTGCTAACACTCGAATTGCGAATACAGATCTGTTAAGGCGTTTCTCCAGTTCAATGGTGCGCTCCTCCCAACTGAATTAATTATCAAGTTGTAATCCCAGGAATTTAAGACTGTCAGCCTCGTATATATGGTTCCATTTTTTCCCCCACTTCTTTTCCGCATGTGCACACAATGCAACTGGGGTACGTGCAACTGCTGCGGTTAATAACAAGTTTTTGTCAGCCATCTTGAACTTCGACGAAAAATTTGATGACAGTGTAATACCCCTTCTAGCGCTACGTCAAAGATTTTTGTCAAATATATTTGACGGAATATTTGACCACATCTTTGATCAAATCTTTGACAAAGAAATTTGGTAGTGTAATACCGGCTTAATAACCAGTTTGCAACAGTTCGTGTAGACACGTCTGGGCTTATAAGCCCTCTTATCTGTGCTGTGGGAGCTGTACGATATGCCACTGCTGCCCTTACAACACGACGACCCTGGTGGACGTCGAGAACCTCATCCATGGGTGTGAGAAGGTTCACTTGACCACTGACACCAGCATCGTTACATAACTGATTATTTTTCCTTTATTGACTTTCGATTCCCCCTAAAGGGGGCTGGCTGGCAGCAGGTTATTACGCCGCTCATCAGCCTACAGAATTTGTTTTAAAAAGATGAAGATAATAAAAAAAAAATAATAACAGTTGGCGATAAAATCGGCGACTTAAAGGTAAAATGGCAGAAAAATTCTGGAGCTTAAAACATAAAACACAGGGTTGATGATGCTAATAAAATACACAGGGAGCAGAAAAATAATATACAGACAATTAAAAAACACGGCGACAGTCTGGGTTCTGTTCGCAAGAGATATAAAATGCACACCCAGCGACAGCATGATTTCTGTTCGCAACACTGCGGAAAGATGCACAACACTGAACACCCACTTAAACACTGCACTAAAAAGGTGGCACAAATATGACATACCACACCCGAGAGCAGGTGGGGGGAAACTAGTCAGATGATGGGAAAAAGAGGGGGGAAGGAGAGGAAAAGTGAAGGGGGAGGAGGGAAAGGAGCCAATGGAAGATGAGGATCCATAAGAGGGGTGGGGGGTGCTGAGCAGACGTGCCAGGGAGTGGGGAAGGCAGAGGAGGGGAGTACAAAAGGCCTTGGGGGGGGGGGGGAGAAAGGAGATAGGGAGAGGGTAGGCGGGGAGAAAACACAGGATGGAAGGGGGAGGAAGAGGGAGCCCAGGGAAAGGACGGAGGAAAGGAGGGGGGTGAGGATCAGAGTTGATAGGAGGGATAAATGGAGGGAGAGAGGGCACCATCCGGGAGTGGGAGTTGATGGAAGCCACCTTGGGAAAGGAGATGTAGGGTGTAGAGATAGAGGGTAGGGGGGATACAACAGTGAAGACGTGGCAGGGGGCGGGGATGGGAGAGGAGAGGAGCAACCAGGGGGTGGGGGAGTTCAAGGCAGCGGGAGGTGTAGAGGATGCGGATATGTTCGAGGAAGAGGAGCAGATGGGGGAAAAGAATGAGATCATAGAGGATCCGCGTGGGGGACGGGAGGCATATACGGAAGGCGAAGCGGAGTGAATGACGCTCAAGGATCTGGAGGGACTTATAATTGCATAACTGACGCAGTACGTCCAACTTATGTGGAAGTTCCCCGCAACCACGGTCCTACCACTCGGAAGACCACAATTTAAGCCCTTTCAAACTCGTCCAGTCAGCTGTAGGAATGACGAGTGTGCTTCTGTGGCATGGCTTTCTGCTTGCTTCACACATCTGCACAATACTGAGAGCACTCCTTATTAAAGAATGCTCTAAGTGTAGTGCAAACGTGTGGAGCACACAATTGCGCACACAGATGGCGCTCCGATAGCTATGCCAGTACGCTATTTGTTGGCAAACGACGTAAAAGCCAGTAACAGTACATCTATTATCCCCCAGGTGTCACATAGCGTCGTCGGATCAAAAGCGACGCCGTCTTTCCAGGGTATTAATTTCTTTCCGACAGTGTATGTTAGATAGAAAGTAAATAATTAATGTTACTACTGATAACATAAAAATGCTACGTTTACTTACGATAAACGTTTCTGTATTGTCATTTCAGCCTGATGATGAAGTTATACCTCGGAACGTGTTGCGACATTAAATAAATTAGGCATATTAACAAAAGGCTGTGACAGGTAGCGTTCTCGGAATACCCAGTTCGTTGCTGGTGAGGTGGCATCTATGAATGTTAAATTCTAACGCCTCACGCCTACGTCAGAAGCGACGGGTGCGAAATGGCGATTCAGATCAGAGCAAAACAGGCGCCCCCGTAAGGATAATTTTACACCTACTTGCCGCGGCGGTAGCCCAAATGGGCGGCCATTTAAATTCAGTGCGTACGTTTTCTCATAAGTTGGGCGGGCGGTCACGCGTGGCGCACATCGGCTGTGCGTGCCCGGAATGCCGCTGGCGCCGAGTTATTGCTCGTTCGTAGCGCGTATTAACAAGCAGAGCGGAAGCCCGAGCTGCACCCCCTCCCCCTCACACCCCCGTCACTGGTGGTGCGTACGCTGCGGACGTGTCGCGCGCGCTCACACCCCTTTCAGCAGCGACATTTCCGTCTAATATAAGTAGCGCGTCAGAGTGACGCAACAAATTCCGTCTGTGCGAGATTCCCTTTCAGAGGCACTCGGCATCGCCGGATGAGTGGCTTCTCGTGCGGGCTCTCCACCTCAAGGGCCTATGAGAACACGGTGCATACAGCTGCTGCCAACACCATTCGGCTGCAACAGTGATACTTTTTTTTTTTTATTTACCAAATGAGGCTTTAAATCGCAGCATTCACACAGAGCTGAAAATCCTCCATTTAAAAACGCCACGAAAACCCATACTAATCTTCTGCTCACTTTACATCAGCATTGATATTAACAAGTGAAATAGTTTCCAGACCTATATATTCATTTTAATGTTAACCATTTTTCGAATGTGACGTGTCTATTGTTATACTTCATCAGCAATAATTATTTGCATTCTGCCACTGCAATAGTATACTGCTTGATACAGTTCAACAGCGCCTTTCAACAGACAGTGTTTTCATCGTCCAGTTGTTGATATTAGCTTGTACCGTTTTAAATTAAATAAAAACTCATCGAGTATGGATCCTACACAAACCTGTTCGCTTCACACACCGCCTAGCCACACAGCAGGCCACGACCTCTCCTTCAAGTTTATCTTAATATAGTTATACAATTACAATTAATCAGTATTTCAAGGATATAAAAGCTAGAGGTTGGCCAAAAAACATCTTTAAAGATACAGTGTGTCTGAGAAATGTTGCGGCAAACTTCGAGGGTTTCTAGCGTATGTCTAGAGAAACAAATCGAGAATGGGAACCTGTGTCGGGAAACGCCATCCAATACCTCTACAGAGTGTTAAAGTTATAGGCGCTGGCACCTGCAAGTAGGCCACCCCTTCGGCAGCAAACTTGACTTTGTATGCAGACAGATTGTAGACTGAATGTCTCACAGTGTCGTTTGTTATTCAGTGATCGCAGCTGACTGCCACAATCGCTATTGGAGAAGACGGGGCTATCTGCTGCGTAGAAAGGCCTTGTCCCCTATGAATGTGATGCTATGTTGCCTTGGAGATGACAGTTTGGACATGGATTCCCATCTTCATTTTATTTTTTTCATGTATGTCGAAAAACTTTGGAGGTTTTAGAAGGTTCCAGGGGAAAATTAAACTGCAGATAGAAACCCGTGCCCAAGCCTATCATCGACTGAAGCAGCAGAGTTTTGCATTCATAGGAGATGAGGCGTCCCTGCATGGCAGCTAGATCCATTTCCATTGGCGATTGCGGCAATCAGTTACGATCATAGAACAACAAGCAACAATGCAAACTGTTTCTCTTAAGAACTGTCAGCGAACAAGGTCAACTATGCTGCTGAAGGGATGGTTTAGTAGCAGGTGCCAACGCCTGTAACTTCGACGCTCTGCAGCACTGTTGGATGATGTTTCCAGAGATAGGTTTCTATCGTCGATTTTTTTTTCGCAAAACACCCTCTACAGCCTGTAAGGTGTCAGGCAAATCCAACACCTTCTATGAAAACCCTGAGATGTTAAGCAAATCCAGTAGTATGTCACATACCTCCGAATAAATCGTGACATTAAATTAACCAAAGTAATACGAGTAACGAGTGAGCAAATGGAATACCACAGACTAACACAAGAATGCCTAAATGCATGTCATACCTTCCCACCGTGAGACAGATGCAGTTCCGAGGGGAGAAATGAGAACAGAAGCCGAGAGCAGAACCGTGTTAAGCTGGAAGGCCCTACGATAAGGGACGGACACCCACGTCGCCAGCTAACCGCTAGGACCACCCCAGCCGCAGGTTTTAGCGTGAGACTTTTTCGCGTCTCTGTTACGTCAGGACCACCCCCCAGCCCATGTTAAGAGCCCTCTAGAAGAACAGTATAGATCTTACGATAACACTAAAAGGACCACACCAGCTGCAAGTTTTAGCGTGAGACTTTTTCGCGTCTCTGTTACGTTGCAAGCTTTAAAAACATTGCCCCACCACAAAAAGTATAACGTTTCTCATTGGATAGACAGAATTTTGGTAGGCAGAGCTTAAGGTTAACACTGAGACCCTGATTGGTCAGATGAAAACACAGTCAGGTAGTTTTTTTAAACCAACTTTGGTAAATTGTAGTAAGGAGAAGTTAGGAGAGAGTTGCTTCCGAGACGGCGAGGTGAGCGGAGCTGTGCTGTCCGCCGCCCCCTGACGAACACCGACAAGGTAATGAATGCACGGGATGCCGCATAACAGCGCATAAAGCTTCACTCAGAACTGCAGAAGTCTAATCTGTTACACCCCCTTTTTTTACGTAATACTAGTGTCGATCGTCAATTAAAGCTCATGGTGATTACATTTGCCACTTGAAGCAAAAATCTGAAACGCGATGATTTTTCTGTTATATAGTTATTGAGAAGCCACATCAGCCACTGTAATTTACGACAAGTTAGATAAGTAATTAAAGATAATTGAGGGTCACTGTAGACCATTTTGATAGTTTTCTCTTTTGTGAAACTTAATTTAAACCTAGATTATAGATGTGATATGGCATAGGTCATCCTTCGATCCATTGTAGAACTTGGAAAACCATTCAGGGAATATTCGTTCACATTTTTGTTGAACACAGTTGGCTTTTACCATCCTGTATTAAAACATTTCCTTTTATCAATAGTGCAATTTATAAACAATGTTTTGTGGGTAGAATAAAATTTCCAATGGTAAACTTAACTGCTTTTTCGACGTTATTTTACCAGCTAACTAAAAATAGGAAAGCCTTGAACCCCTTCCACTAAATTTAGTTAGTATTAAGATTCTTTTACAGGGAGTGCAGTGGAGCCGACGCTGAAATCATTAAGTATTTGGTTATATCATCGCTAGTCTCACTGAACTCTTCTGAACTCTACATGTCATTTGTGGGCTGGCGTCTCCTTACCAGCAACAGGTCCCAGGTTCAGGCTAGTCAATTCCCTAAAAAACACGCTCAGAACGTCGTTGCGCGAAAGTGGTAGGGAGACACGATATAGAACAAACAGACACCACGCAGAATGTTAGAAGCCCTCAAAGTTATTGCATCATTTCCGGGACATTCTGTATATGTCTGTATAAGCTATACATACAGGGTCGTACCACGACCATTAAAGTGGCCACGCTTGTTACCTACAGCTGAAGAGTGGACTTGTTCAGAGATAATGGATATTCTACCTGGCACATTAAGGCCCCATTTCACACTTGTCCGGCAGATGTTTGAACAGTACCATGTACACAGCATGCTGCCTTGACAGTTTCACTTTTATCCAGCTGCTGTCGTGGGTGGCATGCAAGGCACAGAAGCTCCCATCACTTTCTTCCTTCCAAGTCTGTCAGCACTCTAACAGCGACTTGGAATGTAAACAGATGCTGCCATAGGTTTTGGTTTGTCGCTGTGAGAAAGCAAAAGGAGAAACAGAATGCAATTGATTCTTCCAATCAGCTTAAAAAGAAATGAGTGTGATGTGTTTCATATCATATCCACTGCGCTTTGCTTCCCAGAATCATTCATACAGCCAGATCACTGTACTCAGCATTTGTGGCCCCGAATTCATCTCTCTCCCTGTTCTCCATCACCTCCACTACGGTCCCTCGGGTACAAATTCTCTACAGGTTACATGTGCAGTTGTAAGAACATTCTGCCCGCCATTTCTACATGTAATTCACGCATACCAAATGTAATACTGGGGAACACCGAGATAATCACCTAAAATATGACAGACAATCTGATTGACAATCTTGTTAAAATGAGAGAGTGGCATGCCACCTCCCAATATTTGCAGCTGCCTATCGAACCATGATAGTATCTCTTGCCCAAAGGAAACTGACGGCCACTAATGTCTATATTCCAGGCTCCAAAAATACGAAAATTGCATGGGAGAGATCAGGAATGTACGGAGGACGTGTAATGTCTTTCCAGCAAAACTTCTGCGGCGTACTTAAAACAAGTTTGGCACCATGAGGGCAGGCATTTTGTTGGGGGTATTTCGACTATGTTACAGAAGTTTCGCTGGGAAGCTCTTACACATCCTGCATACAGTTAAGATTTCTTCCCAGGCAATTTCCAAATTTTTGGAGTGCTGAAGGAAGACATTCGCAACCGTCAACTTACTTTAGATGAAGTGGTCCAAGCTTCGGTGCAATCACGGTCCTGTAGGCAACCACAAACATTTCCCCCAGAGAGCATTCAGAGTCTAGTCTTACAATGTAATAAATGTATTAACAGCTATGGCGATTATTTTTGAAATAATAAACGGTTAACTTACATTTTTTTCATCTGACAGCTGAGGGACTTCTGAACTTTTGCTTAGGGTCGGACAGAAAGTCGCTGTTCAACAAAAGATTTCACCTGGACCAGGTGGCAGTCCATCGCTAAGGCGGCTAGTTGCAGAAAGTTGATGACGGAAGCCATTTAAGGGAGACTGCTGTAAAGAGAGCTTTTATGCAAACGGTGGAAAGATCATAAGACACTGTGCATTCTCATATTAGAAGCTAGGGCGATATGGACAAGGTGCTGATGTAGGTGTTTAGTGGAGGCAAGACTGTAACCCTCTCTGACGCCAGGAAATCGCCAGGCTCTTTAGCAAGCGGCAAAAACATATATTTAGGGAGCACGACTGTCTGGGAAGCTTAACAGCCTTCTTTCAGAAACTGGAAATGGTTGGCCCTGAAAAATAAGATCTCTCCGTATATGAGGGACTGTGGTCCCGTCTAGGTAGATGTTTTTTGCCAGAACATGACCATGCTTACTGTGAGAACGGCACCTCCCTAGACTAAAATCTTTTTTTAGACAAGAGAGATTTGGAGACGCTAATTGGCTCCTCTCAGGATATACGAAGTAGAATATTGCTTCCCCAGCGCGAGTAGAGGATAGTTTGAGTGGCCTTGTGCAAACTGGGGGCGGTTTCGTTTTTGTTAATTCAGCTCCCATACTGAGGCTTGTTGGAAAGTGGTTGTGATTCTTGCCCTTGCTTCATATTTTGTTCTTCCACTGGTAGAGAACTTTAGGTCTTTCCCTAGTGAGTGAGACTTCTGGTCTGCATCTTGTGGTGGATTAAAAGCCAGTGGCTGTCTGACATTTGACAATTCAAGCATGCACCGTAGTGCCTGTAAGTCAAATTGGTATGGCTAGACCAGCGAACAGGAGCGTCTCACACTGAACTCTGCCGGGATTTTAGGGCTCTTATAGAGAAGTTTCCCGCGTTCTGATAATCAGAGCGCCGGACGACGTAGTTTACAATTTTTTGTGGACTCGTCTGAACATTACAGCTGCCGCAGGGCATCGCTCCTCGTCCACAACGTGCCGTTCTCTGCTGCTGCCTGAATCAAGGTGAAAAGTAAAATAATACTGCACTGGCTTAGAGCTGTTAAATGATAATCACAGCTCCCTATTCTCAGGGGAACCATAGTTCGTGGTATACTTGGTCGTAGTTAGTTCTATTAGAATGGAGTTGCGCCTCACAGTGGATTCATGTAAACAAAGTGAGACTGCATTTTAATTCAGGGGAGCATTTCGATAGCTTCCACCCAAATGTACGTTTTGCCAACCAAACAACATTCCTTTCCTGATTTGTGTTTGTCATTTTTATGTAAAATTTATCAGCTAGTTGTGGTTACAAAAGGGTTAGTAAAATTTCTCATTATTTTGTAAACGTAAATATGCCACGGTTCTCATTCACACTCTCTCAGCTATTCACTGTTTTTATTTTATTGTGGTGGTACATAGGTACACTAGAAACTTAAGGTTCAGTTTTATTAAATTAATTAATTTGATTATTAATTTTAGTTGTGAAAGTGACCACAGGTGTAGGGAACAAAGCTGCCCTGAGTAAATTCACTAATTGATGCTCCTGTCTGACTGCCATTATCTTAATACCTAAAACAATACCAAGCCAAACAATACGATGCCACAGACACAATCGAAACAAGACTGAAACTGACCGCAACTAGTTTGATAAATCTGCTACCGGTGAGACAATCAAATATGTATATGTGTTAAGCGGTCAAAACTACACACCGTTTTGGATAGTTTCACTCTTGTTTCGATTGTATCTGTGGCATCGTATTGTTTGGCTTGTTATTGTTTCAGGTGTTAAGATAATGATTGTCAGATAGTGTCCGGGGATCGGCCTGCTAAGAAGCCCATCTTGTTTACGGGTTGGCAATAAGGCGCCAAAAGACTGAGGGCAGTGCTCCAGAATTGGTAGCACGTTCGTGCGCTGCCATGCTGCAGCCGGTTGACGTCACGCCGGCGGTGGTCGCACAGACAGGAGCGGCAATTCGGTTTCCCTTAAGGCTATTGAAGGCCTTGAAGACACTGTCTTCTAGAGGGGAACCCAGCTTGGTGACAGTCAGCTGGATTGAGTCTGGGGACTGGTAATCGGTTAAGTTCAGACATTACCTTCTGGTCTTAAGGTTCTGGTAGCTATTTAGTTGTCAGCTTCGGATAGTCCCTTCAACTCTCGTCACCTTGTGAAGCTTAGCTCAGTGCCTTCTACTGTGTGGGGATGTCGGGTTGTCTGGGTCCTGTTTGCTCTGCATTGTCCGAGCAGCTATCTCTCTATTTTCTTTGCTGGCTTAGCAATGGCTATGAATTGATCGTCTTGACGGACTTAGGTCGATCTCATCCCGGAGCAGGGATGTCGGGTAGCCAGTGGGCGTGTTTCTTCTGCAGGGGTGGATTCGACCGAGTGTTTCGCTTGCGGTTCCGGCCTTTCTCTTTTCTTTTTTTGGTCATCAGTCCATTGACTGGTTTGATGCGGCCCGCCACGAATTCCTTTCCTGTGCTAACCTCTTCATCTCAGAATCTCAGAGTAGCACTTGCAACCTACGTCCTCAATTATTTGCTTGACGTATTCCAATCTCTGTCTTCCTCTACAGTTTTTGCCCTCTACAGCTCCCTCTAGTACCATGGAAGTCATTCCCTCATGTCTTAGCAGATGTCCTATCAACCTGTCCCTTCTCCTTATCAGTGTTTTCCACATATTCCTTTCCTCTCCGATTCTGAGTAGAACCTCCTCATTCCTTACCTTACCAATTCCACCTAATTTTCAACATTCGTCTATAGCACCACATCTCAAATGCTTCGATTCTCTTCTGTTCCGGTTTTCCCACAGTCCATGTTTCACTACCATACAATGCTGTACTCCAGACGTACATCCTCAGAAATTTCTTCCTCAAATTAAGGCCGGTATTTGATATTAGTAGACTTCTCTTGGCCAGAAATGCCTTTTTTGCCATAGCGAGTCTGCTTTTGATGTCCTCGTTGTTCCGTCCGTCATTGGTTATTTTACTGCCTAGGTAGCAGAATTCCTTAACTTCATTGACTTCGTGACCATCAATCCTGATGTTAAGTTTCTCGCTGTTCTCATTTCTACTACTTCTCATTAGCCGGCCGCGGTGGTCTAGCGGTTCTAGGCGCTCAGTCCGGAACCGCGCGACTGCTACGGTCGCAGGTTCGAATCCTGCCTCGGGCATGGATGTGTGTGATGTCCTTAGGTTAGTTAGGTTTAAGTAGTTCTAAGTTCTAGGGGACTGATGACCACAGATGTTAAGTCCCATAGTGCTCAGAGCCATTTGAACCATTTTTTGAACTTCTCATTACCTTTGTCTTTCTCCGATTTACTCTCAAACCATACTGTGTACTCATTAGACTTATTCATTCCGTTCAGCAGATCATTTAATTCTTCTTCACTTTCACTCAGGATAGCAATGTCATCAGCGAATCGTATCACTGGTATCCTTTCACCTTGTATTTTAATTCCACTCCTGAACCTTTCTTTTATTTCCATCATTGCTTCCTCGATGTACAGATTGAAGAGTAGGGGCGAAAGGCTGCAGCCTTGTCTTACACCCTTCTTAATACGAGCACTTCGTTCTTGATCGTCCACTCTTATTATTCCCTCTTGGTTGTTGTACATATTGTATATGACCCGTCTCTCCCTATAGCTTACTCCTACTTTTTTCAGAATCTCTAACAGCTTGCACCATTTTATATTGTCGAAAGCTTTTTTCAGGTCGACAAATCCTATGAAAGTGTCTTGATTTTTCTTTAGCCTTGCTTCCATTATTAGCCGTAACGTCAGAATTGCCTCTCTCGTCCCTTTACTTTTCCTAAAGCCAAACTGATCGTCACCTAGCGCATTCTCAATTTTCTTTTCCATTCTTCTGTATATTATTCTTGTAAGCAGCTTCGATGCATGAGCTGTTAAGCTGATTGTGCGATAATTCTCGCACTTGTCAGCTCTTGCCGTCTTCGGAATTGTGTGGATGATGCATTTCCGAAAGTCAGATGCTATATCGCCAGACTCATATATTCTACACACCAACGTGAATAGTCGTTTTGTTGCCACTTCCCCCAATGATTTTAGAAATTCTGATGGAATGTTATCTATCCCTTCTGCCTTATTTGACCATAAGTCCTCCAAAGCTCTTTTAAATTCCGATTCTAATACTGGATCCCCTATCCCTGGGGGACTGATGACCATCGCTGTTTAGTCCCCCTTAAACATCCCAACAACCACCACCACCCCTATCCCTTCTAAATCGACTCCTGTTTCTTCTTCTATCACATCAGACAAATCTTCACCCTCATAGAGGCTTTCAGTGTATTCTTTCCACCTATTTGCTCTGTCCTCTGCGTTTAACAGTGGAACTCCCTTTGCTCTCTTAATGTTACCAACGTTGCTTTTAATGTAACCAAAGGTTGTTTTGACTTTCCTGTATGCTAAGTCTGTCCTTCCGACAATTATATCTTTTTCGATGTCTTCACATTTTTCCTGCAGCCATTTCGTCTTAGCTTCCCTGCACTTGCTGTTTATTTCATTCCTCAGCGACTTGTATTTCTGTATTCCTGATTTTCCCGGAACATGTTTGTACTTCCTCCTTTCATCAATCAACTGAAGTATTTCTTCTGTTACCCATGGTTTCTTCGCAGCTACCTTCTTTGAACATATGTTTCCCATCCCAACTTTTGTGATGGCCCTTTTTAGAGATGTCCATTCCTCTTCAACTATACTGCCTACTGCGCTATTCCTTATTGCTGTTTTTATAGCGTTAGAGAACTTCAAACGTATCTCGTCATTCCTTAGTACTTCCGTATCCCACTTCTTTGCGTATTGATTCTTCCTGACTAATGTCTTGAACTTCAGCCTACTCTTTATCACTACTATATTGTGATTTGAGTCTATATCTGCTCCTGGGTACGCCTTATAATCCAGTATCTGTCTTTTAGAAGTTGCTAGTTGGTTTATTTCGGCGTATCACCCCCAGGTTCTTGTATTTTACATCACGTATTTTACACCCTGTTTTTAACGTACTTCCACCTCACTACACAAATTTAAATTACTGGTGTCACTGAGTTGCTGCTTTGCCTGACCGTGAGCGGCGTTAGCAGCGCGTATCGATATATCCCCTCTCGTAGTATCTCTGCTCGACTGCTATTTCTTCCCGGTCGTTGTCTGTCGTAAGGGAGTTCGGGTCGCGAGTTCGGGTCTGCTAGTCAGTTGGAACGCGTCTTGAGCGCAGTCAGGACCTGCCAGTCGAGGAGTTGCAATACGGAACTAGTGCCGTCGGGTTGGAGTAGCAGTGAGGTCCGCGTCTACATGGCTCGCCCATTCAATTGCCGACACGCATCACTTGAGCCGGGCCACGGTCTTACTGGGTCATCAGTCGGTCGTCCTACCGGAAGACGCATTTTGACTCACCGATCGTTCATAAGTCGGCTGTGTGTGTCTGAACCGATTCTCGATTTATCTTCGTGCGTGCTTAGTTTTTGAGTATCGTTCAGGTCTTCGTGCAAGTGTTTGTCAGGTTGTGTGTGTAGTGGCGTTATTTCCACTGACGACTATTTTACATGTTGTCGGCATTCTGAGGGAGTCGGTCGGTTGCTGCGGACCAGGGAGGTTATCTCCGCGCGGTACAATCGGCTGGGTCGGTTCGCGGTCCCTGTGCAATGTCTGAGCGTGTGTGGTGGAGCTCTCCGATCGCTACGAGCTTCATGGTTCACCGTCCCAGTAGTGGTTTCAACAACCAAAGCCACGTCCATTCATGTTGTGGTAGCAATTAACGTAGTGAAGTGGAAGTACTTAAAAACAGGATGTGAAATACATGATGGCGGGAACATGAGCCACGCACGTATATTCACATTTGAAGGTTATTGAGAAGGTAAAGCCTTTCTTTATATAAAAATGATGACATTTAGCATCAGACAGACATATATTTATGATTCAAGCAAGTAATGACTTGCAATATACAGTATTTCCCTGTGGGCATTGACCGTCTTGTCTCACAAAGAGATAGCCCATATTCACAGGTATGGAGACTTCTTTTAAAATTATAAACGGTTTGCTTACTTTTCCTGTCTCATGCTTATTTAACTGCCCTTTATATTTCAGTGTATGGCAAGGTATCAATGAGTTGTATTCGGCACATCATAATTCATTGGGTAACACCTGAAATAACAGAAGAGTACAGAAATATATAAATCATACATTTCAAAAGTAATTGATCATTTATTTATGGGTAACGTTATTGAGAAAATGGGTTTATAACAATACAAAATTTCAAACAAAATGACTATTTTATTGGAAATGTAGTATGGGTTGCATAGATCAGACCAACTGCGCCATGGAACACCACTGCAACAACCAAGTACGCTTTTTCTGAAAATAGTATATTTATCGGACAGTGAGTAGAATAAGCTGTAAAAATAATTTCTTCCATAGCAACACCTTTTTGTGACTCCATTGTTAAAGAATCCGCGGACACACACATAGCAGATAAATTGATGAGCCGTGATAGTGGGTACCAGTTGTCTGCTTGGAACTCCATCTATGTGCTCTACAGGAAAACGACAGTGCGCCGATGGGCACAGCGAGAGCGGAAACCCTTAAGACTGGAGAATTTCACGTTCCTACCGAGTCAACGCCTCCCGCTGGGCAGGGTGATCTACAGAGCGCTGCAGTCCCAATGTGTCTACAGGCGGCTGCGGCGAGCTAAAGAGGGTGCGATTAATTTCGCATAGCTTTGCAAAAGTTCCTGAGGATGACCGATGCTACGCTGCCACGCCTAATGACACAGCCGAGAGAGCGGCTACCCGGGCCACGCGGATGTCATGCGCTCGCACTCACTTGCACATACGCCTACGCTTTCTTTACCATTACACCTTGGACTTTCTCCCTCTTTCTTCGTCATGACAGTTAACAGTCAACATCATCAGCTGTAACGAGTCCTATCAGTTCAACCGCTCTATTCACTTAAGAGACCCCAACGTGTTTTAGGATTTTAGCTGCAGTTGGAATGCAGGTTTTATTTCATCAACTATTCATTCTTGCAAATTTACAGTTCCACAGCTAAATTAATGACCTTCAGTAACATTCAGTATTAGATTATCACTTTAATCTTCGTTATACATAATAAAACTCAATTGTTGTGGTAATACCCGTTAAATACATCGTATACAACACATCGTATACTTCTAGAAACCAAGGAAACCAATAGATGAAAAAGAAATATTTCTATTGGGTTGGTGCATAAGTTCATGGGGTTTTGTTTCGCATGTTGGTATTCTGGCTGCTATGGGTTTACTTACCGACTGCTTCTTTTTATTTGTAATTCCTTGTTGCTCTTTGAGTTTAAACAGGGTGGTCCATTGATCGTGACCGGGCCAAATATCTCACGAAATAAACGTCAAACGAAAAACTACAAGGAGCGAAACTCGTCTAGCTTGAAGGGGGAAACCAGAAGGCGCTATGGTTTACTTTCGCGTCTTTATATGCATCATCAAGATAGTCCTGCAGTTGTCTTAGTTTAAATCTTGGGATTATACTTCCATAGCTCTGAGATAACCACTTGCCCAGCCCCAGAGAAATTCTGGTTATCATGACAGCGATAGTGTCGTATTTCTCGTCGAAATGGAAGTGTTTCTGACGGAACATGGCTTTGTGAATATACTGGTGCGATGGGACGACATCAAACGGCTTATGTCAAGATATTCTTCAACGCAAATGAAATGTGAGGCAACCTTTTCGTTATGAAAACCACTAATCCAAAATGCCGGGAATCAGTGTGAATAACCCAGTTACATACGGGAAAAAATCTGAATTGAAAAAGTATTAAATAGACAGACGTTCTCGCTAACCCCACCCTGCAGTATGTTAAAAGATGTGACGGATCGCGAATTGCCACCGTACTGATTTATTCTGAGAGGTGACCTCGCGATTTAGTTCCCAGACAGTGTTGAATAAAGCATCTTCTGAGAGATCAACAAAGTGCCGGGACCTTGGGGGACCTTGTGTGTATTAACTGTGTTGGGATTGTTACATAACACTTTCACTGACTGACCTCTGGTGCCACCAATAGAACCGGTGGACAAGTAGTCAGCCACTGGCAACGAGCAACCGACCGCAACACGATAACGCGGCAGGTGTCACAGAAAACACGTCTGTGCCGGGTGCAGATTGAAATCCTGTAATTATATCGCTAATTAAGAGTCTTGTATGAACTGCTCTGTTATAAACTATCCAGCGCCCAGAAAGATTTCATTGATATTGTTTTAGAATGTACTCGCGTGATCTAATGATAGCCAGGGACTCAAATGGCACCTACATGCAAAGAACTGGAATTTGTGTTAAAGCTATAATTTGTGATTTGGTTTTGGCAGACTGCCTTTATAAAGATAACTTTATTATTATGTACGCTGTGTGAAAATTTAGGACCGGGCACTTCTAGTTCAGTTGTAATTTAGAATCCTTTATGAAGACGTGACAGATTATTTACTCTTAAGAGCAGCTAGATACTTTGTGGAGATGGGGAATTTTTGCAATCGCCGTAGTTGCGAGTTTTCTCTACACTCATCCTCGGAGTCACATCCATACATATTATAAAAATATATGTATGTATGTGTGTGTGTTCCACATCTCCTAAACCACAGAACCGACTTCAACCAAACTTGGTACACATATCACATACTGTCTGGACATAATCGTTCTGGGGTGAGAGCCACTTTCTTATCGAAGGGGCTGGGGAAACGGCCTCATCTCGCGTGGCATTTCGGGTTAAGTATTCGCTACTAATTCTATTCGAAACACGTTACGCAGAAAATGTCCACATAAGTCGCTGAATGCACATACTAAAATATATCATTGTACAACACGGATATACGACGTCATAAAAACTGAGATAACTGAAAAATTGCCACATTGTACTTGACGTTTTAATTTATTACTTCTTTGTCGGTAATTAAATTCACAACACATTTCGCTGACAGCAGACACATCAACACCGGGTGTACCTGCAAAATTCGGTCATTGTACGACACGTAATTCAGGAAATATGTTCTCATAAACATGGAACTGCAGGGCAAAATTCGTTAGAGGTACAGGTGAAATATGTGCACAAATACGTGTGAATTATTTGACATCCGTGGACGCGGGCAACTAAAACTCCGTCCGAACAGGCCTTGGAAGGCCCAACGGTACCTACCGGCCCCCGTATCATCCTCAGCCCACAGGCGTCAGTAGATGCGGATATACTCGTAGAGGGCCATCTAGTCAGCACACCGCTCTCCCGGCCGTATGTCAGTTTACGAGACCGGAGTCACTACTTCTCAACCGAGTAACTCCTCAGTTTGCCTTACATGGGCTGACTGGACCCCGCTTGCCAACAGCGCTCGGCAGACCGGATGATCACCCATCCAAGTGCTAGCCCAGCCCAACAGCGCTTAAGTTGGCTGATCTGACGGGAACCGGTGTTACCACTGCGGCAAGGCCATTGGTTGGACCCAGGCAAAGCCACGGGGAAAAGTTCATCCAACCCCTGGAATGATTTCAGTCAAATTTAGTACATACATTGGTTACAATCTGGAAAGAAATACTGTGGGGGTGAGAGAGACTCCTTGCAGATTGAAAAACTAAAATTACATCGTTAATTAAGAGTCTTGTATGAACTGCTCTGTTGGAAACTATTCAGCGCCCAGAAAGATTTCATTGATATTGTTCTAGAATATACTGACGTGATCTAATGATAGCCAGGGACTCAAATAGCGCCTAGATTTAAAGAACTGGAATTGTGTTAATGCCGTAATTGGTGATCTGGTATTGGTAGACTGCCTTTATTAAGGTGACTTTATTATTATGTATGCTGTTTGGAAATTTAGGACTGGGAACTTCTAGTTCAGTTGTAATTTAGAATCCTTTACGAAGACGTGACAGATTATTTACTCTTAGGAAAAGCTAGATACTTTGTGGATATGGCAAATTTTTGCAATCACCGTAGTTGCCATTTTTCTTTACACTCATCCTCGGAGTCACATCCATACATATTATAAAAATGTATGTATGTGCATATGTGTGTTCCACATCTCCTCCTAAACCACAGGACTTCAACCAAACTTGGTACACATGTCACTTACTGTCTGGAAAGAATCGCTCTGGGGTGAGAACCACTTTCTTATCAAAGGGGCTGGGGCAACTGCCTCATCACGCATGGCATTTAAGGTTATTAAGTGTTCGCTACTAATTCTATTCGAAACACGTTTCGTAGAAAATGTCCACATAAGTTTCTGAATGCACATACTAAAATACATCATTGAACAACACGGATATACGACGTCATAAAAACTGAGATAACTGAAAAATTGCCACATCATACTAGACGTTTTAATTTATTACTTCTTTGTCGGTAATTAAATTCACAACACATTTCGCTGACAGCAGACACACACAACACCGGGTGTATCTGCAAAATTCCGTCATTGTACGGCACGTAATTCAGGAAATATGTTCTCATAAACATGGAACTGCAGGGCAAAATTCGTTAGAGGTACAGGTGAAATATGTGCACAAATACGTGTGAAATATTTGACATCCGTGGACGCGGGCAACTAAAACTCCGTCCGAACAGGCCTTGAAAGGCCCAACGGTACCGACAGCTCACAGGCATCAGTGGATGCGGATATAGAGGGCCATCTAGTCAGCACACCGTTCTCCCGGCCGTATGTCAGCTTCCGAGACCGGAGCCGCTACTTCTCAATCAAATAGCTCCTCAGTCTGCCTCACAAGGGCTGTGTGCACCCCAGTTGCCAACAGCGCTCGGCAGACCGGATGTTCACCCATCCAAGCACTAGCCCAGCCCAACAGCGCTTAACTTCACTGATCTGACATGAACCAGTGTTACCACTGCGGCAAGACCGTTGGCTGGACACAGGCAAAGCCACGGGGGGAAAGTTCACCCTGAACCCCTGGAACGATTTCAGTCAAATTTGGTGCGTATATTAGTTACAGTGTGGAAAGAAATACCGTGGGTGTGAGAGGCTCGTATAGGTGGTGCTGAGAGCGTGGAGAGAGAAGGGGAGAAGAGGACATCGATAGAGAAGGAAATAGGAGGAGATGAATAGAGAAGTGAGCGTAAGAGATGGGCGCAGAGAGGGGGAGGAGGTGATGGTCAGAGAGAGAGTGAGGAGGAAATAGAGAGAGAGAAGGGAAAGGAGGAGATGGGCAGAGAAAGGAAAGAGGAGATGGACAGACAGAGTTGAGTGGAGTGCGTGAACTGTAAGGGGGATGGGGGGGGGGAGGAAGAGATGGACAGGGAGAGAGGGAGGAAGAGATCTACAGAGGGGTAAGGACGACTGGGCAGAGGAGGAAGGAGTAGATGGACAGAGGGGCGGGAGGGAGCAGATTGACGGAAAGAGGGAGGAGAAGGAGATGGACTAATAGAAGACTGGAGTATAAACACGCCCGGGTAACGCCAGGTGCGCAGCTAGTGCTTTATAATTCCGGGCTTTTAAGCTACTTGAGAATGTCGCTTTATAAGAGCATGTAGTTAAAGCCTCTCTTGCGGGGGATTTTCTTGGGTCGATGACAACACGTGAGTGCTTCCAAGTTCGGAGAGACGTGTTGATGGATCATCCAAGGTTAGTCACAGCCACCCGACAGATGACGTGCCACAAAAGAAACGAAAAGATGACAGGAAACAAAGTAACTACCATAATTGCGTAAAACTCAAAGGAAATATTTCGAATTTCAAATGCAGTAAGTGGTAAATTACACACAGAGAGAATACGAGTTGTTAACTAAGCATGTGAGTTTTAGAGATTCGTTGTATGGGGCGGCATAGATCGTGGCGCCTCCCTGTTTATCGACAGCATGTAGGTCGACGGCCACAGGTTTGAGGCGGTTCAGTTCTGGCGTCTGTCGATCCCTGTTCTCGCGTCGCGACTGAATTGATGGCAAGATTATACTCTACTATTCCGACTCCAAGGTAATGGAAGCGAACATGTTATCTGTTTTGGTGTCAGGCTGCTGCGCCACATTGACAAAGAGCGGATAGGCCACGGTAGGTGAAAGAGAAACTAATGAGAAACGACTGAGCAATGAATGTGGCGGAGAGTGGTAGCTCTGGCCGTCTTACAACCTGTATGGTGAGCGCCGACAGCTAAAACACAGTCCACGTCGCCAACTTTACAGGGAAGGTGTGCTGACGTACACCTTATAACGTCGCAGTCTGGCTAACTAGCGGTAGAGCTGTATACAGGGTGTTACAAAAAGGTACGGCCAAACTTTCAGGAAACATTCCTCACACACAAAGAAAGAAAATATGTTATGAGTACATGTGTCCGGAAACGCTTACTTTCCATGTTAAAGCTCATTTTATACTTCTCTTCAAGTCATATTAATCATGGAATGGAAACACACAGAAACAGAACGTACCAGCGTGACTTCAGACACTTTGTTACGGGAAATGTTCAAAATGTCCTCCGTTAGCGAGGATACATGCATCCACCCTCCATCGCATGGAACCCCTGATGCGCTGATGCAGCCCTGGAGAATGGCGTATTGTATCGCAGCCGTCCACAATACGAGTACGAAGAGTCTCTACATTTGGTACCGGGGTTGCGTAGACAAGAGCCTTCAAATGTTCCCATAAATGAAAGTCAAGAGGGTTGAGGTCAGGAGAGCGTGGAGGCCATGGAATTGGTCCGCCTCTACCAGTCCATCGGTCACCGAATCTGTTGTTGAGAAGCGTACGAACACTTCGACTGAAATGTGCAGGAGCTCCATCGTGCATGAACCACATGTTGTGTCGTACTTGTAAAGGCACATGTTCTAGCTGCACAGGTATAGTATCCCGTATGAGGCTGGCATGTTCCGTGCTCCCTAAGACGCCAATCAATTGCTTCGAACGTCTTCCTGTCGGGACACCTTCGTTCTGGAAATCTGTCTCGATACAAACGTACCGCGCCACAGCTATTGCCCCGTGCTAATCCATACATCAAATGGGCATCTGCCAACTCCGCATTTGTAAACATTGCACTGACTGCAAAACCACGTTCGTGATGAACACTAACCTGTTGATGCTACGTACTGACGTGCTTGATGCTAGTACTGTAGAGCAATGAGTCACATGTCAACACAAGCACCTAAGTCAACATTACCTTCCTTCAATTGGGCCAACTGGCGGTGAATCGAGGAAGTACAGTACATACTGACGAAAGTAAAATGAGATCTAACATGGAAATTAAGCTTTTCCGGACACATGTCCACATAACATCTTTTCTTTATTTATGTGTGAGGAATGTTTCCTGAAAGTTTGGCCGTACCTTTTTGTAACACCCTGTATACTGACGTTACATAAAAAATCTATTTGGGCTGCGCTGAAATCCCACGGAACGCGTATTATTTGTCTCGATCAAGTAAAGCAATTACGTGCTCCCCGGTGTTTTTAAACACAGCTACACGTAGGGATATATCAGTTCCTATTCCGGTATTAATCATAGCTTCATTATATGCACAATACCAATATCCCCACTAACGTTTTTCAGTTCACTAGAGCCTGATAGTTCGTAACAGAGCGATAATTTGTTAACGCGGGAAAGAGTACTTATGCACGCCGCGTTCCTTGGACAATCAATGTCGTCGCACAGATAATTATTCACTGAGTACAGAATATTGAATGGATTGAAAGAAGTTATTAAAGCAGTAATAACACTGAATGCTGGGTTGTTGCACTGTTTTCATATCCTAACATTGCCGTAAGGAAGTAGATTTTCCTGTCTGGGTGGAATTAATGACGTATACCTCAGTCCAAGATATTATGTCCATTATTAATAGTTTCTAATTTTGGGTAATGTCCAGTCTTTTATTGAAAATATTCAATTTAAGACAATTTCGAATCTTTCACTATCTGGATTCTACGTCACATCCTATTTGAAGTTACTGATTTACTTCTTACAAGTTCAGTGCGTCGTAGCAGATCACAAATCTTTAGCGTTCAGAAAACAATCTCGTCGCGCCCACGTATACGAGCACACGCTGAGGTACGACTTGCTCCCGCAAACTCTCGTAACACAGAAACAGTGCACGGCTCTTTCTTAGGTATTACACACGATTCTCAAAGAGTACTCATAAGGAGTATTCTTTGAGATCGTTCGTCCTACTCCGTGAGTTCTAATTACGGTACTTTGCGATCTACTATGATTTTATTTTGAAACTAAGGTACTTGGTACTGAATTTCTTTTCTATCTACGTGCTACTATTCAAGCAACATTATTCCAAAAGGGACATTTTTTTCTCTTTTTTTATGAAATTTGGAACTTTTGGGCTTTGGGATACTATTTTTATATTCTTCATTTTTCGTCCAAAGGAAGCGGCGTTACAATCTGTTACGTCGTGACGGCGGAGGCGAGGGCATTTTCAGCTCTAGGGTTGCCCTCTTCTCGTGGTGCCAACACGTGGACGAGAAATGTCTACGTGGCGCGAAAAAATTTGAACGGAAACGGCTTTTACTGACAGTCAACGCCGTATTACGATATTTAACAAAAGTGATTTATGGCAATCACATAATTTTTCGGACATAATTGTTTGGCAGTAGGTCTACTATCCGTCCATAACACTGTGGTAGTCTCAGAATTTTGATCATTGTTAATTTCTACATCTACAAGATTATTCTGCAATTCACAACTGAATACCTGGTAGAGTTTTCATCGAACCACCTTCACGCTACTTCTCCACCGTTCCATTCTCGAACAGCGTGCGGGAAAAACGAACACTTAATACTCTCTGTGGGAGCTCTGATTTCTCATATTTTAGCGTTATGATCGTTTCTCCCTATACAGGTGGACGTGAGCAGAATTTTTTCGCATTCGCAGGAAAAAGTTGGCGATTGAAATTTCACGAGAAGATCCTGCCGCGAAGAAAGGAGCGTTTGTTTTCGTGATTGCCACCACAATTCACTTATCATATCTACGGCACTCTCTCTCCTATTTCGCGATAATACAAAACGAGCTGCCCTTTCCTGAACTTTTTCCTGTCCTCTGTCATTCGAATCTGACGCGGGTCACAAGCCTCACAGCAGTACCCCAGAAAAATGCGGACAGGCGTAGTGTAGGCAGTCTCGTTAGCAGACCTGTGGCATTTTCTAAGGGTTCTGCCAACAGATAGTCTTTGATTTGCTTTCCCCACAACATTGTGATAGTTCCAGTTTAAGTTATTCTTAATTGTAACTCCTAAGTAAATAGGTGTATTTTCAGTTTTTAGATTTCTGTGATTTATTTTGTAACCGAAATTTAGAGCATTCCTTTTAACACGTATGCGGATAACTTGACACTTCTAATGATTTAGAGTCAAATGCCACTGTTTGCACCATACAAATATCTATTATAAATCATTTTGCCATTAGTTTTCGTTATCTGATGACTTTACAAGACGGACAGCATAATCTGCGAATAATCTAAGAGGTCTGCTCAAATTTTCTCCTACGTCGCTTATGTAGATAAGGAACAATAGATGCCTTTAATGCTTTCTTCGGGAGCACATCTGACGCGTTACTCCATAGGCAGTCAGTTTCATTATAAGTCGCTTGTGAGGAACGGTGTCAAAAGCCTGTTAAAAATCTAAAAATACGGAATCAATTTGACATTCCTTGCGGATAACACTGCTATATTCGAGAGAATAAACAGCTATTATGTTTCCTGAATCCCTGCTAAATGTTTTTCAGTTAATTGTTTCCTTTGAAGTAATTTTTGGAAGAGATTTGGTTATTATGTTTGTGTACTTGGTTAATGCAGATGTAGTCCACCCGTAATTACGGTCATTCTATTCGTTATTTCGTTAGCTGTGGAAGTGTGTGATCGGAATCAAATTATGACGTGCCCTTTCTTTGAGTGGGACGGTTGTAATAGTTGACTTGGCCTCACCAACGTGAGTCTAAAACGCTCTGGAAAATTCTACGATCGACATAACGTATCATAAAGAATACCTTCTGATACTGAAGATACAGAGTTTTTCACAAAACATTGTCTTCCTTTCAGTTTCTTTCACGTTCTGGCTTAGAAGCAATCCCTCTAGATAGGTTCTTCTAATAGCCTTCTTTCTTCACTCGATTGGTATTTAACTTAGAATAAGTTGTTGTTTGTGTCTAATAGTAAAGTACTCAGCAGTTCACCTCCAAAGGGATGCTGCCTAAAGGTACACTGGAAACATCACCATGATCCTGCTTCACAGAAACTGGGCATAATTAGCGGTAACTTGCATCTTTGAGTCAGTCCAATTCGGATAGCTAAATTTCGTGACTAACGCCTACAAAATACTGTTTGTCTTCGAGCCTCAGCCCCCAAAGGGATTCAGTTTATCATAGACGGAAGTACTTACATACCGATGCGATTAGTTGACAATTTCCGTGATTTCGCGTAGTAAATTTGCAGTACTGCTTTCAACAGCGTGTCAAAAAATATTACCTCTAAGCTAACTCATCTGACGGTTGGAACGGCATCAGGGTGCTGAGCGGAGTGTTAGAAGACCAGTGGGAAGTTAAATGCGAGCCGTTAGCATTGCTCCGATCGAGCAAAGCTTTCTTTGAAACTTCTTACTTGACATTAATGGCCGGTTAAATAAAATTAAAGGCCGAACTGAAAACTAGAGAGAGAACAGCTTTTATCCCTAACGCCTTACTATACCTGTAATGTTTCACTCGTGGCTATTCCCAGTGAAAACGCTTTCCCTTTATTTTCGTAAAGGAACGAGAAGCAACTAGAAACCTTAAAAGAATAGTGTGTTGATTGTGGAAGTCTGATTGCAACTGCAGATAGTGTCTGCTTGAATTAACAAGAAGGACAAGTCTCTGTTTGTTTGGACAGTAAATACAATGAGTAACAAGTACCTCTTTGTTTAGACAGACAGTTAATGACCTTAAGTGGCCCTAGTGTACCCGTTTACATTTACACACAGCGTGTTACTTCTGTTTGGAGAGGCGACGCCAAGGCAACTGTTGCTTGGCTGTTTAATCCCTGGTCCGTGTTCATAATGCAGTACAGCGTTAGCTACGTACCCCGGCGGTTAGGTTGGTGCGCAACGTTGTCTTGCTTCCCCAACTACGTCTCTAGGGCGACGGAAGTCCAAAATATTTATGGAGTTAGCACAAAGGTTTGCAGCTCGTTTTATCACAGTGTGGAAACATCTGCCACTGTCTTATGGTGACGAAATATAAATGAATTGGTTATTGCGAAAACGACGATAAGCCATTTTTTAACATGAGTGCATCAATGGTCACGTTAACAGAAAACGAATAAGCCACAGTATACGAACGAGGAACTAATGAGACACGGGTGAACAATGAATGAGGCGCGGAGTGGTGTTTCCAAATTGAGAACAAAACGGCATTATACACTGCACCTCCAAAGAAACTGATATAGGCATGCGTATTCAAATACAGAGATATGTAGATAGGCAGAATACGGCGCTGCGGTCGGCAACGCCTGTCTGACAAGTGTCTGGGGCAGTTGTTAGGTCCGTTACTGCTGCTTCAATGGCAGTTTATCAAGATTTAAGTGTTTGAACGTGGTGTTATAGTCGGCGAAGGAGCGATGGGATATAGCATCTCCGAGGTAGCGATGAAGTGGGGATTTTTCCGTACGACCATTTCACGAGTGTACCGTGGATATAAGGAATCCGGTAAAACATCAAATCCCCAACATCACTGCAGCCGGAAAAAGATCCTGCAAGAACAGGACCAACAGCGACAAAAGAGAATCGTTCAACGTGACACACGTGCAACCCTTCCGCAAATTGCTGCAGATTTCGATGCTGGGGCATCAACAAGTGTCAGCGTGCAAACCATTCAACGAAACGTCATCGATATGGGCTTTCGGAGCCGAAGGTTCACTCTTGTACCCTTGATGACCACATGACACAAACCTTTACGTCTCGCTTGGACCTGTCAACACTATTGATGACTGTAAACATGGTGCCTGGTCGGTCGTGTCTCGTTCAAATTGCATCTAGCAGGTGGACGTGTACGGCTATGGAGACCCTACATGTCAGCTGGTGTTCAAGCTGGTGGAGGCTCTGTACTGATGCGAGGCGTGTGCAGTTGGAGTGATATGGGACCCCTGATCCGTCTAGGTACGACTCTGTAGGTGACACGTACGGAAGCAGCCTGTCTGATCAACTGCATTCATTCATGTCCATTGTTCATTTCGAAGGACTTGGAGAATTCCAGCAGGACAATGCGACACACCACACGTCCAGAATTGCTACAGAGTGGCTCCAGCAACACTCTTCTGAGTTTAAACACTTCCGCTGGCCACCAAACTCCCCAGGCACCAACATTATTGAGCATGTCTGGGATGCCTTGCAACGTGCTGTTCAGAAGAGATCTCCACCCTCTCGTATACTTACGAAATTATGGACAGTCTTGCAGGATTAATGGTGTGAATTCCATCCAGCACTATTTAAAACATTAGTCGAGTCCATGCCACGTCGTGTTGCGGCACTTCTGCGTGCTCGCTGGGCCCCTACACGATATTAGGCAGGTGTACCAGTTTCTTTGGCTCTTCAGTGTATGTCTTACATAAATATATGGCACTTAAAGCATAAATATATGGCACTTAAAAGCGAATTTGTGATATTGACATCTCAATTTCATTTCAGTTCCAGTTTATAAAACAAATTTGGAGAAAAATATGCTGTTTCTGTACTAAATGAATTACATTTGTACGAAATAAAACAGCTATACTTATTTAAGGCAGATATTTTATCACTAAAATATAACTCAGTGTAAATAACGCCGTCCGACACAAGTAAGGTGTATTACGAAACATCTCGAAATTGTACCACAGCAAAACAAATGATATAAGAAGATGATGCGAAGTTAATAAATTCGAAAAACATTGTTCGCTTTGGTTGTGGTTTTTTGTACATGGAGAAAATTTTTACTAAAAGCTTCACAACGTTTCGTACAGCACAAAAATTCTTCCTTATGCTGTATGTGGGGTTTCTTCCCCCACACGAATGAAAGCTCAGCACTTAGGGCACCATCTGAAATCCATCAGGAAAAGGTATTCGGATATTTTTCGGTCATAATGAACCAAACAGTATTCTGTCTTCTTTTGACGTTCAGCTGAGGGAGTAGCACCAACACCGACGTGAAATTTCTTTAATTTCTATCTTCAAGTTACAATGCTTTTTTGGAATCGAGGCACTGAGGGACTGCGACAGGTTCTCGATAACATGAGAAGTATGAAACTTACAATGGGAGTAGACAAGGATGGCAATCTGTTTATACCCATGTCTACTGTCAGCCTAACGAATAATAGATTGCCGTCTCAGGCACTGGAGCTATAAAATACCAATAGCTGATAGCTCTTATCCGCCTTTATTAGAAAGAGAGTCATATTTAATGAACTAGTATGTTGGTCCGCGAGTATTTTAGATGGTGAAATGTTTGCTTTATTAGATTACAGAACATAAGGATTGAGAGATGAGTATTTAAGCGAGATATCACTGATGCTGTTTCATTATATGCTTCGTGTTCAGTTGGAATACAAATGGTCGCCAGGCCATGGAGGCAAACGCTCTTTCCAACAAACTGCTTATGAACGTAAACACCGAAGTGTCCAAAGATACGCAAAATCACGAAAAGGGGACATATTGCCTTATCAAGATGTCAGAAGCATTGCTGAACAAGCAACAGCTTAACCACAAGAGATTTGGTATACAACACCGCCCGAAACATAATGTTAGAATAGATCTGGTAGCGAAGACACAGATTTGTAAGAAAATAACACTACTGGGAAATCTCTTCCACAACAAAAATATGGTTCAAATGGCTCTGAACACTATGGGACTTAACGTCTGAGGTAATCAGTCCCCTAGAACTTAGAACTACTTAAACCTAACTAACTTAAGGACATCACACACATCCATGCCCGAGGCAGGATTCGAACCTGCAACCGTAGCGGTTTTCCCAACAAAACAAGCTGTGTAGTGGCGCGGAATAGTAAAGAGTTGGAAACGTGGAATATTGTCAAAGTTTCGTTGCCTATGCCGAGAGCCAGAGGCAGTAGGTTAGCCAAGAGCTAAGAGGATTGCACATGTATGGAATGTGTCGTCACGCAGGAGCAATGGCCTGGTTACACACAACAGGCGAGAGAGAATTGCTTAGCACGCGGGTTTGTGTTAGACGGAGACTTTCGTAGAGTGCAAGACAGAGGTATAGCGTCAGCTGTACTGCATTTCACAACTTCGCGTAAGTCTGCCGCAACAACACGTAACTCTGCCGCAAGAACACCTAACGGGCGGGTACGACAGATGAATCAGCAGTATAAGTGGAACGAATGCGTTCATTACAAAAGAGCATGACGTCAGGACGTCGCTCGTGCTTCCTTTAAGTACGCCAGCTTTGATAGCAACAAGGCACTCACACTCGCAGTTAGGCTTGCAGTGAGATGTGTACTGGGTTGCTGTGTAGCGCTCAGATCGGTGAACGACATGTGAATCTTCATTAAGATGTTGCAGTAAGGGCAGCCCACTCAGCAGCAGACGTGGGGGGACAGTACCATCTCTGGTCCTCTCAGCTGCCGATATCAATCATCAACCCAGGATTAGCAGACATCGCGGCATACTCGCTCGCCGCCAATGCTGACCACATCAGTGAGTCGTCGTCGAGATCGTGCGGGGCCTAGGCCCTGTGCATCCGCCGTCACAACCGGGTGAGCTGACGACGCTGGGGGACTGCAGCCCGTTCCGCGCGTCCACCGCGGAAGAGCCACCAGGAGGAACAGGGAAGAAGACAGGGTGGAATAGAGTACACTCCGCACTACGAGAACGCCTCTCGTGCCGATAGCGTCGGGACTCCAACCCAGAGCCTTCACGCTCACCAGCTTGCTGTCCGCAGCCGAGCCGCCGCTCAGCCGGGCGCCGCCAGCTACGCGCGGCCGAAGTAACCGCTACGTCACAGCACGCGGCGCTGCGCTAGCAAGACTTGTGCTGTCCGGATCTGGTGTCATTGCTACGAGTCAGCGAGGACTCGGGGAAGGTCGTTGATATCACCAAGCCACATTGTACTCGGCAGGAATAAAGTTGTTATGAATGAATAATGTTTCTTTGGCGTTTCTGACGCTTCTACAGCCATTTCCTAGCTTCCTGACAACTGGAGAGGTCACCGCTCGGCCATCCAGTCCACCGTAGGCGACCGGGAGTCAGGGGCGCCTACAGCTGTTTATAGGGAATATGGCTACCTTTAGCAACCACACATGGTTCACGGCGACTTGGCATGCTCTCTACGATAAGGTTCAACAGCTCTCTTGGCAGTTGATCACATTCCTCAGCAAAACCAGTGTGTAGATTTGGAAGTGTCACCGATGGAGGCTGACGGGATGCGGATCGCCTCCCTACTTCATCTCAGGCACATTCTGTAGGATTCAGATCCGGAGATTTCGCTGGACTATCCATGTGGCTGAAGTCCTCATCTTCAAGAAATTCATCTACCAGAGCAGCGAAATGCGAACGGGCATTATCGTCCATAAAGAGGAAATGTGTACCAACTGCAGCCCTAAAAAAGAGAACACGTGTTAGCAGTAGTTCATCTCTGTACCTCTGACGGTTTACAGTATTTTTTCGATCACCAACGAGTATGTGCAGCTACGTATGACCATTCAATATGATGCCTTCCGACACCACGACGCCATAACCACCAAATCGGTCTTATTGCACGATGTTACATCTTCTACCAGGTCCTCTGCAGAGTAATGTGCGACGAGAACCATTTTGCAAACTTAATCAGCATTCATCTGTGAATGGCTCATTCTTCCATTCATTCATGGTGCAATTTGATGCTGCCGCTCCACAATACACTGGCCCGTCTCTGTGCTGCGTGAGCAAGATACACATGGCCGGATGTCTGACAAACAGCCCTGTTGGTCTGATCATCTTATACACAGTTTGTCGGGAAACAGCAATTCCTGAGGCAGCTGCAAGCTGTGCAGCCAATATTCCTGCAAGTATACTCAGATTTTGTCGGACAGCGACGGGTAGGTATCAGTCTTGCGGTGGTGTGGTTGTTCTTGGTGGGCATTGTTCTCGCCTATGACGAACGTCTTCCGTGTCTCGAAACTGTCACCAAAGTCTCTAAGTGACACTTTGTGTCACATCCAGATTGCAGTCTGTGTCTTGCCTTCTTCCAGGCGGTCCAGTAGTATTCAAAACAGGGTCAAAATGGTGCCTTTGTGACGTTCTTTACGTTGTCCATTTCACCAAGAGACTACCTTCTGCTCAATATGAAGGGACAAACAAGACTGAGACATCACTGGTCGCTTTTGGACACTAGTGTGTTATTCGTCTCCTGAGCTAAGACTTCGAACAAACCTACAGTCTGCTCTACTCACACTGCTGTTATTTCTCAGTTATCGTTTGCTGCTACAATATACTTCGAAAGAAACAGATACTCTAGATTAATTTCGAACATAAATCCCGTACCTACTAATCATCAAAGCCTTCAGTCACTGACACATTTACATACGCTTCAATAAATCCTTAACTTTTGTCTACTCGCAATTGAACCCGTCTTTTTGAAAAACACTGCACAGGAAAGAACATATACACTTACACATAGGAGTAACTGAGGTAAAAGTTTACATTTGAAAGTAAAAGTTTGCATTTTGAAATTAAATAAATTTCAGAATAGCATTAGATTTAAGCTATCTCTTCCAAATGCTAATAATATGAACTGTTGGGAACTTAAAACTATTTTTTTAAATTTGTCTTCCTTTCTCATTAAAGTCGGCTTATTTTTGGGGGAGATGCGGGACACATTTATACGCTCAGTGCCACAGATTAAAGAATGTATGCCACATGGTTAACATTTAGTAAGTATTATTGTTATAACTAATAATATTAGAAATCCATGTCCTTAGAAGTACTAATGGAAGCCTTAACACAGCTGGGCGCGTGTACATGTAGCCACCTCACCGCTGAGTAACTGGATCATGCGTCAGTTAGAGTACGGGGGTCAACATTGAGGAACAAGGAGCAGGAGTGAATAGTGTCGTGGATTTTCACCTTCCGGTCGTCGAGGCGATGAGAAGAAATTATAACGCGACTACGAATATTTCACTGAACTACGAGGCATGAATTATTTCTTCTACATCTACATCCACATCTACATCATTACGCTGCAATTCGCATTTAATTGCCTTGGAAGAGGGTTCTCCGAACCAACTTGAGCCGGCCGGTGTGGCCGTGCGGTTCTAGGCGCTTCAGTCTGGAACCGCGTGACCGCTACGGTCGCAGGTTCGAATCCTGCCTCAGGCATGGATGTGTGTGATGTCCTTAGGTTAGTAAGGTTTAAGTAGTACTAAGTTATAGGGGACTGATGACCTCAGATGTTATGTCCCATAGTGCTCAGAGCCATTTTTTTGAACCAACTTGAAGCTATTTCCCTACCGTTCCGCTCTCGAACAGCGCGCGGGGAAAACGAACGCCCATATCTTTCCTTGCGAGCTCTGATTTCTGTTATTTTATTACGATGATCATTGCTCCCTATGTAGGTTGGCGCCAGCAGAATATTTCCACACTCTGACAGGAAAGTTGGTGATTTAAATTTCATGAGAAGATCCTGCCGCAACGAAAAATGCCTCCTGTGGCGAGAGGACCCATCTGTGAAAAGTGTCTGTGGTGTGCAGCTATCAGCACGGCACATTTGAAATGAATGTATTCTATATCATGACAGCTGGGCTACCACGCGATTTCCACCACATTTCATAAAATGAGTAAACGAATGTGGTACAGATGCTGAGTTTGTACGTAGTGTGTGACCTTCTACTTAGATTATTAGTTAGATTTTTTGGTATTTTTATTGGGGGTTTTCAGAGTTTTTTCTTCCCCTTGGACCAGCCAGTCACGATCTGCTATTGTATTATCTTACATACTGGATAATTACTGCAAATTTATTTTAACAGTGGGTGGTATATAAAAATGACCGTTAATTAAGCCTGTGTGTTAGTGCACCTTTGTAAAAATGGACATGTTGTTCGTCTGGTATACTACCTATTAGAAACCAATTTTATCTCTTTTAACCTCATTAGTCATAAAGTAGTTTATTAGGAGCGCTGACGACCTCGATATTTATACACACAATCCAACCCATCATTACGATGATGAGCACCAGTAGATACTGAACCATCAATGGCACCATTTTCCACTTGCTCAGTCTAACAATCCATTTACACATAGTTGAGGTTTGCTCATAATTCAAACTTCTTCATAACTATGGAGCGCTGCAGGCTAAATAGCGGGCTCCAATACATACACATAACCTAGGGACAACTGAGACCATTTCTTTTGCTTCTGTTCTGTGCGACGACTCTTATCAAACGCCGGTCCTGTGCGTGCTTAGCTCGTTCACCATTGGCTACCACCTCTCTTAACCAAGGTGTTTCCTCCAACTGTCATTGCCGCGCGTAGTGGCCGCACGGTTTGAGGCGTCCTGTCACGGACTGCGCGACCCCTCCCGCCGGAGGTTCGAGTCCTCCCTCGGGCATGGGTTTGTGTGTTGTTCTTAGCATAAGTTAGTTTAAGCAGTGTGTAAGTCTAGGGACCGATGACCTATGCAGCTTGGTCTCTTAGGAATTCACATACATTTGAACATTTTTGAACTCTGTCATTCTTTAATTTCAGAAAGTACGAGTATATCTGTCGTTACATTACATGGTAACTGATGTCTATCTAATCCCTGTGCAGAAACGAGTGTACACAATATATGGACAGCCGTTACTCATTGAGTACTTCTTTACAAACTTTATGCACTATTTTTACAAGACTAATAAACATAAAGAATCATATATATACAGGGTGTAAGGGGTATAAGTGCAGATATTTTTATATATGGTATCTTAATACGTACACAACATCAGAGTGCAGCTTGTTTTTTTTTCTCTGCGTTGAGCAATCGTCCCACAAACACGTCAGAAACTTTACGACGTAATGTTCACTGAATGGCTGTACTGCACGACTAACAAGGGAAGATCCCCAAGTGCCAATACTCGATCATGATGAAATTTGCCAGGTTTGTAGAGGGTACAAAATAATGCAATACATATTTCTTTGTTCGTGTCCAGTTTCATATTTAAGGGATAAAATCGTATAATCATGTTCTGTGATAATTTTAAATTGTGCAAAATACCCCATTAATCATAATAATCAACTTTAAGGAATAAAAACTTTTGTTACAACATAAATTAGTGAAGCCTTCAAGCCACATACATCCAAGAGTAAAAAAGCTGGTTTCTGGAAAACCAGTTTTAAAAATAAGCTGTCACAATGAACTGTAAGAGTATGTTTAATGTATCTATTTAAAATATATAACATTCATTATTAGTGTAGTTATTTAGATTACTTATTTGTTTAATGTTTTCAATTGTTATTTTAACTTTTACATTCCTTTATTTTATGTCTTTTAGTTTACCGTTTCACAAGTGTGTATTTTAACTGAAATGATACAAAATCGTTAGAATAATAATGACCTGTAAACAAATGCTTAAAACACAAAGTTTTCTTACGCCATGCACACAGAATGAATGAAATTGATACACAAGACAGAGAACACAATATAAAACAAAATTCAGGAGGATTTCAAATTATTATTTATTATACCCTGACTAGTATCTGGCGTATTTCATTACATGGCTGTAGCGAAAAGAATTGATTACATACTAGTGAATGCAGCATAATAATATTGTTCCTCAAGCGGATACTGACATCAGGATCATTCAGCAGAACTAGATCTGAAAATCTTCTCACAAAGTTTTCCCAACATCGAAAGCCGTATACATCTCACTACAGTATCTGTGCAGTCGAGCCCTTTGGGATTACCGGTTGAACGCGGTCCTGGTCTTTAGGTATAATGCTCTAAAAATCGTTCCTTCACACTGACAGCACTAAGAATCTGACAATAACACAGATTTTTCTCCATCGCTGGGAGAGAAAACATCTTTCGAATGTCATTTGACCCGGTCGGACCTTTGTTTATCATGTTTCAATGCTGTCACGAGGACGTCTGGGGATCCAAAAACAGATTTTCGAATTTTCTTTCGAGACTCCCCATTAGTTTGTTTTAAAACTATGAAAAGCTGGGTAATCAATGTGAAAAAACCATTTCGAGCATCATACCCGAGGGAAAGAAACGTGTTCATGTGGTGAGCCCAAAGGACTCGGCGGCACAGGTAAAGATGTGGTACGTAGACAGTTTCTATGTTGGAAGAATCCTGTGGGAAAATTTTCAGATCTAGTTCTGGTGAATGATATTGATGTCCACTTGAGAAACGTATAATTAAACTACATTCACTAGTACATAATCAATTCTTTTCGCCACAACCTACCAATGTACTGAAATATGCCTGATACAAATCAGGATTTTTAGAGGATCAACCGAAACAATTTGAAATCCTGCTGAATTTTGTTTTGTATTGTTTCTCAGTCGTTTACATTATGTGAAGAAATTTCGTTCATTCGATGCACATGGTGTAAGAAAAAGTTGTGTTTCAAGAATTTATTTGGTATGACATTATTGTGATGATTTTTATCATAATAATGAACCTCTTATTATTTCCTTAACGAAATACCACATTTGAAACCGTAAACTATAAAACAAAAAAAAATTGAAACGTAAAGTACCAATTTAAAATATAAACCAAATGAGCTTATTTTCCAAAAATGATGTATTAGAAACCAACTGGAAGGCTTCTTTAATTTATGTTGTAACAAAAGTTTTCATTTTCTAAAACTGATTAAAGTTGGGGGGGGGGGGGGTTATTTTACGAAATTTCAAATTACCAGAATCTGTTATGCTGTTTTCAAAAACGTTAATTGCGTATCAACTTTCAAAAGAAACACATTTTTATATAACATCGTTTCGAAGCTATTTCCTCCTAACTCCTCGTCAAATTGTTTTGCTCAAGAGCCAATACTGACATTGAGAGGTGACACGGTGGGCCGGACGCGTACCGATCATATTATTAATTGGTAGTGTGTATAACATCTACATCTACATGGATAATCTGCAAATCACACTTAAGTGTCTGGCAGAGGGTTCATCGACCAACTTTCACAATAATTCTCTATTATTCCACTTTCGAACAGCGCGCCGAATAAAACGATCACCTATATCTTTCCGTGCGCGCAGCAGTACTCCAAAAGAGGACGGACATGTGTAATGTAGGCAGTATCTTTAGTAGATCTGTTACATTTTCTAAGTGTTATTCCAATAAAATGCAGTCTTTTGTTGGCCTTCCCCACAGTATTGTCTGCGTGTTCTTTCCAATTTAAATTATTCCTAACTGTAATTCCTAGGCATTTAATTGAATTTACAGCCTTTATATTTGACTGGTTTATCGTGTAACCGAAGTTTAACGGATTCCTTTTGGCACTCATTTGGATGACCTTACACTTTTCATTATTTAGGATCAATTACCAATTTTCTTGCCATTCAGATGTCTTTTCTAAATTGTTTTGCAATTTGTTTTGATCTTCTAATAAGTTTACTAGACGATAAACGACAGCATCATCTGCAAACAACCTGAGATGGCTGGTCAGATTGCCTCCTAAATCGTTTATATAGATAAGGAACAGCAGAGAGCCCGTACCAATACCTTGGGAAACGTCATAAATCACTTCTGCTTCACTCGATGACTTTCCGTCAATTACTATGAACTGTGACCTCTCTGACAGGAAATCATGAATCCAGTCACATAACTGAGACGATATCCCATAAGCACGCAATTTCACTACAAGCTACTTGTGTGGTACAGACTTAAAAGCCGTTTGGAAATCTAGAAATACGGAATCAATTTAAAATCCATTGTCAATAGCACTCAAAACTTCGTGTATGTAAAGATCTAGTTTTTAAAATCCATTGTCAATAGCACTCAAAACTTCGTGTATGTAAAGATCTAGTTATGTTTCACAAGAACAATGTCTTCTAAATGCGTGTTAGCTGTGTGTCAATAGACCGTTCTCTTCGAAGAAAATCATAATGTTCGAACACCTTATATTGTCCAAAATTCTGCTGCATATCGATATTAATGTTATGGGACTGTCATTTAGTGGATTACTCGTACTACCTTTCTTGAATATTGGTGTGACCTGTACAACTTCTCTGTCTTTGGGTACGGATCTTCCGTCAAGCTAGCGCCTGTGTACGATTGTTCGGTATGGAGCTATTGCATCAGCATACTCCGAAAGAAACTAATTGGTATTCAGTCTGGACCAGAAGACTTGATTTTATTAAATGATTTAAGTTTCTTCACTACTACTGCTAAGTTACTCATGCTGGTAGCTGTTCTTGATTCGAATTCCAGAATATTTACTTCGTCTCCATTGATGAAGGAATTTTGTAAGGCAATGTGTTTAGTAACTCTGCTTTGGCAGCACTGTTGTCGATAGTATTTCCATTGCTGTAGCGCAGAGAAAGCGTTGACATTGTCCTGCAGCTACCATACTTTACATACGACTGGAATCTCTCTGGATTTTCTGCCAGGTTTCGAGGTATAGTTTCGTTGTGGAAACTATTATAAGCATCTCGCGACGATGTCCGCACTAGATTTCGAACTCGTGTATAAGATCGCCAGTCTTGGGGGTTGCCTTGGGGGATCAGCTCCGTCGTTTGTTAATTTAGGTGATATAAGTCTCTCAACTTCTATCGATTCTATTTCTCTGAATTCAAGCTTCTCCTGATCTACACTTTTATTGTTAATCTGGAAGGAGTGGAGATTGTTTCTCAGCAAGACGCCAAGCCAATATTTATCTGCTCTTTTTTTTAAATAGGTATATTTTTCATTTATTTTTGGATGATTTGGGGGTTAAGATATTCAGTCTCGCTTCGACAACCCTGTGTTCACTCATCCTTGCATTCGTTTTGATGCTCGTTATTAGTTCAGGATTATTTGTTGCTCAACTGTTTGCTATTTGCGCGCCGCGCGGGATTAGCCGAGCGGTCTTTGGCGCTGCAGTCATGGACTTTGCGGCTGGTCCCGGCGGAAGTTCGAGTCCTCCCTCGGGCATGGGTGTGTGTGTGTTTGTCCTTAGGATAATTTAGGTTAAGTAGTGTGTAAGCTTAGGGACTGATAACCTTAGCAGTTAAGTCCCATAAGATTTCACACACATTTGAACTGTACACTACTACGCTCTAAACAATACTGTCGCGCGAATTGACAGCTCCAGTCCATAACAATAGACGAGCAGTTAAGTCACATAAGATTTCACACACATTTGAACATTTTTGAGCTATTCGCGCGGGCTTATGAACTAACTGCTCGATATAACTTTCAGATAATGCGTCTAGCACGATTTCGGAAGATGTTTTATGCCTACTTCCGTGTTTAACTGTGTATTTTCTGCAACATATCGAAGGTAAATTAAAGTCACCAACAACTATAGCTGTATGAGTTGGATACGTGTTTTAAATTAAACTCAAGTTTTCTTTGCACCTTTCAGCAACTGCATCATCTGATTCTGGTTGCCAATAATGACCTCTGTCCATACTAACTCACAGAAACGATCTGCTTCAGTTTCGCTACAAGATAAACTAATTGTTACAGCAAAAAAAACGTCACCGCAATCTGTGTTTAGCCGATACTTTCGGAACACCGTGAGATTCTTCGCAAAAATTGCGGTTGAACTTATTTCCGGCTTTAGCCAGCTTTCAGTGTCTATAACGTTTTTGTAAATCAGTGCGTTCTGTTAGCGCTTGGAGCTCTGGTACTTTCACAACACAGCTACGACAATTTACATCTGTTACAAAATAAATAAATATATATATAAATTAGGATATTATGAGCACCCAACAGAGGAACTATAGTAAGTACGCGATAAGTTGGCTGCCGGTTCCGAAGTACTGATCGTTAAAAGTCGGCACCTTTTGGAACACTTCGTGCGACTGTGATCTGTTTCGGGTTGCTGCAAGCCTCAGCGAGCCCAATGTTACGACACTGCAAATGAATGATGAAGTGTCGTGGTGCTGTCTGTGTGAGTAGAGTATTAACTGATTAATAAGTAGCTGTACTTACATTAAAATGCAATAAGCAATATGAGACACAATCACAAGTGTTCACTAAATGTTTTTAATGTCGTTTTTTTTTCTACTTACTTCGTTGTATTACCTTCATTAACTTAATGTTGCTTGCTACATTTGATGATCTCTCTATAATGCTCTTTGCTTCCGTTATCAAATTTATACCACAGGAGCTGACTGCCTCAAGTCGCGAACGCTCATGAGTTGCCACTACTGGAAGACAGACAATAAAACGTTCCCTCCTCCCCTCTCATACTTTATGCGTGCTTCTTACCCCTCTGCCTCTGAGGTAAGCTGACAGATATACTTAATTCACAGCCGCATTCATTACCGTCAATTAAAACATTACTCTCTCTGTCAGCTTTTTTGTTTTTTACTGAAAAGGGAAGCTATACACTCTTAAGAAGGCTTTAACGTTAGTCAACGTTTCTGGATTTGGCTGTTACTTGCTACATGCATATTATTATATAATATGGCTGAGAATCGTGGCCTGCACGAATACTTCACTCGAAACGCCTGTGGCCTGTGGGATGTAGTTTGGCAGCCGCTGGTACAGACTTACCGTGCTGCGTCCACACGTCAACACCTGACCTGCTGCCCAGGGGAAAATAATCATTAAGACTTGCCATATGTACTTGGAGGTACTGACCAATCTAAAAATATATGAATTGTAATGGCTGTAATCATTAGTCAGGAAATGATGCAAATACTGCAATAAAGTTGTTCAGTACACCGTCCTCAGTCACCAATAGAAGTATCTCCACTTACACTCATTGCACCCTGTATACAGTGTGTTTCCGTGAGAGCGTGCAAAGATTTAACAGAATACAGGGAATGCCCCACTTAACAATTCGAGGTGGGGAACCTGGGGTTGGAGAAGCCAGCTTAAGGAGAAAATAGGAATAAACTAAAATACTATTTACTTTTTATTTACATTAGTTGCAGTTAACTGCAAACACCATCACCGACACTACGAAGGAAATTTGGAGGAAATCTGGTCGATCAATCCATTTTTGGAGCAACCACTGACACAATGCGCTCCTTGGTCCAAAGTCAATTACACACATTGCGTAGACTCGTTGTGGATGATATGGGTATAATTGTTGTTCGTGGAGTACTCGCCATATGCTAGTATGTGCAGCGTCAAATTCACGTGTAATACAAGTACTTGTAGTGGGATCCGCTACAATACGTTGCAGCACTTCCTCTTCAAAATCGGATGTTCGCGTGGTCCTCATGTTGCCAGGTCCCTCGTTTCTTCTTTCCTATGTACCAGTCTCCCGCAATCGTCGATCGAGAGAAATAAACACTCGTCGTGACGGATGTTGCCTGTTAGGAAATCATTGCCTGTAGAGACTTTCAGCAGCGAGAGCACTGCAACATACTTCCCAATACACAAGGTGCATGTCAGTGAGTTCTGAGAAACGGCATTGCTCCATCGTACTACACTACACGTCTCTGAATAGCAATGAGTAATGAATGGGTCTGTAGTTGATTCATAGCATGTTCTGTCGTGGGACAATGAAATGCGATACAACAGACCCACCCTGTGGGCAGATAAAGTAAAAAAATACCTTCATCATGACTTCCTAGTAATCAGGCTCGTCCTCTTTGTTCCCTTCAAGGAAATAAAGAATGCACACGTAAATAAACAGCACAGTGCGTGTAAATTTATAACATGTTACTTGTAAATAAGCTGGAAAACAGTAATGCTAGACGAAGCGTTAGACGCGTCTACTTCCATAACTCCTTAAGCTGGCTTCTCGGGTCCCATGTTCCCTACTTCAAATGGTTCAGTGGAGCACTCTCTATGGCCTGTTACATTTTTGCACGCTCTTACGGAAACACCCTGTATAGGTTGTTTCAGAGTTGTTGCATAAAACTTGTAGAAGTGGTAGATCCGGTTTCGACAAACAAGTTTTGTTAGAGAGAAAATGTTCGGTGGTGCTACTGTGCGACACTAGTAATCCTGTTGTATTGGTTATGCCCCTCAGAGGTGGCAAAGCGTACGCACTCTGCTGTCCACATACACAACGTGTGTTGCCCACAGACCAGTCATCTAATCCATGTGAAACAGGTTGGGCTAAGCAAATTTAAAGTTTCTGATTTGCTTCTAAAATGTCTTTATTCGCTTAGAGACATTCATTCATTTTGGAAACTACTCTTTCGCTTTACTCTGGTAGGTAGTATACAGCATACCTGGTCAGCAGACACTCCTACTTTGGTGAAATCATGTTGTCCCAGGGCAACGAACGCTAAAGGACGCCTAGTGTTTCCAGGATGCGTCAATGAACAATTTTTCTCTAACAATGGTTGTTCCCCGTTACGTGACCTACAGCTCCTAGAGGTTTGATGCAAAAACTTTGACACATCTTACATAATTATAATGCGAGTTGTTTACAGTTCAGCATGCTACCCGTATAGTTTGTGGTCTCCCCAACCCCACTCTTGGAAATTCCCAGAATCCACAGTTTCATTAACATCTGTCATTCATCTTCTAAGCAGTTTCCCTTTTCCCTCTGGAATCCACTGCGTAACGTCTTCGACCATCTGTTGTCATCCTCTCATTCTAAAGGACTGTACCATAGTAACCACTACCACTAGTTTACATCATATTCTCTTCCATTTCTACATTTCTATCATTTTTCTAATTTCTTCGTTTTTGATGTGAAATTATCTGCAGACTCCAGCACTTTGTCTCCAGTAATCCATTTCTGTGGCTAGAACTTGATATTTTTCTCCCTCATCTTCCAAGTATCTGACTCATAGTGGTTCAAACGGCTCTGAGCACTATGGGACTTAACATCTGTGGTCATCAGTCCCCTAGAACTTAGAACTACTTAAACCTAACTACTTAAGGATATCACACACATCCATGCCCGAGGCAGGATTCGAACCTGCGACCGTAGCAGTCACGCGGTTCCGGACTGAGCGCCTAGAACCGCTAGACCACCGCGGCCGGCTATCTGACTCATAAATACATAATATTTCTGCTATTGTTTTCTATATAGCCTTTTTCGTTTTTTTCGTGATTTTATTACTCCTATCATCTATATCTTAGTAATGACTGGGAAAATTGTCTACATTGAATAGACTGTATGTGTCCGTACTCGATGTTGCGTTGCATGTGTTACAGTTTCACAATCGAATATTGTTACTGAGAATCTGTAGACTCAGTAATTAATTAATGGCTTACACAGGGGACTCCGAAAAAAGGAGAAGGAAGATGCCAAACACTTATGGCTTGTCCTTTCATATTTTTTTATCACTCTAAAGGGGTGAAAATAGGAATATGATCGGCTATGAAGGGCTGTCATTATTCTCTGCACGAATTAAATCAGATGATGGGTCTTACTCCATTTGCTGTATTTTCCAAGATCTGTTAGTTAACGTTATGTGTGGGAGAGGGGTATGGGACAGGGGAGTTCTGTGCAGCCGTGTCTGCCCGCTACTAGGAAGGTCGGCACAGGTGACAGCAGTGGTGGTTGGGGGTACTCTCTTTCACAGGCGCCCTTGGCTTTCCCTCAACTGGAGGTATGGCAACGAGTATTTTGTGCAATCTGCAAGAGTGATGCCGTGGTGCCTGGGCCAGGCCGGTCGGACTTTATCGTTCATCGCATTCTTAGAATTACAGCTCAGTGACACTAGGACATCCATCAAGCCGGCTCCTCATGTAGGCACAGTATTTTTCTCAGTCGGTTGTGGTTCTTACACCGCGGTTTTCCCATGTGCACTTTAAAAGAGCAAGCTGACTGGTCAGTAACTGGTGACACTTGCTGGCGTAACAAGACACTGCTAATTTTTGACAGTAAGTCTCTCAATAGGTATAATTCTTCATGGTGTTAGCGAGGGGTTGTCTGTAGCGACTTGCGCACTTGAGATTGGCGCTAAGGTCCGCGATCAGACACTATCGGCAGCCATCCAGCTTGGTGGCCTCGGCGCATCTTTTTCGGAGTTTGTGAGGAAACAGAATTTCTCGAGGGAACTCTTATTCCGGACCGTCGCAGGAGAAGACTTGAAATAGAGACCGGAGATCGATCAAGCCAAGAGTAGTCAGTGTCTCGATAGCCCGGATAGATTTCTTGTAGGTGCTGACATGGACCGCTGGTCAGCATAATTCTGGTTCGGTATCGCGGATTAACTGAACGTCATCCACGGCACCAGCCCGTCAGGATGATCATCAGCTCTGATTGCAACCTGAAGTGCAGCCCATCGCTGATATCTGACTCCACACGTATCGAGAATTGCGTTTGTTAAAGTATCTGGTAATTCCGGCAAAGTAGGGACTCAGTCAGGTATTTTAATGCCCACAGTACCGCGCCTTCCCCCACAACAGATCTAACATGCATGTGGGATTCTACAAATGAGTTCAGTTACTCGATCACTGCACCACAATTTAGCGAAATAGCAAACTGTTAGGATAATCAGCCCACTCACGGTAGAGGAAAGGGAACTACACACATTTGATAGGCTACTACATCAACTTTGCCAAATAATTATCCACGGAAACTTGTTATACTATCACGTATTTGAATAGCCACGTATAGTCGTAACATTTGAAGACTGGATCCATTTGTGCTTTTTATCAGTAAATCTACTCGTGATATTAAATTTCACTCTAAGTTCAGTAATTATCGACACACACTGGAATATACTGCACCTAATTTAATTTTTTGGGTTGACTATCCAGTATACTGTAAATATGTAAAGGGATCATCCCATGAATTATCACTAAAGACAGGGTCAATTGGATTTTTTTGCGTTCAGACATCTTTGCGCAGAACAGAGAGAGTGATAGTTCCTGGCGGTAGTGTTTATCTTCACAACATTGAGATACAGAATTTATTCGAGCCAGGGGACTAGTTTCATCTCGCCACCATGCACCCTTTCAAGAATAACGTAATGATCTACTATTTTGCGGTGTAAAATAAATGAAACTTAGTGAAGAGTGGATCGTGAATCCAACTCGTTTTACACGATGAGAAAGCAACAGATGTAAAAGAGGTCACCCGTAAATAGAATCTCGAAATTACCGATAAGGTAAAATCGCTAAGCGGAAAGCATAAAGTATTCGAAGGAGCAAATGTAAACACAGAGAAGAAGAGTAATAGATAGATAGATACATAGATAGACAGAGAGGGAGGGGGAGAGAGAGAAAGTGAGAGAGAGAGAGAGAGAGAGAGAAAACAAGAGGGGCGGATAATTCATTATTCTCCACAGCGATTCTCGTGCTCGAAAGTGAGATAAGATGCAAATTAACTTGCTGTAAATGGGAAACGGAAGACGCATTAGTCTTTAAAGAACATTCTTTACTGATCATCGACTCGTAAGGTGAATAGCAGGTTAGGCACTAGCGAACTTCGTTTCAAAGTAAAGGAAACTATTGTTTCTATCCACAACCGTTGGTGACTTTTACGAGAAACAGTAGTTCCCTGCCATAAACGGAGTATGCCGCTGGTTAATATGGGTGTTTATAGATATCTACTGCATTTGGTGTATGATTTATGTACAGTATTTCACGGCGAAAACTCATTTGTATGATTAGTTACCGCTTTCTCTAACAACACTGAAATCAAATCAAGCAGGAATAGACTCACCTTTCAATAACAATTAGTGATTAGTTTCTGAAAAACTATAGGCGAATTTATCAAAACAATATATTAAATTGGGACGATATCAGTTTCATTACTAACGTTGTAAGGATGTTTGTTTATCTGACCTCAACTGATACCCCGTGTCAGTCGCATGCAATGTGTATAAGCTGAATTGTTTCTCTATAAACTGCCAGTTATGCCCCAGAAACTTAGAGTGGGTGAGTCACAAATTACCCACGAGACAGGTAAATTATACATGTTCGCTCTGAAAGGATATGGAGTCGCTCAGGACGTTTGCGGAGAGACTCGAATTGGGTATCTATTGAAATCCTTGTGCAAACTCAGCTTACATACGTCGATCGACATGCCGACCAAGTTAAATAAAATTTAGTACTTAGGAGAATATCTAAAATGCATGGTAGTCAGAAAATATCATTGTTATTTAAACACAGTAGGTAGAGTAAAATACCGAGAAAATGCAGATATACATATAACTGAGTCGGGTTCTGTTCATTTTCGATTACAGATAGTTCAAATTCGTTACTGCTATTGCTATTGTGGTTCAGTTTTACGTCTAAAGTGCCCGTTTTGCATGTTTTTTATAGGTCTAAGATAAAAAACAAAACTGCCAATCAGACAATAACATTTCGCCTAAGAGTAACTTCGATAACATCTTACGGGTATAAAGAGGTTAACTGTAAAGCCCAATGAAAAATCACACGAGAGTATTTGTATCCAATATCTTCCCTTTACGAATACGTAATATACTGCGTTGTGAAGACGCAAGCAGATCGCTAAATATTTTAGTACACGTTCTACGAAGCCTGGTGTTCCCTAAAACTTCGTAATAAATTCTTGGTACTGAAATAAATAAAAAGAATTCTGTTAATGATGATGCACAAAGGACAGAGAATTTTAGTCCTCTTGGCTTTCATATTTACTGAGACATTGAAGAAACTATTACGCTTTTTAATGCGATAACGTCTTCTTTCTTAGTTTTAACATACATGTTCTGGTAATTTTACGCCAAACGACATTCTTGCTGGATAAAAGTTATCTTATAGCTGTTTGATTATGTAGTACAATCCATCATAGCAAAATGCTGTAATAATTATTTCAGTTTAAAAAAAAATCGTCTTTGCTCGAGTTATCACGACCGTTTGGGAATATGACCTTTTGTCGCTATTTGCAATAGTTTTCAGACGATAACGAGTACATCACATCTACATCTGCATGGATACTCTGCAAATCACATTTAAGTGCCTGGCAGAGGATTCATCGAACCACCTTCACAATTCTCTATTATTCCAATCTCGTATAGCGCGCGGAAAGAATGAACACCTATAACTTTCCGTAAGAGCTCTGATTTCCTTTATTTTATCGTGTTGATATTTCCTCCCTATGTAGGTCGGTGTCAACAAAATATTTTCGCATTCGGAGGAGAAAGTTGGTGATTGGAATTTCGTGAGAAGATTCCGTCGTAACGAAAAACGCCTTGCTTTTAATGATTTCCAGCCCAAATCCTGTATCATTTCTGTGACACTCTCTCCCATATTTCGCGATAATACAAAACGTGCTGCCTTTCTTTGAACTTTTTCGCTGTACTCCGTCAGTCCTTTCTGGTAAGGATCCCACACCCCGCAGCACTTTTCTAATATAGGACGGACAAGCGTAGTATAGGCAGTCTCCTTAGTAGATCTGTTACATTTTCTAAGTGTTCTGGCAATAAAACGCAGCCTTCGGTTAGTCTTCCCCACAGCATTTTCTGTGTGTTCTTTCCAATTTAAGTTGTTCGTAATTGTAATAAAAAAATGGTTCAAATGGCTCTGAGCACTATGGGACTTAAAATTTATGGTCATCAGTCACCTACAACTTAGAACTACTTAACCCTAACTAACCTAAGGACATCACACAACACCCAGTCATCACGAGGCAGAGAAAACCCCTGACCCCGCCGGGAATCGAACCCGGGAACCCGGGCGCGGGAAGTGAGAACGCTACTGCACGACCACGAGCTGCGGACGTAATTGTAATACCTAGGTATTTAGTTGAATTTACGGCTACCGTAAGTAGAAGACGCACTGCTACAAGGAAGACGGTAAAAGTACAATTTCTGGAATGGTCGTAGAAACCTGAGCAAAACAATAGATCTCCAAATAAGTATACACTGCTGTAATAGCAGTTGTGTAGAAATTCTGCATGTGACGCACTGTACAAAAGTGTTACCTGTACTTCGCACAGCACTCGACCAGAAAAAGAACGAAATGCGCTGCTTTGCAAAAAAAAAAAAAAAAGGTGACCCAGCAGTGCAGCATACACTGAGGTGACAAGTGAAGGCATAACGATATGCACATATACAGATAGTGGTAGTATCGCATACACTAGGTATAAAAGGGCAATGCTTTGGCAGAGCTGTAATTTGTACTCAGTTGATTCACGTGAAAAAGTTTCCGACGTGATGATGCCCGTACAACATTAATTAACAGACTTTGAGCCAGAAATGGTTGTTGCAGGTAGGAGAATCGGACATTCCATTTCGGAAATCGTTAGGGAATTGAACATTCTGAGAAGTGTCAAGGGTGTGCAGAGAATGCCAAATTCCAGGTATTACATCTCACCATGGACAACGCAGTGGCTGACGGCCTTTACTTATTGACCCAGAGAAGCACCATGGTGGTAACTGAGAAGCAACATTGCGTGAAATAGCCACAGAAATCAATGTGGGACGTGCGGCAGGCGGCGAAATCTGGTGTTAATGTGCTATGGACGCCGACGAACAACGCGAGTTCCATTGCTGATAGTACGACATCGCCCTCTCTTGGGCTCGTGACCATATCGGTTCGAACCTAGACTACCGGAAAATCGTGGCCTGGTCAGACACGAAGCCATGGACACAAGTTGTCAACAAGGCACTGTTCAGATTGGTGGGGACTCCGTAATGGCGTGGGCTGTGTTTATAAGGAATGGACTTGCTCCTCTGGTCCAACTGAATCAGTCATTGACTGCTAATAGTTATGTTCGGCTACTTGGAGACCATCGTAACTATTCATGGACTTCAAGTTCCCAAACAACAATGCGCCATATCACTGAGGCCACAATTGTTCGCGATCGGTTTGACGGACATTCTGGACAAAAATGGTTCAAATGGCTCTGAGCACTATGGGACAACTTCTGCTTTTATCAGTCCCCTAGAACGTAGAACTACTTAAACCTAACTAACCTAAGGACATCACACACATCCATGCCCGAGGCAGGATTCGAACGTGCGACCGTAGCTGTCGCGCTGTTCCAGACTGCATTCTGGATAATCCGAGAGAATGATTTGACCACGCAGACCGCCCAACATGAATCCCATGGAACATTTACGGCACATAATCGAGAGGTCAGTTGATGCAAAAAATTCTGCACCGGCAACATTTTTATAATTATGGGTGGCTATAGAGGCAGTATGGGTCAGTATATCTACAGAGGACTTCCAACGGCTTGTTGGGTCCATGCCACGTCGAGTCGCTGAACTACTCCAGGAAAAAGGAGAGCCGACACGATATTAGGAGGTATCCCATGACTTTTGTCACGTCAGTGGACGTGGAAAAAAGTGAGAAAGGGGAACTTATGCTTTTTCTCAAAGCGTAATTTGTGGAGGAACGTTTGTTGTAAAGCTAACACATTCATAGAACGCATACATGTATTCGTAACTTCAGAACAATGTCCGCCTGCAGAAGGCAGTTAACTGCACCTCTGCGATGTTTACAAGCAAATGGAGGCGAAAATGCGTTGTGGTGCTCTTGTCTCATCGTCCAGCTGAATTTTTCCAAATATATCCCTCCAAATACCAACAAACGTTGTACTAAAGAACTTTTTGTATTGCACGATCACCGAATTTGCTAAAGAAAGTGCATCTTATATTGGAAAGAATCATGCTTTCTGTATCTAGGTAAATACAAAAGTTTCTGGTATAAAGAGCTACTGCAAAATGTGTTTGCAAACCGTCTCGTATTGGGGGCTTGAACCGTAAATGAAATATATGGTAAGCTAACTTTTCTGTGGTACATCGGGAACACCTTTTCATTACTTAAGCAACGTTCAACTTCTGTAAAAGTGCAATGAGAAGCCTCATTGCTTTAAAATTTACACCCAGCTGGAAATACAGGAGACAATATACTTCCTAACCGAATGGCAGATTTTTTTAGGAAATGTTTGCTCCCATTACGACGCCTGCACGCTTTTAGAACGGTGTACTTGTTGAACATCAAACAGAAGTTGAGGTAGCAACTCATGGGGTATTCCTGGACAGTTTACTGAAACATAAGCACACAGCGGTCTCATTTACGAGCCGCCTGACGTTCACTCTACCGACGTGGTGGAATAAAATGTGTGGAAATCCATGCAGCGAGAACCAGCGGTCGTTTTCAAGTCGTAAGTTCTAATATTGTATTTCAACTGCCATTTGTACCACAGATATAAATGTACACACGTTTGCACTGAAACGTAGCTGAAATTTTCTGTCACCAAATGATTATTTCTCTTCGACTTTTCTTTCAAACTGCATTTCAAAGAATCGTCATCATCATCAGTTTTCTGCAATATCAGCGGCCCTCTGCGTCTCGATTTCGTGCGATCCATTGCTTGCTTCTTAATGCCAGTGTATGTCCTCTCGTCCATTACGTCATCGATGAACACAAATCTCTTCCTCCTACGTTTCCTCTTCCCTTCCACATATCCTTCGAAAACTCTTTTTATAAGCCCCTCCTTCATTCTCAATATATGTGCAATCAAGCTCCATTTCCTTCTTTCTGTTACATCCTTCCAAGCCTTGAACACTACTACAGAAAACGAAGACCGATCCCAAATGCAAGAAATACCGAATGTTCACGTTTGCATTTGAACAACAAGATGTTTAATTGTAAACTGCAATGAGATACAACCCTAGCACAAAATATCTACGTATTACACTGGACAGAACGCTCACCTACAAACAGCGCTTACTTAACACAGCTAGACAGGTCGCCTCAAGGATCAAGATAATACAGAAGCTCTGCAGATCGACATGGGGTGCATCAGTGACAATTCGACAAGGCTCGGTCTTCGGTATAGTCATTAGTGTACAGCACAGCAGTATATGGCGCATCACTATGGCTCAACAGCCATCATGTTAGTAAAAATGGCTCTGAGCACTATGGGACTTAACATCTGAGGTCATCAGTCCCGTAGAACGTAGAACTACTTAACCCTAACTAACCTAAGGACATCACACACATCCATGCGCGAGGCAGGATTCGAACCTGCGACGTAGCGGTCACGCGGTTCCAGACTGAAGCGCCCAGGGCCGGCATCATGTTAGTAAACCAGACAACACAACAATGAGAATCATCAGTGGCTGAATTAAACCCACTCCTACAAGCTGACTACCAACACTCAACAACAATTCCGCTGTCGTGAGGGCTTGGTACGTGAACGTGTACCCTACACTCAGGGTAGCTAAGGATCAACACTCACCAGTTTTAACGTCCAACGAGAGTGGTCCGATGTATGAAGCAACGTAGTGCCATCAACTATTAATAGCGATACTGGCCTAGCTAATAAACCTAACAGATTTGACTTGCCGCGTGAAGTCTGGAAAACTGCCAAGAGAATTGCTTACAGGCTTTGGCAGAAGTACAGATTTACTGTTTAACTCAGTTAAACTGCCATCACCCCAATATCACTGTGGAATGGAGCGCCAGACAATCTTTCATACAGCACAAGGGTGCTAAAAACTGTCCTATCGAGGCGACGTGACAGACCTGCTTAAATTATTTTCAGCTGTGACAGAGAGATTAGATATTAATATTTACCGTTAACGCCTGTATTTTATTTTTGAGATTTCATTTTCTTTTATCAGTGTCATGTTACCGTATATACAGTATTTTGTCTTATTTGTAGCCTTTATACAGGTTGTTACAAAAAGATACGGCCAAACTTTCAGGAAACATTCCTCACACACAATGAAAGAAAATATGTTATATGGACATGTGTCCGGAAACGCTTACTTTCCATGTTAGAGCTCATTTTATTACTTCTCTTCAAATCACATTAATCATGGAATGGAAACACACAGCAAGAGAACGTACCAGCGTGACTTCAAACACTTTGTTACAGGAAATGTTCAAAACGTCCTCCGTTAGCGAGGATACATGCATCCACCCTCCGTCGCATGGAATCCCTGATGCGTTGATGCAGCCCTGGAGAATGGCGTATTGTATCACCGCCGTCCACAATACGAGCACGAAGAGTCTCTACATTTGGTACCGGGGTTGCGTAGACAAGAGCTTTCAAATGCCCCCATAAATGAAAGTAAAGAGGGTTGAGTTCAGGAGAGCGTGGAGGCCATGGAATTGGTCCGCCTCTACCAATCCACCGGTCACCGAATCTGTTGTTGAGAAGCGTACGAACACTTCGACTGAAATGTGCAGGAGCTCCATCGTGCATGAACCACATGTTGTGTCGTACTTGTAAAGGCACATGTTCTAGCAGCACAGGTAGAGTATCCCGTATGAAATCATAATAACGTGCTCCATTGAGCGTAGGTGTAAGAACATGGGGCCCAATCAAGACATCACCAACAATGCCTGCCCAAACGTTCACAGAAAATCTGTGTTGATGACGTGATTGCACAATTGCGTGCGGATTCTCGTCAGCCCACACATGTTGATTGTGAAAATTTACAATTTGATCACGTTGGAATGAAGCCTCATCCGTAAAGAGAACATTTGCACTGAAATGAGGATTGACATATTGTTGGATGAACCATTCGCAGAAGTGTACCCGTGGAGGCCAATCAGCTGCTGATAGTGCCTGCACACGCTGTACATGGTACGACGGAAACAACTGGTTCTCCCGTAGCACTCTCCATACAGTGACGTGGTCAACGTTACCTTGCACAGCAGAAACTTCTCTGAGGCTGACATTAGGGTTATCGTCAACTGCACGAAGAATTGCCTCGTCCATTGCAGGTGTCCTCGTCGTTGTAGGTCTTCCCCAGTCGCGAGTCATAGGCTGGAATATTCCGTGCCCCCTAAGACGCCGATCAATTGCTTCGAACGTCTTCCTGTCGGGATACCTTCGTTCTGGAAATCTGTCTTGATACAAACGTACCGCGCCACGGCTATTGCCCCGTGCTGATCCATACATCAAATGGGCATCTACCAACTCCGCATTTGCGAACATTGCACTGACTACAAAACCACGCTCGTGATGTAGACTAACCTGTTGATGCTACGTACTGATGTGCTTGATGCTAGTACTGTAGAGCAATGAGTCGCATGTCAACACAAGCACCGAAGTCAACATTACCTTCCTTCAATTGGGCCAACTGGCGGTGAATCGAGGAAGTACAGTACATACTGACGAAACTAAAATGAGCTCTAACATGAAATTAAGCGTTTCCGGACACATGTCCACATAACATCTTTTCTTTATTTGTGAGTGAGGAATGTTTCCTGAAAGTTTGCCGTACCTTCTTGTAACACCCTGTATACCATACGATGAATAAATAAGCAACAGCAGAAATTACTACTGATTAATTTGAAAATGCGAAGTTGATATCGATACCTCACAGCTAATAAACTCCGTCTGAACAGGTCTCGAAAGGCCCAATGGTACCGAGCGACCGCTGTGTCATCCTCAGTCGATAGGAGTCACTGGATGAGGATATGGAAAGAGGTGAGGATACCGCTCTCCTGGCCGTTGTCAGTTTTCGTCATCAGAGCAGCTGCTTTTGAATGAAGTAGCTCCTCAACTGGCCTCACAATGGCTGAGCGCACCTCGCTCGCCAACAGTGCTCGGCAGACCCAGACCCCCCCCCCCCCCCCACCCCAGTGCAAACCATGGCACACAGCGCTTAACTTCGGTGACCTGACGGGAGCCAGTGTTACCACTGTGGCTAGGCCGTTGGCGTCTCTGTAGCTGATATAGCTAGGAACAGAGACTATACGTCATGTTATGAGTGCTTTTTCACAATTCGTCTGGGTAAAAACAGAATTACGATACCTTGAACGGGTCGGGAGCTGTCTGAAGTCAATAACACAACTAAATCACTCTCCATTTCAAGTTTACTTTTCGCAACTCACAAGTAGGCTCGAAAACATATTTTTTACAAATTTTAAGGTATTTGTAAAGGATTTCCTCCTTTTTTCCTATGACCAATGTAGGCCGAAAACGGTATTGAGGCGACAGTATTTGATTGTGTCTGAAATAAATTGAAGTTCACTTTGCATTTCCGTACTGTATTAAGATGATTTAAGAATGAAACAAATAGTGCAAATACGCTGTAATACATTTATAGTTTGTGCTGTTACCTCATTTTAAGCCTCAAGTTTCACATCACACAGACAGATTTCCAGAAAGCATTTGACGCGGTGCTCCACTACAGACTTTAACGAGGATACAAGCATATTGAATTGTTTCCCAGGTATGTGAGTGACTCGAACACGTCTTAAGTAATACAAGCCAGTATGTTGTCCTAGACGGCGTTCCTCAGAAACAAAGGGTATCGTCAGGAATGCCCCAGGGAAGAGTGATAGGACCGCTATTATTTTCTATATAAAAACATGATCTGCGGTTGTTTACCGATGATGCTATTGTGTACGGTAAAATGTCGAAGTTGAGTGATTGTAGGAGGATACGACTTAGACAAAATTTCTAGTTAGTGTAATGAATGGGAATTGGCTCTAAATGTAGAAAAATGTAATATAATGTAGATTTGTAGGGAAGACAAACCTATTTTGTTGGGATACAGCAAGAGTAGTATCCTGTTTGACACAGTCACATCGATTAAATATTTTGGCGTAACGCTGTAAAGCGATATGAAATGGAAGGAGCATGTGAGGACAGTGGTGGGGAAGCTGAATGGTTGACTTCGGTCTGTTGTAAGAAATCTGAAAAAGTGTGTTTCATCTGTAAAAGAGGTCGCATACAGGACGCTTGTGCAACCTGTTCTTGAGTACTGCTCAAGTGTTTGGGACCCGTACCATACCGCATTAAAGGAACACATCGAAGCACTGCGAAAGCGGGCCGCAAGATTCGAAACACGCAAGTGTTAACGAAATGCTTCGGGAACTCAAATGGAAATCCCTGGAGGGAAGGCGACATTCTTTTCTAGGAACACTACTGAGAAAATTTAGAAAACTGGCGTTTGAAGCTGTCTGCAGTGCGATTCTACTTTCGCCAACGTACATTTCGCTGAAGGACCACAGTGATAAGGTACGAGAAATTGGGCATATACGAAGGCATATAGACAGAACTCTTTCCCCCACTGTTATTTGAGAGTGGAACAGGAAAGGAAATGTCAATTAATGCCTACTGGAATGTGTTTGTGCCACATAGGCACATTCAAATGATATGTGTAATGACTATTTTGTGAGGTGAAGTTTGAGACTTGTGGTAAGTGCTTGAAAATAGCCGACGGACTAAATTAGCTAATAGCACAGACAAAAATACACTGAAGGGCCAAAGAAACTGGTACACGTGCCTAATATCGTGTACGGCCCCCGCAAGCACGCAGAAGTGCCGTGGCACGACGTGGGTTGGACTCAACTAATGTCTGAAGTAGTGCTGGAGGGAACTGACATGATGAATCCTAGGCTGTCCATAAAGTCGTAAGACTACCAGGGGTGGAGATCTCTTCTGAACATCACGTTGCAAGGCATCCCAGATATGATCAATACTGTTGATGTTTGGGGAGTTTGGTAGCCAACGGTAGTGTTTAAACTCAGAAGGGTGTTGCTGGAGCCACTCTGCAGCAGTCCTGGACGTGTAAGGTGTCGCATTGTCCTGATGGAATTGCGTAAGTAGGTTGGAATGCACAGTGAATATGAATGGATGCAGGTGATCAGACAGGATCCTTAAGTACGTGTCAGCTGTCACAGTCGTATCTAGACGTATCATGCGTCCAAAATCACTGCAAAAACACATACCCTACGCCATTACAGGTAGTCCACCAGCTTCAACAGTCCCTTGCTGACATGCGGCACCCATGGATTCATGTGGCTGTCTCCATACCCGTACATGTCCATCCGCTGGATACAATTTGAAGCGAGACACGTCCGACCAAGCAATATATTTATAGTCATCAACATTCCAGTGTCGGTATTGACAGGCCCAAGTGAGGCGTGAAGCTTTGTGTCGTGCACTGATCAACGGTACACAATTGGGCCTTCGGCTCCGTAAGCCTATATCGGTGATGTTACGTTGAATGGTTCACACGCTGACACTTGCAGATGGCCCAGCACTGAAATCTGCAGAAAATTGCGGGATAGTGGCACTTCCGTCACGTTGAACGATTCTGTTCAGTCGTCGTTGGTCCCGTTGTTGCAAGATCTTTCTCCGGCCACAGCGATGTCGGAGATTTGATATTTTACCCGATTCCTGATTTTCACGATACACTCCTGAAATGGTAGTACGGGAAAATCTCCGCATCGTCGCTGCCTCGGAGATGCTGTATCCCATCGATCGTGCGCCGACTATAACACCACGCTCAAATTCACTTAGCCGGCAGGTGTGGCCGTGCGGTTCTAGGCGCTTCAGTCTGGAACCGCGTGATCGCTACTGTCGCGGGTTCGAATCCTGCTTCGGGAATGGATGTGTGTGATGTCCTTAGGTTAGTTAGGTTTAAGTAGTTCTAAGTTCTAGAAGGACTGATGACCACAGATGTTAAGTCCCATAGTGCTCAAAGCCATTCGAACCGTTTTCAAACTCACTTAAATCTTGATAACACGGCATTGTAGCAGCAGTAACCTATGTAACAACTGCGCCAGACGCTTGTTGTATAGGCGTTGCCGACCGCAGCGCCGTATTCTGCCTGTTTACATACACTACTGGCCATTAAAATTGCTACACCAAGAAGAAACGCAGATGATAAACGGGTATTCATTGGACAAATATATTATACTAGAACTGACATGTGATTACATTTTCACGCAATTTGGGTGCATAGATCCTGAGAAATCAGTACCCAGAACAACCACCTCTGGCCGTAATAACGGCCTTGATACGCCTGGGCATTGAGTCAAACAGAGCTTGGATGGCGTGTACAGGTACAGCTGCCCATGCACCTCAAACACCATACCACAATTCATCAAGATTAGTGACTGGCGTATTGTGACGACCCAGATACTCGGCCACAATTGAGCAGACGTATTCAATTGGTGAGAGATCTCGAGAATGTGCTGGACAGGGCAGCAGTCGAACATTTTCTGTACCCAGAAAGGCCCGCACAGGAGCTGCAAACAGACGGTCGTGCATTATCCTGCTGAAATATAGGGTTTCGCAGGGATCGAATGAAGGGTAGAGCCACGGGTCGTAACACTTCCGAAATGTAACGTCCACTGTTCAAAGTGCCGTCAGTGCGAACAAGAGGTGACCGTGACGTGTAACCAATGGCACCCCATACCATCACGCCGGGTGATACGCCAGTATAGCGATGACGAATACACGCTTCCAATGTGCGTTCACCGCTATGTCGCCAAACACGGATGCGACCATCATGATGCTGTAAACAGAACCTGGATTCGTCCGGAAAAATGACATTTTGCCATTCACGCACCCAGGTTCGTCGTTGAGTACACTATCGCAGGCGCTCCTGTCAGTGATGCAGCGTCAGGGGTAACCGCAGCCACGGTCTCCGAGCTGATAGTCCATGCTGCTGCAAACGTCGTCGAACTGTTCGTGCAGATGGTTGTTGTCTTGCAAACGTCCCCATCTGTTGACTCAGGGATCGAGACGTGTCTGCATGATCCGTTACAGCCATGCGGATAATATGCCTGTCATCTCGACTGCTGGTGATACGAGGCCGTTGGGATCCAGCATGGCTTCCGTATTACCCTTTGAACCCACCGACTCCATAATCTGCTAAGAGTCATTGGATATCGACCAACGCGAGCAGCAATGTCGCGATACGATAAACCGCAATCGCGATAGACTGCAATCCGACCTTTATCAAAGTGGGAAACGTGATGGTACGCATTTCTCCTCCTTACACGAGACATCACAACAACGTTTCACCAGGCAACGCCGGTCAACTGATGAGAAATGGGTTGGAAACTTTCCTCATGTCAGCACGTTGTAGATGTCGCCACCGGCGCCAACCCTGTGTGAATGCTCTGAAAAGCTAATCATTTGCATATCACAGCATCTTCTTCCTGTCGGTTAAATTTCCCGTCTGTAGCCCGTCACCTTCCTGGTGTAGCAATTTTAAGGGCCAATAGTGTAGTAAATACGCATGACTATACCAGTTTCTTTGGCGCTTCAGTGTGTTACAGGCTGTTTGGACCATGTTTCCTTTCTTAAAACATATGGAGGCTGTGGACCCTCCTCCTCCCTCACAGGAACAACTATTTAGATAATATTTAGCTTCCTTTAAAAAACAACGATTTCTGTAGAGATTGACGGGTGACTGAGATGCACCACGTTCTGAGTCGCACGGTACCGACCGTCGCAACCTCCGCGACCGTAGCGCCAGCGGCCGCATTTTAATCTCTGTGTGGAGCCCGGAACGCCTCATGTCGGACAGACTGGCCGCGCCAGCCGTGACCCGCCTCTATGATGAAAAGCAATTTATTTCGCTCCGTTTGTTTTTAACCTCGTGGAGAGTGATGCGCGGGCTTAACGGCTCAGTTGGAGGGATTCCTGGCCGGCGGGCGAGCGCGCGGTCGAGCGGGCCGTAAAACGCCGCGGCTCTCGAGGGCCAGAATGAGAGGAAAATAAAAATGGAGAGGTGCCGGCCGAACGGAAACGTAGAAAAAGGAGGAAGAAATGGCAGGGGCGCGTAAAAGTTGCGCGCGCCGGCCCTCGGGAAGCGGACGCCGGGCGCGCCCTTTCCAATATTCGACCCGCACCGGCCCGGATTGCCTCGAGTCCACTCGACTGGCGGGCCCCGTGTCCCGCCACTGTGCGCCCGATGCTGTAAATAAGGCCGTAAAAATTTATTGAGCCGCGGGGCGGAGAAGTGACCGGCTGTATTACGGCGCGCGGGAACACGGTTTCCTGCCGCTGCAGTCTGATGGCCGTCCCAGAGCTGTACTGGCCGCCACGCCGCACATGAGCGGGCACTCAGCGCTGGCGTAAAGAGGACGCGGAAGGAACCGCAACAGGCTGTGGCTCGTGATACGCAGGTGTGACACGTGAAGAGACCGCAGGGGAGAGCCCAACTCCAAATTACTCGCGTCGCAAGTCACAATCAGTATCAGCAGTCGTGTCCACTAACGGCCATTAAAGCCATGGTGTGCATATACGCATACTGAACCGACAAATGAAAATTTGTGCCAAGGCCGGGTGGGATTCCAACCCTGGTCTCCTGTTGACTAAGCAGAAGTACCCCACTCTAGCGGTCGACTCCACGTTCCGTCTCTGGTTTCTTTATTACTAACCTGGTGTGCTGCTGCTTCGGTTGTCCCTCGTCACAGTAGCAGCGCTCAGGCGCCAGGTTCAATGTACCTTTGTGTTCTGGCTGAAATGGGGTTTGTCGGGATGCTAGTGCTTAAAGGTTAACAACGTTTTGTAATATAATCGTGTTAATGAAGAAGACTTTAAAACACGCATCACAGTCTTGCATTACAACACCGTTATCACTTTCGATACTCGTTATACACTACTCGCCATTAAAATTGCTACACCACGAAGATGACATGCTACAGACGCGAAATTTAACCGACAGGAAGAAGATGCTGTGATATGCAAATGGTTAACTTTTCAGAGCATTCACACAAGATTAGCGCCGGTGGCGACACCTATAACGTGCTGACATGAGTAAAGTTTCCAATCGATTTCTCATACACAAGCAACAGTTGACCGGCATTGCCTGGTGAAACGTTGTTGTGATGCCTCGTGTGAGGAGGAGTAATGCCTACCATCACGTTTCCGACTTTGATAAAGGTCGGATTGTAGCCTATCGCGATTGCGGTTTATCGTATGGCGACATTGCTGCTCGCGTTGGTCGAGATCCAATGACTGTTAGCAGAATATGGAATCGGTGAGTTCAGAAGGGTAGTACGGAACGCCGTGATGGATCCTAACGGCCTCGTATCACTAGCTGTCGAGATGACAGGCATCTTATCCGCATGGCTGTAACGGATCGCGCAGCCACGTCTCGATCCCTGAGTCAACAGATGGGGACGTTTGTAAGACAACAACCATCTGCACGAACAGTTGACGTTTGCAGCAGCATGGACTATCAGCTCGGAGATTGTGGCTGCGGTTACCCTTGACGCTGCATCACAGACAGGAGCGCCTACGATGATGTATCAACGACGAAACTGGTTGCACGAATGGCAAAACGTAATTTTTTCGGATGAGTCCAAGTTCTGTTTACAGTATCATGATGGTCGCACCCGTACTTGGCGACATCGCGGTGAACGCACATTGGAAGCGTGTAATAGTCATCGCCATACTGGCGTATCACCCTGCGTGATGGAATGGGGTGCCATTGGTTACACGTCTCGGTCACCTCTTGTTCGTATTGACGGCACTTTGAACAGTGGACGCTACATTTCATATGTGTTACGACCCGTGACTCTACCCTTCATTCGATCCCTGCGAAACCCTACATTTCTGCAGGATAATGCACGACCGCATGTTGCAGGTCCTGTACGGGCCTTTCTGGATACAGAAAACGTTCGACTGCTGCCCTGGCCAGCACATTCTCCAGATCTCTCACCAATTGAAAACGTTTGGTCAATGGTGGCCGAGCAACTGGCTCGTCACAATACGCCGGTCACTAGTCTTGATGAACTGTGGTATCGAGTTGAAGCTCCATGGGCAACTGTACCTGTACACGCCATCGAAGCTCTGTTCGACTCAACGTCCGGGCGTATCAAGGCCGTTATTACGGCCAGAGGTTGTTGTTCTGGGTACTGATTTCTCAGGATCTATGCACCCAAACTGCGTGAAAATGTAATCAGTCCTAATATAATATATTTGTCCAATGAATACCCGTTTATCATCTGTCTTTCTTCTTGGTGTAGCAATTTTAATGGCCAGTAGTGTAGATACTGCCCACGAAATGTTGCATCACTGGTAATTAATACCGGTCACTTTATACCTTGTTTATCACTTCTATATTTGTGGTCAGTGGTGCATTCTGCTGCTGGCTCTGCGTACTCGCGACCGTCCTTTTGAAGCCGCCTCTGGTTTCTCGACCGTGCGTTTTGAGTGGCGCCTTGCTGCTGGCTTCGTACCGTCTTCCCAACGCAAAAGAGAGGCCCCACCTTTCTCCCTCAGCCAACAGGGATTCTCCACTCGTCTCCTACGCACATAGATATCAAAACTCTCAGCCAATGGGCGTTCAGATCGCTGTTGCCAGGCGGATCTGACGTCACGTTTCCGGATAGTTGGACGGAATTTTGTCTCAGAACACTTTCTCAGATTGTAAGATCCTATTCCCGAATAGTCGGATCTTGTCCCTACTAAGGTTGCACAACATTGTCTCTTATGATGTTATCGTTAATGCTCCTTGCTGACGCTTAATTCTCAGATGGACATGTATCCTGGCTACTACAGAGCATTCCAGAGCTTTTAGATCTCACAAAGATTCTTAAATGTACGTAATAATTAGCGTAAACACATGAAGGGAATGCACGTATGCATTACAATACGTATACATCAAAGATGTTTGAAACTTGGAAAGGTCTGGGGAACCATATAGTTTCATTTGATTAATACGATGGCTTCTGGCGCGATGATAACAGGTTGAAATGCGAGAGGCAGAAGAAACTCTCACCACCTCTGTTTCGCAGTGAGGCGAGAAATTGTGGTTAATGGGCTGTTTCCGATCGCCAAAAGCAATTTCCTACAAGTATGGGAATTTTCTTTCTTCTATGACTCGTTTACGTAAATTGCCAATAACTGACTGGGACATCTTACATTCAATGTTTCGTAAACCCTCGTCGCCAGTTTTGGAAAGGTCTCGTCGCTACTGCTGTGGAGGCTGAGTTGCCACTGATGTTGCTGTAGACCGAGTCTGTGAGTTCGTGAAATGTCTTGCGGTGCAGTACACCATTAAGGTAATTTCTCCCTGCCACTATTACACAGCTACGCCTGAGGGTCGGGTGAATGTAAATGTCGTGTGACTAGACCGTTCGCCGGGTAGACCGTTCGTCGGGTGCAAGTCTTTCGATTTGGCTCCACTTCGGCGACTTGCGCGTCGCTGGGGATGAAATGATGATGATGAGGACAACACAACACCCAGTCTCTGAGCGGAGCAAATCTCCGATAGGGTCAAGTAACAGGGTAGGAAAACGAAGGCTCTACAATGTTCCAACAAATTAGTAACTAAGACACACAAATGAGTCAAAAACGATTTACTTGTCTTTATGAATTGTTAAATAATAAAGTACTTAACACTGTATGTAATATAACACAAAAAAGGCCCTCATTGGTTGAGATGAGGTCCCATACTCCGAGGAGCGTAGAGGACGATGCGGGAGATCCGCACCGCTGTACTAGGCAAGGTCGTAGTGGAGGTGGTTTGCCCTTGCCTTCCTCTGACCTTAATGGGGAAGAATGATGATGATGACGACACAACAACACCCAGTCATCTCGAGGCAGGAAAATTCTCTGATTCCGCCAGGAATTGAACCCGGGACCCCGTGAGTGGAAAGGGAGAACGCTACCGCAAGATCACGAGCTGCGGACCCTCAATGGCTAAGTGTAAATAATCGTAGGTAAACTTTACAGTACATAGTAAAAGCAATTTACAACAACTGTCTGTTCACTAAACGACGCTCCCTATCTAAGACAGCCCTGGACGATAATCTATAGCCAAGTGGGCGAGAGCTACTTCTCTGTCTTCTGAGTAGGCTTCTGTCTTTTGTCGCCCGGTCACTGGTGCATTGTACTCGGCCGGCAATTGGTCGGGGCAAAGTCGATATCTTCATCCTCAGCGCCGTCCTTGGCGTGGCGGAACTCGCGCAAGTGGCGAGTCTCTTTGGCACTGGCACCAGCTATCATCTTTGCACCTGTAGCGCATTTGCCATGGCTGTGTCTTGTTCGGACAACACAGCACATATATCTCTGTAATGAATGGATTGCCGAACTTTGTGTTCTATGTAGTTTTCAGAGAACGCATTTAGTAATATAACGTTTGTCAGAACGTCTTACTGCTCTCACCACTAACAAAACTGTATTCATTCCAATTGATTCTTCTATAACTGAAATGTTCATGTATACCCCTGATACTGCCCAAACAACACGCATCAATCTTCAATTTTTATCTCACTATATTTGTGTTCTTGTGTAATACGCCAAATACACTACCCCCACTTCACATTAGCCTGTTCTCTCGACATACGCTCAAAGTTTCCTCAAAAATCTTACCACTAACTAAACTGTAGTAATTCCACTTTTGGGTGAATAAAATGTTTATGTATACCTCTGATAACGAGGCTTGCCCAAACAATACCGGATCCAGCTTCAGATTTTATCTCAGTGCATATGAGTATTTCGTCTATTGCGACAAATACAACACCTCTATTTCGCATTAACCTGTGTAGTGTAACGACGTAAGTTTTGTATGAATGATTTTCTTTTGACATATGACCATGTGCAGACTTCGTCACCTACGTCAGTTACAACACACTTCAAAATTATTTAAATCCTTT